>NC_041066.1:6977554-8377907 GCF_900634775.1 Gouania willdenowi | reverse complement strand
GCACTATTATCTTATTATTATTGTATTTTTATTTTATTTTGTTATTATTATTATTATTATTATTATTATTATTATTATTATTATTATCTTATTTTATTTAGTTTGCACATATTATTCTAACTACTCTTATACGTATATATTTATATTTATGTTTATACTTATTTTTTTTATTTATTTTTCTTTATTCTAGTTGATTATTTAATGTTATTTAATGTTACACTATCTGAGCGAGCACAGGTCACCAAGACAAATTCCTCGTGTGTATTCATACTCTTGGTCAATAAAGTTGATTCTGATTCTGATTTGGAGTAATTTTAGTGCCACAGTCACTGCAGCTGATTTCCTGGCTGTAAACGAGCGTGATCGTGCCTCATCCTCTGTTAGACAACACAGGGATCCTGATGCTGAGCTCTTTTACGTAAGACAACCATGATATCTGCAGCACTAGCGGACTGTGGAGTGATGGCTGTGCTGATGCGTCCAACCACTGTGTTCAAGCTTTAATACAGGGATACAATTAAGATTATCTGAGGATTATTTTTTAAAGGCAGATCTGTGGTTAGAGAAACCCTGTATGATTTTTTTTTTTTTCTTTTTTTTTTTAAATCCAGGGTTCTCGCTGTGAGCGCTATTATCATCATCATTATTCCATAACAAACAACTAGAGTTGTGCTCCTCAAGATGGAAATACATAATTTCTGTGTTTCCTGAAGACATTGCAACCGTGACTTCATATTCAATCAACAATAAATTCCAGTCCGGCTGTAAACAAGAGGCTTCCTCATTCCAAGGTGTGATCAGCTTTTCCTTTAGGCATGATTTCAAACCTTTTGTCATTTCATTGGGGTTTTTATAACTTTTCCTATTTTCAGCTGAGAAAAACAACTCCCTTGAGAGTTCAGAGTCTAAAACCAAACACTGCTATGAGGTGATGACACAAGTGCATGAAACACTTTTTGATGGATGAACGCTTCTTATTTTGTTTTTGTGAACTTGATGAATCAGGTGCAGGATTGTGATCACAACATTTTCCTAATAGTAAAGGATTAGGGATTAGCTGTGATCTCTTGACAATGTTCACTTTGTGTTTTATGAGCAGTGCTTTGTCTGTGATATCTGACAAATGTTCTGTATATTCGCGATGAGGGGCGGGGCTTTGCTGCCCTTTGAGGCCATAGCACTGGACATTAGAAAGGTGTTATGGTGATAATGGATTACAGCTGTGCGGTCAGGGGAGATGAGTGAGAAACGGCCTCAAGATGAGCGAAAAATGTGTCAAACGCAACATTTTAATCTGGTGAATGAATTTGCACAGGAAATATTCCAGGGAGGGAACGCATTAATCAGAAGTACAAAACATGTTTCAGATGCTATTTACTGAATGCTCTAATTTTTTGCTTGTTGGTAGATATTTAAACCCTTAAAAACAGCAACTTTGACACATGCTTCTACTTTAAAGTGAAAATGCAGGCTTTCCACATTTCATTACAGGAAAATAAAACAATAATGATAAAATATATATATTTCCAATCAATTAAGTCACCCAAATCGCTTAGTTTGCATATTTCCTGCTGTGGTTCGTAGGTTAATCAGCCTCATTTCCCGCAATTATTGAAGTTTTGATTTGATTACAAACCAAATTTTGATTATTAATGATTCTCATTTTAATTTTGAGTTTAACATCTGTCAGCTGCTGAATTATTTGACTTCGCTTTTGAGTAACACCTCAATGCACCTTCAATTATTTTATGTTAGGAGTGGGCCCGGGCAGTATATTGAGATTCAATATAGAAAATTACAATATCGTCTATTACAATATTTTTATAGCTTTTTTTTGGTATTAAAATACTTAGATTAGGAGTCACCGCTTTTGCTACTTTGTAGCACAGCATGAAAAGCCCATTTAGATGGATTGCTGAGTGCATCCTAACATAGACCTTCCACTAAAGAAGCCACACTGCAGAATTCACTCTCACGCTATGCCAAAATATGATATACAGTATTTGTTTGTTAATAAATGTGCCTGTTTGGTGTTTAGCATGAGCAAATTTAATACAGAGTTTACTTTCTGGTAAAACTGAAAAATATGGAGATTAATATTGTCACCGTCACCATTTTGAAAAAACATATTGAGATGGGTTTTGCTTCATATCGCCCAACACTAGTTAAGACTCCTATCCTATCCCCTATCTGTCCTTAATTTATCCCTTATCCTTGATATTTATTATTATTGTTTTTCTACCAAGTCAAATTCCTTGTACTGTTTTAAACTGTACTTGGCAAATAAAAACCTGATTTCTGATTCTAAAAAAGATGGTTAGCACATCTGATGAATTGGCAGGTTTATTTACCTCCTGGCTGCTCTAAAAAGACCCCCCAAAACCCAACCAATCCTCTAGTATTACATGTGATCTTTTGGTAGAGCTTTCAATTGAAATTCACTACAGGTGACCTTGGATAATTATAGCTGCATTGTTTGTGCACTAAATTAGTATTTCAAAGGTTTAACAGCATAATTTATTCATTTAAATCTCAAAGTCCAGGACAAGGAAATGGATGTCACAGTAAACAAGGTGACCTTACGTTAGATTTCTACAGGCCATACAATCACGGATATTGATGTTTTCTTTTTTAAGGATCTCAGAACTGTTGCAGCCTTACACGTATTAGATGTGCAGTGTACTTGAGTTAGGTTGAAAAGATGAACAAAAGTGTTAGCCCTGATTTTTGTGCATGAGCTGCTCAGTCAGGTGTCCAGAGGATTTATTTATAGATCTGGATCTCATCTTCTAAAGAGGGCTTTTTTTTTTTTTTTTTTTTTCCCATCATCTCCTGTCTGCTGCGCCAATCTTGTCGTCCCGAGTTCCTCTGCCCGCTTTTTAAATAAGAGTCCTCTGTCAGGGCATGAGAACATGGTGGGATGTTAATCTGTTTCTATTCCTTTACATACTGTAACTGACTGTCTGTCACTTACCTGATAAACAAACATGATGCCATGATGTGCCTTGGGAATAAGACAGTCCTGCAGATGTGATGTGTTCACTGTTCTGCTGAAACACCTCGAGTCCTCCCACATCTGTGCACGTTCCACTCACCGAGCGTTGTTGTGAGATCATTGTGCTCATTGTGTCGATCAACCTGCCCACTAACCACTGCTCCAGCTGCAGTTCACACCTGCGTATGGAGTCCTCCAGGCTGCAAACATCCATCACGTACAATCTTCTCTCCAAGCAGTTCTCAGCGTGCAATGTTTCTCCTCCCAGTTACTTTTCACAAGTGGAAAGTAAATCAGTGTCAGATTATTAAAGTTTATCACTTCAATGTAAAAAAAATCCTCATGGTTGTTATTTTTAAAGTTAATAAGAAATTATTTGTGTTCTGCAGTTGATAACAAAATGTTCTCCCCTTAAAATCAGATGTTATTTTAACATTTATAAAGAACTCCACAGAGCCTCAATTGTTGTTCTGTCCCAACACCCAGTCAGATCTTTCTTTAACTGTTGGTGTGAGATCAAACACTAGGCCCTCTTCCATCCTTTATACCTGCTATATTTTGCATCGCTGCTACTTGCTAAGGTCTGTGCAGAAGTATTGACTCTAAGCTGAGAACGACATGAAATCAAAGGTGTACTGTTTAAAGCAGGTGTGTCAAACTAAATGCGTACTAGTTCAATATCAAGTTGGCCACAGATTATAGGTGGGAAAATGAGAAATTTCCCTAGTTTGCTAGCCTGGAACAATTCCAGACTGAGCCCCTGTACCAGCGACTGAAATGAAGCAAACTCCCGGTTCTTCCCTGCGCCATCTTGTTTGTAGTTTTTGTTCTTGATAGCAGCAACTTCCGGCATCACCGGTGACATTTCGTGCACATGACTAAAAGAGACAAACCTGATTTGTCGGTTCCATTTGAGATTGAACAGAAATTGCTGCAGACGGGAGGGTTTACCAAACTGAGATCTAGCTGTAATACAGATGGACTTCTGTCTGGAGTTTTAGACCACTAGTTTGCACTTCCACGTATAAATGCAATACCCGCATATCCAAGCAATAGATAACAGATAGCAGTCTTTGCAGGATCTTCACTTCCAAATACATTTTTTGTGTAATTTTTTTGGAGAAAGTGCAGGATTTTTTTATTTCTTTGTGAATTAAAATCACTGCAGTCGTCAATATCCCTTTAAAGCAGATGAGAATGTCCAATGCTGAAAGGCTCTGTTGAACGATGCATGATGTTATTCACACGTGGATAAATGTTGAAGCATCAGAAAGTTGAAGAAAGCGGAAAAACTTTTTTGATGCATGAATTATGAAGTTGGAGTCGAACATATTTTATTTACTTGTCTATTAGGCCGTGGGGAAAAAATCATATATTTTTCTGAAATGTCATATGTCAAAGTTCTTTCTAGTGAACTATATTCTATAAAATAGTCTGAAAAAAAAAAATATATATATATATATATTTCTAATTATGAGTATCTGGAAATATATTTCTTGAAACACACTGTAACACAATCTCACACATTTGAATGTATTGTATCATAATGCATTTAATGAAATAAATATTACTTTTGCTTGTGATTCCCAGACTGAGCACTGAATAACAAAATCTGGCTGGGTGGAGCAGTGGAGAACCATTTAGAGGCTGAGATAAAATTTGACATTAGAAAACATTCTATTTAGGACAAAATTACATTTTGAATTTTAAAAACCTTGGTCAATAGTATTGAAAAGCAACAAACAAATGCAAAAAATAAATCAATCCTCAAATTACCATTTGCGAGCTCCTACAAATGCTATATATAGGTCATAATGTAAATCATCAGCCATTAAAGATAAAATAAGTTAGAATCTTTTCATATATTTCAGAGCTTTTTCTTCAGAACATTGCTTCTGCTTAAAGCTGCTTTACTTTTAAATGGATCAATGGCAAAAATAGGTGCAGCCTTTATTTAACCTTTTCAAGATGAGCCTTTTGGTTTTTGATAAATCAGCAGTATGTAAATGTCACTGGAGGATCAGTGTGTTGGTTTGGCCTCACGTCCATCCTGCTCTGCCCCGTCCTTGTGTGGGAATTGTTGTTGGAAGCGTGTCCGTGTCAGCTTTGACCTCTAACGTGAGGAGACACTGTGGAGTGGTGCCACTGCTGTCGGTTCGGGTGTTTACAGGGACTGAGAGGTGACCCTGTGTGTCTGTCACTGCTCTGCTGTCCTCCTGCACTTTAAACACCTTTTTAGTAACAGCCTATTTTTACTTTCTCCTTCAGCAAGAGTGAATCCCACACACTGAGTGATCAGTGTAACCCCAGAAGTCCAACGGCTTCAGTGTTTTAGCCTAATTATTGATTCATGGAAGAAAGACGGTGGATGGAAGAAATTCTACACCTGATTCGTGCTCAGTGTTTCTTATGGGGTGCAAAAAAACAAACGTGATTATTTTTTTTTTGTTATGTTACTTATGACCAGATTTACAGGAGTGTTAGTGAAATTTGAGATTCTTTTTATCGTATAAATATGTCAATGTTGAATGTAAATGTTAGATTTAAATAGAAATGTTAAATCCAAATCTAAATGTTAAATTGCTTCGGTTGGTTGTAAGTCATGTATACATTATGTTTGTGTATATACTATGTCCATGTCTGTATCTTTTATTGTCATTGTCTTAAAGGACTACGGATTGAAAAGAACTCATGGCTAAATCTGGCACATTTACACAAATGATTGTACTGGTTTTCATTAATGTGCACTGTCCTCTCCAAATAAACAAATAAATTAAAGTAAGTAAATTTAAATCTAAATGCTAAATCTAAACTTTTAGCATGCGCAACTTTACAACTGGCGCCCAATTAGTAGTTTTTCAGACGTTTAACCTCTTGCAGTCATGATGTATAGTTCCAGGGATGTTTGTCGGAGGGAGTTTTAAATGTCTGTATTGGCATTGGTTTGTTTTCATTCACCAGCACCGCTGACAAATCCTGTAATTGATTGAGATTTTGCTTGAGGCTGTCAGCTTTGGAAAACGTTTCATTCAGTGCATAAACCTGTCAGAATGAAGATGAACTAAAGCCTCCTGATGTAGTCGTTACTGCTGTAAGATCTCAATGTCAGCCAGGTGTGTGTCAGCCTGTCATTATACACACGCATATGTTTATTTTGTGATAATTATTCTGATCCTTAGTGTAATCGGATGCATTTACAGCATCAGGAAGTGCTGCATCCCTCTTTCTTTAAGCTCCACAGCCTGGCATGGTTCAGGTTCCCTTTATCTTGCTCTTGTGAATGTATGTCAGGTGACAGGGTGACGATGGGCGGCATGTGATGTAGCTAAGTGGGATTCAGGAGGCTTGCAGTTGAAGTGGTTCAGAGAAGAGATGCACATTGTTTCAAAGCGAAAGAAATCCTGAGCAGGCGAGTCAGTCCTGAGAGAACATCGCCGCTGGTCATAAACACACAACAGGCTACTGTTAATGCACAAACACTGTTTGACTCCAAAAAGATGCATCTTTTTTTTAATGATGCAAACTGAATGAATCGGTACAATTCAATAAAAACATTTGTTTTTGTGCTACTACATCAGATTGATACACGTTCCTGATCTGATGGCATAATTTTTATTAAACTGAGTTAACAAAAAGTATTTCCCTATTGATAACCCTAAAATAACCAAAAAACAGGCATGCGCCCCCAATTTGTCGTGATCGTGAAAAACGGAATTCACGTTCTGAAACGCTCCTGCATTCCAAAAGCCCATCTGAAGCACAAATGTTAAATTAATAACAGTAGTTGACTTTATTAGGCCTATTTAGTGTGTTCGGTCTGATGTCGGGAAGTTTCATAGCCAGTAAAGTCATCTAAATGGGGAAAGATGATGAAATGGAACTAAACCGAAATGAGTAAAATGATGCGGAAACCCTATAACGGATTTTGGGATAATTGGAGGCACTACACGTTCATTTCCTCATCAGATGCACTATAGTCACAAGACTATCTGTACACAGTATTTTGGTTTTTGAAAAAGTTAACAGAAAATGGAAAAAAATTTGGATTAATTGTCTAAGTTTTGGTATGATCCAATGTGTAGTGGGATGATTGCATGTTTCTTTACAGGGTTTCTGCAAGTTTTCCATTCATATTATCCATGCACTTTAATATTTATATAAAGTATTTATTGACAGTTTGAGGATTGACTGTACTTGATTGGTTACATTTATGTAGTTTCTAAGTAAGCCCAGGATTGCAGGGTATGCACGGGTAGAATTGGTGTACCACAGGGCTCTGCTCTGGGACCTCTGCTTTTCTTGTTTTTATTGTTGCTTGTGTGCTATATCATTTTAGATTCAGGTTTATTCATTTATTTCCTGAGGTTTAAGGCAGTCGGCTGGATTATTTTCATTAAACTGTTAATACTTGCTTACATACCCCATTTGTCACCCCGTATGGTTTCTTGCTAATACAGCCCTTCTGCTTTAGCAATAGGTACAGTATGATCCAGAAATCTGCCACTTACTGGATATTACTCATTTTCTACATGTTTGTTGAGATTGATTTGCTTTATTTTAGTAAATCAGTTTTTTATTTCTTCAGATGATCTTAACCTTTTCTATTTAGCCTAGCATAAATATTAACTCTGCCATGGGATGGGCTGTACCGTATATATGAAGATGTTGTACCATGTGTTGAATAATTTGCTGTTGAATGCGTTTATCTGATGAAAAACAAAGATGATTTGTAATATCTGGAGTCATTTTTGGCCCATCTGTGTTTGAGGTGAAATAACAGCTGTTAGCAAGGTAAGAATCTGAGCGTCGACTTGTTGGAAGTGTTTAAATAATGTTAGTTTCTGTAAAGATGAGCCATGTAATGCTGCTGGCGTGTTTAGGACTAAACGTTGACCTGCAGATTAAACAGAAACCACTCACTGGGGACACTGGTGTTTGTCTGTGAGCTTCTATCATAGATGCACTGTGGAGTGTCTGTGCTCCCAGAGATGTGCGCAGTATGGCGGTACAATGATCACACTGTGTTCCAGCTGGAGCTCTGGATGATGGATGACGTCTCCCCAGCATGAGAGGCTTTCCTGCCTGCTTGTTTTAATTCTGTTTGACTTCAGGCTCCTAATACAAGCTGAGAGTTTTACATTGGCTCTGAAAGGGATGTAGTGCTTTACACTTTTTTTTTTTTTTTTTTTTTTTTTTTAATCCAAAGGGTCATTTTTGTTCATAGATGTTGCTACAATGAACATGTCTGTCTGTCATGGGGACTCTTGCATTAGGATATTAGGTTGGGTTGGTTCTTTATTTTTAATGGGGGTGTCATGTCCATACATTTGGACATAGTCATACTTTTTGATCTTTATTCAGTGGATGTTTTTGACCTTATGTTTCAGTCAATTGTACAAATTAATGGTCTCATTCTGTTATAATCCCATCTTATGAATGTTTAAAAACGACTCCTTTAAATGCCTCATGATGTGCAATCATTATATTATTTCCTTCACCAATGAGGCGGTAGCAGGATTATGTCAAATGTACTTATCATGGAATATTCCATTAATTCCATTCAATATTCTGGTTCAGCATGAAAAATCCCAAAATTGCTATCATTCATTGACAAATTCCCAAAATTCATGTCTCAGTTCCTTAATTAACCCGTCTGTATGAAATTTGACTCAGTTGTGTTGGGATGGTCAGGTCTGCATTGTTGTTTTCATTGCAAATTTTTTGAAGAAAATGGGGGTATTCATGCGTTTGTACTTACTGTATCATTGTTAATTGGAATAGAAATTTCTTGAAAGTGTGAATGATCATGGTACCATGATCAGTTTCGCCGATCAATAACTGCCAATATCTGACAAAGGATATTTGGGGCTTGGTAAAGGTTTGTGCTCTGAAGACTCAATGCGCGGGGCCAAGTCCGGTCCTTTGGAGCACCTATTTCGGCCAGCAGGAAAAAGTAAAAATACAGAGAAAACACGATGAATCATTGTGTAAATGAAACTCAACAATAATTGCAGGGGTTCACAGTTTTCCTGGTGCTTATATTGCACGATTGCAGTCATTTTTTATGTTAAACAATTGAAAAAATTCTTACAAAATCCTTACATTTTCCTCTAAATGTAACACATTTCCCTTAATTAAATACAAATTGGTCAAAAAGTCTAGGAAATTAAAAGTTAAGATCCTGTTGGGACTCATACAGTATTTATCACCTATTGCTTGGATCTTGTCCTTTGCTACATATTTTATGTATATGTAGAAGTGCAAACTGGGGCTCAATAATGTTGAAATTACTTGTTTTCTTATATAAAATGTGTGGCCCACTGGACACCTAACTACTCCGTATTTGGCCTCTGAACTAAAATGAGTTTGACACCACTGGTTTAAGGCTTGTTTACAGTCATTGTTATTGTGCTTGGAGCACCGTTTTAGTAATACACTGATACAAGACTATATTTAAGGTTTCTCTCTTGTGTTACTGTTTAAGCTGCATTTGATTCATTCCGGCTGTTGGGTTCTGTCTAAGTTGTACAGTTTTGTTTTTTTTTTTTAAAAAGGAGCGTATCAAGCAAACTAGTGTGTTAGTGTGAGCCTCACTGATCCTCACTGTGGCTCCAGGACTGATACCCATCATTAAGTCACTCTGATGGGGACATGATCTTCAGTCATGCTGCTGCTGTGTGGTAACCGTGACATTCTCTCTCTCTCTCTGTCCTCAGCAATACACGAGTTCCCTGATGACCTTTTCACCAATGATGAGCGAAAGAGTGGAGCCGTTCTGCTGCACATTGTGGCGGTAAGAGTAATTCTATTTATTGTCAGATGTGCATCACAAGTCCCACATGTCTGTCAGTTGTTGGTCAGTTTATTGTTAGTTGGTCGCAAGCTCAGAGAGAACATCCAAACTCCACCCAAAAGGGGGGATTTAAAACACATAACTGGGACTCAAACTACCAACCTTGGCTCAAAATTTATCTTATATTGTAATCAATACAACATAAAGTATATGGGTCAGCTCTTTGTGCTTTGCTAAAGCACTCAGTCACAGCACCACGATGATGATGATGCATCCCTCCCTAAATGTTGTGTCCACTTTCAGGTTTAGTTCACGACTTTTGCCGAGGAGATGGAACACAAATCAATACAGACAGATGGTACAACACACTCAGTGCCAACAGCAAGTGAGGAGAGCGCAGGTCGATCTAAACCAAAGACAGACAGCGAATAAAAAAAAAAACACAAAATACTTTTGAAAAAACTAAAAAGAACAAATAGTCCACTGCTGATGTTAGAAGCAGTATATATAGATACAGAAACCTTTGAAATTGTCCCCATAGGTAGTCAGAGTTGTAAAAATCAGCACTTTTTACTATCACGATGTTGTAACCAGTTTTTTCACTACGAGAAAGTCTGTGCATAATTTGCAAAGGACAAATTGGAACATATGACTCACTGCCTCGAGGACAATCCATTTGTATGTCGACTCAGGTTTTTGTATCCTGAGATTTCAGAAACAAAGCCTTAAACCAATGTTTGTCCTCATTCATAACATAACTTAAGCCACTGAATTGTCACACATGAACCTTGTGCTCTGCATTGATCCCCTCCCTAAGGAGCAGTCACTGGTAAAGGGCCCAGCAGTGGATTCTTCATTTTGAACCACAAGGTTATGCACCCAGATTGAGGATCGTTCTGCCTGTAAACAGAGCCTGAATGATTTCAACATTAAGAGTTTCTCAATTAGTGATTCCCAATCTTTTTTGTCTCGTGTATCCCTTTTGCATTTTTGTCAAATCATGTGTACCCCCTCTTCATATCATAAGTTCCCTCCATAATTTCACATTATTTTTCATATCTGGAACAGCGGGCTCTCCTAAACCCATTACTGCATCTCAAACAACAGTTCCCTAGGGCTTAATCTATAAATAAAAAAGTGAAATTTATTAAATACCATGCAACTTTTGTGATTACTTTAAAAATAAGTAAATACGGTCTTTGCAAAATTGAGCTAATTATTGTCTCCTAATGTAAAGTGTGATAAAATTACCCCTACAGCATAAAATAATTCTGTTTAAATAAATGACAAGAAAATAGAAATTGTAGTATTTTTTTGTGCAATTGTACTGTTAGATTGTTGTGAATTTGTCCCAAAAATAGCCTAAAAGGACCTGCAAACATTTCCCCATTATTTTTTTAAATTAATTAAATATTTCCGAGTACCCCCTGCATTGTGCTCTTGTACCCCCAGGGGTACACGTACGCCTCTTTGGGAACCAGTGGTCTAGATATTACAAAGTCGTTTTATTGTGTTTTAATTTTACTTTCTGCTAATTAATCTCATTAATATTGATCCCACTAAATAAATCCTTTTTTTGTCGATTGAACACTGAGTCACACTGAATCACTTTGATTAACCAGCAGTGACTGTGGTCTTAAAACATTAATGGCGTGTGGACTGATGTTCCCCCAAGTAGAAAAGTAAATGCACAATTCATTGAATGTATTGTTGAGTGTAAAACGAACAGTAATGTAGATCATGGTTGGATGTAGAGCCGGGCGATATGTCGACATTCAAGATATATTTAGTTTAGTTTGTTTTATTTCAAGCACACTATGAAAACGTGTACAGTATGTACAACATAAGACACTAAACCAAAGAAAACAGAAAATTCACCGCTGCTCAAAAAGGAGTGGGAGTGAAGTTTAACTCTTATTAATTCCCACCCCCTCTTCCAAAGTCTTAATACAATAGCGTACTTCCTTTGGTTTCATCCACTTTCTTACATAACACAAGCTCATATATCTTCATACATTTAAACAATGTTGGCAACAAAAACTCCAGCTAAACCAACTCATTTTCCTTCATTTTAATAACGTTCAAGAATAATTTCTAAATAGTTTTATATTTGGACATTCCTTGAGCTACTCATTTCAGCTGTTCCACAGTTTCACCCCTTGTACGGAAACACAAAGACCTTTCTTCCTACTGTGTACCATCGGTTTTATGAAATGTAGTTTTCCTTGCAACATATACCCGCCTTCCCTCTGAGTAAATCACTTTCGTACATTTTGAGGTAAATCATTGCGCTTTGCCCTGTATGGAATTTGTATATTCTGCAAATCCACCAGATCTTTAAATTTTAAAAATTTGGACTCTACAAAAAAAAATTGTATTTGTATGTTCACTATAACCCGCCCCATGAATGATCCTTAAAGCTCTCTCTTGTAAAATGACAAGTGACCGAACTGTTGTTGTGTAGTTTCCCCACACTTCTGCACAATATGTAAAATATGGCAAGACTAGTGAACAATAGAGCATACGTAGGGACTTCTGATTTAAAACTTGCCTTGCTCTACTAATTATTGATATACTTCTTGAAACCTGGCTCCTAACGTGACTGTGAGATTTCCAGTTCACTTTATCAATTTTGATTAAAAAATGTTTTATTTTATTAACTTTTTCAATATTCACTCCATCCAGCTTAATTTCAATTTGCAAATTATTTCGACTATTACCAAACATCATTAATTTTATTTAAATTTAGTGATAATTTGTTTGTATCAAACCATAGTTTCATCTTCTTTAAATCCTTATTTATCTCCTGCACTAGCAACTGAAGATCACTGCCTGAACAAAAAATATTGGTGTCATCAGCAAACAACACTAAACTCAATACTTCTGACACTTGGCATAAATCATTAAAGGTGCAGTCCGCAACTCACATATCCCTCCCTCCCCACTGCTCTCTTGCCCTGCCTCCAAACTTTCCAAAGTCCCTCCCTCAGAAGAGCTAATAAGCTAACGTTAGTCAGACAGCAACATCACAGTAATATAACATGCTCTGTTAAAAGCATATTACTGCAGCGCGTCTCTGTTTCTATGTGCACAAACCTCAGCAGCAACAGCAACAACAGTGTCACTTACAGCAGCCCACACGGAGGCTGCTGTGCGCACATGAACAACACATGCACCCCAGAGTTCTAGTGTAACAATAATAAATCAAACATCATGTAAATCAAGCAGCAGTAATTACCTTTTTAGCAGAAGTCACCAATTCCATCTTCTACTCCTCCAGACCATATACTGTAAAAAAAAAAGATGGTGCTCTAGCTCCGGGAAAGGGGTGGGGCCTGTGAGCAACAGCTGTCACAGTCCATCAAACACAATCCTGGCTCTGATTGGTTCTTTTTGCTCGGTCACAGTGCATTCTGGCAATCTGCCAAAGGCAGCAGGAGCAGCAGAGGGACTCAATTAGCCTGTTTTTTTCATACAAACTACTAGTTTGATGTAAAGCTGTCCTTACATAGTGACAGCTTTAGCAAATATGACAAAAAGTCACTTTTATAAGAGTTGCAGACTGCTCCTTTAATGTAAAAAAATAAACAATTTTGAGCCCAATACTGCCCCCTGTGGGACACCGCAAGAAATGTCCAGGCATTCAGAAAAGTAACTTTCGCTCAGTCAAATACGGTAACTTTTTATCCAGTCTAATGCTTTTTCTTGGATCCCATATCACTCAAATTTCCCTAGTAAAATTTCATGATTGATTGTATCAAACGCCTTCTGAAGATCAATAAATATTCCAATAGTATGCATTTTGTTCTCTGCTGAACTTAATATTCCTTCTATAGAGTCTAACAACAGGTGATGTTGCCCTTTTTGGCATTCACTAAGTATATTACTTTTTTCCAAAAAGTTGTTGAGACGAGCGATAAAAAGTTTTTCTAGAATTTTGGAGAATTGTGGAAGCAGAGAAACCAGTTTATTGTTTGTAAAATTGATGTTTGTCCCCAGATTTATAGAGTGGAATGACCTTTGCTATTTTCATTTGATTTGGAAATGTGCCAAATTGAAAAGATGAGTTGCAAATATAGGTAAGTGGTTTTGAAATGACATCAATAACATTTCTCACCAAAGTCAATCAATATTATTAGTTATTTGAAGTTTTGTTCTCACAATTTGAATTATCTCTCGTCCCTCCACCGGAGAAAGGAACATTGAATTTAAATTTCTTTCAGTAAAGCTATAACTATATTTATCATTTCTGGGTTCAGGAATATTTTCTGCAAGATTTTTCCCAATATTGACAAACATTTATTGAAGGTATTTGCCACCTCTTTTAAGAGCCGTTTTCTTTCTTATTTTTCTTATTCTTATTCTTCCGCAAAAATTTGAAGCGCTACTACTTTGCCAATTCTTAACCGATCCACACTATTCAAATATCAAAATGCTCCACTATATAGTGAAACTGCTGCTAAGCAAATTGTGAGATTCTAACACTTATAATTTAATGTAATATTAGATTTTATGCGTTTACTGTAAACTGCCATATCTCTGTTAATTTTTAACTCAGAGACTCAAAGTTAGCACTAAAATGTAGCCCATTTTCTAATGTACAATTATCAGTAATTTGTAGAGGTTGCACTCTGACAAAAGTTCAGTTTTTCATTAATTATGCAAATCTTAACCGATTTACACCATTCAAAGATCAAGTTGTTCTGCTCCTCAGTGACAGTCATAATATCTAATTTGTAGAATGATAAATCTCTTACTTTTAATGTTATTCAAGATTTTGTGCAAAATTTTGTGATCATGCAATGATTGAGTGGGTGATTAGGTCTGCTAGAGTGTATCACCTGTTGTTCTTTTACTTTTAGCAATACTGCTGTTAAAGCTTTAATTCTGCAGCTACAGCTACAATTTATAGCTTAAAATGTTGCTACAATCTTCTACTTTTTAATAATTATTCTTTAAGTGGGAAGGCTTTGCATTTCCTGTTACTTTGCTTCCACAAGGTGGACTTTTATTCTCAATTTTTCATGGGCAGCTGTAGCTCAGTGTGATCAGCGCCTGCTTCTAAGTTCATCAATCATCATGAGGACCCTGGTTTAAGTCCTGCTCTGGTCAGTCTCTGCAACTCTAAATAACTCTTTGTTCAATCTTCAGTTACTGAACAAAATACTGTTAATTATCTGTGGATTCGTATTCCCGGTTGCGTTGTCGCAGCAATGCAAAGTTTCTAGTTATCTTTGCCTTCCACTTTAAAATATTAAGATAGCTTAACTAGCCAGCAGCTTTTTTTAAAAAAATAGTATTATTCAGTATTTTCCAAAAATCCCTCACATGATAAAATAATTGCATATCAAATCGCAATTAGATTATTTTTCAAAATTGTTCAGCCCTAGCCATATGTACAAGTTAAAAAGAACAGGCACAATGGAATTCTTGTGCAAGTCCCTGAGTCAGATGGAAAAAATTAAACAAAAAATCAGCATAACTGTAGAAGGTAGAAAAACAAGGAAAAAACACAAGTATACTCTACAAAAAGATAAATATATACTAAAGTTGCACCTATTTTGCAGCTGTTTTTGTTGGTAAATGTGCCTGTGTGGCATTTGGATCATAAAATTTAACCCAGAACTCAGATTTCATTTGAAATGTATTTAGATTTATATCGTATATTGCTATTTTGAGTAAAATTATCGATATGAGTTTTGGTCCTTATTGCCCAGCACTAGTTGGATGGTTCTGTAGTGTATAGCTTAATGGCTGCAAGTTGACAGTCATTATAAAGGAGGCTTTATGTAACAACCCTAATAGCTGATGGCACTTAAATCCCTTTGTTCCATGTAACACAAACAACAGCTTTATGAGCTATGAGCTTCAATCACTAACAATGCCTTGAATGTAATGTTGGGCCATTCCTACATCACCATGTGGCTCAGACTGTTCACACTGTGATCCAGCACTGCCCCCTGTGGACAGCATAGTGTACAGCACATCTGTCATAAAGCCTGAGCCTTGATGATGTCACAGCTGATCTCTAATTTATAGATCTTGCCTCAGCTGATGAAATCTGCTTTTTGTCATCAGCATGCAGGTCTCGAGAGTTTTTCGAGCCCTGCTGCTCACTCAGAGCCTTTAGTGTATGGTGTTTGGTGCAGGCTGGGGTTTTAATCTGATGTGTCCTTCCCCCTAATTTATACATAGGGAAGCATTTTGTCCTGAAGCTGCAGCACAGATGTGACCGTCTCACTACCTCACATAAATGTACACATGCAGTTATAATAAATGTTACATTTGGTCCTGTTTGCAGACTCTGTACATGTTCCTGGCCCTCGCCATAACCTGTGATGAGTATTTTGTCACAGCGCTGGAGAAGATCTGTGAGGTAGCCAACAGATGAACTCCCACTTACTCTCCCACTGTTTGTTCTGGTTCTTCTGAGATTTTTATCTGCTTTATTTCTGCAGAAACTGGATCTTAGTGAAGATGTGGCAGGAGCCACCTTCATGGCAGCTGGCAGCTCAGCACCGGAGCTTTTTGCCTCAGTCATTGGTACGTAGCCACACACTACACACACACACACAGACGTTTCCAGATGGTTAGCATTAGCTCTGATCTCTGCTGTTTACCTCCCTGTGTGCAGGTGTCTTCATCACACATGGAGATGTGGGGGTGGGGACGATTGTTGGCTCAGCGGTCTTCAACGTCCTCTGTATTATTGGTGTCTGTGGGATATTTGCTGGACAGGTGTGTGCGTGTGTGTGCGTGTGTGTGCGTGTGTGTGCGTGTGCGTGTGTGACAAACAACTGGATCAAGTCTCATGAGACAAAAGCAGATCCTTACATATTTGATGAAGATTTATTTGAATCCTTCACTTGTAGTCGCACATTTCTGATGTATTTTAGAAGACGTTCCTCATTCTAGGCAAATGATTAACTCAAACATTTAGATGAAATCTAAATTTGATTAATAATGCCAAACTAAATGAATCCAACCTGAACACTTGCTCTTTATTAGGTAGTGCTGCTGACCTGGTGGGCTGTTTTCCGGGATTCCTTCTACTACATCCTCTCTGTTTTGGCTTTGATTGCTGTAAGTTCTTTTAACGACCTTTTTTTAGTTTCAAAACTCTTATTTTGTCATAGTTTTAACTATATTTCTGTTTTGGCTTTTATAGTTCATATATGATGAAAAGATTGTGTGGTAAGTTTGTCTATTTTTCTTATTGATTTTCATTTCAGGTTCTGTTTTTAAGTTATTGTTTTTCTATCAAATGCTCACAAACCAAATGTAAAGCAGTCACATGAAGTCATGTGATTTCTCTTTCTCTGTCTCAGGTGGGAGAGTTTGGTGTTGGTTCTCATGTACGCAGGATACATTTTGGTCATGAAGTGAGTCCTGCATATTTTTAGAGACACACACGCACATGCACACGCAGGTGTTTGCAGGATGGATGGTTCCCAGCTGGATGGGAGTGTCTGCTGGTGCATTATCTCTGCAGAGTTTACCTCAAGTTTTATAAGAACATTCTCTGAAGCTCAGTCAGGCTTTTTTGGATGCAATTTCTCTCTTCAGATTATATGCTTTCAGAAACGGATCTCAAAAGTTTGGCCCGAGCCCGACAGACGGGTTTGGGCTTTAAAAAAAAAAAAATCAGCATTACAGGCCAACACTATTCAAAATCTGTGCACGCACACAGCTCAAGAACGGGTCAGCAACGAGTCGTTTATACGGTTTTCAACATCAAATCTTTTTTTTTTGAGGCCAGCATTCAATTCATCTCCTCATCATCCATTTTTATATCTTTCTCACTGATCGAAACACAGCACTTGACCACACGTTTACTGCGCAGCGCCCGAACCCATGTAAAATATAGGAATTAAGACAGAACCCAACCCGGCTCATTGGTTGGGCTCCTACAACTCTAGCTTCGGTAAATATTCAAATCATCATTATATCCACCAAGGAGATAATATTTTCAAGAAAGTGTCTATTTGTAAAAATTTAAATTTTAAAATTTGTGGAGCTGCCCGAAAAAGCAGCTAGTCCATTCTGGCGAAAGTGACGAAGTCCCCCCCCCCCCATGTTGTTAAGGAAAGCCGGTGTACCTGGAGAAAAGCTGAACAGGTACAAGGAGAATATGCAAACTACAGACAGAAAAATCCCAGGGATATTTTGTACCATTGGGCAATGGCACTACGTACACTATTGAAAACAATAACATTTTCTGCTTATTCTTTCAATTGAAGTTGAAAGTGTCTATTTGTATGATTGCCGTACAGACAACCCTCGGTGCTATTGGTAAGGTTACCGAAGTACAAGTATGTAGCGTCTTAGGGTTAGGAATAGGTTTAAGGTTAGGGTTAGGTTATAACCCAATATCGCAACAATTTTTAGGGTTAGGGTTGGACCAAAACTGGCCAATTACTGACCTATCACTTAACCTAAACTGGCCAAATAGGGGCGCTGCGTACGGATAGAATGTTGGTTTATTGATACGGCAACCGTACGGATAGCCACTGCCTATTTTTATCGGCGCGTTTTTGTTCGTTTTTCTGTTCGGTTTACAGTAAAAGTACTATATGGATTTCAACAACATTTTAACCAAAGTTAGACATTACCCTATGCAAGATTTCATCAAAGCTTCTGATTCTAGATCGGTTTTGAAAATCTAAAAAATCCCTATGTCATTGGCAAAATGACATAGGGAGACAGATCTTAATAAAATGTGACTCGTTATGTTGGGTTGGTTCCTCAATTACTCCATTTGGTTTCCTCCAGAAAGAATCCAGATTGAGCATTTCATCACAATTATGCCCATACATTTGGTCCTGCTGTATCGTTTTTATTGGAAAATGAAATTCCTTCCAAGCCGTTAAAGTGTTAATGATCTTGGTACCATGATCAGGACCAATGATCCAGATAACTGCCAATATCTAATTTGGCACTTGACTTGACTTTGGTGGAGGTTTTAGCTCTGAGTGCTCTACTCTAGGTTTGGAATTGTTCCACTTTGTGAAAAGTTTAGCGTTCAGTCTAAATAAACAAAAGAATCAAAGTTGGCGTTTTTTTTAAATGAGTTTAGCACAGTGTCAATAACCCTTTAACTTCTGTCAAGAGGTTCAGTCAGACCATGTTTGTGTTCCTGCTGCCCAAACTGAATAATGCCCATCACGTCATCTGGTCCAGCTGGTAATCTGTGTCACACTCTGCTCTCCCCCCGCCATAAGAGTTTAATCTTTCTCCCTCGGCAGTTCCTAAGAGCAGTGGCTAAACCGGTCACTCCTCTTCTTTCTCATTTGGAGGGAAGAAGTACTTACTGTAGGTCTGCTTTCTCCTAAAATGTTGTCTGACCTAGACTAGTGTAAGTTTTCTACAGCACCTCCATCACTGCTTTGAGGCCACTCCAGCCCACAATCCTACACTTTGTTTTCAGCCTTTTTCCAGGATTCATTGTAATCTTTACCAATCTGACCAATGTCAATGTTTTTGATGTGATTCAGCAACACATGCTGCAGCATACGCATGGGTTTTATTGCACCAGCTGGCACACTGTAATTCAGTTATCTTTATCGGTTTTGATTGAATCATCTCAATCTGGCAACGGGTCCCTAAAGAGTTGGCAATTGTTACAGTAGATAGTGTTGTCTGGTAGTCGTGGAGCTGACTGGAATGTTGGGCTTGATTGTTTGATTTCACATCGAAAGTGTTGGACTGCGGAACGTAAGGATGACAAACTCGAGGTCCGGGGGCCAAATGTGGCCCTATAGATTGCCCAATTTGGCTCTCCTGGAGAAAGTAAAAACAACAAAGAACACAATAATACATGTGTAAAAAATACCAAATAATTCAGTTTTAGAATTTTCAACCACTGTAAAATCACAAATTTGATGAAACTACATAATATTTGCAGGGGTTCAAGTTTTTGCCCTCATATTTTATCGCAATTTGTGGAAAGAACCAACACTTTTTTGGAAATCTTGCACTTGTCATTTACTGCTTGGATATTGTCAGTGCCTTTATATATCATTTATACATGGAAGTGCAAACTAGGGCATAGGGCTGGGCGATATGGCCTTTTATAAATACCGCGATATTTTTAGGCCATGTCACGATACACGATATATATCTCGATATTTTGCATTACCCTTGAATTAACACTTTGATGCACAAAATCACACCAGTATGATGATTCTATATGTCTACATTAAAACATTCTTGATCATACTGCATTAATATATGCCAATTTTAAACTTTCATGCAAAAAAGGGGATATCACAACTAAGTCAAAGTTGACATAACTGTATTTATTAAACAGTGAGTGGCTCAAACATAAAATTGTCAACAGAAAGTGCACGTTCTGTGCAAAATTGTCACAGAGACATTTCAAAACAAGACATTAGTGCAGGATGCAACTCACATGGCATTTCAAAACACAAAATTAAAGTGCACTTTTTGTACATAATGCCACTACAATATTTTAAAACAAATAGTGCCCTTTTGTGCATGTTGTCATTAAGATGACATTTCCAAAAAAAAAAAAAAAAAAAAAAAAAAAAAAGTCCGCGAGTTTAACGGTATGGTCATTTTCAACACCGCACAGACTACAAGCTGCGATATATCGAGTATATTCGATATATCGCCCAGCCCTACTAGGGCACATTAATGTTGAAATTGAGCTTCTTTTCCAACCTTAATTCTGCAGCCCACTTGAGATAAACTGCTCCATATTTGACCCCTGAACTAAAATGAGTTTTACACCCCTGCATTAGACTTCAGTATTTGATTTTATTGCTGTTTTCGCTCTCTCCACCTTGTATTAGGATTCATATTTTTCTACCTCAGAAATGAATTGTAGTTTGGATGGAAAAATAAATCTGTACATCCAAATTGCAAACTGTTCCTTGTAATCAAAGTCCTTTATTTCTGACATGACGTGTTTTTCTCTAAACTCATGTAATGATGCCAGTGTTACCTCTGCATTCCTGTTCAAAGGCAGCCTTGCTGTTTTCAGTTGGGTTTGATTTTTATGTAATGGCACTGGGATGGTGTTCCTGAAGCTCTGTGTGGCAGATGAAAGCCTGCGATTACCTTCTGGGAGTGCGTTTTTTTTTTTTTTTTTTTTTTTTTTAGCTGCACTTTTCTCGTTCTGTGCAGATCTCAGCTAATGGAGATGATTATAATGCTGATGCTGCCTTTTAAGTAGGCCGTGTTAGGAGTATAATCTATAGATGTGCTAATGATATCCAGGCACCTATTGCTAATTAAACCATATTTCAAACAAGTTTGCGTCTTTGATCTGAATCCTGTTCACAGCAAATGTCTTTTCTTTTATGGACGCTGAGAGGAAGTTTAGTGTAATTTACTGTGTTCATCTGTTTGCCAGGTTTAACTCCAGCATGCAGAGATTTTTCATGGGGAAGTCGAACAAAAACGTGGCTAATGGTAACGCCGCAGCCAGCAGTGAGATGGAAGACGGTAATACTAAATATGACTTTGTTTGGGATGACGACCCATCGTTACCATTACTGTCACTAGGTAAGGTTAATCAGACAGGCTGGATAGATTAGATAACTCTCACTAAACTAATGAGTCATTCATGTTGGAGGTTGTTGTGGGTCATGAGGCAGAAGGTTGTGGATATAACTAACTTGAAACTGCTTCTGCTTTTTCTCTACTGCTTTAAATTCACTCTACAATAGTTGAGCATTAAAGCTTTTCTTGCTTACTTAACTAATTAAAAAAAACCTAGTTTTAGCTGCAATTATATAAAGTTAAATTCAATATTTCATTTTATATAGCTATATAAAACCCTTTAATTCTTTTCACTAATCCAATAAATTGCATTATTTATTTTTTAAAAGCTGCAATAATAGCAGGTGAAATGTAATGTAGCATTTTAGCTATATGGATTAAACATGTCCAGTTGACACATTGGATGCTCAAAAAAAAAACTTTAATTCTATAGATGGCATGATGCCAATACATTCTGTCATTTAAAAAAAATAAAAATAACAGTGCATAGAAATGTGTCTTAACAATGTTGATTAAAAAAAAAGTCAAGATTGAACAATACTAAGCTGCGACCTTCAGTAATGTAATGACTCTTTATTTCTGCAGAGGGCGCATTGCTGCTGACAGACTCTGGTTTCACTGGTTTTTGGGCTGATCAGTGCAAATTAAAACCGGTTCCATTCCCAGTTTAGTTACAAATAATGTTTTACTGCTTTGTGCATTGATTCATTAAAGATAAAGAAAACAAAGGTGATGAAATGCATCCTTCAAGATGTCTATATATGTGTGTGTATATATATATATATATCACAGAAATAAACATGCAGTGCAGGAAAAGGCAGAAACCTGAATGAAATTAAAACACCACACTCTATTCTATACTTTCATTTCCTCTAATATAAATCTAGTTCAAAGAAAATGCTGTTTAAAATATCTGAATATTGTCACTTTGTGCACTAATTCTTACCACCCTATATTTGTAACACAGTATAACAAATATGATGAAAAAACTAAAGTTATAGAAAAAAATCTCTGTAATATCTATATTCTAAAAATGGGGTTAGGTTAGGAACATCTGGTTTAAGTGATACAATGTCAATTATTTCTGTTAATGTAGGTTATTAGTGGTCCTCTGCATTAAAGTTTCAAAGAAAAGCTGAGAAATTTGGCTGTAATGACCTTCTTGCCACACTTTCCACTTCTTCTTCCTTGCCTGTGTTTTGACCTTTCAAAGCTTGTGATCAGTGACATTTACTTCTTCTGAGAACTTGAACTTCTCCCTCTTTGGCTGCATTAGTCTCAACACACCTGTCTGTTTAGCCTTACTAAACTTACTCCTGCTTTTTCAACAGTGTTGTTGCTGCAGTGTGCCACTTTCTTTCTGCTTGCGTACTACTTTTTCCCTCAGCCGGTCTCTGGGGCCACGGCCCCATCTCTCCTGGAGTGGTAATGAATTTCACAAGAGGGAAATGTTTATGCCAACCCTGTTTAATCTGTTAATTTATGTGCATTCTTGCATGCATAAGAGAGTCAATTTGAACCATTGAGTGCACTGAGGAACTTTTTTTAAATTCCCTGTGGACTGTATTTTAATGCTAATCACCGTTAAGTGATGTAGTCCCGTTGGTTCTTTTACATGTTTGAAATAAGAAGAGCATTTTATGTTCATGCTGTTTGGTCGTCTAACTTGTGATGCTAAAGGTTCTTTGCACATTTTTTTTTGGCTTTCGTTGTATTTGCTAATAAATATTCACAAGTGGTAGCCAAACTTCAAAGCAGCACCAGGCAATTTGGGAAGGCTTTTTGAAGTCCAGTAGCCAGAATTTAATGTGAACTCTGCACAACACCCACACAGCTGTTGCAGGGAGCACAGAGTCGCATTGATCAGAAAGTCAAAGGATCCTCAGACTTTGCGGGTTTTTTTTTTTTTTTTTTTGAATGCTATAGGAAGCTACAAAGCCTTTCAGGCAAACGCTCATGTGAACCTGCTCATTTACCTCTCACTTAAAGCTGTGTGATTGCTGAAGTGGAAGAAAAAATGGTGAAACTGTGAGGTTTCACTAAGCAACAGTGAATTATTTAAAGCTCTACAGCAGGAATAAACAGGTGGTTGTAAAGGGTTGAATGTTTAGCATTAAAGGAGATTTCCAAGTGTTTTTAATGCTAAAGAGCCTTTATTTTTCCTCTTTGGCCGTCATGTAAAAGTATCTTGAAAACAGCTGTCGACCGCGTCTCCATCAGGCCTCAGTGATTAAAGTGAGCCTAAAGTCCCCTGTGGACACCTCTCACTGCTTCATTGTGCAACAATGCTCAATCCTACTACTGATTACTGATTTCATTTTATTCAGGAAAGCAACAGGTAGAAGGAAATCCATACATTGTGTTTATTATGGCTGTTTTTAGATTGTTCTCTGCCACCCTCTGAGTTAATGACTTCCACACCAGGTGATAAATGCAATAAAACAAGAGTGCTGATGGTTCTAGCAGTGTTCCTGTTACAAATAGAAAACCATCAAGAGCTCGAGGCACAGCCTGTAAGTTTCTATAGCAGTGGGACATGGTCGTTTTACTTTTTTTTTTCATATGAAAGTTTAAGAAAAATTGATTCTCAATGCTGCTTTCTTTTCCAAAAAGAAATTAAAATGGTTGAAGTTTCTGCGTTGCATTGTGGGATGTGGGGTCGCAAAGACAAATGCACAGTAGTTTTTAATTTTTGATTTAATTCTGATGTCACGGGGAATACTAGGAACAAACTAGAACAAAAATGGCGTGATGAAAGAACTCCATATACCACAATGCAATGCATGAAGCTTTTACAAAGGAAATTAGGAAAAAAAAACTTGAGTGGCAGTTTTGACCTTTTTTTTTGTTTTCAGAGTAAATCATATTTGATTCATTGATCTCTGCGTGTCTCAAACTTAAAGCCCCGGGTCCAAATCCAGCCGTTTAGAGCATCCAATTTGGCCCGCAGGAGAAAGTGGACATGACAGAGAAAACATGAATCACTGTGTGAATTATCAACTAATTCAGTTGAAAATATCAAAGCTCTTTCAAATGCTCATTTCCAGGATCAGAATTTCATTGTGCTTATATAGCAATCTTTTTTTTTTTTTTTTTATCACAAATTGTTCAAAGAATGCTACATTTTTCAGAGATCCTGCAATTTTTCTCAAATTATTTCACATTCTGAAATTAAATAAAAATTGGTCTCAAAATCTAGGAAATTGAAGTGAAGATCCTGCAGGGACAGATTACTGTCATTTATTGCTTGGATATTGTCAATATTTATAAATCCTTTATACAGCAGGTACATGGAAGTGCAAACTATGCTACATCAAGGCTAAATTGCTAATTTTCCCACTTAAAATCTGATCAAACTGCTGTTTGGCCCCTGAACTAAAATGAGTTTGACACCAATGATCTATGTGGCCTACACTATGATTTTTATCTCATAAATAATTATTGAGGGTAGCAGCTTTAAATCAATCTCTGATCCAGCCATTTAAACCACTCACTCAGTTCTTAAGGAAAACGTTCATGTTTTGATGGTAACCGATTATCTGGTGCTGCTTTAAATCATTTTAAAGGCAACTCATTTCTTACTCATTTCTGTAGTGAAACTTGGTTTTCAGTAAAAACCTTTAGTGCACAAACAAACCCCAACTCCATTATCTTAGTCATGTATTATTCTACTGCTTCAGTGAAGCCTAGCAAGCCTTACAGCCGTGGCTCAGTGGTGATGGTGGACGAGATCATGAACGCCAGCCCCTCAAAGTTCAGGTTCCCTGAGGCGGGCCTTCGAGTCATGGTCACCAGTCACTTTGGGCCCAAGACCCGCCTGCGCATGGCCAGCCGCCTCATCATCACAGAGGTACGAGCTGTTGTTGCTCCACTCTGAAACTAACTGTTTCCAAACGCAGTTGGCGTTTAGAGTCGGTGCATGTGCTCTTTGACTTAGTTTCTCTTTTCTGAAAGCGTCAGAAGTTGGTACAAGCTGCCAACGGCGTGGAGACACAAGTTGTCGACGGGAAGGTGGAGATCGAGAACGGGAACGTGCCGGAGGACAAACCCCCCGAGGCCAAGGAAAACGTGACCATCTCACCGTTTCAACTTCCAAGTAAGTGATTATTGTATTCACTGGATGAATGTCTGATTCTGCATGAGTACGAGGATATGGAATGTGATGCTTACACCAATTATTTACAAGTAAGATATAATTGGTATTGAAAAAAATCTGTTGCTGTCATAATCATAGTTGAATTGTAATTGAGTTAGGACAATTAACTTTGTCATTGGAATTGCCATGAAAATTCTATAAAAATTGTCAATTACAATTTAATTAAAACTAGGGTAGGTGATTTTTTTTGGTTGAAATTGTCTTTATGTCCTGACAGGAATTAAGATCGTATGTGAAAATCCGTCATCTGTAGCAGCTGTAAACCTGTAATAACTTCAACCAATGGAAAAAATTGAACCGTTGTTTTTAACCAATCACGTGTCTCTGTCTCCCTGTTAGTTCTCGACTTCTCGCATGCACGAGCTCACACTGAAAGCGCGTCACTGCTGACAGAGTTAAAACAGAGTTTTTAGTCATGTTTTTAAACATATATAATGATAAAGTTTATTGTTCACTTACTGCTGAATGAGACACGAGACAACGAAGTTTCTACACAATCCAAGCGATGAGCTGAGCTCTTCTGCAGCAGCTGTGCGCGGGCATGCGAGTGAGAAGGAGCACAGAGGGGGAGGGGGGTTATGTAAATCGCCTACCCCACCTAGAAATCACCATTACAGTTCTATGGCTTACCCATACGTACTAAGTTTTCCCACTACATGTTCTGTTGGGGATCATTTTACCATTAAAAAAAAATAAATACATTGAAATCTAGGGGAATACTATTAGGAAAAAAGGCTCAGACGCCTACAACAAAAACAATATCAATATTTTCATTGATGAGGAAGCCTAACAAGGTAACCAAGATATACAAAATAAATTGGATGGTGGATAATAGTTTTTGTGTATTTTAAGCTGATTTAAGACAACCGACCCGTTATCAAACAGAAAACTAACACAAGAGGAAGGTTAAGTTTTGAGGTTATTTATTTCAGGCTTGGAAATTGTGATTAATTGAATTTGAACTGTAGTAATTGAGAACAAAATTGACTGAAAAAATGCTGGTCACCATAATCATAATTGAGTTGTATTTTAACAGACGTAATTGAATAATGGAATTGATCCCAACCCTGGCTTACACTTAGATTGCATCATTAGTTTGCCGTCTTCGTGTCGGTTTTTAAAACATGAGGTGCTTGGTCGGATGGTTCTGCTCAATCCTTTTCCACTCAACATTTTTTTGAGAGTTACAGACCTGCTAATCATACTCTGACAGTGGCTGCACTTTCATCACTCAGCATCCACTGATGTGCAGACAGTCGCTCTGATCTGATGTATCATGACGCAGACTTTAAGGTGCCTGGAAATGCTGTTGCATGATATTATTTAGTTACATGAACAGAAATGTGAATCTAACATCCTAAAAAATAAATAAATAAATAAAAACATCAGTGTTTGCGCTAAATGACAGATGTGGCGACATGTTTATCCCTCTCACTAAAGCCGAGCCATGATGAACAGAATGGTCGTCCGTATGACCTAAAGTTTGGAAAGAAATGGGATTTATTCATCTCAACAGCAAAATTAACAGTGAGTATGACATCTGTCGAAATGCACAAACGCTACAGTTTCTGACTGAGGATTAAAGGGAATGCGTGCTGCTTAAACTTACCAAAAAATGGGTCATTACATCATTCGAAACAAGAGAGAAATTAATACGTCAATTTGAAGCAAATTTGTTGATACAATAAAACCTCCATGTGTCTTGTTGCTGTTCCCAGTCCAACAAACCCAGGTCATAACATCGGCACTGGAAACTATAGTAGAATTGGAAAAGTCTAAATAAAAGATGGTGAACAATGGGGGTTGGTAAATGGACTCGAGTTATATGGCACTTTATAACCACTGAGGTAGTTCCAAAGCACTTCACAATATTCACCCATTCACACACCAGTGGGACAGAGCTGCCATGCAAGGTGTTAGTGAACCACTGGGAGCAACTTTGGGTTTAGTGTTTTGCCCAAGGAGACTTCAACACATAGACAAGTATAGCACTGGAATCGAAACCCCAACCTCTCGATCAGAAGACGACCCTTCTACCACCTGAGTATGTCCCCCTTCATGGCTTGTAATGGCCACGGTCGCCCAATTGGTAACCATTACAAGCCATGAAGGGGGACATACTAAAAGCCAGTGAGGAATGATCCTGGGCAGGGAATCAGGCTTGGTGTTGTGAGATCTGGGGCATAGGAGAGGAAGAAGTTGAACCTGCTGAGACCATTGGGGTTGACGAGGGTTGAGATGACGAGTAGCGCTAATGAAGGCGAGGTCCTCCAACCAGTGCCTCCACTCCGGAAGCGCCAACACTACTGGCAGTAACTCACGGTTTCCCACGTCGTAGTTCTTCTCTGCAGGACTTAGATGATGGGAGAAGATCTACGACGTGGGAAACCATGAGTTGGTACAGGGTACAGCTTGTGAGTGTTGGGGTCCCACTGAAAGAGCTCTGGTGTTTAAACACCAAGACCCTTCCCTCCAGTCTGTGGTGGAGGTGGATGCTTCAGACACAGGAGTCGGGGCCATTCTCTCTTGAGCCTTGTGGGCCTCAGGACCCCAATGGAAGGGAAACTTGGTTACCTTTAGCATTAATATGATTAAACATGGAAGTCCAGATGATTTTGACATGATCTTGATAACATGAGTGCACTCTTCCTGCAGGACACTTTGGCAGTAAGGTGAAGTGGCTTATCTCATGGCCTTTGCTTCTCCTGCTGTATCTGACCGTCCCAAACTGTGCCAAGCCACGCTGGGAAAAGTTCTTCATGCTCTCCTTCATCCTGTCCACTGTTTGGATCGCTGTGTTCTCCTACCTTATGGTCTGGATGGTAAGTGTTAAATTCACATTTGGGCTTTACTAGTTTTGCCTTTGACGAGTAATTGTGTCATTCAGAATAAATATAAAGATCAAGAATTTAAAAGCAGGTTTTGTAGGACTGTTTCAATTAATTTTCAATGGTTGGTGTTTACAACCGTTTCCTGTATTTACACAGGAAGACAAATATTTTGATTGCTGCTAAAGCCATTTGCAGAACTAAATGTGTGTGTTATACTGAGTTTGCTTATTGTTGCACTGACCTCTGTTTACCCTCCAGGTGACTATAATTGGCTACACTCTGGGAATCCCTGATGTCATCATGGGCATCACTTTCCTGGCAGCTGGCACCAGCGTCCCAGACTGCATAGCAAGTCTCATCGTAGCTCGCCAAGGTACACCTTCACACTCTAAAGCCTTATTTTAGATTCTAGACAAGTGTGTGTGTGATACTTCCTGTCATTTAACTCACTGACCGTTCTAGGCTGCTGACGAACACACAAAAAGAATGACCTTCATCTTTTAGTCTGAAGCTGCTGAAGACAATATTTCTTTTGTCAGATAAATTCATAGTGTAGGCCTGGTAGATCAATACATTCAAGATCATTTACTTGAAAAAAAGGATGTAAAAGGCTAAAATTGCCACGAAAAAGTTTGTTTTTGATTTCCACTGTAAACACTTGGTTTATAGAGATTTTGGGAAAAGTTTTGTGCATTGCATTGTGGAATATGGAGTCCCGTAGACTGAAGTGTTTTTGCTTCATTCTACTGTAATTTCTTGTTTGTCCTTAAAAACTTTGCCAAAGTTACTTCCAACATATTTCTGGTTTTTCATTGTTTGAAAGTTGCAGCAAAATAATTTCAGATGTTTATTTTGGTGTTTGAGCTCTGAAATTAAAATGGCCCTTAACTCTCCCATTGAGACCAGCTCTGAGATTAGGTCTTTCTGAAATCTCTGAGTTGGTCCTTGTATAAGTTTGAGTTTACAGCGGAGATCAAAACAAACTTTCATTCACCAATTTCAACCTTTTACATCTTTGTTTTTCATCAAATGATCTTTAATTTATTGATCTTTGAGGCCTACACTAAGACTTGATCTGATAAAAAAGCAGCTTTAATGTGCAGTCACTAATACAACATTTGCCCCTTCAAGTAAACTTTTTAAAAAGGTTCAAAGTTATTTTTTGAACTTCTTGCAAAGTTTTTAAATTGTGCTTTCTATAGTTTTTATCCCATCTAGATGTTTCATTTTGTATTGTTAACCCACTCATGCATTAGCTGTGGTGGAGCAGTTGAGGTCAGAGGACAGAATGAGATGACTTGGATATGTTGTTGTGCATCAGACATACTGTATGATTCTCAAATTATTTTTACCCCCAACTCTACTGACCAGGAGCTTTGACATGAAATGGTCCCTTTTTCAAGTAGGAGGTCAGGATGGGGGAAAAAATCGATTCACATAAGAATCACGATTCTAATCATCCACGATTCTGAATCAACTAATAAACTTCAAAAATCAACTTAAAAAAAATAAATATATATATATATCTATATATATATAGATATATATATAGATATATATATAGATATAGATAGATATAGATATTGAGAACAATGGGATGAAGAGAGGAAAAATTCATATTCATAACGAAATAAGATGTAATAATAATAAAAAAAATCTACATTGACTCAGCCGGCAGCCCCAGCGCCTAAGAGGCTGAGGGGCCCAACCCAGTAGACATGAGGGGGCCACGGTATCAATTTTTGAATCGAGAATCAGTTAAAACGAGAATTGAATCGAATCATGAGACACCCAAAGATTCACATCCCTAGTAGGAGGTCGGGTAATCATGAGTTCTGAGTTGTCTGAAACGCAGCATTAGGATGTTTAAACATCAAGCTGCACATGTGTAAATACTCAGGTTTGGGAGACATGGCTGTGTCCAACACAATCGGCAGCAACGTGTTTGATATCCTGGTGGGACTGGGAGTTCCCTGGGCCATACAGACCATGTGTGTCAGCTACGGTTCAGAGGTGAGAAGAACGTTTCCTTCCTCATACAAGCTACACATTTGAAGCTGGAGAAGCCGTTCCAGACGTTGCTGATCATGTGATCCCGTCTGTTCCAGGTGATGATCAACAGTCGGGGGCTGGTGTACTCAGTGGTGCTGCTGCTGGGCTCTGTGGCCCTTACGGTACGCAGTTGAGTTCTGAGAACTAAAGGAATGAACAAATGAATGAAAACGTGTGCATTGAGCAGTTTTATCTCAAGTGGGCCACAGATTTCATGCACGAAAACAAGTCATATCAACATTATTGTGCTATAATCTGCACTTCTACGTATATAAAATACAAAATATGTAAGAAACCAACCATATCCAAGCAATAAGTGATAGATTAGAGTTCCAACAGGATCTTCACTTTAAATTTGCTAGATTTGGAAATATTGTCACGATTTTAGGTAAATTGAAGGTTTTTGTAAGAATTTCACGTTTTTTCAAGAGTTTAACATTAACAATGACTGCAATCATGTGATATAAGCACCGGAAAAATTGTGAGCCCCTGCAAATATTGTTGAGTTTAATTTACACAATGATTCATGTTTTCTGTCATTTTTGCTTTCTCCTTTGGGCCAAATTTTATCCTCCAAAGGGCCAGATTTGGCCCCCAGGCCTAGAGTTTGACTCGTGTGGCAAAGAGTATTAAAACTGGAATTAATGGTTAGAATTTTAAGTGGATCTTTAGGAGAAATGGACATATTCTGACCCAAAAACATGATTTTTGATTTAAAAACTACTTTTCAAACCAAATTATTAAAGTTTTTTTTAAATTGAAAATGGCTGTGCATATAACCTAGCACAATATTCCTCAGAGTTTTTTTTTTGTGTGTGTGTGTGTAGGTTCTGGGGATCCACCTGAACAAGTGGCAGCTGGACGTGAAGCTGGGCTTGTACGTCCTGATCCTGTACGCCGTGTTCCTCTGCTTCTCCATTATGATCGAGTACAACGTGTTCACCTTTGTGAACCTGCCCATGTGCATCGAGGACTAGAGCTCTGTCTGCATGCTCAGAAACCAAAACCTCAGCACCTGTGGCAGCACCTTGTTTTTTCTTCAACAAAGACGGACCTATCTCCAGACTATTTTTTTCTTCTTTCGTTGCACTTGTGATCCTTCAGTTCTGATTAAAAGTCTAAGGTAGTACGCTGTATGAGCGGAATCTATCTGTTCTCTGATTTGTCCCCATCACACAGTGCCGCTCCCTAACACGAACACCCTTTCTTTTGGCAGATTGCCCGTTACTGACGTGAAATCTTTAGTTCCTCTGTGCGCCTGTTAACGTTGTGCCCATTTAGCATGCCTTTATATATTGGGGACCTCCAGATTCTTAAGTGCCCCTCTCTTTGATGGTTGGCGTCTTACACTCTCATCCTTGTAGAATTGCCACATCCGATTTCCAAAGCCTTCTTAAACACAGAGAAGATAACGATCCTATCATGGGACACCCCCACCCACCGCTCCTTAATGTCGCACCCAAAGAAAAGCATCTGTCCTTGTGGGCTCTCTCAGGAGGAGGGTCTTGTTCTTGGCATGGCCTTTAGATGCTGTCAGTGTGTTATCTTTCCAAACCCTCGTCTGATCTGCCTCATTCAATCTACATCCTTTTCTTTAAAAAAAAAAAAAAAACCCAAACAGACCTTTTTTTGTCCGACGTTTCACAGTCCAGATCAGCTGACTGTGAGGGTGTTATGCATATGCAGCACTGCACAATGTAAAAAAAAAAAAAACTGTAAACACTTCTTTTTGTATTTATTTTTTCAAAAACAAAGTTTTATCCCATCTGACGCACTGAGGAGTTTGTTGCAGATATTGGACATTGCCTGTTTTTCACTGAAATGAATTGCACATGGAAACACTTTTTTTTTTTTTTTCTCTCTTTTTTTTGTGCTGAAAGGAGATTTAACCACTTGGAGGGGGTAACGGATTACTGAAACGGCAATTTTAAAAAGCGCTATTTTTCCATTCTGCGCTTGTTTCACTTTTACTCTCGGCACAAAAAACCTAAAACTGACTCTACGTCTGCAGGAAGAGTCCATTTCATCATCAGGTGATCTGTTTCTGGTTTGGATGCAGCAGCATGAGAGAAATATGGTCCTCCACACTGTCTGCTGTTCCATCCTGTGGCCAGCAGGGGTCACTGTAGACTTACCCCCGGTGCAGGGGCGCAACTACAGCAGTCGGTTTTCAGGGAAACTCAGATGGACAGATTTCCGGTGGTGGTCTTTTATTTTTTTGGGTTACATGTAGATATTGCACTTTAACGGCCGTCCTCTCATTCTGAATCAACTAGTGCTTCCTTCTGTGTGTATGTGTGTGTGTTTTCTGTGTATGTGTGTGCAAGAGAAAAACTGTGTGTGTGTTCGCACTGAACTCGAACAGGCCGGAGCCTCAAAAAATGAGCACAGTGTCTGCAGTGCATGCTGGGATATTTCAGCAGCTCCCTCCACAGCACAGCAAAAAGGATGAGGGGCTTTTACGGGCATCTCCATGGAAACACGGCCTGCCCACTTTAGCCAAATAGGCAGCTATACACTGCGACCCAGATTCTGACATCATGCAAAAACGCCCATGAGCCTTCCACGAGTGGGCGCAGACACTCGAGTGGAGTGTTTGGGTGTTTGGAAGACACTTGTATATGCAATCTCAATGTGAAAATATATATATATAAAAAAAGTCCATGTGAGTTGAGGCCTCCTGCAAGGTTGCCATATAAAGACGGGGCATCCCATGGATATGTGACGTCAGTTTGTCTAGTACTTTGATGTGTGAGCTCACAGGTGTGCGTGTTTGTGACAGCCGAGAAACTGTGCACAAAGGATGGATTTTACAGCAACACACACACACCTATTCAACACACTCTTGCACAAGGGCATTAATTCCCACCAGCCCTGACTGTTGTTTCCAGGGAGGGGGAATAATAACTTTCTTCAGACGCCCTCTGGACTTTATTGTGTTCCCATAAAGAAGTGAATGACGGCAGTTCCTTAAGGATTTTTTAAACAGTTGAAGCCCCTTAAGCTGCTCTGCTGTCAGGGTTTAATGGTTTATTGATGGGAGGTGACCATACAGGGGCCCACCAACTCTTCCTCACCACCCGTCCTTCCCTTCGATTCGATTGTGTACATAACGGCCTGACGTTTAGATGCTTTCTGTGCAGATGGCGTGTCTGTACTGTACTGGAGTTGATTCAGAATGTGCTGTTCCTGGGTTTGTCCGTTTCCATCCGTTGTCTGCCTCTACTTTTGGATGACAAAAAAGTAGATTTCAGAGGCCATAATTTCTCCAGACTGGACACACACACACACACACACACACACACTTCAAATACATGCATATGAAATGGAATCTGAACATGAGAGGACTGCTGTGTATTTCCTGAAGGAATGCGACCTGATGCACTGTGAGCTCAATGTGACGTGGAAAGTGTTATAAAGTGAAAAAAAAAACATAAAACATTTATTGTAAAGTTAATATTCTAAAACATAACTGAGGACATCTGTATAACTTATATGAATGTATTGTCTTGCTATACTGGACATATCCAACCAATGCATTTTACTGTAAAGCAATAATGTGAAGGAAAAAAAAATAAAATGGCAAAAAAAAAGAATTCCTGTACAGTTGTCTCATGTTTGTCCCTGTAACACAGATAAATGAAGCCATTTGTACATGGACCTGTTGCTTGTGCTGTTTGTTGTCACAGCATGAACTCACTGGTTAAAAAAGTATTTTTGTCTATTTTGTTTTAAATAAATACAGAAACTTAAGAATGGTATTCAAGGTCCACCTGGAAGTGTGTTGTGTTTATTTTTAAACCCTAAATTCTCCTGAAATTTTTATGGTTTAAATGTTAATATTCAAAGGCTTGAACATCATTTAAAGTTTTCTTATTTTTCAGATTTACTTGAATGTATCCATCACCGAGAGGATCTCACACATACATTTACACCTACTGTACATTATATTCCACACTACATTATGAAGCCCTTCCTTCAGTAAAGCCAAGCTCTGAAGTTCTCTGTAATGCAGATCCAGTTATACAGTTTCCTGTTTGTGCCTAAATGGAAATTGGATTGAAAAAAAAAATTATGTGTATATAATTAATTGCTTATACTGCTTTAATTCCAAATTGTATTTAAGTGTCAAAACATTTGGTTATTGATGACATATCCCTGAATTTTGGTCATTTTAAAGTTGTGCAGCTTCATTTTAATACAGTTCCTCCCCCTGATGAACGACTTAATGAAGTGATTCATTGATTAATGATGAAAGACTTTTTAACCAAACCTTAAATGATGGAGTACAGAATTAAAATAGTTCATAAAGAGAGAAAAGTTTTTAGTAAAATCATGAATATTTCTTGCTGAAGTAACCCTTAAGGCAGGGGTTTTCAACCTTGGGGTCGTGACTCTTATGTGGGGTTCACCTGAAATGTCTAGTAGATGATTAAAAAAAATATTTCACTATTTATATATAAGTATTATTCTTTACTATACACACAACCTAAACAAAAATGTTCTATACATTTTTTTCTTATTCAAGTATAAATCTAGTTAAAATAAAATGCAGTATAAAAATATGTGAGCTAGTGCATATTGTCACTTTGTGCATTAATCCTGGTTCATTTGTGTTTGTAACAGTAATAAATGTCTCTGGTGTCACCAGGAAATTGTGATATAAAAATAATGTTACGACCTGAAAAAGTTTAGGAACCACTGTCTTAATGCATCGGTTATGATGAATGTGCTTTTTTTAAAAATTCTCATAGTCAGGTTTGTCCTCAGGAATCAATCAACAATTACATTGAAATGCAACAATGAGTTTAATTTTCAGTGATGAACATTCTTAAAAATAATCAGGAATATATGATTGTCTCATATCTGATTATTCAGAGGAAGCAACGACACTGATTTACGTTGATATTTATTGAAAGATAATCAAGATGATCAGCAGCATATTCATGTTCTGAGGATACAGTGGGTGGCACACAGGGTTGGGGTCAATGATAATTGTAATAGCATAATTGATGATTACAATTACGGCGTAATTAAAATTGTAATTTAAAAAAATGTGTTGCTGCCGTAATCGCATTCAAATTGTCATTGAGTTTAGATAATTGACTTTGTAATTGTAATGGCCATGAAAATTCTTCAATAACATTTTACCGCAAAACTGGGGAACCATGTACACGTTCTATGTACCGTTCTACACATGTAGTGAACAATTATTAAAATGTGTTTCATATCAAGCTTTCCCACATTTTACCATTAAAAAACAAATTGAAATCTAGGGGTACACTGACACAAAAAAGCTCTGACACCCACACCATAAATATTAAAACCTATATTTTCATTCATTAGGAAGCCTAACAAGATAACAAATAGGATAGAATTTAAATGATGTGTATTTGTTTTTAGTGTATTTTACAGTGACGCTAACACAAGAGGATGTTTCATTTTTATCAGGTTATTTATTTCAGGCTCAGAAATTGTGATTATTTGTCATTAAACTTTAGTCATTGAGAACATAATTGTAATTGACTTTCTGAGGATAAAAAAGATAATAGTAATTTATTTGTAATGGGGGAAAATGTAATTGAATTGTAATCGAACATTGGTAATTGGAAACGTAACTGTAATTGACCCCAACCCTGGTGACACATAGCAGCTGACATTAGTGCATCATGTATATTTATGGTGTACCACCACCAGGGGGCAGTGTTGCAACAGCTGCTCCATTTCAGACTCATCCAAAAAGTTTACCAGAGCTCAGGATGAAGTGAAAATAGCTGCTTTGCTCATGAGAATAAAACTTTATCACTTTGAAGCTTTAAGTAACAAAGTCAAGTCTTCACGCAAAGGAATTCTCTCTGAGGGAAATCATTGGTTAATGCTGTCTACATGCTCCAGTTAGACTGGAACCAGCTTGGAATGGGTTCCTGGTGCTGGTGCTGCCTGTGGACACAACCACACTACAAATAACAAGCATGTCCTTCAGCCCTGATGTTGTGCACTGATGCTCCTTCTCTGCTGCTAATGAGACAGTATGGGACCCTGCTTTGTTTCCCCAGAGATGGTGGTCTTGGCTCATCTCCACCATTTGTTCTACCACATTTCATGACATGGCTTCTGTCTCTTGGGCTTTGATGTGAGCTTTGAAAAGTTGTTTATCTGCTCTCTCACTGCCACCGTGCCAATAGTTGGGGGGATATTTTCTCTCCTTATTTGTGCTCAGCCAGTATTTCTGACACCTCTTTGCTGTTTGGCTAAATTGCTGCGCTCCAGTGATGGATGGCAGGCAGGCTGGGTTTGTGCTGCTTGCAGCAGTCCCCTCATAAAGGCTTCCTGTGCTGTTGTCGTTGGTTTGCTCCACGTCTTTAACTAATAGTCAGGTCTGATCGCTCTGTGGGGTTTGGGACAAGGGACAACAGCAGGGCCACTTTGACAAACGTCTGGCAGAAAACCAAGCCTTAGCCCCAGGCAGGCAGCATGTCATAGCTGACGTTAAAACTTCTACTGTCCTGGTTTTCACGCTGAGAGTAATGAATGTTAACCATTAAAAATGTGAACACAATGTTTAACATTTGAAATGATTCACTAGTAAATGTTAAAGGCAGTGGCTATCCGTACTCAATATACCAACATTCTATCCGTACGCAGCGCCCCTCATTGGCCAGTTTAGGTCACGTGACTAAGACTAAACCTAACCGTAACTCTAACCCTAATTGATTTTTCATTTCTGAAGCTGATCTAGCATCAGGATATTGATCTGGATCTCCTCCAAAATGTAATGGATTCTTCCATGGCATAAGGTCTATTTTTGGCTCAATACATTTGATGTAATCCTGCTAACAGACAAATCACCTCCAGTGAAACTATCACCTCGTTGGCAGAGGTATTGACCCGTCTAGACGAAATCCTTTTTAAAAAATCTACATTTGTCTTTTCCAGAACATGCAAACCCTGTGGGGTGGGACCTGAGCCAGCGTAGATAAGAGGCAGTGATGCTTTGCTCCTCTATGATTACTCAAAGTTACCTGACATCATGGAGCACAGGTTGCTGAACACTCTGAGATGCAACTTGGCCTCAGATAAAGGACACTGTCATTCTGAGCAGGATTTACAAATAGCTGTAGAGAATGAGTGGGTTTTATTCAGGCAGGTCAGTGTTTGACTCTAATCGTCTGGTCCATCAGTGATAAAGTACTGGGATAAGCTTTATTCAGTCGAATGTTAAATGTAGAAAACAACTAAGCTCACATTTTTTCAGGGGTGGAAGTAACGAATTACGAATACTCACGTTACTGTAATTAAGTAGCTTTAAAAAAATATTAAAACTATGAATTGTTATTTCTTACAGAGGGTATTAAAGCTGCTCTACAGAGTTTCTGAGAAACGTCTTGATGTCAAGCCCTCAACAGCTCCACTTCTTCCAAATGCCTCTGCCAATCTACCAGAAGCCACGCCTCTAATTCTCCACACGCGAATCACGGAACATAACAAGGTCGCATCAGGTCACATTGATATAGGTCTATGGGTCAGGTAAGAGCCAAAATCATATTTACCTGTTTGCTGTTGTGACGCGTGGCCATGTTTCCGTGAACAGTTCCACATTCACTATGATTGACAGTTTCAAAAACAGGAAGTCAAAGCCTATTGGCTGGGCACAGTCGGCGATCGTTTCCATTTGTATAAGGGTTTATAGGACGAAGGAGGGACTTATATACATTAATGTATATGAATGACCACCAGCAGTAGACCATAGTAAAAGACTAGTTTGGTATTTTTATGAATTTCAAAAGAAATTATGCATAAACATAGATTTCTCAGAAACTCCAGATATCAGCTTTAATGATCAATTACATTGACACCAAATAAAATCATGATGCAACAATTTGTCAACCTAAAAACTACATTTTTTCACCCCCTAAAACATCTACAGACCATCAACTTTGATTCCACCTGTGGCTAACCTTAAGTGTTAAATCCCTGGTTAGATCACTAAACCAACTAAAAGACTATTCTGGAGGAAAATAGATATTTTAATTGTGTGGGGAAAGATTTAATTAACTGCTTGATATGCATGCTGGATTTGTTGCAAGAAATGAGCAATTAGTACGTGTTGACAGACATGATCATGTGTTGTCTAATTCAAGTCATTTTTTGTAGCACTACAAATGCATCAACTGATAAAAAAAAACACATTGAGAAGGTTTTTTTTTTTTAATCCAGGCGAGATGAGGCAAAATGGCTCCTTTGAGAATAAAGGTTGCACTAGACTGATGTATCAGTTGATCAACATCATTGGCCTGATATTGGTCTATCACAGTGATGTTGATCTGAACAGAACGTAATATGAATTGTTTATAATTATTAGATCTTTGTGTATTTGAGCCATTTTCTTAATTTAGTTTTGGTGCATACTGTATATTTTGCTCACTTGATGTTTTTTAGGATCAGACTGATACTGGATTTTTTTATGCTGATACTGATAAGAGGGAGTTAAAATATTTAGATACATCAGTCGATAATATTTTTACAGATAGAATACAGGTTACAGAATTTATAATGTATACAGAAATAGATTGTTTGCATTGACCATGCAAAGTTGGTTTACACTTGTGAATGAATACAGCAATATGTTTAACCAAATGTACCACTCTTTTATACTATGCTAAACACTCCAATATTAGCTCATAATGATAGTTTATACAGGTGAATTGAATGGAATGCCTGCTATTGATGACCAATAAAACATCCATTGGTTAAAAAGTAATGACTTTGTACTTTCACTTAAGTTTTTTTTTTTTTTTAACACCAGTACTTTTATTTGTAAATATGTACAATTTAAGCAATGTAACAGTACTTGTACTTGTACTTATTCCACCTCTGCATTTTTAACTCTTCTTATTATCCTCAAATATTTGCCTCCAGAAAATGATTTTCAGAAAACTGTTCATCAGGTCAGTTAGTGTTTCTTGAAAATATTTCATGAAAATGTTTTCTAAATTGGGCAACACACTGACAAAATATCATGATGAAAAAGTGTGTTGTTGCTATGGCCCTCTGTGACTCTCTACACTTTTATCTCTGTATTCAGCGCCACAATAGCAAAAATCCATTAAGTGTGTTTTTCTAAACTCTCATGACCTATAGTCCACGTTCACTAAGTGCTGCAGCGCTTTCCCACCTTCTGACATTTCCTCACTATTTACAGCATCCATAAAGTTTCTAACTAGATAATATTTATATGAACACAATCACAGTGAGGACAGTGATATTATGAGAGTCATATTCTGTGGTCACTGCCTGTTTTTAAGTCTTTTATTTTCTATTTTCAGAGGAACTTGGCCGATAATGAAGCCGCTCGATTGTGGAGGTAAAAAAACAAAAAAAACACTATATAGTTATAAACTCAGAGGATTGTGGGTTATTTTCACTTCCAACAGCGTGTGGTTTTTTTTTTTTTAGCTTGACGCTCGCTCAGCTTTCATTTCTGCTTATCTGTTTGTGACAGCTCCTGCTGTCTGGTTCCCTGTGGGCATTGCCTCTGCCATTAATCCATTCTCCATACACAGTGCAGTTCGTCAAGGTAACACAATACCTTCTTATCTATGCTCGCGTGAATATTAAGTAGCGATACACCGCTAATCCAGCTGTTACCAGTAAAGTTGTGATAAAACTAGAAGGAGAAAGCAGCAGATAGTGAGTTCTCCTTGGAACTCTACTGATTAGGATTAGAGACTATAGTATAGATCTCTGCAGTGTTGCACAGCTGTCGAGCAGAGTAGGGCCAGCTGTGGGGCGATTCGGATGGGCTACAAAACCCGCCTTAGCGGGGAGTTCCGGTTAGAGGTGTCCCGATCTGATATTGATACCGGATATTGTTCCGATATCAGCCGGAAAACGAATATCGGATTTTATAGGACTGCATCTAAAATCACAGATATAAGCGCTCCGATAAAATGTTCCGCTCTAACACTTCTATCCATAGGTGACTGTGGTTCACACGCAGGTGGCGGTAATGTTCCTTAACGTTGGTGCTGGTCTCATAATAATTATTTATTTATTTATTTGATTCAATTGTAGAATACTGTAGATATTATGTAACCAATTGGTTAATATTAAATGGGTCAGTTTTTCCTCATACCTACCGTTGCTGACTATTGTTCTCTGTTTGAGTGACATCACTTGATCAAGCCTTTTCTAACATTCCACACTATAAAACAAGTAATAAATGTACGTATGACTGGTGCCAATATCGCATCGGCTCAATATCGGTATCGACCGATACGCAAGGCTGCAATATTGGTCTCATATCGGAAGTGAAAAACTTGTATCGGGACATCCCTAGTTCGGGTAGCTTTTCACCAACCAATCAGAAAGGGTTTTAAAAAACATCATTTCCGTAACCCTAACCCTAATCCTAATCCTAATCCTAACCCTTTTTGCTGCTGGTCAGAGGAAATACCGATCAAGACTGGACGTTAAGTTACAATTCAGAAGCCAATAAGAAGAAGGGGGTGTTTCTGTTTTTAAAGGGGGTGTACCCACTTACAAACTAAAACGCCCCTTTTTGCTGCTGGTCAGATGATATTGGAGCTGTTCCACACATGTTCATTATTAGAGTAAAACAGCAGTGATGGAAGCTGTTCAATGTTTGTATTTCTGCTGATAAATATACTGTAGATTCACTCACAGAATAACCACACATTATAAATAAAGCCTGTTAAACCCAAAGGGCTAAATAAAACTGAATTCACTGTAAATAACATCCTTCTTCTGTGGTCGACAGATTTTCTTAAATGAACGAACAATATATTATTTTATTTATTCTGTCTGTCTTTAGTTTTCAAGGCTCCAAGTTGAACATAAATTTGTATTGTATTCTTATTTTGAAAATAATTTTAATGTTCAGATTTATACCATATTAACTCATGAACCATAAACATATGACTCATTTTGGGGCCCAACCCTTTATAAAAGAATCTCAACCGACAACTTAACAGAAACTGGGGGTCCCAATCCCATTATATAGATACTGGATACCTACGGTGGCCCTGAAATGTAAAGAGAAAATGCAACTGCAAGAAGAAAACACAAAAAAGAAAACATGAGCATGAGCTGAAAAGTGAAAATTACGGACATTCGGGGGCGTGGCTCTGTTCTGATTGGACGGCGTCTCACTGTCTGTGCCTGTACCCTGAAGTAAACTCAGGTATTGATTTCAAGACAAGAGCAGGATCAGGGACGTAGTCCATGCTATCAAAGTTTACTTTGACTTTTCTGTTGTTGTTGTGGTTGTGGCGTAAAGGTTATGGTTATTGAAAATCCCATTACCCTAACTGTTTGTGTTGCACATTGCTTTTGATAAAAGCGTCTGCAAAATGTAATTGTATTCTTGTTCGTGTTTCCTCTCTGGCAGTTTCTCTTTTGCAGCCATGCTTTGCACTTTAGTTCCACCCTACGAGTAATGGATGACATCAGCTCTTATCTACTGTATAATCTCAGATATGAGCGCTCCGATACATAATTGATTTTCATTGGATTAATTGAGGGTGCACTGTGGGTTAGTGGTTAGCCCGTCCGCCTCACAGCATGAAGGTCCTGGGTTCAACACTTGAACACTTGGAGTTTGCATGTTCTCCCTGTGCTACAGTATGTGGGTTACAAACATCAGGGTCCTACGGCTTCCATGTGTTGCCATGCAACAGACTGGTGCCTTGTCCAGGTTGTACCCCTGCCCAACACCCATTGAGAGCTGGAGATCCGCCACGCGCCTGAAAAAGGGGATGGATGAATTGATTATTATATTTAACTTAAGGTTAAAATTTATGTAATATATTATTATTAGTAAATGTGTCACTTTTCTAACATTCCAAACTACCAAATAAGTAATAAAAGTATGCATGATTTCTACTGTAACAATATCGGTATTGGCCAATATTCAATGTAGCCACATCTGTTTTAAAAGTAGTATTGGGACACCCTAACAGATACTAAAGCTCTGTAGCACAGACTCCAACCAGCACACACTTTATATGGAGATGCTGCATAATTTAGTTATAGAATCTTTGCTGTTTTATTGCTTTATTCAGCATATTTAAAAGTACTTAGGAGCGAAGGGCAACATTGTGCATGGAAATATAGTTTGCCAAACACGCTTTGGCAGACATTAGCATTCATTTGGAGTTTTAGACCATTTGACACAGTCGAGGGAGTTTCATTTTTTCTCCTACTTTAAACTATTTTGTCCTGGTTCCTGTGGAATCCTGAGGGAAATATCTGGCGTTGGCTGGTAAATTCTCGACTGTGTTCACACACACTATGCTGGTTATTTTTTAATTTATGTGCAAATGTGTTGTGGGAGTCAGTCCAAAAGGGTTTAACCGCAATCACAAATACAATACAATTAATTACTTACAAAGATTAACAAACAATAAGACAGTCCAAACCGCGTTTGGGAGGTGTTCAATTTGAACATAAACACTGTGCTATCCTTTTGTTTTTTAAATCCCAAATGAATATTAATATTAACAGTTAACGGCTCATCCTGCGTTGAATGTGTCATATTTGTATGTTTTCAATAAATCTGCGGCTCGTCCTTAAATCTTCTTCTTTGCTGTATGAATACTGAAGCCATACATCATCCTTATTTCTTTGATTTAATTGTAATACTTGGAAAAAGGAAAATATGAAACTACGTTCTCACTGAAAACCAGTTACCAGATTGCCTCATTTTTTTTAAGTTGATTAACTTAAAAGGTTGGAAAATTGGCTACTTGTACTTTTTGATGACAGTTAAATTAAAGTGCTCATTTAGCTCAACTGAAATACTTGCATTCAATATGACTGACTAATTAGTTTCAGTTATTCTAACTTAAGTTTTCAGTTTTCAAACCACTATTGGAATAAGTTCATAGAACTAAAAAAAATAATTAAGTACACAATCTTTGTTATTTTAGCTCAATATTAAGCTACCCGTCATGTAGGAAATGCCTTTAGTTTTTCCCTGGTTACCCTCATAAATGTTGCTCCATTAAAGAGACGTCACAACTGTAAATCATGTTCCACCACAGATTTGGTGGCGCGAGATATATTTTCTAGTGTCGTGTGGACATAAATAACATTTTCTAATCAGAAAAACAGACAGGTGTGGTTTCTAGATGTTTGATCCTGGAATAAATAGCTATAAATGAGGTGCGCATGCAAGTGCTTTGGCAGAAATAGTAACACAAACGACGCATGGAGACTGTTTGAATGAAGGTCTCACGCTCATGTGGAAGAGTGGGTGCAAGCGCAAAATGAAATATTGGAAGTATGAGTGAAAGAGATGAGGAAACATCTGGATTCAGAGCAAACAATAAAATGTGAATAGAAACCCAATAATGGAGGTGAAAGAATTAATGCTGTGGGGAAAACAAGAAGAACAGCAGTTTATGCACATTATTAGCCAAATAAATCACTAAATGGATTGTGTTGTTTTGCATGTTAGGTAGATGCAATCTTTGTTGCGTGGGGTCAGAACAGGGGTGTCAAACTAATTTTTGCCTAGGGCCCAAACCCAGAAATAAAGTGCAATTTTAACACTAATGTGTCCTAGTTTTCATTTCCACAACCCGTCAACGTAATCGATGACATCGACGTAAAATACGCGCGCCGATGTGTCGTACGACCGAAACAAAGATGGCAGCGCCAAGGAATAACTAACACGAGTGGCTCCTCAGAGTTTCCAAAGTGTAAGGCAGCGAAGACACGCACTTGTTCATCAGAGGTAGCTGCTCCTGGTAGCCTTCGTCCTTTAACCCGGGTGTGAACGGACGGCAGCGCGTCAACGAGACAAGGACGAAACACCCACCGTGACATCAGCGGCGCACACACACACACACGCACGCACACACGCACACACACACACACACACACACACACGCACACACACACACACACACACACACTTCTTAAGGTAAAAGGAAAGTTTATTTTTTGTTGGAAAAGCACTTTCTGTATTAGCATTTGGATTTTTGAGTTTAAGAAAAATGTGAGTGGCAGAATGTATTACTTTAAGTTGTTATTTTCATGTGAATGAAGAATTAAAAGATGCACTTTTTTCCACTAAGCTAGGCCTGTGTGTTTTCAACATAAATCTTAAATTCTGTTGTGACAGACTGCCGGCTCCCACTGCCTTTTATTTTTAAATGAATGCTACCTCTGACTTTGCATGCATTGTTTTGTACTTTTATATTCTTACTTGAACTTTATTTTGGAATTATATATAATATATTGCATTGTTAAGGAATTCATGTTTTTTTTTTTTTCATTTTAGGTGTAAATCAACATGTATGAATTACTTTTAGTCAATTAATGGGGAGATAATCGAGTCGAATCCAATCAATCTGGAAAAAATGAATCGTTAGATTAATCGATGCATTGAAAAAATAATTGCTAGATTAATCGTTTAAAAAATAATCGTTTATCCCAGCCCTAACTTCCACAAATAACTGATATTAACAGTTTGAAATAAAGGCGCTGACAATATACAAGCAACAAGTGATGGATATCAGTCCCTGTAAGATCAACATTTCAAAAATCCTTGATTTTGTAATTTAGAAGAGTTTTGTGGGAAAATACTGGAATTCGGAAAAATGTAGAGTCGTGTGATATAGGCACATGACAACGTTTATTAAATATGTTTATTTGGAGGGACAAAGATGGCGACAATTTAGTAATTAATGCAATAATTCATATTTTTTCTTCCATTTTTACTTTTTTCCTCTGGGCCTAATGGATGACGATCTAAAAGGCCACTGGTCCTTGAGTTTGACACATGTGGGTTAGAAGATCATCTGCAACATGTGTTTGCACGCATGACCTTCATCTTGAGCAATATTCTCAGCTAACATCCTCATAATCAGTTCTCTTAGTTTGTGCATGGTTTGGAGGTTAAATGGAAGTTCTTATTGATTGATGTTCTGCTTCATTACTGGTAGTCCTTGTTGCAGCTGCAGCTATAGGTGGTGTGGGAGGATTATATAATATATGTATAAATACATTGAGTGATCGCTCCACAGTTAAGCAGTTATTGTGTGTCAATGAAACCATTTAATATATTTGATATGGTTAACTTCATGGATGATATCAGATCCTTTGACGAATGATTAGGTTTTTTATGTAAATAGCCATGGGTCTTTTAACAGTTTAAGGCTCACAAATGTTGTTAAGTGATCAAAAATCAGTTACGCATAAAAAAACAACTATTATCTTGACCCTAGGCTGTGAAACTAACCCAACAAAACAGCTACAATACCTAAAACACTTCTCTTTTGATGAAAAAAACTGCTTGTTGCAGTAGTTTTAATAGAAGGCTTCTGTTCACTAACTCGGTTGTTGAACCCACTAACCTGTGGACAACACGTTATTGTTTGTTGTCTCGTGCACACCGCAGCTGAATGATGGAGTCACTGAGCAATTTCCATATAGATTACAGTGCACAGTCGACTGTGTAGCTAACGGGATGTGAAAAGCCTGAGGTGATTACAGCACGTGAGCGCCGACACTCGCTAACGAGAGTAACGCAGAGAAAACAACTAGCAGGAACAACGGTGGGGGGGTGAAACCGGGACAAAAGGGTCTAACTTCATGTTATCTGTGGATATTTGATTGAAAGGAAGCTGCAAACTCACTATGAAGTAAGAGCAGCTTCGCTCAGAGCCAGAGTCAGTCACAGCTAATTTATTTTACTGCTCGTTTTCCAACAATGACAGAATTCACTGAATTGCAGCGATTGTTTGAGTGGTGTTAAAGCGTCTGAAAGAGATGGTACGGTGATATTGTTTCTGTGTTTACTTCATGAATAATGTATCCAATGACACCTTGAACAACAGCTCATGTTCATTTCATCACTGGAAACAATCGCCATGTGTTAACCTTAAACGTCTGAAGAGAAGCGCAACAAATTCCCAGCAGGCATGTGACTTTTTTTTTTTTTATTGATGTTTTTCAAACCAGATGCTGATAAAAAACTAACATGGAGATAAGGCTATCTGCATCTCTGCCTAGAGGCTACTTTTATGTCCTTTCTTTCTCTTCTGATTTGGGTGTCCATGTCTTATTATGTTTTAAGATCCAAAGGCAGTTTTCAGGGCTCTGTTCCCACCATTTGAGACATCTGGTGTATTTATCAGGGATGGCAGAGAGGCTGTATGAGGCAAAAGGTTAGTGGAAGACCAAGGTTTTCTCAAACAACTGAAGAATTTTAATGTCTTTCCTGAGCCCGATCTTTCTCAAGGTGCTCAGAAACACGTCTGTGAGAGGAAGTGGAGGGCCTGATTTGGCTTTAGGAGCGAAGGTGTGCGCGCGCGTGTGTGTGTGTGTGTGTGTGTGTGTGTGTGTGTGTGTGTAGCTGGGATTGTCAGGATCTGTGTGTGATAGCTCTGTGATGGATCTGTGACCTTTACAAAATGTAACACTTTTTGTGTGCTGGGTGTATGTGCCCAAAAAGTGCAACGGTATAATAAAAAAAAGAAAAGAAAAGTTGGCTTTGTGAAGTTTAAATAAGTTCTATTATTTTAATATTTAGATTTTTGTCTGGTCGAGAACAAAAAGTGAATCCTGTCGGGTTTTTCTGCACCTTAAATCTCTTTCTGTCGCTGCTTTTATTATTGCCGTGTAATGTTTTGGTTATGACTGCCAAGGGACTGAAGATAAAAATGAGCTCTCTTTAAAATCATTCATTTTCATATATTGTTCCTTTCACAAATAAACAGTGTTGGGAGTAACAAGTTATTTTTGTAATATACTGTATTACAGTAATATATTCCTTTTTGAAGTAACTCATTACAAAAGTGAAAAGTGGTAATATATTACTAACTCAAGTTACATGCATATTTAATTTAGGTGCATATTTGCTTTGTTTTCTCACTGTTTGCAATTATTTGAGGAAAAAAAATATGATCATTATGGATAAATATAACTTATGGGGAACAAAAAAGAGCTTTCTGCTCCTGAAACAGCAGAAATATTTGAAACAAAACTTAGATCAATGTTATTCAAACAGTGTGATATAATTAATGTTCTGGACCAAAAGTAACTCAAAGTATAGTAAAAAACAGTAATACTGTAATACAAATATATTACATTTTTATCCCAATAACTAGTAATATAAATATATTACAACTTTAGAGTAACTTACCCAACACTGCAAATAAATCTAAAATAACATGTAGTTTCTACATTTCTTCTTATATCAAACAGAGGATGGCAATTATATGCAGTCATTTTCATTTAATAATTTATGGTGTTTGTTACCTCAGGTTAGCTCTTACTTTTTAATCTTTTCTGCTCAGTGGATGTTTTTACCCTTACTTATCAGGAAATTGTACAAATGAATGGGCTCATTGTGTTATACTGTAATCCCAACCTATAAATATTGAAAGATGACTCGTTTAAATGCCTATTAATGTGCTTTTATTATATTATTACCTTCGCAAAGGAGGTAATAATATAATCTGTCTGTTAGCAGGATTATGTTAAAGGTTTTGATCAAATTTTAACCAAAGATAGACCTTACAGCATGGAATATTCCATTAAATTTTCAAGGGGATCAAAAAATACAGATTCTGAATCAGTTGGAAAAAATAAAACAAAAATCACTTTCATTGGCAAAATTCTCCAAATTCATACCTGGGTTCTTATTGATCATTCTGTAATTTCACTCAGTTAATGTAAGTCTGTTTGGTTTCTGATTTACGCCACCAAGTTTCATCCAGATCGGGTCTGGATTTTGTACTTTATCACACTTTTTCAATAAAATGGTGCTGCCCGTATACATTTGGACCTACTGTATTGTTATTAATAGGAATGAAAATGTCCCACTAACCCAGACAACTGCCAACATCTGGCAAAGAGGATATTGGTGCTTGGTGGAGATTTGTTTCAGCATCAAACATCTGGGTTGGAACCCATTCGTTGTGATGAAACATGCCACAGAAGAAAAACAAGTTACAAGTATTAGAAATGATCACATTTTAAGCAACAACTCATCACAATCGAACCCTCTTAACTGTGTGGTTGTAATATTTTTTTCACATTGAAATACACATTAACAATTCCTACCCGAAACTCACCAGTGAAATTGATGGTGTCCTGATGTCAGCCAGCTGTCAAAGCCAAATCCCATTGCACTCTTGCCCGTGAAGGTGAACTTATTGAGGCTCACAGTTCAGTCAAGCTGAGCGTCTGCTGGATGACGAGGAAGAAAGTCAGGTCGCGTGTGCCTGTCACCTCACCACTTCTTTTCTATTACAAACAAATCTGCCCCTCCAACGGACATAGCCAATGTTCTAAATCCGATACAGTCTGAGCAAACTTCCTCCCATTATTTTACTAATAGTTATGTTACTGACATGTGGGAGGGAAAGGCTGAGGCAGAATGTCTATTTATGGCAGTTACAGAGCAACCACTGCTAAGGAACAGAACAGTTCAAAGCAGAACTAAGTAACTTGCACTTAGCACTCCCCCTAAAGGTCCCTTTGGTTGTCACTGTTGTAAAAACGCCACACCCCCAGCCCACTGCGACACCCCACATCTACATGCGCACCTTTGCTCTCCCAAGAAGGTAGCAACTGATCACTGAAAAATCTTAATAAGGGTGCTTTCACACAGATAGTCCCATGAGACCATGTGAACATTATGAGGAAAAGAGACAAGTAAAATAAATGAATGATGTGGGAGTAATACGGAAGGGAGTGTGGAAATGTATGTGATGTGTTTGTGCTGACAAAGCAGCTCTGAAAATGGATGGATGGATAGATGTATGAATATGTGTGTGTGTGCTGCCTGATGGAGCGCTGGGATGCGAGTGTGTGTGTGTTGCTGTTGAGGCGACGACAGTGTGTTTGTATTGGACTGCCGTAAAGCAGTACGTCTTGCCACCGAGTCAGAGGCAGGAAAGTTACAAGTGCTGTTTTCTGGCCAGAGACAGCAGGGGGTGATGAAAGACCCCCCAGTCACCCCATAAACACTTGTATTACCCTCAAAGGGACTATGAGAAGGATTTATTAAGGTGAAAAAGTTATTTAGATCTGCTTTAATAAACTTAGTGTTGTCCACTTCATTAAAGGCTAAATCTGAAAATGAAAGCTTTTGTTTTCCTGGAATTTGCTCTTCAGCTTCAAACTCTTCAATCACATTCTTTTCCAGTCATTAAGTCAGCAAATATTTCTCGTCACAGCAGTGGAAACGTCTAATTAATATGAAGTTTACTGAAAATAACTCCATCGCTCAACACATACGCACATCTAGGAAAAATTAATTGTAATTATTAGTTTTTAGGATGGTTTACCTTTAGGAATTTAAAGAAAGAGTACTGAATAATTATTGTGGCAGCTTTGAGAAATCTACAGAGGAGGGACACAGGGGAGTGATTCATACTTGCTAAACACCTCACCAGCAGGAACAATCAATTGGTTTCTACAGAAGAAGAAACTCCCAGAGAGGACTAACAGATAGTGTTGATAGTAGAAAACCTAATCCTGCTTCCTCTGTTACAGGCCGACGTATTTAAAGAGCTTAGAATTCTAAAACAGAATATACGGAGAGCAAATCCAATAACATTGTGTGGTTTTCTCTTTCTGTCAAAGAGTTTTCAAGCCAAAACAGAGCCACTTTTATACTGGAGCATTCAATTCCAACCTCATGCTGTATGAATTCATAAACAAGCATCTACCAGTCATTACTGGCCATAATTCTGTGTAGTCTAACTTTTTATCCAGCCTTTATTTAAATAAATGGAAATACCAACATTATCGCTAATCTAGTTTATCTGAGTCCTAATGGGACCTCGACTGTTTTCACAAGTTTGGCCCAAAAGCTTAAAAAAACACCATATTCATTTTACCGTCTCTTAAAGATGGGCTTTATAGGCTGTGTTCGAAATGGCATACTCCCTACTATGTGCTCATTTGTTCCATAAAACTCTGGAAAACACATTTAATGCCGACATTTCAGAGATTTTCGGAGACCCTCCATTGTGCTACTGACTAAAACTTCTGGCTAACTTCAAAACAAGAGCCCTATTTGCAAAAGTGTTAAAAACCAATGGAAGACAAGAAGAGTTGCTTTTATTTTGAAAAGGGAATGTCTGACTTTTAGCTTGAAGCCGGTCCCAGGACAATTTTACGTTCCGCTCGCAATGCATCATGGGGTGGTTGAGTATTACTAGTGTACCCACCGTACGTACTTCATAAATGCCCCCATATAGTATACATCCGGGTATTTCTCACCTACTCTATCTTTCCATACTATCTGATGTGAACGCACTACATACAGATTTTGACGTCAGACTTATTATGAGTACTTTAGTATGACATTTCAAACACAGTCATGGAGTCTGTGATCCGCCATCTTGGATTGTTGCATAGTATCGTGGGATGCTGACGTGTAGTGGGACAGCAGCTCATTATTTGTTGACGTTGGTAATCAGAAGTAAAAAGGAACAAAATGTGTCTGATTTTCCCTTTCGAGCTGGAAACGGAGTATTTGTCAGACGAGGAAAGAGGACGAAGTGAAGCACAGGAGGAAGAAAGTGATTCAATGCATGCAGATTCGAGACTCTTGGTCCCGTTTGGACAAGAAGAGGTTCATCTGTGCATCAATCATTGACTTTATCAACATTCCCATCATCAGTCATCATCAGAGCCTTTATTTCATTTAACCCCCCGTGTATGTTCCTAATCTGCCTTTAGTGTAGTCGTTCTTGATTGCAGCATTCATGTTTAGAATCTGCTCTCCGCCATGATTTCCTCTATCTGATGAGCTGACAAATGCTGCTGCAAACAGTGAAACCAGCTCCACGCGTTTAAGAATTAATGCGCTGCTGCAGTAGGTAAACAATGGATTACTCCCTGAAACAGAGTATTTCTCTTGTCAAGAATAAAGAGAGAGTGAAACAGGTGGGGAAGAAAGTAACTATTTCTGAGTCTGCATCGACTTCCAGTGACAATTAAAAAAAGCTGACGGTGTTTATGAATTAATGCTGCCGCTGCACGACATACAAATCAAGACAAAGTTATGAATTTTTTATATGAATCGCATAAAAGGCGACATTGGAAGGATGTTTGAGAGGTAACCAAAGCTAGAATGTCGTAGATTAGGTCGTTTTTTTCTGTATGCAGTAAGACACAGGTTGTGTTTTAGGGTTACCAGTAGTGAATTTTAATTGGACCCTCTTTTAAAGAATCATGTATAATAATAGATGTTTAGTCAGTTGGTTGGTAGTTTTCGGAGAATGAAAACCAGCGCCACCATTTTGTCCGGTTACAGATTTTATCACAACACCTGTCAACGACTTGGAGAATAATGGCGACCATCAGTTCTTGTGGACCAGCAACACAAGTACTTTTAAAGAAAACAAGAAACCCAACCAAACCTTTAGTATTTTTATACATTATCTTAGAGTTTAAATATAAAAATCATTCAAGGTACTCTTTACATCATTCATTGCTCGGTTGGCACGTAAAGGAAATAAAGGTTCTGATGACAGATGTTAAGTCAATGATGTACCACTTGTAAATCCTTGACTCACTTTCTTCCTCCTCTGCTTCTCTTTCTCCTCTTTCCTCGCCTGACAAATACTCCATTTCGAGCTCGAAAGGGAAAATCACATTTTGTTCATTTGTACTTCTGATTACCAACGTCAACAAATCTAACTCAATAAAGTGACATTGCAAATAATGAGCTGCTGTCCCACGACACGTCATTAACCCCATGCAATTAAAGAAGGCATATAACCGACCCCATAAAGCCCATTTTTAAATGACAATAAATTCAATATGGTGGATAATTAGGTGTTTTCATAAGCAGGGATCTTCTAATAAGTACATTTATAAGGTTTTAGGCCAAACTTGTAAAAAGTGGAAATTTATAGAAAATATCTTTATCTTAAGGAGAATAACATTTTATCCTCTTATACATGCTGGAGAGAACCTGCAAATCTTGTGGATAACATTCATTTAAAAAAAAAAAAAAAATAAATAAATAAAAAAGCAATGGTCTGAATTTAAACCTTTAACCTTCAAGTTGTGTTGTAGCATCCCCCACCTCACACTAGCTGTGCTCTTATAGAAGACACCATAAACCTGCTTCTCTAAAACAAAAGGAAGCTGCCATCCTTCATTAGACTCTGCAGCTGACAGCTATGCTTAATTGAATGAGGCCATTTGGGGTCTTTCTCTGAGCTGAGATGAGCATTTAACCTCAGTTAACCTGATGGTAAAAAAACAAGATTCCTCAGGAGACGCACACCTCTTATCCTGACTCACCGACACAAGGCTCCATCTGAAAGTAGCTTTCCATGAAAATGTAAAAATTCCTGCAAACAGAAGAAAAACAAAAGGCGGGAAGGCGATAATGGGAACTGAGAGTAGAGAGCAGGAGCTGAGAATTTAAATCATGACCTGTTTTTCCTAAAACGATGCAGCCTGAGGGATTGACATTCACAGATCTGCTCTTTCAGGAAAACGCTGCTCAGTCTGAATGTTTACTTTGGGGATTTTGTCATGGGTTAATGAGAAGAAGAGAAGGTTATTTTTGCTGCACAGAAGCAGAGCTACAAAATGCCACTCAATCACACCGATCATAGTCAAAGCACTGATTTCATCCGTTTTCTTTCATTTACGCTTTTTATTAAAACCACATGGAGCGTTGACATGAAAAGGATGTACATAATGTAACAACAATCATAATTATCAGAATCAGAATAACCACAAGAACAGAATTACATCTTTCATTCTTAGCTTTTTGATTTGTAAGTGAGGAGATCCTCATGTTTACTGACTTTATATCTTTAGAGGAATGTAAAATACAAAAAACAAAGAACATGTTTGCTCTGATCATTTCTCCTAAAAACCACATCTATTTTTTTTTTCACATTTGTTGTTTAGAAAACCCTTAAACTGGTTGCTTTCATCACCGAATGCTTTGAAATACTCTTCCATCTGCAAAAAAATGCTAGCAAGCCTACAGGCGTGTATACACTTTATAGATCACATCAACACACTCACCCACACTCAGGCCGTAAAACACACCCGTGGATGCCTGCAGCGGACTGTGGAGTGCTGTACAGCGGTGCTTTAATCAGACCTTCAGTTGTAAAGCTTGGCGCTGACCAAAGCAGCAGCAGTAGCACTTCCTACTTCCTAAAAGCTCCTTTCTCAGCATAATCCACATCAGAGATGGGCCAACACCAGTGACCCCTGTCCTGCTCCGCTGCTGCACTCCATCAGTGCTCCACACTGAGCACCGTGTCCTTTGGTGCTGGAATTCAAAGGAAATGTCACGGACTGACAAAATAAGTGACCTTTGAAAAATACAAAATACTCACTTTGCTAGGAAACTAGCTGTCTGTTTTATACAGTGTCATGTCAGAATAGACATTGCCTCTCATAAAGTTTGATCTTGAAAAACATTGAAAGCAATTAAAAACACAAATAGCACAATATAAACCTTTACTCTGATGTCCACACTCACAGTACATCCTGTTGGGCAGGTGATGCTAAAAATCTCTTGAGACGGTTCCTCAGCAGTTGATGTTGACTTGAAAACAGGAGAAAGGTTCTTCTAATTGCTTATCTCCACTTCTCTACATTGCGGTCATGTATCAATGATGTCCTGAGCTGGTGAAGGTTCGTGTGGCAAACTAGTGGTATTGGAGAGAGGCTGCGTGTGGCCCACAGAGTTCTGCTGCAGCTCCATGGCCATGGCGTTCTGCGGGTGCGGAAACTCTTTCACCTGTTTGCGGTACTCGAGGAAGGTGGAGGCTTTGGTGGCAATAGCCACCACGTTCTTCCCGACAAAGATGGTAGAAACACGGCTATCCTGGAACAACACCATATTCACCCCCCGTATCAGGATGGTCACGACGTTGATGGTGACCAAGCTTAGGATGGGGTACAGCATCATCTTCGGAGGTGACATTTGATCCCCTTGCATGCTGATCTCACTGAGTGACACACATGGCAGGATAAGCAACAGAATGTAGCAATAGAAGAACATCAGGCCCTCGGCCCAGATGGGCAGACCTGTCCGCTGAGGCTCCCACAGGTTAGCTTGGATGTCCAGCAGGTCCAGCAGGTCCAGAGCCACCCAGAACAACCGGCTCCTCATGTCCTCCTTCCTCCGGAAAGTTCTGACAAATTCCATACTGTCCAGTGCAACGAGAACCAAATACAGACCTGGCACACACACAGATAATAACAACGTCAAAGCCTTCCGTGCCACTGTCTCTAGACTCTTCCTGTCAGCTTTGCAATTCTGGAAGACAAAGTAAAGTTTGATCTCCAGGACAAAGATGTAGAGGAACCACAGGATCATGGCGTATCCTCGACGGACAGTGCGCACTTCAGCACCCACCCACACTGCTACATAACGCAGTACTATTAGAAAGCACACATCCCCCACCAACACGATGATACACACTCCAATCTTCCTAGGGCCTTGGTTCTGCTCAACCAAGTAGGCGTCCATGAAGGCCATACTGGTCATAATAACAATGGTGGTCAGGCACACGTGGCGTTTGTCAGGAGGAGGCAACACCATGGCGAGGACTCCTCTTTGCTCACACTCTGGCAACGAATTTTTAAAATGTCAACAGCACGGAAGTGAAAACGCACTGTGTACTCTGAAACATCAAGGGTTCAGAGAAATCATATTTAAGGTTCTTTGATTTTGTCCAGCTACAGGGTTTGAGATATTACAGTAATACTACAGTATGAGACACTGCACTAGGATTCCATACTTAGGGAGCGCTGTTAAACTGTGTGAGGTCAGCATAGAGATGTTTGCTGCTGTTTACTCTCAAACCATGTGAAAACAGGAACATCACCTTGTTACTCAGCGCACTTCCATTGATCCAGATTTGCCTTGAGCAGCAATTAGTCCGAAGGCTTTACAGCTGACACACCATGACTGATTGTAATCCACAGACAGTCAGCTGGAGAGTGCTCTGAGGAACAGCACACACCGATGCTGCAGCGTGGGACTGTTTATGAAGTTGTTCCTTAATGTGGAAGCCAGTAGGCTTGAGTATGACTCGGCCGTAGGTCAGCATGTAAGAGAAATCCCTTTTTGGACACCCCTGTAGTCGGCCACGCACGCTGTGTGCCTCCTTTTGGTCCGTCAACGAGTCGGCATGGAAATGGAGGAGAGAGAGAGAGGAGTCTGCAGTGGACGGTATCCTCTAGTAGCCATAAATCATGGAGGCGGCAGGTCAACGGCCCGTGAGGCCTTTCGTCTGACGCCAGCTTCCCCTGGGGGAGGCTCTCATGCTGGGCCGATCCATCGTTCACCCCCTCCTCTCGCCACGTGCCATACTCTCCACAGCCTGGAGGAGTGAGAAAGAAAGAGGAGGGGAGAGGGAGAAAGAAACCTGTCAGCACTACTCGGCCATATAACACAGTTTCACCGCCATCGGCCGTCCACATATGAGGAGCCAAGCAATGTGTCAGCTCAACTCAAATAAAGCCTGTTTCACTATTGATGGGATGAAACATATTGCACAGCAGAAAAACCGGAAATTATTAAGCAGAAGGACATAGCAAATAGCAGTGCAACTGACTAAATAAAATCCACCAGGATTTGAAAGCATAACACAGTGTTTTTCAATCTTGGGGTCGTGACGCCATGTGGGGTCGCCTGGAATGTGTGAAAAAAATTATTACTGATAAATACATGTTGAAATGTTTTAATGATTCTTCTTTTTTTTTTTTAATTAAAACACAAAACACAATCTTAAGCAACTGTATTCTATACTTTCACTTTCTCAGATATAAATGTAGTTCAAATAGAATGCATTATGAAGAAAAGAAAAAGATAATTTTTAATTTGTGCACTAATCCCAGCCTCTTTGTGTATTTGTTACACAAGCTAAAGTATACCAAACTTTATGTATTTCGAATGAATAAAAAAAATAGATGAAAACAAATATACAAATCTCAACAGAAGTATCTGTAAAATAAAGAAGTAAAAAAGTAAATTTCAATATAATACACATTTGATTCATTCGACAAGGGATAGGAAGAAGCCTGGGCTTGTCAAGTCCTACCCCCATTCTTCACCATTAATAAATGCAAAATCCAATTAAAAAAACTTGATTAAAAGCAAATTTAATAAAAAAAATTATTTGGGGTTGCCAGAAATTTCTGATATAAAAATGTAATCTAATGTTCCATTTTCCTATACTTTGTGTGCATCCTTTTGTGTGGCGATGTATTTTACCGGTAGTGCACGTTCAGCTCACGTGCGTAATTTTGTGCACTTCCGTGAGAGGAGGAGTCTGGGAGGGATTATCAGAGTGGGGGGGACGGGATTTACGGTTCGAATTCAGCCATGCCGCTCTGTCATGGTTCAAGAATCAGGTAGTGCAGCTTTAATATACGCCCTCTGAAATGTTAATGCACCTCCTAGGGTTTGGGATACCATAATGCAGAATAGTTAAATCTGGGCAGATCATTAATCTAAAATTTATCACAGAAATGTATAAAAACCCCCAAAAAACCAAAACAATTTTAGCTTGGCATTTAGAGGTTAGTCTGCCGCACTCTCCTTTTTCCTCTTCTCTTGGCAACATGTTTCTTTTTCTGGCAAGGCTGAATGGGATGGATGATGGCAAAGAGTTCATTTCCTGCACATATTTTTCAGTCCATGTGGTGCAGTTTTCCAAGCTGGAACAAAGCAATCATGATTTCAGTATGCATGCAATAGGACATTACAACGCTCTGTTTCAGACACTTCCCTTGTGGTACAGCTGCTGCAGGGAAAGAGACATGTCAGTCAGACTAGCCTTTGCACAGATAATCAATGTGCATATTTTACTATCTCAATCCTGATACGATCCTTGGGTTTATATTGCTGTGACTCCAATTCTACAAGAGGAGCTCATTGTACGCACTGGTCACTGATGACCAACGGATATAGCATGTTAGAAATGTACACCAACACATTAAAGGTCCCATATTATACTGTTTTTAATCAATTTCACACAGCTTTCAAAGGTCCAACAATACTGTATTCTATATGCATTGCCCCAAACCCATCCGTGGTCCTGAATTTCAGCTGTCTAAAAGTTGCTCAAATGAGCTCTACTGAAAACAGGTTGTTTCTGTGCCTGCACCTTTAAATGCTAATGAGCTCCATCTGTCGACGCCTACTTCTGTAGCCGGGACAGAATATACGCTCTTTGTTGATTTGTACAACCAACAACAGCTCTGAGTAATGGCATTGCGAAACACTACTGCGATCTCACCACTGGAAACACCAAACTTCACCTCCAGGTCCAGGGTGCTCCCTCAACCTGGACAGAATGGGGGGTATCAGGGCCAGCGGGAAAATGCATAAAGAAGCATGCACGGCTAAACATGCGCTAGTGCGTCTACGCCGAGGGGAGCATCCGTGCTACGCAGGGAGTAAAACCACACGCACTGCGCGCTTTCATCCGCGGTGAACAGGTCTACCTTGGCCCATCCGTAACGGGCCCATAACTGTTCCACCACCTCCGAGTGTAACATCCACTCCCCGTACATTGGCACACCCATGGACAACAGGCCTGGCCCCGTGAGGGTTCCCGTTTCTTCTCCCGCTGCGGCGGTTGCGCCGTGAGGGGGGAGTTGGGGTCCTGCTCGGACAGCCTCCATGCTCCACTGTGTGAGGGGCTTTGGCCTCCATTCCTGGCACTGGCGCAGGCAGGGAGAACAGGTTGCTTGGCGCTACCATGTGGCGGCTAGCTGGTGTGCTAGCCGAGATGTGTGCCAACATGCCTTGGGCCGTCAGGAAACGGTGAGGGCAGCGTTGGAGCCAAGCCATCAGCTGGTGTGCCAACGTCCAGGAGCTGGTGTTACGTCGAGTGTGGAGCTAGGTCATTCACTGGTGTGTGAACGCTCGACCACAAGCCATGGTTAGGAGTCGAAGACAACGCTGCGAGCGGAGGCAAGGTAAGCGCTGGTTGATCTGGTGCGATCAAGTAAATAAAGCAAGTGCGTCCAAATCCTATCAGCGCCCATCGACGGTGGCTAAAAAAGATCCCTCTACGAATAGTGGAGCTGGTAGAAAGACGCGAGATATGCTTTAGAGTGAGAAGAAGTGTTGACATACTCCACTCCTTATAGGAGGTGGGAGTGTCCCTGGCGTTTCACCAACCAATCAGGATTGGCAGATTAAGATAATGCTTCTGAGGGCTGCAGCAGACAGTGTGTGCATCCCATAGTGAAACATCTCATGACATATTATGAAGTAAAATGGAACTGTACAGTACAGGTGAGGTTTTAAAGATTCCTGATGTTTCTTGTAGGGGAGTCGTTTATAAATGTGTTATGGGCATAAACAAGAAACAACATTTAATGGAAAATGTATTCACATTTCATTTGAATAAAGTCCAACCAACGCTTCAGTTTAAAATAACAGGATGTTAACCTTTTCTGTTCTCATTTTCACTACTCAATGTTTTCAATGAAAATACATATTAGGTTTACCTGACTCTTCTGCTTGTTTTTCAACATAAAATAATACAATAATAACGTAAAAAATGAAGTGCAACCAACATCTCTTCAAGTTAAATGAGCAGTGGTTAAATAAACTTACTTTTCGTTTCAACTTGACGGTGAGCCTAAGGTTGATACCTGGATGGAGTTTGCATGTTCTCCTATAAGACAGAAGGAATGTCTATTTTGGCTTTTATTTAGTTTTTTTTTTTGTCTATATGGAACAGAATGCGTATGTAAGATGAGCCCTGGTCAGTGATTGGGCTTTGAATTTATTCCCATGATCATGAACAGTGAGCTAACTTTTACAAGCATCACACGATCAGGAGAGAGAGCCATTTTTGAACTCATAAAAATGCATAAAAGACAAATACATTTTTGCTACATCCACTAGGGTTGATTTTAGTTTAATTCTGCACCTTTAGGTGTTGAGAGAGTGAATATCACATTATCAAAGGGCATCTTTGATCTAGTGTTGACGATAGCTGCCAAGTTGAGGAGCATGAAACCAGGATGAGCCTGTTTTGTAATCCACGCATACATTTGAATGTTTAACACTCATTATGTAGAACGGGGCTCAAGCGTGAATTTTAATCCCTGCCATGTTGATTAATTGACTGATTAGAAGGAGGCTGTGGATCATTAACATGCTATATTGTTCCCACACACACAGCACATCACATCATAATTTAAAAGCCATTCATTATGGAAAAAGGCTTGAGACTGTTTCTTTGTTAAACAGATTACATCTGATGTGATAAGATGTGGCTGAAGTGAATGTTCAAAATTTGAGAGAAATTATTAGATCAGGCCCGGAAACGCTAATACAGGGTGATGAACTATGGCAACGTCGAATTATTTATTTTTAATCGTACCTGTCACACAGTGAAAGAAATCATGACAGAAGTGCACTGCGCTGTTTTGCATATTCTATTCATCGGATATAATGTGTTAGGAAAGGCTAAAGATTAATCCAGGGTGTTAGCAAAGAGTTGGAGAGAAATGTCTGCTGATATGAGGGCTGACAGCTGTGACGACTATGATTTCACATCTTTGCTTTGCTCTTTACTGCTTTGTCTCGGCTCTTGCTACAGGCTCCAATTACTAAGTATTAATTATGGTGAAATAGAAATCAGCAACATGGAGGGCTCAGAGCTGGCAGGACAACTTTTTTTTTATTTTGCAGAGAGAGGCTGTTATTGTGTCTGTGACCCTGGACATCATCATTCTAAACAGTCAGTGCTCCCTCTCATGCTGCGTTCACACCGGATGCGTCTTCTGCGGCACCGGACGCATCTGCTGTATGAAACGTACCGCACGGTCCGCAGGACAAAAAAATGTCCCCATTTGCCTCATATGCACGTCTGAAGCGAAGCCCTGCCCACCAGCGACACATCCAACTCGGTGAGTTTCACTGCCTGCTGAAGTGAGGAGCTGTGCTCCTTTTTCTCCTCTCATAAACATAAACCACCAGTGAAAAAAGCCGGTGTGATTAGTGGCTAAGCTATCCTAGCTCAGTGCTACAGAGAGAACTTTTACCTGCTACTACCACCTCCTCGCTGATTCTTAGTCCAGTCCTGGTTATAAAGGCTGTCATACAGCTCCAGGTGGTCACAGACAGCTTCTATTCCATGGTTGAATGGGGGAACAGACCGGTGTCCGTGTTGACGGCTTGACATCATCGTCAACAAAGACTCTGATTGGCTTTTGTCATGTGAAACAGTCGCAGGAGTTCAATATTTCCAACTATAACAGATTTGTGGATTTCCATAAAATTGGGAGCGCGTCGCACGTCCAACGCACTTGACGTGCGGATCGGACCGCACCGCCGCACAGGAAAGATTTCGCATCAGGGACACATCTGTCCATTGACTTTGTATATAATCTAGACGTACGGACATTTTGTGACGCATCCGGTGTCAACGCAGCATCAGGATCACACTTAAACACGTTTGCCTTCCTGAAGCTTTTAACTCGTATCACAACAAGGACACAGGTTGATGCAGGAATTTGCATTAGGGCCCTTTTATTTAACTGCCTTGAAAAGATCTATCCCTCTTTTTTTTTTTAGTCTTTCAAACAAAAACGCACTTTGTACAAACTCGGCTGTGGTGATCAAATCTCAAACAAAAGATGCATAAGCACAGAAACATGCACGTTAAAGGTTGCCAACCAGCAGGAAGCAATACAACACTTTCTGCAAAGCATTTTGACTAATAGTAGGACTATTAAATAAAGCAGCTGACTGAAACAAAGGTCAGACCTTAAATAAGAGAAATTCAATACAGCTCGATGCATTGTTACTTTTTTGGCAGCTATAATGTATTAAAGGTCCAGTATTATGCTATTATTCACACATGTCCAACAACATAGTATTTGAAGTTTATTTTCCCAAACTTGCCTGCTTTCTGGAGTTTTATCCCTCTAAAAAAAATCACTTTAATGACGCTTCTAAAAACGGGCTGTTTTGGGGCCTTCATGCATGAGTAGGCGTGTCTGTGGACGCTGACTCCACACCACAGCTGGTTACCCTAGTGATTTTATTTTGCTATCCACACACTCTTGTTATTGTTTTCAGCCAAAAAAACGCACATTACAGTAAAACACATGGCTATTTAAGCGGCTATTGTAATTGTGAGTTCGACAAACGCTGCTCCATGGTGTGTGTTTATCACAGCAGCAGCGGAGTCAGTCCACTGTTCCAACTTTCTAACCACAGGAATAGTCCATTTGAGGTGATAATCATTTGTTTTGTCCTTGCGCTGCATCACATTGGGTCACAAACAAGTCAGATCATGACGTTGATCAGTCCCTTATATTAACCCTAACTGCTCCCCGGGTTCTACACCGTGGCCGCCCACTGCTCCTCAGGGAGGGGTTAAATGCAGAGAACACATTTTGTGTATGTAGCTTTACATATATGACAATAAAGCATAATGTATATTCTATATTAAACCACAGTGTTTGTTTTACCTCTGAGGTAGTTTGAGAGGGAAGAGCTCACATTCTTAGAGGGTAGGAGGAGCCAGGATTGTCAAGAGGAGGAGTTTCCACCTTATGACATAATATTGGGGGAAAAAATCCAACTCGCCTGTTTGGAGCTGACTTTTTACAAAAAGGGGAATAACAAGGGAGGGAGGAAACAACTTTTTCAACTTTGGCCCTCTTAATGAGGCTAACGGAGTGTATATCATGGTAGCAAAATCATTATAAAGTGAACTTTTCATAATACTGCCCCTTTAAATAAAGTGTCAGGTACGCACGTTTGTGTACTGCTACCTCACATTAACTGAAAAAGAATTTTTCATATCACTTAGAATACTTTTATTTTCATTGCACAGGGTACAAAGAAATTGCACATGCCCCTCCCAACAACATTTAAGTACACTTCAAAGATTCAAGCCAAACAGACACAGTTGTCATAAAAAGAACATAATGTACGCTAAAACTCTGTCGGAATAAATAGTTAATCACTGAATAAAAGTGCTTTTGGTATTAAAAAAAAAAAAACATTCCTGAGAAAAAAAAAAGTACATGACCCACAATATACGTTCACCTAAATGCTTTGGGAAAATATCACACATTTTCAACCTATTTTTCCAAATTAAACAGATAGTTAAATGTGTAGCAAGTGTTTAAACAAATGTGTCATAATGCAAAATCTTGCACTATGAAATCTTGAGGTTTGAGTACACAGTTTTGACTTCTAATGCATAGAAAAATACAATTATTTACAAGATTTATCTTAAAAACCACTATCAAGCATTTCTTTACTTCAGTTCGGTACGTTTAAAAATTACATCATATTGTGAAAAGCTGATAAAAATGGCAGAAATATAAAATGGAAAATTGGAGGCCCGACATGTGTTGTATTACCTACATTATAACTAATACTGAAATAATATTTAGCCTTTAAAGAAGTATGTAGACGTAGACTTCTTTTGTATTGATAGAAAAAAACCAAACAATGAATGCCTCTAATGTTTTATAAAAAATAACCTACAGAAGATCATGTGTCGCTTTATTTAATATGCAAAATAATGTCACGTTATGTACAGCTGTCATTTCATTTGTGATATTTCACTTCAAACAGATCTTTGAATGAAATCTAGACTTGAAATGGTAAATGTCTGAACTTTATGTAATCTGGTTAACGGCTGATTTAAAAATCCCTGACATTTCACTCTCGTGCACCTGTTTAACTAATTAAAGAACTGACAGTATTGATCATTAGACCCCTAACACACCTTTAGATTGAAATTAGCAGATAACAACAATGCACACTGAACTGTGTCTTTGAAGAATATTATTCAGTATTTGATAAGCTAAATTATACTGAGCTGGACGAACCGCTGGATACATTTGAATAAATAAATGAAATTAAACACTGTAAAATCCTGTGTGACTAATCAAAGTATGTGTGGAATATTTATGTTAGTCTTTGATGTCACTGGCTCACAGAATAAAAAATGGTGAAGTCTTAAACGCTGTCGGCAGCTTTTCTTTTCAATCTGAGAATTCCTGACACGTCACGTCACGCACTGTTCATGCATTAGGGCAGGGGTTCTCAACCTTGGCGTCAGGACCACATTTGAGGTCGTGAAACACTGGGAAAGGGTCACCAGATGCTTTAAAGAAACTAAAAATATTTTTTTAAACAATTTGAGCCAGTTTTAGCTTCTTTTAATGCATTTTGCAACATTTCTCTCATTTGTGCAAATGTTTTCCACTTTCAAGATGCTCTCGGCACTTATAAACCCTTTCCACCACTTTTCCCACTTAACGTTGCATATGTTGACCCATCATTGCCTCTTTTTTATTAATAAAGAATTTCAGTATTTCTTTTTTAAATTAAAATTTTACCATATTTCATGCTTAATTCAGCCAATTTCACCACATTTGCTAAGTGTTCCTACTAATTGTTCCAATATTGACACTAACCAATTTCTGTGGTTTTTAAAATCCCATTTCACCTCCTTTTCCACCAGTTTTGGTCACTTTTGACCTATTTTATTTTTGATTAAAACAAGGATTTACATCATTAAAGCTGCTACTGAGAGGACGCCTTGATGTCCCGCCTTCAACAGCTCTACTTCCTCCCCTGCCTCTGCCAATCTACCAGAAGCTACGCCTCTACGTTTGTGCATGTGTATTGCAAAACATAACAAAGTCGCATAACTACAAAAACTACACATTTATTGTTAGAGAGCCATAAATTTTGATTAAAACATGTTTATTACCTGTCCATGAGAAATGTCGCCAAATCATGGTCCATTCGGAATCCTTTTAAAAGCAGCAAGTCCCTCCCCCTTTGAAAAGCAGCAATGAGATAAATCATGTGGCGGTTTCAAAGACGTTTATCCACAAGTTTTGTCCCTTTGTAACTTTTGTCTTCTTTTTTAGTAGAAGCTTTATACGTTGGCAATCGTGGAATGGGTAACTGGAGTTTCGGAACACACCTCCATGAAGCTATGCTGCTCAGTGATACCTGTTTGCTGTTGTGACGGTGCATACACATTAACTCCAGGAAGTCGAAGCCTATTGGCTGGGTGAAGTCGGCGCTTTTTTGCATTTGTATAGGGGTCTAAAGGACAAAGGAGGGACTTATATACACTGATGTATATGAATGACCACCGGCAGTAGATCATAGTAAAAGTTTGGTATTTTTTCGCATTTCAAAAGAATGATACATAAACAGATTTCTCAGAAACTCCAGATGTCAGCTTTAAGATGACTATGTACTCTGGCACAAATAATAAACTTTCTGGTAAATAAATAAATGTGGTTATCACAGATTCATAGACCAATGGATCATCATTTTACTAACTTTATGGATGAGCCCCAAAAAGTCATCCCCTTTTATTCCCCCTTACAGACGGCCCTGTCTCCACATGTTTTTTAATGTATATGTGTGGGTCCCCGATCTCTGGCACCTTTATTTTTGGGGGTTGCAGGTTTACATTTAATGTACTGTGTTGTGTTACATCCCCAGATTAGGTTTCTCTCCACGCTTGTGCGCTTTGTTTTCCCGCTTCAACACCCCGAGATGATCAAATGTTTATGTCATCATCAGCCGCACCACAGTGGAACAGCGCGGGTCTCCAGAGCCAACCACTTTGTCACATATTTATGCCGGGTTGTCTTCATTAAGACTAGAATAAGAACCATATGCTGTCTTGGCTGGCAGCCATCTCCATCATCTCTTTGCAAGTGTTCCGTGCTGTCCTTTGTGTTACAGTTAGCGCTCAGCTAGTTTTGGGATTGGTGGCAGATTGCTTTGAATTGCCTCAGCAGAGCCGAGCAAATTCCAGTGCACACAAAGGCCCGACACACATGCACTGGGAGCGTGGGCTTGCATTAAGGCTCGGATAAACTTCCAGCATCGATTGCATGAAAACTTTGCTGAAAAAACCATCATTTTCTGGTTCTATTTTGCTTGTTTTCACAGCCTGATGGAGGATGGAGGCAGGGTCGGGGTCAATTACATACACTTAGCACGTATTTATAATAAAAAAATAAAAATATGTTGTCGTAATCATAATTCAAATAATAAATAATAATTTTAATTTTAATTGTAATTGGAAAAAATGCTGGTCAACATAATTGTAATTGGGTTGTAATAGAACATAGATAATTGAAGACATAATTGTAATTTAAAAATGTAATGGACCCCAACCCTGTTTGCAGGCTCATGCTAATCGCATTTATCCAGCTCTAATAGAGCACGACTAGGGATGTATCCCTCGTTCCCTAATATGAGGTAAAACATGTCTCTTGTCTCCCTATGGGAACAATAACCAATGTGGCTACAACCAAAATGTGTCTACTTGATTTCCCAAAGCTGCATTGACAAATGTCTGCAGTCTCTCGGGTGTTCAGTACATTCTCCACAAGCATCTAAACCACTCCACTTATCTGCTGTGGCAGAGCTTAGCACTGTCTGCGATGCATTATTCACGGAGTATATCTACTGTATCTAATGGAGCACTGTGATGGTGATCTAAAATTCCAAACACAACTAGTTTTGCATTTTTTTCTCGTTTGCTGTCATTTTTAGCCGACTAAGTTCTTTCAGCCTGTTTATGCGTTCCAACGGTGCATTTGTGTCTTTCCTGCTCATTTCACATACTCAAGCTTTTTTTTGTCAACACAGAATGCATTAGACCAGTTGTTCCCAAACTGGGTTTATTTTTTTACATTATATATATATAAATATATATATATATTTTTTACATGCATACTTTTTCTTCAGATGAAAGAGAACCAAACAAAAGCATAACTCCATTAGTTTATCTGACTGCTATTGGTTCAGTTGGACAAACTCTCTCTCTTAAACAAGCAATATTTGCTTTTTTTGAAAGTTTAAATTCTGATGAGAAATGGCTGCGGCAGGTAAAATCTTAGGATGAATTCTGATCTGCTAAGATGAAAGAAGACTTTAGTAAATCAGTACATTTTTTTTTTTATTTTTTTTTTTACAAATTATCATTAGAAAATTATCTATAATCTGGTTTTAATACATTGAAAATACTTTCCTTCAATATTTTACAGAGATGATATTGTTTAGAACAGTTTGAGAGTCTTTCAGAGCCAAAGGTACGTTACGTGACTACATTCAGTAAAATACATAAAATAACAACAGAAAGTTAGGATATCCAACACATGCAGTCAATGCAAAGACAGGACTTCAGATATGAAGTGGATTTGAAGACTGTTTTTTTTTTCTTAACCCAAACTTCAAAATAACTGGACAGGACAAGATGTCCTTGTTGATGTGACTCTTAGTGTTGAAATACACAATACTAACCTTGGGTGCCCTGGGTGTCTACGGTACTTTGACAGCTTCTCAACTAATGGGCGGGCAGGTTCTGTGGAGCAGCTCAACCAAATACACCATTATTGAGTTAATCGGAGAAGGTTCCTTAGGTAAAGTGGCCAAGTGCCAGGTTAATTCCACCAGACAATTAGTGGCGGTAAAAATCTAGAAGGACACGTTTGCGAAAGACGTGGAGGACGAGGTGAGTGTTTGGATCTCTCCTAGTTTTGTGCCTCCAACAGGACTTTTACTATGAACTATTTAGGGAATAGTGATATAAAGATGATCAAATTGTCCTTTTATTCCCCTCCAGCTGTCTATGTTAAGTAGAATCAGCGTATTGAATCAAGACCAGTTAAACTTATTACAGTTACTCATAACTGAACTGTGTTCTTCGATGGATGTGCATCAAATCCGCCCCATTGCCAAGCAGGTATGATCATTTTTATTGATTGACTAAAATCCTATGATATCGCTTGCTAATCGATTAAGAAAGCCTTCAGTTAAAATCTGAGCTAAAACAGCTACAAAAAAGGAACTCCATTATAATCAGAGGTGTAAAGAGTTACTGATATATTCTACTCAAGTAGAAGTACTGTTACTGGATTGAAAATGTACTCAAGTACATGTACAAATAAGTCATACATAAAATACTCATGTACAAGTAAAAAAAGTAGCTCAATTAAAAAGTACTAAAAGTAAAAGTTACGAGTTACTTTCACCCCTCGCGTTTAGTTTTGGTAATAAATCTTGCGACCGTACCCCAGCATGCAGTAAACATCTCACTAATAAACTTAAAAAGGAAAAAACTAAATCATTCAAAATTGGAACTAAATGTATTTTCTACAAAGGCATCAATATGAAAATAACACCAATGACTTCAATTCAACATTAAATGCTGTGTTGGCATGGTGCATTATGTTCAATCTGGCTGGTCGGCTATGATGTGATGCATTTGATTGTTGTCTTGTAATTTCATTTTTTTTTAGTTTCACAATGTCTGTTGATCACTTTCAAACAAAAAATAATAATTTACTGATTAACTTTGGGTGTAGAGATGTAACAAATTACTAGTAAAACTACAAGTAAAATTACTGATTTTGAAATATACTCAAAAAAGTACAAGTACCCATAAAAGCAACTCAATTCAAAGCAAAGTCTTTTCTCATCATGTCCCTGCAGATGCTGGTAGCATTACAGGGACTCCAATCCTTGGGGATCAGCCATACAAACATCAAGCCTGACAATGTAATGCTGGTATAGATTTTAGAATGAAGAGGATCCATTCCAAGTCAAGCTCATTGACTTTGGACTGGCTCTTCCATTTCAGCCCATCGGCTACAGTTATGAGGGTGTCAGCCTGAAAGACTTCTGTGTTTTTGTAACAAACTTGTGTCATTATTGATTGTGTAACAACTCGTTTTAGCACTGATTCGATTTGTTGTTGGTGATTCAATTTAAAGGAGACATATCATGCTTTTAAATCCTTCCTTTTTACATATAAATCATACAGTTGTGGTCTATATAAAGCGGAACTGCAATGCTTGGGTCTGAATTCCTCATTATTATAGCTCCACAGGCCCATTTTCTACTCCTTTTCTAATGTGCTTCTGAGAGCAACTCGTTTTGGTGCGGTCTCTTTAAATGCAAATGAGACACTTCATACCCCGCCCCCTCTCCAGGTTGCAGAGGTGACACTCGGTTCAACTCCACCCTGTTCGGCCATTTTTGTAGTTTGATAGAAGAGATACGATTATGTAGCGGCGCAGAAACTTTTTATTCACACGTTATTTACAAAATGTCAACAACGGAAGACTTGTCCATCCAGCCTTACATCTTTGAGCCAGAGTCGGACCCAGTGGAGCGAGATGAAAATGATGATGAACCTGCAGAACAACGTCTTCATATGGATGTTAACAAGCGCCAAGCTAACGCTGCTTCAGCAACCTCCGCCAGTATAAAGAAGGATTTGCCGAAAGACTTCAACTGATTGAGGGTTCAATTCCTTCTATTTTTGGAGACGACAAACAGAGTACTTCGGTAAGCTGTAAATAACGCTAAAAAGTGTGATGATAAGACGTCCCTGTCATTGTTTTGTTAGCATTAGCAGTTGCACCGTCTTCATATGTTAGCGCTGTGTGCTCGTTTTAGATACTTGATGATATGGCCTACGTGATTTAATTTAAGTCTAAAGTTTTCATTAGTCATTTCATTTTTGCTATTTTTGTCTTCGAAAAGACTGTATTAAAATGCATTTCGTGACGTTAGCTTGGCGCTAGCATCATCCTTCGCGCACACAAAAATGACCTTACCCACAGATGTGGGTACATTTCCGTGAAAAATAAAACTCAACCAGGCACTTCGAAAAGGTTCTGATGCTGGGAGACGGTGTAATGAAGCGTGTGGGTTACTACATCCAACAACCGAACATTTTGATTTATCCTCTCGTAACTTCGGCATCCTTGAGCTTGGACTACAAAATAAAAGCGAGAAATAAAAATAGCGGATTGCTCGAAGTGTTGGACCTGGAGTTGATGTACTAATTTGGCAGTTCCGCTGTAAATATTCTGACGTCATTGTTCAAAAAACGTAAGAGAATCGAAAAATCGAAACAGATTGAAAAATATGACGAAAACAGAAAATAAAGATATCTACGGAGCACCTGAAGAGACTAATTTGAACTTTTCTGTACTTCTAAACACTCTAAATATACAACAAAATGCATTTAAGGGCTAAAAAAGTGGATTTAGCATATGTCCCCTTTAAAGACGATATTGGTTAATTTAGAAAGATTCAATCCGAAACGATTCAGTGACTTGAAATCGATTCAGTAGCTTTTTAGCCAAAATAATAATTCAACCTTTGTGATTAAAATAAATCCCTGAATACTGGACAATAAAGGTAAGGTTTCATATATTCCTAATTTTTCTTGAAAGGTAATTATCTATGAATTAATTATGAGCATAAACACACAAGTAAACAACATTTAAAGGCAAATGTATTCACATTTTATTTGAATAAAGCTTAACTAACAATTGAGGATGTTAACTTTTCTGCTCTCATTTTCAATACTCAATACATTTTCAATAAAATACACATTAGGTTTATCAGACTCTTCTGGATGTTTTTTCAATGTAAAAACAACACAATATTAATATGAAAAATGAAGTGCAACCAAGATCTGTTCATGATAAATTAGGAGTGGTGGAACCTGATACTTTTCATTCTAACTTGATGGTGAGCTTGAGGCTTTCTGCAGAGCTAACGCTATGTTTCCAAGTATCAATACAACTGATTGATAATTACCTTTTAGAACAATTTCATATTGATTAATGTAATCCGGAATGCCAAGTTGCCAAGCACAGATCAATATAGTTGAATCGTAGGAATATAAATCGATTAATCGGTCGAATGGATGAATCGATACACCCTTAGTCATTATAGTCGGTATTCAGTGCTAAGCTTCTAAAGCCTATTTCATTCATTTTGCTTCACAGGGCCCCAGAGGTGTGTCTTGGCCTTCCATACACAGAGGCCATTTACATGTGGGAACTGGGCTGTACGCTGGCCAACCTGTACCTGAATGCAAACATCTTCCCCGTCAACTGAGAATATCTCATGGTAGGTCATCTTTTTTTAACACCTTCTTTCCTACCATTTAATGACCCACGTTCTCTTTCTCAGGGTTGTGGGTGTTTTATACACATGTATGTAAAGTCTTGAAGAACTGTCCCTAATGTGTGTAATTGTGTTTTCTTTCTGCAGATGAAATCCAGGGGGGAGTATCTTGGTATGTCATCAGACCACCAGCTCCGTTGCATACCAAAAGATTCTTCTGTCAGGATGGGGATGGGCTTAACTCAAGATGGAGGGTCCTGGTAAAACATATGGCGCATTCACACCAAACGCGTTGAAGGCGTCAAAAGCGGCAGGCTTACATTTACAATATATGGTGGACGCGCTTCTAAAGCCAAGCCACTCTCTGGATAATGTAGAGCCGATGAACGGGAGTCGGAGGCGGCGTGTTCAGCAAGGAACTCCAAACTTTATTCTCCATTCAACCACACTTCTCTATAGTCCTCTGACATCACAGTGCACACGCTGAGTCACACCAAAATACATCAAACCGGAAACACTGCCTCAATACAATGTTCCCACCACTTCACAGTCACTGGGTGAATTATGAACGTAACTGATCACCACATTATCATCCATTGTATGAACACCACCGGGAACAGAGAAGCCCCTCACCTCGACGCGCGTCCTGAGCATCTTCGACACTGGTGACAAGCGTCTGTATTCAATGAGCACAAGCGTCCAACTACGTGCGTGAGGCATGATTTTGACGCCCAAAACTTTTGGTGTGAACGTACCAATAGGTTTTATTGTTGTTGAACCTTGAGTGTTTATTAGTGGAGGACCTATACCAAGCATGACTAACTCTCTAAGTGCCTTCATCATGACCCTTCACCAATTCAACAAATAACGTTTGGCTTTAAAGTAAGGCACAAACAACGATACAAAACCCAAAAACAACTTTAGCTTTACTTCTGACAAGGCACACAATCCCCCAACGCTGTGAGAAATTCCTAGTGAGAACCCTGGCATGTTTTTCCGCACTGACAGAGGTCTGACTACTTCCTTGTCGCTCAAATTGTGTTCACATTGATAAGACTGAATGAATCCTTTAAGTGGAATATTTATCTGCAACTCGTGCTCAGATTCACTCACATCTGAGCATAAAGTTAAACATTTTTGAAGTGAACTTCTCCAGAAATCAAACTTTCGTGAGTCTCGGGCATACAGCATATACTGTAAGCTGACAGTTCCTCGGCTGACATCACGGGGATTCCAGCAAACCCAAAGCCCTGATTTTGGGGGAAGGGAAAATTACGACGTTTAATTAAAGATTACGGACAAACCGAGCATCGTTTGACACTTTTATTACTAGATATCAGCGTTAATGTTAAGATGAAGTTAAAACACAAAAATTTCAAAAATGATGTCATATCCTCTTAAATAAAAATATTAATATCTACGTACATGTTTATTACAATGTGCAGTTCGACTAAAATCACACTACGCTGAGAGAGCCTAAGGACACTCAGTGAAACACAACTCATCTTAGAGAGTAAATAACCCACAACCTTTTAGCATGCACAAATTCAATCTTTTTTCTTTTTTTACTATGGTTGATTTATAAAAGCAAAAACAAGCTCTTTTCACATGCAGAGTGCTTTCTTACATGCTCCTCTAGCTTTTCCTTCTCCATATTCAGAGGTAAGGGTTTAACAAGCACACATATTTTACAGTGTGATACAAGCTCTCATATGCATTCCTCTAATGATGATATAAGAGTGTGATCAAACATTTTTATTCAGCAGTTTTGCAGTCAGATCCATTTCATCTTTGTGTTAAAAAGCACAACAATGCACTGCTCATAGGTGCCGTTTCTAATCTGACCATCCTATTATAGGTGGCTTTCATTCCTCATTCCACTCGGGCCCATATGCTTGGCTTCATCCTACTTGAGTGGAAATTACTTGCCAGCAAATGCAAAACCCTACAGATTGTACCAATGCAGTAAACCCAATGGCAGGATAATCAGAAGAGCTCATTCAGTTTTCTTTCTCAACTTAACACCCACTCAACCCGCTATTTTGCATAAAACAGATGTGTTGAGGAAGATAAAAGGCCGTGACTAGTCACCTTCAAGCAGTGTCCTGGGAGAAGGTGAAGAGAAGTGCAAGGATGCTGTGAAAGGGAAAGAGGAATGATAGCAATGGATTAAATTCAAAGCTGGAGATGGATTTAAGTGCTGCTGCTGAGCCAGAAGCTAAATCTGAAAGAAAATGTACCAAAATGTAAAACAATTTGAATTTACAAATCATTTAATTTAGTCTATCATGCTGTTCCCAAAAAGAGAATTTAGTGTTGATTTAAGAAATAAATGAATGAAAACTATTGACTTTGATTTGAGTCGATTGAGTCATATTTTTTCAAGATGTCACTTACTAATTGTTGGTAGGTGTCTGCTGAAGACGGCACCTGTTTTGAATGGTAATGAAATGGAAAACAATATTTCACACAAGCTTTGCTGATTGTTTGTTGTGTGACAGTGTGAGGAGTGTGGGATTGCTTGGCAGACGCCGCTTTAAAGGTGCGTTTCAGCGACACTCCAGTATTCAGAGAAGCCTTTGCACACCTGACTGAAGGGTCCAAGCAATTCATATTTGCTCACGGTTTGGTGTTTGTTGCTTTTGTTGTTTCTGTTTTCCGTCCTCTGCTGGTGTCTGAATTGGGTGATATGGTGCGGGTGATTCCTGCGATGCCTGGTTACCTGCTGATCGTCTAAGAGTGAAGAAGGCAGCAGCAGCAGCAGAGAGGCACCGAGCTACGTGAGCTGACTCTGGTTTGACTTTGCCTTTTGTTAGTATTCGGCTCTTTTTTGTTTTTAGGTCCAGGGAAAGGTGTGCACCTTTTTTACAGGTTGTCTCTGGCTTCTCTGAGATACTCATGCTTTCTACTACGTTATAAAAAATTGTCTGCATGATGAGGAATGTTAATTTAAACACTTTTTTTGCACCAACCCGACAAATCTAATCAATATTGTGTCAGCTTAGGTAATAGCCCTGTTATTGAGCCAATGGCTGCAAATAGGGTTGTTGGAGAAACCAAAATACTGTAAAAAGCATGTTAGCTAAAAGAGGACCTGAGGTCACAGTAACCAAATGTTTTCCACAGTTGACCTGTTTTTTTTTTTTTTAATGTTGATGTAAAAATCTGTCATTTTGAAGGTTTGCAATTCACACTCCTGACCAGGGCTTAATTTGGACCGGATATTGACCGGCACTTATTTGATTGGATCCAGCACCGTATTTGTTTTTAGGTGTTTTGATTACATTTTGAAGTATTATATATTTGAACAGCTGTGTCTTTTATTGAGTTGAAATCACTTGAAATGTCATTGTACACACAAAACTGAATGTAAAAACTGAGTGTGAGTGAGGAAGAGAGGGGAATGTCACTCCACACCCACGCTACACAAAAGCTGTTTCTTTGTGTCGGCTTGGAAGATGGTAGAAAATGGCAAAAAAAAAAAAAAAAAAAGGTAGTTGGATTTAAAGTGTTTTTAAGCCAATAAGTGAAGCTAAGCCTGAGGTACATTACATTAGTACAAGGTTTGTTCCGTGGAAATTGCAGAAGAAAGCAGCACCAGAGCAGCAGTTGGCGTAGCGAGTAGCACCACCTGTTGCGAAGATGCTAAAGTTCAAAGCCAAGAAGAACTGCTATCCTTGGCTTATGAAAGACAAGACAGGCCTCGGCTGTCAAATATGTAACCCCATTCCATACCTGAGGACTTGGATTGGCAAAGAGCACGGAACTGCTCACGAAGGGGAAAATATACAAAGAACTCCATGGCTTTTTTGGAACAATAAAAAGGTAAGCGCACGTTTTATTTTCATTTTCTGCTGTGCTGCTGATTCATGAGAGGAGTATGGGCAGTGGTTCCCAACCTTTTTTGATTAATATAATTAATTCATTCATTCTTATATCTGAGAAAGTGAAAGTATATAGTATAGTTGTTTACAATTTTGCGTTTTAATTTGAAAAATAATTATATATATATATATATATATATATATATATATATATATATATATTAGGGGTGGGGCTTGATTAAAAAAATAATTTAATTAACTCAGAGCTTTGTAATGAATGACTTCTCAATCTAAATGAATTTTAGTGGATGAATGAATCAAATAAACACTGTCTTTGTGGAGTTTTACCAGCTCTAATGGAGTTAACATGACCAGCTTGTGCTTCTGTCTGTCTAAAGCAGCAACAACAGCCTCTTGATTCTTCAGTAGACGAGTGATCATTTGAAGCGTTGAATTCCATCTTGTGGAAACATCCTGTATAAGTGGCTCTCTTTCTTGCCCCAGTCTTGTTTGTTCCTGCTGTAGTTCCTCTGTATTAGCAGGGCTGTGTTTAAAGTGACCCACTATCTTGTGCCATTTTGCTAATGTCTCCCTAATCCGACTATCAGCAAAGGCTAACGGTGATGGTTCTCTGTAAGATGTGAGCAACACAAGGCATGTGTTGAAAAGGTAAGTGTCTTGCTGCAGCCATCATGTTCCATGCACTGTCTGGTCCAATTATGGTGACCTTTTGTTGAGTTCCCCATTCCTCTGCCACAGAGAAACTGTTCAGCGCAGTTTTCAGCATAGTGTCTGGTGTTTGTCTTCTGCACAGTCAGGGCAAAAGACTCTAGAAGCCATGTCCCATCAGCAATGTGCGACATAACACCAACATACAGTAATTCAAACTACTAACGGAGGTCCAATGATCCCCAGTCAGAGCCACAAATTCAGCTTTCTGCAATGCATTAAATTTTACTTGCTTTTTAGTTTCATAAAGCTGTTTTTCTGCATGGCAGCTGGAAAGTTGGATCACACGTTGCTATCTGTAGCACATTTTCTAACCCCTTATCTTCTACCACTAATAGTGGTCTACAGTCCAGAGCAATCCATTTAGTGAGTGAATTTGAGAGTTTATCAGACGTTGACTTTCTAATTTTGATCCTGAAGCCAGTCATTTAGTTTGGGGTGCAAACGCCTCTTGATTGTACTCGTACTGGAGCTGCTAGCACTAGTAGCTCCGGTGGTTTTGGTGCTCGCTCCGACATGCTTTGCATTGAGATGGTACCGAAGGGTTGAATTGCTTCAGTGGTATGCGAACCCTATTTTGTACAGAACTAGGCTTTTATCAAGGCTATTGTCAGGTTGTTTCTTGAAATAAAAATTTCCTTCCATTGGCCCTACCAGCACCCTTTCATACGAGTCCTCCATTTTGGTAGCCTTTAGTTGAGCTCTGACGTCACGTGTGCATCAGTGTAATTGGCGTACTGGAAAAAACGTGCAATGACAGTTACGCAATGTTTATGAAGCAAACTGCAATGAAATGCGTAAAAGTTTTGTAACGCATTATTTTCTTGTAATTAATGAATCATAATTAACATGTTAAAGTCCCACCCCTAATATATATAATTATATATATTATTTAATTATTAATTACATTTTTATTTTTGTTTTTCAATTACTAGACATTTCATGTGACCCTATTTAAATCCCAGGCGAGCCCACATGAGGTCATAACCCCAAGGTTGAAAAACACTGCGTTAGGGCCTTGTGGGTGTAAAGATTTGTAAATATTTTGTATTTGTGGGTTTTTGTGTTCTTAAAGTTTAGTGACCTTTGTGATGAGAGTGGCTGAATTAGCGTTGATTTTGCACTGTGCTTGCTGCTGAAACATGGCAGATTTGACATCTGTGCTTCTTAATGGATGATTGTCTATGCTTTTTTTAAGGCTGATTCATCTTTCTGTCATTTAGGTTAATTGGTTGTTTGTGTTCACGTGATATTATCGGCCCGTTTAGTTATCAAAAGATGCTTTAAAAAAAACTATTCCGTGACTATTTGGTTTCTCTCTTACCACTGGAACAACACACGGCCTGTGTTCCAGGTCCTGATGATTTACAAATTAAGCACTGCCCTTGACCACTTGGTGGCGAGTCAACATATTAAATTCCCATTTTTCATGTTGATGCTAAATGCAAGAACAAACCCCAAATAGTGCGTCCACGCAATATTTTACATTATCATGTCCTTAACATTAATTTAGCACTGGTCTGCTTTTCATAGAATTACCATAAATGGGTTGTGACTAGTGATTAATTGTGAGGCAGTTAAAAATTGATTCAAAGGTGTCAGGGTTCTGAAATTGAATTGCAGTATTTTAAAAAACAAATAAATAAATAAATAAAATTAGTATTATTATTATTTTTTTAATTTTACAGCAAAGGGCACTATCAATTGACAACTTGAAATTCAGGACGCACCACCGTGTTTTAAATCAGGAGTGCGGAAGCATTTTGGTTTCCCCAAGACAAAATGAAAGAAGTGAGAAAAAAAGAACATGTGAAATCCAAGGTAAGAGGAGCACAGAGAGGAAAGGGAGAAACGAGACAGAATGAAAGCCATAGTTTGTTTATTTGTATTTTTTATTTGATATGGGATTTGTTTTAAAGTCCAATTGTTTTTGCACAAAATACATTTTCAGTTGCACGTTTAAAAAGAAAAGAAACTATTATGCAGTGATTAGTTTACTGTAGGGCCAGAATTTAAATGAATAGGATTTTTTTCATTTGTACTATTTATTTATTTCATTCAGGATTTATTCTTAATTAAATTTCATTGTTCTGCATAGTTTATCAAGGGATTATTTTGACAACAAAAGATATAATGGTAGTAGTAGAAATAGTACAATATTTTTATTTGTATTTTCAAAGAAAAAAATATATATATTTTTCAGTCATTTGTCTATAGTCTCATTTTGTAAAATAAATTGTGAGAGAATCGTATCGTGAACACAGTATCGTGAATCAAATCATATCGGGAGTTGAGTGAATCGTTACATCCCTAGTTGTGACGCACAAAGAGATACTTGCGAGGTCACCATTAGGGCAGCACTGATAGTTCACATTAACAACGCCTACGAAGTTAACCAGCATCATCATTACCATCACTACACGGACTCTACTCTTAAAGATGCCTCCATAATGTGTGGCAGCTCATAGGCAGACTTCAGCAAATGGAATTTCCACACAGAATTCATCACATATTTACGATGGTACTCATAGTAAGGTGTTGTGATGAATTCTGTGGCCCGACATAATGATGGCTCTGGGATTTCAGCAAACCCAAAACCAGATGCTGGGCTGAAGGGAAAATTATGATGTTCAAATAAAGATTACAAACATGGCGAGCGTCCTTTGGCACTTCACTCAGCATTAATTATTATTTTTATGTAAAAAAAATGGTGTTTAAGGACTTTAACTACGTAGCTATGCTGCAGTATTTCCTCCCCCCTAAAGCAGTGCTTGTGGATCAGGAAACTCCGTGCTCAGAGAGTCTTGCCGAGTTCTGATCGCTTCACTTGTAAAAATGTTCCATGATTTCAAAACTTTGCCTGAAGTGAAACTTGTAATTCCAGTCTCCAGTGTGACAGCAGAGCACGGATTCAGCCTCCAGAACAACATCAAAACATCCATGAGACGGTCGAGGCAAAAGTCAAAAACCTTAAGACTGTAGCCTCTACAGCAATCCACCTTCACGTACATGAATCCTCTGTTGGGCTTGTTTAGACTGAATACTTATTAGAAGTGAATGGAAGTTAAATGCTATTTAATGTGTCATTATCATCATTTAATAACGTGAAAGATAAAAATAGATCATGACAGGAGTTTCATGAGCCTGTTGGTCAAAATGACAGATGACAACATTGTCGAGGGCGACCTCTTTAGTGGACATGCTGAGATCTCAACGTTCAGAAATGATTGAAGCTTGAAATAAATCGAATCACTGTCACATTGATAGCATCCCTGACAGTGGGATTATGCAGTTTTAAAATGTCACAGTATACAGTAGGTCTACTGGGGTTTATGTTTTATTAATAAATGACACCTGCTGTTAGTGCGAGACTGGTGGAAGGCCTGCATTACCATGGTTAGTAGAAGATAATACACTTTACTGAGAAATGTAATTGTATCAGGAAGCTGATTGCTATTGTAAACTGTGTGGCTAGTTTCCACAGTGTGATGTTTTCTTGTTGTTGTCGTGTTGGCAACAACAGACCACATAGGCCTCTAGCTTGTTCTAAATGATGTGAGAATGAGCAATCTTTAAAAATAAAAAAGCTGTTGGTTCTTCTTATGCGATGCTTTGGAGGTGTAATGCAACACAGCTTCTCACATACGTGCACATTTACAACACTCTCAGGCAAGTTTAAAAAAAAAAAAAAGTCAGATCAGTTGTGAGTCTCCTGTGAGCACACACAGCATTCAGAAGTCCCTTTCTCACAGTGGAGGAAACCAGTTTACACATCCTGCTCCTGTGAATAAAGCTGTGACTCCCTAATGTGAGCTAACCGTGGCTTCGGGGCTGAAAAAGAAAACAAAGCGCATAATAATATGGTTACGTTTGTGTAGCCAAAAGGCATGTTAAAAGTAATTACATCTCCATATTACACTGGCCTTTTGAACCTTTATGAAATGTGCCTTTGAGCAGCTTCTAAAATCTCCCACCAACAGGTTCCTTCACCGCTTCAGTCATGGAAGTGGAACATAATAGTCAGAATAGTCCCTCCTATTTCCTTTCCTATCCACTTTTCCTTTTTTTTTTTCCAATCCACTTTTCCTTAACCCCGTGTGGACCCATGGGGTTGAGGAAAAGTGTTAGTAGACTTCCTAAAAGAGTTAAGGAAAGGCGATCACATCGTTTTGACATTCAGACGCACATCCACTAGGTGACGTAATAATCCAATGTCGGCAAAGGTTGGTGACGTCTACTAAAAGCACATTTATAACACTTTCCCCTTTGCCTCTAACTGCTGATATAATCTCAAATATCACAAGGTTTGAATGTAAATCAAAGGAAAAGAGGCTACCAGGCTACAAGGAACAAAAGTGAAACTAAAATAAAAGAACGCCACATTGAGAATGGTTGCTCACACTCACCTTCCACTCAGAAATCAACATGAATCCAAAATAAGTAAGATTTTATAAAAATTGCATTAAATCAGAATCAGATTCAGAAGAGCTTTATTGACCAGGAAATTGACTTGGTGGTTGCAGTGAAAGAAGACACATCAACACACCGGAGCAGCCATTTGCGGCGCCCACATATTTAAATTACACTTATGCAAGATATAGGCATACATAACGTTGTAGCCATACAAATGTACAACCGCACAAAGCATTTCTAGGTGGTTAAAATATGTTGAATAAAACATAAAAATGTATCCGATCCTTTTTTCTTGAACTCCATTTTATGTCAATTATAAACTGAAAATATGGCTTGCATTTCATAAGAACCAACACACACATAAGTAAACACTGACATGTAGACTTTATTGTGTTTTAAAGTTGCTCAAACTTAAAGGTCCCATGTCGTGCTATTTTTCTTCATCTCCACTTGTTCTAAGAACCCCAGAAACATAGTATTTGAGGTTTATTTTCCCAAAATCGCCTGTTCTCCAGAGTTTTAGCCTCTGAAAAGTCACTTTCTGAACAACTTTACACAAACAGGCTGATTCGGGGCCTACTTATGCATATTCATGAGTGGGCGTGTCTATAGACGGGATACTGACTTCCTCCTCCCCGCACGGTGACGTAGGGCCAGAGAACGACCCGCCCTCCTCCCAGCCGAGCCGAGCTCATGTTGCTTTATAAACACAAGGCAGAGCATGGGGCGGGGCGTTTGCTGGTACATACAGAGACTGTAAAAAAAATACATACATAGCACTGCGCGAAAGACGCTGAAATGCTCACCTTTGTGGGCGTGTCTGTTACATGTCAATCAAGGCATAGAGCTTCCTGGAGGCGCGGCTTCTCCAGCTCAGTGCCGCATCAAATTTGTCATCAAAGTGGGAACGCGTCATCATATTGTAGCGAGGTGTTTGGGCTCACCCTGCAGTAAGAAAGGAGTAAATCACCCTCTAACGATTGAGGGAATCAAAGAATTAAACACTTTGGGCATGTGTATGAAGCCCTAATAGCACTTTATGATGTTTAAAGCACAGAAAAGTTGATTTAGCGTAACATGGGCCCTGTAAACAGGAAGTGCAAGTGTAATGTTGATTTCCAAAAGAAATTATTCGGCGTCCCTTTTCAGTCTGTGAGCACTTGGATGAGCTCGGCCCCTTTAAATGTTGCCGCAAGGAATTGTGGGGCAGCATTATCTCGTCTCTTTAGGTAAAGGATGCATCAGTGTTTCCTAGGCTAAAGGAGGTTATAAAGGAAGCATTGAGCCTCCTTTCCTTAGCTATTAGGGAATTAAAACACTCCTTATCATGGCCGCCACTTAATCAATTCCGGGGGTTAAGGAAAAGTGGATAGGAAAGGAGATAGGAGGGACTATTCGGAGGCACCCTGTGTATCCCCACGACAATAAGGAAGTCATTAGTTTAAACTCCTCATAAAATCCTAGTGATTCCCACAATCAGGCTGGTTGACTGGCATCACGACTCATTACATGTGCTGTGCATTCCTCTGAGATGTGCATTTGCTTTGCATGCTAATCATCCCGCCACAGCAGAGCTGATGCAGAGTAAATCAAGCATCTTATTGAAACTCTGGTGGAAAAGAATTGATATCAACTCTCATGTTTAACTCATGATTCAATAAAAAGTGAAACAGCTCCCAAGTGCTGGACTATAATAGCATGTCTGAATTGTCAGTGGTGAAAGAGAAAACTCATTACTGCTATGATGATACACGACCCATGAAAAACAATGATGCACCAACGGCTGGTTTTATATTAATATACGTTGAAGAAGGAGTTATTAGAGCCGTTTACACTTTCTACAGATGAACGTGTTGAATCTTTTGTTCATTAAATGAGAGAATCATTTCCCTCTGGGTCAGAAAAACATCTCTCTGCCTGCCTGTCACTAGTTTTATATGAAGGTCTCCAAATTGCTTAAGTACCAACTAGTCTTTTTCTGTCTACGGCTAAAACTAATTTGTGATCCCTGCCCTTTGTGTAGTTTTTATTTTAGCTGTATGTCACCATTGTTAGTTGCTGGTCGGGGCTGTGATTCTTTTTCTTTTTCAATGTTCTCTTTCATTCAAGCACGTACTGTATATGGTAAAAAGTCTTATTAGTGTTGCAGGCTGTAAATTTTTACAATGGAAAATTATATGATTTGACTGTTCTATTGACTTCAATTGCCCCCGCCACTTTAAACCAGATAAGCAGACATAAAATGAATGGATGTCTTCTTAAACAAGATGCAGTCTTGTTTGGCATCTCAATGAGAGATTCCATTTAGTTTGGAAAGAAACTGGATGAACTACGCGAAGGCAGAATTTATGTAGGGAATTCAGGATCCTGAGGGTATTAGTCTTTGAGATCAATTTGTGTGGATGAAATTGTGGATATAAACTAGTTCAGGGATCTGCTTGTAGGATGGTTGCTCGTATGATTGATTGATGCTGGGCTGCCTCACAGCAGTTAGATTGTAAATTCCCTGATATCACTCTGCTGAGTTTGAATGTTCATCCTGACTGTGGTTCTCTCTACAAATCTGTAAGACAAGTTCAGTGTAATCTCTGGTGTGACTGTGATTATTCATCTCTTAACCATACTGAGTAAGACAAAATACAGAACTGGAGCAAGAGTTATGAGTTTCAAAACTGAAGGAGTTGCTGTGTTGTTTTTTGTATGTATTTGTCATCTTTAGTTAATGCTACATTTACACGTCACGTCCACGTCACATTACATTTCCATAGTTTCCATTTCATCGTTATTTCCTGTTTAGATAATTTACTGGCTTTTAAACTTCCCGAAATCGTACCAAAAATGCTAAATATGGTTAATAGAGTCAGCTACTGCTATATGTTATATGTTTTCAGATGATTTTATTTAGGATGGTTTGGCTTAAATCAAACCATCACAAGAGCGATGTTGGCCACAATGCTAGACTCTCAGTCATCCGTTTAATGGGAAAAATACCATGGAGAGGTGTGATATGGTCCTAAAACATTATTAGTGGAACCTTTAAAAACCGCCACCCGGCGACTCACCCTCACGCTTCTGCCTTAAAAGTGTCACCAGGTAAAATGACCACCAGTTCAGCTAATACACCATTAGCTAAACCAGTCTTTGTACCAGGGATCATTCAGATTTCAATGCATTCCTAATACACATTGACTCTGTAGTCATTTTCAATCACAGAATAACATGGTCATTCATTTCACGGTAACATGGTAGCAAGAGATTTTTAATGGGATTATTGGTGGAATTGGACATATACAGTATGTGTCCACTTGTCACACTTTCTAGACATTCCATCACACATTTTTCAGTGAAAAAAAAAAGAAAAGAAATGATTCACATTTTAGAATGTGAATTCTGTTTTTTTTTTCTGCCCGTTTTCCGGCAGGCTCTATACTTGACCCTATGTGACCTTGTCAAAAAATATGTTATTTCTTACATCTAAATTTATTAAAGTTGTCGTAACCTTTTCACCGCCTTATCGTGATTGTGGTTGAGGGGCGCTGGAGGCTATCCGAAGAGACTCATGATGCATGAGGGGTTACAACCTGGATGGTTTCCCAAACGACCTCTGACCTGACAAAGTGAACCATTAGTGCCAACAAATGAGGTGTTCGAATAACCTGAAAAGCATTGCTGAACATTTATATGAACTGTGCAAAGAAACCAAAGAACTAGGAGAGATTTCTACCCAAACACTCGTCACAAAGGATGAGTCCAGAAAAGAGGGTGACTGTGACATTTACGTGGTCTGACAAAATTGGTGAAATTGTACTTAAAGAATCAACTCAGCCCGAAGAACACTTTGATTTGTTAATTTTCTCCATTAAATAGTCAAAGTCAGCTCTAGAGTAATATGTACTATTGTCAGGAACAGGAAGAACGATACAATGATCCATGTAACCAAAACCTAATCATGCCAGTCCAGCTCTTAATAGCTCCAATCATTCCTGCACAAATAGAGCATGACAGATAAAGAGAGCTTTGTTAGCTGATAGTGATCTGTGATGGGTGTCCCTTTCTGCCTTAGAGTCAAGATAGCATTTAATTAGAAAAAAAATTAGACTGGGATTCGTATGAGCTGCACTGAAAACTTTGGATCTAAAATTGATTATCATGGTGAGGATCTGAGTGCTTAATATTTCTGCCAGATAATTTGAATCATCAATATCAATTAATGTTGCATATAGTTGTGTGGAGGAACCTGAGCAGCAATGAGATGGAGCACCCTTGACATCCACTTTAAGACACTGTCATACCCATTGGTGTTTAATTTATCCCTCTTCTTTCCAATTAGCGAGATCTGAAGGCAGTCATTTGAAGAGTGACGTGACAATCAGGCCATTTGATGTAAAGAGCCTCTATGAGCCCCCAAACAGATGGGCCTCTCTAATAAACGTCTGTTACGTCATGCTATTCACGCAGCACTGCAATTTCCATCCACAGTGCCGAGAAGCGATGAAGACTTATTTGAGATTTTAATTATAAAAGTGTGTGAGTGTTTAAAGTAGAATTATGGGGGATGGTTTTTTAAAGTGAAATCTGTGGGTGTGATGGTTTGATTCCAACAGCTCAGCTCTCAGTGGCAATACACAGTAAAATAAAATGTTATAAGGAAGAAAAAAAAACATGTGACAGTGATGAGAGGGTGCTAGAACAACCTCGCTGAATAATGAGCATGAAAAATAGACAAATAAATTATCTTTGAACTGAAAGAACTTGATATGAGTGCACATTTTATGATATTGTTTTATGAGTTTTGAAGAAGAATAGTCACAAGTTTTACTTTTTTCAGGTAAAATTTGTACCCATTATTTGAAAATGTAGTTGCAACACAGTGGGGGTGGTGGGTGGTGGTGGGGGTGTAACGGACTTGGTCAATTTTCCACAGTGATGGCCCACAGTGGAGGTTATGCTCTGGGCAAATTTGGGGTTTCTGACTGTTTTAGGTCCAGTAGTTAAGCCGTGCATAAATTGTAAATCATCAGGACCTGGTGTCATGTACTGAGTGCGCATCGTACTGAAATTGTATATGCGCACTACCGGAAAATGAATTTTTGCTAAAAAACTATATAATTGTCACAGAATTCTTTTTTAAAAAGTGCCTTTTGCTAACTATGAGGGCCAATAATATCATAATATCAATAATAACCTAAATTTAATAAAAGAAAGATCAATCATCCTTAAAAAAAGGATGAACAATAGCCCATAACAGAGCACATCTGTTAAGTCTGCCATGTTTCAGCACCAAGGACAGCGTAAAAACAACGCTAATTCAGCCACTCTCATCACAAAGGTCACTAAACTTTCAGAACACAAAAACCCACAAATACAAAACAATTACATTTTTTTACACCCTTAAGGCCATAACTCTTCTAATGAATTAGCATCACAGCAGAACATGAAACTAAAGGCGGGCATACACTGTGCAATTTTTGGCCCATTTAGAGCCGATTTTTGACTTGTGCGTCTATTTTTGGGATCGGGCCGAGTCTCTGCTAAATTGTGTGTTGTGCATCGTGTAGCATACATGGGGTCACGAGAAGCGATTAACACCTCACGACCAGCTCCCGATCAGCAATCGTAAGGTCGTAAGGAAATCAAACATGTTTGCAACCCAGTCGCTCTTCGTGAGGGTATCTCACAGTTGAAGCAGTGCCACGGACCGGCTTACCCTAAACTCTCACACTGCGCACACACAAACACCGTAGGACCGCTGTAAAATTGACAGACTGTACTGCCCACATCTGTCCAGCCAGCTCCTGGTCCATCACTATGTCGTCTTTTCTTTTTTAAAGCTATTTCTGCTGAGATTTGCGAGTGTCTCTCCACATCCAGGTTCTTCCTCTCCTTCTGTTTTAATGGCACCGCTTCAGAGTTCTTCTTCTAATTTGTACGTCGCATTTCAAGACCCCGACGTGTCGTGTATGAACGTACAGTTTGAGCAGTCAGATCGTGTCTGAGTGTCGGTCCGTACAGTGTGAGAACATGAATCGCTCTGCAATTGAGTCGCGCAGTTTGAGCTGGAGCAGAGTACAACAATTGAAAAAATCGTACCGTGTATCCCAAAATGTATAAGCATTTTTTAAAAACTGACACTTTACAGTTGTTAAAACAAATACACACAAGTCAAAAATGATAAGCTACGATGAGTTAAGTGTACAGTTACTGCTACTATTTTCATAAACAATAGGAAATATGCAAAATCATATTTAATCAAGTCAGGAGAGTTGACATTGGGGTTTGTTATTTAATGTTTTAAACTGCTTGCACAGCTCTTGAAAACTGATTTTAATACTGTTTATGTATTGATTTAAAAAAAATCACAGTATTGACCTCGTTCAAAGCGATAATCTTTTGGGGTTTCAGATGCTAACAAATCCATTCAGTCAGCCAGCTGCTACCATACAACTACAACATACAAAAGTGTTCTGCTGGTTTAAACTATTGATGGCGGCGCACGCATTCCATAATCACACCTCAGGCTAGCCCAAACCTTCATAGCAAACCAAGTGGTGAGCTAAATTTAAAAAGCTGCAATTTGCTTACATTTTTTACCAAGCATGTCCTTCTAGCTGAGCTGATGCTTCCATTTCTATATTTAAAGCCAAAAGTGAATAATTTTTTGTCTCTGCAACCCAAGTCCTCAATCATTCAGGTGATGGGCCAGCGTTTCAACAGTCCTATTAGAGGGAATCTTGCAACTCTGTCAATTATGCCTACTTGATGTCTGTAATGTTCCCTGACAGAAGCAGAGCCCATTTAACTGCCTCCTACAATGACACCCAATTTAGTTTTGGCTAATTATAGGGTGAAGTGATCATAAATTATTCCACTCTCCTTGGCTTTCTCTCATCCTCTGCTTTCTTCCTTCTCACACACCCATGACCACGCTCACCACAGATACAAAACCACCCATCTGCTGATTTTCACACTCGAGCTGAATGTCATGTACAATCGGATGGCGTATCCTGACTCCAACCCAGATACATAGACAGAAAGAGAAAGCAGCTGAGGAGATGCGAGCAGGGAAAATCCGGCAGTTCATCTCTCCCCCGCTGGTACAGGCCGTGCAGATATCGTCACTCTGCTTCAGAGTCAAACAATGGCTGAGGCTTAGCTATTCACGAGCGATGATTCAAATGTTCACGACGGCAGAAAACAGAGACACTAAATGGGTCTTGTCGAGAAGTCACACCAAAGTAACCTGGCGTCGGCAGAACATGCAAATATTCCTTGACTAATGAGACAATCATTGAGTTACAATATTTAATTTGAATGCAGCAAAGAGTATTGAACGTGTGGATATAAAATGATTTCCTACTTGTGCTTAACATTATTAAAAGGTTTTGATGCCGGGCAGAAATATTCAACAAGAAAAAGCTTTTTACTGTGTCACACTTTCAGCTTCAATTCTAGAGTCTATCATCTTAAATCAGAATCAGAATCAGAAATGTTATTTTCCAAGTACAGTTTTAAAACAGCACGAGGAATTTGACTTGGTAGTTGATGTGCTGTTCATGCTCGGTTCTCTAAAGCCAAGAATTCCACGAAAATTCGGTTTCCACATCTTGCATCATGACCTTCAGGGCCAGGTGGAGTTCAAATGAAAATATTCACTTTGGACCAAAAAAATGCTTTCAAAAACAAAATATTCTCAGCTAGCAGTAAATGCATTCAGGCATTTTCAACTCTTGGAAACTGGAAGTAATCAGTGGTCCCTGCATAGTTCAGTTACTGCTTCATCAAAAATGCATGACAAGGAAATTGGTTATAGTACAAGCTGGCATATATTTACTATATACACTACCGGCAAAAAGTTTTAGAACGCAATTTTTCCAGGGTTTTACAGAAAATTATTCAGTTTGTGTCATTGCACTCTGAAATGAAAGCATATAACAAATAAGCAATTTGAGTTGAAAAAGAAATCATGGAGTCCATGAACAATACTGTTCACCGGATGCTCATAAGTGTCTGGTACCACAGTGTGTTCCAACACCGCTTTTATGCAGACAGAGGGGGTTGTAAGTAACCAAGAAAAGTTAGAAGACCTGTAGGAATTAGTAGTACCAGCTTTCAAGGCTGGTTCATCCTTCATTGCTGCAGAGCAGCTTTAAATTGTTAACCCAATACGTGTTCCCTGGAAAAGGCCTGTTTGTATAATTCTGAAATGTACATTTGTGAGTAACCAAACCTTTTTTTTAACATCTGGCTGTTCAGTCCGTACCTTTGTACCATTTGAAGCTCTTCATATTATAGGACTTTACGTTGAAGCGCAATTGTGGCGAAGCAACTTAATCAGTGACAGGGCAGCTGCGGCAAACAACAATCACACAAACTGCCATCGCGGCAACAGGCACGCACACACACCCACAACCCAGCGCTCCAGCAGGCAGCACACACACAAATATATATTCATCCATCCATTTTCAGACTGGCTTTGTCAGCACACAAACAAACACGTCACAAACATTTTCTCACAATCTTTTGTATTACTCCCACATCATTCATTTATCTCACTTCTCTCTCTTCCCCAAACTGTTCACATGGTCAGCAATGGCTGTACACCTGACTGCTCTGTTTCACCAGGCTCATACAGTATATTCTCACATCTTCGCACATTATACATCCTTACCAGTAAGCTACCTTTGACATGACGCCTCTGATTGCTGACAGGTATGAGATGGAGTGGCATCAGCTGTGTTTATGTAGTGGTTGTGGGATTGTGTGATTGTTGGTTATTTTGAATTATTAATAATTATTGTTTCTGGGGGGTTTGTTTTAGGATTTCCTTTGGAAAACATAGGAAGAAGGACCAAATATAGGACGTGACGGCGTAACTGTCAATGACTGCAGCGGCACATCGTCACGACAACGAGCCCACGCACAAATGAAGACACCCAATGCTCCTCCATCTTGCAGCAACAAACGTACCTACAAGACACAAACATTTCCGCACTCATTGTGTTTATGGGTCATTTTGAATCATTATTAACTAAGTTTCTGGGGGGTTCGTTTGAGGATTTCCTTTTGAAAATGCATTTTTCTGACAGAAGTCTATGGAGGCTCAAGTATTCTGTCTAATAAGCGACCAACCATTTTGCCTGCGTGACGTTGTTCAGAAAGTTTCCAATTAGATGGTATGGAAAAACTGAGTATGCAAGAAATACCCAGATGTATACTATATAGGGACATTTTTTAAGTATGCTTGTTGGGCACACTAGTCATACTCAACCGCCCCATGATGCATTGCACGCGGAACGTAAAATCCTCCTGGGACCAGCTTCAAGTTAAAAATCAAACATCCCTTTTTCAAAACAAAAGCCTCTCTTCTTGTCTTCCATTAGTTTTAATGCTTTTGTAAATAGGGCTCTTGTTTCAAAGTTAACCGGAAGTTTAGTCAGTAGCACAATGGCGGGTCTCCAAAAGTATCCTAAATGTCTGCATTTCCATGAGTTTTATGGATCGAATGAGCACATGTTGATGTTCGACTTGGTCATTTTCAGATTTTTCAATGGTGGCAAATTTACAGAGATATTTAGCCTCAGTGTGCTTCAGGTTTTTGTCGATGTAGGTTATTATTTATTCAATATCTACTAACAGCTATCACAGACAGACAGTTGAGCTCATAATTAAATGTTTCTTTATCTTTATAAGAGTATAATTGAGGCTGTGTATTTTTTCATGCTGATAGATAATGTGTTTGAACAGCGTCACAGTTAGAAATGGGCTGCTGATTGGTACAGCTTTATGTCTGTGTTCTTCAGTCTATAGAGTCTATGGTGCAGAATACATTTCGCCCAGTAGGGGATATTAAACTCTAAAGAAGCTCCTCAAGCATTGAAGTTAAAAAAAAAAAACATCTGCCATGAGTAGTTACCTTTACTGTGAACTCAACACTTTTTCTCCCTGAGCTCACAGACTATTCTTCCTTATTGAACTGGACCCAGTCTGTGCTTCTTTATCTCCACTGGCCTGGTTTCTTTGTTACTCATGGTGCCTCTGGTAGACGTAGTAAAGAACTCACACTCTGCCCTCTTCACCACACACTAAGCTCACCGTCATCTCTATTATATAGTGGACTGTGACACACACTTCACTCTAGGTCAACGGTTCAAAGCCAAGTCTATGTTTCATAGCTCAAGTGGTTAACCCTTTAGGAGTCATACCTTGGTGCAGGATTCAAACTCATACATCTTTATCTTATAGTGCAGACATGGGACACTTTTATCACAGAGGTCTGATCAGAGAGTCACATTATCAACATTCATGTTATCTCAGCATTTAGAATAATGACCAACCTGAGAATTATCATGGGAAAGAACAAGCACATGTGTGTTTAGGGGGTAATTTTTTACATTTTTGTAATTTTTTGGTATATTTCTCTGTCATTATGTGTATTTATAGTGAATTAGAAGTTTGTCGCCATTCTTTTTTCTGTGTTTTCTTTTTCTTGTTTTGTGTTTTTATATATTTTGGGTTGTCTTCTGTATTTCTGTAAATTTTTGTTGTTCATTTTGTATGTTTTTGGAGCCATTTTGTCTTGTTTTAATATGAGGATCATACAAAATTAGATGGAGAGCTGCCAGTTTCCAATGCATGCTTTAGTGACTGTAGTGTAATAAAAATGTACTTACATTACAAGTATATAATACATAAATACACAGATTCAATTCTATTTATTACATTACACGTTAGGGGCATTTACTGCTCTGAAATATGATACCTCTCTAATTAAAGCAGTTTTTTTTGTAAAATGTTTCAATTATTGATTCAGAGACACATTAATTTGACCTAATACTCATTGACCAGACAGATAGATAGATTTGCCTGAACTGAATATGAATACGAATGTTAACGTTCTACCTCATTCACTCCGTAAACATTTTTTAGTTGAGAAAGAAAATCTGTTACTGATATAGTTGACTAAAACATAGAGCATTTTTTATTTTAAGTTTCAAATACCATTGATCGTCCTGATATGGGATGGCATTAATGCTTGTAAATACACACAGACAGATTTGATGTGGTCAATGCGTAAAACCACATGATCACATGAGCTCAGATTGGATTTCGTCCCATGTGACGAAATCATATTTTGGTTTTTATTAGTGGACAAAAATATCAATATCATATTTTGAAATCTGTTTTGTTTCACATGCATTTTTTTTCAATTAGTCAGTCTCGTTATTGTCACTTCAAAAAAATGTAGTCAACGAATACTTGTAGTAAACAAAATTAACACAACGTGATACAAAAACAACGACTTTGGATGCACAACATTAAACTAGCATTTTTATTTCATAAAGCACGTTATATTCAAATGATAATATCAAAATGTAGCAAAAGATTGGAGCCTTGATCAACAGAGAGAAAACCACTAAAGTAACACTAAGGATTAATAAATAAAATAATTGAAAACTGTACTTTAACAGTCATGGATTACGCCTAGTCATTGACTAAATGTCAACTGAAGAAATCCCTTCAGTTGGAGAATATGTGTAACTGCCTCCTGTCTCCTTCCTGAAGCTTTCACAATTGAGCTTGTCTGGCCTTTCCGTTCTTAAATCTTGTTACATGAGTCTCAGACTGATGTGAACTTACCCTAACCACCATCTCACCCCGTTCCCCCAGGCTAGGATATTTAAGGCTTCACCAGATAGCTTAAGTTGAAGACAAGCTTATTCAGCATGTAAGATTTCCCTGGCCCTTCACCTTCTTGCTGTAGATTATTCAAACATCTCACACATGGAATTAGGGTGTAGAGACACATGGGCTCATAAATTGTCTCGCTCTGACAACGCACTCAGGCTTTAAAGACGGCCTGTGATATACGCTCCTGTGTGTCATAATGTACTATTATTCCATTTTGAACATGCAAGTGGGTGCTGCATTTGTGTCAGCCACGCAGATTAGAGCTATAAAACTTGGTACTGAGAGGAAATGACATTTTACCCACGCTGAAAAATTTCTGCCAGCACTTTGGTACAGTAAATCCAAAGCCTCCAGTTCGGGCACAGAGACATGGCTGTGCATGGAAATGGTCTGAGGGTATAGCAGGGGTGGAGCAGCCATTATAAAAGTGAGGGTGTTCTAAGGGTAGGGTAACCATCGAGTCCCAAATTAATTTATTCAATTAATTTACTTTGGCTCTTTATGTCTTATATTTAAGTATTATTCCCCCAGAAAACCTTAAAAGGGGAAACTTTTTAACCGCTTTTCACCTTTTTCTTTGGCCATTTTGCAACTTCCTTTATCCCAGTTTTGCCCCTTTTCCAAAAAATTTGACACTTTTTAAGATTTTAGCTTCCTTTTGCCAATAAATGTCATTTTTTCCTAATTTTTTTCCATTATTGCAAGTTCTTTTTGACACTTTTCCAATTTTTGTTGATTTTTTAATCATTTTTTGCCACTTATCATTTAAATAAGCTACCTTTTGCCCAATAAATAACACTTGTTTTCTTTTTTTCCTACATTTTGCCTTTTTTTGTTCCACATTTTTTCCATTTGGACCATTTTTTGCCACTTGTTACTCATCTTTTTACACTTTGCTTTAATTATTTGTTTACCTTTTGCTTTGATTATTAGTATTTTGTAATATAGACGTCAAACCCTGGTCAGACCTTTTCCCTTGGTCTGACCAGAGCGTAGACTGTTTAAGCTCGTACTCTGACCAATAAAACAAACCAAACCAAACGCCGGCTTCGTCAAATGGCTTTATGAAAGTTCGGGTATCACCCCCCCGCAGGTGAGACGTGCCTTGGGTATAGCAAATAAATGTGTGTTCTGTGGAGTTGAAATGCGTACGTTTGATGTTAAGATATCCTTTGCTTTGTTTGTTTGTCTGTGTGTTGCTATCAGTAGCTCAGTCATCCACGGTCCTGCCTCGTGTCAGGGACAGTGAATGACACTGACAGGCGACATGGTGCAGAACAGCCATGGCTGATAGCTGATGTGTGTCTAATTGAAGGAGGGTTGGCCGCTCTGGATGCATCTCTGTCTATTCTGTCTCTCTCTGACAGGAAGTTAAGCCCCTTCCAAAGCCTGCCCCCCCACATCACTGCCTTAATTAGATCTGTTATCTCTTTGCCTACGGTAGTGCCTCACATTTCAGTGATCATAGAAATTGGTTGTACACAACACAGAATTTGTATTATGAAACGGAAAAAGTATTTTGAATAATTTGAATCATCACTTTTTTCTGCTGAATTCATATATGTTTAGGAATGAAGTCATGTAGTTTAGTTCTAGTTCCTAGTCTCACTCTTCACATTTTAGTCAAAGTATTTAAATTTAGCGTTTTTAGCTGTAAAATGTCAGAGTGACTCTCCTCTATGAGTTGAACGTCTGCTATTGCAGTTGAACTTCGCTATTGGCTGAGATTAGATCAGTGACTTCTATTTGGATCAGTGATGTCACTAAACGTCACTGTTGGCCCCGCCCCTCCTATAAAAAAATGGGAGGAAGGAGTGGTTTTGTCCTCTCACAGCCATCAGTAAGCATTGATTGACAGCTTCATGTGGAAATGTGCAGCGCTGTAAGGGCAGGGCTGCTGGGACTGGGCGTGTCTTAGCTACTCCCGGAGCAACGCCCATAATCAAGGCAATTTTTAATTTCTGAACTTGCGAGTACTGGGGTTTTTAATGTTTGGCGGTATTTAAAGGTTTCTCAAATAATGTTATGGTTGTAGCAAAAAAATGTATAAGAACAGATTCACTATTTGTGTGCTAAAAAGTAAGCATGCAGTGATTTCAACGGTGAGGGTGAAATGAGTAAAAATAAATTACAAGTAAAAATATGAACATTTTCCTTTTCATTCATGTCAGTGTACAGACTGACAGCACCACTCCACTGGGGCAGTAAAAGAGGAAGTGTTTTGCTCAATTCCAACTCAACAGTTGGAATTGAGCAAAGCACTGTGCAATGAGTGCCATGAGTGCATGGTTTAGGCTTTTCCTTCAACATGTTCACATCCCACACACATTCACTCCATTAGAGTCTTAAATAGACACCAACATGCATGGGGAATTTAGACAATCCTTGTGCCTAAAAAAAAAGCCTCCACTGACAACGTGACTCATTTATTCATCTTATGATTTATGACTGTTCATATTTTTTTCATGTCCTCGGTTTCTTTCAGAAGCCAAATAAAGCAGAAGCAGAAGCCTATGAAGAAGAAGCAGGAAAAATACTCTTGCCTGTTTGATAATGTGAAGTAAATATAGTAACATGACATTCTGACATTGTTGGAGGCTTTTAAACTTTCCCAGGAAATAAAAAAAGAAAGGAAGGTTCCATAAGCCCATGTCACCAAATCTTACTTCATATCTGAGTATTTGTATTTGTAACCAATTAATGCCACGACTGCAATAACAAAAATCACTTCTCACTGCCGTTTGAACAATAATAAAAATCACAATCAAATCTCAAGGTATTTAGAAAATGACCCGTTACAATAACTGATTTTAGATTTATACTACTAGATAAAGTGGTGAAAAACTGTTTTTAAATGTATCACTATCCATTAGGCTTACAGAATATTTTAAATTAGTCTGTTATTATCTGTTACGTATTAGGGGCCAGGCGGCCTATTGTTATACTGCACGTTCTTTCTTTTCTCCTACAAAAATCCAGCTGCAAAAACAGGTCGACCATCCAACAAATCAACCATTTGTAACAATTTGTGCTACAGATATGCAACTATCAGCAAAAAGTAGCCCCAATACTGAATACACTGTTGTACATCTAAATATATTGCATTATTTTTGTTATTCCCCCAAATTGTAAAACTTAATAAATCTTTCTTCTCCTGCAATTTTTCCTCAATTGATACCAAACATGCTACAGCTCATCTTCACACTGTTCTACACAAATGATTCACACACATTTTTGACTGTAAATGGTACATTCCCGCTAAATACATTGAGAATCTTCATTTGAAAAAAAATTTTTTTTTAGTCATGATAAATTATATTTGAAAAATTTCAAAATTTTATTTCAATTATCTTTTTTACAGCTTTTTGAAAATGCATTTTTTAAACATCAGTTTATGAAGTTGATAAATTATTGTTAAAAACAAATTACCAACATCTCCATAGTGTCTAGATGCAATTTGTGTATTTTTGACCCCGTTTGAAATCTGCCATTACACACTAACAGCTGCTGTCTCATTTTACCTACAATTGCCTGGCTCTGACAATTGCTGCACAGCAACTATAATTTGTGCATGTTTTCATGATACTCCATAGCTTTAATTTCTAAAGATTAGCCCTATGTACCCCCACTTGGCCCTTGACCTCACTTTGAGAAAGCCTATTGTGGTTTTAACTGCAGCCTACGATAAGGAATAACAAGACTTGCAATCAGAGGTCTTGTAAACATCCATATGTAATGGTTTAAACAGGATCACACCTAATAAGTAAATCAGATGAGAACAATTTCGTCAGAGAGGTGAGAAGGTGAAGAAGAAGAAGAAGAGGGTGAGATGACAGGGCAGACGAGTGGGGATGGAGCTCAAGTATGAGATAAAAAGGTGGATCAGGCCAGAGGTGCAAAGGGCTGGAATGTATCCAAAGACGGATTCTCTTCCTCCTCCCATCTCAATATCTCTTCATGCAGGGTTTTGTCTGGGCACTACTTCAAAATCAATTTAAGAAATTACCATTCAGCCAGAGTTCCGTCATTAGGATTTTATAATTTCATCTTCCTCCTCCAGTGCCTTTATCCCTGAGCCCCTCGGTTCATCTTAGCTGCACAACCCTTGTGAATAATTAACCGCCGCCGTGAGGAGAAAGGCGATGAGTGACACAAGCGCTCTATCATTCAGCTGCACACCTTCAGCGTGCTTTCAAGTGTTGTACCATGCACTCGTTTCTATGCTGTTCAGTTTTGCATACTATGCTCAAGCAGGGATTGACGCAAACATGGGTTTTTACATGTAGCACATTCATTTCATCAGAGGCGCTCATGCTTGGAAACTGGCTTTCTCCGCCTTTTCCCCCCACAGTATTTCTGCTCTCAGGGGAAAGCGCTGAAAAAGCTGTAGAAGGGTTAGCGTAGGGTTTGAACTCTACATTTCCACTGTGACAGTACAGTTGGCGAGTGTGTTTAGATGTGAATAATGCCAGGTTGAAGGCCCTCGCTGCACAGGATGACACCCTGAGTGAAAATCTAGCCTTAAGGCAGTGGCTCCCAACCTCTATTGGGTCGTGACCCTATTCTGATATCACAAAATTCTGGCAAACCCCAAAAATTGGTTTTTGATCATGTTTGTTATAGTGTATTACAGATACAGAGTAGCCAGGATTAGAGCACAAAGTGACAAATGCACCTGCTCAGATATTCTTATACTGACATCTTTTTTAAACTACATTTTTATTAAGAAAATCAAAGCATGGAATACTGCTGTTTGAGATATTGGATGGTGTTTTCATGTAAAAAATTAAAAAAAGAAAAATAGTTAAATTCAGTAATTTTTTTCTAATCAATTATCAATCAATTTCAGGCGACCCCAATTGACATTCGAGCGACCCCAAGGTTGAAAAACGCTGCTTTAAGGCCTGGTGTAGATATACTTAACCAGAAAACTGATAAAAAAAAGGTTGCTCTGAAATGAAAGTCACACTCACATCAGAAAAGAAAAGCATCTGCTTTGGTGGTGACAGCTTTTAATGTAGGTTTCTGACTCCCAGTGGACAATATTATTTTATTATACAGTGCCCTACTTAATACTGTGACTGTCACATTCGTCTGTTTACATAAGAATAGACCATGGTTTGAAAAGTCAATAACTAGCTCTGAATTGCAATCCAGCATTACATGTGTGTAAAAATATATATACAGTTTGAACAGTGGTGTGAAAAACTTTGGGCACCCCAGGCAATTTCCAGTATTTCCATTGATAAGTCATTGGGTGTTTGGATCCACAACTTTGTTTTGATCTATCAAAAAGACTGATGGACAGAAATATTTCAGCAGTGAAACTAGTTTTATTGGACTAACAGAATATGTGCAATATGCATCAAAACAAAATTTCACATGTGCAAAAATGTGGGCACCCAGTAGAGCCTCTTTTTGCAAAAATACCAGCTTCTGGACAATCCTACAGCCTCTAATGCAGTGTTTTTCAACCTTGGGGTCATGGCCCCACATAAAGTCGCTTGCATTTTTTTTTCTATTTTTAAAGCAGTGGGGTGGCAGTCACCCCAGTGGTATCTGTCATTGTGTCCTTGGGCAAGACACTTCACCCACATTGCCTAGTATGAATGTAGTGTGTGAGTGAGTGTTGGTGGTGGTCGGAGGGACCGATGGCGCACTATGGCAGCCTCGACTCTGTCAATCTGCCCTAGGGCAGCTGTGGCTACAACAGTAGCTTACCACCACTAAGTGTGGAGTGAAAGAATAATGTCTTAATTCTGTAAGGTGACTTTGAGAGTCCAAAAAATTGCTATATAAAATGTATGTATGTATGTATTATTATTATTATTATTATTATTATTATTATTATTATTATTATTATTATTAATAATAATTATAATCATTCTTATCTTTTTTTTATTAAAACACTACACATTAAAACATTCAAACAACTGTATTCTATACTTTCAATTTCTTAAATATGAATCTAGTTTAAATGAAATAACTGAGAAGTACGGCTGGACGATATATACCTTATCAAAGTCTTACCATAAAGATAATTCTAGGTAAAATTTTCTGATGCAAAAGGTCACACAGGCACATTTACAAACAGCCGCACAGTATGTGTCACTTTAGCCTTTTTCTTCTCTAAGGAAGAGCAAGTGTGAGTGAGTTCAGTAGTGTGGCTTGTTTAGGGATAGGTCTGGGTTAGGACACAGTCATTGATCATCTAACTGAGCTTTTAATGACGTTCTGAGAAGTAGTGAAACGTATTTTTTTTTAATACAAACTAATATATGAAATAAACATTTATTGTTATAGGCAAAACTGTAATTTTCGACAAAATAGAAAACTTCTATCTTAAATCTGAATATATTTCCCAGGCCCACTGAGCAGGCACATATTGTCACACTGTGCTCTAACCATGGCCTACTCTGCATTTGTAACACAGTATAACAAACATGATAAAAAACTAATTGTAGAAAAAAAAAATGTCTCTGGGGTCACCAGAAATTTGTGATATCAAACTGGGGTCACGACCCAAAAAAGGTTGGGAACCACTGCTCTAATGAGTGTGTGGAGTTTGGACCATTCCTCCTTACAAAACGTCTCCAGTTTTGTCGGGTTTGATGGATGTCGAGCACGAACAGCCTGCTTCAATTCATCCCAAATGGTTAGATTTTTTTCGTCATACATAGCTACGGCACATAATGGTTGAATCTTGTAAAAATGCCATTTTTAAATACAGCATTTAAATAGGTAAGTGGGTATTAATTGTATTTCATAGGATAGGCTGCAAGTATCTTCATCGTTTTTTGCATAAATAAACATGACGTTTTACATCATGTAAGTTGAAGTATATATTTTGCACAAGGAATGATGATTGATGTAACATATTTCTCAGCTTTGTGTTGAGTCTGCATTTGCCAACATGATAAAGAGTATAAAGAATAACTCAGTAAATCATTCCATGATAAAAACTAGATCTCTGCAACTCGGTGAGAGAGGAAAGAAATATTGGTATTGGTTATCAGCCAAAGAAGTTGTAAAATATCAGCATCTGTATAGTTTATAGTTGAACTTGTGATACAATGTATTTCAGAGTGTCTACATTTAAAATTCTTGCTTCATTGTTATCAACTCATTCAGTGCAAGTCATTTTCAAAATTTCTACCACCTCAGTGCCAGCATTTTGACCGATTTTTAAAGACCCAGAGAATGTAGTTTCTCGCTTGTTTTTTCTTCTATGATCAGCAGTTGAATAGAGACAAGTTTCACACAAATCGCCAGTTTGTGACAAAAACCTGAGAAAAACGGCTTTTTCTGAAAAAACCCATCAGTGACTTTGAAGCAATTTTTTTTTGCTTTACTGACACCTCAACATTAGTTTCCTACTATAAAACTACAAAAACAACACTGAGACTGAGCTTTTAAAGGCAACATTATTATTATTTTGTTGACTATGTCAGAGTTGAATGAATTTCTTAGTGTATTTTGGCCTTCCTCCAAGTCTCTCCCCCGTCATTCTCCACACACCGCAACTTCCGCCTTCTCTCCTTATTTTTTTTATTGTTTTCTCTCACCATCGCGACACTCTCAATAGTCCACTTAGGTTCCACACATGCTCTAGTCAAGTGTGAGCTGCTGTGAGCTACTGGGAACTTCAGCGTTAACTCTCGTAGCGCCATTTTTTGTCTTGTAAAGTCTTTTCCTCTCCCTCTGAGCTCTGCCCATCATAATGATCTCTCATCCAAAGGTGCGCTGCTGCCACCTACATGTCACCAGTTGGTCACTACATCATTGCACAAGTTAGATATTCACCGGAGTGCTTCGTCACACTGTCTCCTAGTAACCCCAGCCAAAAAACACAATTCACATCTATAGACGTGAATGGCACTCAATGAGTTAAGTGGCTGCTCAATGTAATCTAAGGTTGAGCTTGCAACACAAGCAGTACAAATAGCAATTGATTAACACTTCTTATAGTAATACTAAAGTTTATTTGAGTCAAAAACTGCAACAACAAAGAAAAAAAAAAAAAAAAAAGAGTCCATGCTCCTGCTGGTATTACTGGAATCCAAAGTGTAGGCTAATTTTTCCATTAAAATCTTGACACTGGCTGTTTGTTTCCTTATGTTTTATAGCAATCATTTGTCCTATTAGAGCTCTGATGAATCATGAGGCAATTACGGCGGTAAGTGGGTCTGTCAGAATTGCAGCAGGCAAAACAAGGTACAGGACGAAGTCTCACACTTCCCTAAATCCCTTATTGCCATTAGTCGGTGGCATTTCTGTCACGTGAAAACGCTCAACTGAAATCAGTCGCCATGTAGAACAAGAACTTTAGCGAATGCTCTGAGACTGAGACAGAGAAGAGTCAGTTTGACCTTTTAGTGTAATCCTTGAGGAGAACACAAGGAGGGATCTTAATTAGAAAGTGAAGGAGTTGCTATGAACGAGCATTGATCAAGACGCAGGATTCCACTGACTTTAACATAAATGTAGTGGAGCAGTAGTCATGAATCATGCTAAAGCAGCTATGGAATGATGCATGAGGAAAATATCTGAAGAAAGTATTTTTATAGAGAAGTGAAGAACTCAAGAGGAGATTACATCTTCCTCCACTGTTTTTACAAGTTTGGCCAAAAATCTTTGAAATGTAGAAGATCTATGCCTAACAAATTGCATTAATGCACCATATTGATACTACTTTACAGTTTAAAAGCCTGTGTTCCGCCATCTTAAAATCACATGATTGATGAAGTCACACGTCCCCATTTGCCTGTAAACATCCCATTGTTTTCTATTGACATGAAGCATTCAGCCTGCTTTTTTTGATAATTTAGTAGCTTTTTCAGTCAAAATGACGTGTGCTGCTTTTGATTGCTCTAAAAAAAATTACAAAGTTAAAGGAGCATAGGGCAGGATTTATGAAAAAATAAACATTCATTTTAAGACTTTTAATGCTAATGGTTGATGAAGTGCTCAAAACAAGAGAATGAGCCCACACACATTTCTCCCTATATTGCCTTGAACGGATTGTGTGATACATTTTGTACTGCTGTTCTGGGTCCAATTTTCCCACGCAATTCTGCAGATGCAAAGTCAAATGACGCTGATGGTGACGTCAAATGACGCTAGTGCACGTTCTCGACGGCTTGGAGATGTGGGCCAACAACCGGAAATAAAAAAGAATGAGAAGATGACGACTTGGAGACTGAATGAAGACTAGCACAGTGGATTAAACTGCTGTTTGGTTCCACAGATGAATGCAGAAGCATGTTCACAGGTTTTGCAGTAAATAGTCCCATGAACCGCAAGTAAATAAATAACCGTGTCACAGCTGGAATGCGGATCGGGCCACATGTTCTTGTCTGAGTCCGACCCAACAGTAAAAACCTCATTTTTTTCTCAAAGAAATGACATGTTTTTTGTTTAAGTGGTAAGCACCAATTTTATTTATAAACAACTGCTAATGTCAATCAGATCAGTGCACGGGTAACAAGCAAAAGTGAAACAAACAGGAACGGTGCACGCAAGAGACCCATCAGATCTATTTAAATAATCAATGTATCAAAGATAAGGATAATCCATGTTATTGTGCAGAAAAAGGAATATTTCAACGGTGTATTCCTTTATAATTGTCCTTTGCTCCATTCTCCCTCCGCCACAGATCACATCTCTCACTGTTACAGATAAAGCTGCATTCTTCAGGGCTACAGCTGCTGCAGCAGGAAAAGAAAAACGCTGCGCGCAAACAACGCTATGTGACCCAACCCGACCACCGGTTCTAAATATCTCTCCGAACCCGACCGGTATGGTGCCGTCGGGCTTCCGTCAGGTATACATCCTCTATCCACAGTATCTCAGCTGTGCTCTGGTGATAAACAGTGAATGTGCACTCCTGCGGCAGCTCGGCTGATGGATGCAGGTACACTAACGACCGTGGTGTCACTATGGAGTCTGATTTCCAGATCCTGCCCTATGCTCCTTTTAGATGCCGATGTAAACCTCTTTTGTTTACCCAAACAGAATAAAAACAGTTGTGACCCCCCAAAAAATCTGTGACCACAGGGGGCAACAGTTCCAACTCTGCGGTTTCATAGTAAACAATGAAGCAGAGAAGAAGAGCTCTCCTAAGGGACATTTCCTGTCCCTTAAGAGTGCACAGCTGACACTCTGGTGGCTGAACTTAGAGAGTAATCACAGACTTTTGAAGACACACAAACCCTGAGGATAGAAGTCCTCCTTTTTGGTGAGAGTCCTTCAACTGTCCTTGATTACTCACTAACTTCAGCCGCCAGAGTGTCAAGGAATGGATGGAATACAGGCTCTTAAAGTGTGAAGTAGTTCCCCTTTTATAAGGCAATGAATATGGTGCATAATAATGCCTTTTGTTAGGCCTAGATCTTCTAATTAGTACATTTCAAAGATTTTAGGACAAACCGTGGAGGATCCCTTGAACAAAACAACCAATTATCCATGTGAAAGCATTGTGCTGGATTTCATCCAAGAAATACATTCGGCACACAGCTCAACACAACTTGACATTTCAAAATTACTAAGACTAAAATCATTAAATAGAAATTAGTTCTGATCAGAGACAAAGTTCCCAAATTTTAGAACATAAGCAAACTACTTGTACAGAGAGTTGCAAAAAGTTGAAAAAGCTTAAACTATGCAGCAGGAACAAAAATAACTACTTTGCTTCTATTTATGTTACAGCATTACTCATACTGTTATGACATGAGTTTTAGGGAGCGTCTGATCTGAAGCTGCACCTAGTTAAGTTAATCTGAGACCATGCAACTATCTCAGATCCTCACTTTGCTTTTACCATATTGTATAAAGGGTCTCCAATATTTGTTTATCATCTTTAAGCATATACAATGTAAACTTAATAGGAGTAGTTATTGAACTATTAATCATATTTAGCATGTTTGGTACAATTTCAGGTTAGGTTTTCAGATTAATAGTCATTAACAGTCATTTAAACAGGAAAAGACAGATTAGTGTCATAACACGGAAATGGGCAAACTTTGAAATGAATTTGGGAATTTTTTAAACTGATAATTCAGGGGCCTTGTGTGTACGAGGACATTTATGACAACAAAAAAGGTTAAAAACTGTAGAAACATTTTCTGAAACATAGGTTAGTTAAGCTACATCATATGAGATAATATGTCTCCGATCTGTAGAGCATACACATACACATGCACAGTAGCTACTGAGCAATAAAACAAGGTGAAACAATATTATGAAAACTCTGATTTCCACCCTCATTAAAAGCGTTTCCACTAAAATAACGTGTAAAATGACTGGAGTTCTTCTGAATGCCTGCAGTGTTAGCGTTGTTTGTCTCCATGTTAAACCTGGTTTGACCGTCCAGGACAGGTCCTGTGTAGACGTTGATAGGACCCTGTGAGACCGCTCAAGACGTGTAATTTTAGTAGGAGGAAGAATCAATGGACAAAGGAGGGCGAGCCATAAGTGGCAGTTTTATTACAGAACAGAAAAGAGACATTAAAAAACAATTACATGCTGAATTTTGATTTACTCTGTAATGACTGAAATATAATTTAACTGGCTGAAAGATTCTGCAGGGTGAATCAAGGACAAACCACTTTCAGTTTTTAGAGCAGCTTCCAACACTGGGCCAAACTCAAGATTTTATTTTACCCAAACTCTTCAAAAAAGCTGCAAAACTTTGTCCTTGTCAGATGTAATTACTGTAAAATGTGTCTTTTTATTATAGCTTTCTGATATTTATTGGGTTCAGTAAATTTATTGTAATAAATGTTTTAAAAGTTTTTGCAAATCCTGAATCTCATCCCGACCATCATCTATCCCATCTTTTTACCTCCACTTGCCCTTTATTCCTTCGTGTTGTGTAAACACACACACACACACACACACACTGGCCAAGTGGGAATAGTTAATGTTACGCTCAGCTTGTGTTTACAGGCCCACCGCTCCTTGTGTTTCAGGGGTGTAGAAATGCTGCTTGTAGCCTGTCACATTTATTGACAGACCTTGTAAAAGTCTTGATTTTAAAGGACATAAAGCACTAGTTAATATCTCATTCACCCTCATGACTCCTGTTGACCAACTCAGGCGGAGACGTGCCAGAATAGCACTTGTTCATTATCATGACTGTAAAATGATTAGAAACTGTATGAATTACAGAATATGTTATTATACACAAACTAATGGCCTGACATTGCCTGTTGAGTGGATTGAATGACTAACAGTTCAATAGGTTAAAAAACAAATGATTAAAAAAGTAATTCTTAAAGCATTAATCACAAACATAGTTTAAGCAGTTGGAAAATGAATGAAAGGGAATGTAGTTAGTATTGATCTGCTCCGGCTAAAAATAATGTTCAAAGGCATTGTGCTTCTGGGACTAAGTTGGTGGAGTTTCATTAGGTGTAAACATTTTAAAGTGAAAAGTAGCCTGAAGTGGGAGAAACCAAGGCCAGGGAAGATGAGGCAGAGATAGATCGCCAGGCGCTTGCTTTTACTCTCTGGCCAGCTCAGGATTGATGAGCTTATTTGCTGGATGATGGAGCTTCTTATCCATGGTGGCGGCTGCAGTCCCTTTCCCTGGCTCTGACATGAAACTATGGGCAGGAGATGTTGTTGAACACTGCCAGCGCACCGCATGGACCAGGATGAAGCGCCCACCACAGCTTAGCTCCAGTTCCAGTAACAACCTCCACGTAAATGGCTTATGAGGGCTTTTAATAAAGGTTCGACCACACAGGCCACTTGCATCTGCAATTTTATAAAATGGATTTCAAGGGCATAAAAGTGTCTGTTTGGCAGCGTCCGCCTCCACCTGCTGAAATGTGCTGCCAGGATGATTATAGCAGCTGACTTCAATTGATGGCTTTGCAATTGGAAGGTGTGAATCGTTTCATCTTTGTTTATCCCCGTTTTGCTGTGGTTTAGGGACTAATTGTCGAGCTGAGCAGCTTGCGTAACGCCTATTAGTACCTTGCTGAGTTGAAACCAGGTTAAACAAATAAATCACTGAAAACAGACACTCAAAAGAACAAGTACAATTGTGCTTGTTAGATCGGACATAGACTAGTCCTTTACCTTCACAGACGGTGCATGTGTGTGCATCCAGAGTGGCCTTGTGTTTGAGCCCACGCAGAAAGCAGAGCAGGACTGTTACTGTATCTTCAGAGTAACAGTACCCCCCCCCCCCCCCCACTCTCCACCAGCCCAGGAGCAATGACACAGCAGGAGCTGCTTCTGCTTTTCAGGGCCACGGTCGTACAAAGCGGAATTTATCCCCAACAGCAACAACCACCTACACTTATCAGCACAGGCCGGAGCAAGCGGCCTGACTTTTTGTGCTCACAGCTAGATCTATATCCAAGTTAATATACACTATCGCTCTTGAGCTTGTTGTGCGGAGACTTATGGCGTCTGTAAAGCATGGTTACAAACCACACTGCTCACACACACAGAGCATGGGTGAAGATATGGAAAAGACTGAATAGTGAAAAAAACATGGAGTGACACATGAACTATTAATTTTTGTTTTCTTTCTAAGCATGTAGTTATTAAACCAAAACAGCTGTTTGATACTTGGCTGAACGTCTGTTCACAAATATGTGAAGATCTTAATTAAAGGCAGTTGGTGATTATTTTACTAAATACCAGGTCCTTCGATTTTCTGTGTGAAACACAAATAAGCCAAATTCCGCCCATTATCCTGTTTAAAATCTCACGCTACGTGTTATGGTTTGAATAGTGATCATGTTGTCATGTGACTGAAAACTAATTCAGAGCTTCATCTGAAATGTGATTTCAATGGGTTGTGATAAACAAGCAGTTCAGATTATTATTATTATGACTGCATTCAATTCTAAAAAGGCACTGGTACAAAGTCAGGTTTAGCTGAGGGTGTATTAGTTGAACTGGTGATCATTTTACTTGCACGTCAGTTTCACAAATAATGTTTTGGGATCACATCATGCATTACCCTGGGATATTTCCTGTTAAACGGGTGGCTGAGGGTTGATCAGTGTGACTAATTTTGTGTGAACAATTCTCTGAAGCATATACTGTAAATGTAAAATTGATAGCAGTAGTTGACTATTAATACTATTTGTCATGGTACAATTTTAGGAAGTTTAATAGGCAACACAGTCATCTAAACATGGGAAGATGATGGAACGGAAACGAAAGGGAAAAGTGTGACTTGACACAGAAATGGGTAAAGCCTGGAACAGAATTCAGGAAATTTTGAAAAAAAAAAAAATAAATAAAAATCAAAGGCCCTTTATGTACGCGTTTTAAACAAAACAAAGACATTTAAAATAGTCTTCCAGCTATATTTACAAAACAACAGCAACAAATACAACAGCAACAGTTTTAAATACAGAAGTGGGCTGTATGAGGACAATCCAGTAAATATTTTCTATTGTGTCATAAAAACAGAAATGTGCAAAAAAACAACTTCATCGACAAAACAGGCCAGAAATGAATTCATCCAAACAAAGAAGAAGAACAAATCAAGTATTGATCTCTTACAGGCAGAGCGCTATTGTCATTTTACAAAGAAAAGTAACAAATGTATGATTATTTAGGTTAAAATGTGAGTTGACACAAGCCATCATTTTCCAAAATACTCATAAACCGACCAACTTCAATATCCAAGTGGAGGAAACAAACAACTAATAATTTTTGGCAGATTTTCCATCATGTACAATTCTATGCCGCAGGTGTCCCTCATTTGGTATAATGTTCACAATTTGCATTCAGAAAAAAACCCATTAGTCAAACTAGTGGCATTAATAACTTCCAACAGTTCTTTTTCTAATTGTTTTTGTGTTATTAGTAAAATTGATTACCGTGTATCGATTTGATGAAGAGAAGTTTTCTCAAATGAAGAATCTGATGAATTATTGTAGTTAAATTTACTCCTCAGAAACACTTTGTTCTCCTCAACAGCCAAAATATGAGCAAACCTAAAGATGACTGAGAAAGTAACAAAGGGCTGGATTCTGTAACTGTTAAGTTTTGTTCAGTTTTGTTTATTCTATTTTCGAGTATGACCTCATGTGTTTACTCTTGTCTTTGTGTTTCCAGGTATTCCCAGTGATGTCAGTTGGGACTGATTAGCTCCCTCATGTTTCCACCCAGGTGTGGCCCATTCCCAAACAGGCCTCCTTCACTATTTAGCTGAGTGCTTGGACACGGTGCGATTGCTGGATCATTGTCTTATGTCAACCTCCTGTGGCGTTTTGTTCCCTGCTCCCAGTTTTCCATGCGCTTCCTTGTGTCTTTTTGGATTTTGTTATTAAAATAGACGACTACCAATGCTACACCTTCCTGCTGCCTCCATCTCTCTCTGCATTGGGATCCACACCATCCACATACCGTGACCGTAACAGTGAACAGCTGTCTGCACATTACGCTGTAGTCATTTGGACGACATTTTTATATGCTGCATCTGGTTTAAATTTGTCACATTTTTGCATTTACAGTCTGTGATTCACCTGGGACCATCTTAGGATAGCTGTGTAGAGAGGTGATGGCTCTTAAATGGACAATTACAAGCTGGCACATAAATGCAAACATTTCCACTTGACGGCATATTTACACAGAAGTGACAACAACACACAAAGCGCGGGTTTATCTGTAAGCACTTAGTTAGATTAGTTTAGGTAGTTAGTTTGTAGGGATGTAACGATTCACTCAACTCCCGATACGATTCAATTCGCGATACTGGGTTCATGATATGATTCTCTCACGATTTATTTTACAAAATGGGGCTCTAGACAAATACGATACTATTTTCCTTTTATTTTTCATTGTCAAAAAAATTCCTTGATAAACTATTCAAAACAATGCAATTTAACTAAAAATAAATCTTGAATGAAATAAATAAAGGAATAATACAAATGAAAATGAAGCCTATTAATTTAAATTCTGGTTCTATAATAAACAATGCAAAACTGTATAATAGTTCTTTTTCTTTTAAAAGTGCAACTGAAAATGTATTTTGTGCCTTAACAATTAGACTTTAAAAAAAAAAAAAAAAAAAAACGTGATTGCCCTGATTTACGTCATATTTGTTTGACCAGCAGAGGGCGCTGGTAACCCAGTGGTCGGTTGGCATGCAGATATCTTGCAGTGAAGAAGAGAAGCTATGCTAGCAGACAGAGCTAATAGAAAAACATAACTTTTACAGATATTCAAGTAATATTACAAATATTCTTTCGGTGCTAAAGGGGTAATGAATCATTTATTAACATATTTAAGAGTAGATGGCGGCCAGAAAGTATGTATTAGCAGACTCCGCCTGCCGCCTACACTTGTGGATAGCGCCCTCTGCTGGTTAAAAAAAAGTACTGCGATTCAATTTTCAGAAAATCGATATCAACCGTGACACCTATGAATCGATTTTTAACTGCCTTACGATTAATCGTTACATCCCTATTAGTTTGTGTTCCTATTAAAACTAGGCTGCTTCTTTATGTTAACCTAAGTGTTCTGATCATATTAGTGATGAACAATGTGATGACAGACAGTTGGAAAACCACAATCCCGCTACATTCTTTTTGCTCTGAATGACCTGAAATGCCCAAATCGACAGAAATGTAAACTATTTAGAGCTTTCTTTCTAGATTTAACCAGTGTTGTGCTAGTTACCGTAACCAGTTACTTCATTCACAAAGTAACTTAGGTACTATTTTGATTACTTAAACCAAAAACTAATGAGTTACTGGAAAAAGATACTTTAAATTACTTAGAATTAAAGAACATATTTTGTTACCTGTCATTTGTGTCCGCACAGCTTCATATCAGCGCTGAATCAGAAAATAATCCACTGTTGATCAACTCTGCGGTGGAGGAATAGTGGTTAAGGAAGCTGGCTTGTAATCAGAGGGTCAGTGGTTTTAATCCCTCCTACCCCTACTGCTCCTGTATTAAAAAAAATGAAATGTAATTTCGTTGCTCTGCTGCTTTGTAACACGTGCAATGACAAATAAACTCCTCATCAACATTGCTTTGGATAAAAGCCTCTGATAAATGAAATGTTATTGTATCCAACCCTATAATTTCTAATCATTTACATTCACAGTATTAAGTGGCTTCAGCATCATGAAACGGATGTGTTTAGCCTTAGAATGTTCTCTCACAGATTAAGTACAAAAACTAGCAACAATGTACAACACAAAAAACCTTCTAAAATAAATAAATGAAAGCAATCTGAATTAACATTTGGAATACATTTTGACAAACCCTGCTTTGCAAAAACTGCTATAAGACAACCATAAATTATGTGTAGATAAAGCACAAATAGTGGTGGTTCTGACAGGAAATACTCCCTGGGCAGGCAACCTCAATAACATTTCAAACTGTCAACATTCAAGAAAACTGTATACAAAACAAGTAAAACTAAGTATTATACAAAGTAGTGCAATTTAAAGCTTGTAAACTCTATAGTTTAGTGCACTGTCATAAAAGGTAAAATAAAAATAATAATTAAATAAATTATTATGGGTATAAAAACAATTCTTGGGCAAGGAAGTGCGTTTGAAAGAGATCTTTCTTATTCAGTCTTCTTGGGATGTCTAGAATACCTCGTTTTCGGACATCCTGACGACACCCGAAAAAGACGTAAAAACTGTCACTCTGCACCCACCAGAGACGTCTTCTCAATTTCAGGCCATCACGTCATTTCAACGTTGGTCTGCTCAGTGGGAGTCTGTTGGACTGTGTGCGTGTGTGTGTGGTTGCTAATGATGGCTGGACTGAAAGCATTAAGAAAGTGTTCGGACGTAAGTGTCTGTTACTCAGAGGTCAGCTGACCACCTGTAGGAGATCCCAGTACACCGAGCTTTGACAGGTAGTGAACATGTGTCTGGCTCAGACTAGACAGATAAACAACAAAACTGTGAATCACAAAAAATGTGTAAATGATACCTGTCACCAGCAGCTCAGAGGTCCATGTGTTAATGTATTGTATTATTTTGGGAGTGTGCCAAATAAATTCGCTCACTCCAGTTTCTGAACATCAGAATTCTGCTGTGGATTTTGACGTACGCACGTTTTTGGGCGTACGTACCTTTTGTACATGAGGCCCCTGATGTCTTACTAGACTGTCTCTGAGAGCGTGAAGTCATCCTAAAGATGGCACCGAGGAAAGACGAACATGTCACCATTGCGTTTTCTGCAGGAAAAAGAAAGTTGCCAAGATTCCACTGAAAACAGAAGCCGGTGATCTACCACACCAAAATGAAGTGTCCACTGTGTGTAGCTCATAGACACCTCACCTTCTCCAGCTAATCTGAATATTTTCCACCTGTGAAAACAATGTTATTTCTTTAAATCAGACACACCAGTAATAGTTAGATCCAATTTCAGATGGGGATTATTGAGAGTAAACAGCAACGTGGCAGCGTTACTGTACAAGTGTTTACACAGATGGCACATGCTGCTTCATCATAGTCAAGCCTATTTAAAACGGAAATTGTGTTAGTAAAAACTTGTAAATAGAAAATTTGAAGTATTAGTTAAATATTAGGTCCAGTTGAAAAAAGGAAAGAAAAAAAGCAGTCATTTCCGTTTTGCCCTCATGTCTTTATTTCTCTATTTGAAGCACGTAGAAACAAAAGCTGCTAAACGTCGCTCAAACATCTGGTTGAAATGATTCATAATTTACATACATTTGTCAAGTGTCAAATGATGTGAGTGATTAGTTAACAATGCTGGCCCTGAATTAATTGATGCAGTGCAGACTAAAAAGTCATTTAATAAAAGGGACAAGACTAATAGGGAACTTTCCAAACTCTAACCTATTCAAATGCTTCTCCAACTGGTAGCTACTGCTACAACAGCCATCATACATTCGGCTTATCCTCTTAAAAGTAGCGATGTGATTCAGTCTATTAATCAAATTATGTGTCTGGACACAAAAGCTTCTTACAGTGTTGTCAGAAGAAACACTGATTATTATAGCTGGTTAAAATGATTAGCAGACTGTTCCTACTCCCCACATTCAGACTGAGTGTTCTGTATCTAGCACACATTCTAGCATATGAAGCAGTAACTTTAACCACGAATTAGAGCTGAAGGTCTTTGCCCGAACCTGACTGGGCCCAACAGGTCCTCAGGGTCGATCAAAAAATACACAGGGAGTCCAAGAGCCCAAAAAGGTTGAGAACCACTGATAAAAGCCTAAAAAAGACGCGTCCATACACAGACTTAAATACTGTGAGGCTGAAACACGTTTGGCTTAAAAAGCAATTGCTTCATTCGATTTCAGACGGGTTCAGGTCGTATTTTATCGGGCTCGGTCCCTTTTGGGTCTAACCTTTGAGGCTTGATTACAGCTCTAATGAAAAGCAGGCTGAATCGCCTTGTGTATGTATGTAACTAAATGTGCCTTGCCTATGGCTACCAGCATGGATGAGTGGCTGACCGAGAGCTGCTTGATCAACATTTTTAGAGTGAATGAATAAAAACTAAACATTTCTTATAATACATTTTTATTTATTTTTTGCTTTGTTCTTCTTACCTTGCCATCTTGTATTGCCTTCCTTTGATGTTTCTTCTCCTTTTCCCCTCAGCTTTGACTTTCCCATGCATCTAATGTGTTTTTCCTGCTTATATTGGATTGTGAAATGCCTTTTCTACTTATATCTCCAAAAATACAGTAGCTGTGTGTTCACTCTCCTTGATCATCACTTTTGCACCTGATAAAATCAATATTGTAAATCTTACTAAATCACACAGCTTGTGTATTTATCATTCTTTATCTGGGAACTTAGTAAAGCAGGCCCTTTGTAAGCTGTGCCAAACTTCTGGATTCATTAATCAGGATATATGTGTGCTTATAAGAAGACCATATGAATAAAACAAACCCCAGTTGAGCACTTAAACCAACTGAAACTCACATGTATGGAGGTAAATTAGCAGCCCAGTGAAACCACTTGATAAAGAAGAGTTCAAGGGAGGACGCGGCTTAGGAGGATCCTTTTAAATGCTGTATGAGTAGAAAGTAATACTTGCTTTATGTGAGCAGTGCGGCAGCATCCAGGTGAGCTACAAAGCATGAACGATTCACTGACAACTTGAGTAGACCTCAATAAATGAAAGGGAGCGTTGGAAACAAGCTGCAACAACATGAGGAAGAGTGTCACATCAGAATCTACTTCCCCGCAGAAACAATTTACAGAATTTGTTGCATTATATGAATCGTCAAAATCAGGAATTTCATTCGACTTTTTTACTAATCCATTTTTCATGCATTGTTGAATTTTTATGGTAGTTAATTAATTACTATTTTGGAGCTTTTACCTTGTTGTAATAGACCCTTTGATTGTTTGTAAACATTGTGACGTATTTTGCTGGGTGGGGCTTAGATTGAATGACTTACCCGCGGTGTTAAGACAATAGGGAGCAACGCAGCAACGTGGCGGTCATCTTACCTCAGACAGCTGGTCCCGCTCATTACATCAATGTCAACGGTGCATGTACTATTTAAATAACTCTAACTTGCACAATTTTCAACCAATTTTCTAACGGAAAGCGCCAACTTCAACATGTACAAACATTCTATGTTATACCTACATACAATAAGGTTTGTAATAAGGCAAACTGTTTGAAAATCTGTCAATATCTAAGTTAAAGTTATTTTTGTAAGGTAAGATGGCCACCGTTGAGCTACGCTGGTGAATCCCACATGCGTCATAGTGTTTATATATATCTATGCTTTAGCCAGCAGCGTTTCCTGTTTTTGCCTCCAGCCACTTCACCTGTGACGTGGACCATTAAGGGGTCTTTTTTAACATTATTTCTTTATATTTCCCTTTAATAACCTCTGAGACTCAATTTATCAAATGTCTTCAATTCTCAAGTGTAATGTTTTTTTCCCAATAACCATAACCTGACACTGTTATAGCTTTTTTTTGTTTTGTTATTACTCAAACCCGTTAAAGCCTCTGCACACATCAGGCAATAAGACAAATACAGGAAAATAACCACATCTATTTTTGCTGTTAAACACTGACATGCTTCCCTCGCCTGAATGATGTGATTCACAGCCCTCACACACAAAAGCTTCTAAATCCTCAGTTGACACCAGAGAGGGGTTTCAAGTGCGCAAAAAACATTTGTAGCTTTAAAAAAAAAAAAAAAAAAAAAAAAAAAAAGGTAACACGCTTAAGTATGCACACTCATCTGAGCTCGCAGCAATGAGGAAAATTACAATGTCACACACACACACATTCAAGTCTTTCTTATAATTTCTCACACACAAAAATATTCAATGTTGTGTGCTTTGCTTGAAATCAGTGAGAAATATGCTTGTGCAATTAAAGACACTCATGCAACATCTGGACAGCTGTGCATGAATATGGAAATGGAAAATCAATGTATGCAACAACAAAAAAAAGGAGGAAAAAAGTGATCATATTTATTTTCAGGCTATTGCCGAGATCCTAAAACATATGACGAACATTCCGTGCATGAATGCACAGAATGCATTAGCAGCCAAACACGTGGTGGCAGATTAATGTGGCTCCTCTCTGTCCTGACACTCCCAACTTTGCAGCTAACAAGATTGTGCAGCTTGTTAGCTGTTTTCTGTACCAGCGTCAGGAAGTGGAACATACACACAGACTCACACTTCCTGTCCCTGCCTGCTGTCAAGAATAAGCCACTGGGTACTCTGTGCAACGATGGCTTTTAAACTTTCCAGAGGAATTGCTCTCTGGTGTATAATGTGGTGTATTAATATTTGTGGACACCTAAATCCTCAGGAGCCTCCAGCTACGGCATTTTATCCTTTCATGTTCGTTTAGGAATGTGATTTGGCCCGACCTGGTGCACCTCGCTCACAAGGCACATATGCTGCTGCGTGGCAACACTAAAACTCATGAATTAGATATGAGCTTACAGATTTGTTTGCTCTCGCGCGGCATTAGTCATACTGTACCGAAACACACACACACAAAACTGGTATAAAGAGAAACAGAGCTGGAAATATGAGCTATGACACAAGGACTGGTAATTTGATTAGAAATGACAATTATGGTCTGATTTACACGCTATTTTTCACTGGAAAACAGGTGACTGATGGACTAAAAAGTGTGATGTCCAATTCCAATCCCATTCAAAATCACGCACTACATGTAATGGTTTGTGATCATGATATATTTGAAGTGTTTTTAATGTGTATATTGATGAACAAGAGCTTCAGATTATTATGACTGCGTTCAAATCTGAAAAGGCTCTAGTGCAAAGACAAGATATTGGTGTATTAATTGAACTGGTGATTATTTTACCTGGAGACACATCGCAGCAGAAGCATCTCCAATCACACGGCTGTGTGAGGTTTCGCTCAAAACGTGAGGATAATTTGTCAGTTGGCGAGAAGGAAAGGTTTCATAAATAATGTTTTGGGATCAAATCACACATTTCCGCTGGATTTTTCCTGTTAAACTGGTGGATAAAGGTCTAGTAGTGTGGATTTCAGCGTATCATCCTTTTTTTGTCAATAATGTTCTTCCTTTTTGACTTTTCAGCAGACAGACGCAGACAGAGATAGAGATATAGAGATAACAGAGACAAACAGACATAGAGAAACAGACTTCTTCTGCAGGGCACCTGCACGTGTGCTTAGCCTGATAATACTTTAATTGTGACTGTAACTAGAATAAACCACATTTAAATTGTATTAATCTTGTCATCTGTCCTCAGAGCTGTTCAATTAAAAGATCCGGGAAGAAGGTTCATAAATAACCTGACTAAATGAAGCAAATACATGTAAAATGAATAAAAGTAGTTGACTCTATTAATCCTATTTAGCATGTTTGTACGATGTTAGGAAGTTTAATATTCAATAAAACCCTGAAACAAAATTTGGGAAATTTTGAAGCATAAAATCAGAGGCCCTATGGTTATAATGAGAAGTTGCAGTCATCCCAGTTTGGATTTCAAAAATATAAGACACTCCACAGTTACACCATCGGCCAGAGCGCTCCACTTGAGCTGATTGATTTCCCATCAGTTGTGTATCCCTGATAACTGCCTGCCTGGAGGGCTGCAGTGGTTCTGATCATTCACCACAGCCACCTGCAGTACCGCGCCCCTCCTGTAGCCTGGCCAGAGGAGCCAATGACGGGAGGCTGCCTGCAAACATACTTATTCCCATTAAACCTGTTACTTGTTCTGTCCTTTACAATCACTCACAGATGTGTGGTTTTTATAAAAGTGCAGCATCTTAATGGGATCCTGAGCAGATTGCCCGATTCATCCTCAGCACAATTATTTTCTTCTGGTTTCACACCTGGTATTCTCCTAGATTGGTTTGCAGTATTTTTAATTGTTTTAAAGACATAAAGATAAACATCTGCTCAGTATAAATTTGTCCAGCACTTGTATCTACTATTCTACCTGCAGCTCCCAAAGCCTTTTCCCTGATATATTTTCACCATCTTGATTAGTAGTTTCAAATAAGTTTTAGTTCAGCAGCCATATACAGCCAAGTCTGAACTTAAATGAACCAGAAATATCCCTGGTGCTTTTTCCCAGGGGTAAAAAAAGGCAGATTCAACATCATTAGGCCTTTATTTTAACACTTTGACACTTAAACATATCCTGAGATTTAACGTATTTGTTTTCGTATCAGGTAAAAAGATTTTGTAGGCCTCAGAAATCAATAAATCAAAGATTATTTGCTCAAAACGAGGTTGAAATTCAAAAGTGTGTTTTAGGGATGTAAAAATTAATCGTGAGGCAGTTAAAAATTAATTTAAAGGTGTCACGTTCACATTGATATTCTGAAATTGAAATACTTTACAAAACTATATATATATATATATATTCAGGACACACCACCATGTTTTAAATCAGAAGTGTGGAAGCATTTTGGCTTCTCTAAGACAAAATGAAAGAGGTGAGAAAGACAGAACATGTGAAATCCAAGGTAAGAGGAGCACAGAGAGGAAATGGAGAAACAAGACAGACAGAGAATGAAAGCCATAGTTTGTTTATTTATATTATTTATTTGATATGGGATTTGTTTTAAAGTCCAATTGTTAAGGCACAAAATACATTTTCAGTTGCACTTTTAAAAAGAAAAGGAACTATTATGCAGTTTTGAATAGTTTACTGTAGAGCCAGAATTTAAATGAATAGGCTTCTTTTTCATTTGTACTATTTATTTATTTATTTAATTCAGGATTTATTTTTACTTAAATTGCATAGGTTATCAAGGGATTCTTTTGACAATGAAAGATAAAAGAAAATAGTATATTATTTTTATTTTTATTTTTGAAGAAAAAAAAAAAATATTTTTGAGGCATCATTTGTCTACAGTCTCATTTTGTAAAAATAAATCGTGAGAGAATCGTATCGTGAACCCAGTATCGTGAATTGAATCGTATCTGAGTTGAGTGAATCGTTACATCCCTAGTTTGCTTTGATCACTACAGATAAACACTTGATTGAATGAAGGTAAGAATGAAGTAAAAACACTATTATGCGGGACTCCATATCCCACAATGCAATGTGAAGGAACTTTTCAGACAATGTCAATAAGAGAGTGTTTCCAGCGGAGATTCAAAACTGTCAGCTTTACACACAAGGGCTGCATGAATAAGGCAAAAATGAGTGATTATTGCTACTTGAGTCCATATTGTTATTCTTGTATGAATGAATTCAAACTACAACATATAAAACTGTTGCATTTACTGCAAAGACAAAGTTTGTACCAGTCATATTTCAGTCATACGTTCTGCCTTTCAGAGGTGTTTTAGAGTACTTAAGTGCTGAGGTAACAGGTTAAAACACCTTTTTTGTTGCAAGGATTGATACAAAACTGTGATGTTTTCAGCACCTAAACCAGAGAGGGATCAGAGCTAGAGCAACACTTAAAATTAAGTGATTTCTATTCCACTGGGAAAACCAGCAAACAGTTAATTGTAAGAACATCCTCGCCTTGAAGCTTCATCAGCCTGAGTATCCCAAAGGAGGCGTTCTAATAGGTGAGGTAATAAATCATGGATTCATTAATTCAAGGTATTACTTGAGCTGCATATTCTGACTCTTTTCTTTTGTGATGTATCTGTGTCAGTTGTAGCAATTTGAAAGTGAACCTGGCAAGACAGCGAGGAAACTGATTGTTGATTTTTTTTTTTTTTTTTTTTTTCTCCCTCGCTATGCTTACATTAGCATAGATCATGCAATAATCCATAATACATAGCTCGTTAACAAGGTTGGTATTTTGATCCATAAATAAGGAGTTTTAAATGTTTTCCAGGGTAAAACCATGTGATGGCTGCAGGCTGCTCTTTTTCCTCCCAGGCCACGTTATTGTACAGTGGGGCCGCTATTGATTCCACATTCCATTTGCTTATCGATTGGATAGAAGGCCATTATGTCAGTGAGATTATAGCCCTTCAATGCACAGTGATTGTAGAGTGGAAAACCAGTGGGTAAGAACCGATGAGATGAGCTGAGTGCTTACTGCATCACATGCAACAGCAGCTGTGTTTCCCCCTAATGACAAAGAGCAGAGAGCAGGACCACAGCAGAGACAAGCACTGCTAACATAGAGCAATCACATATGTCTACGGTAATACAGAAATGCACATTTTCTATTGGTGTGGACTAATATTCCCAGGGACAACCATCGCCTCCACCACAATCTTCTGCCAATCAGTCAAATTGATCATGTTTCAGTGTGTGGTCTGCCCTGAAAGGGGTTAATTAGCCTGTTACAAACCGTTGAGGGACGGCATTTATTATCAGACTAACCCACGCTCTATTTATAGCAATATCAAAATTTATTGCATCCCAGACAGGCCCCTGAAGTTTAAGAGATTCATAAAAGAAATTCTGCACAGGAATGCAACAACTCCCCTGTGCATGTGCAGTGCACGTTAAAAAAAAAAAAAACTCCCGGTGCAAAGCAAAAATCTGGCGTTTAAATGCTAACCCTGTACTCTGTCACATGGCTCAGTGAGGCACAGTTTGAGATGTGTGCACCAGTTGATCAGAAACCCCCTGCATGCCAAACAGCTATTAACCCTTTACTGGGCAGTTTAAGGAATTAGTTGAAGAAAGACAATTTGAACTCTGAGCTACAAATATGATCAAAATCCAAAAAAGTAACACTGATTGATACAAGTTAATATAATGTAAAAAAAAAAAAAAAAGTGTCACTGGTTCAGGTTATTAGTGGAAACTGTAACTGTCCATTCTGATGCACATTTTGCAGCCTACATAGTACAAGGGAACCGTGGCGAGATTTATTACCAAAAAATAAAAGTGGGGGGCGAAAATAACTAATTTTTACTTTGAGTACTATATTTTTACTTGTGCTTAAGTATTTTATGTATGACTTACTTGTACTTGAGTACAATTTCAATCAAGTAACAGTACTTTTACTTGAGTAGGATACATTAGTACTATTAAATTAATATTTAGGTATTGTTAAACATTTTACCATAAAGATTAGGTGTGTTTACTGTTTATATCAATGTGTGTGGGGATAAGCTCTTTTACAACATCATTAACTTGATAGCACTGACTACATTTAAAAATAATTGCATTGATTTTTTCTATCTTAAATGTAATAATAGTCCCTAATGTTAAGATTAAACCTTTGGCTAGTGTGTGTCTGTAGAGAAAGCCTGTAGCGGCTTTGTAAAACACAGCTAATATGGCTAAGGGGCACAACGTATTAGTATAAGGAAAAAGGACACATTTCTGTACTAGACTAATCAGTTGTGTCGTCAGGTACTGTTTTTGTGAAAAGTTCTCAAATAGAAAATAAAATAAAGCTTGAAGGAAACAGATCAAAACAACCTAGAGCCTATAATGGAAATGAGTATTTCAGAGCAGGGGAGCCCATCCTGTTTCAACTCACAAACTACGACTACCATGGACAGCTCTTTGCAATCTACTGCGTTGGAGGATTCTAGTTGTAAATAATTAGATTTTGGATTAATATTTACACTATTATGATATTTAAGTAATTATTCAATAATTGTATAATATTAAAATACAATAACAGTGTTGAAACCGTAATACTTAAAAATGGAGTTAGACTGAAATACTTTTTTAAAAGAGTAAAAATGTAGCCTTCTTATTTCATCGTGGCAGAACTAAAACTCTGTGAAAGTGTGATAGTCAGCCATTTGTTTACAGCAGCATCTCAGATCATCTCATGGCCGTTACACACGTAGGTTGTCTGAAGATGCTGCTGATAAATGTAACCGGTCGGGCCGCTGTGACTGGCTTTGGGGCGAGTGGAGGGTCTTCTTCCACTTATTATTAGAGGTTGTAAATTAACAGATTGGTGCACTAGCACCCCCTCAAATTGAGGTCAGAGATGGAATTGTTAGGTTTCACTATGAGGTAAACGTAACAGTGCCGTTCTCATTCAGATATATATGAAGACTTGCGATTGACACAAAATGCATCTGCGATCGACCCGTAGATCGCCACCAACGCATTGGGCACCCCTGAATTAGAGGTATTGCATAGATAGCTCAATAACCAGGCATTTCTCATGATATTAAAAATATCTGCCCTTGAATGCAATGAACCGAGAGTCTTTTAATAACCTCCAACCCTGGCAGCGTAATTTTTTATGAGACAAAGGCAGTTTAGAAAAGCCCGCAGCACAGCAACCATTCAAAAGCATGCTCTGTTTATTGAATAATAAACCAAGCACCAAAGATTAATTTACATTTACTTTATCATCCAAATGACATAGGGAAGCACTTTCGGTGCAGTACTGCCAGGGCCTAATAACCTTGCGAGCAAACTGACATGCTAATGTCGTGCTTTCTTTCATTCTTTCTTTATTCCTTTCAAGGACACTGGAGTGGAGCCTTATGGCAACAACACGGCTGTGATTCACACCTCACGCTACCAACCTAAAGCTTGTCACTCACAAGTCAGATCAGGAGTATTAGACACTTAACACAACAGAGAGTTAACACACGTTCACTTTAATTAAAATCCTAATGTACACCATTAAAATTAAGACTCCAAGCTAAGCGTTACATCACTGTCCGAGTGTGTGTAAGAATAGCATTCAGAGGCTGTAAAATCATCTGCAGGCTAAAAAGGATTCGGGGGTGGAGAAGTGGGAGGTGTGTGGGGGGGTCACCTCTAATTCAAAGCAGGGCTGACACGGGCAATTTCTCTTACTTTGCATTTTGTGAATTAATTTCACCGTTGCAAAGGAACAGCAGCTGACAGCTAAAGTAAACCCAGGCAAGAAATCAGAGGCTGGGTGGTAACATTCATTTTTCAGCATCAGTTTGGAAGTCAAAAGGTCACAGGATTAATCCCTGCAACAGCTAATGTGCTGCTGGGATTACAGAGCAACATAACTCCTAGGATAAATAAATCCTTAATGTGACAGTGTGTCAACATTGGCACACTGGAGCTATAATGTGAGCCATCTTAAGACTGCTCTTACTACTACTAGCTATGATGACTTTTCTCTCATCCCCTCATGATCCCCTTTTTTATTTATATATATATATAGCATATTTTCTTACATATTTATGTTGTTACATAGAGGTTTAGTGGATCATAAATAAACAATAACCTTGAAATGTCTCAAATGCTTCAAATTTCTTTATGAATTCTCGAGGGCAAAAAAAAATTCTTACACAGTTGAACACAATCACATTTCATCTCATTATTGAACATGTTTTTCAATGCTTAAAGGTGCAGTCCGCAACTTTCAGATCCCTCTCTCCCCCCTCCCTCCTTGCTGTTCTCTTGCCCTGCCTCCAAACTTTCCAAAGTCCCTCCCTCAGAGGAGCTAACAAGCAAATGTTAGTCCGACAGCATCATCACAGTAATATAACATGCTCTGTTAAAAGCATATTACTGCAGCGCTTCTCTCTGTCTATGTACACACACCTCAGCAGCGGCAGCCCAACAACACAGTGTCACTTACAGCAGCCCACACAGAGGCTGCTGTGCGCACACGAACAACACATGAACCACAAATTTCTAGTCTAACAATTATAAATCAAACATAATGTAAATCAAGCAGCAGAAATTACCTTTCAAGCAGAAAAGTTGCTGATTCCATCTTCTACTCATCCAGACCATACACTGTAAAAAAGATGGTGCTCCAGCTCCGGGAAAGGGGCGGGAACTGTGAGCAACAGCTGATAGACGGTTCACATAACACAATCCTGTCTCTGATTGGCTCTTTGTGCTCGGTCACGGTGCATTCTGGCAATCTGCCAAAGGCTGCAGGAGCAGCAGGGGGAATCAATGAGTCTGTTTTTTTCACACAAACTACTAGTTTGATGTAAAGCTGTCCTTGCATAGGGACAGCTTTAGCAAATATGACAAAAAGTCACATTTTAAAAAGTTGCAGACTGCACCTTTAATTTGTATATCAGGTCCCAGAACAAACGCCAAGTGCTGTTCCGGCAGTAAGAGAGAGACAAAAATATCATGGAATAAATGTTTTTTTGAAAGCGTCTTATGCTAACTAAATCTACCAATAATGTCACGTGAACACAAACAACCAATGAACCTAAATGTTTAATAAAAGAATGATGAATCAACCTTAAAGAAGCATGGACAATTGCCCGTTATGGAGCGCAGCTGTCAAATCTACCATGTTTCAGCACCAAGGACAGCGAAAAATCACAGCTCATTCAGCCACTCTCATCACAAAGGCCACTAAACCTTCAGAACACAAAAAACCACAAACACAAAATATTTGCAAATGTTTACATCCATAAGGCCATAACTCATCTAATGAATCAGCAGCCCAGCAGAAAATGAAAATAAAATGTGTGCTTACCTTTTTATTTTGTCCAAAACTGCCAAAAAAAAAAAACGGCCATGGAGCCTTTTGTATTCTCGCAACTTTTTAACATATTTCCCAGCCGAGGCCAGCCTTGTCTTTCATAAGCCAACAATAGCAGCTCTTCTTGGCTTTGAACTGAGCCTTTGTCCTGACGTCCCGCGTCTCAATGTCCATACCAGGGGCCTCGTTTATGAACGCTGATACGTACAAAAGAAAGCGTACGTCACAAAAAAAAAAAAACCTGGCGAGATAATGTGCAGCTTTGACTCTACCGTTTGCACAAAATCATGAATCATGAACAGAAGGATGAAATTAAAGACAGCTCTGTGAAATGAATATAATTTGTGTGAAATAATTGAATACACTGAATATTTCACAACACATTATTTGAAACATGCATTTGCCGTGTGAGGACGAGGTGCTGCGGGCGGGAGGACGAGGCTGCAGTGGGAGGAAGACGAGCTGCTGCGGAGTTTAATCCGATGTTTTCGGCACATATATAGTGCATCTGTGTGTGTCCCCCACCTCCGTTACACAGAAGGGATCCCCACTAATCATCCAGCTTTTTGTGAGGCTGAGCTCCGCCCCTTTCCTCCACCTGTTGAACAGATGTTCTTCCTGTGGAGAGTAAGCCAAATTTTCTCCTCCGCTTTGTTACGACTGTTGTCGTCTTTTAGTTTGTTTGTGTGCTACTTGTGTTTCTGTGTTGTGCGCTGGGGGGGGTGTGTCTCTCTATCAACAGCCCAACCTACGTGGTCTGAGAATAACGGGTCCACTTCGGATTGGCTGAGCTTCGGTGGAGGGCGGCTACAAAAAGACCCAGATGACGTATGGTGTGGCCAGAGGTGGTTCAGAGGGCGGGTCATCCTATACCCATGCTCCAACCAGCACGCAGCACTTCCTTCTGCCCTTTGACAGCTGACCGTTTGACAGCTTCACAGCGAGACCGAAACGGTGATACGTTTTGTTCAGTTTGGCCCAGTTGGCTTGGAAACTTATGTTCTTTTATTTGTGGGTTCTGCGTAACCCAGTTTGGTACTTATTATTTTCCTTATGTGGCTCAAATAAATAGCCCAGTTTGAAACAGATGTGTTGGCGTGCTGCTTGAGGCTGGTGGAGGATGACGTGTTCATGTGCCGTTCAGTGGCTCCTAGGCTGAGCGTAACATGAATTGGGGGCTTGTCCAACGGAATTTGTTTTTTTCGCGATTTTTGAGGCAGTAGTGTTGCGGTGTATATTTTTCTCTGATTGGTGTATTTTTTCTCTTTTGTGTGGGAGGAAAAAAGGTGGGAGATGGCAGATTTTTCTGTAGAAGATTTTTGTGATAATCCTTCTTGGGATACCTTTGAGAAATGTAAAAAAAATGAGTTGTTAATGATTGCAAGTCAGTTCAGATTAAATGTGTCTGCTAATATCCGCAAAGCAGAGATGCAGAGAGTGCTGGGTCGACAGCTGGTGGACGCCGGTGTGCTGCATGCTAGAGGTGGTGAGAGTGAGGCCGCAGCACTTCAGAAAGACGCATTGGAGCCGCAGGGTGCCAGTGGAGTCCTTGATGGAGATCGCAAATCGGCCGCTGGTTCTCTGACAGGCATGACTGCAGAGGATCTCCGCCTAACCCTAGCAATCAGAGAGGCAGAGGGGAGAAACCGTGAGTTGGAGGTGCAGACAATGCATCTTCGTCTCCGCGTCCTAGAACTGGAGCGGAGCCCGCCTCCCGGCACGCCCGTCCCCAGTCACAGTGCGTCTGCTTCCGCGGCTAGCTTTGACATGAGTAAGCACATTGCCTTAGTTCCTCAGTTTCGTGAGTCGGAGGTCGACTCTTATTTTAGTGCTTTTGAGCGCATAGCTGCTGCGCTAAATTGGCCCACAGAATTTTGGTCGCTACTACTGCAGTGCAAACTAGTGGGGAAAGCGCAGGATGTCTGTGCCAGTTTGTCTATTGAGCAGAGTTTAGATTATGAGACGTTAAAGAAAGCTGTGCTGTGTGCCTATGAGCTTGTCCCTGAAGCTTATAGACAGAGGTTTAGGAATAGAGAAAAAAATACCAATCAGACGTACGTGGAATTTTGCCGTGAGAAAAGCGCGTTGTTTGACAAGTGGTGTCAAGCATGTAAAATTAACTCCTTGGAGGAAATGCGTGAGTTAATTTTGATTGAAGAATTTAAAAAGTGTTTGCCTGAGCGCATCGTGATTTATTTGAACGAACAAAAAGTGTCCTCTGTTACAAAAGCTGCTGTGTTAGCGGATGAATTTATTTTGACACATAAGAGTGTGTTTCCAATGCAATCGTCGCGTTGTCAAAATAATGTGTATGAACTTAGAAATAGAAATAGGTCACCGAGGCTCGCTCGTAAAACTGTTCCCACGGGTGCGCAGGACAGCCGTGAGTGTTTTTACTGCAAAGAGCCAGGTCACTTGATTGCTGTGTGTCCGAGTTTAAGAAAGAAAGAACAGTCCAAACCAAGTAAACCTGCGGGTGTGTGTTTGATTAAGACTGTGTCTTCACCTGAGTTATTTTCTGCGCCTCCGAAAGCTGCAATGTTAGACGTGGATTCTCGTTTTGAGCCTTTTGTTACACAGGGCTTTGTTTCTGTGACTGGTGAAGAAAAAGAAAAGGCACCTATTAACATCCTACGGGATACGGCTGCCTATCAGTCCGTAATGTTGCGTGACGTCCTACCCCTGTCGGATGAAACTTCGTGTGATGCTGATGTGTTAATGTGGGGCATCGGGATGACTGTGATGAGAGTCCCCCTGCACATGGTGCATCTGCAGTCACCATTAGTGTCAGGACCTGTCAAAGTGGCCGTGTGTCCACGGTTGCCCGTTAGTGGCGTTTCGTTTATCCTAGGGAATGATTTAGCTGGTGGAAATGTGTTTCCCTCCCCAGTGGTTGCCGATGATCCGATCCCCGTCTCGTCCATGGCCGCTCCTGCTGACCCCTCTGTGCCATCTCTGTTCCCTGTGTGCGCCGTTACGCGCGCACAGGCTCGTAAACTGGGTGACGTTGTAGATTTGTCTGATTCGTTCATGACTACTGTTGATGAAAATGTGAAATCCAACATTTTTGAAAATATTGTAAAATCTGAAAACGAGATAAAAAGTAAAAATGAACTATGTTTATTCCCCAGTGATGCTGAGTTAACATTAAATGTGACCCGTGAGATGTTAATAACTGCTCAAAGAAATGATAAAACATTAACATCTTGTTTGTCTTCTGCATCAGCTGGTGTAAACACATTTCCTGTGTTCTTCTTTGAAGATGGTGTTCTGATGAGGAAGTGGAGTCCTGAAGCTGATGAATTACAGGCGGTTCATCAGGTAGTGGTGCCCAAAGAATATCGACCACAAGTTCTAAGTATTGCACATGATTCTTGTTTAGCAGGCCACCTTGGCATTAAAAAAACATATTTCCGTGTGCTGCGCCATTTCTTTTGGCCCGGTTTAAAATCGGATGTAGCCAAATATTGCCGTTCGTGCCACACCTGCCAGCTCGCAGGAAAACCAAATCAACCAGTCCCTCCAGCACCATTAAAACCAATTCCTGTACTTGGGGAGCCGTTTGAACGGGTGATTTTAGATTGCGTGGGGCCTTTGCCAAAAACGAAAGCTGGACATCAGTACATTTTAACTATCATGTGTGCAGCTACGCGTTTTCCACACGCGGTCCCGCTACGCTCACTCAGAACCAAACCAGTAGTTAAAGCACTCCTTTGGTTCTTCTCTACGTTTGGACTTCCTAGAGAAATCCAGACAGATCGCGGTACAAATTTTATGTCCAAATTGTTTTCACAGGTTGTTAAGGAGTTAAACATAAAACATGTGACGTCGAGTGCTTATCACCCAGAATCTCAGGGTGCGTTGGAAAGGTTCCACCAAACCTTAAAATCAATGCTTCGCAAATTCTGCAGTGAGTCTGAGAAAGAGTGGGATGAGGGTCTGCCCCTGCTCATGTTTGCTATACGTGAAACCCCCCAAGAATCTTTAGGGTTTAGTCCCTGTGATCTTGTGTTCGGTCATACGGTGCGCGGTCCGTTACGTGTGCTTAGAGAGAAGTGGACCTCCGATTCTCCTCGGAGAGAGTCGAATGTTTTAGACTATGTTAGTTCTTTTCGTGAGCGTCTTCACCATGTTTGTCAGCTGGCTCAGGAAAATCTAACACAGGCTCAGTCAAAAATGAAAACTCGATTCGATAAACAGTCTGTGGTGAGAGTTTTCCAGCCAGATGACAAAGTTTTAGTGCTACTGCCGCTGCGGGGCGGTAGTCTGCAGTGTCGATTTGCAGGTCCATATGTAGTGGAAAGGAAATTAAGTGATACAAATTATGTGATTAAAACTCCTGATCGCCAAAAGAAAACACGGATGTGCCACATTAATATGTTAAAACGTTACTTTTCCCGAGAGGATCCCCCCATGGCTCCACCTGAGGTGCCCGTGGTGGTTGTTTGTGAAGCCGTACCACAGTACACTGTGAGTCATGATGGCTTACGAGAGAAAAATGGTTTATTGCCGGTTACTCGTCTACAAAACTCTGAAGTGTTGAGTGACTTAGAATCATTTTTATCATATTTAGATGAATCAGCCAAAACTGACATCATTAAGCTCATTGAGGATAATTTAAACATTTTTTCTGATCATCCTCATCAGACTTCGGTTTTAAGCCATGACATTGATGTGCAGGGTAACCTGCCAATCAAACAGCATGCATATCGGGTCAATCTAACCAAACGAGCTTTAATGAAAAGTGAGGTGAGTTATCTTCTCGAGCACGGGTTAGCTGTTCCAAGCGTAAGTGCCTGGAGCTCCCCGTGTGTCTTAGTTCCCAAACCCGACAAAACTGCTCGTTTTTGTAATGACTACCGGAAGGTAAACGCCGTCACAAAGCCCGACTCCTACCCATTACCACGAATGGAAGATTGCATAGATCGGGTTGGTTCTGCCAGATATGTTACTAAGTTGGACTTATTAAAAGGTTACTGGCAGGTTCCATTAACTCCTCGTGCTTCTGAGATCTCTGCCTTCGTCACCCCTGATTCGTTCCTCCAATATACAGTGATGCCATTTGGGTTAAGGAATGCTCCTGCTACATTCCAGCGATTGATGAGCCGAGTTTTAGCTGGAATCGACAATTGTGAGGCATATCTTGACGATGTTGTTGCTTACTCAACCACGTGGGTGGAGCATGTGGCAACATTGTCCCTGATTTTTACTCGTTTAAGTGCCGCATCCCTTACCCTTAATCTGGCTAAATGCGAATTCGGTAAGGGAAAGGTAACCTATCTTGGAAAACAAGTGGGTCAAGGTCAAGTTCGCACAGTTGCCGCAAAAGTACAGGCTGTGATTGACTTTCCTGCTCCCCAGTCAAAACGGGCGCTGCGCCGATTCCTGGGAATGTGTGGTTACTATAGAGGATTTTGTCGAAATTTCTCAGAAGTTGTCGCCCCTCTCACCGCGTTGGTTAGTCCGTTGAAAAATTTTGTCTGGTCCCCTGAGTGTCAGACTTCTTTCGAGTCTGCAAAGGCTCTTTTGTGTAGTTCTCCTGTGTTGGCTGCACCTAACTTTGATCGCCCTTTTAAGTTGGAAGTGGACGCCAGTATGTGGGGTGCTGGTGCTGTCCTTTTGCAAACCGATGAAAACGAAGTCGACCATCCTATTTGCTACTTCTCGAAAAAGTTTAACAAACACCAGGTACACTACAGTACTATCGAGAAGGAGGCCCTCGCTATGTTGTTAGCCCTTCAGAATTTTGAGGTCTATGTAGGATCAAGTTCCCAGCCCGTACAGGTTTTCACCGACCACAACCCCCTCGTTTTCCTTTCGCGGATGAGGAATTCAAACCAACGCCTTATGCGGTGGTCCCTTCTTTTACAAGATTTTAATGTCAACATTCTTCATAAGAAGGGCACAGAAAATGTGTTGGCTGATGCTCTTTCTCGATCCTCTTTAAATTAAACTCTTCGGGAGTGTTTAATTCTTAGGGAAGGGGGTGTTACGACTGTTGTCGTCTTTTAGTTTGTTTGTGTGCTACTTGTGTTTCTGTGTTGTGCGCTGGGGGGGGGTGTGTCTCTCTATCAACAGCCCAACCTACGTGGTCTGAGAATAACGGGTCCACTTCGGATTGGCTGAGCTTCGGTGGAGGGCGGCTACAAAAAGACCCAGATGACGTATGGTGTGGCCAGAGGTGGTTCAGAGGGCGGGTCATCCTATACCCATGCTCCAACCAGCACGCAGCACTTCCTTCTGCCCTTTGACAGCTGACCGTTTGACAGCTTCACAGCGAGACCGAAACGGTGATACGTTTTGTTCAGTTTGGCCCAGTTGGCTTGGAAACTTATGTTCTTTTATTTGTGGGTTCTGCGTAACCCAGTTTGGTACTTATTATTTTCCTTATGTGGCTCAAATAAATAGCCCAGTTTGAAACAGATGTGTTGGCGTGCTGCTTGAGGCTGGTGGAGGATGACGTGTTCATGTGCCGTTCAGTGGCTCCTAGGCTGAGCGTAACAGCTTTTATGTGTGATTGTTTTATTTTTGACCTGTCACAGTCTGATAAGGCAACACAATGCGATCTGCCTTTCTATCATTTCTAATGTGCACTGTGTTACCAATTTACCCTCTCCTGTGTGTGTCCACCTCAGCAATTAATACCTCCACATCACATTGAGTGAAATTTGTTTTATTTGCTCGTTTTCCCCCTCGGTCTACCGTGAAATTCGTATTAGTGAATATTCATTTATGGCGTTCAACAGATCTTTTATGGGCACCAAATGGTGGAGCAAGGTGTTTCTTCACGTGTGCCAATCTTCGAGTTGATTGTGATTTATAAACAGAAACAGGCGTGGGACGTGCTTGCGCATTCGTTTATGAATCGTAAAAAAAAGATTCGTACGCACTTCCTGGTTTTTAGCGTACGCCAGCTCAAGTGTGCTTACCTCGGCACACTTTTATAAATGAGGCCCCAGAACTTTAACCGTTGTCTCCTTCTCTTCTCTCTGTACCTGAGTCCTCCTCATGTCCCCTGGATAGTTCTCCTCTCGTGTCCTGTCTGTTGGAGGCCGGTTCTCCTGCATTAGCATCTTTGCTACAAGTGCTGCTACTCGCTACGCTAACTGCTGCTGTGCTGTTGCTCTTTTCTGCGATTTCCACAGAAACAACCTTGAACTTCTTTACCTCAGGCTTAACTTCACTTACTGACTTAAAAAGAACTCTTTAAATCCAACTCCCTTTTTTTAGCCATTTTCTACTGTCTTCCAAGCTGACACAGACACATTTTTGACGTAGCGTGGGTGTAGTTGACTTTGCCCTCTCTTCCTCACTTGCACTCAGTTTTTACTCAACTAAAAAGTCACAGCTGTCCAAATATAATACTTGAAAATTTAATCAAAACACCTAAAAGAAACTGAGGTTCTTTTAATGAGATTTTGGGTGCATTATTATTGTATTTGGCAATTGGAAATTGCCAAATACAAAAATATGAAAAGCTCATCTCAAGTGGAGTATTATATTTAATTGGACCGAAGCTGTACGACCTACCAGTAAAAAGATCGGTAGGGGTCAAAGTTCATGACGTCACAAAAAAAACCAAAAAATACTTTTTTCCTTTAACATGTCCACAAATTCAGACACATTGCTCAGACTGGTACATTTAAACAACAATTCCTTTCAATATGTGACCTTTGACCTTTGCTCAACATCATATTTAAGGTCAAGGTCAGTCTTCTGTTTTTCCTGCATTATTACTTTCAATTTCATTAGTAAAAAGAACAAACTTGTCAACAAATCCAGATACAGGTTGTCATTTTTGCCAATTCTTTTCAATTTTAAATTACCAAATACGTGTTTGCCTTGTGAATACAGGTCTTGCCTAGTTACTATTATAATCATTTTAAATAAAATCAAGCAGAAATATATTTATATATAAATATGACACCGATTATATCCTCAGATGCATGTTTGTTGTTTTAGGACAATATCATTTATTTACGCATTATGTTTCACTGTAAACAGGTGGGAAAAAGACAAAAATTGCAAATGTTGTAGAAAATGTCACTACGAAATTTGCAATATGATAGACATACAGACTAAAATTATACAACTATATGACACGGACAAAACCATCACCTACATGTTTTAGAACACTATCATGCATTTCCAGAATATTCTTTGCAGTAATATAAGTGCAAGTGTAGCAAAATTGTCATGTCAAATCTTGCGGTATTCCAGTGCATGCTTTTGGTGCACTAACATCAGCAAAAAAGTTTGAAATTAATAGCAATAGTTAACTCAAATAACAGTATTAAGCATGTTTGGCACTATTTCTGTAGGTTTAATTGTCAGTGACGACATCTAATTTGGAAAACTGATTCAACGATAACAAAATGAAAACAGGGAAAGCAAAATGGAATTGGGGAAATTTTGAAATGGAAAATCCGATTGCTCTAGTTAACCTTTTAAAACTAACGATAAAAAACATGTTTCCAGAGATAATGCAGATGAAAATTCTGTATGCTGAACTTCTTGAACCAGCTATAGACAAAAATACCTTCTCCTACTATAAAAATCATAGAAGATTTGAGTTTAAGCCTCAAGTGAGGTATGCTAAATGTGTATGGCTTTTTGAGGCGTAATTCCCATCCGACTCTTTTAAATAGGTAAATTGATATTTAGCAATTTAAAGGTATAAAATGTGTGGAGAGAAAATAGACAATATGCAATCAAAATTTGACCTTTTCCATGTAAGTTGACTTCCATGGAAAGCTTTGTCTTGTAAATATTCCTTTGGCAGTAGCAGCTACATCATTACAGCCGCTGGATTACGAAAGCAGGGGTCACATGGGTGTGAGGCGACATGAGAGAAATATCGATAACAGTCTCCTCCACAGGGCACGCACAATCTCAAGAGGTCATTAACGGCTACAGCGGCATTTATTTTGATATACTCTACTTTCACCCTGATTAAAAATGCATTGATTTCTAAATAAGTGATGAACTTCAGCACAAATAGGTCATTCAGTCGGCTGGCCTTCAGTGGTTATCCCCATGAAAAGCCACATGAAGAGTCCAATTCTTAGCTAGATCATTGAACGTGAGAAAATGTCCTTAAGTAAATCCATGCAGAACCAGGTGAGGTGATTGACATGTGTTTAGGTGGACCAGGTACAAGCCCAAGGCTGATACAAGACATGCTGGAGAGACGATACTTATTGGTTCAGCTTGGAGTAACTTTCAATCCCCTTGGATGTGCTGGAGGGATTTGCAGGGCAGTGGGATGTCTGGGACCACTGCTCCCAATATGCCACCACAAAACTCACATGGATTATAGGGACAAGAGGATGGATTTTAAAGAGCAAAAACAGATCATGTGCCTTATCAATAACTTATTCAATCACCGCTATTAGTTTGAAGGGCTGCAATTTAATGGTTTCACTTTAATTACCTCATTGAGTGCCATTCACGTCTATAGACGTGAATTAGTTTAGTAACGTGAATTGCCATTCACATCTATATGAATTGTGTTTTTCGGCTGGGGTTGCTAGGAGACAGTGTGACGAAGCTCTCCGGTGAATATCTAACTTGTACCATGATGTAGTGACCAACTGGTGACATGTAGGTGGCAGCAGCGCACCTTTGGATGAGTGATCACCATGATGGGCAGAGCTCAGAGGGAAAGGAAATTCGTTTACAAGACGAAAAATGGCTCTGGGAGAGTTGATGCTGAAGTTCCCACCAGCTCACACTCGACCAGAGCATGTGTGGAACCTAAGTGGACTATTGAGAGTGTTGCGATGGTGAGAGAAAACAATTAAAAAACGGGGCAAGCAGTAAGACTCGGTATGTCCGGAAGAAGGAGGAAGTTGCGTGTGTGGAGAATGACGGGGGAGAGACTCGGAGGAAGGCCAAAATACAGTAAGAAAACATACAACTCTGACATAGATAGCAAAATAATAATAATTTTGCCAACAAAAAGCCTGGTCTCAGTGTTGTTTTTGTAGTTTTATAGAACAAAACCACATTTTGAGGTGTCCCTAAAGCAAAAAAAAATTTGCTTCAAAGTCACTGATAGGTTTTTTCAGAAAAAGATGATTTTTCTCAGCTTTTTGTCACAAACTGGCGATTTGTGTGAAACTTGCCTCTGTTCAACTGCTGATTATATAAGAATGAAACAAGCTAGAAACAATATTAGTTTTTCTGAATCTGGTGTCAGAATTCTGATAGTCATAGTACAAAATATTCTGTGGGTCTTTAAAAATTAGTCAAAATGCTCTAAAACGGCTGGCACTGAGTGGGTAGAAATTTTGAAAATGGCTGGCACTGAATGAGTTAAAGGGTAAAATAATGAAGGAAAACTAGCGGTAACTTAAAAAGATAATAAATGTTTAAGTTTCAACACACACTTTATACTTCTTAATTTATGTAATCTTTTTCATTTTCAACTAATCCTTAAACACTAGGGATGTCCCGATACAACTTTTTCACTTCAGATACAATACCGATATTGCAGCCTTGCGTAATGACTGATACCGATATTGATCTGATACAATATCAGCACGAATCCTACATACTTTTATTATTTATTTTATAGTGTGGAATATTAGAAAAGGCTTGATCAAGTGATGTTACTCAAACAGAGAACAATAGTCAGTAACAGTAGGTATGAGAAAAACTGACCCATTTATTATTAATCAATTGTTTACATAAATTTTATCCTCCAACATAATATCTACAGTATTCTACATGTGAATAAATATAATATATGGCAGAAATTTTAGATGCAGTCCAATAAAATCTGATATTCGTTTTCTGGCTGATATTGGACCGATATCAATATCGGATCGGGACACCCCTATTAAACATGCAATATTTAATAATTTTGTAATATTTTAACAAAAATCCACTTTGTATTTTTTTAAAACATGTTTCACAATCCAAACACCAAATGTGCAGCATCTTTACCAAAATCCTATCTGAGACACTTGAACATATTTGTCACATTGTTTTAGTGGAAATAAACTTAATTTAAAGACTTAATACAACACCTTGTCAAGTCCGGCAGTATTTAAGAGGGGGTCTGCTGGTGTCTATCTCCAGCTCTCAATGGGCGTTAGGCTGGGGGTACACCCTGGACAAGGTGCCAGTCCATCGCATAGACAAACACTCACACTCCCATTCACTTCAATGGGCAATTTAGAGACTCATATCAACCTAACAGTCATGTTTTTTGGATTGTGGGAGGAGTACCCAGAGGAAAGTAATGCAGCACAGGGAGAACATGCAAACCGCACACAGAAAGTGCAGACTACATCTGTCATGTGTGTATCTTTGAGTTTGTACTAGGCCTGGCAAGAAAATCTGATTTTAGACAGAGCTCAATGGTGATAGTGTTCCTGAGGTCACCTCAAATGGTCTATGGGGGGCTACCATGTTGGTGACCCCTGTTCTACACCCACTTTAACCCATGGTGACCTGCTCAAACCTATCCCATTTGATGTTAGACAGGGTAAAACCTGGAGTTTGTCAGCAATAGGACTGCAAAGGCACTCACATTTACACACCTCAGCATCCTTACAGGCTCCATTGAACTGAATGTTTTTAGAACGCACAGGTTACAGTGTGTAAAGTCCACAGAAAAAGGTCTAATGTCACAATTAATAATATATCAATTATTAAGAAGGGTCGTTTTAAACATCGTTTTTTTGTGGGAAGAAGAAAAAAACAAAACAAAACCAAAAAAAAAAAAAACGCACCTTCACAACGCGGGCATGCGCATCGGCCACGCGGGTGGCGTAAACGAACGAATGTGTGGTCGCGTGCGCGCGTGATGGTAATGAAGTCTCGCGCCGACCAGAGGCACGAGCGCAGCAGCTGCCTGGCCACGCGCTAAACTCTTCAATACAGAATGTAGAGGAGCCAAAAACACTGATAAAAGCATACTAATGATAATAAAATTATTATTATTATAAAAATAACAACCCTTATAGTTGGTGTGTTGTTACACATTATACAGTCCGTGAACACACGGTAAACTTCATGTAAGAAATGCTTACACTGAGCATCTATGGGGGCTGAACGACTCACAAAACCGTGGGCCGGTGGTTATAACTCCGCAGTTACACTTACCTCCGGTGGGTCCAGGGGTCTGAAGCCCTCAGCGGGGGTCCGGGTATCCTTTCGGTGAAAGGAGGGTGGTTGTCTGGAGACGCGGAGATGACTTGTTAATCCGCTGCTTGGAAGGTGAAGGAACCACCGCAGCAGCTGATTAGTTCCAAATCCCAGCCTCAGTGAGCGGTGAACATGTCCACCACCAAGTGGGAAAAGTGTGTCCCGCTGTCTGAAGGAAACCTGCTCTTGGCAAGTCTAACTGGTACCCTTCCTCCAGAGAGACAGGACCTCCTCTCTCTCTCTCTCTCTCTCTCTCTCTCTCTCTCTCTCTCTCTCTCTCTCTCTCTCTCTCTCTCTCTCTCTCTCTCTCTCTCTCTCTCTCTCTCTCTCTCTCTCTCTCAATCAATGTTCTATTCAAATCCGGTGTGAGAGGAAAACCAGCAGCTCAGCTTTTCTATAGGCTACGAAAGACACGAGGAAATTACTGTCAAAGATGGAACAGCAGTCATTTGGCAGCCTCATTGTGATATAAAAAAAAAGGCATTCAATTTGATTTAATTTGGCACCATGGGCCAAGTAAAGAAGAGTCGTTCTATAACACACACACACACACAGAGGGAAGAAATGAATTGAATTTATGGTCAATTTACTTATGTAGAGAGAGCAGCCATCTGTTTTGCTCCCCTCCTGCCCTGTCATTTAGTGTGTGGCTCTCTCTCTCTCTCTCTCTCTCTCTCTCTCTCTCTCTCTCTCATCCAATGCTGCACAGGAACAACAGAAGTACCTCATTTCAATCTGAGGAAGAGTTTCCACTTAGGAAATAAATGGGTAGCACAATAAAACATGCAGACATGATTTATCCGTATTTAGTAGAGTCAACTATGGTGAGATGGATGAGCAACTGGTCCTGAGTGAACTACACCTTGTTCATAACCGTAATATTTCTTGACCCTCTATAAGAAAATAATTTCCTCCTGGGATCAGTAAAGGTATTTCTGATTCTGATTCTGTTCAATAAATCAACTGGGATGAGTTTGGAACCATTAAACTGTTATCAGGATATGTGGGCTTAAAAGATGGATGGATTGTGTAAGGTTTTGTATGAGAAATAAGATACTGTACAGAAATTATGTTTGTATGAGATTTTTTAATTTCATTTTAATCTAAAGCCCTATTCACAAGGGATTAGTTTTACCTAGGGAGCACATGTGATTTGCGAATCGGCCATGTCAATAATTTGTAAAGTTAAAATTTGAGGTCACTTTTCGGTTCATTTTCGGTACAGTTTGGTACAAAATGCAAAACATAAATGTGCTTGTTGTTTATTCGAAACTTTAGCAAACCAATAATATATTTAACATTATACAAAATATGAAAATAAAGTAAAAAAAAAAAAAATACAATACTTGTAAAATGCTCCCTAGTTATAATATTCTCAAACAAAAAAATACATTAAATATTATAGAATTAAGCAAAATGTACTTGTCCACATTGTCTGGAGTAAGTGCAGATCTGCTGGTAGTTACAAATGCAAAACAGAAATTTGCTTGTTCTTTCAAAACTTTAGGAAACCAATAATGTATTTAACATTATACAGAATATGAAAATAAAGTAAAAAAAAAAATACAATACAACTTCACATCTCACTTTATAGTAATCAACTCCTACCCACCCTTCCATTCCTTGAATCGCTCCTCCCTGCTCTCTTCCCAGCATGTGCAGACAAAAAAATAAATAAATAAATAAAAAAAATGAAATATTATTGAGAAAAAAAAAACTCCTCACAGCTTGTTAACAGCTTTTATCTGCTGCTATAAAGACAGATGGCAGTTGTTATAGCTTTGGCCAGTTCTGAATTGCTAGGCAGAAGCTGCTTCAATGTTGAAGTCAGCTGCTTTTACACTAATTACGTTTTCAAGTGAGTTAGCATGTTCGTCGTGTTCCCGGAAACATACCCGATCTCAGCTGAACAATGTGGGCACACTGCCCTCGTCCTCCAGCTCTGGTTTCTCGCTAGCGTTAGCCATGATGTACAGGCTGCACGTGTAGCTGCACGCAACTTCCGTTCCGTTCCGGGAACTCACCCGTGCACAACCCTGTACCTGAACCGAACGTCCTGTGCTGAAACGGTTCAATACAAATACATGTATTGTTACACCCTTAGTGATTACGCTTTGTTTTGTTTCCGGTGTCATGGTTCACCTCGTACTGAGATCATTTATGAGTATATATGCGCATGCGCGTGACGCAGACTGACAGACTGGCAAAACCATATCGGCCCGTAAGTTACGGCAACAAAAAGAGACGGAGCAATATCAGAAGTAAATGGTAGATCACGTTGTGCTTTACGCTGTGCAGTAAGTATTTAATACAGCTAGCTAGCGCTAGCAGTAACACAGCACCGGGCTGTGGTCAAAAGCCTGCAAAGCTGTTTTAACATCAACTCACACACTGTTTCACGATTTCAGATATATTTCAGCAAAATCTCAGGCTTCGGTTATCCCGTGCGAATGCGCCACATAAAAAGCAGATGTTTGGGGGACATTTATTTATAACACGTGGTCCCTAGGTAAAACTAATCCAGTGCGAATAGTGCTTTAGTCACTCACCAACGATGAGATTTAGTTAGTCACACAAAACACTGCTAACCATGTATTTATCACATTGACCTGCATTTAATGTAACTGGTGAAACAGAGCAGGATACATGGAAATAAGCTTTGAGGAGGAACTGGCAGACGAGGTCACACGTTTATGACACGTCCCAGAATGAGTACGACTACAGAGAAGCGCTAAGGATTGTGGGAAATGTAGGATTTCACATGCACGGTGGGAACACTAGTCATACTGAACCGCCCCATGATGTATTGCGAGCGGACATTTATCAAATGTAAAAATCGTCCTGGGACTGGCTTCAAGCTAAAAATCAAACATTCTCTTTTCAAAACAAAAGCATTACTTCTTGTCTTCCATTCGTTTTTAAGGCTTTTGTAAATAGGGCTCTTGTTTTGTCAGTAGCACAATGGCGGGTCTCCGAAAATCTCCAAAATGTCGGAATTAAATGTGTATGCGGTAGTTTTATGGATCAAATGACCACATGTTGATATTCTACTTGGTCACTTTCTCGCTTAAAATGTTTTCAGAACTTTCAAAGGTGGAGAATCAACAGAGATTTTTAGCCTCAGTGTGCTTCAGGTTTTTGCTTTTGTAGGTTCAAAATGCATCTTGGGAAACTTGGAAGTATACTTCAGTGGGAACGGCCATCATCTTAATCATACTAGACAGTATATACTCATTGAGTTTGTAGTGTGTAGTACGTTAATGAGCCATTTCGAACACAGCCTGTGAAAGCTCTGATGAGTGCGGGCATTCTACACAGAGTCCGCTCTTACGTTTTAAGCCCTATGTTCCGCCTGAGTATGTTTTGGCCTTAACCCTCATAGATCAATAAATCGAAGATCGTTTGTTTGAAAAAGAGTGTAAAAGGTTACAATTGTTGCTTGAAAGTTTGTTTTGATCTCCACTGTAAACACTCTGTTATTGACATTCTTGTTGAAACACTTCAATGCATCCGTCTACAGAACTCCACATCCCACAAAACAATGTCCAAAACTTTTCCGACAACGTCAATAAGAGAGAGTTTACAGTGGAGATCAAAACAAATTTTCGAGTGGCAATTGAAACCTTTCCATCTATTGTTTGTTGGCCAGTCCGACATACAGAGATTTTTCAGTGTTTTTTTTGTGTTCACTATCCTTCTGTACAAGGAGAGCAGTCTTCCTTCTCAGTCTGATTAACTTTCCTAACCTCATCCATGTATAGAGTGACTGCGCACAGCTACTTAAAATCAAGTGGGCACAGAAAAACCCTCCTGTGCTCACTCTTATCCAGAAGCCACACATACAGACATCACATTAAAAGTAATCTTCTATGATTAAGATATTCATAAGCCAATCAGTGGCGATTAGACTCGGGTATAGAGGGAGCTGTGAGGTGACTGGCAGAGTGCGCTTTGATGGAGGAGATCAGAAGGTTATTCCTCGGTCTAAGTCAAAGTGAATGAATGATGAGAGGTGTTAAATATTGAGGGTTGCTCCTCCTTCTCTGATAGATCTCAAACAGCGGCTTCAACGTGATGTAACATTTTTTTCCTCTCATGTTTTTAGAAGAGTGGGGGAAAATCTTGCTTTGTTTGCCAAGAGAGGAAAGTTGAATGAGTCTTTAACTATAAGGGCGCTAAATGCACCAGAGACCAATCACTGTAATTCCCTCTACAACTTCAGCAGATTTTTAACTTCTCTAAAAAACGTTTTATACGGTCTTATCCTTCGCACATGTTCAGGGAGGGAAGTCAGTGCTAAGTTTACTTTAAAACTATGTACTGTTCTCTCACTCCTTCTATTTTATGCAAATTAGCTCCGCTGTTCCAGAAGATCCTATTAGAAAAGCTTTCTCTTATCTTCTCATCTGTATCAATTAGTCAGCACAGCTTGATGAAGAGTTTTTACAGTCACAGTACTTTTTTTTTTTTAACACTGGTAAACACCGTCTGAAAGACATTCAAAACCTATTGGGTTTACAATGAGAGGGTGGAAAGGTTTATTGTTAAAACAGATGTTTTAAAGGCAAGTCTTCTTCCTCCCACACATACTGAACCCTTTTGTCTCACCGACTGTGCACATCTCACCACTGCCCTACCTTCCTTTACAGAGTTTTCTGCAACTTATAATGTCAATTTTCGTCTCAGTATACATTAATTTACTTTCTCAATGTTTATATGAAGCTAAAGCAGGAATTCTCTAGGCAGACTTAAGAGTGCTCACAAACTTCTGCCTTCTCTGTTTGTGATTACGTTGTCTGTTGTTTTGCACCGAGCCTGCGCACGCGTGCACCTAATTTAGTATGCATACGTCATGTGAAATAGGTCTATATAATCCCCGTATAAATCTGCATGATGGGTGATGTTAAACAGACTATATTCTGGTTGCCTCTGGGCACAAATTATGGGAGGGCCCGCCTTCTCCAGCTCCCCTGAACAGTGGTAGTGGCCCGACTCCCTTAAGTCCTACCGGGGGCATGCTGCCCCCCCAGCCCCCCCGAAGCCCCTCCCCTGCACACCACCCAAACGAGGCGGACTATCCAAGCAAAGGAACCTGTTTTAAGCGCGTAGGATCTGTTGGTGTGAACGTCGCACTACCCTATGAGCGCAAACCTCCACCAAGTGCCAAATCTCCTCTTTGCAAGATATACATTTTTTGGATTAGTGATCCTGATCATGGTACCATGAGTATTCACACTAGAGCTGCCAGGTTGGTTTCGTGCTTAATTTCTATCATTATAACACAGGCTCTGTTTGGGCTCAGGCACTGCGTAGAAAATGAACAGTCAGGTGATGTGTTTTGATTAGTGCAAGAGAGAAAACGCACAAACGACTCATTCTAGACCCATTCTAGAGCTGCGTGCTGTCAAACCTTGCAATGAACACTTTGGCATGCTAGACTTACACTCAATAACTTTTATCTAAATGCCAGCCTGTGTATTTCTACTTAACCAGGAAGCATTTTAATGTGGTTTGCTCCTGAATTTTCAACTGCAAAATCAAAAAAACTATAGGTTATTTACATAACCCCGGTTCTCTGAGTAATATGAGTGAGATGTTTCACTATGGGATATATGCCTCTGCGTCATATCTCAGAAGACCTTTCTCAGTACGCCAATTGTTTGTATTCACCCGCGGCAGATAGTACCACCTACTATAAGTGGAATGGGCAGATAATACATTGGCATTATGTAAGCACCTCTTTTTGCTCAGTCAGCAAGAAGGGTTGTCTTTGTGAGACATCTCACTCATATTACTCAGAGAACTGGGGTTATGCAAATAACCTATAGTTCTCTTTCACAACATTTGTTTCGATTTCCTACTATGGGATGTGGTAGCTCCCATACCAGCCCGCAGGCCCTGTACCTATCAGGACAGGAGAACATGCAGTCGGTAAAACCGGACAAAAGTGTGGGGCGAGGACCAACTCATCTCCGCACAAATATCCTGAACAGACACTTCCCTGAACAAGGCCCAGGAGGTGGTTAAACCCTGAGTCGAGCACGCAGACTCACAGACAGCTGCAAACCCTGACTCGAATAAGCCAGAGCAATTGCCTCCACCACCAGTGTGACAAGCGTTGCTTAGAAATCGGCTTCCCCTTACGGGGCGGGGCCCAGAAGACAAAGTGCTGATCGCTCCTCCTGAAGCCCCCTGTCAATTCCACATATGCGCACACAACACGTACAGGACACAACAGATGAGGCCGTTGCTCACCCTATGAGGCAGAAATGACCGTAACGTCAATAGGAGAACACAATTCCAATACCTTCGGCACAAATGCCGGGTTGGGCTTCAGCACCATCCTAGCGTCACCTGGGAAGAATTGTGCACACGACGGGTGTACTGATATGCTTGGCCGACGCCAAAGCCAGTAGCAACACCATCTTTAGGGACACAAACTTAAAGTTTTCCTGTCCCAACGGCTCAAAAGGAGGATGTTTAAGTCCTTCCAGGACCACAGCCAAAACCCGCAATGGCACCAGCTGTCTGGACACAGGCAGGAGCCTGCATGCCCCTTTCATAAAACGAATGATCAGCGGATGCTGGCTTGCTGTCTTATCCCCAAAGCCCACATTACAGGCAGCGATAGCTGCTAGATAGACTTTGACCGTAGAGAAAACGCTCCGTTTGTCAACCAGCTCCTACAGGAATGACAAGATCACTCTCACGGAGCACTGAAAAGGAATGTGTTCTGCCCGGTGACACCACTCCCCAAACACCCTCCACTTGCAGTCGTACAGAGAACTGGTGGAGGTGGCCCTAGCACACAGGATTGTGGAGATCACAAGCTCTGAGAGTCCCAAGGTTGACAAATTGCGGCATTCAGGGGCCAAACCCATAGCGCCAGGTGCTTTGGGTTTGGCGGTTTTCCCATGAACGCGCCATCCCTCCGAGCAGCTCCGGGAAGATGGGGAGGGGTCCGAGCCGGGGAAGGGGTGGAGTTGGGTGCCCCAGTTGTTTCCATCCGAGAGGCAATGGAAGCTGTCGGCTGTGCAGCCCAGGCCTAAGTGATGAAGTTGTCATCTTCCTCTTCCTCCTCAGATGTGAGAAGTACAGGGCGACATCATCATCTTCCCCCTGTGTCAGCCGTCCACGGAGGCTCTTTATTGTAAAATGGCACCATGGCAGCAGGAGCCGGGGTTATCAGGGGCCCGCTGGGCGTGTTCCAGCCCGAGGCACTCTGAACAGACCTGGATGTGCTCCAGCCCCCTTGGTGTGTGGGGCTTTTCCCTCCATTCTTCTATCTGTGTCGGTTTTGTGCAGGCAGGAGGGAGAAGCTGGTTAGCGCTGGCACGTTGGCTGCTAGCTGCTAAGCTAACGGAGGGCCGACAGCCAGAGCCCGGTGACCGCGTAGAGCAGCAAAGGCGGTGTCGTCACCGGGCCGCCAACTGATGTGTTGGGTCCAGTGCTCGACAGCTGTGTGTGGCATTGAGTGGAGCGGTAAGCCGAGCCAAAGACAGGGATGTCATCAGTCGGGCGTCAAGACAGTGTATTCCCGATCGTGGGGACAGGGAAAACACTGGTTGTGGTGTGGTCAAAAATGAGAAGAAAAAGACTCACCAACAGCAGCATCCGGCGGTGGAATCCAGCTTTTACCTTTTTCTTTCCCTACCTAGCCACTAACGGAGGGCCGGCAACTTGCGCCTGGTGACCGCGTGCAGCGTGAGGGCGGTGTCATAACCGAGCCGCCAACTGGGGTGTTGGATCTAGTGTTCGACAGCCATGGGGGGTGTCGAGTGTTAGCGGTGAGCCGAAGACAGGGGTGTCAGCGGTCAGCTTTCGACGACCGTGGAAGGCGTCAAAGCAGTGTAATTCCGAGCGTGGGAGCAGGGAAAATAACTAATTAACCTGAGATCTTTTGACAGAAAGGATACAGCAGCAGCGCCCAGCGGTAGAATCTAAGGAGGGTCCACTTGCTGCAGCAAGAAGCTTCCTGAGCGAGAAGAGTCGTAAGAATGCCAATATATTCTCTGCCCACTTCACTTATAGTAGGTGGGACTATCTGCTGCGAATGAATACACTTCATCAGCCAAACAGTTTGGCGTAACGAGAAAGGGCTTCTAAGATATGACACGGAGGCGTATATCCCATAGTGAGACACTGAAACGAATGCTGTGAAAGAGAACACCAATAACTCATAACCTACTCTAAACAAGATTGAATGTTTCCATAATTTAAAAAGAGAAGCAAAACAAAAGCAAAACAAAGAAAATCAATCATGTTGTTTTATAAATGAATTAAATAGAGAATGCAGTGACTAAGTGAACTCATCAGGGCTCTTAGATAAACCAGCATTTTGTTTTCCTCGACCCTGATTCCAAATGTCTTTCATTCAAACTACAAATTCAGCTCAATTATGAGCTGAACACATCTGTTGATTGTAGTCATTTTCCTGTTATTTTCCTCAATGATGCAGTCTTTCTTAGTGTTTCCAAGTACACTCATTTTTCCCCGAATCGCTTTTGGAGCTGAAGTGACTTATCACAAAAGTGTTCATGTGTTAAAAAGCTACTATCGTGAAAATGTTTGGACTCTTTGCAAAATGACTGCAGCTAAGTTGTTTTTTGTACAACAGTAATGTTTTCTAGTCTTGGGGGAATCGTTAAAGCCTAAACATTGATGTGAATACAGCAGCTTTACTTGAAGGATGGACTATATAACTTTCCTTCAATCGTTTATGTTTTTTTTGCCTTTAAAATGAATGGCGCTGCGTAAGCTTTTTGTACTTTATTCTTCTTATATTCTGACAACAAACCAGCACAGCTGCAGACAACCTTCCAAAAAGACCTGAGGCGTTGAACTCCCAGACACTCCTGCCCTGTCCTAAATTGACTTTGGTCTGAAACTGGAAACTGATGTAAATGAGGTTAGGGTCTGAGTCGCTGCGTTTGTGCGGGTGGCAGGGACTTCCACAGCTGCAGCTTCTAACCATCTGCTACTGACCCTCGTTTCGCCAAAAGACCAATTGTAGTTTGTAGCAGCCAGATTAGAATGTGGTGACATAATGTTGTTGTCCCTTATAAGGGTAATTTGACATGGTCTGCTGGCCTGTCTGTTGCTTGCAGGCTCTGCTCAAATCCTCTGCCTCATTACTGTCAAGCACATTCAGGAGATGGTCCCTCTATTCAGTGCACGCTAATGCTCATACGTGTGTGCACGCCATCACACAGTCAAAAAGCTCCTTCACTAATGTCTCCCGTATTATCTCTTTTAATGCTGCTCTTTCTGAGAGGCTGCAATTTGTTCTCATCTGCATAGGATTCCTGCTTGCTATCCATTATTCATGTTTTCCTCCAAACACACATTTGGCTTTTCCCCGCTTTCAGGCTTTTTCTCATGTTAAGTCGTTCCTTCCTCCGAGCTTTTCCTCTGTGTTTGCTTTGACTTGTGCTTTGATCATGTCAATGCATTGGCCCACCTTAACCGCCTGAATAAGGTGAGATGACATTTAAGCAGGTTTAGTTCACTTCGTTTTATTAAACACATTTTAATCTGAAAAATTCATTGCAAATTAACAACCAGAGGCAATGGATTGCATTTAATTCTTAAATAATCGAATCCTCAAATGCTAAGCAAAGGTACGCAAATGCTTTACTTACTTCTGTGGAAAAAAAACACAGACTCATTAAATCCTCTTTCTACAGGAAGTTTTACCATGATAGATCCCTTTTTTCTTTGTAATCCTACAAAAGGCAGGTTGCATCATATAGAAGTAACCAGTTCATCACAATTTCCATATTTTTGGAGGAGCACTTCTTCTAGTAGAGAAAACTTGCTGATGATCCTGCTTATTCATATCAAGAAAGCAGCCTTGAGATAGATCGACCCGATGACCTTTCTGTGGGGAGTTTGCAGGTTCTCCTATTACATGGGCAAAAACCTGACGGATGGGTTCCATTGGAGAGGCAGTCCAACAGTTACAATAAAAATTAACTGACTGTTTGAGCATCATCTTCCATTAGATGTTACGTTTATTCATTTATTTGTATGTTAGCAGGATTACGTCAAAAGTGTTAAACAGGTTTTGAGAAAAGTATAACCAAAGATAGACCTTAGGCCATGGAAGATTCCATTACAGTTTGCAGGGGATCTGGATCAACATACTGATTCTGAATCAGTTTCAATAATCGAAAAATCTCATTGCTCATCATTGGCAAAATGTAAAAAATCACATCTCAGTTCAAAATTGACTGCTCTTTAATAAATCTGATCTGTTATGTTGGGTTGGTTCCTCAAGGACCCCACTAAGTTTCATCCAGATCGGACCCAGATTGCATATTTTATCTTGATTTGAAAAAACAAATAAAAAAACATTCAACTATATTGTTAGTGTTGCCACAGTTACAGTACCTTGAAGAAGTAATTTGACTACTGATTACTATTTTTTTTAAAGTAACTAAGTTACTTTACTGATTACTTGATTCTAAAAGTAAATCAATTAGATTCAAAGTTACTTTATCAGTTGCATTCAGCTGCTGCCGACAACACCGCCCATCACGTCAACGTAAAAAACACAACTACTTTTGCCAAAACTCTGTATATTCGAACTGCATTTTTAACAGTAGCGTCAATACTGTATCTCCTGGCAAACTACTATCTGAAAATTAATACATGTTTTTGTAAAAAAAATAACTTTTTTCACCGGTCTTATTTTCTTTGTATGTACCTGTCCTATTTTGTCTGAGTATGTGAAGCATATTTATTTTATTTCCATATTTTTTAATGTCAGTCTGGTAGGCCTTGACATTCTACTTTGAACAAAGTAGGGCCCAGCCATGAAGATAACTGCTTGAACAGATAAACACGACATAGATTTTTGTGTGTACATCTTTCTGTCACACAATGTAAACTTCTTTCTCATGCCAACAAAGCTCATTGGGGTCTCGACCTGACTGCAGTTTGTCGTCATAACCGACTTGAGAGGGCAAGTACTCGGATTCGAAGGCGTCTGGCACGTTAGAGAGGTGTTCTCTTCACGGATGAATCTCAGTTTTTACTGTTCGGGGCAGATGGCAGACAGCGTGTGTGGCGTCGTGTGGGTGAGCGGTTTGCTGATGTCAACGTTGTGGATGGAGTGGCCCATGGTGGTGGTGGGGTTATGGTATGGGAAGATATATGTTAAGAACAACGAACGCAACTTCATTTTATTTTGTTTTCTGACATTACCCCAGACCCCCCCCCCATAAAGCAAAACTGCACATTTCAGGCCACCCTGAGGCACACCTGTGCAATGATCATGCTGTCTAGTATCTTGATATAAGAAGTGCTCACTAACACAGATTTGTGAACAATATAGAAAATGTTTTAGATCTTTGAGTTCAACTCATGAAAAACGGGAGCAAAAACAAAAGTGTTGCATTTATATTTTTGTTCAGTGTAGTAACTTAATGATTTGAAAAAATAACTTTAATCAGATCACTGGTTTGGACATAGTAATGCGTTGCATTAGCTTACTTGTTACTGAAAAAAGTGGTCATATCATATTAGAGTAACACGTTACTAACTAACTAAGTTACCAGCATCTATGATCATTTTTAATGGGGATAGAATCGTCTTTCAAGCCTTTAAAGTGTTAATGATAATGGTATATCTGGTAAAGAGGATATATGAGACACTTGGCGGAGGTTTTTGCTCTCTGAGTTACATGTTTTGAATTAAAAGAAGTCCCACAAAACAGCTAGTCCACACAACATAACATGCAAACTTAGAAATCTTCTAGCTGTGAAGCAGAGTTACTGCCGTGCCCACTTCTTTTGGATGCTGCTGACCCTAAAGTAGTTCAGTAATATAAAACTTTAATAACCCTTAGGGGAAAAATAAGCAGTGCAGAGTAACAAAGCATACAGAGATAAGTCAAGAGCTGAAGGCCATTGTGCTCTGCTCTTGAATTCTTAGAGATTCATGGTGCACAATCTCATGCATATTGATTAAAAAAAAAAAAAAAAAAAAAAACAGTATATAATTGTGCTTAGCAAAGATAAATCCATTACAGATGTCCATGTATCCTGAACATTTTGGTTTCCCTTCTTGTCTCAACCTGATGGAGCTTTAAGACATTATTCATCGTTATCAAAGGAGCAGTCAGGGAAGAGTGATAGAGAGGGTGCAGAGAGAGGTAGAGAGATAATCCTTTCTTGCATTGATAGTAGAAGGCATGAACTGCTTGACCTATATTTGTCTTCCCTCCTCCTTTCATTTACCAACTTGTTTGGTACAACAGATCAATTAATCATTACCTAGGCAGACATGATTAAGTGTACCTGCAGAAGTTCAAACAAAACTTCAGAATAATGAAGAATATGGATGTAGGTATATTTATCAACTATATTTCAGCAACTGTCAGTCTGATGAGTTTTTCACCACAACCCTAAGGTTTGCAGAGGATGGTCAAATACACACTGAGGAGCACTGGTTGTAACCGAGGCGACCAGTGCAGAGACCTCTACAGGCGCAGGTGCTCAAAGTTGAAAAGGGGCAAAGGTCAGATATTCAGCTGTTGTCTGATCTACTGTACCTACTTTATCTGTCACTGAGCTGCAGAGCTCTGCTGGTACATCAGCTGCAAAGATTATGTTTTTATTGTTGTTTTTTTTTTTTTTTTGCCTTGTCTGCACATGCTGTCGAAGGTCAACATTATATATGAAGTGCTATCTTTTTGCCACAGCAACGCAAGTTTTATTATTGCAATTAAATAAATGAAATCATTTTATTGCGTAATTGTGACCATCACCAGCCCTCCCTAAAGAAAGGTAAGAAAAACTTAATTAGAGGGAGAATATAAAAAGAGAGGGCAGTGTTACACCTAGGTAAGGGGGAAGGGAACATGGAAGAAGGAGTCAGGGTGGGACGTTGGAAGGGGTGGAAGAGTCAACTATTTTAAGGTGAGAGTGCAATGTGATGTTATAGTTGTGCATATTGCGTGCCTTCATCCCAGTTACGCACTCTGGGTGGAGCAGCCCTGAAATGTGGGCGTTCTTATTTAAATATGGCTTTACGCATATTCTCCAGTCTGCTTAAGTTTTTTTTCTCTTACACGTTTCTAACCCTGGAATAAGTGCAGCGTGCCGATAAGGTGAAATATTATATTGCACTGAAAGTATGGACTTAGTCACAATTTAAGCCACACGGACTCATACTATTGCAGAAGAAACTGCCATGCTGTCACAAGGGTGGGGGGAGTCACACAAGTATGCCAATGGATTGACCATCAGCATTTATAATATATTCACATTTACCAGTTCTAGACGGGACAAAATGTGTTACATTTCATTACATTTTACTTGTGCTGCCAACTCCTTGTCCTGGAAGGGGGTACGTCGTGGAGCTTATCAGCTGTGCATGTGTGTGTGTGCGTGTGTGTGTGTGTGTGTGTGTGCTCGCCTCGGCGCATGCTTCAGCAACTGCAGCTCGTTACAATGAAACTATGACGTCTGACTAATGTCCAGCTATTTTAACACTGTGTACAATGTAAAGCCACAGTTTGAGCCACTACAAGAATAAATAACAAGTGAAACATTGATGGCAGATGATGATGATGATGATGATGATGATGATGACGACACAAACAAACATTATTCTGGTGTTAATATGAGGGGAAAAAGAGAGATTTTAACTGTGGCTCAGACAGAAAAATGTGTCCAATCCTCACACTGCAATAATCTGATCAATAATCTGATCAAATCAACCTGCTTTATTGTTTATCAACAAAGGAGTCTCAAATTAAAAGTGCCCTTTATCATTTTCACATATTTCAATGACATTTACAAGAGTTAGGAAAACTCCATGTTCCGTAATTTCTAAACAGCCCCCCAAAAATGACATCATGGCCCAGTCCGCCCCCTTTGCTTCAGACCGCCCTTCATTCATTGACTACGTGCTTTTGGTTGATTTACGCACGGTGAGCGTGTCAGGAGTTTGGACCGGAGAATACAAGCAGGAGCGAAGCGTGTAACTGCAGGTGAGTAAAAAGTGCTTAAATCCAGACCGGAGAATAGGGCTCATTGTGCATATTGTGTTGTGTAATCATTGAAGCCAGTCTGGTGACAAGTGTGGAGAAATTGAAGCAGGTGACACAGCAGCCAGCTGAAGTATATAAATGGTGGCCGTGAACAGAGGGAAGAAGCGAGTGGTTATACCTAAAACTGATATTTGGATCTAAGTTTAAGCCCAATATGATCTTATCCCACAGCCCAAGGCATCCCAGTACATCCATGACCGATGTTTGTACAAGAGCCACTTTTATGAACCCAGGCACCAACCCGAGCCCAAAGGTGCAGACAGGCCGGCGGCAACAACATGATCCAAGGAGCCCTAGGCCACTTCCCACGGCCGAGCAGCCCCCCAAGACAACCCAGAGACCCCAGACTGAGAGGCAGCAACTGTCCTTACATACACACCCGAGAAAGCTCCAAGGTGCTGAGGACCCGGCGCACTCCACCATCACAGCAACCCCCACCCCAAGGCACCCCGTCCGAGATCCCGGCGGAAGAGCAGAGGCACTGCGCCGGACAGTCACCCAGCGAACGTCTACCGGAGTCCGGGCCCAGAGTCAGCAGAGACCAGATCCCAGGCCAGAGGGAACCGGTCCAGAGGCAGCACTGGCAGTAGCCCGCCCCGGGACGTTGGCCGCATTCCTGGCCACTCAGGACACCAGGGGGACGCTAAGCCTGCCAGAGCCCCCACATCAATCCCCACCCATATCGCCAACACAATGAGCTCTAGCTATTGTCCAAATCAGGCCCCCCTAGAGGCCTTAGTCAGCATGCCTTACCTGTATGCGAAATGCACAGCACCAAGGTGGCTGAGCCATAGACCCCAGCACTACAGAGCACTGTCCAAGGGACGACCACCTGCCGCTGCATCCGCAGACATCCAAGGGGCGACCACCTGCCGCTGCATCCGCAGACATCCAAGGGGCGACCACCTGCCGCTGCATCCGCAGACATCCAAGGGCACGGTCAGCGCTGCCCGCCCCGTAAGACCCCCGCCAAAACCGGACCAGCCAGCCCACCGAACCTGCCAGCCTCCGAGGGCACCCCACTCGGACCGGGAATCCCCAAGAACGAGCATCCGGGCAAGAGCCCCCTGGGAGGGCTGCCATCCAGCAGTGAGTAGGCATAGCCCCAGACGGTGCAAGGATTATGTTAAGGCTGTGGGAGGAAATTGGGGTACACTACCCATGCAAGTACAGGGCCAACATGAAAATTACACACTTACATTATGCACTCTGTGATTTGAAACCAAGTCTTTCTTTCTATGACATACAAGCTATTCTCGTTTTTGTCGGCATAATAAAGGTAAACATTACATATAATGTAATTTTTTGTGACAGCTATGCATGTTTTATTCGAGCAATAAATACGGTAATACCCTCATTAATTATTCATTTTTCTTCATTGCGATCATCGCTGGCCCTCCCAAAGGAAGGGTAAGCTAAACTTTATTAGAAAATATAAAAACAGAGGGCAGTGTTACAACCTAGTGAGGGGTGAAACAAGGGAGAGGGAGTTAGGGGGCATTAAAAGAAAGAATTAACTGCCATTATTTTGGTTGTGCTGATATAGTATAATGTTATGTTACTGTTGTCCAGTAGAGTGTAATCTGCTGTGTCAGACAGTGTGACCAGAGGTTGCGATAGATTTTTTGTTGACTGGCAAATTCTAGTCATAATTTGTTTTTGCGCATCAAGTTAATTTTTAAAATGATATATTTGACGTATTAAAAAGCATTTCATTGAAAAAGCTGAACAGAGGGGTTTCTTAATCCGCAAGCACTCACTTTAGCAGGAGGAAATCCCGTAGCATAGCTAATTAAAGTCCTCATGTCACCATTTGACATCTTACGTTTTTTAACACCATCTTATTTTAATGAAAATAATAATAATGCTAATATCCGGTCACAAAAGTTCCAAACGATGCTTGGTTTGTCCATATTCTTTCATTAAACAGTGCCATCATTTTGTTGGGCCACAGAAATCATCAAAACACCTCTTTAAAGATACAAGAATACAAGGAACAAGAGTTTTCCCTAAGCCCCAGACATGCCTGTGCTTCCAAAACTCATGTGCGGGTAAAAGTCGCTATTGAGAACCATCACACGGTCTCGAACATGCGAGACCAGACAGGCAGGTAGCCCCCGAGGGGAATCAAGGAGGCCCAAACCACCGCCCCAGGGACCAAACCACCTCCAGATGCCCTGCAGACAAAGATATTCAGACTGAAGGCAGGAACATGGCTTCTTTTTACACACTGTCATATGACCTGTAGACCCTTTTTATTGACTATTAATATTAACTATCAATATTTGTGAACTCTTCATTTGATTTGCTTACAGACTGTACAGGTGGTGTAGTTTGGCTGCAGGGAAGAGATTGAACGAATCAATGAGAGCAGCAATAATAAAGCCTCATATCTAATAAAGCAAAGGATGTTTACAGTGAGTTGGATTTGGGCCACTCTGACACTTGTGACATTCTTGTTTATTGTCGCGAAAGGTATAAACATCTTAAATCCTGTGGAATACAACAAAGTGACTGCATGTTATTATGTGTGTTAGCGCACCTGAGTTGTTAAGCAGGCATTTGGCATTTTGAAGCCAGCTCAGGCTTTGAAGCACATTGTGTGCACCCATGTGTGAGTATTTGTGTTAAAAGGCAGCCGAGCTCCCTCTGTGCAGAGATGGAGAGGGTGGGGGGGGGATTCTTGTTCCAGGAAAACACTAGACTGAGATCAGCATGTCGACTTTTTGGATGAATTAGCTCCCTGAAAATCATTTGCATATTGATTGTGTATCTGATAAAGCAGAATTTGAAAAGCCGTGTTGTTTATTACAGCCAGGGGACTCTGATTTAGTTTGTGTGCCAGATTTGCTCTCATGAATATGAAAGCTTTGTTTTGGAAAACTAACTTTGTCTTGGGGTAAATGTAATGTAAGCAGTAATCCTTATTTACATCTATTGCACATTGTTTTATTGGCTCTTTCATGCAGTTTTTTTTCCAATAAGTGTTTTGACGACAGAAGCGTTTGTGTTTCATGAGTTGCAGGGACAAACTGAACCGGTATGTAGGATGGTAAAAAAGAGAGGGATTACCAGTGAAAGCACATTTCTCAGCCAGGTGGGCCATGAAGGAAGCCACAGCTTTCAGTGATTATAACAGGTCAATCAAAAAGACACGTTAAAAAACAGGGAAGTGTTCACCTGCTGCTGCCTGATACCTGTAGTCGTTTTCGCTTCATTACGTGATGTGGGATGTGGGATGTTCTTGAAAAACGTGTTGAGGGGCGAGGAGGGCAGCAGGTGATTGAAAGGTTGTTGAGAGATGTTGACAGTTGCCGAGGAGCAGGACCAGGGAGTCTGATTGAGAAGAGGATAGAAGAAAGGAGCGGGTTAGGGGCTTAAGATGGAGAGTGGAAGAGTCGGACCTGCTTAATATGGGGTTACATGACCTTTTCAGGATGTAATCTGGTGACTCAGTTTCTGTGAAGTAGTGAATTGTCCCACAAAAGGGATTGTTGATTTGTGGAAAAAAAAAGGGATTCTTGGATTATAGGCCCTAACCTTTGCTTTGTTGCAAAAACATTTATTTTCAAAATAAAGTCATAGTATTTTGAGAATAAAGTTGTAATTTTATGGGAATAAATTTGTATCTTTATAAAATCTTAAATTTATGAGATTAAAATCACAATATTTTGAGAATGAAGTGGTAATTTTATGAGAATAAAAATGAAATACAAACAGGATCTTGTCTGTGTTGCGATCACTCGTGCGTTATGGAGAATGTGGAGCATTTAGTGAGAATATACTTATCTTTAGGTTTCACACATGGCAAAATACTGAGCCTTTTTTTTTATCAGTTTATGGACTTTAAAGACTGATATGACCTGAATGGAAGTGGTCAACTTTAGGGCTATTGGTGTTAGTTGCATTCACTTGACCAGGGAATTCTGAGCACTATACGGTTACAAGTTTTTTAAGACTTGGCTTTATAAAATGGTGTGTAAATTGACTGTATTCTCCAAATATTACGACTTTAATCTCAAAATATTACAACCTTAATCTAATAAATATACAACTTTTTTTTCTCATTAGGTTACGACTTAATTCTCGAAATATTCTCGTAGTGCTGAGATTCATTTTAATTTTAATGTGGCCCTAATACGCTGTCGCACTTTTTAAACATTAATTGAAAAAAAGGTTAAAAATAAAATTAAATGTGTCCCTGCAAAAACAGACAGTAGGAGTCGACTGACTTTTCTCTTCAGCTCTTGCCAGGAGCTGCTTTCTTCATACACTGCACATATTATGTATTCTCAGACCACCTGCTGCTTTCCAAGCATGAACATGCAGCCAGCTCGGAGCCCAGAGAAAGCAGAAGGCACAGAGGCCCCGTAACACTGTTCCTTTTCAGTGTATACACACATTTCCTCTGCCAGCACTGATGAAACTGTGTGTAAGAAAGCTCACACCCACAGCTAGCACACCATCCATTCCATCGCCAAATCTAATAGGCTTTTCCATTGAGTTCTCTTTCACTCAGATTCAGGCTCTTTCTTCAAATTCACTAAGAGTGTAGGTTTTCCTGCAGGTACAAAGGCTGATTAATACAGTAGCTTCAGTTTGAATGTAATTAGTGACGACAGAGAGCCTTGAGTTGTTCAGTTGCTTTTGTCCTTGTAGCAGATGATCAGAACTGATTCTAAATGTTCAGAATTGCTCTCTTTTTACCAGGATTGTATGGGGCGCCAATTGTAAAGTTGCGCATGCTAAAATAAACAGCAACTTTTTGCAACATTTAGCAACAAATCACGTTTAAAAAATTGTTAATTTTGGCCACATTTACAGCAATATATGTGAAATTTGTGATACAATGTCAATGTTAAATCTAAATGTTAAATATCAAATCTAAATGTTAAATCTAAATATTACATTTAAAGGCACACTGTGTAACTTTTGGCCACTAGGGGCGCTAAACCGGCAACTTTCACATCAAGCGCCCGAGTGGCCACAAGCACCGCAGCACTGTCTTAAAAATCAACAAACAGTCAGTCGGGCCAGCCTCCCTTCATCTTTTGAGTGTGTATGCAGACAGTAGTTGACCTGTAACTTCGTGATAAGGATTGGCCCATAGACTGTAGCCGCGGCACGAGCCAAGCCCCGCTTCGCATCCCAGCCCTGAGATCCAATCCTTTATTCCGAAGTTACGGATCTGACTTGCCGACTTCCCTTACTAAAGAATCCACGTTTAACTGAAATATCGCGGCGATTAGTGCACCATTAACCCAAAACAAAACTACCATATTCTGCTCTTTGGGCTGTAAACAGAGGCTAACTCGTTTCACCAATGGCGCCGGGTCGGGAAATGCCCATATGTTGTGATGTCATGTGGGAACTATATATATCCGAGCCTGTGGTCACATGACTGCCGTAAAGTGAAATGTTCTCTAGGCATTCAAGCTGTCAAGCGTGTATATTGGCCTGAGGAATGATTTAAAATAACTCGCATGGGTCAACTCTTTAGGTCAAAAAGTCCACGGTGCCTTTAAATATAACTGTGCCATTTATCACCTAAGTGGAACGTTTGAATTGACTAATCGGACTTGGGACTGTACCTTTTGAGTTTTATATTCATTTTTTTATTTATCTTTTGTGTGTTTTTTTTTTGTTTTTTTCTTGGAAATATGGATGTCTCTGTACACTCCTGTAACATGACATTCTTTTTGAAGAAGCAGAAGCACAGGTGTGTGTCTGGGAGGTTGTACTGTTGTTGTGTGTTGTAAAGCAAAAAATAATAAAGACATTGTTGGAAAAAAAAATAAAAATGTGAAATCTAAATCTAAATGTAAATCTAAATTTATATCTAAATGTCAAATTTAAATGTTAGATTTTATTTGTGGTACTTCCGGTGAATTTGCACATTTAGTTTTACCCGTGACATTTGGATTTAACATTTAAAATGGACATTTAACATTTAGATTTTGATTTAACGTTTAGATTTTGATTTAACGTTTAGATTTTGATTTAACTTTTAGATTTTGATTTAACTTTTAGATTTTGATTTAACTTTTATATTTAAATTTAACATTGACATTATATATATTATTTTTTTTAATGAGAAAAGTAACAATCACACATTTTACAAATATTGCTACGAATCTGGTCAAAAAGTAACATAAAAAAAATCTTTTTTTTTTTTTTAAACGTGGTTTGTTGCTAAATGTTGCAAAAAGTTGCGCAACCCACAACATTAAGGCTGCTTTTCAAGTCTCCTAAGAAATGTCATATTTAGTTGCTTTTTTTGCAAGTGGTGTTGCATTACATTTAGAGTTTCTTAGATACATGTAAACCTGCACAAAGTGGTTCAGATTGGCATTGCTGCCAGCGGTGATAGTGGATGCTATCCATCACGCACAGCTGTCAATTTTTAGTACCTTCTCACTCAGTCTAGCCAGGGTCATTCAGGGCTGGACCATCTCCCAGCTTAATAAAGGTAGGAAGGCTCGGACACAGCGGAATGCTTGATTCCATCACACGTCCATTACACACAAACAGGCAAAGCACCAGGAGAAAGTTCAATAAAAATAAGACAAAATGATAACAAATGGCGATGGATGAACACAGTTGAAATTAGAGCTACAAATGGTCGGGGCCTGGAAATGTTAGAGAAGAAGAAAGAAGAAGAAGAAGAAGAAAGAAGGAAGAAGAAGAAGAAGAAAGGAAAGAAGAAGGAAGAAGAAGAAGAAGAAGAGAAAGAAAGAAAGAAAGAAGAAGAAGAAGAAAGAAGAAAAGAAAAGAAAAGAGAAGAGAAGAAGAAAGAAGAAAGAAGAAAGAAGAAAGAAAGAAGAGAAGAAGAAAGAAGGAAGAAGAAGAAGAAGAAGAAGAAGAGAGAAGAGAAGAAGAAGAAGAAGAAGAAGAAGAAGAAAGAAGAGAAGAAGAAGAGAAGAAAAACATCTTATATTTACATTAGTTTTTTTCTTTTAAAAAGAGAAAAAGTACATTAATCTATTTAGTAAAACTTATAGTAATAATAAATAAATGTTATGCACAACATAATATGTCTTCAATATATTGTGATTCCAGGGCTAAGCACCACTGTCACCTTGATAAACTATAATCACTAATATGTAAAAGAAAGGGGAAAATGGTGGTTTAGATGACATGATTATTGTTTGTCCTCATCAAATTCACTTCTCCAGTAAATCATTTCCTCATCAGAATTTAGATATTGACTTTTAGGGCCACAGAACCGTCTCTGCTGAACACGCAAAGGTCCCTGAGGGGAAATAATAATGAGTAGAGGTTTGGCAGATAATAAGAGAAAAATGAATTTAAGGTCATTTGTTCTCAGCAGACAGGCTGATTTTCATTTCTCTCACACTTTTGCTTCCCGACGCTTCACTAAAGCTGAAGCAGGATTCTTCACCATGTCTAAAGCAGTAATACATACTTTCTGTGGAGAATCACAGCTGCAGTGACATCCTCTTGCTGAGAAATATAACTTGTTTTTTTTTAGATTGTTTCTAATTGATGAGTATTTGAGATTAAAGGGCCAACATGCACAGACTTAATACCTCTCTGGAAGTATTACAAGAGAATAAATGTATATTTAATTGAATTCCTCCATTTGCTTGTAAATATCCTGAATGTGGGGCTTATTATTTTGGACAGCAAGTTTTGATATTAGACACGAAGTCAATTTATGTCCTGAAGCCACGAGTTAATGAATTTTATTGAACACAGCTCACCTACTCCTATAGCTGATCATTAATCATACAGTTTTGTAATAATAATAAAAAAAAAAACCTAACTATCCCTGGAGCCAGTTTTTGCAGGATTGATTTTTAACTAAAAATGTAATTACATTTTGAAACTGTGATAAGCCATGGAGCTTTTTATGACATGATCCTTGGCGTAATGCTTGTTTGGCCTTGGCTAAAAGCACAGTTTTCCACTTGTTCATATTTTTCAATCATGACTTAAAAAAAAAATCAACTACACAACAAGTTAAAGTCATCAACCTGCAGCTGTTAGGCAACATAAAGCTCACTGAAGCATTGACAAATAAACCATGTTAAATAACATTAAATTTCAATCTTTTATAATGAAATAGAATAGAAAACAACTTCACCTAAAATATGGCACAGGGCATGATAATAAAAAAAAAAACCAAAAAAAAAACACAGACATTAAATAATGGATTATATGTTTATTGAAGAAATCATTTGATAATTTATGAGGAAAGAAAATGTCACTAATCTGTAACAGGGCAGAGGACAGAGTATGTTTTTTCATGTTGAACCATGAGAAGATGGAATTATATCTTTAGATTACATTAGTATTAGTACATTAGTATATTTATATAACTGCTGTGTTGATAACACAACATTTAAAGATACTTCACTGGAGAGATCTAGAGCAGTGGTCCCCAACTCCTGGTACGAGTCAGCAAGAAGAGAACATATTTTAAATTTTGTATATATATATATATATATAAAATAAAAAACAGACATTCAGGAGTGTATATTTACTGAGCAGGAAGGGCAAGACACTTGTGGATGGCTTTTTACTTTGTATGTTGTCTTTTTTTTTAGTGTTTCGGTCTGGGGATAGATTCTGTGTCTTCACTGTATGTTTGTGTGATGGACTGAGACAGAGCTGGACATTTCTACAAGGGTGCTCCTGATCATCCAATTAACTTTCCCTGCATATTTAAAGAGGAATGAAACCCTGAGGTTTAGGCTGATGCGCATTTATGGCTGGTAATAAAAAAAAGTATTGATTATAGGCGGGGCTCCTGGAGCTATTTAAGACCCTGTCTATACTATAAAATCTTCAAAGTATAATCTATGCTATGCTACTACTTACTAACCTGGTAAGAGCCAGATTGATGTGTAGCCCCTCCCTCTATCTAGAGTTCTCCACATCGATCTGGGTCTGTGTCTGGTGAATCCTTTCAGAACCTGGGAGGGACATGAACAGAATGCTTGAAGCTGATTGGGAGAAGCGCCTGTCCACCATGATTTGTTTTAGCTTATCACACGGTAAAAAATGATAATGTCGTCATCGGCATGCGACGCAGACACAATAACTACAATAGCAAGGCTCCGCTGGTGAAAACCTTCTTTTGGGATAGTAATGCTGCGGTCATTATGTCGTTGAGTCACTTTTTTGCATCACGAGTATGTGAGTTAAGGGCACGTTAACCATCCTCCTGTGTCGACATCTTTCTATTTTGATTTGGAGCTATGCTAATAGCGGTAGCCCAGCCAGTTCCTCTCTCCGCAACTGCGCGTGCTCCAGTTTTGCTTCGGCGCTTCTGCCTTCGTCCCACCCTGATATCCCGCACCAAACCACAACACTGCCTCATGATTGGTTCGAACCGTTTCGGTTCGGATTCAAAAGGCAAAGGCGGGAACAGTACAAAATGGATTCTGGTGTTTATGGACACCAGCAGAATCCATCTTGCAGACAAGGTTACCTACTCACCACAGACTGCAGAATCCACAGGTGCTAGTTTTTATAGGAGGGGCGGGGCTAACAGTGGTGGTTTATGATGTAAGAATGCACGAATGCATCACAAACCACCATTCTCAGCCAATAGCATAATTCCATTATAATAGTTGGGTTTCAACCCACAGAGGGCAGTCACTCTTACATTTTTACATTTAAAAAACGCCAAATTGAAATACTTTGACTAAAATGTGAAAAGCTGGACTAGAATCAATCAACGACACTACATCATACCAAATACATTTGTTTTCAGCAGAATAAAATTGGTTTTGGGGTTTAGTTATTTTTGTGATTGAACACTAAGGGGCGAATTCACAAAAGGTTTAGTGGTATTAAGACGTGTGCAAAGGTCACTCCACACACTAATAAGGAGTACAAAGCCCAGGGAATCAGGACTGCTCATCTTCAGTGCGCCAGAATGCACCCTCATTCCATTTAGCGCGTTTCCCTCTCATGAATATGCATAGGAGACGGATATATGGGAGGAGGAAATGCAAATAAATCAATACAGGGGACGCAAAGCAATTTATGAAATATGGAGAGAGAAAAAAAGCTGGACGTGCGGCCCCGGTTGCAGATGGTTGCTGTGTGCAGAGATGGATATATACAGTAGATATGATCATGGATCGATGTTGCTTCGGAGGCACTGCTGCAGTCTGTGTTTTTCTCTCCATGTTTTGACCGTCAAAGTCTCGTGTCGTGATGATGTCAGGCCAGAATCAGCGGATCAGATGTGTAATTTACGCAGTGGTGATCACTGATGGCACAATGTTCACATATGAGTGTACGTGACACTGCTCAGACCTACTGGATTATGGTCAGTAGATCATCTTAAAATAATGCAAACTGATTGACAGACTTACTGCATTAACTCAGATCAATGGTAGATCAATAGGAAGGTTTCTGTCTGAATTTGCCTATTGTTCATAGACTGATCACATCAAAGTTACAGGTCCTGACGGAGCACCCACATTCAATTAGGGGGAAAAAAATCATTAGGTTTTTAAGTTTTTTTTTGTTGTTTTTTTTTAAACAAACAAAAAAACTTTGTGTTTGTTTATTTAGTTTTCTACATTATTTAATGTTTGTGCAGCAAACAGAGAAGTCCATCTGCCTCAAATTTAACTTCCTCATATATCTGTGTGCTTGTACGTCTCCACAATAAACAAACATAACGCTCATTTAAATCGGGGCGGTCTGCACCACTTCTGCTTGTGCACTAATGATTGCTGAAATCTTAGTGAATTCCATGCAGCAGGTGATGAAAACTAAAGGATTTAGGGAAGCAACTTTGTGAATACGGCCCCTGAGTGAGTGCTGTTGCATTGTCTCTGTTAATCTCTGTTGTCACCAGTTGGTCAGATTAATTGGGTTTGTGTTTGTATTTTGCTATGTTTCTACTTTGTTTTTGTCTGTCATTAAAAGAAGGATCTTTAAATTATTTTGTGCTTTGTCCTCCTCCTGAGTTCTACAAATGGGTCTCCCTCACCACCTCACCCTTCACAACTTTGACAGTAAGATTTCCGTAACGTCAATTTAATTCTGTCTTTGGTTATATGAGTTACCCAACCAATCAGATTGTAAACATTACTCTGAAAGAGTTGAAAAAAAAATCAAAGAGATAGATTTTCTAATTACACTGTTGGTGTTTGATAAAATACACTGCTTAGCAAATAATACGCAGCATATATTAGAATGGCTGCTTCTTCGTATTAAAGAAACATTTCTGTCTGTATATTTTATTTGTTTTTATTAAAGTTTGTTGATTTAAAACTAAATGTGTTCCTGAATTATTACCAAGGGGCTAATGTTTGTTAGCAGGATATCTCAAAAAGTTACGAACAGTGTTTGGAATAACGGCGTTTAAAGTAACGGCGTTAGGTAACGCCGTTTGTTTTTCAGTAACGGGGTAATCTAACTAATTACGTTTTACGCCGTTACAACGCCGATATCGTTACTGAAATGCGGTGCGTTACATGAATTGATTAAATAAAATGTTTTCCGAAAGCATCCCCGGCTTCTGACTCGACTGTTGTGAGGAGGCGGGTTAAAAACAAGGTGAGCGATTATGATTGGCTTAGGCTGCGTCATGTTTCATGGTAGCCAATCAGAGCCAGTGTTTTTACACATGTGCCAGCACGAGGAGGCGGGTTCAAAACAAGGTGAGCGATTATGATTGGCGAAGGCGACGTGCCAGCACCCGCGACACACACACACACACACACAGAGCAGATTGGATGAAGCAGCAGAGATGGTGAGCGTGGAGCAGTCTGATGAAAAGTTGACATTTTTAAGGTGACGATACAAACACTAAGTCAAAGGCAAGAACGTGTATGTGAAGTGTTCATTATATCCAGGAGTGAAGACTTTGTCCACTTCTGTTGTAAGCAACTCAAATTTAATGAAGCACCTCACAACAACACACGCATCTAAAAAATGTGAATTATTTGACATATAGCAACTTTTTTATTTTTTATTTTTAACAGTAACGCAAATAGTTACTTTCCTTGGTAATGAGTTACTTTTATTATAGAGTAATTTAGTTACTAACGCAGTTACTTTTTTGAACAAGTAGTGAGTAACTATAACTAATTACTTTTTTAAAGTAACGTTCCCAACACTGGTTATGAACGGATTGAAATGAAAATTTGGTGAGCTGATCTAAAGTTGGCGAATATGCAAAGTAATTGTTTATTATTGTGTGGAGAGAAACGACTAAACTACTCTTAGTTAAGATTACTCAAGGAGTGTTAATAGGTCCATTAAACGCTAAACAAAGAAAGCTGGTTTAAAAACAAAACATTTGTGATGAACTCTGTATCGTTTCACCTTGAAACACTATTTGCTGCTCTTTTAGTCAACCCACATTCATGCATGTGGTGTTTAATGTTGGTTGTCCTCATTATGTGCTTTTTATGCTCAAGAAATGATAAGTTTTCTGCTTTTTACGTCATCCTTTTTAAGACATGATGGTAGTTGGAGAGAAAAGTGACACAGATCGTGTGTTTTTCTTCAAAATGTAATGACTGAACTTGAGAGGTTAACGATGTGTCCAATTTGTGATGCAGAACAAATCTACTACACTAATGTAAAGCGCAACAGCTTATCAGAGCAATACGTTTCTGCCTCTCAACACTTTTTTTGTACTAATTCAATAACTGGATCAGATTCAACAAAGTGTTTTAGCAAATGAATGTCTGAGGACAGACTTGTGAATGCAGCGTGTGTAGGGTTGAAGGGCTGGTTGGGCCAATGATGGATTGTGGTGCATGAGTCGACGAGGCTGTGGGATAATTAGAAGACAATAAGAACATGAGGAAAAGTGCGAGTGCAGATAAGAGGGAGAAGAGGTGAAGGACAGATGAACATGATAAGCTTCAGAAATGAGGAAGATTGAGATCCTTTTGTCTGGGATTTCTCCACACATTTTGCACGCATCAGCACTTTGAATTAGGATTTGACCTTTTTTGAATGTCTGTCCTCTTGCCAAACCACTTCTAGCTTCTCACCGACTGCTTCAGGGTGAAGATTTAAATCAAGTGCTCATTGGTTTGCATGAAATGTTGGAGGTAATTAACGTGTGCAGTCTCTGCTGCAGTGAGATTTTCCACAAGTCTTCAGTCTGGCCACAGTTGTCAGATTTTTCTCTGCTGTAGATGAGGATGGAGTTTCTGTAGGCGGTTCTTTTTTGGTTTGTTTATGCAGGGCGGTTGGCACTGTGAGGAAGAAGTTGCTCTAATTTCATAGTGCAGAAAAGGACCAAAAACAAAGACAAATATATGAAATGCTAATTTTGTGATTAAATGGACTGTTGAGGGGTGGAAAACTACATTTAAAGACTAAAAGTTGTCAAGAATTGGGAAAGAAGTGCTTTGAAAACTATCAGCTAATATTATTTATTTATTTATTTATTTTAATTGTAATAGGAGGCAGTTGTACTTTCAGAGTAATAGCTCTCCAGAGACATGAAGAAGAAACTTCCTCAGGGAGGGCTGGTGATGGTCACAATTATGCAATAAAATAAATTCATTTATTTAATTGCAATAACAAAACATGCATTGCTGTCTTAAAAAGATTGCACTTCTTGTAATGTTGACCTTTGGCAGCATGTGCAGACAATGGAAAAAAGAAAAGAAAAAAAGAAGAAACTACTTTTCACTGTGTGCAACAATTCACATAACATTCACACAAGAAAATAATTTCAACTTTGCAAATTTACATTTAGGAATCAGAATTTGCATTTGTGTACTTTTCCCAGAAAAAAAAAAATATATATATATTTATATATATATATATATTGTCATAACAACGTCATATGGCCACAGGCATTATGTGTCGAGTAAAGTCAAAACTGCACAAAAGGGGATTCAGAGCAGAATCAAATATATCACCAACCACTTATGGGTGTCCTGATCCAATATCGATATTGGATATCGGTCCAATACCAGCCTGAAAACGAATACCGGATATCAGATTCAAATTTCGTTTTTTTTTTTTTTTGTTCACAATTCATTTTTTAAATGTATTTTATTAAATTGTAGAATACTGTAGATATTATGTTGAAGGTTAAAAGTTATGTAACCAATTAGTTAATAATAAATGGGTCAGTTTTTCTCACACCTACTGTTGCTGACTATTGTTCTCTGCTTGAGTAACATCACTTGATCAAGCCTTTTCTAACATTCCACACTACAAAATAAGTATTATTTTTTTTTAAGAAAGAAAAAACATTTTTTTAAAAGTATGTATGATTCATGCTGATATCGGATCAATATCGGTATCGGCCGGTACGCAAGGCTGCAGTATCGGTATCATATCGCAAATTAAAAAGTTGTATCGGGACTTCCCTACAATAAATTATTTTAAAATGTCTTTTTGAAAACGTAAAATAACAAGTTGTATGACACTTTTTGAGATGAAATGCAAATGTGCAGTTTTTGCATTGCAGATCTTTTTTCTATACCTGATGCCTGTGACCTCGTGTCATAGATTTGGCAGTAATTTACCTTTTGTCAGATTCATATCTACGGGAAGAAAATCCACAAATGCAACTGTAAATGCAATGAATACAAAGTTTTGTAATTGGTGCATGAATGTTATTGTGTACACAACCCATATGTGCATGAAAATCTCGGTGTGCACGCACCTAGATTATTCAGTGCACAGTGATTAACAGTATAAAAGTTCCAACAGTCCTAAATCAATTTGTTAGCTCTTGGCTTTGTGATTTCCTTCCACCACTGAACTGCTTAATTAATTCAATTTACCTTTATTTATATAGCGCTAATTACAACAATAAGTCATCTCGTAGCACTCATGTAGCACTTGTGGTTTAGAATATTAGTTGAGGTAAGCAATAAAACTGGTAATGTACTGTAATGTGTGGTAATATTATAGCTTTTGGTTTATTTATAAGGGTTTTTTTCACTTAGAATGAAACTATTTGTCTGCTGTAACAATCCTGATGTACAGGCATGTAGACAGAATGGAAGTGACCCCCAAAAAAGGAACACTTTACACCTAAAGCAGGACATCAGAATGAGAACAAATTCAATAAACATCAGCACAACAGGAGCCTAGAGTGAAAATAAGTAAGGGATTCTACACACACAGATTCACTGTTTGCTTCAAAGTTTATTTCAACATTAGGCGTTTCAGGGGGATTGTTTTTACAGAGTCAATGAACTGATCCTTAAGGAGGTGACACTGTGTACGTGAGCTGGAAGCCATTATTAAAGCTGCATTTAGAAATACTGAAAGAGATTCTCCACTGTTTGTACAAATGTGGCCTGAAATCCTTGAAATGTACTTATTAGAAGATCTATGCCTAACAAAACACATTATTATGCATCATATTCGTTTTTATTAACTTTTAAAAATGGGACTACTTTACCGTTGATTGATGATGTCACACGGCCCAATTTGCCTGTTAACATCCCATTGTTTTCTATTGGAGTGATGTATTCAGCAGCTTTTTATATCATTTAGCAGCTTTTTCGCTCAAAATGACAACTTGTGCTGCTTTTGGTTCCTCTAAATAATCAATAAATAATCACGGACTGTTGAAGGACTTCCACCCAAAAGGACTTCTATCCTCAGGGTTTGTGCATCTTCAACAGTTTGTGATTACTCACTAACTTTAACTTTAGCCACCAGAGGGTCAACTGCACACTGTTTAAAGGTGCAGTCCACGACTTTTGGATCCCTCTCTCCCCCTCCCTCCCCGCTTCTCTCTTGCTCTGCCTCCAAACTTTCCAAAGTTCCTCCCTCAGAAGAGCTAACAAGCAAACATTAGCCAGAAAGCAACATCACAGTAATATAACATGCACTGGTAAAAGCATATTACTGCAGTGCTTCTCTCTGTCTATGTGCACACACCACAGCAACAGCAGCAACAACACAGTGTCACTTACAGCAGCCCACACAGAGGCTGCTGTGTGCACACTAACAACACATGCACCACAGAGTTCAAGTGTAACAATTATAAATCAAACATAATGTAAATCAAGCAGCAGTATTTACCTTTGAAGGAGAAAAGTCACTAATTCCATCTATAAAACTGTAAAAAAGATGGCGCTACAGCCCCGGGAAAGGGGCGGGGCCTGTGAGCAACAGTTGTTAGACAGCCCATCAAACACAATCCTGGCTGATTGGTTCTTTTTGCTCACTTTTGTAACAGTTGTAGACTGCACCTTTAAGGGTGCGTAAAGGTCACTTAGGAGAGCTCTTCTTCTCGGCTTCATTGTCTACTACCAGACCGCAGAGTTGGAACTGTCAGCCCCTGCGGTCATAAATCTTTTTTTTTTTTTAGTTTTTATCCTCTTTCGATAAACCAAAGAGGGTTACATTGACATCTTTAACTTTTCCTGATTATTTAGAGCAACCAAAAGCAGCAAAAGCTGCTAAATGATCTAAAAAGCTGCTAAATGACCTAAAAAGCAGGCTGAATGCTTCATTCCAATAGAAAACAATGGGATGTTTACAGGCAAATGGGGGGGTGCGACGTCTCCAATCACATGATTTCAAGATGGTGGAATAGAGGCTCTAAACGGTATAGTAGTCCCATTTTTAAAAGTAATAATACAAAATAATGTGTTGTGTTAAGAGATCTTCTAATAAGGAAATTTTAAAGATTTCAGGCCACATTTGTAAAAAACAGTGGAGGGTCACTTTAAATACTGTGTACAGCAGTGATTCTCAACTAGTTGGTCGGGACCCAAAAGTGGGTCATGGACCTGTACTGGGTGGGTCACGGACAGCTGGTCAAAAATAATTAAATACTTAAAGTCTCTCTTGTTGGACTTGTCTTTTATCTTGAAAGAAACTTTTATTTTGACAGGTATGCTGTGAAATGCATGTTACAGAGGAAAATCTAGATTAAGATTATATAAGTGTGTTTTGAAGAGCTTTTTTTGAAAAACTAAATTTGGTCACGATTTAATTACCGTAGCAAAATATGTGTCCCTGGGTGAGGTGGGTTGAGAGCATATGGTTTTTGATACACGACAAGAGAAAAGTGTGAGATTTCTCACTAAGGTTTGAACTGCGTCAGTCCTGTCGTACTAGCCTTCAAGCGCTGTAGTGATGGATTTACACTCCACTCAATCTTTGACCTTTTTTTTCTCACCAAAGAAGCTGAAGACGCCCACGTTGCTCTATCTGTCTCTGCTTTTATCTCATCTTCTTTTCATCTGCCTCTTTCTCAGAGCACATACACAGCCCTATAAAGACTCCTACACAGGACATTTGCACCCCCTCTGTCAATTAAATAAAGGTGTAATCTAAATTAACCTTTGGGCTTAACAACTGGAAGAAGAACAGAAGATAGGGGCGCCTCAGCTCAGGTACTTCCTTTGATTCATAGCTGCTGATATGAGGACACGGGTGCTGAAATCTATTCACATTCCATCATTGAATCCAAGGGGATTCTGTAATTACTGCAGCTTTTTTCCATGAGACATCAAAAACAAAATAGCTGCTTATTCCAGGCCAGCAAACTGTGCTCCTGCACCCTGTGTTTTATTGCTCCAATTTTTCCTCCTCATCCACTCTCGCTCTCGTTATCTATCATTCTTCCTACTTTCGTCGCTTATCCTTGCTTTCCTTTTTCTCCCCCCCACCTCCCTCCAAACCGTCTGTGTGACTCTCACTTAAGCATAGGTGGGTGGAAACTCTCCTCCCAGTATCAGTGACCCAATTACTCTAAGTTGTCCCTCCCTGGTAGGATGTGACAGAGTTCCTCCCCGGAGACTGTGCCTGCAGCACACAGACGATCCATCACTCTCCTCTGCCTGTTCCTCTACTAACATCTATTACTGTCCCACACAAAACATACAACAATGCCTTTAAATGTTCTCAGAAACTGGTACATGGACAAATGTCTGAACCCCGCCCCCCCACACTCTCGCTCGCTCTCTCTCTCTCTCACTCTCGCGCACACAAGAAACATGTAGTGCCATAAGCACTGGTGGGTGTCTGACGTGTTGACAATTATTTTGTATTGCTCTGACATCTCATCACACCTACGCACTTCGTATAATCCGGTTTGGGTTTTTCACAATCCTGTCATTTGAATTTGATGGAAGGGCAGGCCTCCTGAAGGCAGCATGCATCCATTAATTTGATGAGATCTCCCGTCGCTACTGGTCCTGCTGCTGTGGCGACATAAAATGTCAAAACTGATGCCAACTGGTGAGGCTACAAGTAAAAAGTTTTCATTATCTATTGAATGGCGAGGTGCTGAGTGCCATCTGTGACCTATAGCATGTAGAAAAGGGTTCAGCCCTCTAATACGGAGCGCTTACATAACTCTTAGAGCATTTCATATGCAGCTCTGACTGTTTACAACTTGTTAGAACCAGCGTGAATGAAAGATGGCGTGTGTCCCAGTCGGCTTGTTACTGGTCAGTGACTAACAGAGGCCATAAACAACAGATAACTACTGTTTCATTTGTCATTACCCTAATCAAGCATGTGCTTATTTCTGCATGCAATACAATCACTCTTTACCGGCATTCAAAATTTAAATACACAGAAATTAAATTAAAAAAAACGCTCAAATATTGCTAAAAAGTGTTTACGCGTTCATGAGGAGGTTTTTCAGACAATTCAACTATTGAACACTTCCGAGGGTTAAAGGAACAGTGGATAGGAAAGGGGATTGGTGGGACTATTGGACGCAGCTTGTGATTTTCTGACCAAGGGCCACATTATCAACATTAATGCCAACATAAAGGGTCTATATGCTACGAAGCTAGATAATTATATTCTGGATTTATCTCCGTTAGTGGGCTTCACCAAACAAAACATTCCCTGTCAGAGAGAAGCTGTCCTACTAAGGTCGATAACAACACGCTAATTTAAGCCAAGTGTTTTCACCCTCTGTATGTGCGCGCTCCCATAAAAGAGGTGGAGATTGCAGCGTCTGACCAATCATCACAATGGAGAACCTGGCAGAGCGACCGTCTTTACAATGAAGGAACAGCTTACGACCTTAAACACATATAATGAATTTAAATCCATGACGACAGCAAAAAGCAACAGTGTTAGTGCAGCGCGCACCAGGAGGGAATGCTGGCAGTAAATCGCCGACTCTGTGAATGCGTAAAAACGTGAGATTATTTATGATATTAATCCATTTGATGGGACAATAAACGGACTGCACTCTGATCAGTTTCCCTTTATTACAGCACACACATTTTTCTATTCAAGTAGACCTGTTTATCACACACACACACTGGGATTAGAGCACATTGTTTCACTGTAGTATGTTCCTGCTGATACGGTCAGCCTCACTAGTGTATGAATGAATAAATTCATTAATAAATGAATTAATGATCACCTGTCCGCGCATACAGAAACACAGGCTTCATCAGATTACTGTAATCAGTCTATCAGATATAAAACTATATCTTACCTAAAGGATGTCATCAATAAATGAAAGAATTGCATTTATTCATTAATAATCTTTCTTTCCTAAACGCAGCTGCACCAACCAGGATCTTCTAACAATGGGCAGGTCATTTTCTAAGAGAACTGATTGGTCAGGAGGCGGGGCTTTAGTACTCGCTAAGATCCTAGCTAGAACAAAACCTGGTGCCGACCAGGTTAGTCATTCAGCCTAAGTTACCATGGTGAATTAGCTCCGTAACACGTTAGCGAGCTTCGTAGGACAGCACACACTGATTAAATCCCATGCAGAAGTTAGGAGTAATCTAGCTTTGTAGCATACCCCCTTAGAATAATGGCTAATCTGAGCATTAACACAGGAAAGAACAAAGGGTGTCTGTGTTGGGAGTCATTTTGTGTATTTTGTCATTGTTTGGGATGTTTTTCTGTTTTTACCTTTGCCAAGGAGGTAATAATTTCACTGGCGTTTGTTTATTTGTTAGTTTGTCTGTTAGCAGGATTATGCCCAAAGTACTTAAAAAGTAATTTACAAAGATAGACCTTAGCCATAGAAGATTCCATTAGATTTTGCAGGAGATCTGGATCAATATATTGATTCTATATCAGTTTAAAAATAATGAAAAATCCCTATCTTTCGTCAATGGCAAAATTTTCAAAATTAATTTCTCGGTTCATAATTGACTGATCTTCATGAAATTTGATTCAGTTATGTTGGGTTGGTAGCTCAGATTACATTTATTTCAAGTGTGAATTATCACGGTACCATGACTGTAATCTTTTAAACAGCTGGAGTGATTTAAGTGACAGAGCAATTGAAATCACTTATGTACACAATATAATGTATTAATAGCTGTGATCCATTATCTATCCATCCATCCATTATCAATTGCTCTGCTTTTGTCTTAAAACAAAGAAAATACAAAATGTTAAATCATAATTGATAAAAAAAAAAAATCCCTCTCACTTGTGTGCTGACTTACTGTATGTTGAACAGTATTGACCAGCATGAGTGCCCCCTGAGAGGACACAGCCCTGACCTAGAGTGAGCGCACATGATGTGACAGTCAGCGGGCATTAGCCTTTCTCAGCAGCTACCGACAGCAGTAAATCTGCAGAGGAAGCAAAGCAAATGGTGTGCACTGTGGAAACAAGATTATTTCCAAGCTGGAAACTAGACCAGTCAATAAACTTGAATAGATGAATGGAGACAACTGGGAACTCAGTTCCATTCCTAATTCTAGGCATTAGTTTAATGATCAGAAATATTGAAACGAGCTTCGCTTCGAGTCCGTGCAATGCATACTCTACTTCTAATGGGTGCAGGGTAGATTTCTCTCTTAGTGTGTGTGTGGCTCTAACTCTTCCTGTGTGTCACTCCTATTTCCCTCCTGGCTGTGCAGCTTTGCATGCTTCTTGGTGGCTCACTGCTTTTGTGTTGATTGACAGATGCTGGAAAGAGAGGCGGTGAAGAATTGGAGGTATCAGTCCATCTGACAATCAAAGCCTACTTGAGGTAGCAGCACCATCTTGGCACAGGAAATAGAGCAGAAAGTTGTGATGGAGAACATGTAATGGTGTTTAACTCGGTTTCAATTTCCATCAGTCCAAACGCGCTTAATCCTCATGTTGACAGACGAGGTGCTGAGATAGCACACAGCATGCCAAATGGTTTTCTCTCTCATACTACTTAAAGGCTGGCAGCACAGATAGCCTGCAATGATCCTCTCACAACAATTTGCCACTTGATTGTTTTTAAACCCCTGATATGTCCTGATACCTTTTGTGGGTGGGAACTGTTGTGGCGGTTTTGATGAACGAGAAAAAGTCAAGCTTTAGGGTTGCTGGTCAGATGCGGACACAGAGTTTATTGTCAGAGGGTTTTTGGGGGATCGCAGCGGTGAACCCGTTTTCAGCGTGTGTGCCTCTGTGAATCTGTTGCTGCTCAGTGCTGTTAGTGTTAAGGTATGTTCACACCGAAAGTGACCGAAGTAACTCTGGCGACTAGATTACATTCAAAAACAATGTAAGTGACACAACGTCACGCGACCTCCCTTCAAGCGCCGCCACTCACGCAATCCCAGTGACTCATTTGCCCGATCTGAGTCGCTGGAAGTTGCTCAAAGTTGAAAATGTTGAACTTTTCAAGCGACTTTGACTGTCGTTGTGTCACGACATCCATTTGGCAATGAGTTTCTCCCTACATCACTTCCCTGGGCATCCATGATAAAGTGATGAAGCAAAAAGCGCAACTATGTTCAAGCGACTCATCATGGGCAACTTAAGCAGCTACAGTCGCTGAAGAAGCCTCCTCCTAAAGTGCCTCAAGATACTGCGATACTTAAACATCACAATATTTATCGTCAACAGTAGGAGTGTTAACTTGATGTAGCAAAACGGGGTGGGGGCCTTTAGGCACCCCAAGATTTGATCACGATTATAGGGACTGCAATTTGATTAGTAATCAACCTACAAAACAAAAATGAATAAAAAGTTTGTGCTGATTGATAAAAAATTCCAACCTCACACATGTAGTTTGTCATGTCAAAACGTACATAAGCAATAAACAACCTGTCAGTGTTGCTGTCAGTTGCTTGATCGAATTGTATTTTAGCAGTACCTGCGGTCCAGTGTGACGTCCGTCACTTGGAAACAAAACCCCACTTTGAGCTGGCGGGCGCGGCGGTCTCATTCTGGCTGTCACCCCATCCGACACCCCCCCCAGGTACCCAGCAGGGAGGAGGGATCAATGTCTCCGGAGTGCACGTGTTACCCTTGTCTAGAGGGCAAAAAAAATATATATATATGGTGTCTCGGGCTGAAAAGTTTGGGTCTCTAATAGAGCGTACACTCAAACACATGAGAGCGCCTCTGCCCCCTACAGTCGTGGATGTGCGATTACACTTTACTCTCGTACAGTAAAAAAAAGAATGTTTCCCAGGGTCACACGCGCCCCCTGGCATCGCCCCACCATTTGAGAAGGGCTGGTTTAACCCCATAAAACTGCACCTCCACCGATGTGCGTAAAAGTGCTTTGTGTTGCATGGCAGCTTCTAAATTGTTCTACTGCTGAGCTGTTTTTGTAAATTGGGTTGAGAATCCCTATTCAACTAGTAAATTCTTCCACATCACTCTTCATTTCTGGAACATCATTCACAGTGGAAGTAGGACTGCCAACTTTCTGCTTCTGATATGGGAAAGAATGTTTAGTTTGAAGCTCAGCGCCTAGGTGATTGCATAAAATATGTGATGGTGTGTATTATGGGTAGTTTTACAATAGCTACGTCAGAGTGATTAATATTAACAAACCACGGTCTGAAAAATTAAATTATACCAAAGACATTCATTCTCTGAAATTTAAATTTGCATGTATTACTTACTTACCTATAAATTCTGTCATTCTTAAAGAGAAATTATAGTTTGTACCTCTAACAGTCCATCATTTCCACTTTATTCCACATTATTTAAATAGAATGAAATAAAAAGAGTATTCATTCTCTTGCAACGTATAAGACAGGAATGACTCATTAAGTACATTTTTTCCGAGGGTATTTCTTGCCTCTTTTCAGAGCTTCAAGCAGTCTGTCTTTGAGCACTGCCAGAGAAAAGTCCTTACACGTACAAGTCACGTTCAGTTATTTAAAGTTCGGTTTTGATCAGCTCAACACTGCACCTGTTTGGAGGTCTCACCATTTACTGTTCATCACAGAGAAAAATCTCTCAACAAAGACATTTGACAGGCACAGGGAGGAGAATGAAACATTTGCAACCAAGTTGGTTTTCCCAACCGCTGTCTGGTTTTCACAAGTGGATTTTCGAGCATCCTGTCTGGCTTTCTGCATCTCCTCTTGGCTGGTGCTAAACTCCTCATAGGGTTGATCCATACTGATTTTGTCAGTCATTTTGAGGGTAGTCACCACCTGCTCTGGGTCGGAGAAAGAGAGCTCCTCAAAGAGCCGTGTGCAGTTGTGTAGCAGCATGCAGCGTTGGTTCATGCTCACCTCCGTGGCTGATTGAAAACTCCCGCCGACACAAAGCACAAAGCCTTAAATACTTCATCGCTGACAGGCTTTACCAAAGTCTTCTTTGGTTCCCCATTGCTTGTTATCGCTACAGGGTCTTTTCTTTTTTTGCCGGTTTATACATATTTTCTGCCAACAGCTATCCAAGCAGTACGCGCTCACAAAAAAACTTAACTTTAGTGTAATGTGAAACTTCTGCACATAAGGGGGGCTGTGATTGGCCCACAGGTGTCTCTATGGACATGATTATTGCATGACTGGTTACTGGTTGTCTGAAATCAGTAAAGTTTGGTCAAATGACTACATCAGAGCTTAATTTGGGCCGGCGCAAGATCCGGCACCTCCCAGATTTTGATTGTTTTGATCAAGCACCTCATTTTTTTTTCAGCACCTAATTTGCATTTAGGTGTTATGATAAACAATTTTAAATACAGCTGTCAAAAGATGTTTCTCTGTGTCAGCTTGGAAGACAGTAGAAAATGGCTAAAAAAAAAGGCAGTTGGATTTAAAGAGTTTTTTTTAAGCTAATAAGTGAAGCAAAGCCTGAGGTAAAGAAATCCAAGGTTATTTCTGTGGAAATAGCAGAAAGAACAGCAGCAGGTAGAGTAGCGAGTAGCAGCACCTGTAGCAAAGATGCTAATGCAGAAGCACCATCTGTGAAATGTATTAAAAAAAAAAGTTGCAAGGATTGGTTTTTTTGGCTGTTTTGAAAAAAAATAAACATGTAAGGCTTTTCATTTACATTTTCTGCTGTGCTACTGATTCATTAGAAGAGGGTATGGCCTTCTGGGTGTAAAATTTTGTAAAAAACTTTGTATTTATGGGTTTTTGTGTTTTGAAAGTTCAGTGACCTTTGTGATGAGAGTGGCTGAATTAGCCGTGAGTGTACGCTGTCCTTGGCGCTGAAACATGGCAGATTTGACAGCTGACACTCAGAGAGCACAAATGCGCTCCGTAACTGGCGATTGTCGTGCTTCTACTAAACTTTAGGTTAATTGGTTGTTTGTGTTCATGTGATATTATTGGGCCATTTAGTTAGCAGAAGGAGTTTTAAAAAATGTATTCTGTGACATTTTTGTCTCCCTCTCACTGCCAGAACAACACCCGGCCTGTGTTCCGGGACCTGATCATTTACAAATTAAGCAATGGACTACAATGAATGAACGACAATACAGCGGGACAAGGAATGTCTCGTCTGGGACACCTGCTAATACAGGAAGGTTAGCAACCTTAAGTGGCACAGTCCTTGGCTGTGTTTGAAATCACACACTACACTCTCAATGAGTATATACTGTCTACTATATACTATTAGTATGATTAGGATGATGACCGTTCCACTGAAGTATACTTCCAAGTTTCCCAACCTACAACGAGAAAAACCTGAAGCCACTGAGGCTAATATCTCCATCCATTCGCCACCTTTGAAAGTTCTGAAAGCATTTTAAGTTAGAAAGTGAACAAGTAAAATATCAACATGAGGTCATTTGATCCATGAAACTCGGGAACACATTTCATGGCGACATTTCTGAGATTTTTGGAGACCCGCAATAGAGCCCTATTTACAAAACAGTTATGAACTCCTTAAAGACAAGTAGAGATGCTTAGTAGTTTGAAAGGGGATGTTTGACTTTTAGCTTGAAGCCGGAGGAGAATTTTACATTCTGCTCTCAATGCATCATGGGGGCGGTTGAGTAAGACTAGTGTGCCCACCGTACACTTATGTACAGTATATGTCCTCATATAGTATACACATCCACGTGTTTCTCGTACTCAATTTTTTCTTACTATTAATGTGAATGCACTACATACCGTAATTTCCGGATTATAAGCCGCTACTTTTTTCTCACGCTTTGAACCCTGCAGCTTAAACAATGACCCAGCTTGCGGATTTTCAGAACAGCCTGGATACAGGCTGTATACAGGCTGTTCTGATCGCCGCTCCGTCTACAGTAAAAGTCAGCCAGTTTGTAATAGTAGCATAACAGCATGAAGTTGCCGAATCACACACGTTGGATTAGTTCAGAAGCGATCTCGTCCGTATGACTCAGAGTCCGACTCGCTGTGATCGCTCCGCGGTAGTTCACGGTAAGAAGTGCGGTGTGGTTCCAGTAAAAAGTGACCATAAAAAGCTGTAAAAGGACTGATATGTAGACGTGGGGCAGTTAGGAGCTGACTTCTGTAGTAAAGGAAACTATCAGTTGAAACACGGAAATATATCCGTGAAACCTAACTTGAGTACAGCAGCCCGCCTACCTGCCGAGTTGTCTGACGGACACGCTCATCAGCCAATAGAGTGGCCTCTGTTGGCTGCGGCATTTGTGTGATTTTTGCTTAATTATTGTAAGCGGCCAATAAAACAGTGCGCTTTATAGCCCGGAAATTATGGTACTTACTTTGACATCAGCCTTATTATGAGCAGTATGTTAGTATGCCATTTCTAGCACAGACACCATATATCTAAAGAACAAAGCTAACTAGCAAGCGTCCACAGGCCTGACTTGTCATATAGCAGCAGCTCTTCCAGTTCATTTGAAGGTGAGAAAGTGAAAATTATTAGCCAGGGTAAAAACAGAGAAGAAGCGTTCCGTCTGTGAAGCTCCAACAATGCTAAAAATGCTTCAGATTTTTTTAAAATCATCTGCCACAAAGGCCATGCTCTGAGGTTAATCCTGTGGGCAGCTTTTCAGTGCATTGATTTCGCTGCTGCTCTGAAATTTCATACTGCCTTTCCAAACATTTCATGTAGCGAGCCCTCAGGGCACCAACGCTGTCCGTCCAGCACAGCGACTGTGTTGACACATGCTCTGTAAACACTGGCAACATGTGATGGCAAATAAACACTGCCTGCACTGAAGACTCCCTTCACCTTTCTTGTAGCGTCCTCTCTCTGCCCTACACTCATCTGTAAGCTGCTGCTGGATTGGCAAAAGGGAAGAGAAAAAAAAGAGCCTGTTGACTTCTTTGCAGAGAAAAAGGGATAAAAGGATGCATCGCTTTATTACGCCTCATTAGCTTGTATAGAATATGAATGATTATGTACAGTTCAACCATCAGGGCCATAAATATTTACACAATTTGAACCTTTTCTTCGCCGTCCATGAATGATTTGAACAATTGTGTTGATAGCTGCTATTTTTTCAATTTCCTTCGTGTTCTCAATTGGGACACTAAACTTCCTACTGGGGACCAAATATCTTGTAGTGGTGATTAAGGGGAAGTAATTAAAGTAAACCTTAAACATTGTTAAAGGAGCCTCATCTTAACTAGCTCAATAATCAATAACTACAGTAGACAATTGAAAACATCATAGGCTCTTTAAAGATGCCACAAATTACCATCATAATGTTGAATGTGTTTATTGAAAGAAAGTGTCAGTAACTGAGGGGTCTAAAGCAGTTTAATAGGTTTGAGTTGCTTTTATAGATTAGGTCTTATATTGACTTATTTCAGTTTAATGGAGCTTAGTGGGTCTTGCCGTTTGTGCTAGTAATTGCTTTTTTTGGGCAATACCAGATGATAAATCGTGTTTGTATGTACAGTATGTGCCTCAGTGTGTTTTTTAGGACCGATACAGTTACCGATTATTAGTCAAGAAAACTGATAACTGCTATTTAGAACCAATATTTATTAGCTGTGAAAATTGAAATGTTGGTGTCAAATTTTAGAATAACACCTGGGATTAGACTGAATACAGTATAGTGTGTGTCTATAAAAATAGATACAAAATCTAAATAAACTCCGACACAACTTAGTTGAAAATGTTTAAGCATTGTTGTAATTTTTTTTAAAACAAGAATGTGTAGAAGTATGGAGCCCAAAAGAGTCAATACAATAAATAAAAACAACATTTTTAAATAAATACCATTTGATAATAACAGACAATATATAATATGGCCATTAAATTGGTTAATTAAGGTAATATTATATGAAATACGTTTTTTATTCTTAATACCTATTTCCACAATGGTCTTATTATTTCATAATGTCCTTAATCACCATTACCTTTTATTATTTTCATAATGTCGTTTTTCAGCAGAATGACTTCCTGTCTCACAAGCTTGTGGGTTGGACCTCGGCTTGATCCATTAAGATCGATTACTTTTCCTGGACATTGGTCGTGTGTGTGTGTGTGTGTGTGTGTGAAGACCTGGGTTCAGTCCAACACGGTGAACGTGACAGGTAGCTAGGTTTATGTTTACAGTGCAGGGAGTTAATAAAGTACAGCTCTCCAACACCAACACAGCTGTTGTTTCTGTGTGGTTCCACTTTTATCTGAGGATTTAACACCGGAGGAGGAGCTACATTCAGCTCTGGAGAGTAAGGACCTCCCCTGTGTCCCCCAACCACGGTTAGGAGATGAAAACAGTAAAGGTTTTAACAAGAGAATTACAACATTATCCGGTCCGTGAATAGATATTTATCTGCTTTTGGCTTGTTTTTTTTTTTTACGTCAAAGGTTGTCATAGCAACCGCGGAAGAATGTACGTTATAACAAAAAAAACTATAGATCGTTTACATAAACCGAATGGATACTATGAAATTTAAGGGTACATTTCTCACTAGAAATGTCATCAAAACATTTCTAAAGACACAATCTCTCTTAAAATAAGGCAATTTGCTATTAAAATATACGTGTGTACCATGTTTTTATTGCCTGTGGGTGGAACACGGACCCTCAGCGTCAAAAATAAACACCCAGGGGTACCCCATGCGTCGAACACTGATGCTAAGGGGTCCTGACCGATGGTCAATATGTGACGAGTTGAGGATGAGACTGTGTTACTCTAACGTGTGATGCACTCAAGGCGCTCAGGCTTCTCAGCATTAGTGATAAGTCTCCACGAATTGATACTGTAAGTGCTGCTGCTCATGTCTGTGTAAAGGATCAGCTTCACTGGCTCCGCCTTATGTTTTTTGATTGACAGACTGAAGTAATTCTGCTGAAAACGACATTATGAAATAAAAAGGCCATTGTGGAAAACGACATTATGAAATAAAAAGGCCATTGTGGAAAATGACATTATGAAATAAAAAGGCCATTGTGGAAAATGACATTATGAAATAAAAAGGCCATTGTGAAAAATGACATTATGAAATAAAAAGGCCATTGTGAAAAAGGACATTATGAAATAATAAAGACCATTGTGGAAATAGATATTTAAGAATAATAAAACATATTTCATAATAATATTACCTTATTCAACAATTTAATGGCCATATTATATATTTGCCGGTTATTTATCAAAATGGTATTTATTTCAAAATGTTTTTATTTATTTAATTATGACTCTTTTGGGCTTTGTCACGGCAAATTTGCAGTTGACCTCATTTGGAAATGTGCTCCGGTTGAATGATGAAGTCCAGTCAAAGCATGATGATTTTATAAAAATGGATTTATTATGAACTAAATGAAAAAGAGTACAAAAAGGGTGTTCCATCCTGTAGGAAGGGAAGGCAGCCAGCAACTAACTGGAAAGATCCACAGCTTAAACTTCCCACCCTGATGAGAGGAAAAGGAGGGGGTCAGATTCCCCAACAGTGGAGACGTTGGAACAATGATATCTGTCTTGATAATGTGTGTGCGTCAGTTGGTGTGTGTGTGTGTGTGTGTGTGTGTATCTGCATGTGAGTCCACATGTGAGTTTGAGTTTGGCCTTGATGGTCAGATGCAGCATAAAAAAGAATGTGTTTATCAGAGCTTTGGTATGAGACTTTCAGCAGATACTGTTTGTTTGCCGGCACTGTGAATACAGCACAATCTGTCTGTACTTCGGGGGGGGTGGGGGGGAGGCCTCCCGCCGAAGGGGGGACAGCTGGTGCTGTCACCACGCTGTTTATTGTGGCAGATATTGCTTTCATTTGTTGTGCCCTTGGCCTTCGGCCTGGGTGCGTCAGCGAGGCAGATCCCCTTCGGGACTATGGGCATGTCCAGGATGTCGTTTCTTTCTTCGTCGAGAAGATTAGCGACGTCGAGCCACCACGCCCCTTCCTGGAGCACCGGCATGATAGGAATATTTTGTGATGAGCTGTAGTATCACAGCATTTTCTATTTCGTCAAGATGAATGCTCCTATATACTGAATGATGGTCTGTTTTACAGCTTCCAGTCAGTCTTCAGGTTGATTTATTAAGCAGCTAATACTTATATAGCCTCAGTCTTTGAATTGAATTATTATAGTTTGAGTTTCTTCATATAGACTTAATATATAGACTTAATTCCCACCTACCTGCCCACATTTTGACTTCGGCATCCGAGTCCTTTCCTAACAATCACTGACAGTGAAGAAGTTGATAATAAAGAGGATTTATTTTTCAAATTAAAAGTCAAGGGTGATCTTGGAAATCTTACGAGAGAATCACAACACATTTTTTTTTCTTTCTTGAACCTGACTCCAGCTCCACAGTCTAAATCATAAATGTGTTAGTGTTATGGTTACTTCCCAACAGAGATACTGTTTCAGGGATAATTTTACAAGTTTAAAACTTTCTGAAAAGACTTTCATGCAGTTCTGCATCCTTTAAGCGTCAGGAGAGCAATTCAGAGAAATCTCATATAAAAAGACTGAACTCACCAACCTCACCATGAAAGAAAGCAAACAGCAATGTGACAATAACTTGTGGACATGGAGAATGCAAACACCCGCTTCTATACCGCGGAATGCAATCATTTCTCTTTCTTTCTTTCCTTTATCTAAGTGATTATCAGCTTCCAGCTAATCCACATTCCTAATTATGGTTGTCTAAAATCTAAAGGACAGATCTGCTTTACTGCCAACTAAATTCTGTTGTTGTGCTTAATGCGGGGATATCTCAATGTCTGAATCAATAAAGGCTGTTCTTTTGTGTTTTGTTGGTTGCATTCACAAGGCAACTCTAAAGAAATGTACTTTTTTTTTTCCTTTTTTTAAATCGGGCAAAGGAAGCGAAATGAGAGATGCTGAGGGAGTGGAAGGGAGGGGAGATCTGAGCCCAATAGTTGCCATGGTAACCGCTTTGACATGCAACTGCCATACCTTACCTGCTGCCAATATTGCTGAACCATATACTTCATGTCTTTGTATGAATGACACAGTGTAATAGTAGCACTGATCTGGTATCTACACCTATAACTGTGTGTGAGTGAGTCAATACTGTCAGTATTAATGTACCTGAGTGACGGTAGTAATAATATCTAATACCTGATGTTTTGATCCTATGAGTGAGTCTCCGGGGAATTACTTTAAATCATTGTCAAACTTAAAAGAGAAGAACTCGGCTGTTTCATTACATTTAAATCCGTGGTTGTTTTGAGTTACTTATTCTCCTGTGAAACTGTGAGGCTTTGGGGAAGATTTGTGGAGTTAATGTAGAAATCGCTCCTGGTAAGTGATAAACTGCAATTGTTCCTGACTATTAATAGAAGCAACCAAATAATAACTGCAAAACTTTGGGTTTTTTTGCTTCCATTTTTCAAGCGCTGCACTCAAAGATCTAAAACTTTTTCTAAGTACACAAATGACGATCTATTTCTCTCAAATATTGTTCACACACTTGTCTGAATCTGTGTTAGTGAGTATTTTAGCATTTTTCATAAGGCAGTGGGGAAAATGTGGAATGGAAAGTAAAATTAAAGTCGCGAGCGGCGTCGTAGGGTCCGAAGGAGTGGCCGGGGTCGGTAACCCATGTGTATCAAATATGAAACTGTCTGAACTTTATATTTGAGGGTTAAAGCATGATGGGTAATTTTCATATTGATTCTTGTTTAGGGCTGGACAGTCATCATGTGTATCAAATATTAGGCTTTTTGAACGTTGTATATGAGAGTTATAGCGGTTTTTCTATTATGGCGTGCAAAATGGCGGCAGTCGAAAAAAAACCAGTATGAAAGGGAAAACCAGTATGAAAGGGAAAACCAGTTATAAATAAATCTCAGTGAATTTGATGCAAAGTTTGCGCAAATGCGTTTTTGCCGTTTTTTGACCAAAGATGGCCCACTTCCTGTTTGGTTTTGGGACGTGGATATAATGTAACTCTTTGGTCATCTTGGGGTCAAGAATACATGTGGTACTGGTCGTGCGGATCTCGGCGTCTAAAATGCGTGCCGTGTTACCATTTTTTTAGCGATTTTTTTCATTTCAAAATATCAATTTTTTTTTAGCAGCCCTGAGGTGCGTGCAAATTTAAGTGACTTTGGGCATCCGAAGGGGGTAAACTGCAGTGGAATAATAATAATAATAATAATAATATAATAATAAAGCAAAAACAATAGGTTCCCATGGCCTCTAGGCCTTCAGACACAACAGCAGTCATAACTAGGTCAGTTTCTGACATGGTGTAACTCATTTTGCCGTACATGTACATTTGTGCATTTTTTTTTTTTTTTTGACACCGGAAAGCAAGCAAAACTTGATGCTCTGCAGGAAGATAAATATGTGACTCTGACTGGGACACTATGCTAAACAATGTGCTGAACAGTTTGTCTCTGTGGCAGAGGCCTGGAATATTCAACAACAAAGGTCACCACAATTGGAACAGACAGTGTGAGAACCGTGATGGATGCATCAAGATACCGCCCCTTTAAACACGTCTTGTGTTACTCACAACTTGCAAAGAACAATCACTGTTAGTCTTGCCAACTGTGGGTTTACTGATGTGTTGGCAAAATGCAGCAAGATAATGTGTCACTTTAAACACAGCCCTGCCAATAACGAGGAAGTACACCAGGTGCAAACAAGAAAAAGAGCCACTTGTACAGAATGTACCCACAAGGTGATGTCAACACTTGATATGATACTGCATCTCATCTCCTGAAGAATGGAGAGGCTGTGAATGCTGCTTCAGGCAGACTAAAACACAAGCTCTATCCCAGTGGTGACCATATATTACAACACCAGGTTGCAGAAAAACATGTTTGACCTGCACTCAACTTTCAAATAAGAAATGCAAAAAAAAAGAAACGTACCTATCAAACAAATACAGCATGTTGTACACGTACAAAGAAACATCTTCAATCCATCCATCCATCCATCTTCTGACCCTCTTGCTCCTTTTATCAGGGTTGCGGGGGTCTGCTGGTGCCTATCTCCAGCTCTCATTGGGCATTAGGTGGGGGTACACCCTGGATAGGGCACCAGTCCATCGCAGGGCAACACACAGACAACCACTCACACATTCACTCCTACAATTTAGAGACTCCAGTCAACCTAACAGTCATGTTTTTGGATTGTGGGAGGAAGCCGGAGTACCTGGAGACATTTTCAATTTTATATATAAATCATTCTATTACAAATTAAAATCCTTTAAGTACAAAACAGAATATTTCTTCCAAAATTGAACTAATATTTGTGTGTGAATTTGAGGGCATTTGTGTGTTTTCCGCCTTGAAGATTCATACACGTATGATAGGCAGAGGTGTAGAGTACTGATATATTCTACTCATGTAGAAGTACTGTTACTTGATGAAATTGTACTCAAGTACAAGTACAAGTAAGTCATAAATACAATACTCAAGTACAAGAAAAAAGTAGCTCAATCAAATTGTACTCAAAGTAAAAGTTATGAGTTACTTTCACTTCCCATTGTTATTTCTGGGAATAAATCTTGCCACGTTTACATGTCATGTATAAACTTAAAAAGGAAGAGCCCAAATCTTGAAGTGAATTTTTATTTTTAACAGAAGCATTTGTATAAAATAAAAGGTTTGATAAAATGTACAATTCTTTAAATTCAAAATAATAATAATAATAAGTCAGAGAAAAGAACCTTTATTCAATGCTGTTTTGGTGCCGTGCATTAGGTTTTATCTGGTTGGTCGGCTATGATGTCACACATTTGATTGTCGTCTGGTCATTTCATTTATTTGTAGTTTCACAATGGCTGTTGATCATTTTAAAACAAAAAAATACGAATTTACTCAGTATCGGTTGTACAAAAATGTACAAGTATCCATAACAGCAACTCAGTTACAGTGACGCGAGTACTTGTAATCCATTACTGTCACCTCTGATCATAGTTTCTTATTTGCAAAAACCAACTGCATTTTTTGTGCTTTGTGTGTTTTTCGTGGGATTTTGTCACGATTTTAACTCCATGTGAAACCTGTTATTGTAGTAATACTAATATTGGTTCATATTATTATCAACTATTTTGCCTCATGTGTAGAATGCAAATCAATATGTATTTTGCTAAACTCCACATGCCATCGCTGTTTCTTTGTATGGACCAGATGGTGTTTACAGTCTGAGTTGAGTCGTTCAGAAAAATCTATAGAAAGCTCTGTATCAATGATGCTTTAACAAGACAATCAGAACGATTTGGGATCGTTGAACAAGTGCTGCTCTTCTCCACAGAGTCCATAGTGCTTCATCATAAACACATAAACACTGCTGAGAGACAGTAGAGCTCCCACTGGTGCTTCAGCACCTTGAACACGACCTGCAGCCATCGATCTGCCTCCTGGCTGTGCTGGTGTTTTAGTCCATGTTGTTTTGGCCCCGTGAGATGCCGACAAATCAATACAAACGCACATGCACAATTACAACTGTACACACACGTGCACAAAACCCATGCGCTCACAGATTCGTTATTAATGTCAAAAGTAATGCTGTGCCCATGCTGTGAAAAACTCCTCTCATTCCCGTCCTCTACGTCCTGCCAATGGGGACAGAGTCAAAAAAAAGTCCTAAAAACCAATGTTTTTTTTTCTCCTTTATCTAACCAGCGCCCCGACCAGGTCAATCCATCTGAAGTGTCAATAACTCTTGCCACTGCAGATAAAGGTCTAATTCAAATTTAGACCCAGTGAATAATGAGAGCTCTGTGAAGCAGTGGAGGGAATACATTATATCAAAAAGTCTTTAAAAGAACAGAAAAAAAAAAAAAGATTGTTCTGGCTCATGTACACCATTAATCTCTTCTGAGGTGACAAGATAAAATATGAATTTATAATCTAAAGAAAGGGAATGAATTAAAAAGATTTGCTTAGAATTATTTTTTTTTATTTTTTTAGATCAAATATAAAATACTTTTTGAGGTAAATAAAAATAAACAGAGATATTAGAAGAAAAAGCTTGTATGTGAGGGAATAAATTATTTTTGCTTTAACATGCAAATTAGAGACACTCCAGTGCACAAGGCTGTGTTTCAAATAAAGTTGATGCAACTATAATTTCCTTTTTTTATTTGAGCTCCCAATAGAAAATAAGTTTACCCTGAGACAAGCGTGTGGTGTCTGAATTAAAGTTTTTAACTATATATATATATATATATATATATATTTTATGATGTTATTTGTCAGGGCTGCAGGGTTTCAGAAAGATACGCTAATGTACAGTAACATACAACTTAGTATTGTTCTTTTCATGTTTCATAACAAGCAAGAAACTGGTCCACCAACTGTGTTTTTAATAATTACCTGATAATAAAACACTAATTTCTTCTTTTCTTTATCATTATTATTATTATTATTTTAGCCTTCAGGGAACATTATGTTTTATCAAGTCACAAAAGAGATCCTGCAGGCACAAATGAACATTTATGTCATTGTGTATAATTCATTACCTCTAAGAGGATTAATCTTGAATTACTGGCTTATTGTTCGGTTTATATAACCGGTGCCTGGCAAAACAAAACAAATGAACAAAACACCTGCTCTCTTATGAAAATGTCATCATTAGTTGGCTACGTAGGCAGTTCATCCTTTGTTTTAAACTTATGAAACACATTATGTGACAAATGCTCAATGGATTTAGATCTGGAAAATGCGCATATGCCGAGTCAACACCTAATCCGGTGTTCTTTAAATGATTAATCTCTTACATAATCTGTGGTGTAGTTTCAATAAAAATGTCATTATTCATTGCAGGCACTTTTTCTTTTTGTTTTTTAAGGAAGTTCAGCTCGTTTTACAGCAGTTGTGGTGACTGTATGTTTGTTTGTTCTGATCCACAGTGTTCAACAGAGAATATGCATGAGAAGGAAACGCTCTCACTTGTGTTTAGCACCGGTATTTGCTTTGTCCTAAAGCTATATCAAAAAGCTGAATCCTCAGTCTTTGTAGAAACAGTGGCTTCTTTGAGGATCTTGACGGTACTCTGGAGATCTCTTATATCTTCATCTGTTGTTTTCATGTGTCTTTTGAGTTTCTCACGAAATAAACCATTTTGAAGTTCAGAATGGCTCTGTACGGTAAGTGACCTTATTCAACTTTTTTTTTGTGCTTCTTAAAACTCAAATGTTTGTATTGACTATGGCAGAGGTGGGCAACTCCTATCACAGTGAAGGCCACAAAAATGTGTATGTTTGATCGAAGGGCTACATACGTGACGTGCAGTCAGGGTAGGCAAGGTAGGCAGTGCCTACCCAAGGGTGAATTGATATTTTGATTATTTGTTTTAATTATAATTATCAATTATTTATTTTTCAATTTCCGATAGCCTCCAGTACCTATAAGTTTGAATGTGTCCGCGATTTGTGCTTTTCAAAGCCTTAATGACTAAACATCGCTATTTCCTGGTACGGCAGAGACGCTGCACAGTCTCATTCCGCTGTAAGGAAGGAGGAGGCCACACCCTCTCCCAAAGGCACATTGCTGCTCTGCCTCTGACCCCAAAGCGTGTTTATATGTGTTTGCGCATGCGCAGTCAGTTCTCCAATATGAAAACTATTTCCGTAAAAAGACAGATTGCCACGCTGCCTTTAGATGTAACCGTGCTATGCTAAATGCTATACGTACATTCAGAGTGCATTAGTGATTTGATAGAGCATGGCTGCTGCTACGTTCTCTACCTAGTGGGCGGGATAATACTACAGTCAGGATGGCAGCGATAGAGACGATAAAGAAACTTTTTTTTGAGGAAAAACGACAGCTTTTAAAAAATGGGAGACCAACACCTGAGCTACCAGACCTTCAGCAAAGGAAAGGTCAGGAAATTACTTTTCACAGTGAATGGTACAAAAGGAAGGTTTGGCTTTGTGGATGTTCCTCACTGAGGCTGTTCTGAGTTGTTGTTGTTGGCATTTTCTCTGTATTTCTGTTGTTCCAACACAAACAGATGCACTACCATGTCATGAGATATATCTTGTTGGGAGAGTATGGAGGCTACAATTAAATACTTGTTTAAGTTTCTTTAATGGTGTTTTATGATCATGATTTTGTTCGATTAACACTTGCCAGAGGAAACATATGAAATTGTCATTGGTGTGGACATTGGTGGCTGCCAACCCAACCCAAGTGCTCATGGCACGTCACTGGGCTGCATTATCAACATTCATGTCACAGTTAGTATAATGACCTATCTGAGCGTTACACAGAAAAGAAGAAAGAGTTTTAAAGTAATTTTGTGTGTTTTTCTTTCATTCCGTGTATGTTTGTTGTCGTCTTGCTTGTTATGAGGAATTTTGTGCATTTTTGTTGCCCTTTTGTGTATTTCACCGTAAGTAAATGTATATTTTTGGAGTCATATTTGTATTTGTGTTGTCATTTAGCATTTTTGGAGTACATTTTGTGTATTTTAGTTGTTTTGCTTGTTTGTTAATACTGTGTCATTTTGTAAATATTTTTGAGTCCTTTTGTGTATTTTTGTTGTAGCTTTTTGTTATTTGAAGTAATTTTGTGTATTATTGTTGTCATTTTGTTCGTTTGTGTAGTAGTTTTATGTTTCCGAAGCATTTTCTGTGTTTTTTTTTTTACTGTCTTTTACTGTATTCTCCTGCAATGTTGTAGTTCTTTGTATTTTCTAATGCATTCTTGCTTTCGTTATGTGTATTTTTCTGTCATTTTGTACATCTATTTTGGGGGCCACATAAAATTATATGGAGGGCCGCCAGTCGCCTATGTCTGGACTATGGCTTTGTTAAATCAGCAAACGTGCTCTGTTTGAAATACTGATGAAACCTCCAACCTGCCACCACTTTTTTGCAAGTGAGGCGACACAGAAACCACTGATGGAAAGTTCTGTTGCAGCTCATTGCATAATGTCAATAGACAATTAGGTTTTCACTACATTTTACCTGCAAGCTAATTAGCACTATGTAATTAGCAGAGGGAGAGTCTTAACGGTTCCCAAAAGGAGCGTAATGTGATAGCCACTTACATAGCAGTGCTGCGCCGTGCTTCCACACTCGAATCAGTGTCACAACGGCACTCAGACGAGGACGAGAGGTGCTTGACGACGCTCATCGTGGTACTAAGTCGGAAGTGGGGTGCAGTGACTAGACTACTGTGCTGCCTGTGTGATAAGATAAACAGTCAGTGGTACATTTGTAAGGACTCGGGAAAGTCACTTTGCAACGACTATTTTTGGTCGTCTGGGTTAGGTTTCATGCAACTGCCGCAAATGCTGACTAAACATATTTTTAGAGGTATAAGCTAACTTTTCTCACACATCCCAGTGGGGCTGACTCCTAACCTCACCTAGTCTTTGAGTTATTTCTCCTCATCCAACCTTTAAAATACAGTTTCTTATGCTCTAATGCTGGGGTTCTCAACCATGGGGTTGGGACCCCATTTGGGGGAAGCAAAGCACTGGAAGAGGGGGTCGCCAGATGCCTTCAAGAAACTAGGAATATTTTTTTAACAATTTGAGCCCATTTTTGCTTATTTTTACTCTTTTTCTGCAACTACACTAAATTTTCCATTATTTAACCTATTTTTTTTTTTTTATCACTTTTTGCTACATTACTCTACTTACTCTTCGACGTCTACGCTAACTCCCATTTCTGTGCCCCCTGCCACTTCTCTATCTAATTTCAATGCCTTTTCAGCACATTTCTTCCACTTCCAAGACATTTTCTGCACTTATAAACCCTTTCTACCACTTTTCCCACCAAATATTGCATATGTTGGCCCATTATTGTCACCGTTAACCTCTTTTCACCATATTTAATGTTGATTTTTTTTTTTAACCACATTCACGATTTGTCATGCCCAGTATTTGCCAGTTTAAACTAATTGCTTCTAGTTTTTAAATTACATTTATTCAGATCACTAAATAAATGTGGTTATCACAGATTCATAGAACAATGGGCCTTTGTAAAGCTCTCCACTTTATTCCCCCTTATAGATGGCCCTGTTCCCACATGTTCATGTCTGTGTTCAACCACATTCAGGTGCTCTAATGCAGTGGTTCTCAAACTTTTTGTGCCCAAGGTACACCAAAGGACAAGTCAAAATCTGTAGACACACCTATTGTAGCCTTTATAACACGTGTAATCACTCATATCATGTACAATATCTGTAAATGTGCATAATTGTTTACTAATGCCAAATAAAATGCGACAAAGACAACTATAAAAGGTATGGAGTTTGCCTGTCTATTATGAAATAAGTGCATACAAAGTAGTGAATTTAATTGTTGTTGTTTTTTTGTGCAGTTGTATATTGCAATAATTAGGACCCTATAAAATCTGCTTTATTTATATGTTTTCCCAAACTTTGTTTTTTCCCTCCAAATTCCGTGTTTTCCACATTAACTCTTAAAAATGTTGTTTTTTTTAGAAATATTAATTTTTCCCGAAAATATTAGTTTTTAACTATTGTGAGGAAACAAAACAAATTCTAATAAATAAAAACCCATAATTAAACAAAAAAGGTTATGATCCTTTTTAATTATTTTTATGTCATACAGTATAAAGATTTGTGAGAACAGCATTAATGTCACCCAGTTGCAATTTACCCTCAGGAATCAATGGTTTACTGAATCTGATCAGGTTTATTGATTAAGTTTTGATCAACTTCATTTAAATTAACCTAATTTAAATGATCCTGATGACATAATTCCAGACCGTAATGATTACACAAAAACAAATGGACAAATGGACTAGGGGCCACAATACTTAACAGTATCAGAAGTTATCATTAATCTACAATGTTTCAGACTCTACAATCCTAGCATCGATGGTCTCGTCCACAACAATAGAACAACTTTATACACAGATCTTCTGTAGCTCTGATGAGATGTTTAAACACTCTGAGCAGATGAAGCTGACTCGTGTTTTTACGAAGCGCCTCTGCTCTTGACAAGAAACGGAAGGAGTTTCACAGGCACAGCACAGTTAAGCGGGCGCTGGTCGTCTCTGTATTTAGGAGTCAGTGATGATTTGCGTGGTTTTTTGGCAGTTTAGATGGTGTCTGTGGGGAGGGCGGTGCACCTAATGAGCGCTCCCCGGAAACATTTCCCCTTAAAAAAATGTTCCTTGCCTCAAGGTGACGGCATTTCATGCCGTTTCTGTCCATTTCCGTGTTCAACAGTAGATTCCGTTTTCATTGATCTATATCCGTGATTCTGTCCGCGATTCCGTGAACGTGGATTTTATAGGGCCCTAAATAATAATGTATGCTTGTCACAAAATCCCACAGCACACCCGGACACCAGTGTGCCGTGGCACACCGTTTGGGAACCACTGCTCTAATGGACAGCTAACTGTGATGCAAGAGTTAGCAACAAATCAACGTTTCTCCATATTTTACATCTTTCGTCCGCACCAACTCCTCCTTGCTGCAAAAAAAAAAGGAAAAAATTCACATTTCACTCACATCTTATCCTATTCTCCATCGTTAGCCCATCACTTTAATCACTTCTTTTCCTCTTGCTTTTACTCGAGTTCCACAAGCCAATTTGAGGTAAAGGTATTCAGGCAATCAACTACATCTCATGACAGACGAGGATGAATAAAGCATAGATGTGTGATGACAAGTGCATGATAGATCTTCAGATAAGGATTAGTTTGATTGATGCTTCCTAGCTACTGCTCAATTTTTCCCATTTTAGAGAAGCCATCACATCACTCATATCAGCAATCAACCAAACACGTCTGTAAAAAAAACATCAACCCAGAAAGGATTTTTACATAGGATTTGAAATAGATAACACTTTTGCACTAGACTTACTCGCATGTTAAGCTAAATCAACTTTTCTGTGCTTTAAACGTTATAAAAGTGCCATTTGAGCTTCATTGATTGCCTCAATCGTTAGTTAGAGGGTGATTTGCTCCTTTCTTACACCTCGCTCCAATTTGATGATGCGTTCCCACTTTGATGACGAGCTGGAGAAGCCGCGCCTCCAGGAAGTTCTCTGCCGTGATTGACATGTAAACAGACACGCCCACGTAGGTGAGCATTTCAGCGTCCTTAATACCTCATGTTCGTCCTACAAAACCTTCCCTAACATGCTGTGTCTCTGACATTCTGTATAATGTATTACAGTTAATAACTGACAATCCTGCTGTTGTTAGAGATGCGTTTAGTTTTGCACCAACAGTAGAATCAAATGTTACCAATGGTCTCTTCATAATTAGCATTAAGTGAACATTTTGTCTTCAAGTTATTTGTTGGTTGTAAGAAAACAGTCAATTGTTCAGATATGAGTAACACTCACTGATGAGATTTAAAGCTACTAAGGATCATAACTAACATATTTTTATAACCCAAAACCCAAAAAGTGAAGGTAATCACTTCGAAAAACAAGATCATTTTCACACAAATGTTAAATGTTGAAATTGCAGCTCGTTCTGATTTCAAAAATTGGTTTGTGGACAAAAGGTCATGCATTGTGTACTTGGGAAGCCCGTAACTTTCATTTTCAATTTCATTTTTACCGTTATCTTGGGTTTCTTTGCCAGACAAGGAGAACAGTGAATCAAATTACATTTTTTTGTTCTGGTTTGTTTATGGTGTCCCTGTGATATGATGTCACTCTGCAAGAATTTAAAACAAAAAAAAGTTAATTAAAGGTTTCCCAAATAATGTTTTGGTACCATATCACACGTCATTTTTCCCGTTAAACAGGTGACTCAGGGATCTAGTAGGATGGTTAATCTTGCTCTTGCAATGTAATCTCACTTGATTTCAGCATAACCCTCCAGTTTATGCAAATCATCTGAAACTCTCAAAAGTTAATAACAGTAGGTCAGACTCACCGGTTTATCAAGCAGATAAACTACTGAGGCTGAGAATACAGCACATTGTATTCAGAAAGGTTTGGGAGTAGTTGGAGGATCAATCATTTAATATATGGCATAACAACTGGCTTAAGTTTTTGACATTGCCTCCAAATTCCCCTGAATTCAAATCAATCGAGACCTGTGGGCGAGTGACACAAAATCGTCTGCTAGTTGACAATTTAGATTTGCTAGTAAGGTCTACTTGAACAAAAACCTTTACTAGTAAAACAAATATTTGTTTACTATACAACTCGTAAACTATCTCACCGAGTCACTAGTAGTACTGTTCTTAGTCTGTATGAAGGAGGGATTAGAACCAAATCCAGCACCCTGATTGGTTGTAATATTTTCAATAGCAAATGGTAAGTCTGAATTTGCTTTTCCCTGCCTGACCTTTTTAGCATATAACACTTTCTAGTAGCACTCGTGAACATTTTTAAGTTTAAGATTACATTTTTTCCTTCATTAGTGAAGTCTACTTACGCACTACTAAACCAAATATGAGTACATGCACTCTAAATTTCAGTACCTATGGTCGATATCACGGATATCAAATGTATGCTCCAATGGCTTTCCATAATCCATAAAGGTGTAAATGTCTGTGGTCCATCTCTCTGCGTTTTCCATCATGTGTGGGCTCACAGTGTGAATACAGTACATGTGTTCCTATGGACCAGATAGAAGAATACTGTATTTCAAATGAGCAGCATTTCTTCTCATTGTATTTTAGTTTTTTTAGTTCATTGTATGAAACGAACTACTGGCTTGATCAATGAAGAAAAAAAGAAAATAAATCTATATTCATTCCGCCAGCGGTCTCTTGTTGACTAACTCCATTAGACTTGAAGGCTTAAACCAAAGCAATTGATCAAATGTTGATTGTTTTGTCAAACTCCTTTTAATTTATGTATTTCTTTGCTGTCTGTTGCCTTTGCACACATGAAAATATCATGCAAAGACCCTCAGGCTACAGTTTTTATCTTCACAGCAGCTTTTATTCAGTCGTCTCTTTGATGAGAGGATGCTTTTCATTTGAACTGCAGCTACCATTGTGAATGTGTCTGCTGGTGACGGAAGCTTCGGCTTTGCTTGTTATCACTGGGAACTTCATAAGTGATTCCCAATAGGATCCACTTCTAAGCTGTGGCCCAGAGATCAGATTGTGAACGAGTGTAACACGCCACCCTCCCCTCCAGCAGTGTATGTACCTTTTTGCTTCGTGCTGAGCGACAGTGCCCTTCCAATAAGCTAATTTCGGGCCGGATTCACAGAGATCTGAAATAAAGGGTGGTAATTCAGTTGCTTCCCTAAATCCTTTAGTGACACATTTTCCTCACTTGCTGCATGGAAATCACTAAGATTGCAGCAATCATTAGAGCACGAGCAAAACTGGTGCAGACCGCCCTTATTCAAATGAGCATTTTGCTCGTTCTGATTCTGGCCTGACATAAATATGACATGAGACTTTGATGGTCAAAACATGGTGAGAAAGGAGATCAGTGGAGCAGTGTGTCTGAAGCAATTCAATCCATGGTCATATTCATATATTCATCTCTACGCACAGAGAATCCCTCTCACACTCACACTCACACACACACAACTGGAGCCTTTTGTTAATCTCTGTTGTGTTTTCTGTCCACATTTACTGCAGCGATGATCTCTGCGTGTGTGTTTGCACCTCCTTTTCAGTTGTACTATTTTTTCGTACTAAAACTATCACCGCAAACAGTTCCAGATTTCAGGATTCGGATTGCTCTCCCTGCATAACTTTATTTGCATTTCCCCCTCCCATATTTTTGTTCCCCCTGGTAGATCCGCCTACTAGGCATGTTAATTGGAGGGAAATGTGCCAAATTAATTGAGGGCACATTGGGAAGCGCAGCTCACACGCACTCCTGATTCCCTGCCCTTTGTACTCCTTATCAGCGTGTGGAATGACGTTTGCACACGTTTTAATACCACTAAACCTTTTGTGAATTCGCCCCTTAAGTGTTCAAAGAACTGACAATCTCTATGAGGTATGTCAAAACCCAGAGTCCTTATTAGTATCACGTAGAGGAAAGTGGCGGCAAACCTTGGTTCTCTCTTGTTGGTCAATCAAAGCTGGGATTACTGGGTGGGGAGTCTGGTTCACTCCTTATTCACAAAGCTTGCTTTCTATGTGAGGAGATAATTGGCCTAGTTTAAAGTGCAGTTCTGTCTTTGTTCATACGACAGCATATTACAAAAAGTAATCATCTAACATAGTGCGTCATATGTTCTCACGAATATGTTGGCAGAAGATTCCGATCCAAGAAATCAATGTGCAACTATGGATATAGTTAACATGCTTAATGTAAGGAGACATGAAAGCAAGTCAGTCAAGAATATTGTTGTAGTACTCTTGGTCTCGTCTTGTTTCTGACTTGTTTGACTTGGGATATTGGAATTGTTCCTGATTAATAAATGTTGTAATTTGACTTAAAACGTTTGCGTCAAACCTGCCAAAACTGGGAAATTAGACCATTTTATTTCTTGTCAGAAATATCTCTGAATACTTACTTTAGGCCTCATTCACCTGACAAATTAACATCTTATTTTCAGATTTCCATTTAAAATAATTCTGGACTATTCAGTAGCTTTTAAATGCCGTATTTTTCAGACTATAAGGCGCACTGGATTATAAGGCGCACTATCAATGAATGGGTCTGACCGGGTCTATTTTCATACATAAGGCGCACCGGACTATAAGGCGCACCAGTTTGTTGTTGTTATTATTATTATTATTATTAATAAGGCTCATTAAGCAAAACAAAATAGTCAGATAAGTCAAACTTTATTCAACTCATTAACAATAATTCTCAACATTGTTCAGGTTTAACACATAAAATACAGAACAATACACTCACTTTTTCAGTTCAGTATGTTGAAGCACAGTACAGGTACATATCACTCCATGAGGCGCCTGACTACGGTAGCCCTGAAGCACCAAAAATCCATCAAGCAGTGCAGCTTCATAGTTTACCAATGTTGTACTAAAACATTTTGACATATTAATTTCATACATAAGGCGCACCTGATTATAAGGCGCACTGTCGATTTTTGAGAAAATTAAAGGATTTTAAGTGCGCCTTATAGTCCAAAAAATACAGTATATGTTGTCCCCAAAAAAATGTTACTGAACATGTTGCATGTTGTGGATCGTTATAGTTGCAGGGTAGACACCTTGTCAATGTCTGTTGATTTCTGTGGTCTTGGTCATGTCTTAGTTTTGGTCTTGACTCGGTCTCTATATCCAAAAGTCTTGGTCTTGTCTTAGTCTTGATCTTAACTCGGACTCTACTCTCAAAGGTCTTGGTCTTGACTTGGTTTCTATTCCCAAAAGTCTTGGTCTTATCTTAGTTTTGGTGCATTCTGGTCTTGGGCAAGTCTTGGTCTTGTATAATATCGTCTTGAGTACAACACTAATCAAAAGTGATGATGCTCAAGGACATTTTCAACAATGATGCTGATGCTGTTTCCTTGCTTAAGTGAAATGTTCAAAGCCTTCCCTAATGAATACAGTTATCAGTGAACCTGTGATAACCTCCAATAAAGCCTTTCATATCAGTGACAGGCCGCAGCTGGGAAAAGTTATCCCAAAGACAAATGGGGACTGCACTTCTAAGTCTTTTATATTCGCCTTCCACTGACTGAATAAAAGACCTTTATATCACTTTCTTCCTTCATTCATCACTGCATCCCAGCCTTCTTTGCATTTTGGCTGTGTTGTAAAGTGAGGCAGCAGTGTCTGCTGCGATGGTGTGGTGGAGGTGGAGGGAGGTGGCTGGGCCTTTGTTGCAGCTGTGAAGCTGTCATCCTGGGGAGGTCGTGACAACGAGAGAGGAGTGTGTCACATAGGATTGGGTTGTCAGTCACACACATTGAGGATGGAGTGCTGGCATAAAGAGGTGTGTCACACCCACCAAGACTCAGAGGCTCATTTACAACCCATTCATGGACTGAAATAAATCTATTTCAAACAAAGTTCCTAAGTGACTGCATGCATACAAAGTCAAAATCAACATTCAAAGTCACTACCTACATATTTCTGTAGATCCTTTCCGTTAGCATGGATGTTACACTGAATGCCCACTGCAGAGAAGGCAATGCTTGGTCGTGAATCAGAAGACCCGATTCCCAGTGAGTGAGAATCAGGCCAAAAGTCAAGAAAGGAAGAAATCAGATCAGCCTGTCAAAGCTGAGCCATGTGATTTTCACAAAGCCAATATGAACCAAAAATATTTATACCATTTAACAGAGTTTGGTTCTTATTTTGCACGTGTGGATTTGATTTCAGTGTTTCATTAGTTTGTACAGAAAGGTTTTACTGAAATATTAAACAAATGTAAGAAATAAAAGACTACAGACATGTTAGGCTTCTTTTAAAAAACATTGAATGCAAAATAGCTTGACAAAACAAAAGCCATACAGTATGTGTTTGCTGTGTTGGACAAAAATATTAGGCTATAAACGATGCTGAATAAGAGCCTTGGCAAATGAGCCGATTCTCATAGAAGAGTCAAACTTCCAATCAATGGTTGACGGTGCTACCCCTGCTAGTCCGTATCTATAAACTCATTTCATCCGTGCACAAATATGGATTAAATTGAATTTCTCAAAAATCTGACCCATCTAGTCTGAAGCTTTAATGAATTTTGACACATCTAAAGGAATTGAAAATGAAAAGTAATTCCAGTATCTAAACAATCAGGGGCACTAGTGATAAGAAATAGCATTGAAATGTCCGGAACAATGTTCTTCAAAAATGCAAGTCTGAGGTTTTTGTTTTTTTCCCCAAACCTCATTATTTCATCGATTTAAGTCTTAAAGTTGCAGATTTTTTTTTGGTTTTTAAAGTTTTTATTAAACTCAATAAGGTAGTGAAATTATTCCTACTTTAAAGAACTTAACTCTATAATTAGTCTCTCATTGGGCTTTTATGAATTTCTTTCTTCCTTTCTGTTGCCATGAACTTTTATCTAAGCCCTGCTTGCTCTCAATAAGGTTTGAAACCAGTTTATTTTACTCTTGGAGAAATGTTTCTCAAAACCCCAGATGACATGTTTCTGCAACCTGGCCTTGGATGCAATCATTTGGAGTGTTCTGCGTGTTGGGCTATCACTAGTTACCTGCTGTGACAGTGGTAAATGGTGTTGCTCTTTATGCAGTGGGGCCAGCCATCCTGACTGTCTCTGTTTGTGGATAGGTGTCATTATTCATCTGTGAAGAGGGAAAGTTGAAAGGGCTAGCCTGTGTCTCACAGGACAATCCATCTGCGCTGAGAACATCATGTCATTTGGCTGTAAACATCGCTTTCCTCTCCCATTTCCTCTTTTTCTCTCTCTCGCTCTCTCTTTTTGGAACAATAGCTGTTTGTTATTACACCAACCTTCACCACACCCAGTCATTTCACAAAACAGTCTATCAAGTGATTGAAGCGCCAGTACTGCTCTATTCTCAAAAAACAAGTTTGGTCATTGTAATTACTAGTGTTGTGTTCAAGACCGCACTATCCGAGACCAAGACTTGCCCGAGACCAGAATGCACCGAGACCAAGACAAGACCAAGACTTTCGGGAGCCGAGACCGAGTCAAGACCAAGACCGAGACAAACCGAGACCAAGACCAAGACCAAGACCATAAACATTTTTTTTTTCAATTTAAAAAAATAAATAAATAAATAAAATTATGGCAAGGTTCAACAGTTAAATAACATCTCTCTTTAATTTTAGTTTATTTTAAATACATTTGACGGACAAAAAAAAAGGTGCCTGCAAAAAATTAACTAAAATATTAAAACTACTACTGCTACTGATACATTCACAATTATTCTACATATTTGAAAACAAGATTTTTATGTCAGCTGAATGTACAGCAAGTGTTTAAAAGCATTTCTGCCAAGAAATAATGATTCTTTATTCTGATTCTTTCAGTTGTTCAGGTTTAACAGGTCACAGATTTCACAAGATAAGATTTTAGTTTGAAAAAGCCTTTACACAGGTTATTTTTATTAATTCACTTAGTTGATATAGTTTAATTTGGTTGCTGTAATATAACTGGATATTCAATTCACAAAGATTTCCAACTGTAACTGTAAAAGTGAAACTTTCTGAAATAAAACTAAAAACAAGTTGTCAGCAGTGTAAAAAACATAGAGCTACAGGTAGATGTGAAACTAAATAAAACAAACTCAAACCCTGGAAAAGTCATGTAACAAATTAATCAATAGTTATTATATATATATATATATATATATATATATATAATTATTATTATTATTCTGGATACAGTGGAAACAGAAACTATAAAAAATAATTATATTTTGAACCTGTTTATATTGTGGGGAACATATTATATACATACATGTAATTGGAGTCTAAAGTCACAAAAAAACCACCACTTTAAAAATATTTAATATTATTTGAGTGCAACTCTGCGGCGATGACGCGCTGGTGACGACATAAACCAAGATGGCGGCGGCCCGGACTACAGCCGACATTATGTAATAAAGCCTTAAAAGACATGGATATAATGAAAAGAGTGGATGGACAGATGCATAAACATGCAGACTTTCACACGGACACACGCGGACTTATTAAACACACACAAACTTATTAAACACACACGGACCTCAGTAAACACGGTAAACGGAACAGGCTTCACCGCTCGGCTGGCACTAGGACCCAGAAGCAGAGTAAGTGCGTCCCCTATCCAGCATTCACAGGCTGTAATATCATCAGTTTATCATTTTACCAGTTATTAGAGCTACTGTCTTTACCAGGGAGATAATATTTATTACTGGTGATTGTTTTCTGGAGTTTTACTGGGATTTTTACCGGTGATTAGTTAATTTCTCCCTTGCGCTCCGCGGTCCAAACTGACACCGGAGCCACACAGTATGAATGTGTCACACACGTCACTCAGTCACAATAAGGAAGGTTGTGGTCATTATACGGGGTGGATTAATTAATGAATAAAGGATTGTTTTATCCCGTTCTTCTCCGTGTTATTATCACATTATAAAAATGTTTAAAAATAGCAGGAATTAGTGCTGGTCTCGAACGGTCTTGACGGAAAATCCCGAGTCCGGGCAGCCCGAGTCCAAGACAAGACCGAGTCAAAATGCTTCAGAGTCCGAGACAAGACCAAGACCTTTAAAATTTGGTCTCGAGACCGGTCTCGAGACCAAGACCGGTCTTGACCACCACAACACTAGTAATTACATTTATGAAAGTAAATAATTAGCATAAGCATTAATAGTTATTATATTAGATAATTGGATGTATACTGTTTGGATTACATGCATCTCTCTTCTTCCTCTGCTGACGTGTTTGATGAAAATGCAGATTTGGAATGACAAAACATTCTTTTTCTCCTCCTGAAACGTCCACATCTCACATCCTGTCAAGGGAATTTGGTTTTTAGTTCAAATTTATTTAAATTTTTTAAGAAAATAGTGAAAGAAAGCGAAGCACGTATTTTAACGGAATGTTACTCTGAACTGAATTCTGTGTTGTTCCTTATGATTTATACACCAACAGCCCATTGTACAACTTTACTCCATTGAGGCTTGGCTACAACATTTTTGAGGAGTGGATATTTTATTGTTCACCCCAAATCAAGTCATTGCTACGCGGTTTTTTTTTTCTCTTTCTTTTTCCTTTTTGTTTTTTAAAGTGATTTATATGAATAAAAGACAATAGCTAAAGCATTGTTTAAACTGTATTCAGAAGAAGATGATTATTTCTTGGCCACAACTCAGGAGCAGAGCTATGTGTATTTGTTGCAGTCACAGTTGGATTTTCCAACTCAAAATCAGTTTTCAGGCTTCATTTCAGTTTTGTACCGTTGAGATTCGTCAAAGAATGATTGTATTCCCGATAGAGCATATACCTGAAGAAGCCATGTGAGTTTGTACGAATTTTGTTCCTTTTTTAAACCTGTGTGACTGCCCCGCCTAGGTCTGTGGCAAGGCCAGATTTAGCTGTGATCGATGTGGGCAGCTTCTCAGGGTGCAAAAAACTCTATTATATCACTACCCTTCATGTTCATCAACCTGCTTTTATACTTTCCACGTCAAGTTAGTGGAGTGGGCACCTATTTTCACGTCAGCCACTGAGGAGAGACCTGATGGATCCAGAAAACACACACTTTGTTTCCTACTGTTTGTGTATATTATTCATCTTTAACCGTAATCAATAGTCTTTTTTTTTTTTTTAAAGATCTGGGGCTTCATTTATACTGGCGCTTGAAAGATGCACACAACACTTTCCAGGCAAAGTTTGTGATTTCTAACGGGGGAATGGATGCAACACTATTAACTCTGACCCACTGGTGGTGAAGTCGTGAATTGAAGCCAAAATCATCTCATACATTTAAAGTGTAACTAAACCTCTAGGTCAGGGGTGCTCGCAGGCAGGTGCCCTCAGGAGCACTAGTCATCAACGATGAATACATATGAGAGATGCAGTCAGTAGTTCGTATAGATAATACTGCTGCCTGTGAGAAAGTTGAGCAAGTTTTAGTATTTCACTGAAACATTGTGACAAATGTTTTTAAGTGTTGCCAGATCTGGTGTATGGTCAGTGGTATGCTACTGTATATATACAGTCATGACCAAAAATATTGGCACCCCCTGCTCTTTCTGTCAGATAATGCACCACTTCTCCCACAAAATTTTTGAAATTACAAATGCATTGGTATTCACATGTTCATTTCTTTTGTTTGCACAGGAACAACACAAAAAAGCAGAGAAAAAAAGCCAAACCTGATCATTTCACACAGAACTGCAAAAATGGACTGGACGAAATTATTGGCGCCCTCAACTTAATATTTGGTGGCCAACCGGAGTGTGCCACGGCGCACTCCGGTTGGACGACTGTGACTTCACGAGACAGAGGAGTTCTCACGATATTTATATAATCACGTGAGAATGTAGTTAAAGGTATGTGCTATAAATGCAAACAGATAAACAGGTCAGTGTTCCTAACGAAGGAGTACAAGAAGGTTGGACTCTCTGGATTTGCCATAGTCACATTTTTTAGCAACAGCCAACAGAGGAGATAAAACTGCACCAGTAAAACATGAACTAAATCAAAGTTGCTGCAGTTTACAGTGTAGTTACAGTATGAGAGGAAACAATATAGTGAAAGTGATTTTGTTTTTACACATTACGACGTTTTGGTGATGTAGTTACTTGAAATATAATCTGAATGTTTTATTTTGAAAAGTAACCCGATATTTTATTGCGGAGTACGTGATTAATTTCCTTTTTGGCTTCATTTGCTCTGTGCTGATTGATGCGTCGTGTTCCGGTGTCCGCCAGAAATAGAAGTCCTGCATTTATCTGGTGGAGGGCACCGGACTGTTGGAGATGGGAAGCAGCAGACACGCACCGCAGCGGACCCGGTGGAAATTAACACATAGACTAAAGTGGAAAACTATCAGCTCCGGTGGCGCGGCGGAGACGAAATGCAGTGGAGCCACATCCAGTGGAAATTGGGGGTAAAATTTGAAGGCTACCTTCTCCCAACTGCTGTTTTTAGATCTCTCCACAGGTGTCCTATGGGATTTAGATCTGGACTCATTGCTGGCCACTTCAGAACTCTCCTGCGTTTTGTCTTAAGCCATTTCTGGGTGCTTTTTGAAGTGTGCTTCTGGTCATTGTCCTGCTGGAGGACCCATGACCTCTAACAGAGACCCAGCTTTCTGACACTGGGCCCTACATTGTGCCCCAAAAGTCTTTGGTAGTCTTCAGATTTCACGATGCCATGCACACAGTCAAGGCATCCGTTGCCAGAAGCAGCAAAGCAAACCCAAAACATCAGTGAACCACGTTTGACCGTAAGGACCGTGTTCTTTTCATTGAAGGCCTCATTTTGTTTCCTGTAAACAGCACAGTTTCGGGGATTTAGTTACACTTAAATCTCCACAAATATCTAACTTATAGATGAGTACAAAGACTCAAACATCAACTTTAACCCAATCATAACAAACTTTTTTCAGCCCAATTATCGCTAAGATTGCTAATGCATCTCAGCAATTTGTCAGATATACTGAATGTATCTTTTATTAACTATCATTTCTCAGATGAAAAGAGACCAAGAAACTTGTGTCCTGAGCCCAGTGCCACACCAGATATTTACATCATAAATTAAATAAATATACGCCGTGGAACTAACCATGACAAAAAATGCATTTTAAACTTCCACACATGTGTACAATAACAATTAAGCATTTGTAACGATAAAGGTTATTAGTCATATTTCTGTTTTCTTTATCTGACACGGACACTGTTAACACTTTGAACCCAGTAATTCTCAACCTGTGTTTATTGTGCAGGCTAAAGCTATAACTCATACAGCTTACTCTTTTTAGACCTGAATTTCATTTCCAACTGATAGAAGACAACTGAAGTTTTCTTGTTTTATAAAGTTGAACATATGTTGTCTCTTCTGAATCTGAAATATAATAATCCCACTTCACACATATATAATTACGTTTGGTCGCTTTCCGTACACAGATTGTTGCGGAAATTATTACCTAAAAGGACAGGTTATCAGGCTTTTTTTTCCGGTAAAATGCATTATAGGAAGGCTTTTTACTTGTTTTCTAAGCTAAAGTGACTCTTCCCTCTCCATTACTTTGCTGACCTATGACAGTCGGACAGCGTAAGTGTGCACTTATGCTGCTGTTATTCTGGCAATTTCCACCTGTGCTTTTAAGACTGTAATTTGTCAACATGAACTCAGTGAAAAGAGCCAATTAGGTTTTTAAAAAGTAGAAATCATTTGACAAAACACACCATCCATCCTTTATTATGTGTTTCAGCCAATGTGCTGTAGTCATGTTCCTGTCCTAAGTGCACGGATTCAAACTGGTGAGAAAGGAATGCTAATATGGCAACATGAATGGAACTGATGTGTGTAACTTCAAAGACACTATTGTGTTACATATCCACCAGTGCTCTAATTAACTGGGTCAAGGACCACATCTCTCCCTAATTGCACTGGCTTCAAAAGGACGCTGTTATGTACAAACAGCAATCACTTCTTAGGTCTCATCTGATCACAATCACCTGGTTCAATGAAAGGACTGTGTGTTTATGTTTACTCTGGAATAGAAATGAATGAATCCCACTGATTACAGTGAATAATAGAAACGTATTGTGAACAACATGTTCATGTAAAGAAAATTGTACATTTTTGTGGAGACACAAAAACATCAAGTAGGCATCTTCCAGGTAATAGCGAATGAATGCTTTGCTCCTGAGCAACACTCTGTGATCTGTATGTAGTCACCAATAGTCATATAGGCAGAGAAGAAGGCCGACACGAACAACGATAGAGAGAAGGAGGAATAAAAAAAAAAATTAAAAAAAAAGACAACACTGACTACAGATGAGAATAAATCCTACACAAAAAAGGACTGTTCAGAACAACCTGAGAATGTTTGACCAGAGAGACATGTAAACCCATGTAAATTTTCGATGTACAAAACAGGGGACGGGACCTAGATAAGCAAACTGCTTCTCTCGTCTCCTTTTTTGGCATGTACAAAAAAAAAAGTGAATGTAACCATGTTGGAAATAAACTGAATAAATAAAATAAAAAATAGTTATACATGATAAGCTAAGCTGCATTATTGTGGAAATCCATGTGTTTTTTTTTTTTTTTGTTTTGTTGTTGTTTTGTTTTTGTTTTTTTTTTTATTTTTTTTTTTTTTTTTTTTTTTTTTTACAAAATTACGCTAATCTGGTTTGGCCAACTTGAAATCTACGTTTGTCCCTGAACGAGAACAACAATTACGGTGGTGGGTTGAATTCCTAAAGAAGGAATGATTCGAGTACACAGAAGATCTTGGAGTGATCCAATGTTGAAAATGTAGACTGATCTGTATCTGATCTCTTCATATTAGATCATTCTACAGTATGTGATGTTACTAGAGATTTGGCCTACCAATATCATCGGCCAATATTTGCTAGAAAATGTAATATTGATTGACTTCAATATTAGTTTTTACACCTATATTGAAAAAAACCAATACGCGCTCTTGTTCTGCCTCAAGCTTTGTTTTACTGAATTATTTTTGGTAATGGTGTTACAGTGCTGATGCGAATATTATTTGAGTTTTCCAACCTGACCTTTCAATACGGGTCTATTAATGCCAAAACAGGAAGTCCCAGAATGTATTCTCCAGATGCAGTCAGACACCTGGATTAGGCTCAGTTTTAGGTTCATAAAAATACAAAAAGCAGTCAAATAAGGAACTATTACTGATTTATGTTCAGGTACAATATATCTGACTAACCCTACCTCAAACAAACTATCAAAGGTGGATTCAGAACATTTAAATAAAAAATCAAAAGCAGACAAAAGACTAGATACATAGTCCATGAAAACTTGGGGGAAAGTCATCAGTACAGGCATTTGACGTTATAAAGTAATCACTATAATCACAACAACTTTGGACCAAGTTTTTTTTTTTTTGGAGGTAAGTCTCTTTTCCGAGAAATTCCTTGCTTTTGAGGAAGGAAAGAATGTTTAAAAGCTGATGTTCTTCCGTGGTGTTTATATCAAATTCAAAGACTGCTTCCCTTGTTTAATTTCAACCTCATTGTTTTAAAGTCAAAAGCTGTTGACTAAGATTGCTTTTACCATTTTGCTACAACTGTTATTAGTGAGAACTTGCAGGAGAGATCATTTGTCAGACTGAGAAACAGCAAAGTTTGTTGTTTCTAGAAACCTTAAAGGGCCCATGTTAAGCTAAATCAACTTTTCTGTGCTTTTAACATCATAAAGTGCAATTTAGGCTTCATACACATGCCCAAAGTGTTTTTTTCATTGATTCCCTCATTCGTTAGTTAGAGGGTGATTTATTCCTTTCTTACTGCAGGGCAAGCTCCGACACCTCGCTCCAATTTGATGACACGTTCGCACTTTGATGACGAATTTGACACGGCACTGAGCTGGAGAAGCCGCGCCTCCAGGAAGCTCTCTGCCATGATTGACATGTAACAGACACGCCCACGAAGGGAGCATTTCAGCATCCTTCACGCAATGCTATGTATGTATTTTCTACAGTCTATGTATGTACTGGCAAACGCCCCGCCCCCACACTCTGTCTCATGTTTATAAAGCAGCATGAGCTCGGCTACGGAGTGGGTGGGAGGAGGGCGGGCCGTCCTCTGGCCCTACGTCACCATGCTTGAAGGAGGAAGTCAGTGTCCCATCTATAGACACGCCCACTCATGAATATGCATAAGTGGGATACAAATCAGCCTGTTTGTGTAGAGTTGTTCAGAAAGTGACTTTTCAGAGGATAAAATTCTGGAAAACAGGCGCGTTTGGGAAAATAAAAGTCAAATACTATGTTTTTGGGGTTCTTAGAACAAATGGAGACGGGTGAAAAATAGCATGAGATGGGACCTTTAAGTTTTTAATGTTCAAGTCTAAGCAAAAGAAATATGTCTGACCGCACAAGAAAGAGGATCCTTGGAAGCAAAGAAAATGTAGCAGATTAAAGAACCAACTAAAACCTAAGCATGACTGAAATTCATTCTCATTTTGGTCTAATGCAGCTTTTTACTGAAGCAGAGATGGATGTGATCTCCTCAGGTTGGAGTTCTCTTCTGAAAGCTCGAGGCACTAAAGTACTTTGCCTTTTTTTCCCAAAGACTTGAATAGCTTTTTCAAGTCAATGATAAATGTAGCGGTATTGTTGCTGAACAAGGTTAAGAGCAGGACGCTCTAGCTTTTAGCTTCACTCTTTTTGTGCAGAGGAGTTGTCCATCTGTGTTTTCTCTCTGCAATAGACTGGGGATCTTTCCAAGGTGTTCCCTGCATCACGTCCTGATCTGAAGTGATGGATGGGTTTATGAATGGATGTTCAATTTTCACTTTCCAGCTTATCCCAGCCATCCTGCCAAAGGCCTAAAACACTTCTATTCTGCTTCTAATTAAAAGTTGCTGCCATTGCTTTGCTTTTGGCTGAAAGTTAAAAAAAGTCAATTTTCTAAGTTTGATATTTTAGTTTAAATTAGAAACCAGTTGATCATTATATTCCTGAGTAACTTTTTGATGATACAATTATAATGGTCGTTCTTTACTAAGGGTACGAGCTGGTAAAGCGAGAAACAGCAGGTATAGTGACCGCATTAATGAGGGTCAGAGTCACGGCTGGTTGTCAGGAAGATCGAGCCCATAATAATACAGATAATTATGGTTTACATGCATCAGGTCAAAGGACTGCCCTTTCCTTGTAATAAACCGAAACAATACCAATTAATGACAAATTCTGTCATAGACCAGAACATTAGGTGCGGATTAACGTCACATTTTTTGCTCTGATTCTAGAGAAACAGTTGCAGTCATTTGTTTTATCTTGAAAAAAACAATCTTCAGATCTGAAATAACAAATGTTAAAGAAGCCAGGCATCTGTCAACACATGATAAGATGACACATTGTTACCGTAACTAGCTGGATGTACAGGGAACACGCTCATATGCTTCACACATCACTGAGCAAGTGGTGAAAGAGGGATTGTTCACCATGTTGAGCTGCTCAAATCATCCAGAAATAGATTTTTTTTAAACATGAGAATGATATCAGTGTAGGTTCCCTGTGTGATGCGATCACGTCGGTATAAACTCAATGCAGGTTTACGGCATCCTGTTAAATCTTTTCTGTTAAAAATTAGGACAGCGCCGGAGGCAAGAAGAAGTTCATCACTGTAATTACAAAGTGTTCCTATAAAGCAGTCAGTGAGTGTAATTTAAGGCTGGCTCTTACTCACACAGCATTAGAATAAAAGTTGGATTTTATTGTCTTTAGTAGGAGTCATTGAGAGCTTAGTAAAGCTCTGTGATTAAAGGAAACTTCATAAATAATTAACATGAATAGATTATATTCTAAATACTTTCTTTTTTTTTTGTAAAAAGAGATTTTTATGAGTGAGTTTTTCAGTCCGTAACCTTGCTGTATTAAGTACATGGTGTAATCAACACTTTCTGATCGAGCTGTTAATTCCAAGAGAATGGCATAGATGGCGAAACAGAAAAAAGCAACTATTTAGCATTGAGCGTATGTGAACTTTTTTATCTGCAAATGCCATTTCTTCAAAGCTATCCTCAGCACTGATCCTTAAACAAGGCATTTTGAAATAGTCAGGTGCTGTTCCAAGAGGTGTGGGTGCTGTGGCTGCCATCGAGGTTCAGGGGGGCTCAGACTCTTTACTGAAGGAAGAAATAAAGCTACAGATAACCTGGTTACAGAGTTAAGGCACCCCAGGCAGTGTAGACAGGCAAAAGACTTGTGGCGCTGGTGTCACAGAATCACTGGGATCGGATCAAATGCTGAAAGTATTCACAGCGGGCTGAGAGCTATTGATGGAGACAGCGGGAGACAGGGCTGTGATCATGAAGACTGGCATGAGGCCTCAGTGGTTGGAAATGAATTACAGGCAGTGTTTTGCCAGTTGGGAAAAAATAGGCAAATGAAAAAAATCTGTAGGGAAGTACAAGGATGCTACTTCAGTGCAGATGCCAAAGACTTAGAAAAATAAGTTGCTTTTCCTTTTCTATTCTCCCCTAATCATTTACCAGTACTTATCGTGGACCTGGGACTGAATTTCTTTTACCTAATTACACCGTTTTGGCTCCATTTGGTCAAAAATCCAGTGTTCTGAAAGTGCAAATCCAGGAGCGTGACGTGACCTTTCAGCCAATCAGAGTCCCTACGTTTGTCACTAGTCTCTATTGAGAAAAAAGTTGCTAAGAGCTCCACAGTTGTGTGCATTCTCAAGGATACTGGTAAGGGGGGATAGGTTTCAAAACAGGGAAGGGAGGGGGAACAATTCTACATACTGCAGCTTTAAAGATCCAAATAACCTCATTAACCTCCGTTCAAGTCAACCTACCAATTATTTCCAAAATAATAAACAAGACAGTTGCCTCTCAACTCCACTCACATTTCTCTGCCAATAAACTCTATGAACAGTTCCAATCTGGATTCTGCCACCAGAAAAAGCACAAAGACGGCCCTGATCAAAATTATAAATAAACTCATTCTTTAAAGCTGCTTGGGATGCTTTTTAATCAGATAGACATAATGTAGTCCTCAAAATTTAATAAATCGAAGCTCATTAGTTTAAAAAAAAAAAGATTAAATTGCCTCTCAAAAGTTTGTATATCACAACTGTAAAAACTCGGTTAATAGACATTATCAAAAAATTTGCGCAATGTATTATGAGATGTGAAATCCCATAAAAAGATGCGTAGGATGATTTTTACTTCATTCTTACCGTGATTTATTGTATTTCTTCATGTTTTGTTCTCGTTTCTTTATCTGTGATATCACCTCACTCAGCAGAAGAGACAGATATTAAACCCCAAAATAAACACCAGCAGTTGTTTTGCCACAACTTTCAGTGAAAACACCAGAAGTGTGTTCGGAAGTCACTTTGGCAGGGTTTTAGGAGCAAAGACGAGAAACACAAGATGAAAATTTATCATCGATAGCAGCTTCAAGGTTTCAAGTCTTTATTTTGTGGTTGCTGACCTTTGGGAAGGAGTCATAACACAGATCACTTTGATTTGCTCTCCATTATAATTTTGCTTGATTTAAGTGCAAGCGTTCAATACTCACAGCTTCTAAATTCACTTCAAAAACCCTTCCATCTCTTTTGATAAAAAAGTGAAAAGGTAAGACCTCTTCTTCTTTCTTTTTTAAAGCTGATATCTGGAGTTTCTGAGAAATCTGTCTATATGTATGATTCTTTTGAAATGCCAAAAAAAAACCTAACTAGTCTTCTACTATGGTCTACTGTCGGTGGTCATTCATATATATTAATGTATAGAAGTCCCACCTTCGACCTATAGACCCCTATATATGTTTTAGAGACTTTTCAATCAAAGTGAATGCGGGGCTGTGCACGTAAACAAGGCCGCGCGTCACAACAGCAAACAGGTAAATATGTTTTTGGTTCTTACCTAACCCATAGACCTATATCAATGCGACCCAATGCAACCTTGTTATGTTCCACGATGCGCATGCACAAAAGTAGAGGTGTGGCTTCTGGTAGATTGGCAGAGGGAGGAAGTGGAGCTGTTGAGGGCGGGACATCGAGACGTCCTCTCAGAAACTCAGAATATCAGCTTTAATGGTACAAGTATTTTGTCATATAGGAGGAGCTCAAAGTAGAACCACGGCTCAGGTAAACTATTACTAGCCACTTTGGGTGTTTCAGATATCTGGTTACCTCTTGTTGTTGGTGGTTTTCCATTAAAGATTTCTTGGGGTTGTCAATAATGCACAACCAACAGAGAGGGAACCCTAAACGGACTGCTGAAGCACATCTACAACCTCCATTCTCTCTGCAAGAGCCTTGATAACAAATCTGTGTGGTATTTAAAACTTGCTATATATTATTCAACAAGACCATTATGTTTGTATATATTTGTTCTTCAAGAATGAGACCTTTATGTTTGTGACAAGCTGATGGTAATGAAGACAAAAAATACTGAATTATAACATGGGGGATTTGGAGCTTGTGTGGTTTTCATTCTCTGCTTCAGAGACTTCTGTTTCCCCTGAGGAGTTTCCTTCTTTTTTTATTCTCCACTGTTTTGATCTGCCGTCTTTTACTTGTGAGAAGCAGCACCTCTTTTGTCACTTGTCTGCTCAGCAATTAATTTTGTTTGTCACTTCGATTTGAATACACTCCCAGTTTGCATGTCAATTTCATGCCATATGCAGTTCTACTCAGTTCTCCCCAACATTTCAAAGCTAACGAAGAAGATACAAGTCAAATTGATGTCTGTTCCAAAGAATGTCTTGCATAATGTATGCTCAGATAAGTGATTACCTTCGTTTTCTATTCCATAATGTGTTGTTCTACTTTTGTTCTCTCAGTTTTATTTGTATATTCTTCATTGGCAGATGTGATTCTGATAATATCTCATATTTGCAGGCAAAACCTCAATTTTATTCACTTTAAATAGAACAGCAAAACAGTTGTGCATTCATGTTGATAAACAAAACGTTTGAGTGGAAATGATAAATTTTTAAAAAATGCTTTTCCAATGTAAATTACAATAGTTTCTGCTTTAAGAAAGCCTTAGGGGAAGAGTTTAAATAACCAAACAGATCAGAGCCTCCGGATGTTTGACCTTGACTTCTTGACTTTTGACACCATCACCATCAATACTGATTATTTTATTAAACAATTAGGTTGACTGGTTTTTTGTGTTCACGGTGTTTCGTTGGTCCATTTAGTTAGTAATAGGCGCTTTAAATATAAATGTTTAAATGTATTGCGTGACTACTTTGTCTTTCTCTTACTACCAGAACAACACCCGGCATTTGTTCCGGGACCTGATTATTTACAAATTAAGCACTGAATAAAACATACGCCGGCCGCTTGTAGGGTAGCAAACTAGCATGATAACATGTCAAGGCCACACACACGATGTAAAGTGCTTCATATTAATAGTAGTTTGATAGCTGTTCAACAGTGTGAATTATTCTCTATACAGTTACAGTTGTGGAATTAGAGATGTAAGGGCGTTTGAAAGTTTTCAAGTAAAAGTTACGTTCACAGTAGCACCAGTAACACTATAGCATAACATTAGTGACAATATGATCCATATAATACCTCAGCATAGAGTAGCTATCAATGTTTTACGACAAAAAAAATAAATGATCTTGTCAATAGTGCAATGTTGTCACTGCACACAGCTCTGGAGGCTGTTGCTACGCTAAAAGAAGACATTATGTTATAAGAGGGTCGCTCCCTGGTATAATTCTGAATTGCGTCTTTTAAAACAGGCATCGCGAAAATTGGAAAGGAAGTGGCTCTCTTCAAACATGATAGAAGTTCATATTGCCTGGAGAAAAGGTTTGTTGGCTTATAAAAAAAAACTTAGCTTATTACTCAACTTTAATAGAGGAAAACAAAAATGATACTCGGTATCTATTCAACAATGTAGCTGGGCTCACCAAAAGCCACAGCTCTGTTGAACCTTCTATTCCTGTCAGCCTGAGCAGTGATGACTTCATCACAACTTCTTTACTAATACAATTCAATTAGAAACAATGATAATGTCCCCCCTGCAGGTGCTCAATAATTTCTTAAACAAAACAGCTCCTAAAATAACTCCAAGATGTAGCTTTTATTTCCAAAGTTTCACTCCTATTGGTCTATCTGAACTGACCTCAATAGTTAATGTTTCCAAACCAACAACGTGCCTTTTGGATCCAATCCCAACTCCACTATTTAAAGATGTTTTTTTTCCACTAAATAGCACTATAATGGTGAACTGGATTAATGGATCTCAAGAAACAGGTAATGTACCACAGGCCTTTAAAAATGCTGTCATCAAACCTCTCCGTAAAAAACCAACCCTTGATCCAAGTGACTTGTCAAATCATAGGCTAATATCCAATCTCCCTTTTGTTTCTAAAATTCTTTAAAAAATCATTGCAGGTCAACTATGTGATCACCCACATAGGAATCATTTATACGAGAGCTTTCATTCTGGCTTCAGAGCCCATCACAGCACAGAGACTGCCTTAGTAAAAGTAACCTCAGACAGAGGGTTGGTCTCAGTTCTGGTGCTCTTAGATCTCAGTGTAGCCTTCGATACAGTGGATCATTATCTACTGCTGCAGAGACTGGAAAGCATTTTTGGAATTAAAGAAACAGCACTAGGTTGGTTTAAATCCTACCTATCAGATAGAACCTACTTTGTTCATGTTAATAATCTCTCCTCAGGGCACGCTAGAGTTAATCATGGAGTTCCACAAGGTTCAGTTTTAGGACCAATACTGTTTACATTATATATGCTTCTACGAGGTAACATTATCAGAAACATAATATAAATTTCCATTGCTATGTAGATGACACAGCTCTATTGGTCAATGAATTCAGATGAAATCCTTCAGTTATTAAAACACCTCAGAGATAAATTATCATAGCAAATAGTGTCTCTGGATGGCATTACTCTGTCACCCAGCACCACAGTAAAAAAAACGTAGGTGTTGTCTTTGATACTGACTCTCATATTAAGCGAATCTCAAGGACAGCCTTTTTCCACCTCCGTAATATCTCTAAAATCAGGAATATCTTGGCCCAGAGGGATGATGATTTACAGTCCGCATAAACTGGACTGATCTAATTACTCGAGCGAACATAGGCTCATCTGTAAACAGTTGCATTTACTGGTTCAATAAACGTGAAGAGATTCAAATTCTGATGTAGCTGGTTATGATTTACAGTCCGCATATACAGGACTGAATCACAACATAACCTAACCGCTAGAGCGGACATGGGCTTGTCTGTGAACGGTCACATTTACAGACCTTTCAAGTCACTGTTAGCTTACCAATAAACGGGAAGAGATTTGTCACCTTTACAATAACTGTTGACTAGGTCACTAGGAGTGAGGCCCAAGGCAGGCTGACTTGATAATACTGTATCATGTTTTCCTCTAGTCAGTGCCTTCTGATTGCCCTTCTGTCTCTTCTCTGTTTCAGGTGTCGTGAAGCTGATAATGGCAGTTCCTGATCTGTGGTTCACGACTCAACTAGTCTGGGACACTCTGATGTTCTCTCTCTCTATCCTGTTCTGTTGGTCCTTCTGTCCACTAACCCCAACCAGTCAAAGCAGATGGCTGCCACCTCTGAACCTGGTTCTGCTGGAGATTTATTCCTGTTAAAAGGGAGTTGTTTCTTCCCACTGGATCTTGTTGGGTTTTTTCTTTCTTATTATGAATTTTATATTTTGATAAGTGCATTGAGATGACTTTGTTGTAAATTGCGCTATACAAATAAAGTTGAATTGAATTGAATTGAATTGAATAACTAATGCATGCATTTGTTACATCTAGACTAGACCATTGTAACTCTCTACAGTCGGGATGTCTCAGTATCTCACGAAAAAGTCTCCAGTTAATTCAGAATGCTGCCGCTAGAATACTAACAGGTAGAAACAGGAGAGAGTATATTTCTCCAGTATTGGCTTCCCTTCATTGGCTTCCTTTAAAATATAGAATAGAGTTTAAAATCTTCCTCCTAGCCTACAAAGCTCTACATGATAAAGCCCCTGTATATCTTAAAGACCTGTTAGTGCCCTATCATCCAGACAGAACTCTCCGCTTTCAGTTTGCTGGTCTACTGGAAGCTCCAAACGTGTCTAGAAGTAGAACAGGAGGCAGAGCTTTTAGCTACCAGTCTCCTCGCCTTTGGTATTATCTCCCAGTCTTAGTACAGGAGGCTGCTACCTTCTCCACCTTTAAGGCTAAACTCAAAACCTACTTATTTGATAAAGCGTATACCGTATAATAGCATTAACTTAATCACTAGGAACAAAGCCCTAAACCTAAAAAATTAGAAACACCAACACTATATTCAAACACAATCCAGCATCTATACATAGCTCTAATGGGTTGCAAAGAATGAAGTCTAGTCAGACAAGGTTGTGCCGGGTTGTAAACAACCTGAACCTCTTCGTATACCAATCACACTGATGTCCACCCCATACTCATTCTCATTCCACTCACACATTGTTTAGCAACAGGGGTTTCCTTACAGGCAGACCTAATAATACTGTATCATGTTTTTCTGCAGTCTGTGCCTTCTCTTCAACCTTATCTCTCTTTTCTGTTTCAGGTGTCTTGATGCTGGAAGTTCCTGATCAATGGTTCATGGCTAAACTAGTCTGGGACACTCTGATGTTCTATCTTTCTATCCTGTACCGATCTTTTTCCTGTCCACTAACCCCAACCAGTCGAAGCAGATGCCTGCCACCTCTGAACCTGGTTCTGCTGTAGATTTATTTCTGTTAAAAGAAAAACTGTCGTTTATGCTTGTTCATGTGAATTTGTTAGGTTTTTTCTTTTTCCTTTTTTTTTTTAAATTTTATATTTTGATAGTGCTTTGAGATGACTTTTGTTGTAATTAGTGCTATATAAATAAAGTTGAGTTGAATTGAATTGAATTGAATATAACCTGACACTAAAAACAGTGAAATTAACAGAGCTTCATATGTTCTCCAAATTAATGTTGGGCTGCAGTAAATTATGACTTTAGGACTTTATTAATCTTTAGATCTTTATTCAATTATTCAGGTAATTGGATTTTTAAAAGCCACCTCTTTTTGACATCATATGGAGACAGTCTCCAGCTTCTATTCCTGCATTCATCACACAAATAGAAAAGGCCAATACAAAGGTAAACTGTGATGTTGTTTTATTCTGAACAAAGGGGGGCTTGACAGATGTTTATTGTTGAGTAATTAATTTTTGGCCAAAGGTGAAAGTTATACTAATTGCTTTCCTACAAATTGAGGGAATTACAAAAACAAATAACAAAACAATGTCCTGCCTCGTAAAGTCTCTCATTAAGAATGTGACAGCTTGTGTTTATATCATATTTTTATGTTATGTTCTGCTCTATCCCCATAAGAGGAGTAACAAAGCAAATTTTCTCAAGCACTGTACTTAAAGAATAACTCTTTAAGTAGTATTGTCAAGATTCTGTACTTTACTTGATGATTAACCTTTGGGGTTATGTCTTATTTTCACTCCATGACATTTGAAAGACAAATATTGTAGTTTTTTTTCCACCCACTACAGTACTTTTTATCTTTTGACAGCTTGTGATTTTTTTCATTGGTTCAGTGCTAATACTAAAAAGTTTCTGTTGGTTAAATTTGTTTCAGGCAAATAAAGCATTTGTATTGATGTTTGCTTGAGTGACCTTTATTTGTGAAATGTTGAGCCTTTTTAACAGCTTTTTGTTCATTCCGTGAATAATATATCATTTGATGTGGTTTTGTAAACGCAAACCTAAATGTTATGGTGGTTCACAAAGCACCACACAGTGTTATTCAGCTGCACTACAGTACTATAGGCATGAGCAGATTGTGCCCAAGTAATAAAGGTGAGTGCTTCGTCCTTGTCTGCAGCGATACTCCATCGTTTTGTCAAATAATTCATTTTTCTTTACAAACAGTGTAAGCAGACAATTCCTTCCTTCAAATGTCATCACATCCTCATTTCAGCACTCCTTGAGTCATTTCAACTAGTGTGACAATGTAAATGTTGAATATGTTGAATAGACATGGTGTTGTAGATTCATACACTCACAGATAAACACTCACACTGCCTTTGCTCCAAATTCATTTCCAACTGGGAAGGCCGCCATTCCTGGAAGAGCTTCTTGGATTGTTTGGAGGAGAAAATGCAAACAAAGCTGAAGCCAGAGGATACTTGTCCGTCATCAGTGAGCAAAACAAAGCAAATATTCTCCATTCATCATTTACAAGTCATGCTTATCAATTATTTCTGCCATCTGTCAACGAAGATGTTTGAGCATAAACGTCCTGGGTGGAAAATGAACCCACTGCTGTTGTGCTGACAGGCTGGCACACTGAGCCGTCAGCTAATCCTTCCAGTGGGTGCATTTCTGTTCCTCTCAGAAACACACCTTTGCCAGCTTTGGATTCCTTTTGACCTACAGGCTTTGTTCAGCTTTCTATTCGCAAACCGCAAGCTTGTAAAACACGTAGGTGGGATTCCACAGGCACATAACTACATAATCTCAGCTGTGATGGATGTCATATCATTTTTTTTTTTTTAAAGCCACAACCAAAACAAAGTGTGGTACATAAGGGCAAACCATTAAAACACATCAGATACAACAAACAATACAAAAACAGCAAAAAACCAAGAGCACTCAAAGCACACAGTTAAAATGCTTGTAAAAAAAAATAATATACTCATTAAAGGTGCAGTCTGCAACTCTTATAAAAGAGACTTTTTGTCATATTCGCTAAAGTCACTACGTAAGGACAGATTGCCAGAATGCACCGCGACTGACCAAAAAGAACCAATCAGAGCCAGGATTGTGTTTGATGGACTGTCTGACAGCTGTTGCTCACAGTCCCCGCCCCCTTTCCGGTGGGTGGAGTGCCGTCTTTTTTACAGTGTATGGTCTGGAGGAGTAGAAGATGGAATTGGCAACTTTCCTGCTAGAAAGGTAATTACTGCTGCTTGATTTACATTTTGTTAGATTTATAATTGTTACATTAGAAATCTGTAGTGCATGTGTTGTTCGTGTGCGCTTCTCTCATCGCAGCCTCCGTGTTGCTGCTGTAAGTGACACTGTGTTTTTATGCTGCTGCTGCTGCTGAGGTGTGTGCACAGAGAGAGAGAAGTGCTGCAGTCTATGTTATATTACTGTGATGTTGCTGTCGGACTAACTAGCTTGTTAGCTCCTCTGAGGGAGGGACTTTGGAAAGTTTGGAGGCAGGGCAAGAGAGCAGCGGGGAGGGAGAGATCTGAGAGTTGCGGACTGCACCTTTAATAACAATACAGTAGATTGAAATGTATGGGCAAACCCATTTCTAAAAGAAATTGTGATGAATTGGGAAATCCAGATCCAATCTAGGTGAAACTCGGTAGGGTAATTGAGAATCGGTCAAATACGAACCAAGATACGATTTTTTTTTTTTGTATTTCACCAATAATGAGTGGGATTTTTTGATTTTTGATTTAGATCTCCTCCAAACTTTATGGAATCTTCCATGGTAGAAGTTGTATCTTTGGTTAAAATGTTGTCAAAATCCATTGATGTAATCCTGCTAACAGACAAAACAAATAAACACCCGTGGTAATAATACCTCCTTGGGGGAGGCAACAATCCATCATAAAACCATGTGATTAAAGCAAACCAAAGAACGGTCTCATGCACTACATTAAACCAAAGAATAGAAATGGGTTTTAGGAAAGGTTTTTTAAAACAGACAGTGAAAGGGTCCATCTAAGAATCAGAGGAAGCCCATTACAAAGCCTAATCCCCTGTGTGATGAGTGCGTAAAGGTAAGGTAGGGCCAATCCTAAAATGAACCTTACAGCTCATATCTGGAGTTTCTGAGAAATCTATGTTTATGTATCATTCTTTTGAAATGTGAAAAAATGCCTAACTAGTTTCTCACTATGGTCTACTGCTGGTGGTCATAAACATACGTCAATCTATATAAGTCCTGCCTTCGTCCTATAGACCACTATACAAATAGAAAAACACGCTGCGATCGCCCAGCCAAAAACCTTCAACTTCTTGTAGCAAAGACTGTCAATCAAAGTGAATGATCGTGTGTGCACGGAAACAAGGCTGCGCGTCACAACAGCAAACAGGTATGACTGAGCAGCACATCATCATGGATGCGCACTCCAAAACTCCAAAGCTTCTACTAAAAAACAAAAGAAAAGTCCGGGTACAAAGCTTGCGGATAAACGTCTGCGTGGCCACAACAAAATTGATCTTGGAGATGCTTTTCAAAGGTGGAGAGACTTTTAAAAATTATTCCGAACAAACCCTAATTTAGCGACATTTCTCATGGACAGGTAATAAACATCTTTTAGTCAAACGACAATAAGTGTTTTACTAGTGAAAAACAATACTACACGTGTGTTGGTGTGTTAAACATTGTTGTTATGTTCCGCTATGTGCCCAAAAGTAGAGGCGTGGCCTCTGGTAGACTGGCAGAGGCAGGTGGAGGAAGTAGAGCTGTTTAGGGAGGGACATCGAGATGTTCGCTTTTGAATTTTCTCTCTCGTTTCATCCTCCGGATAATTGCTTTAAAGTGCGGGCAGTGGATAGAGTCCAGAATGGGTGTCGCTTACTAGTCTGAATGAAAGAGCAAACAGCCACATTTTGCACTAACTGGGGGAGGACAGGCTCAGCCCAAAGCTGCAGTAATCCAGCTGGGAGAAAATTAAGGCATGGATTACTGTTTTTAAAATGCTTGCATGCAAGAACAGGCCTTATCAGAGCCAATTGTGTAAGATTTAAAACAAAAAACTAACAAATAAAACAGTTTTTACAACTGAGTTAATTTAAAATGTCCATTTGAAAACCCAGGTTGGAAACAGATGGCTTCATATACTTACAATCGACCCAAGTCAACAGAAGAGTCCTTCAGGCACTAAGACTGTTTTTTCTCTTTTACTTTCATTTAGGCTTAAAAACTCAGGGCAAACCAAATTTGATGTCAGCAAGGCTCAAAAGTAAAGGTTGTGGTGTAGCTTACTTTGTAATACCTGAGGAATATAACAAAACTAAGTCACTGTGCTTCACGATCAACCCTGAAATAATAACTCTTGCGCAATCTTACCTGGATTTTGGTGACGTCTTGTTCTTTTTTTTTGTCTACCTTGACAAGTGCTCTTTAAGAGGTCTATATACTGTAACAGTGGTCCCCAATCATTGCGCCGCAGACTGGTACCGGTCCATGGACCAATTGGTTATGGGCCACAAAGAAAAAATAATCATGTAAAAACAAAATAGAGAGAAATTAATCTAACATGATTTTGTTCGCTTGCCTTGTTATGTGACATTTTTGGCACAACGGCCATGGTTACATTATGTTTTTTAATTCGGAATTAGTCATTCCGAATTAAATCATTCGGAATTAAAGTGTTCTGCTTCATGTTTACATGGTAATAGTAATTCCTGCACTGAGATTTACATGGAAAACCGGTTTATTCGGCTTTAGTAAATTCCGCTTTAGGTCTGGGGGTTGGAAGGCTCTGACTGGACAGGGGGCGAACATGACGTGTCACGTCTATCAGGAAAAACACATCACAAACCTTTTATTGTCGACTGTAACACAGACGACTGCACAAGAACTGTTTTCACCTTTATTTTGACTGTAGTTTTTAAGCAGCAGCTCAACAATAACACACTTTGGTCCACGGAGCGGAAGAGAGATATGAACTAATCATCGGTAAATAAAGCCCAGTAAAACTCCAGAAAACAATAACCAGGAGTAAATAGCTGCTCCCTGGTAAAGATAGTAGCTATAACAACCGTTACAATGATAAACTTGGTGATATTACAGCCTGTGCAGCAGTAGTAAACCTCTGACTGTAACCTTAGCCCATATGGGACAATCTTTCATCTAAACATTGGTGCGTTAATAGACCTGCTAGCATTGTGTTTTATATGTTGCAGTTGATTGTTTTCACATTGCAATTGCAAACATTCTCTCTCAACATAGATGGAGCCATGATGTACTTTTTAAGAGATCTAAGAAATCACCTGTTTGTTGTAAAATGCCCAATAGAGCTGTGCTGTACCTGACCTGACAGATGGTCCATTTTACAACATTATCTGACTCTCAAGGATACCCTTCAGGGATCCCGAGATTCTAAGAAAAAATTTCCTGCAAAACCTTGGAGCAATTTTACACCTTCAGTAACGGAAATCCCCCAAGCTCATGAACGTCTGCATCACAGCGAATAAATCCCACCCTAGGAGCGTTTTTAGGTGACAGAATCAGGACAGATCTGATGTCAGCAGCATGAAAGGCAGCATGAAACGAAGAGGCAGGTAAGAAAAACATTTGACAGCGTATCACACAAAAGTGGTAAAGTTAGCAGGGAGCTCAATTGGAGAGAACTTTTTCAGACAGCCTTTGTTTTGCATCATCGGTTCACGAGTTTCAAGCACTAAAGCATCCCTAATTTCAAAAACAGCTGGAGAACAACAGAAAGGAAAGGGACTGCAACAGCTAGCTGTCGAATCAAAATGTTTGGACCAAAAGAAGCCGCTGTTCATTATCCACCCAATCCATCAGCTCCCACTGCTAAATCATCGACTAAAAAACAGGAGGAAAACATAAAATCCCTGAAATGCCATAGAGCAGACATAGACTCTCAGTCTAATTTTAGGTGGCAACCAAAGTAAACATACAAAACAACAGAAAAATACACAAAACAATAGCCAGGATACATTAAAAAAATATAAAGAATTACAACATTGCAGGAAAATACAGTAAAAAGACAAGAAAAACACAGAAAATACTCCAAAAACACACAAATCTACAACAAAAAAGAACAAAACGACAACAATAATACAAAAAATTACTCCAAATAACACAAAACAATAACAAAAATACACAAAATGACTTAAAAAATATACAAATTACAGAAAATGACAACAAAAGTACAGAAAAAGACAAGAAAAATACAAGAAGTACTGACAAACATGCAAAACAACAACAGAAATACACATAAATTACTCCAAAAATGCAAAATGACAACACAAATACACAATATGACAACAGAAATGCACAAAATGCCTCATAACAAGCAAGACAACAACAAACATACACAGAATGACAGAAAAACAAACAAAATTCTAATAAAAACTCTTTGTTCTTTCCTGTATTAATGCTTGGATTGGTCATCATCCTAAATGTTAACATGAATGTTGAGAACGTGGCCCTTTGATCAAACAAACAGAATTTCGTGGCCCCTGCTGTGATAGAAGTTGCCCACCTATGGCAGCATAGAGTAACTTTTGACATTTGGGCGATGAATGGCTCGTTCACTGTATCACAAAGTTCAAACTGCTCTTTGTGCCTCCAAGTTCTCATGTCACTTTGTATTTAAAATCTCTCACTTTGCCTCTGATCTCTGTTGCCCTTACAATGACATGCCATGTCCATGTGGGTTTGGTTGCAGCTGTCACAACTCTCAAAGCAATCAGTTTCTCAGCTTTTCAAGGCAGTAATATGAGCCTATGGGTCTATTTGGTAGATGAGAGAATAAAACAGCCTAAAGCTGAGACCCTGTGTTTACCTTGCAGTCAATCATACTGAAGTTTATTTCAGACTCCCTGATGCTGAAGGATGAATGTATCAAATATAATCTGCTTGCCAAAGAAAGGTTTATCAGATAGTTGGAGGTTTATGAGACATCCCTTTATAAGCTGATATATAGTGTAAAAGAATAAACCTTTCAACGTCTGAGAAACTCAATAATATCACCGTGCAGCTGCTGCCTGACTCCACTAATGTTCCTGCATGCAAACAGCACAACTAATTAAAGGCTTAGCCTACACAGCTATTTGTGACAAAACTGCCCAGCAGCAAAACTCGAGCACACAAAGACCAGCTCCAGCCATAAAGTAAAAAATGACCTTAAAAAGCTCAGCCATCCCTCTGCACTTCAGAAAGGGATCACAGCACTTTATGAACCCAGTGATAAAAGATAAACTCCAACAGTAAACTTTTTTTGTCATGGTGCCTGGCCTCAGAGAGAGGAAAAGGTGTGACGGAGAACGCAATGGTTCCTTCCTAATCTGGTCTGACAGGTCCCGACTCCCAAAGTAAGATTAATTTGAGCTGGAGCTGTGGCTGGACGCATTTAATGTCAACCCTGATAGCACCCTGCTCCAACAAATGAGGGTGCAAAAGTCATGAATTTCTACGACACGTTGTCCGTATTCATTAGCATAGCATTTATTGCAGAACTTTGACATTTTCCTGCTTACCATATGCTGCCAAATACATCAGTCAGCGTGCCCTGTACCCAGCAGTGCAGATGAAAGTCAAATACCAAGAGTCTGTATTCACCTCCTATGAATCATTCATTTGGTGTTCGTTAAGTGAGTATACGTGCTGGCTTGAATTTGAATTTTCAGTTTTTGACCTCTTTGGGTTTTGGATTCTGGACCTCTTGTGGTTTTCAGCATAGCCTCGGGTCACTGGGATTCCCCTTTTTGCACCTGGAGACATTGTCCAAATAAAGTTACCAAAAACAAATGCAAATCGAGCCCTGAAGTTTAGTGCACACAGGAATACATGAAGCAGGACCATTCATTGGATAAACCTCCTCATCAGCTGGTGAAGTGTTTCATTCTCTTGAACATGTGCGTTACCGGTTAACTCTGCTTAGACACAATCAATTCAACTTTATTTATATAGCTCAAATTACAATAATAGTCACCTCAACACATTTAAAATGTGAAATTCTTATCATAAAAAATAACAATACATTGGATTTTATTGAGCGCTTTTTCATAGACACTCAAAGCGCTTTACATTGATGTATTGTTAAGAAAAAACCCAACAAATACATGAGTTACAAACTAAGCTGCAGATTCAAAGATTGTGATACATACATACATGTGATATTTAAAAATAGCTATACTAGTACAGTGCCCGTCGGAAGTAAGTATTCTTATAGTGGGAGGAGCTTAAGTAGAGTTGTCAATTATGGTCAAATGAGTATGTGTTTGAAAGTTGGATGTACAAAGAGGTGTACATACTGTACTCTATACTCTGTAGTGTTATAAAGGGGTTTATTTGTGGGTGCAAAGTAAAATAGCATGTGATTTCCCTGGTTTAATTGTATGGGACATGAACATGATATATAGATAAAGGTTGCACCAATGTTTGCTGGACTTAGGTAAACGGATAATAAATGTACCAGAGCATCCCATGTCTTTAGACCCTACCTCGGCAAAGAAAAACACAAAATTAATTACACGTAAGCATGTCATGTACGTCCAACATACGACCATAGAGAAGAGACACAGAAAACTGGTGGGTTTTACACTAAAGGTGCCGCTCTTCATTTATCCAGGCTTGGGACTGGCATACAGGAACACACTGAGTGAGTCCTTTTGCAGCTGGATTCTCACCACCACACCATGTTAGCGGTTAGTTTGTTAGTTCTTAGTAGTAATAGTACGTAGTATCAGTGTGCGTGCTGCTCAGATGCTCCTCCCACTCATGTCTTGTTTGGTCTAATTCCTGTTGATTTCCAAATCAAAATAAACGTTTTGAAAGGTAATTTCTAAAGAAGTTAAAAATAAGAATCTAGTAACTATAATATGATGAAAAAAAACTATATTATTAGTAAACAATATTAAAAAGTGATAAAGTAATATAATGATAATATAGCAATACTAATAATACAATGAGAATACCATTGTGCAATTGAGACCCGGTCCTTTACTGATCCTACTTGGTGTTTAAGGAGCCTCGGAAAACCTCTCAAAAGCTCAGTACCGATTACTGTCTCCTGCTCTTCTCTGTCATAAAACATTGATTCTGCAGCATTGGAAGGGAGAAAAACTTCCACCCTTCAGTCAATGGATAACTAGTCTAACAGATACCCTCCACTTGTAGAGAATCACATATGTTCTGAAAGACAAATTGGAGGAATAAGAGAAGATCTGGAGACCAAGAGGATAATAAGCTGCTTGTCATGCGTACTGTCGTACTGACATGGAGTGCTGCTGGGCAAGGCACCCCAGGGTTAGGAGGGTGGGTGGGCTTGCTTGTTTTTGTGTGATTTATCCTTGTACATCATTGTAATTACATACCACCTTCTCTGTTCTGTTATGACTTTGGAAAATTTGGGAAGCGCTGCATTTTACAAGTTGTCATGTTTATGCTGATCCTGTTCCTACTTCCCAATAAAACTATATGAAACTAAACATTGTGGTTTTAGAGTAATAAAAAGACAACAGTGTCACTTGAAGTTTCAATAAGTTTCCAACCACAGTTTCACTAAAGTGTGAGCCGTGTTTTCAGACTTGTTCTCCATCGCACTTCTGCAACCAAATACAAACTACTCTACAACCCACTTTGTAAAATCTCAATAGTGAGTACAAACTGCTTAAGCTAAGTAAAGATTAGTGTTGTGCTAAAGACCACAGTATCCAAGACCAAGACTTGCCCAAGACCAGAATGCACCAAGACCAAGACTTTTGGAAGTCGACATCAAGTCAAGACCGAAACCATTAAAATTGATCTTAAAAATCATGACAATGTAGAAGTAAAAACATTCTCTCTTTAGTTTTTTTTAATTAAAGTTGACTGACAAAAAGGTACATCGAATGAATTGAAGATAATTATCGTTTTACCAAGTTCACACATCACATTAATTGTTGAAGAATAGCAGAAATCAGTGCTGGTCTTTGAAGTTCTTGAACGGTCTTGACAGAAAATCACAAGTCTAGGTATTCAGAAACTGAGACAACACCGATCTCGAGAACAAGACTACGCTAACTTTTCTTGTATTATTTAGTTTTTATTGGGTATATTATATCAGGTAACAATCACCTGGTGTTAGTGATAGTGTTATTAATTTTAGCGATAATGTTCTGGAGTTAGAAAGGAGTTGAATCACTCAGTATGGTTGTTTCTTTTCTTTTTATATAGAAAAAATGCCAACACAAGTTAAAACCAAGCTTGAGTATTGGATTTGTGATTTAGAGATTTGTTTTCTTGTGTTCCTACTTTATATTACCTTCATCTCTGCTGAATTATATCCAACACCAGTGGGCTTTGAGTGCTGGAGTTTTAGCGTTTTCTCACTAGCTCTTGACATTTTAGTCAAGCTCAACAAAGCCGTAAAAAGTGTTGTAAGCTAAAGCAGTTACTGTTCGGGTGAATGAAATAGCACCAATTAGAGTTAGCCCCAATCCCACAGCCAGTCCTTCACCCAGTGAAAACCTTCTCCCTGAAAGTCCCTTCAGATGAGCCGTCCGAGGTTTCTCATTCACGTCACGACTCACAATGAAATGCATCTTACTATAAAGACATGGTTTCATTTCAGCTCGCCCCTTTTAACCTTCCCTCAGCCTTTAGAGACAAGGCAGAAGAAGCTCCCAAAAAAAAAGATTAAAGAAGACAATTTCTGATGCTGCATCTTACATTTAGAGGCTGAGAAGGGAAGCATGTTGAGAGGAGTGAATCAGTAGAGGTAGGCCTATTTTTGCTGTTTGGGGGTTAGGAGTGAACATTGCTGCTGTCACTGTCTGCATGGGGGAGAATACAAATCAGGCCACCTTTCATTTTATTAGCAGGGACATTGGACACCGTGTGGCAGCACGACGGGATGAAAACTGCACTTAGCATCATTTTTGAAAGAATCCTTCTGCCTATTTGAACACTAATGAGTGTGAAATAGGAAAATGAACATGTGTGAATTTCACTTTCCAGATGAGCTTTATGTAGATGACAAATTACAGAAATACAGACATGGAGCAGAAGTGAGACACCCTCTGAAAACCAAATCATACATAATTGGAGAGTGTTTTTTTTTTTCTTGTTTCCTGTAGACAGTTGAATTCAGTTGCTGTCACATATTGTTACTTTATATTCTTTTGAAATCAGTCGGCTTATATTTGAGTGTCCCTGCCGTATTTGCTATGAAATAGGCTGCCACCGCATGCTTTTTGGCTAAGGATCGCTGTGTTGAAAAATATAATAGCCTACCAGCTGTTATTTACTTTCAGTAAACATATATACGGTATGAGTGTCTCTGCAAAGGCAAACATTTCAGCTTGAGCTCATCATTCGTGTCCCCTGGAGAAACATATGCAAATACTGATCCAAAGGCTTCTGTCAGCTAACAGCTCAATGGCTTTGACTAACTTACACATAACCTATGTGGAGGGATTGGAACCATCACCTCAGTTTTACCTCTGGAACGACTGGTGAGCAGCAAGGAGGAAAAGGCACCACTGAGGGTATTATTGACCTCTTTGCTGCATCGCTAACCTTTTTAAACCTCTTGGGAATGTTATTCCTCTCTTGAGCTGCTCACAGTGTCTTGTTAACCACGTGCAGAGAACACACGGATGATAGGAGCAGAAGATGGATTGTGGGGCTTATAAAGAATGGATAATTCCAATAAAACAGCACACCGAAAGAAAAAGAAAACTCGCACTGGGGCCGAATAAGAGCTTCAGAACATTCACATTCTGTGTGTTCATTCCCGTGTTTAACCCAGAGGAACTGTCAGTTGGTCTGTAACTTTAAAAAAAATTCACTGCTATACACACAAAGCTTAAAGCAGTTTTCAAGGATTGTAGCGATAATGAGCAACACATAAAAAAATCTAATCAAACTCATCTGAAAACCTTTTCATTCTCATTCATTGTTTATCAGTTAAAAGGCTGTTCAACCATTCACGTTCAATGAATGATGAATATTTCAGTCCACTATATATTACCTTGAAGAGCTGCATTAAGTTGAAACATTTCACCTAAAGCAGAAGCTTTGTTGTTTTAAAGCGTAACTTTAAAACATTTACTGGTTTGAAATGTTATTAAATGCGTGTTTTCCTCCACTTTAGATGTAACCTCTCTTGGAGAGCTATTTTATTTATTCAAGTGGCTCCTGAAACAACGTTGGAGGACCACTTTAAATGAAAAACAAAGGTGGAAAAGAAAGGAAGATTTTCTTTTGTGATTTTATGCCAATAACAACAATTCAAACCTTAGATTAGAGTCGATATTGGAGCGCTTGTTTTTTAAAGTGATATGTGAGAGCTTGGAAATATAATATTGTTCAAAATAAATAGAAGCCTCGCCTTTAGTCAATATTGGATATGAAGGACAATCCATTGAAGATGAATACCAAATGAATAGAAGCAAATGTTCAGTTCCTTCATTTCCTCCTTTATTTTATCATCAGCTCACCTCAGTCCACCCCCAGTGCTAAGGTCTATTGAAATTTAACACAGCTACTAATCAGTGGGCATCTGGCTGGTTGTATTATTCATGTGGTGAGCAGTGCAGAAGTATTTTCAGGCCACTAAGAGAAAGATCAATGAAAACTCTGATTGGATTTTAATTCCCTAAATTTTCATTCAAGAGATGCAGCGATGAAATGAAAGACGATTCATAGTTCTACTCTGGCCCCACATAAACACTAATGCTGGATTGTTTCAAGGACTTTTGTCTGCTTCTAAGCTAGCCAATCATCACCTCATGAATTAAAAGTACATTTGAATCACAATAAATTGTCATCTTTGAGCAGAAAGGTCCAGAATGATCTTTAAACCAATGGTTCTCAACCTTTTCAGCCCACGACCCCTAAAATAAAGGTTCCAGAGACCGAGTACCCCCACTGTACCTGAAGGTGGTTGAAAACATTGAAGAACAGTCATGTGGAGACAGGGTCATCTATAAGGGGGAATAAAGGAGAGAGATTTTTGGGGGCCCATCCATAAAGTCAACATAATGATGGTCCATTGTTCTATCAATCTGTGATAACCACATTTATTTATTTATCTGAGTAATATCCACTGTTATTCAGGAAGTTTATGATTATTTGTGCCATAGTATATTGTCATCTTGAATATGTAAATCCTTGTTTTAATCAGAAATAAAAAAAAAAATGGTGGTGGTGGTGAAATAGGATTTTATAAACCACAGAAATTCGTTAAAAGTTCCAAATTAGAGTTGCCAATAATAAACAGAAAATGTGGTAAAAAAAAAAAGGGTTCAAAGTGTCATTATTGGAACAATTCGTGTAAACTGGCAAAGACGTTGTGTAGAGCAAGGGAGAAGTATTTCTCGGAAATAATTGCAAGTTGCCATGGTAACTCTCGTGTTCTGTTTGCCACAGTTAGCAGACTCACAAACCCTTCAGTTTCATTGCCCCAAGAATTAATTTCTACATCTAAGTGCAATTAATTTGCAAAATGTTTTAGTGACAAGGTCCAAAGCATTAAAAACGCTATCAGTTCTTCAATACAAATGGTAACATTGCAACCAATTTTACATCGGTCTCTAATAAAATAGTAGAAGATGTCATTTCTGGTCTGAGCTCAAGTACATGTTGCCTGGATGAACTACCAACTAGATTTTTAAAGTCTACTTTACACATTTAGTTAACATCTCACTTCAGACTGGAGCTTTCCCAAAGGCTCTAAAAACAGCTGTCATTAAGCCTCTGCTAAAGAGGAGTGCTCTTGATGCCACAGAAATGAACAATTATCGGCCTGTATCAAATTTTCCCTTCATAGGAAAAGTCTTGGAGAAAGTTGACACAGTGGATCATGGGATTTTACTAGAGTGGTTAAAAACCTGGGTGGAAATCTCTGGAAAGGCTCTGGAGTGGTTCAGATCCTACCTTGAGGACCAAACTTACTATGTTGCGATGGGAAACTGCATCTCAGACCTGTGGGGTTCCGCAGGAGTCGATTCTGGGGCCCCTATTGTTCAATTTATACATACTTCCATTAGGTCAATTTATATGCAGCAACAACGTGTCCTATCACAATTATGCAGATGATACTCAGATCTACGTGTCCCTGACGGCGGGTGAACATGGGCCTGTATAGACTGTGTCAAACTGATTAGTCTGTGAATGCAAAACAACTTCCTCCAGTTAAATACAGATAAAACGGAGATCGTTGTTTTTTGGCCCACAAAGACAAAGAGAGATTGTCATTGGTCATCTTGAGGCTATTTCACAAGAACCAAAAAATCAAGTTAAATTTCTCGGAGTAATTATGGACTTAGACTTGAATTTCAACTGTCATTAAGTCCATTACATCAGTGGCCTATTACCATCTAAAAAACATTGCGAAAAAAAAAAAAAAACATAGTGTATAGCTGCCTATGGCAACTGATTGTATTTTAACAAATTTTAATACATACTAGGGGTTGAACGACTACATCATTTTAAAGGTCGACTCTATGTGCATGCTAGTCGAGTCGACGTTGACTAGTCGATGACGTCACCAAGAGCCGAAGCTGAGCCGAGTGCTGGTGTTGAGCCAAAATCTTTGACCTGAAAAAATCTGTGACCGCAGGTGGCGACAGTTCCAACCCCTGCGGTTTCTTGGCAGACATTTACTCCCCCTTAAACACGTTTGTAATTCTTCTCCAGTCTGCATTTACTTCACCCACCGGAACGTCATGTTTAAGGAGGAGTAAATAGCTCCTTAATAGCTACAAAGAGGTTTGCACTCTTCTTCTCTACCGCCTAGAAGCCGCACGGGTTGGAACTGTTGCCACCTTCGGGTCACAGATTTTTGCACAACAGCGGTCTTCTCCCGCTAACGGAGCCTCCGTCCTGCGCTGCTGATGTTTTCCAGATCTGCTTAATACACAGACATATTACCGCTACAGCTAACGTTAGCATGTACTGTATATTAGCTGTAGTATCTGCCTACCAGCTGCAGTTTGAGGAGAAACACTTGATGTTGTGCTGCCTTGCCGTACTGGAGTACGAGGACCCTCGTTTGCTGTGTTGCACCGCCATCTTGGGCAAAAGTCAGGTACTGCGACTAGTCAACGTCACGTAGACAGACTCGCGAGACAACACTAAAGTTGACTAGTCTGTTCAACCCTTAATACATACATATCTATGAAATTGTATCGATGGATTAGTTTTTACTGTATTTTTATTGTGTTTGTGGGTTTGGTGTTGCTGTGAGGCACATTGAGTTGTTTTGTGCATGAAATGTGTTGTACAAATAAACTTGCCTTGCCTTCCCTAAAGGACATGACAAATTGTAAATGTGGTTAAATTAGCAAAAAGTGGTTAAAAGTAACAATAATGGGTCAACATATGCGAAATTAGGTGTGAAAAGTGGTGGAAAGGTTGTCTTGAAAATAGAAAAAATATGCAGAAAAGTATTTGAAATTTGATGGAGAAGTGGGAGTAATGGAGTTAAAATGCATTCAATTCAACTCTTCCCCACCCTTTCCATTTACCACCTTGAGTCTCTCCTCCCTGTTCCCTTCCCCCTACCCCTCCACCCCCTCACCTAGGTGTAACACTGCAACTCACTTTTTATATTCTCCCTTTACGTATTTCTTACCCTTCCTCAGGGAGGGCTGGTGATGGTCACAATTATGCAAAAAAAAAAAAAAAAATCATTTATTTAATTGCAATAACAAAACATGCATTGCAGTCTTAAAAAGATTGAACTTCTTGTTGTGTTGACTTTTGACAGCATGTGCAGACAAGGTCAAAAAAAAAAAAAAAAAAGTGCATTCAAAGGAGCAAAAATATGGCAAGATAAAGTGATGAAGTGATGAAAATAATGTTCAAATGTGGCAAGTTTTGTGTAGTTGTAAAAAAAAAAAGGAAAAATAAGCAGTGGGCCCAAATTGTTGAAAAAATATATTCTTAGTTTCTTGAACGCATCTGGCGGCTCCCTCCCAGTGTCTTGCAACCCCAAATGGGGTCCTGACCCCTAACTTGAGAACCACTGCTTTAGACAATGACATATCTCCTCTTTTTTTAAAAATTGAGTGAAATAATAATATATCATGCATTAAATGCTCTGTGAGGAGACACAGTAAAAAAACAACAGTGAGTCAACCAAGTCAAAGATAAAACGGGGCTGTGCACACAAATATTAATCACCCTGTCAGAGGATGTTCAGATTATCATCAAAACCAAAGCACATCACGCCCGTCTCTAGGATCTAATTACTCAACTATCTCAGACTTTTGGACCCGAGCAGCACGAGAGCAGCCGCACGCTGCTCTGACGCCTCTGGGCTCTGTTTGAGCAGTAGGATTTTTGTAGTGCACTGCACTCATTGATCATTACTCAGAATAAAAGCAGCTGTCGTAGCCTGGCCACGGACTATATTGACAAGGATTATTTTCGCAGAACAGCATCGCTCGAGGGAAATTATAATGATTGTAACGCATGATATTTTTTGCAAAGTTGTTTTTCGTTCAATGCCCTGAGCTCAGCAGTACAGAGGCTGCTGAAAGACAGTTCATCACCCCACATTGAAAAAATCTATTGGTTTGAATGCAGACAGAAATGATAATAAACACAATAATAACAATAACCGCAGCAAAATTGAGTTGTTGATTGTCAGCACTTCTGCCTTGCAGCAAGAACTCTCAGAGTTCTGGTTTTCATTCTCTGGGAGGCAAATCAAGACAATTCTCTGTGGAGTTTGCAGGGGTGAAAAGAGTACAGAAAAAATAGTACTGTTACTTTGATGAAATTTTACTTAAGTAGAAGAAAAGTTACTGGTTTAAAAATCTACTCGAGTAAAAGTAAAAAGTAGATCACTGGATAATGTCAAGGATGTCAATTTGATGAGGTAAGTATTTGTGTCAATACATCCAACGTGTCAGAGCATCTAATGAAACATTTTCCAGTAAGAGAACAATTCCTATCTATAGGAATCTCTGAAAGCAAGAAATGCGTACAGTATGTTACATAAATTCTTTAAAACATTCTAGGTGGAATGACAAAAATTTTGTTAGCATCTATGCTGTTATTAGGTAACAGCATTTGTTTTTCAGTAACGGGGTAATCTAACTAATTACTTTTTACGCCGTTACAACGCCGTTAAAGCTACTGAACGTTAAATGCGGTGCGCTACATGCACTGATTGAATAAACTGTAATCAGAAAGCATCCCTGGCTTCATACGCAGCTGTAGTGAGGAGGTGAGTTAAAAACAAGGTGAGCGATTATGTTTCATGGTAGCCAATCAGAGCCAGTGTTTTTACACATGTGCCAGCACACGCACCACACACACACAACCACTACTTTTTTTTTTTTTTTAACAGTAACGCAAATAGTCACTTCCCTTGGTAATGAGTTACTATTATTATAGAGTAATTCAATTACTAACTCAATTACTTTTTGGAACAAGAAGTGAGTAACTAATTGCTTTTTTTTAATGTAACGTTCCCAACACTGGGAATGATTCCTTTTGCAATACAATGAAAAAAACATTTAATCATGACAATTATTTTAGAACAAAACAATGAAGATACTTGTAGCCTGTCCTACTTAAAACAGTACCACCAAATTACCTACTAAAATGTTGTATTTGAGTGCTAAAATGGCCTTTTTAAAAGATCAAAGCATTCTTTGTCATATATATGGCAAAAGAATAACATTTGGAAATCAGTAAATTCAGTGTATAATTCTATTTTGAGATTGAGTGCCTGGTACCTCCATTGATTTACAGGCACTCCACACACAAATTGGTGACTCATAAAGTACGAGCATTGTTTTTTTTAAAAGCTCCCCAACATAGACATATTCTAACAGTGGTTACAGTGGTTTGCTTCAAAAAGCAATTTTATAACGAGTATCATATAATTTATTTTTAGAACATTTTCTCAAAAAATGAATAAAATATTACAGAAACTCAAAACAAGATTATAAATCCCAACCCAAACGTCTCACCATGCAGCTCACTTTAAAACACTGTATTTCTGTCAAAAATCTGTCCTATTGGGAGGAAAAAAGTGTAGTTTGTGAAAGCTATCGAAAAACATGGCTGGTTGAAGAAAAGAGCAGCAGATTTTGAGCAAAAAGTATTTAAATCTGTGTCGTATAATTCTCTTACAACTTGTATTTCTTTGAAATCTAATTGGACTTTGGAGACAAAAACGCCATTTATTCTTTAGTTTTCTGTTACTTTCTGAACTATTATGGAGTTTTCTTTATTAAATACTATTTTAAACCTCTTTCTGTACATTACTGAAATGCAAAAACTTCACAAATCTATAGTTGTCTTTTGTACAGTTGCTAACCTGACATACAAAACACAAACCTGATGGCAGGTAAAATTCATTGATGCCAACTAGGCCAAAACGGAGCAAAAATTGATATAAAAACCTTTCCAATTTCCTCTTTCTGAAATCTCATTAGGATGTGATTGTTAAGGAGAAGTTTGAAAGTTTAGACAAGTTGTGGAGGAAACTTTGAGATGAAACACTGTATCCACTGGGAAGAAAGGCTGAGCCGAACATTGCATGACAGCAGCGAGGCAGCAGAAATGTTTTTTTCTGTCACAGGAGTGGCAGTGCATCCACACCCCAATCAAACTTTCACAAACAGGAAATGCACCAGGAGGATTCTAAACCTGCCTTATCATAAAAGTTTGACCCTGTCAATTCGGCTGGGAAAACAGTAGATACGATGTGACTTTGTATAAGTTTCTCAGTAGATCTAAATCATTTTGAATCCTGCATCCAAACTTGACCCCAATTCTCCTTTAAATCTGTTAAAAACACCAGCTGCTGAATCCTCATAACCCAAATAAATCTTCAGTTGGAATCCACCAAACGTTCAATTTCCTTCCATTATCCAGCTACACTCTTGTTCTCCTTCGGAAATAGTAGAAATGCCAGGGACAGCACGACTTGTACTTCACAATTTGAATTAGAAACTGAAGGAGTGGGAGATGAAGCTGACCTTCAAAGGTAACTGTCCAAATAAGAAAATATAGGATGTATTTATTCTTACTGATTCGCAAAGATGAGGATTTTGTGTCTGTGTGCGAATACAAATACAAACCTTAGCCATGCTGAAATCCATCTGAACTGAAACCTTTTCCTTTCCTTTAGTAAACGAAAAAATTATCTGTATTTTAAAATTAAAAAAAAGCATTTAGAAGTCGAATACATGTTTTAAAACCATTAGCTTTTAGGTGCAGCGATTGGTTTTTCCACAGATAAGGTTTCATGTGAATGTTGGATTGTTCTCCCATGAGCAAACATACATTTTACCAGTTATTTAAGGTCATTACGGTCATATTTAGATCATTCTATTGAATAATAGAGAATATATATTTATATATTCTATTGAATGATAGAATATATATATATATATATATATATATATATATATATATATATATACATACACATTCTGCACAAAGCTGCCGCTGAGAGCGGAGCCGCTGTTAAAAGTGGAGGAAATAGAAAGTAAATTGAGTCTATACAAAGTTATTTTTATACTCTGAAGGAGTTGTTTTGTTTTCCAACCTGTCCTTGCTGGCTGAAGTTGAACACATTGCCGAACGGGACTTAAAAGTTATATTTTATTTCATCCAAGGAATATTTTTGTCATAATGTATTAGTTGTTTCATGGAACTGGAAAGCCAAAATAGCAGATTTGGACATAAATGATTTATGTGGTGTGTAATTGAAGCATAGCTGAATTGAGCTGGACAAAAAACAGACTTTTACTGATATTTGAAGCCACCAGATGTATTATTTAATTTGTTTATGCATATTATTTGGTTGTTATGGTAGGCCATTAAGGTTGGGATCAATAATCCAGAGCTAAGATCAGAGTTGGATTCCACGTGTGAGATAAAAGATGGTGAGCCACCCAGTGAGTAACATTTAATAGTGATAAAGAGTTTTGTCAACCATACATGGTTATGCTATAATGGTGTTGTTTGAATTGTAAATGCTTGGTTCAAACAATAAACAAAAACAGGTGGAACTTAAAGGGAAACTGGAACAAAATGTTGAAACTAAAGAACTAGATTTTATTCAGAATAATACTGCTGTTAACTCAAATACATTAAAGGATAAAACTTGAAACTATTACAATGATATCCTAGCTTGAGAATAAAATCCTTTTAAATCTAAATAATATGTTTAAAAGAAAAAGGGATTGAGAAACCAAATCACTTAAAGAAAAAGGGTAAAAATATTTCATTTTCTTAAAGTCTTGAGTCTTGTCGACTCTTTTTCTATCTTCAATGAAAAATATTTTAAACTTATTCCATGGTCTGTGGTCATTAATACATTCTACACCTATCACTGCTTCAGTAGTCAAACCTAGCACTGACCTTATTATACTGTAACGACTCCAAAGGTGTTACACAGTCGTCCTGTCCCCTTTGCAGAAAATCACCCCCAAAGTATGATGTTTCCACCCCCATGCTTCACAGTGGGGATTGTGCTCGTCCTTCTTTTTCCTCCAAACACGGCGAGTGGATTTTAGACCAAAAAGTTTTATTTTGGTCTCATCTGACCACAAGAGTTTCTCCCAAGCCTCCTCAGGATCATCTAGATGGTCATTGACAAACTGAAGATGGGCCTGGACATGTGCTGACTTGAGCAGGGGAACCTTCCGTGCAATGCGTGATTTTAACCCATGACTGCGTTGTGTTCTACCGACAGTAACCTTTGAAACTGTGGTCCCAGCTCTCTTCAGATCATTGACCATCTCCTCCCGTGTAGTTCAGTATTGGGGCTACATTTTGGTGAAAGTTGCCAATCTTACGATTAATTTGTTGTGAATTTTGGAAAAAAAAATGTCTGAAGCATGACCTTTAAGACAATTGGTCATGAGACTGGGGACCTTTGTGCAACATTTGGTGATTGTTCGTGCATGGGAAGTATGATTTCCTCTGAAAAATTAGAGGACAACAATCGAATTATATTTTTTTGACGTGGGGCAAAAAAAATGAGAAAAATTTTGTCGACTCAAAAAATTGTAATAAATCCATACATGAACATGCCGCAAAAAAAAAACATTTCCATTTTTGTTGGACGTGGTTGCTTGTGCCCTGCTGTCATTTTACGTACATCATCGGAAAGTTCAATAGTGTCTATTCTTAACTATCGGTGACATCAATGATTGCTTGTTGTGATGGTTTGACCCTGATGTCCAAACCACAGGCATCACATGTGTCTCTTCCTCCTGCAAACGTGCATTTTATGTAGACGTACAAGGACGAAAACACTCCATATGGGTGTTGTTATAAGAATATGCCACTGTGTGTGTGTGTGTGTGTGTGTGTGTGTGTGTGTGTGTGTGTGTGTGTGTGTGTGTGTGTCAGGCCATGAGTGAACACTGACCTTTGACTCCATTACCGATGATTGGATTGGCTCCCCTCACCCGTTCAGACAAACGTTGGCCGCCTGCCCGGCTCCTCCCCCTGCAGGGACCAGGCCAGACCCAAACAATGCATACAGTGAGAACATACTCTTCTACCTTCTATAATCCATCTTTATCCCTGCATCCATTTACCAAACTAATCCTAGTTTGTCCAACCTGTCCCACCTCAGTAATCTTTGCTCCCTGTATATTTCTCTCCCATCACTCAGTACAAAATACTCTGAATGCCATTTATTTTTCTTCCTTTATAACATCCCTCTCCTCCTCATTCATTTATTTCCAGCCAAAAATCACTTTTCCCATCATGACATTCCTCGAGTTTAAATCATTTGTTTGAATCGTCAAATTAAAAGCCCATAAACCAAAACAAATCCCTCCATCTTTATGCATTTACTAAACATCTCATTTTAAACAATGTATGAAAAAAAAAGCCCCCTTGATAGTTGTTTTTTATAATATTCTGGCTCCTGATGGCATGCATCTGATGCCTTTTGGCATTATAAGATTTATTTACTATTTTTTATTTTCATGGTGTTGGGTTTAAGCGAATGTCCATGTTGGTGAAAATCTGTACAGCTGTGTCCTAATTCAGAGCTCGACCACATCTGGTGAACTGATTGTGTTGTTTCAAAAGTTAGCAAACTGTCAAATATTGTTTATAATTATTTTTGTTTTTGTTACAGCAAGAGATTATATGATGACAGGCAAGAAAATTGGATTTTCCGTTGCAGAATTTCTGCACCGAACAGCATACTTACTGCTCATCTCTATCATTGGTTATTATAGTCAGTATTATTTCATTTTTAAAGTTTCACCTTTGTTGGATTTTTTTTAAGGATTCTTTTCTGTGCTACGAGATCGTTTTAGGGTGTCCTTTGTACGCTTTTAAATGTAATGCATCTGCACTCAATTCCTGTCACTTCATGCAACTGCAATAAATTACAAACTTCAACGAACAAACCACAAAGTTGAACAAATCCAGCGTTTCCATCTGCCCTCATTTATCACCTGCCGTCTTTACTTTTGGTTCCAGCTCATTGCGCTGAGCAGTGCTGTCTATTTAAGGTCGCCGTCAGCCTACATTACACGGGGTCACCAAATCCCCACTTGTGTGATCCAGCTCACTAACAAACAAAGACATGCTGCTTCAATCAGCAAAGTTGCTTTCTAAACCAAGTAACATCTCCCAGCATTCTGTGTTGCTGAAATGTAAAGATACACTCTTTTTTGAAAACGCAAAACTGTCTCTTTTTTTTTTCCTCCATCAAATCAAAACAAATCCATTTTACTTACAATTTAAATGTACTAAGAAAAAAAAAAAAAGTGTACTAGTACAGTGCCCGTCAGAGGTATGTATTCATGTGGGAGCTTAAGTAGAGTTGTCAATTATGGCCAAATGAGTATGTGTTTGAAGGTTGGATGTACAAAGAGGAGTCCAGGGGTGGTGTGTAGCTCAGTGGGTTGAGCGCCCGCCCCATGTACGGAGGCTGTAGTTCCTCACCTGCAGCCGGTCCCAGGTTCGATTCCCACCCTTTGCTGCATGTCATTCCCTGCTCTCTCTGATCCCTTTCCTGTCGAGCAACTGTCATATAAAGGCCACTAGAGCCCAAAAAATCCTTTAAAAAAAAAAAAAAAAGAGGAGTCCATACTCTGTAGTGTTTAGTAAATGTGTGTGTGTGTGTGTGTGTGTAAAGATTGTCAGAATAGTGCAGAGATGTTCACTCAACTGGAAAATGACTGCACATGCATTACCGCTATGCTGGTTATAAACCATATAGCACTCTGCTGGTGACAGCGAGAAAGAGAACTGCTACTGTAATACAACAATACTCAAATGAAATGCTATTTGACTGCTGAATAAATCTACACTCACACATATAGGACGGATACCTCAGTAATGCAATATGCGAAAACCTCAACACCAGGTGTGTGTGTGTGTGTGTGTGTTAGATATTAAGGCTAGTGCTGTTTATTGTAGGCGTTAAGGTGCTGTTAAAACCTTTCCTCTTTGTGGTTGGGGGGGGGACACAGGGGAGATCTGTACTCTCGGCCGGAGGCTGCCTCTCCTCCGGGGTTAACGCTAGTACACCTCACGCTCTTCAAAGATGGTACGGCATAGAAAGAACAGGCCGCACTCTCACACACACGCATCAGCCGCGCACATGCACCCACTTGTGTGTAATAGGGATGTCCCGAAACACCTTTTTCATTTTCGATACGATACCGATATTGATCGGATACAATATCAGCACGAATTATACATACTAATTATGTCGTGTGGAATGTTAGAAAAAGCTTAATCAAGTGATGTTACTCAAACAGAGAACAATAGTCAACAATTCAAGTTCACTTCAGTTATTATTTACTGTCAGTAAATGGTGAGAACAACTGAGGGCGGGGACAAAAACAACAAAAACTTATCGGAGCACTTATATTAGAGATGTTAGATGCAGTCCGATAAAATCCGATATTTGTTTTCTGGCTGATATCGGACCAATATCTGATATCGGATCGGGACACCCCTAGTGTGTGACTCGCTACCTGTCCCGGTGGCCATATCAGACTCTCTCCATCTATCACACGCAGTTGCATCAGCGGCGCGCATCAGCCGCGTGCATGCACTTACTGTATACACTCAACACTCACACGCAAGCACGCATGATCGACGTGTGTATTTGTGTGTGTGACTCTACCTGGGACTTTAATCTCCTCCGTTGGTTCTCTCTCACACGCACGCTGCGGAGAAATATGCAGCTTTCAACACAGCAGCCATTGCCATCAATAACTTCCGGGTGAGGTCTGTCCGGTCTAAATAGCGTACGGTCAAACTAACATGAAAATAAACATTTTGAAATGTCATCACCTAATAAGGAACAGTAAAAAAAAGAAAAAGTATGTTTCCTCAAAAGAGAAGTCCACAGACGCTCTGGCCACACCGGAAGTGAGTTGTGTAGTGAAATAGATATAGATGGTGCGCTAGCGCCCCCTCACACTCCGAGGGCACGCACGCACACAGACCTTTCTTGAATTACAGTATAGATTTATAGATAGATATTTGGTAAGCTGACGTGGAACAGCTAATCAGCTGAATACTCGGTCAGGATGCTTACCTTTACAGGTAGATGTGTCAGCTGGAGGGTGAAAGCGTAAAGACTCAGAGAGAGCTTCTGATAGATACTTAAGCACACCTCTAACAGGTTGGTTTACTACCCTGCTTGATATTAAAGTGAGCGGCTGGGACCACGGCTGTTGGTTAATTCATCAAACCCAGCTCAGGGTTATTTCCAGGTTTAACCTGAGAGTCTGGCTCAGTTGAACCAGGATCTAACTGGAACGGCCGTTTCAGACACTTTTTCAGATTTTAGCTACTTTGCCAATAAACATTCCCTTTATCCAATTTTTGTCCTTTCTTGAATATTTTTGGTCACTTTTCATCAAAATAAGCTCATTTTTGCCCAATAAATACCACTTGTTTCCTTTTTCTCTACATTTTGCCTATTTTTGCCCTTTGTCACTATTATTTGCCACATTTTGCTCATTTAAGTTACCCTTTAACATTAAATACCACCTGTTCCTCTTTATTTGCCCATTTTTTTGGCCAGTCTTGACTGCTTTTGGCCCATTTTAGTCACTTTAGATTCGTTTCTTGCCACATTTTTGACACTTATAGACAATTTTTGGCCACCTGTTACCATGTCTGCCTCCACTCGCTCTTAAAAAAACGTAGCGGACCTAATCAGCCCACCGAGGCGATGCCTGGTATGCCAGATGGCCAGTCCATCCCTGCCTGGGGGGTATTTCATTAAACCCAGCAAAAGTTAATTTCCAAGTTCAACCTGATAGTCCTGCTCACTTAAACCGGATTTAAAAGGCTGTTTCATCAAAGAGAAAACACCTTAGTTGCAGTGGAAAGACCGTTGGTGGCGCAAACCTGCTCCCGACGAGGTTTAAGCAGCAGGTTTAAAACACTCAACAAAGAAAGTAAAAAGGTGTCAAAAAAGACTTGTTAAACATTTTCTCACCATCTACGGCATTAATGGTGTTTTAAAAGTAAATTAAACAGAATATCATTGTAAATGTTTAATTATGATTTTAAATCAATACCAATGAGAGTAGAATCATCATCGTATTACGTGTTTAATGTGTTTTGTACTTTTTAATCAGATGATCACAGTCTCCATGTGTTTTAGACCAGTGATTCTCAACTGGTGGGTTGGGACCCAAAAGTGGGTCGCGGACCTATACTGGGTGGGTCGTGGACAGCTGGTCAAAATTAAATAAATGCTTAATGTCTCTCATGTTGTATTTTATTTTGAAGGAAACTTTTTTTTGATTGAAATTCTGTGAAATGCATGTTACACAGGAAAATATGTAGATTTGTGTTGGAAAAAATATTATATTATATGTGTTTTCAAAAGCTATTTTTGCAAAACTAAATTTTGTTGGTCGAATTCTAAAAAAAAAAAAAAGAAAAACAGTGGGTCGCGATTTAATATCCGTGACAAAATGTGGGTCCCAGGGTGGGACCAGTTGAGAACCACTGTTTTAGACCATCTATCGCCTCCCATTTACCACACGGTATATATCAATTCATTCAGGATCCATTGATAATGAGAAAGCTCTAAATATACAGAGAGGGAGAGGCTGTTCAGAGATGTACAGGGCAAACCACTAAGGCTCCCCAATGCCAAAATCCATGGACAGCATCACTTTTACGGGAGGTAAGCAGTAGTCAGGGAAGGAGTGAGCAAGGCGGGGGCGGCTGCAGTGTTGGATGTGACATCCAGCATCATCCAACAGCGCACACAGCACAGCTACTCCCTCCGTTCATTTTATTTTAATGTTTATTGCTGAGTTCCAAGAAACTATTCATCAAAACACTCACAAGACTCGTAAAGTACATCTTATTTATTTAAATGTGAGTTACTGCATCGTCTTTTTTAAACGCTGACAGGTATATAAAAAGCTAAACATCCACAATGAACTCATCAAACTCACATGGATCAGTGTTTGATCACACATGCTTCAGTTGTTTTCTGTGATAAATTAACTAAAAAAAAACACCAACTTTAACCATTTACTCCTTTTAAAATGTTGAAACCACGAGAAACTTTTTTAAAGTTGTCCGTCCTTTTTTTTCTTCTTGTTTTCCTCTTCTCGCTCTCTGCTCAGTAACAGATGACGTCAAATCCTCACTATTGGTTTCTATTGGCTGTTTACTCAGAGTAAAAGCTGCAGCGCATACAGTACGTCCTCACATCTCTGATCATTAAATCTGTGATGGACCTCGTGGTTCTTCACTAAACCTAAACAGTGTCAGCTGTGGCTGAGCCGGTGAGATTCAAGGCGTGGTCACAGAGGGCTTTGGTAAACCTGGTTTAAACCATAGGTCTGGTTCTTTTAAGAACACCTTGATGATATAGCCATCTGGTGTTTATGGCTGAGCTGCAGCAAACACAACATCCATGGTAAACAGCTGCAGGGAACAGACTGTGTGGACTGATATCCATGAGTGCTTTAAGTGGGCCGGTATGCACAATTTAAAATATAGCTTTTATAACTAATTGTCAATGTTTTTTTTTTTTTATGTCCAAGGTAATACATTTGGCTTCATGACACTATGTGGATTTGATTTTGAACTGGCTTTGTTCTTTAATTATTTGTCATTTCTTACAATAAAACTATACATACTGTATATAGTATGATACATATATAAATATCATCTATATTTGTATGACAGATTGACACACAAACCCTGAGAATAAAAGTTATTTTGGGAGGAAGTCTTTCTAACAGTCCGTGATTAGTCGCTAACTTCAGCCATCAGAGCGTTAGCTGCGCACTGTTTAAGGGAAATTAAAGGTCCCTTAGGAGAGTTCTTCTTAACTTCATTATCTACGACAAAATCTCAGAGTTGGAACTGTCGCACCCACAGAGTTTTTTTCTAGTCACAACTTTTTTTGATCTTCTTTTGGCAAACCAAAGAGGTTTACATCGGCATCTTTAACTTTTCCTGATTATTTAGAGCAACCAAAAGCAGCACAAATGGGCATTTTGACCTAAAAAGCTGCTAAATGATCTTTTTTATTCCAATAGGAAACAATGGGATGTTTACAGGCAGTGGGGCTTGGGACATCATTAATCAAATAATTTCAAGATGGCGGAATACAGGCTCTAAAATGGTAAAGTAGTCCCATTTTTAAAAGTTAATAAAACAAATACGGTGCAAAATAATGTGTTTTTGTTAGGCATAGATCTTCAAATAAATACATTTTAGGTCATATGGAATCAGAACAGTATCATAATGAATGAACTCTTGCAGGGTTTTTCACAAATGCACATGCTTTGTTTCACAAATATTATTTTGAGATTATTTTTAAACCAATTGTAGAGCTACTGATATGTGAAAAGTGTGGAGAAAATGTAAGAAGCCATATGATTGGCTGAAAGCAAACCCATCTGATTGGCTGATGAATCTGTCAATCACTTTTATCAGCCAATGGTGACGTTTGTTGACCCGCGACGTCAGGGCAGTCTCAAAATTCACCGCAGAGATTTCTCTCATAAATACACTGAGGTTTCACAGCACAGTAGTGGTTTGTAAATGCACATTCAGCAATTTGCATTATCTGTGGATTTATATTACAAGTGTGCCTCAAAATAATATTTGTGAAACAGATCGTGTGCATTTGTGAATCTGAAACACAACTGTGAAACAAAGCATGTGCATTTGTGAAAAACCCTGCAAGAGTTCATTCATTATGATACTGTTCTGATTCCATAAGGTCACATTTGTAAAAATGTGGAGGATCACTTAAAGTTCAGTATCAGCAATAGATTTTTTATTTATTTTTTTTTTTTTTGCACTGCTGAATTTCCTTGAGATATTTCTGTCTTATTTCCTGTTTGTAGACCTTTTTGTCACACCCAGAGACGTACTTATATAATGTGTGGGCTCAAGCAAATAAACCAATGCCATCAAACTTTTTGGCCTGTGTATCTGCGTCGACAGAAACCTTAGCTAAAGTCAAAACGTGTTACAGTTTTCTGCAACAAACTTAAAAGTTTCTCGAATGGGATATTAGCTTGTTTTTTATTGGTGCAGTGCCTTTATTTATTCACTAGGCCTTAGTAAGATTTAATTATGACAGAATGTAGTGTCTGGGTTCCCAAAGTGGGGTACGGGTACCCCAAGGGGTACGCAAATTGTCATAGGGGGTACGTGAATAGAAATTAAAAAAACATTGATTAATGTACCCATGTTTGTACTTTACACGATGTATAAATCATACATAAAGTATGTAAGGCGCTAGGGATGTAACAATTAATCGTAAGGCAGTTAAAAATCGATTCATAGGTATCACGGTTGATATCGATTTTTTGAAAATTGAATCGCAGTACTTTTTTTAACCAGCAGAGGGCGCTATCCACAAGTGTAAGCGGCGGGCGGAGTCTGCTAATACTTTATTTCTGGCCGCCTTCTACTCTTAAATATGTTAATAAATGATTCATTTCCCCTTTAGCACCGAAAAATATCTGTAATATTACTTGAATATCTGTAAAAGTCACGTTTTTCTATTAGCTCTGTCTGCTAGCATAGCTTCTCTTCTTCACTGCAAGATATCTGCATGCCAACCGACCACTGTGTTACCAGCGCCCTCTACTGGTCCAAACAAATATGACGTAAATCAGTGTAATCACGGGTTTTTTTTTTTTTTAAAGTCCAATTGTTAAGGCACAAAATACATTTTCAGTTGCACTTTTAAAAGAAAAAGAACTATTATGCAATTTTGCATTGTTTATTATAGAACCAGAATTTAAATTAATAGGCTTCATTTTCATTTCTATTATTCCTTTATTTATTTCATTCAAGATTTATTTTTAGTTAAATTACATTGTTTTGAATAGTTAATCAAGGGGTTCTTTTGACAATGAAATATAAAAGGAAAATAATACAGTATTTTCTAGTTTTTTTCACAAAAAAAAAAAATTGTCTACAGTCCCATTTTGTAAAATAAATCGTGAGAGAATCGTATCGTGAACCCAGTATCGTGAATCGAATCGTATCGGGAGTTGAGTGAATCGTTACATCCCTATAAGGCGCCAATAAGATCCAAGCAATAAGGGACTATCAGTCCCTGCAGGATTTGTTCTTTCAAATCTCATTAATTTTGTGAACAGTTTTCTTTCATTTTGTGGAAATTGTTAAATAATCGCAGGTAAATTGACTTTTTTTTTTCAATTTAAAAAAAAAAAGCATGGGAAAATTGCGATTCTGCAAATATTGTGGAATATACAATGAATTTGTGTATTTAGATATCTGAGATATCCTAGCTGATTTATCTACAACTGAATTATTTGGTAATCTGGACAATAGTTTTTTCTGTCTTTTTAACTTTCTCCTGCAAGCTGAATTTGATGGCCTAAAGGGCCAGATTTGTGCTGTATGGCTACGTTGTATATGACATTACATTATTATGTTTTAAGTGTGCAGGAGTAGGGGGTACATGGCTTCAGGTTTAATGTCTGAAGGGGTACAGGATGGTGGAAAGTTTGGGAACAACTGTTTTAGTGGATTTGTTTCTGAATTCGTGTGTGCCTCTTGGTGACTTTAACATGTTTTATTTTATGAACTTGTATGTTTTAATATTTTATGATTGTAAATGGGATTGTTATATGTTGCATTTTTTACTGTACATTCTACTGTACAGTTCCTGTAATTTGTGTAATTAGCATTATTTTAGGTTGACAATTGAACATTCGGTCCAAGGACTACAGATGAAAAATAGTCCTTTGGCTAAATCTGGTATATTTTTAGTATTGAAAAATGTGAAATAATTAAAATAAATAAACGATGGGATCAAAAAGGATACTGAAATGTAGTTTTCAGATTTGTCTTGATACGTTTGTGTCATATTTTCTAAATGATCAACATACCACCACCACAGTGGAATATATTCTTAAAGAAAGATAAACATTAATATTAAGCCTATTTGTGATATTATTGCAAAATAGGGAGGGAGGGGGTAGGAAATAACCCAGGTTCGTGGTAACTGTGTTGCTTTTATCGAGTCTGTGGCACATCTAACGTATAACCCTGATGTCTGAACTCTCGCTTATAGTCGGGGAAAATAATCCTGCACACTTTCCCCTGTAATGATTGTGCTACAGGTAATCGTGCATCAAGGCCGTGACATTGCTTTTAACTTCTAAGTGTCTTTAAACTAAGACTTTGATGTTTTATTCACTGCTGATATCAGTGCAGCATTTAAAGCCTGTGTGGGAGGATGAGCAATGCTTCTGTATCTGCAATGCCGGGATCAATTATTCAACTGAAACACAAAATTGAAATCTGTCAGTGCGTCAGTGTCCTTGTGTTATTGTGTGTGTATGACTGCTGTGATTTAAACTATAGCTGGGGGAGGGGGGAGGGGGGGGTCGGTCTTAATTTTCTGAATTGTGAACAGTAGCCAGAAAAAGACACTTGTGGATGAACCCTGAATATTGCTGCCATTACCAAAATTAAAAAGAACACAGATTTTGATTTACCTGACAATGAAAGTATTAGATAATGAAAGAGAAATGACCAAATACAGGTGGAAAATATTAATAAGGCTCTTTAGTCCTTTGATGTTTCTGGTGGTTATATTAAGAAGGGCTGCAACTGAATTCATGTTTACTTGAAAAGGCCTTTATAGAGAGGATGAATGTTTTTTTAAACAGCACTAAATTCTATTATATAAACTCTGTCATGTGATGTTTGGGTGACTAAAAGTGCGTAAATAAGGACAGATGGTCAAGTTCGGTCCTGGAGAGGCCCTATCCTGCATCTTTTAAATGTGTTCCTTTTCCAACACACCTAAAAAATGGTTAAGCAACTTTTGGGTCCCTATCCACCAGTTGAGGACCACAGGTTTGGATCCTTTTTTTCAGTAAGGGGTCTATTCTCCCGTCTGGACTTAAACTCTTTTTAGCGCGCCTGCAGTTACACACTTCTCTCCTACGCATATTCTCCGGTCCAGGCTGCTGACACGCCCACCGCGTGTAAGGAGCCACAAAGGTTGTCTGGAATATTCCCAACGCTTGTAAATGTCATTGATGACAAAGTTCACTTTTAATTTGAAACGCCTTCGTTGATAAACAAAGTAACAGGTTGATTTGATCAAATCATTGAAGTGTGCCTGAGGATCAGTCGCATTCTTCTGTCGCAGTCACAGTTAAAGTCTTTCTAATTGATCATCATCATCATCATCGTCATCATCATCATCGCTGTAAAGCGTGACCGAGTTAGATGCGCTGGAGATATGAGAAAATAACCGGCCACAGAGCGTCCTGCTTTAATATAGAGGGATGTTTACAGTGAAACAGAAATATTGGCTTCCATAATATGCAGTTTTAAATATAAATTGTTGAAAGCGACCTGAGCTGAGCCTCATTAAAATATGTATGAGTTTCTTGTCTACGGAGCCCCTAAAGGGACACGGATATTTCTTTTTTTTTATTGCATGTTCACGTAAAGGTTCTACACGAGCACGTGAAACGTGTGTTTTTTTTAATGCGTGCTCACATAAGCTAGCATGTAAAGGTAGTTGTTAACCCTAACCCTAAGGCTGAAATAAAGCTTTACTAGATGCTCTAACATGATTAACTCCTTACGAGCAGAGCATGCAGCCTGATGACTGACGTTTATATTACGTGCTCCCTTAGAACTACTTTTACGCGTTCACGTATTTGTTTCACGTGCTCACGTAAAGGTTCCACGCGCCTTTACGTGAGCACGCAATGAAAAAAAATATCTGTGTCCCTTTAGTGGCTCAGTACTGGTCCATCCTTATCTGCATATGACAGATTGCTTCACTCTGTAGTGGATCAAACTGACTCTACGTTGGACATAGTATGAAAATAGTTGATATACTGTGACCAACGTGGACAGAATTCTGCGCTTGTCAGAGTTTAAAATTAAGTCTGTGTGGCTTCAAATGTAACTAAGTCCAGGAAAAGGAAGTACACACACACTGGAGAATGTGCGTAAAGCCAGATTTGAATGGGAACACCCACATTTCAGGGCTGCTCCACCTACAGTGCGTAACTGGGATGAAGGCGCGCAGCGACTGACTTAAGTACAGGGGGAGAATAGGGCGCAGCCAAAAACAGCACTAAATGAATGTGCAGACGTTTACGTTGTTTTTACAGAATCAATTCTAAACACATAAGAATAAAATTTTTCCCAATGTGTACCTTGTTTGTTTTTTCATTGTTTTTTTCTCTGACATGTTTGGTTATCTGCTCAACAATTCACCCTCAATCTATGTATCTCTTACATTGTACAAACATAATCTTAGCTGTTGGTGCTACATATAATATTGTGAGACACTGCCCATCGTACCCTTCAGTATAGGAGGGGGATTTGTATGAATATGTTTCTGACAGCTCAATAAACTTCATGATGTTTCCTATTTATGTTAAAAACTGCAGCAGGGATTGCACAATTCCCTTTTTATCCATCATCATGATACAGACATCAATCAAACACTAAAAAATATAAACCAGCCATGTAATACAGAACAAAATATAAGAAACCATTTGTATTTGGATGAACAAAGAGATGGAAGGATGAGCACGAAGAGGAAATGGTTTTCCTTTATGAACTCTTGCACAAATCTATTATTGATGACTATTGTTTCTACATTACATCTGTAAAATAGGCTAACCTCAGTGAGATTCAAACTTCAATTAGATCTTATTAAGAAACCAGTTGCTATGAAATCCCACTGTGAGTTTGACACTGGGAAAGGTTTAATCTTCCTTAAGCAATGAACGTGCCATACTTTTGCATGTAGAGTGAGTTGAATACCCATATATTAATATTAGTGCCATAATTTAGAAAACATCCTACGTTTCTCCATTCCTTTCCTTAATAATCTTTTTTTAAATCCAGCTGATGGTATTAACAATTCCTCTCCAAATTCATAAACGTATTCTCAACACTAGACGTAAGAAAAAGAGACACCAGTCTCTTGAAAGCTGAAAAGAATGGCTTTGTCTCTTTATAATTGCTGTGAGGAGTTAAGCCTGAAAGTGAGAGTAATGTTAGACGTGAGGGAGGAGAAAAAAACAAGGCGTGAAAAGGAAGAAAGGTAGAAAGGTGTAACCTGGCCTGAGGAGACGTGACTGTTCAGCAGTGAAGAGATGATTACTTTCAAAATGAAATATTTTTTTTTATTAAGATGTCTCCCACACTCGGAGATGAGAAGCTGACCTGCAATTAGAGCAGCAGTCATTAAAACCTGTGACCTGTGAGGGTGCACAGTTAATGATGGTAGGTGGGAGGATTACTTTATAAGCTGCTGTTCTTTGCATAGGCATATTGCAAAAATAATTGGTGTAAGAGCCCTTATTATCGCTCCACTAAGCTTTAAAATAACTGTGTTTGATATCTCTTTTCTACATCTACAGACGATGCTAAGGAGTATGGGACGCCAATTGTAAAGTTGCGCATGCTAAAATAAACAGCTACTTTTTGCAACATTTAACAGCAAAACACGTTTAAAAATGTTTTTGTGTTACATTTGACCATATTTACAGCAATATATGTGAAATTTGTGGGGGGTTTCTTGTAAAAATATAATGTCAATGTTAAAATTAAATCTAAATGTTACATCTAAATCTAAATGCTAAATGTTGAATCTAAATCTAAATGCTAAATGTTGAATCTAAATCCAAATGTTACATCTAAATCTAAATGCTAAATGTTGAATCTAATACCAAATGTTAAATCTAAATGTAAATGTTAAATCAAAATCAAAACGTTAAGTCAAAATGTTAAATTCTCAATCTAAATGTAAACGCTAAATCTAAATCTTAAATCTAACTGTTAAATGTGAGCTTTAATTTGGTACTTCTGGTGACGTTAGCAAAATATTTATTTTCACCCGTGACATTTAGATTTAACATTTGAATTCAGATTTATGATTTAGGATATACATTTAAGATTTAAATTTACATTTAACATTTAGAATTAGATTTCATATTTAACATTTAGATATAGATTAAACATTTAAGATTTAGGATATACATTAAGATTTACATTTACATTTAACATTTAGGTTTAGATTTCATATTTAACATTTAGATATAGATTAAACATTTAGATTTACTATTTAACAGTTAGATTTAGGTTTAAATTTCATATTCAATGTTTAGATTTATAATTAACATTTAGATTTGCAATGACATATATTGCTGTGAATTTGGTAAAAAGTTTTTTGTTGCTAAATGTTGCTTTTTTTATTTTAGCATGCACATATTCATATTTGGTGCCCCATAAAGGAGGAACCAACATGATCATTGTTTCTCTGAGAGGTCTTTCATCTTCTATTCCATCTGCAGGTTTAGCTCAGTCCATTTTGGCCAGAAGTACAACATCTGATACACAGAGAATAAGAGACGTTTATTTGGCTCTTGTGTGTAAGAAAAACAGAAAAACACTGATCCTCATCCAGTGCTGAGCTGGGATTGTGCCCTGACAGACAATAGACGGGCTGCGGGAAAATTTGAGAAAAAAGACAACAAAGTGTTTCCCTGGTTTTTTTCTTTTTTTCTGCTGGCTCTTGTACATTATTTCCAGACGACTGTAAGAGCAAATCAAAAAGCGAGCATTTATTGTTTGGTCTTCCCAGCCTCTTGCTGTCAAAGTTGAGGTGAATTTTAGATGTGTTTTTCCATTCCTCTGATGTCTCATTACCAAAGGTTTGAGCACCGCTACAAAGGCTGTAGAACTATTTCATACTTGTAGTTTCTAATGTATTTTTTTTTTTTTTTTTTTTTTGCAACTCACATTGTAATACATGCAACTCGCTATATGGATTGTGGACAGTAGGGCCAGCGCTCAAACTGCCAAAGTGCAAAAATCATACAGCATGAAATGAAATTGGATCTCCTTTTAATCCATTACAGGTATTTACATAAAGCTCAGTAAATCAATTTAAATGAAAACAACGAGAGGATTAGGATTACGACGCAATAATATTTTCAATAGGTCAGGCCAGAAACACATGCTTGTAGAATACAATCTGTTTATTTTAATTGATTTCAAGTTATTCCATAAGTTGTACAGTAAATGTGACTGAAATCTACATTCATTGTGCATTTTAGCGTTAATGCAGGATGTAAAAAATTTCAGAAAAGGTTTGTACATTGCATTGTGGGATATGGAGTCCCATAGAGGGATATAAAGAAGAGTTTTTCCTTTGTTCTTACCGTGATTTCTTGCGTTTGCCGCAAAAAACTCCAAAGTGACTTCCCAACACATTTCTGGTGTTTTCATGGACTGAAAGTTGTGGCAAAACAATGGTGAGGGGATATCACAGGGAACAGGCATAAACGTCTGGTGAAGAAACACAATGAAACATGGTAAAAATGAAGGACAATCAACACTAGTCTATGTGTCGAAGTGTCCTTGGGCAAGACACTGAACCCCAAGTTGCTCCCAGTGGTTGGCTAGCGCCTTGCATGGCAGCTCTGTCCCATTGGTGTGTGAATGTGAGTGTGAATGAGCTGATATGTAAAGCACTTTGTGACCTCTGTCTGTGAAAGGTGCTATATAAATAAAACATTACTTACTTAACCAACTCTTTATTTCTTTTTTTTTTTAAAGCTGTAGGGAGCCATTGCAAAAGAGTCAAAGAGCCACGTGAGACTCCAGAGCCGCAGGCTGCAGACCTCTGCCCTAACCCTACTAGATCCCTTCACCTAACCCAAAAAATGCCAACATAGCTCCAAAGGTGTCATAATTTAGCAAAAGGTGTCTTAATGTGGGGCAACTGTGGCTCAGTGGTGGAGTCGGTTGTCCAATAAATGAAGAGTTGGGGGGTTTGGATCCCGCTCTAGCCAAGCCATTGTGTCCTTGGGCAAAGCACTTTACCCACATTGCCTAGTTTGAATGTAGTGTGTTGGTGGTGGTCGGAGGGGCCGATGGCGCACCATGTCAGTCTGCCCCAGGGCAGCTGTGGCTACAATAGCAGCTTACCACCACTGTGTGTGGAGTGAAGGAATAATGCACATCAATGTTGAGTGTCTGTGAAAAAGCTGTACATAAAATCCAATGCATTATTATTATAATTTAGCGAACAAGACTTGCATAAAAATAAAGAGAATAGCAAACATTTAAAGCAATTCAGCTACAAATTGGACTGAATTTCAGTTTTACAGCAAACACAGGGAGATAAACATTTGAAAACTTGAGAACGGGTAGGATTATTCATTCCTTGTCAAATGATGACAGAGTTGATAAAGTAAAATGCTATCTGTTGGAGTGTATGGGAACACCTACAGTTTATGTTAGCTTTGAATGCTAATCCTTGCAGCTACAGCATAAGGACAGAGGGAAGCTCTCATCCTCCACAAACATCTGGAGATCGAAGCAGGAGAAGAAAAACTGTTTTGGCATCGGAATAAAGATGGATTCATCCTGCCAATACCTTTGTTTTTTTGGAGCGAGACAGGAAATCAAACAGCCTTTGCTGCCAACGCTATTGCTCGCATCCTGTGAATCTCTGGATCATCAGCTCTGCAATCAACTGGGAAAGGTTGTTCGATTTATTGGTTTTCATGTCAGACTTTGAGTGTCTTGTTTTTTTTAAATTAAAACAAAAAGGTGCCGTTGCTGTGTTTGTTTATCTTACTTAGTTGTTCTGTTGGAAACCATTTTTCAGACGTACTGTATACTGGCGGTGAAACTGGCCCCTAACGTTGCCAGAGCACAAAGCCCAATACAAGTAATGGCTTGACTTTTACTACAGCAGGAAAAGACAGGCTGACATTTGTGTTACAAAGCAAAATATCACTGCTCTCCGTCTTTGATAAAAACTGCCGTCTCTTACAATCCGCAATCTTTTCTTCCTGAACTTTAGTGAACAAAACAGAAAGACACCCATTACTTTAATTATGATCTTGAAAAGTTTTTAGATTATTGGAATTTTATTAGTCTTACAATGGGGACTAATAACGCTGGAAGTAAAGCTGAAGAAAATTGATTAAAATGTTCCTTTCAATATGTTTACGAAGGGATGTTTTCGTGCACAAAGAACCCTCTACACTCAACTTTTAATTAACTATTTATTTACTAATGTGGATGACAGAAAGAAGAAAAAAAAGCAGAGACCTTCAAAACACTTGCCTTAATAAGTAACAGGAACAGCTTTTAAATTCAAATACCTATCAAAAACATGTTAGGGTAATTGATTTTTTTTTTTTTTTTTTAATAAATGGGCAGGTTTGTGTGTGTGAATAGAATAAATGACAGAATACACTTATTGATTGTAAAGTTACACTCGCTGAACAGCTACTTTTTGCAACATTTAGCAACAAACCACGTTTATAAAACATGTGAATTTTTTCATGTTACTGTTGACCAGGTTTACAGCCATATTTGTGATTTTTTTTTTTCTTGTAAAAAACTATGTCAATGTTAAGTTTAAATGGTAAATCTAAATGCTAAATGTAAATCTTAAATGTCATATTTTAAATCTAAAAGTCACACTCGAAACTAAATTTACAGAAAGTACCATATACAGTATGTTCACATTAATGAGCTTTTATTTTAGTACTTCCGCTGAATTTGCAAATTAGCTAAATATTTAGTTTCACCCGTGACATTCAGATTTAACATTTAGATTTAAGATTTAGATTTAACATTCATCATTGAAGATTTAGATTTAACATTTAGATTTAAGATTTAGATTTAACATTCAACATTTAAGATTTAGATTTAACATTATACATTTAGATTTAAAATTTAGATTTTATTTTTGCAAAATTTCACAAATAATGCTGTAAATCTGGTCAAAAGTAAAATTCACATATGTTTTTTTAAACGGTTTGTTGCTAAATGTTGCCGTTTATTTTAGCATGCGCAACTTTACAATCGTGGTCTTGTATAAACTCCCCCTCACTGTGAGAATATTTGAAGAAAATCTCACATTTTGGTGAAGTCTTGTCCCGTACGTACACCGTAGTGCAGCCAAAGAAGTGTATGAATATGACCTTTATATGAGACGGATGATATTGTCTTATACTCTGCCTTTTACGTTTGATTACCATCCGATGGACTGAGCAGTGTGTGTGTAGAGTGAGAATAGAAACGAGCCAACTCAGATATTTATGACCGCTCTTCACTCACGCATGCCTAATGCTGCAGAGGATTGTGCAATGAAATGTACAGCCTTTATATGAACACATTTCTATCAATCTATATACTGTATGTATATGCAAGTGCCTATTTGTGAGTGAGGCTATGGAGGGGTCAAGGGTTACAGTATGTTTACTTAGATTGGGGTATTTTTTTTCTCTTATACAGCAAACTGCTTCATAAAGCCATTCAGGATAACTGTAATATGTGTATGAATCACTTTGCTTTTCACATTCCAGAGCATGCGTGTGCATATGTTAGACATTCCAAACCACCCATGGTTTTCTGTGTTAGTGGAGGGAATTCACCACATGATTTGAAAAAGAGATATGTAATAATAATAATTATCGTAAACCTTCAAAAAGAAGCATCTCCTCCTAAATATCTGTAACGTTCTTATCAAAAAGTTATAGTTGTACGGTAAAGAAAGATGCTGCCTAAAGATCAAGAATAAATCAATAATCCTACACAATGTGTAGAAAAAACAGAAATTTGATTGACAATGAGTACTCCAACTCCATCTATTCTTCAGCTATTCATTCAAGGATACTTTATTGTCATTGTGTGCATGGAAATGTACATAATAAAATATTGCCCCCCATTAAGCCCTTAAAGAAGAAATAAAGTCAGTAGAGAAAAATAAAATAAAAAATATTCAATCAAACATGATAAAATAAATTAAACAAAAGGAAGTAATTCATATTATTAGTATTTTTTATTATTCATGGCAGCATGGTTGTATTATAACTAACACTTCCACCTCACAACAAGGCTTGGGTAATATTTCTAAGCAGAAAACCTTCCTTAGGAGTTTGCATGTTCTCTCTGGGTAGTCCGGCTTCCTCCAACAATCCAAAAACACATTGTTAGAACATTTTTTGTCTCCATTTTTTCTCCTTTATCATCGCCAGTAGATACATGATCACCTTCTCATTGCTATCATAACCTTTTCCATCATAATCATTATTAAAGTTATCATCATCATTGTTCTCATCATTATCTTTATTGCCATCATCCTCATTGTTACTTCCTCATTTCTCTCCTCACTTCTATCTTCATCGTTATCATCCACTTTTATCACTGATTGTCTAAAGCAGTGGTTCTCAACCTTTTCAGCCCGCGGCCCCCAAAATGAAGGTTCCAGAGACCAACATACACATGCCCGCAACAGTGGGGCTTACAAGCTTCAACACCACAGAGAATGATTTTGTCATTTTGAAGTCCACCAAAAGGACATGAAGCATAACAAAACAAGAGAACACCAAAAACATTAGGATGGTCACAAACACAAATTCAAAGACTTTCAGAACCACGGATAGCGACCACATCATTTTGACACCCACTTTAACCATTTCATCTCAGAGCCTGTATCTGTAGCTATAAAGTTTAGTAAAACTGGCACAGCGGCCCACATGTTCACAAACACTATTTCAATATCAAGTACTATAGAACTACTCACCACTATTTGAAGGGCATACGACGAGACTTGCGCTCAGCGAACTCGCCCACGATGCTCTGTATGTCCGTTTTCTTTGCTCTCTCATTCTCTATGGACAACATGGCAAGTCCACTCAGTCTCTCCTGTCCCACTGTGCTCCTCAGCTGGTTTTTAATGAGTTTTAACTTGGAGAATGAGCGGGACACGTGATTGACGTGCGCGCACATACTCTGTGAGCTGATGGTCATGATGATATACATCATGCAGATGTGAAAATCTGCATGATGGGTGATGTTAAACACATTGCCCATATTCTAGGCACATCTGGGCACAAGTCATGGGAGGGCCCGCCTTCTCCAGCTCCCCTGAGCCGTGGTAGAGGCCCAGCTCCCTTAAGTCCTACCTCTTATCTGGGCGTGCCACCCTCCCAGCCCCCCCCTGAAACCCCGCCCCTGTATATAATCATCTTAAAGATCTGAATCCTTGTTTTATTTTATTTTATTGGAGTTCACAACCACAGAACTTGGTTAGGAGTTGCAAATTAGAGTGGCCAAAAAGGACAGAAAAAGTGATAAAAACAGTTTCAAGAGTCAATATTGGCATAAAAGTAGCATAAATGGGCATGACAAATCGTGAATGTGGCTAAATAGTCAAATGACAATATTAGGTCAACATACTGTATGTGACATTAGGAGGGAAAAGTGATGGAAAAGGTTTATAAGTATTGAAAATGTCTTGAAAGTGGAAAAAAATGTGCAGAAAAGACATTGAAGATTGATGGCGAAGTGGCAGAAGTGGGAGTAATGTAGCAAAAATATGGCAAGGAAACCATCTTATTTCTTCTTTTTAAGTGTGAGTCATGCAGTGACCTTAAAGCTGCAATATGTAAATTCTTTTTTGGCATCTTTTCATCTAAAATCCGTAATCATCTTTGAGCGTATTGTAATCCAAAGTGTTCTGAGTGGACAGTGAATATGTTCTCCTGGCTCTATAAATGAAGTTTATAAATCCAGGAGCATGACACTCCTAGAATCTGGATGTCAGCCTATCAGAGACCTTTCTACAAACACGTGTGCTCCATGAGCTGTTTTTGGCATTACGATTGATCGCTCGACTGAAGTCAGTCGTGTTTAGGTAGCCTCGGTAGTCAAAGTGTAATGACGGACGTTCTTGCAAAAGACTCCACCGCGGCATTGGACACAACAGTTACACAGCAAATCAAGTGAAAAAAGGCAGACCAAGGTTCAGAAGCAACAGTTTAAAGGCACAAACACTGAGTAGGAATGGACCGCTTTGTGTTCTCATGGACCCCCGTGACTGTGCAGGGTCTGGCACACTAGTGTTGTAGTAGACGAGACCGGTTTTGGTCTCGGACTCGGAAGCATTTTGACTCGGTCTTGTCTCGGACTCGGGCTGCCCTAACTCGGGATTTTCCCTCAAGACCGTTCGAGACCAGCACTAATTCCTGCTCTTTTTAAACTTTTTTATAATGTGATAATAACACGGAGAAGAACGGGATAAAACAATCTTTTATTCATTCTTTAATCCACCCCGTATAATGACCGCAACCTTCCTTAATGTGACTGAGTGACGTGTGTGTGTGTGTGCGTGTGTGTGTCTACGGTTTCAGTTTGGACCGCGGAGCGCAAGGGAGATAGAAACGAATCACCGGTAAAAAGCCCAGTAAAACTTTGGAAAACACTCACCAGTAATAAATATTATCTCCCTGGTAAAGACAGTAGTTCTAACAACTGGTAAAATGATAAACTGGTGATATTACAGCCTGTGAATGCAGGACAGGGGACGCATTTACTCCACCTCTGGGTCCTAGTGCCAGCCAGCCGGTGAAGCCTGTTCCGTTTCTCGAGGTCCGTGTGTGTTTAATAAGTCCGTGTGTGTCCGTGTGAAAGTCCGCATGTTTATGCCTCTGTCCATTTACTCTTTTCATTATATCCATGTCTTTTAAGGCTTTTATTACATAGTATCGGCTGTCGTCCGGGCCGCCGCCATCTTGGATTATGTTGTCACCACCGCGTCATCGCCGCAAGTTGAGTCAAATAACTGTAAAGAGGTCTTATATTAGTCTATTTTCTTCTTAAAGTGGTGTTTTTTTGTGGCTTTAAACTCCAATTACATTTATGTATATAATATGTTCCCCACAATATAAACAGGTTCACAATATAATTATTTCTTATAGTTTCTGTTTCCACTGTATCCAGAATAATAATAATAATTCCAACAAGAACTATTGATAGATTTGTCACATGACTGTTCCAGGGTTTGAGTTTGTTTTATTTAGTTTCACATCTACCTGTAGCTTTGTTTTTTAGACTGATGACAACTTGTTTGTAGTTTTATTTCAGAAAGTTTCACTGTTACCATTACAGTTGGAAACCTTTGTAATTGAATATCATAGTTACATTACAGCAACCAAATTAAACTATATAAACTAAGTGAATTAATAAAAATAACCTGTGTAAAGGCTTTTTCAAACTAAAAAACTATCTTGTGAAATCTGTGACCTGTTGACTTGCACAACTCAAAGAATCAGAATCAAGAATCATTATTTCTTGGCAGAAATGCTTTTAAACACTTGCTGTACATTCAGATGACATAAAAATCTTTCAAATATGTAGAATAATTGTGAATTTATCAGTAGCAGTAGTAGTTTTAATATTTTAGTTAATTTTTTTGCAGGCACCTTTTTTGTCCGTCAAATGTATTTAAAATAAACTAAAATTAAAGAGAGAATGTTATTTAACTGTCAAACCTTGTCATAATTTTGCTTATTTACATATTTTTAAAAAAAAAATGTTTATGGTCTTGTCTTGGTCTCGGTGCATTCTGGTCTCAGGGCAAGTCTTGGTCCCGGATAGTGTGGTCTTGAACACAACACTACGCCACACACACACTGGTGTCGGAGAGAGTGTGATAACACACCAAGAGAAGCTTATTGGAGGTGAATTCATTTTATAGCCTTTATAGGGAGTAATGTTATCAGTCCACTCAGAATGACAGGCAGCCTAGATCACAGCCGACTGTATGTACTCTCTGGAGGGGACAAGCCGACGGCAGCAACCATTACTAGGACACTAACTACAAAGTGATGCATGCATTCATGTTAGAGCATAGAGCAGGGGTAGGCAAACTTTTTGGCTCAGGGGCCACATGGACTTTTAAAAACTGACCGAAGGGCCGGTTCAGCATTAGAGGCACACATACTGTACATTCTTCTTCTTCTTCTTTATAAAACTTCATAACAAATCGACCATATGCGTTACAGATTTGCAACTTTCACCAAAATTTAGCCCCAATTCTAAAGAAACGCTTGTACATTTAAGGAGAGACAGGCCTGTTAGTAGAGCAATGCTTCTCAAAGTGTGTGGTGGAGAATGGAGACATGACAGGTTGAAATATTCAATTTCATGCCGATCTACTTAAAAGCTCTTTACTATGCAAATTTAGAATCCTAAAATGTATCAGAAATTAAAAGAGCATTCAATTAAAGACTGCATTAGATATGCGACCGGGAACAAAATGTAACGTGGAACTAAAGTGCAAACATAATGATTTACGTTGGCATGTGAAGTGCAGACGAACCATAAACAAACTTTTATTAGCTGATTTAAAACATTTATTTCCTTTTTTGTTTTTTTGGGCACAGATTGTAGACAAAAGTGATGTTGTTTCCTGTATATTTTGACTGCTGTACGTTTACATTTGTTTTTTAATGCAGGTAATTAGTTTCATTTAGTTTTTCAGTTTTGATTTATTGATGAAATATACTTGCATTATGAAACTTGTTCCCTGTTAGTTCCTTTCATACTTGCACTGAATTTAATTTCTTTTTTTTTTTGTTTTGTTTTCTATTGCACTTTTTACATTTGTTTTTTTTTTTTATTCAGATAATTATTATTAATTAATATGAAATATTATATTACTTGTTTTGGGGGCAATGGGCACAGGTGGGGCTTGAAAGTTTACATAACACACACACACAATATATATATATTTAAAGGTATTGTGGACGATGTTTAAAAAAGAAACGCCCTCTCCACATTTTGAAAAAAAATGCGCATGCGCAACACGCCTACGTGTGCGGGAGAGCGTGCACTAGCCCAGTTTTCCTCGTGCACAGCTCTGTTTACAAGTTGGTGTGGACATCGGTCATACAAGCTTACCTACCAAAAGAATATTTGCACTTTTCCCACTATGTCAGACTCGCCACCGGTAAGTGAAAATCCATTTTCAAAGGACCCGGTGCTCACCTGGCATGAGCACGAGCACGTACGACGGCCTTTCGTAAACATGATTGACAATTAGGAGGACCAATAGTCTTGATGATCCACCCGGAAGGTAAACATCGTCCACAATACCTTTAAGTAAAAGTAGCTCAGTTAAATAAAAAGTATTTGCATGAAAAAACCCTCCAACATAATTTGTTAATATTGGTTATTAGCATAATTAGCATGCTTGGAAGAAAAGTGACGGTGGATGTTGTATTCCTTTAAAACCGCAACGGTTTCGTTGCAAATAATAAGGCATACAGCCTTTGACCGGACTTCAGTGGAAAAGTATTTACTTGTTCATTCAATATTAAACACTCAGCACTCACTGTCGACTCTTCTTTTCTTTGGGCCACTCATTGTTGTAGATGTGTATAAAAGGCTGCGTCAGCACCGCGGTTTTGTTCCGCCAATCTCCACCTGGTGTATATTCACGCAACACCACGAAATCCCGCAATAAAACAACAACAACAAACACCTTACTTTGATTATCCGATGTGGAAGAACTGTTCGTCTGGCCAGTTATCCAATTTTCAGCTTCTACCATGAGTAAGCTATTCTTCTTCTTCTTCTTCGTTGGTTTGCTATGGCGGCGACCAATCTAACTCTAATTTCTTCCTCATCTTACATTTTCTGTCCATGCCTTGTAGGATGACAGGCATTACAGGACTAAGTCAAATGAATGCAGTCATAATTATGATATTATCACGTAATGGGTCCTAATGTTTCACATGGCCTTGAAAGCATCATTGTTACGTGAAGCTTTCTCTGCCAATGTTCGTCTTTGTTTACATGTGTTCTGCGTGTTGATTGGCTGGGAGGCTGGAAAAGGGGCGGGCGTAAGCAGAGAATGGGAGACCATTCGGTTCCCACAGGTGTTGAGGAGATAAATGACGGAGTAAGACAGTTCTGTTTGTGTTTTAATTGTTTATTTTGGCTTCAGCGGGCCAGAATAAAAAGACCAACGGGCGGGATTTGGCTTGCGGCCCGTAGTTTGCCCACATGTGTTAAGAGTCTCTCGAACACCAGAAAAATCTCCACTAACACAAGATAAAGTCCATACTTTTGTCAATATGTCTCTGTTGAGAAAAAATTGCTAAGAGCGTTTACAAAAGACACCGGTAAGGGAGGTTGAGTTTCGGAGCGAGGATTCTACAAACCGCAGCTTTAAGTGGAACACTAACTTGCACTTTGGCCATCAGATAACAAAGAAACAGATATACAAAGGCCTAATACTGGACAGATAAAAGCCTAGACTGACAAAACAGTAAAAGAAAAAAAAGGGTCGTTGAGTTCTAATGGGAGTGTTTGAGCGTTCCTTTGGTTTCCAGTATGGTTAAAACACCAGTCCGTGACACTGCATGCTGTTCAGAGATATGACAGCTGGCCTCTCCTGTAAAGGTCTGCATCACTTATCCCCACCTCAATCCCTCACCTGTTTTAACAGTACGCCTGCTTTCACATGGTGGTACAGAGACATAGATGCTGATGCTAAGCTGCAGGGTTGGTGTCAATTATAATTGTAATCACGTGATTGATAATCAATTACACTTATGACACCATTATAATTGTAATTGAAAAAAAAAAATTCTGTTGTAATCATATTTGAATTGTAGTTTAGTTCAGATAATTTACTTTGTATTTGTAATTGGTATGAAAATTCTATAAAAACTGTCAATTATAATTGAATTCAATGCAAACCTGGGGAACTATGTTACAGTTCTATGGCTTACACATATGTAGTTAACAATCAATAAAATATGTTTCATATCAACTTTTCCCAATACCTGTCAGTTCACTTGAGGATCATTTTGACATTGAAAAAAAAAATTGAAATCTAAAGGTATACTGACTTAAAAACATTATAATTTTTATGAATAGGGAAGACTAACAAGGTAACCAAAAGATGAAAAACAAATTGCATCATAGATACTTTATCATAGATATTGTTTTAGTGTATTTCACAGCTTATTTAAGACATGGGTCAAAATTGGCCCGTTATCATAATAGATGCTAACAGAAAGCTAACAAGCGAGGAAGGATAAGCTCTTGTGGCGTATTTATTTCAGGTTTAGTAACTGAGAACGTAATTGTAATTGACTTACAGAGGAAAAATAATAATTATGATTTTATTTGTAACTGGAAAAAATGGAGGTCACGTCATCATAATTGAACATGGATAATTGTAGATGCAATTGTAATAGAAAAATGTAATTTACCCCTGCTAAGCTGTATACATAAATGCATTTCTCAGTCATACACAAATTTGTTTTGCAGGTAAAGACAGGTGTGTATGTTTGTGTGTCTGCATGCATGGATGTGCATGTACAGTATGTGCGTTAGTCAGTTATAGTTGCTTTGTTTTCAGCAGCAGCCATAAATCTTGCTCTTGTTGCCTTTTGTTGAATATGGACTTGGAAAAAAGAAGAAAAACATGCTGCACTTTTTGTTCCGTCAGTGTCAGATGTATGGTGCAGTAAGAGTTATAGGCTGGGTGAGCTAATGGAAACAGGTTGAGGGAAGGGGGGATGGACCTTGAATTCAAGAAAGCCATAGTCCAGAAGACAGCTGGCTAACGTGCATGCAAGGCAGGCGAAAATAAACAGCGAGCCTGAAGAATCAATTGAGAGTGCCTGTCAGAGGACTGTCAAACTCCCCCTCCATGACAGACAGTGTGGATGTTCACAGTCTATTTGCCGCCAGGCCGTGGAGCGGTGAGTAAGTGAACCATGCCAGCCGAGCACAGACGATATGAAAAGGAAGTGCAAAGCAATATCTGCCCTTGCCTTGCTAGATCAGCATAAACGTCAAGGCCACTGTGGCGTGGCTGGAGGCTGTGCTAGGTATCGCTGTGCTGGATGCCTGTGGGACGGGTGGAACTGTGTGTGTTTGTATCAGCCATCCATACATGCCATGTGTGCACAAAACAAGGTTTGTTTTTATTCATGTTGAACACGGTCACCTGCATGGAACACTGAGAATAACAAAAAACTCACAGACACTGGCTCTAGCAAGAGTCATCAATACACGGTTAGGGTTGGAAAAGTATGTAAATTAACTACAAAACAAACAGGAGTGTCAGTAATTATATCTAATTACAACTTGTGTGTGTGTGTGTGTGTTTTCTGTGTTTGTGCATGGATTTTATGACATTAAGATGGAGAGATGATTCAAATACAAATATGTAATAATAATCATGAACCTGCTACTAAATAACTGCAACATTGTTGTAATCAAATGTTTTTCAACCTTGGGGTCGGGAGCCCATGTGGGGTTGCCTGAAATGTCTAGTAACAGGTAATAATAATAATAATAATAATAATAATAATAATAATAATAATAATAATAATAAACAACTTTTAATTTTTAAATGTTGTGAAATATTAATTTTTCAGTAACACTTAACAATAAGGGTCCCTTAATAAACGTTAGTTAATACATTACAAAGCATTAACTAAAAGTTTAATAATAAATTGTTAATCATTATAATGTATTACCTAATGTTAATGAACACATCAGTTAATGAATTCATAAGCAGCTAATTACTGTTTACTGCACATAGTTGAATTAAAACATTATTAAGCATTAATAAAAGACTGCATAATGTAATTATTTATCCTTGTGTATGCATACTTAATACCCATTAATTTATATATTAGTAAAACATAACACCGTCTCTAGTAATCATTCACTTATGGTGTTTATTAAGTAAGATGTTACGTAACATTAGCAAACTGGCAAAAACTAAAAACCCAAAAAGCAATTACCGATAATGATGGTTAACTGTAATGCTTATGAGACACTACGAAACATTTGTTAAGATTTATGTCAGCTTATTAATGCATTAACTGATGTGTTTATTAACATTAGGCAATACATTATAATGATTAACAATTTATTATTAAACTTTTAGTTAATGCTTAGTAATGTATTAACTAACGTTTATTAAGGGACCCTTATTGGTAAGTAGGTAATACAATATAATTATTAATAATAACATATGTAAACTGTTCTAATAAATGCATTAACTAATGTTAATTAACACAATAATTATAATTTTTAATATTGCATTAACTAACACAATAATAATAATAATATTTAATATGGCATTAACTAACATAATAATAATTTTTAATATTGCATTAACTAACATAATGATAATAATAATATTTAATATGGAATTAACTAACATAATAATAATAATAATAATAATTAATATTGCATTAACTAACATTAACTAACATAATAAAATTAATAATAATATTTAATATTGCATTAACTAACGTTAATTAAGGGACCATTATTGTGTTGTGTTACCTATTATTCAAATACACATCACACACAATAAATATCAAATAACTGTACCCTATACTTAACGTTTCTCAAATATAACTTCAGTTCAAATAAAATGCAGTATAAAAATATCTGAGGTGACGCACTAATCCTTGCTACTCTTTATTTGTAACACACTTTATATTAAACTTCATCAAAAACTAATTCTAGAGAAAACAAAAATGTCTCTGGGGTCACCGGACATTTGTGATATCAAAATGGGTTCACGACCCGAAAAAGGTTTGGAACCTCTGTCGTTAAACTATAGATATTCAGAGCTGATAAAGTGTTAAAAATGTTCATACTATCCTTATCTACTCATTAGTGAATCACGGTGACGGGTGAAGAATCTCAATAACCCTCAAGCAAAAAAAATAGATCTGATAATATCGTGAATAATCAGATTATGTTTTTTTAAAAATAAAATAAATGAATAAATATATTCCTGATTTGAGACTCGAGTCCCTGGAGTCTTGGTTCGTCTGTGTATTTATGGTACAGGTGATTACATGCGTTTAGACTGATTGAAGCTTTGATTAGCACTAAAATGGGATAATCAACAGTCAAGGAGAAGGTGGGTGTAAAGCAACCTGCGTAGGCTAGAGTAATCCAACTGTGCTCACATAAATAAATTAATCAGCTTGTGTTGATTTTGTTGAATACTCAATATTTCTTTTTTTCCCTTATTTAGTTCTCAATTGTACGTTATGAAGGAAAGCATTCTAATCTAACATTTTCACAACATCCTCCATTGCAAAAGAAAAAAAAAAGAATACTTTTTCCGAATGCATAACGTCACTCTCAAAACAAAAGTGCCGGCCAACTTTGTATCTCCTTACAGGGAACAATCGGAGCAGTTTATTGTGCAAAGTTATAGATTATGAATACATTTTTTGAATATGATGGATTATGTGCAGTTTAATCATTTTTCAAGTGAGAGTTCCCAGGAATTTAGTTTGACATCAGGCTCCTTGTATTTTCTTGTTTTTTTGTTTCTGTGTTTAAACAGAAGACTAAGAAGAAGAAGAAGAATTACCTGTTTTTTTGTAAACATCACATTTAGTCCAGTAACATGAAATTCCAAAATGAACAAGATTTTCATTTCAATACATACTAAAAAAAAAATGGTTAATAGCTTGAAGGTCTGCAAATTATTAAAAAATAATTACTATTATTCATGTCGCATCATTATAAAAATGTATGACTACATATAAATAAGTACCAATGCACCAATAAAACCAACATACTTTGCATGTACAATTGAAAGATACTAGACATATTGCACTGCTGTATCACTGTCAAGTAAAAAATCATGCAAAAACTACCTCAGTTTTCTTTTAAAAAATGTGCATTTTATACTTATTACCTTCACCAACGAGGTAATATTTTCACTGGTGTTTATTACTTTCAAAAACGAAAACGGTTTTTGGAAGTATGTTAGTCAGTTTGTCTGTCTGTCTGTGTGTCTGTGTACACGATAAGTTATGAACAAATTTTGATGACATTTTCAGGAAATGTTGATAATGGGTCAACAAACAGCTGATTAAAATTTCCCATCCACACTGTGGAACTCCTGTTAAACATTGTTTTAGAACACTGATGATGTCAGTGTATGATCGTGTACACAAACAGACACACACTAACAAACACACACACTAACCAGCATACTTCCGAAAACCGTTTTTGTTTTGGGACAGAGTCTTCGTGAAGACGTATGGATCTGATTGGCCGTTTACATAAGTCTGCGCTAAACGAGCGCAGGTTCATTTATTTGTTTGTTTGTCTGTCTGCAGGATTACGTCTAAAGTTTAACTAAAGATAGACCTTACACCATGGAAGAATGAAGAATCCTTTAAATTTTGGAGGGGATCTGGATCAATATACTGATTCTGGATCAGTTCCATAGGCGGAATTTGAGATTCTTGCCAAGAGGGGCAAAAGAAAAAATAGAATTAAATATATAAACCATCTCGAGATTCGTGTTAACCACAATGTGTGTATGATAAGTAACATAATTGATCATGTTGACAACAAAAATTTGCGTCGACGCATCATTTAATGTTGTAAATTCATAATAAAATCTTTCTGCTTCAATTTTGCTGAAGTACCATACATGATCTCCTGGGCGTACTGTCACTTCACCATTTAAATTGTGAAGAAGAACTGCGCAACAGAAGAAGAACCAACCTAAAGTCTCAAAATTTTGGGACCATTTCAATGAAACGTACACTACATCTGTGAAATGACACTAACAGTAATACATAGGTTTATGGCATTCAAAATATGTTTATATTATGTACATTATATTAAGAATTTTATTTTTTTTAATTAATTTGGGGAATCTGTAATACAATGCTTCCCCCCACCACCATCACCACAAACTCCACGTATTGTCCTCAATATAACCTTGCTTCCTCCCGTTTGTATCCCAGCCGTTTCCTTTGGCCTGAGTGCTCAGCTTGCTTTGGGGTGTGTGAATCCTGCACCACAGGACAGTAAATCCCCTCAGCGGAAAGATATTGATTCAGTATTGCCGTGGAGAATTACTCTCTCTCCTCCTTTCTCAGACAACCCTCTCTCACATACAACAGCATACGTACAGTACATAATTTAGAATACAGGCACTGCTCCCTGTATTCTTCCCTCTGCGGCTTCACAAACATCTCAGCTTTGTTTACCCATCTCAGAATCCTCACTTTCCCCTCTTTCCTCCACTGTCTCTCTCTCTCTCTCTCTCTCTCTCTTTCCTGGCTCTCTTCTTGTCACCTTCTTGCTGTCGCTGCCTCATTTCATTCTCCTCTCATCCAACCTGCCTGTCACTCTCTGACCATCTCACCGGGACTTGCCAAGTACTGGATGTAAAATAAACTGGCCGTGGGAGAGCAGAGGCATGTTGTGGATGTGTGTCATTGCTGATCACCGCAACATATGTAAATGTTGACAATAAGCATATAAATATAGATGGAGCATTTCCCCACGGTGGAAGGTCTAAAGTTAGGTGAGCAGGCGTTCGTCTTCACCGCTCTGTGACACCGGCTGCAAAAGTGCTGAGCGAGCATTGAGGATGAACCTAATAGGGAAAACAAACAAGCCGACAGGAAACTGTCCCTGGAGTGTAAGAAAAACTCATAGATGGGGAAGAAGACTTCAAACATACACAACACCACATGATTAGTGTGCAAAGGAAAACCTGCCTTGTGTACGTTCCCATGAGACGTGATGACACGAAAGTCAAAAAAATCATTCTTTTCTTCCTCGGTTTATATAGTTCACTGTGTATATTTACAACCCACACCTACAGTATAACTCAAGACACAGCTTTAGCTCATACTTTACTAGTTTGATGTCATTTTTAGGGGATTTTCTTTTTTTCTTTTTCAGCAAAATTAGTGAATCTCAGCATTGGAGTTGCATTTCTTTGAGGCAAATGAAAATTACCTTATCCATTCGTGTGACTGATTGTCAGGTTCTGTTTGGTTTTAGTGTATTTAGCCCTTGTGGTCCAACTTTTTGTTTTTCTGTGTCTTTGTTTTTTTTTTTGTTTTCAATTCTAGTTTCAGTGGCTGCGTCCGAATAGTCCCTCCTATCTCCTTTCCTATTCACTTTTCCTTAACCCCACAATGTCACCCAAGGAAAGGTGTAAGGAGACTTCCTAAAGGAGTTGAGAAAATGTCAACTCAACTTGGGAAATCACTTTTTTTTTTGACAATCAGACGCGCATCCACTAGGTGACGTAATAATCCGATGGCGGTGGAGGATAGTTACGTCTGCCATGGTGAAAAAACTACACATTTCCAAAAACGAACTACTAAAATCACATCTATAACACTTTCCCCTGTGCCTCTAAACGCTGATATCATCTCAAATATCACACGGCTTGAATTGAAATCGAAGAAACAAAAGTGAAACTAAAAGAACGTCACTGAGAATGGTTGCTCAAACTCACCCTCCACTCACAAATCAACATGAATCCAAAATAAGTATGATTTTATCAAATTGTTACATTTATGCAAGTGTTACGCGTCCCAAGGATGAAGGACCACAGTAACAAATAAAAGTGTCTGAGTAATGCAGGTGAAACAGAAAATGATCTGTGCTCACAGCTTTTCAGAATACTTCTGATTTAATGACATACATCAACACAATCACATAACCATGGTGTACATGTTTCCTTAGTCCAGTTTCCTCATTTTACACACCTTTTGCTAATTAAATCATTTCCACAACTTAAATTTACATCATCTCTCATCACTCAATATACAATTCAGTTTTAACCAATAATCATTAGTCTTTATATAAATAACCCATTCTGCACATACAGTGCATATACATTGTTTCAGGATAACCTAGTTATGATCATTTACTATATAAGTTCACAGTTTTCATGCATTTGGACATGTAATAAACCTTTTGCCTCTCTCTAGGTGCTTGGACTAAAGGATTAGTTTGTGATATGTGTTATTATTAATGTCAACAGAACTGTAAAACTTCATACTCTGTAAATCCTGTACTTTTAACTAGGTGAAACCGGCGTCTATTCTGAACCAAAATGGCGGCTGCTGACGAGCTTTGCCTTGTCTTGGTTGAGCCAAAATGGCGGCTGCCAGCCGAACTTTTACACCCGCTGGTGTCTTTAAAACTACACATAACTTCACTAAACATGATCTAAGCTTCACTTAACACCTCTCGTCGTAACAATGTTTAATCATATCCAACATTGTGTTGTGCTTGGAACATTTACTGACCTGTATATTGCAGATGAAACAGAGGAGTCAGGACACGATGTATGGCGCCGGGGTAAAGCGCCGCCCCTTTACCTGTCCCTAGAGCAACTAGTTCCCGCACAGAAGTTCCACCCCTCATTACTTTTGATTAAATTATAGTAAAAGCACCCGAATGTTCACAATAAAAACTATAAACAAATACATACAAAAATATACCAACAATATTGATATTTCAGCTCACACACATAATTTGTGGCTGATCTATTTTTGGGAGTACCACACAAGATATAGGCCTACATAACGTTAGTGTTGTGTTCAAGACCACACTATCCGAGACCAAGACTTGCCCGAGATCAGAATGCACCGAGACCAAGACAAGACCAAGACTTTCGGGAGCCGAGACCGAGTCAAGACCAAGACCATAAACATTTTTTTTTAATTTAAAAAAATATATAAATAAAATTATGACAAGGTTTGACAGTTAAATAACATTCTCTCTTTAACTTTAGTTTATTTTAAATACATTTGACGGACAAAAAAGGTGCCTGCAAAAAATTAACTAAAAATATTAAAACTACTACTGCTACTGATAAATTCACAATTATTCTACATATTTGAAAACAAGATTTTTATGTCAGCTGAATGTACAGCAAGTGTTTAAAAGCATTTCTGCCAAGAAATAATGATTCTTGATTCTGATTCTTTGAGTTGTGCAGGTCAACAGGTCACAGATTTCACAACATAATTTTTTAGTTTGAAAAAACCTTTACACAGGCCATTTTTATTAATTCACTTAGTTGATATATTTTAATTTGGTTGCTGTAATGTAACTAGGATATTCAATAAACAAAGGTTTCCAGCTGTAACTGTAAAAGTAAAACTTTCTGAAATAAAACTACAAACAAGTTGTCATCAGTCTAAAAAACAAAGAGCAAAAAAAAACACCACTTTAAAAAGATAATAGACTAATATAAGACCTCTTTACAGTTATTTGAGTCATTCTGGGCTTGTGCGATTTGCGTTGATGACGCGCTGGTGACGACATAATCCAAGATGGCGGCGGCCCGGACTACAGCCGACACTATGTAATAAGAGTCTTAAAAGTACGGTGGCTGGGAAGTGTCAGGTGAATGCATTTACAGAAACGAACACAAATGCAAACAGGTCACAACACGAATGCAAAATGGCCACAACGGAAGTGTTTCCGACGGACCGGTATTACAGACGGATACGTTTCTGGCGGATGTTTTTAACCCACCAGAACAGAGAAGAACAAGAAGAAGACATCGAAACGCGTATGAAAGTAAGTGAAAGTTGATTAGGATACTCTTATATTTTTCATATCAGGCTATCATATCATAATACCGATTGTCCGACTGTAATACCGGTCCGTATTAAAATCAATAAGAACATTTAAAATAATCAGTAAAATCAATTAAAATTATCAGCAAACACATTACATCAACAACATGACCAAAAATCTCTCTCTCAATCATACGCAGTAGAGAAAAAAAAGTGCCTTTAACTTTGATTTAAAAATGTTCACATTAGATGCTGACTTCAGCTCTACTGGCAGTTTCTTTTACTTCTTTGCAGCATAACAACTACAGCAACATCATCATGTTTACTGTGAGCTCTGGGCTCCACTATCTGACCTGTGTCCATAGATCTGAGAGACCTGCTGGGTTCATACCTGACTAACATCTCACTGATGTATTCTGGACCAAACCCATTCACAGATTTATACACCAGTAAGATCTGAGTCCATCAGAACACCAAGGTTTTTGACTTGGTCTTTAGCTTTTAAAGATCAAGAATCAAGATACTTGCTGATAGCAGTCCTCTTTCCTTGTTACCAGAGACAATCACCTCCATCTTGTCATAATTAAGTTGAAGGACGCGGTTGAGACCACCCTATTTAAATGAACATTTAACAGCGGAGCCTATAAGAATAACATACAAGCTAATAAGCTAAGCTAGCGGCTGCCGAAGGTAAACAAATGAGGGAACCCTTATCGTCAATCGTCATAGGAGCAGCGTGGGTTACCCCGTAAGACAGCGGGAGTTTCCCCATTAAGAAAGCAATAGTTACCCTATAAGACAGCGGGAGTTACCCCGTAAGACAGTAAGAGTTACCCCGTAAGACAGTAAGAGTTACCCCGTAAGACAGTAAGAGTTACCCCATTAAGAAAGCAATAGTTACCCTATAAGACACTAAGAGTTACCCCGTAAGACAGCAGGCTGTATTTTAAAGCGCTACAGTATTTTTTTTTACAATAAATCTAAACATAATTTGGATTTTGCATTAAAGTCCTTACAGAATCATGGGCATGTAGGAGTGCACCGGGGTGTGCATCAATGTATGTACATAGAAGATAGAAGATAAATCTGGACAGAAGCAGCTTTAGCGTCTTCATGAGTGTCTTGAGTGATGTATCAAGGCATGGATTTGAATGTTGTTCTGGTGTGTTTGCTTCGTTTGTGTATGTGTGGGTGAACGTGGCAAAAGGATCCTTAAACTGTAAGTCCCACAGCTGGAGCGCCGCCCGGGAGCTTCCGCTAACCCCGACTTACGTCATTTAGGTAGCAATCAATTTCACACGGCAGCTTTGTTTTCCTGCGCTTTCATAAATAGCAGATCAAACTCTATATCATTCCTCTTTGTTTTGATCTACTTTTTCCCGCAGGCTATGTAAACTGACATTTTCCATCACAATCCCTTGCTCTACTGTGCGAGAAAATGGTTGAGGTTTTTCCAGCATTTTGCACACTAACACAAGCAAATAGAGATAGGATGATGTTAAAAGGCAAAGCTAACAACAAAAAACAAAAAAAAACATTCACTCATGTTTACTGACAATTTTTCTTGCCAGTCGAGCTCATTTTAGCTTCTTCTTCTACTTCTTCTTTAAGGGGCTTTCTTACAAAATATTAACAACAATCTGGCTGTGGTTTCAAACTCACTTTGAATATATTTGACGTTCAGTGGTTTAACTCAGTCACTGAAAAACTGCTGGTCCACAGATCACTGTGTCTTTGACTCCTTGATGAATTTATAATATACTCTATTATATAAAAATTTCGTCAAAAGTACTTAACAGGTTTTGACAAAGTTTTAACCAAAGAACCAAACCTTATGCCATGGAAGATTAATTAAAAGTTTGGAGGGGATCCGGATCAATATTTGAGTTTGAAAAATCAAAAATCCCTATCTCATTATTGGCAAAATTTCAAAAATCCATATCTCAATTTGAAATTGATTGATTTTTTTTTTTTTTAATTTGACACGCAAATGTAAGGTTGGTTCATTCAGATCGGAAAATTGGGATGTCCATACTTTTGGACATTAATTAGTGTTATTAATGGGGATATACATTTCTTCCAAGCTTTTAAAGTGCTAATGGAAAGAGGATATTTGGCGCTTAGCAGAGGTTTGTGCTCTCTGAGTGCTCTTGTCTTTAATTTATATTTGGTTTATGTCTGAATACATGTACTCCTGGGCATTCTATACAGCTAATGATTTTTTTGTCCAAGAACAGCTAAAAACTGCTGACCTAGCATTTCTGTTAGAATAAATTGCAATAATTTTTTTTCTTCCTTGCAATGGTCACAAAAAAAGACAAACCTGGCAACACAGCTTCTAGGATGTGACATATCAGCAAAATGACACGTTTGGAAAGCATCAAACTAAGTTGTGGCTGTCAGGTGACACGCGACTGAATTTTAATTGGTTTGTTCAGTTTTTCCCATGAGTCACATTTCTGAGCGCCTCTGCTGCGTCAATCATTCTCTCTGACCTTTCCTCATTTAGCTCACATCTCCTTCAGCAACTTGTTTCCACCATTTCACAGACGAGCCCGTAGAGTGTCTTCCATCATAATGGCAGCATTCAGGCTTTTATTTCATAACCATTTCCATTAAAACATCACTTTACCATCTTCCAATGATGCATCCTGGTGCACTGGATAAGACCAAATCATGTACGCGTAACTCTCTATACTTCTGTTATGAATAGAAATATCCAGATTATAAATAAACATTGTTTTTCAAGTGTTTTCCCCAGCATCGGAGCATTCGTCCAAGCAGAATTGCGTTGGCGTTCCAGGGAGTTGGAGCATTCCTAGGCTGACGCAGGACAGAAAGCAGAATACTGTGACAGCTTTCCAACTCATAACTGGTAAAATCCTACTGGTCCCTGTGTGCACTGAGGCTATTCTCATGTGATACATGTCAGCGGTGCTGCTCTAAAGACCTCATGCCATCGCTGTTAACAGAAACCTCAATAATACATAAGGTTTGTTATGAGTTTATTAAGAAACCATTTATACTCCGATGAATCTTCTTTACTAATTAATTTCTAATGGCTTCCTCAGGGAGCAGAAAATATTCCACCCAATTAAAATATAGAGTTATTCAAAATCATCACTCACTTGGTGTGAAATGAACAATGATTATGACAAAACCAGGAAAACAGTGATGACTGAGGTTTAACGATGATGAAGAGAAAGAGGTGAACTTGATGGACTGGGATGTGATAGTGAGAGTAATGGCTATGATGAGGAACATAATGACAATGATTATGAGGATGGTGTCCCGTCTGTAATAATGATGAAGAATGTGGCTGTAGAAGGTAATAAGGTTTCTAATCATAACACCAAGACGAGGGTTATTTTGAGAAGACAAATCCCTATCTAGCTTCGTCACGGCTGATTTCCCACTTTGGTATTTTAGGGATTTGACACAGGCGTGACTCCAGTGCAGTGAAAAGAAGCATTGTGATTCTGTTCAGCACTGTTTCAGGTTACCCTCATCTGTCATAGTTTCACTCCTAAGGTAAGTTTTAAAACTGTTCTGAACTCCTTCTTTTTTAAAGAAATGAAATTGCTCTGCTGTGAGCTTCTTTGAAATATAACAAAACAGGTACTGACCAGAGGTGTAAAGAGTACTGATATATCCTACTCAAGTAGAAGTACTGTTACTTGATTAAAATTGTACTCAAGTACAAGTCATACATAAAATACTCAACTACAAGTTAAAAGGACCTCAATTAAATAGTACTCAAACTTAAAGTTACAGGTTGCTTTCACCCCCACTCACACGTTTATTTATGGTAATAAATCTTGCTACAGTTCCCTTGCATACAGTGAACATCTCGTGTATAAACTTAAAAAGGACGTTCCACAATTGGAACTTAATTTATTTTCCACAAAGCCATCTGTATAAAACAAAAGGTTTGTCAAAATGTACAATTCTATTTAAATAAAATAAAAAGTGTCTATTTCTACGGTTGGTACAGTTACCGAAGTAACGTAGCATCTTAGGGTTAGGTTATAACCCATTATTGCAACAATTTTCAGGGTTAGGGTTAGGTTTAGGGTAAGATTTAGTCTTAGTCATGCGACCTAAACTGACCAATGACTGACCTATCACGTGGTGGCCTAAACTGGCCAAATAGAGGCGCTGTGTATGGGTAGAATGTCGGTATATTGATACGGCAACTGGCCAATAAAATAAAACCAATGAATTAAATTCACAAAATTCTCAGGCTCTAAGTGTAGCTACATTTATGAACTCTAAAACTGGCATGGTGCATTACGTTTAATGTGGTTGGTCGGCAATGATGTGGTGCATTTGTTGTCTGGTCATTTTATTTTTTGTTGTTTCACAATGTCCATCGATCATTTTAAAACAAAACAACGAATCATTTCTACAACTCATGATTCGTTGTAGAAATGTAACAAATTACTTGTTTTAAAACATACTCAAAGGGGCAGTATTAAGAAAAAAATCCCTTTATAATGCTTTTGCCACAGTGATATACTGTACATTCCTTTAGCCTCATTCAGAGGGCCAAAATTGAAAAAGTTCTGTTTCCTCCCTCCCCTGTTATCCCACATTTTGTAACAAGTCAGCTCCAAATTGGATTTTTCTCGCGTTGTGACATCACAATGCGGAAACTCCTCCTCCTGATAATCCTGGCTCCTCCTACCCTATAAGAATATGAGCTCCTCCCTCTCAAACTACTTCACAGGTGAAACCAACATAGCAGAGGCAGGTTGATATTACAGTTAATATCACAGATACTGTAATATATTAACATTCAGTAAATAGATAATCCAGTTTCACTTCTAGCAGCCGTTATACCACCTTGAATCGCCTTCATGTGATGATCTGACGTGTTTGTGACCCAATGCGACGCAGCGGTTGGACAAAAAAATTGACTATTCTTTTGAATGGACTAGCTCTGTGACCAGAAGAGGAGAAGAGGAGAAGATAGTGGCGTAGCAGCTCATGTGAGTGTTTGAAAGAGCTGACTCAGCTGATAGTTGAGAGTTTACTTCCCTGCAGCGCAAAGCGAGCATTTACAATCAGTTCCATTTTTAGTAGCCATTATACAACCTTGTATCACTTTAATGGGATGATCTGATGTGTTTTTGACCAAATGCGACGCAGCGGTTGGACAAAATAACGGACTATCATCTTGAATGGACTAGTTCTGTGACCAGAAGAGGCGAGGAGGAGAAGGAAGACTGTTATTGTTTTACTGCTGCTGTGATGAACACTACTCACGCTAAAGCAACGTGTGTGTTCACGTCCACTCATGCATATGCATGAGCGCCCAATAAACAGCCTGTTTTTAGGAGCGCTCTGAAAGTGACTTTTCAGAGTGCTAAAACTCCAGAAAACAGGTGAATTCAGGAAAATAAACCTCAAATACTATGTTGTTAGGGTTCTCAGAACAAATGGAGATGGGTGAAAAAAAGCATAATACTGGACCTTTAAGTCCAACTACATTTGCTGATTTAGAAATATACTTAATAAAGTACAAGTACCCATAAAGTGAGTACTTGTAATCATTTACTTTCACCTCTGGACCTGACAAATCAGTCAGAGTTGCTAATCCTGGCAAACTTCTTAAAGATCAAACCGAAAAGCTGCAGGGATGGATCTCTCTCTGCTGTGAGCCAGTCAGGCAGCTTCACATATGCCAGCAAACCACATTTTATTATGACACATAATGCATTAGTTATTGCTGATAAGGAGCCAGATGCTGGAAGGTGGATTTAAGTGGGGGAACGTAGTAATAATGCTAATACTAATGATGAGCACACACTGTTAATTAAATACTGTTGAAAAACGACATAGCACTAATGAAATCTAGATTATTTGTAATGAAAACACTCGTGATGGCCATTTAGCGACTTATTAAACACACAACCGAGCAATAAATCCATGTTATGAAAACAGCACTCATAACTCAAAGAATAAGAAACTCAGTAACTTAATTTGGTGTGATATCTCTGGAGAATGGGATTCCTGATTACAACTCTTTATCACAGTCTTTCATTTAACTCATTTTCAATGAAATTTCATCCAAAACTCTCTTGCAAATTTCATCTCTGATGGTTTTGTTTTCAGGGCCTAATCCCGGCACATTTGCCTCTGCAAGAACACAGATGGGGCACTGTTTACTCACCGAGAGCCTCAGACTCAACCATCCCCAACAGATGTGCACATTTCCCCTCAGCAAGCTCAAGTGACATCCCTATATGTCGAACATGGACATATTCCTCACTAATGGTTTAGAGACGTATGGCTAAGCTATTCCACTGGGAACAGATCTGTTCTCATTTGGTATTAATTCTGTTCCTCTAGACATACCAATAACTCAGAGAAAGCCCTATTTGTCACTTTTGAGGACCAGCAATAATTAGAAAGGAATCAGATGGAAAAATCTTATATTGTCTCAAGGATGGGGTGACCTTTTTTTTAATTTCCAAAATGCCTCCGCATACTCAGACACTCGACGTTTACTTAAATAGTAGCATTGAAACAGAAATATATTATATCGTAGATAAGTAAGTAAGTAACCTTTGTAAAGTTTAAAATTTCATCTTAGTTTTTAGCACAAACTGAAAAAATCTGACCGAGGTGACTCAGGTCAATCGTCGTTGTTTGTTCATTAAAGTGATCTGTCCTTTAAAAAACGCAGAAATATCCTAAAATCTTTCAATCAATGAAACAACAATAGAAATATTGCCTCCTATAAATTCAAACTGCAACAAATTATTGAACAGTAAATAATCATCAGTATATAGTAGGGATGAGCGATATCATCAGCTAATATTAACCATTAAATGTGATATTAAAATACCAATATGTGCTATTGCTTGTGACAACATAATAAAAATGAATATGGCACTTTTTTCCATAATTTAAGTTGTATAATAATTCTTATTGTGCATTACATCTAATGATGCATCACTTTAAAAGTAGGCTGAACCTGTTATTTCTGTTGAAGTTTATATTATGTGACCTAAGGTTAAGTTGGTATAGAGGGGGTCTGCAGAAATCAGAAATTTTAGAGTTGGACAATATTGGCATATCAGCAAAAAGCTAAAATGGAACATCCCTAGTATATACATCCCTAGTATATACACATCAACAAATAACTGCTGGCTCTGTACTTAATTCTGTCTTTGCCTGTGGAAAGAGGGAGGTGTTGACAAGATGATGGGTAAATGTGGAGGATCAGCTAAAAGTGTTCTGATAAACTGAATTTGTCAACTGTTGGACACATCGTTTCTTGATGTACTTGAAGAAAAAGAAATAAAAGAAGATTGATTCATCATTTCGTAGCACATCCCCACCAAAAGGAAAACTGAACGTAATGCAGAAAAACAAGGCTTGGTAATGTTACGTTATTCTGAAAAACGTGTGTGATTAAAGCTGATATCCGGAGTTTCTGAGAAATCTATGTTATGTATGTCTTATTTGAAACGCGAAAAAATTAGTCTTTTACTATGGTCTACTGCTGGTGGACATTCATATACATTAATGTATATAAGTTCCTCCTTCGTTCTATAAACCCTTACACAAATGGAAACGATCGCTGAGTGCACCCAGTCAATAGGCTTCCTGTCAATCAAAGTGAATGCTGAACTGTGCATGGAAACAAGGCCGCGCATCACAACAGCAAACAGGTAAATATAATTTTGACTCTTACCTAACGCATAGACCTATATCAATGCGATGCGCGTGCAGAAAAGTAGAGGCGTGGCTTCCGGTAGATTACAGTCGCAGGGGGAAGAAGTGGAGCTGTTGAGGGCGGGACATCCAGACGTTTCTCAGAAACTCCGGATATCAGCTTTAATTAATCATGCTCTATAATCAAATAATGTTATTAATCTCTTTTTAATCGCACCTAACAATTTCTGAGAAATGCCCTGAACTTGATATTTTCGATTAAATTACATTATTGTAAGAGATCAAAACATTGATGTATAACAAAGTCTTTATAAAGTCATTTATTGTTTGTTTTTAACAAACTAGAATAGATGCAGGAGTAATCTCCAAATAATAGAAAATAAAAGTGAAATAAAACGTCATATGTAGTGCTATAAGTTAGCACATCATAAACAGTGAGAACACTTTTCTGACACCAAACTTGTGGATTTCGCTCTCCTTCAGATAATAATATTTATCCAGCGAGTTTGTTCACTTGTCAATCACGGCGCGCTCTCAGCATGTAGCAGTTAGCACTGTCCGAGTGTCTGCGCTAGCTGTCCGTGCTAGCTGCTACATTCAAGTGGTAGTGAAGGCTACAAAGCTGCGGTGATAAGGTAAACTCTTTCTTGCACAATTTGCACAAAAGGCTTGTGTTTTCCGTTCTGTGTTTTTAAAAGCCAAAATTAACACAAACAAAGCTGAGCAGATCGGCAGTCTCCTGTCTTGTATTATAGCCTGTGCATCAGTATTATGGGTACACCGGGAATAATAATAATAATAATAATCTTTAAGTTTATCTTTATTTCAAGCCCTCACACATCCCTGGTACAAAAAAACCTTTCCCATTGACCGAGTCCAGTGATATTCACACATTTCCACTGAGCAGAGGGTCCATTCTGCCACAGTCTGGAAGGCTTGGCTTGATCGTCACCCTGGGGAGTAAGTCTCAAGCATCAGGTGTTATTTGTCCATCAACCCACTTTGCAGGAGTGCTCTGTCCTCTTAAGAAAACGCTTTCCTGCACTTTTCCAGTATGTTTCTTACAACCCGGACAGATCGGACCTCAAGTCATTCTGCTAGGGCATCAGCATTGTCCAGTTGTGCCCCAGCTATGTGTTGAACCGTTGTTATTCCTTTCTGTAAGAAAGTTGCAGACATTAATGGAACTTCTTTCAAAGGAGTTCCCCGATGTGCCCTTTGGAGTATTGGTTCTTTGAGCAGCTACTGGAGGGATGTAGTTAAGTTCTGTCTTTCCGCCTCCATCAGCCTCCATACTTTTATCACATTGGCATAAAAAAATGTCAAACAGTTCATATTGAGATTGGAACAATCCACTGAAAACAGCATTTTGCCAAACCCCAAATTACTAACCTGACCAAAAAAACATATCTGCAACTGGCCTCCACGGTAAAATATGAAGACCATAGAAGAAACTAACCTAAAAGCTGCCTTCATGCTAAATAGATGAACCAAACCCTGTCCTCCTTTGTCTTTTGGTAAAAACAAAACACTTTGAGGTACCCAGTGGAAATTATCCCAAAAGAAATCAACACTGAAGCTTTGCACTTTCTGTCACAAATCTTGTGGAGGTTCCAACAGAGCCAAACGGTGCCAAAGGGTCGAGGCCACCAGATTATTGATTATAAGTGTGCGTCCCCTGTAGGACAATCTAGGTAAAAGCCAATTCCATTTCTTGAGCCTGCCTTCCATCTTCCCTACGACTCATTGATACACGATATCAACGGTCTAATAAAGTCACTGGTATTTACTGCATTGTCACCAAAACCGCTGCAGACTATCACTTATCGTGGATGTATTTGTTGATTTGAAAAACACGTGTGAAAATCTGAAAAACACGTGAAAATTGTGGATCTATTTGTGAATATTTTTGAGACTAATCTCGCCCCATTAAAAAAGAACAGTATAATAGAAACCCTCCACATTAAACGTCATCACTACATCCAGTTTATCATTAATATCTTTCAGTATCTTAAGCGCTTGTCTCCTCAAAGACACCACATGCTTCAATTGAGGAGATTTCCACCCTGAGGGAATCTTCTTCATGGCTGACAGTCTGACCAAAGCGTGACAGCTCTTTTAGAAGAAACTCATCACTGATAAAACGCGGAACATTAGACAAAATTATCTTTTGAGCAGGATTCAAAAGAGGGAAAACTTGAACATGTGTGTTCCTCAGCACTACACCTCGCTCCACCACAACATTAACTTTACCACTCCAGCCCAGAAACAAATCCACCGCACTGTTCATGTGGGACGCCGCCTTCACACTCTTCAACGGAGAAATCCATAACTACCGGGACTTTTATGTCATGTCGGGAAAAACGCTCAAAACCACAAGCTCCACCACCACCACCACCACCATCGCTGGCCATGGCAGCCAGCCAAAAAACAGCTGCTGAAGGCTTTATCATTTAGGAGGGTCTTTTCGTCCCTCATGCTCTATTTTCTCTCTGACCTAAGTACTACAAAACTTGTGAGCAAAGCAGTCTCACACGTGTGAGTTAAATCTCCATAATGGCACCACATTGGCTGTAAAGAGCAACGTCTTGACTTTTGAGACAGAATTTTTCAAATAGAGCAAAAATTAGTTGAGTTACGGTAATTTAAACTTATTATACACATACCTCAGAGAGTTGTGTTTATTTGTCTCCACGGCGAGACTATAGATATCTCTGGGTGTTCCTCATGAGGAATGATTAGAAAGTGTGGCCGCAGGTTTGGGGCAAGTGGCTGCTGTGAAATGGTTTCTGAGTGACACTGTTGGGGAAAGCAGAGAACTGAAATACAAGGAGAGCCCTGAGGGAACTATGGTAGTTGGCTGAAATGAACTTTCCTCACTTGAATCGCTCCTGTCCTTGCCTGGCAGATAAGGAAGTTAAGCCATCAAAGAAGAAGTCATAGAAAAGATGCTGCTCCTCTGCATTGAGAGGAGCAGGTTGAGTAGTTCATCTGGTCAGGAGAACAGGGCTGGCTTTAGGTCATTCGGTGCCCTAGGCAAGAGTGGACTTTGTCTTGAGGAAACAATGACAATTTTTAATATTAATATTCAATTAAGAGAAAACATGTACAGTGATTATACAGGACGTTTCATGTTTATCATACCTTTTTAAATTATTATTTAAAGAAAAAGCAGCAGATGGGCCCTAGGCGGCCGCCTGTGTTGCCTGTCGGGAAGGCCAGCCCTTCAGGAGAATTGCCTATTTGTGTAGGAAAGCCCAAATGAGACAAGATCCTTGAATTAGCCTATTGTATTGCTGGATCTTTAGATCCCACTGAATGAACTTTAAAATATGTTGTTTTTTTTTTACCCTCCTATTATCCTCAAATATTAGCCTCCAGAAAATGATTTTCATAAAATTGTTTATTTATTAAATACATAAATAACCACTTGATAATGAAACCTTGACCTGTTCCCTAGCGCCACCATTAGGCAAAACGTTTAAAGTAGAATTAATTTGTCTTGAATAGTTTTTATCCACATTTACTGACAACATTAATGGCCATAAGAGTATGAACTCTATTGGTTGAAGTGATGATATGACCTTTCCTGCACCGCCACCATCAGGTCAAACTTTCAGTTTTAGAGTTAGTGTATCTTTAATAATTTTTTTTTCTAATTTGGGGTGCACATTAGAATGAACCATATTGATTGCAGTTGAGGAAAGTTGAGGAAAGGGGAACCCCCCCCTTCCTCTCATAAACATATTTATTTATTGATTTTGATCTCCTTTTTTGTAACAAATTAATAAAGTCCTCTGACTCGGACACACCTGCTCTACGTCACATTCACTATGAAAGTGTTAAAAAATGAGGATATTGTCTCCACACATGGGTCACACACAAACAGACAAGGTTTTTTTTGGCAAATAAAAAAAAATATTATCATGATCGTTTTATGCTTAATCAATTGTATCCATCAAATTAGGAAAAGTCATGAAAAAAGTTATTATTTTTTGAATGATGAACACTGAATGGGGTCAAATTGACCCCAAGGTAAATAAGGTTAATTTTTTTGTCAAAAGTTTTTAACGGACTTTGACAAAATTGTAATCAAAGATAGGAATTACATCATAAAAGAGTCCATTAGATTTTGGAAGGGGGTTCCAATCAATATACCAACACTGGATCAGTTTGAAACGTCAAAAAAATCCTATCTCTCATGATTTGTGAAATAGTGGGAGAACAGCAGGATTATCAGGATCAGTGATCCAGGTATCTGCAAAGGGGATATTAAGTGCATGGTGGAGGTTTACTCTTGTTTTTCCCTTTACTACTGATATAACAACCCCATAACAAACTGTCACTTGAATGTTCATGTACATAAACGTATACTATTTAATTTAAATGTTCACCTGCACTACTCATCACTGCACTACTGCACTATTATCCTATTATTATTATTATTATTATTATTATTGTTATTGTTATTGTTATTGTTGTTATTATTATTATTATTATTATTATTATTATTATTATTATTATTATTTTGTTTAGTTTATATTTTTTCTAGTTGATTGTTATTATTTAATGTTTACATTGTCAGAGAGAGCACAGTTCACCAAGTCAAAATCCTCGTGTGTATAACATACATTACATGGCCAATAAAGTTGATTCTGATAATTAAATGGAGATGAATGGACTGAAAGCAGGTAACAACAGTCTTTCTCATTGCAGACAAAGGAAGAAATCTTCACCCAGGCCTTTCAGTCAGGCAGCAGCTTTTGTGAAACCCTAAATTGAAATTAACCAGCAGGGAGCAACAGCCCTCCATTGGGAGAATATTGTATTTCAGTGTCTTGCTCGAGGACGCTTAGGCACATGGACAGGGATAGCTTGGGATTCCATCGCCAACCATCAGATTAGAAGACAACCCTCTCCAACAACTGAGCCACTGCCTCCACAGGCACTTCATTTGTTGTGTTGGCAGTGTTAATTTTTGTGTGTCTGAGATGTGGCTTTAAGGCCACACAGAATCACAGGAATAAGCTCTGGGCATACATTGAAGGATTACAGAAAAGGGGAGAAGGGGGCAATGCAAGAGATATTATTAAAGCAAGAGTCTACAGCATAGAGAAAGAGAGGGATGAGGAGGGTAAAATGTGTGTTTGAGGCTATTGCTTCTAAATCCTCCAGTAAAGGCCAGCTGGCACGTGGCGCTGTTGGAAAATGGAGGCTTTGAGTGGCGAGTCCAGGGGCCAGTGGAGCGAGGCAGTGCCCAGAGAGGCCGAGCAATGGGGGCAGCCTTCCATTGTGAGAGAGAACTCATTTACAATGGTTAAAGCAGGCCAGGCTTCACTTAACTCAGGCAAAAGAGAGAAAAAAGAGCACTGCGGCTTTCATCTGCCGTCTTTAACGGGACTCCATTTCATCCACATGTTTGTTACAAAACAGTACCGCATTAATCATCATTTTCATGCAACATGAATACGAGCACAATTTGTGCCATGTTGCTTTCCTTCCTTTAATCCCCTGCATGACTTCTGGTTTATATAAAGCTTTGACTCCTCACAGCATGGGGTAAGGCTGTGTAGAAAATGAGCCTGCTGGGCAAGATATGACTAAGAAGATGCACTACTCACCCTTTACACTAATACTGTGTGCAGAGGTGAAAGTAATGCATTACAAGTACTCACGTTATTGTAATTGAGTTGCTTTTATGGGTACTTGTACATAAAAGTACAAGAACATTTCTAAATCAGTAATTTTACATGTACTTAAGTAGATTTTAAAAGAAGTAAAGTAATTCATTACATTCTACACCCAACCGTTACTAAGTAAGTAATAATTTTTTGTTTTAAAATGATCAACGGACATTGTGAAACTAAAAAAAATAAAATGACCCGACAACAATGAAATGCATCACATCGTAGCCGACCAATCAGATTAAACGTAATCCACCGCGCCAAAACAGCATTGAATGGAGGTTATTTTCTCAGTTTTAGAGTTCATAAATGTAGCTATACTTAACTATACTTATACCTGAGAATCTCTAAAAATAATTGTACATTTTGACAAACCTTTTATTTTATACAGATGCCGTTGTGGAAAATAAATGAAGTTCCAATTGTATATTATGCATGAGATGTTTACTGTATTCAAGGAAACCGTGGCAAGATTTATTACCAAAAATAAACGTGGGGGGTCAAAGTAACTAGTACTATTTGATTGAGCTACTTTTTACTTGTACTTATGTATTTTGTGTATGACTTACTTGTACTTGTACTTGAGTACATTTTTAATCAAGTAACTGTACTTCTACTTGAGTAGAATATATCAGTACTTTACACCTCTGGTCATGTTTCCATGTTTTTCAGTGAGGTAAAAACAGCACAATTATATTAGATATAATGTGTATTTGGTATTTGATGAGTGAAAGGCGCAATGTATAAAATGTGAAGAATCCCCTTATGTTGAGTTTGTCTCAGTCCTGCTCACAAACCTCTAAAAAGCTGATGCAAGCTTTCTTATCTAAGGCATCTAAGCTTTCTAACGCTCAATGCTAACTAAATACAGATGCAAACTAAGGCTTTCCTTTCATACTCCAGCATTTATTTTGTCCTTGTTCCTGCACTTTTAAGAAACTTTGAAATGTGCACTAAAGTGGTAGCGGTTCCACTGGTAAACATGGTGTTTGTGCTGCTCTCATTATCTAAGGTTTTGTCCTAATACTAATAGGAAACCAGACATTTTACATTACAACTCCACTGGTTGAGAAGTTGCAGGCAACTTTTGCAATTTATGTTTTCGTCTTCTTGTGAGAGACATTATTACATTGCCTTTAACAGTTACTTGGTTTTCTGTACCCACATTTACAACAGAAGTTGGAAAAAAAGGCCATCACTGAGTAACTCTCCAGTGGTTATATTATTAGGAATGCTGGCATAGATATACTTAGTCTTAAATCCCTGCTGGTGGTTTTTACCTGCAGAGCAGAATAAAAGGTAATAATTAGATTAAGCTACTTAAAGAGTAAGTAAAAAATGAAACAAATGTATTTAGGTATAATATAGTGATGAATGATTGATTCTTGTCCAACTCAACATTTTAGTGAAACTATTTCAATTTGTCATATTTTATTGTAAAAATGTAAGAGTGACTGCACTCTAAGGGTGCGTTGACACTGAACGAGACTTCGGCGGCTCTGGTGACTAGGATACATTGAAAATCAACGTAAATGAAGCAACGTCAAGCAACCTCCCTTCAAGCGACGTGACGCGACTCGCGTGATTCCAGCGACTCGGATTGCGCGACAAAGTCGCTCAAAGTTGAATAATTTCATGCAACTTTGAGTGATGGTTTAAATCCACCTATTACAATCGAATTTTGATATTGGCTGAGAAGGAGGTCCATGACGTTTTTGAGGCAGCTTTTGCCATGAACTATCACTGTTAGCCCCGCCCCTCCTACAAAAACTAGCAAATGTGGACTCTGCAATCTGAGACGAGTAGATTGGTTTGAGAAAAATTGTGAATAGAGAGGTATAATGAGTATTGCATAGTAATTAGCATAGCATAGATTGTTATTTTATAGATTTTATAGTATAGACTGGGTGTGTCTTAACTGCTCCTGGAGCCCCACCCATAATCGAGGCATTTTTTTTTTTATTTCCAGGCTAGATGCACGTCAGCCAAAGCCTCAGGATTTGGTTACTCTTTAAATACTTCAAACTTAGGATAAATTTGGTTTCATTTTGGCAATTAGAATAATTACAATAATGATAATAATAATAATACCAGGTTTGCGAACTGGTCTCTGGAGAGTTTGTATGTTCTATGTGTTTGCTTGAGTATGTTTTTTTTTAATTTCTCTTATTTGGACTGACTGACTGACTGACTAACTGACTGCACACTGTACCCTACATAGACTCCAGCATTCTATGACACCATTTCAATAAAGTAGGTACAGGAGGAAGATGCGTGACAGTGTAACTGTAGCGTGAGCAACACACATGAGGATAATGTACGCATGATGTGAGCATTACTACACAATAAATCTGGGCATTTTTCGAAATGCTGATAATTCTTAAAATGAATCCTAAAAGCAACAGTCAATAAAGTGTAATTCATGATTTCAGGCTTATTATCCATTACTTTGCTGCAACAACCTATAAACAATTATCTAATGATGTCATTGCACCACTAGTACATATCGTTATAATGTAAGTAATTACGCATCATCACTGATGGCACAATGATGACATATGCGTGTGCGTGACACAGTGCTGCTGAGAACTGCGCTGGATAATGGTCAGTAGTTCATATTCAAAGAATGCAGACTGATTGACAGACTCTGTGGCTGTACTAACTCAGATCAATGGTAGATTAATAGGACGGTTTCTGTCCTAACCTGCCTTATTTGCATGCACTGATCAGATCAAGACCGGATGGACCACCCACATTAAACGAACAAAATGCTCATTTAAATAAGGGCTGTCTGCACCAGTTCTGCTTGTGCACTAATGATTGCTGCAATCTTAATGAATTCCACGCAGCAGGTGAGGAAACTGCGTCACTAAAGGATTTGGGGAAGCAACTAAATTACCACCCTTTATTTCGGATCTTTGTGAATCCGGCCCTGAATGCCTCAAGGATAGTTTAAGCTCTAAGAACATCTCAAGGTGACATTCCATGGATTGTATTCCCATCACAAAATGTCTTTTCTTTCCATCAAATATTTGTTTGATGAATTCGTTTTGCCTTTTAAAAGGATGTTGCATGTGTGCTTGCATTCTGAGAGAAATGAATTCAGGAGGCAGCTAAAATGAAACACGAGGCAACAAAAAAACATTCTAAAAGTTGTCACGGGCTTGAATGGTTTGTACAATTTTTGATTGTTGATAATGTTTTTCTAAATGTTCCAAATTTCATATGTACACCTAAACCTAACTCTTTATGTAGCTTCAGTAAGGGAACAGGCCTGTCTAAAATTCTGTGTTGATGCTTGTCACTGTGTTTGTTATTATCAGGTTATTGTGAAGGGAAACATGTGGCCACTCTACGGTTGATTTAGCTGCTGTACGGCCTCGGCTGTCACTGGTTTCCTGTCTGAAGCAGGAACCACTGTGATGTAGAGGGATGTGTTTAAATTGACCATGTGGTGAATAAGGATGGGTTTCTCAGGGAATGTCTTCTTAACCTTGTATCTATGAAGTTCACAAAAAGAAAAACAATTACTTTATTTATTTATTTTATTTTTTATTTTTTGACTGAACTAAATAATTATTCCCTTTTTTTCTGCTATATATATATATATATATATATATATATAAAAAAAAAAAAAATAAAATAAAAAAGCGAGTGTTTATTTCCCCACAGGGCTGTTTGCAGTTAAATGACTGATATAACCTTGGATATAAAACAATAAAAAATAACTATAAAAAGATGAAAATGTACAAACTTTAAATTATGTTGTTCCGAAAGTCTTAATGAATCTTTACAAGAAGCATGTGGACTTTTGTCCTGTAAAATACAAAATGCTGATATTACTTAAGTTAAAAGTGACTCAAAAATCTCCAAAACATGTTCATTCATTCATTTCTAGGTCGTGCTGGATTCACATTCAATGTCCAGCAGATAATCAATGCCCGGATGTGAATTTGTAACAGTGATCGAAGCTTGTAAAGGATTGTAACTGTTGAACGTGGTCCGTTTCTGCCACTCTAACTTAATTTCAAAACAAATCTAGATTCAGTTCCACAGAGCAAAATCTTGATCTAGATTTACTCTTTTGACTGGATTATACAATTTAATTTTAGTCAAAATGTAGTCATCAGGATTATTTCAGCATAAGACTTGATACATATTTTAAAGACTGAATTAGCATTTATCGAACTAATATGGGATTTTAATGTTTAAACAATTAATTCATAACAGATTTAAAGTTATCAATGTATAAGACCACATGATCACATGAGTTCTGATTGGATTTCTTTCATGTGACAAAATTATAGTTTACTTTTTATGGGCCAACGAAAATATAAATATATTTTATGTAGTTTAGTATTTTTTTAAACTAGTACAGTGCCCGTCGGAAGTATGTATTCATATAGTGGAAGCTTAAGTAGAGTTGTCAATTATGGTCAAATGAATATGTGTTTGAAGGTTGGATGTACAAAGAGGTGTACATACTCTGTAGTGTTATAAAAGGGTATATTTGCAAGTGCGATTTCCCCCTGGTTTAATTTTATGGGACATGCGCATGATAAATGTGTTTGGTTTTTTTTTTACTCATTTGGTGCATTTTTCTGTAATGTATGTTTTTTGGAGTCATCTGTATTTTTGTATCTTCCTGTTGTCTTTTTGTGCATTTTTTTGTATAATTATAGTTTTTTGTTGCCATTGTAGTGTGGATCTCAAGTAATTTTGTGTATTTTTGTATCTTTTTTTGGTGTAGTTTTGTGCATTTCTCTTGCCATTTTGTGTATTTTTTGTATAAATATTAAGTTTTGTGTATTTTGAGTCATTTTCATATTTTTGTTGTTGTTTAGTGTATTTTTCTGTAAAGTATGATTTTTTTTTTGTCATTTTGTGTGTTTTTGGAGCCTTTATGTATATTTTTGTGCATTTCTGTTGTTGTTTTGTGTCCTTTTTGTATAAATATTTATTTTTTTTTAGTTTTATTTTACTCATTTACACTAATTTGTGTGTGTGTGTGTGTGTGTGTGTGTGTGTGTGCGTGTGTGTGTGTGTGTGTGTGTTCCCGTGAAATGTTTGATCACCAAACTCCATAGCCATTGTAGCGCCAATCAAAAAAGTAACAAAACTGCGCAAAACAAAACGTAAAGCTCCAAACTGCATGAGTGAGTAAGTAAATTAAAGTATTATCTACAATTCGGCTGTCTTTTTTTAAAAAACAAAAATAATTGTTTACCTTCGAACCGAGTGGTCAGAGCTTAGCTTCCATGCGCGGCACCAGAGAGAATCAGATAGATAGATAGATAGATAGATAGATAGATAGATAGATAGATAGATAGATAGATAGATAGATAGATAGATAGATAGATAGATAGATAGATAGATAGATAGATAGATAGATAGATAGATAGATAGATTTAGTCATAGTTACTATTACCTAAAAAAAGTAGTAGACCAAAACGTTTAGTCGACAAAATTAGCAGTGCCACAGAGGTGTGTGGACTTATAATTAGCCATGCAATGTGCTTATTGTTGGACTGCACCATAAAGGAATTCTTGCTACTCATTTGACTCCTTTGTGAATTCCACAATGCCGTTGTGAGCACTCAGATGGTGAAAAAACGGCCCCTCAACCATCTAATAAATGCATTTCTACTTGTACATAGCACCACTGTGGGAGCTATGAAACAACAGCTGCATAACCCATCTCATAAAAGCAACCATTAGGTTGTCTGTTTACATCAGTTCAGTGATAAAAAAAATAATATAATTTCTTTAAAAGCAAAGCTGACCTATGCTGGTTTTTAAGTGTAGCAAATATATGGACACATCTTTAAATAAAATCCATGCTCTAAACGCCAAGAGACAAAAACAGACCAGACCAGACTCAGGAAATCTATCCCAGTTTATGAAAAATAAAAGACAGGATCATCCTGGAGAGACTTCAGAATCTCTGCACTGAAAGAAAAACTAGATAGAAAAACTACATTCCCACCAAACTATACCATAATTACATGCGTTCTGATTTGTTAAAGAACCACTTTGTGTGCGTTATCCCTCCTATTAACCTTTGGGTCAATTTGACCCCATTCCAAAAATAGTAGTTGACTTATTTGCTTCAGATTTTATGACTTTTTCTAATTCTAACAGTACAATTCATTAAGTATAAAATCATCATGATAATATTTTTTCAATGTGCTAAATGCATATTGCTCACATTGGTGTTCCTCTGTGGTCAATTTGACCCCAAGCTGTTTTTACTGTGTAAAACTTGTCTGTCTGTGTGTGACCTTACATCCTCACACATACTTTTGAGTTAATACATGACATGGGGAGGGGGAGGCAATATCGTCATTTTGGAACAGCTCTTTAACAGTAAAAGTGATGTAGAGGAAGGTGTGTGCTGAAACAGAGGACTTTATAGTGAATAATCCCAAATATGTTACAAAAAATGAGATAAAAACAAATAAAATCAAGCTTTATTGTCATTTTGCCAAACATAGATACGTAGTAGTGCAGACAAGATGACAGAACGTTTGTTGGGAAGACTGGGAGGAAGTAATGTTTTGTTCCGTGTTTATACACGTGGCCTTTTCAAGTGTTGCACATTGTTCCGTGCAACCCAGTGCCTGCACCAATGCATAACATTGTTGTGGTTGCCACCAACACAGAGTTGCTCCAGCTTGTGCACCATATCATGCACCACAACGACAAGGATCGCATTGTCTTTAACTGCTCCTTTCAAACCCTGAACGAGCAACTCCTCCCAGGACCTACCCTTGGGCCAAAATTGTTGGGGATGCTCGTGAGATTCTACTAGCTGCTGACAAACCTATCATGCACTGGTCATCTGCGAGTGGCAAGTCCTGCCCTTTAGGACAACATGCTGTGCGACTTATGCACTGCAACACCATGTCCAAGGCTCCCGTCGACCATCCCGGTATCGCCGAAGTTATGTCCCAGGCCTTCTATGTTGACAACTGCCTTTACAGCATATCGGATCCAGCCCACGCCATGGCTGTCAGAGACGGACTGAGGAAACTTCTTGTGGAAGGTGGTTTTGAGATCAGGCAATGGGCAAGTAATCTGCCGTCGGTTGTTGAACATTTACCCACTGAAACTAGATGTGTCACCAGTAAATGGTGGCTGTCCCGGGATAGTGCTGACCTGGATGAGCCTACACTAGGGCTGCAGTGGAATTGCCTTGATGACAGCATGTGTTATCAACATTGCCCTTCAGAGCCTCTTCAACTTACACAGAGGAACCTATACAAGCTGCTTGGATGCCAGTATGACCCATTAGGGTTTATCATACCATATCATTAAAATTCTTAGGATGTCGGATGTCAACAAAGCCACAGTGGTTCCTGGACTTTCTAAGTAACATTATTGTGCAAGTTTTTTGCCTTTTATTTGGCTCCCTATGTTATAGTATGTAGAGCAATTCTTAAGTGTCTCGTGCAACCTCTAAATATTAATTAATTTGTGTAAAATTTGGAACCAAATCATTTGGCCAGATATGGAACCAAAAGCAGGGTTCTAATGTACACAATCTAAAAATTAAAATGTTAACCACTCTAAGATACAGATATGAAAAGGCTATCACATCCTATTAAACTTGTAGTGACCCAATAAACATTATGATAGCACTTTGGTGTTTTCACAGATATCTGCGACACTACTGTGCATACAATACAGATAATCCTATTAACCTTTCATTTACACTGTAACTGCCCTTTATGAATGTGGGAACAATTGTTCATGGTGGTTTTTCACCAAAGCAGCGATGGCTGTTGAGTAGCCACCGGCCATTCTACCTTGCGGCTTGCTCTACAACACAGTAAAATGTCTGACATTTTCACAGTGAGCGTAGAAACTGATACCTGCAGAGCTTCGCTCCCTCTGCTAGTGCAAAAGTCAGGCGCTGCCACGGAGGGAAGAACCAGAATTATTTAACCAGGTTTTAACAGTAAACACTGTCAAACAGGAGGAAATACAGGTCATGCAGTCTAGGAGCAGATGTCAGCTTGACTGGAAGTGCAAACCTTTTAAAATCACATTTAATAAACTTTGAGATCTCTCACCAGTCGGAAATGTAAAAAGTTCTTGACCCTATTGTATTGTAGAGCAGTGATTTCCTCTAGAGTGCTCAGACTGTGTGCCTCGGCAGATTTTATGAGAACCAAACGTATAAATCACAACAGAAAAGAAATTGGAAATCCTTGAAGAGGGGCAGAATAGTTTAGAGAGGGGCTCACCGTGAGTCAGAGGAACACAACATGTATTTATTCCTTTAGTCGTGTTAGAAGCTTTCAACAAGAAATCACAATGATGCCAGCTTGTTCTCTGGAAATGAAACATAACTCTCATAGGAAGTATATTCTCAGTAACTCTAATGCTGTAATGATTTCATAGGAGGGGAACACATAAAATACAGGTTGAGGTGAAATACCACATTGTGGAAGTCTTGGTCTTGCCTTGGTATCGGACTGACCGGACTCGGGAATTTCCATCAAGACCAGTTGAAATGAACCCTGATCTGCTATTCCTCAACGTCCTTAATGTGATAATAAGGAGAAGCACTTGGAACTTGTAATTTGACCTCAAACGTTCAGCATTAGTCCACTGATTGTTCTTCCTTCTTGGAAGTCTTTTGGAGCACCTTATGTGTCAGACACCTGCAAAACCTCAGATATATCAGCCCATCTTAGTTCTACTCAGAAAAACACTTACTTTAGGCTTCAAATATTTAAAATACTTCTGGACTTATCAGTGGCTTTTAAATACATGTGAGGATCTATTTATCATTATTGTTAGAATTTTGACAATTTTTGTTTTTGCATGTCGTGCTTTGAAAGAGTTGCAGACACTTGTTTTTGTCTGTCAAACGTATTTAAAAGGAAGCTGATTAAAGACAGAATGCTAATAGATGTATAACCTTGTTGGGGTTCTTTAAGATTGATTTTTGTGGCCTTGTGTCATTCTTGATCTCGATCGGTCTCAACACACACTAAACAAAAATTAACACTTGGTCTTGTTCAGTGTTAAATTTTGTTTAGTTTTTGTTGTCCATATTTTTTGATGTGACAATCACTAGACTATGACCAATTTAGAAAATACATGTGAACAAAAACTATATCAGAATACATTAGGGATGTAACGATTAATCGTAAGGCAGTTAAAAATCGATTCATAGGTATAACGATTCACATCGATGCTGTGAAAATTGAATCGCAGTACTTTTTTTAACCAGCAGAGGGTGCTACCCAGAAGTGTTGGCGGCGAGTGAAATATGCTAATACTTTCTTTCTGGCCATCTTCTACTCTTAAACATATTCATAAATGATTCTTTACCCCTTTAGCACCGAAATAATATCTGTAATATTACGTGAATATCTGTAAAAGTCACGTTTTTCTATTAGCTCTGTCTGCTAGCATAGCATCTCTTCTTCACTGTAAAATATCTGCATGCCAACCGACCACTGGGTTACCAGCGCCCTCTGCTGGTCAAACAAATATCTGACCTAAATACAGTAAAATGACTTGTTTTTTTTTGTTTTTTAAGTCCAATTGTTAAGGCGCAAAATACATTTTCAATTGCACTTTAAAAAAAAAAAAGAACTATTATGCAGTTTTGTATTGTTTACTATAGAACCAGAATTTAAAAAATAAGCTTCTTCATCATTTGTATTATTCCTTTATTTCATTCAAGATTTATTTTTAGTTAAATTGCATTGTTTTGAATAGTTTATCAAGGGATTCTTTTGACAATGAAAAATAGTATAGTATTTTCCCAAAAAAAATAAAGGATTATTTTTCAGTCATTTATACACAGTCCCATTTTGTAATATAAATCGTGAGAGAATCGTATCGTGAACCCAGTATCGTGAATCGAATCGTATCGGGAGTTGAGTGAATCGTTACATCCCTAGAATACATTGATATTTTTGTCGACTAATAAAAACTGAACTATAATGGGATGAAATACAAGTTTTTTCTTTTTTTTTTTTTGTAAGGTATCCAATTAAATCTACTTTTGTTAAGTGCAAAAGGACGACAAGCCTTAATACTATTCCATATTAGGTTAATCACTATATCTGTAACCATCACTCTGGGTGGGTGTAGGGGTGGAAGACCCAAGTGCAGAAAAGGATGGAGATAGGAGGCAGGCGTAGTGTTCAAAAGTTGAGTCCATGTTTACCTAAAACTGACAAAATCCCAAAACCAAAAAAAACAACGGAGGTAGAAGGAAGATTTGGAGCAGGGGACAAAAACATCACAGCCCACGAGGAGATAACGTTGACAATAAATTACAATTATTCTGTGTCCGAGCAGTCAGCTAAATAGTGAGGGAGGTTTGATTGGGAACGAGCCACACCTGGGTTAACACAGGAAACTAGAACTAGAATGGAAACTAAATAGAATAAACTATTTATTTCTCCATTACTTGTCAGCGCTCGGCTGTGCGTGTCCCTTTAAATGTTGTCGCCGCAAGGAATTGTGGGTCAGCGGGTCAGCATTATCTTGTCTCCTTTGGTAAAGGGTGCATCAGTGTTTCCTAGGCTAAAGGAGGTAAAAAGGGAAGCATTGAGCCTCTTTTCCTTAGCTTAAAGAGAACTTGGACGCTCTTTATCATGGCCACTACTTAAACACTTCCGGGGTTGAAGGAACAGTGGATAGGAAAGGAAATAGGAGGGACTATTTGGACGCAGCCAAAGACTCAAAGAAAAACAAAAAGTAGACCACAAGGGCTAAAGTCAACTAAAACCAAACAGAACCTGACAGTAACAGATTTAGTTGACTAAAACTAGATCATAACTGAAATAGTCTTTGTGACTAAATTTGGACAAAAACTAAGTTGAATTTCAGTCAAATACTACGACTACGACTGGTCTTGTCGTGGTCTCTGCATGTGCTTTCTGGTCTCGGGCAGGTCTTGGGCTGTGTTCAAAATGTCATACAAACGTACTACTCTTACTGTCTGACGTCAAAATAAGTATGTAGTGTGTTTACATTAGATAGTAAGAAAAGATTGAGTAAGTGAGAACTACCCTGATGTATACTATATGGGGATATTTTTTAAGTATGCACGTTGGCCACACTAGTCATACTCAACTGCCCCACGATGCAATGCGAGCAGAATGTAATATTTAGAGTTAGCAGCTTAAGACTTGACATGAACCCCATTTAGAATGATCGTTAGATATCTAGAACATATGTGTAACTTTAGTAAAAAAAAAATAATGTAATCACGATGTCTTTACAAAATACGTAACATATGTGGCTTTGGAAAACAAATCAATACAAATCAAAGTTTGGCTTTTTAGGTCAACACCATCCTGTCTGTCTTATGTATTAGTTTAGTTTAAGGTTTATAACAGAAGTTGTAGGTGATTTTGCTTTGGGCCAACCTCTTAATCACAAGCCACAAGCCAAAAAATGTTAAAATTCTTAAATCTATATAGGTTTTTAACCAAACATCCCAAGACCCTGAGACGTATGGGGTGCCAAGTGTAAAAATTTTGTATAAAAGTTGTAGCTAACACATTTTCAATATTTATGTCACTTTTCTCATATTTAGCACATTTTCCTACATTTAACACAGCATTTAACCACATATATAGAGGTTAAAAAAAAGCATTAAATCTAATTATTTAAATCTAAATCTAAATGGTTATAATATTTACATTTAGATTTAAACATTTAGATTTCGATTTAATATTTAGATTTTGATTTAACATTTAGATATAAGATTCAGCATTTAGATATGGTATATAGCATTTAGATTTAGATTAAATGTTTAGACTTAGATTTAACATTTAGATATAAGATTTAGCATTTAGATATGGCATATGACATTTAGATTTAGATTAAATATTTAGACTTAGATTAAACATTTAGATATAATATATAACATTTAGATTTAGATTTGAAATTTAGATTTAGATTAAATGTTTAGACTTAGATTTAACATTTAGATATAAGATTTAGCATTTAGATATGGCATATAACATTTAGATTTAGATTAAATATTTAGACTTACATTAAACATTTAGATATAACATATACCATTTCGATTTAGATTGAAACATTTAGATGTAATGCATTTGTTTACCTCTATATATGTGGTTAAATGTTGTGTTAAATGTAGGAAAATGTGCTAAGTATGATTAAAGTGAGAGAAATAATGAAAATGTGTTAACTACAACTTTTACACTTGGCACCCCATAAACACGAGGGTTTCTTGAATAAAGTGAGGGGTTATTACACGTTGTATCAGTACACTGAGCAGCTGCGGAGCAGTGAGATCTACAGGGTGGAAGATTCAATGACCTCCAGGAGTGAATCTCCTGCAGTCACTGCTCATCTTAACCAGCAGGACGTTGTCGCATTTGCTTTTCAATTTGTGGTTAATCAACAGACATTTTCCCTGCAACAGGAGGTGATCACTGATGTGCATAGAATTACACAGGAATAACAACAAGCAGACTGCATAATGTGACGGCATGTGAAATGCATAATATAATAAACAGAGAGTGCACAACAATGAAAGTAGAAAACAATGTTACTATGCTGTTTGAAATCAATTACACTGATAAAGAATGTTAAATAACACTAAGAGAGACATGAGTGTATGCTGCCACCTAGTGTTTTAACAGGATTAATGACTTATATTATATTGAACAATCAAATGTATCAATTTACTCAAAATAATGTATTATCCATGCACCACTGGAATAAAAGAAGAGGATATTTTCTCTGTGGACCCCTTAGTCCTTTTCTTCACACTAAACAAATATTTTGCAATAGCGAAATAGTATAAATAATAATAATGACTTTGTATAAATACTGTTTGTATATATTTTTTAAAGATTTCTTTGTTCCAGAGCGACACCTTTAGCACAACCACACATGCATCAAGAAGATAAATATAACATGGAAATGAATCTATTCTTCTCCTGAGGGCATGCCCTCTGGATAAATATAGAGCTGTCTGACAACATCAATAATGATTCACAATGGTTTAGTGGAAAGGGAAAGGAGAGTTTCTCCATTGATCAAACCTTCATGTGACTTTTAAATGACACAAGAAAGAGGATGGACATATTAGGAAGGAATACGTCAGAGAAATGCATACATTACATCAGTAAATAATATTTATTATAAATAAAATGCACCTTTGTGCTAACAATGACATGCACTTTGTTTTTGTTAAATGGCCGAATCATTTGTAAACACTGTGTATAGCATTGTGTACTATTCTTTACCCTTGGATATATATATATATATATATATATATATATATATATATATATATATATATATATATATATATATATATATATATATAAATAGCATTGTATTATTATTATTATTATTATTATTATTATTATAATAATAATAATAAACAATAATTTTGTGCCTTTTCTTCTTGCCGCAGTAAAACCCAAAATGTCGTCCATTGAGGGATAAATTATAGATGTAAATCTTATCACATAGATTTAACTAAATTTATGATTTTAATGGCCTACTTGCATGTTCTCACAGGAATATATCGTTTTAAACACACCTCTCAGTCTTCTGTCCAATGACACACATAAACATGTTTAAATATTGTCCAAACACAATGACAATATGTAGTATTTCAGTTCCAGGGAGGATATGAGCCATAGATATGAATAATATTCATATTTTATAAAACGAGACACTAAGTTTGAGTCCCCAGTGAAATGAAGGCAAAGCGGAACCTTTGTTTGGAGAACGAGAAACCGGAGGGAAATTTAAACCTGAGCACGGCGGCAGTTATCTGTTACACACAGCGAATCTGTTCAGGAGGAGTTTAACTAAACTACAGCTTTTTTAATTCATTTGAGTTTTTGGGGTAATTTTTTGTTGGTTTTATGACAGAATGGAGACGAACTATGAGCAGGTAAACGTTGTTAGCTGTTACTGTGGCTAAACCAGTTTGAACATCGATGTTTAGCTGCGGAAATATTCAGAAACGTTTTATGACTAAATTACACAGTATATGTAAACTATACGAGGCACTATTAAAGCAGTCAGGTTGTTTAACTTTTATGGCGAACTACATGGTTAGTTTTTGGTTAAATAGCACGTTGCTAAGCTTGGAATATTAGTGTATATGTGTTTTGTTTTTTTTTTACTTTGTTCACATTTTTTCATACAGGAGCCTTCCTCAAGCTCTCCCCTCAAGGTTGGGAGTATAAAATTGTCTTTTCAATATCATAGTTTTATTTTTATTTCTTTAATCATACACTCTAGTGAGTCAGTGCCGGTGTCACGGACTGACTCACTAGAGTGATTGACGATTTTGAGCATGCGCACTACCGGAAAATGAATTTTTGCTAGTTCCGCTTTGATTTTTGCTACTTCCGCCGTGCTGAGTGAGTGACTGTCAGTCAACAACTTGAGTAAAGTAATAGTGTCTCATGCAGCAATCTCACTACGAATAGGAATAGTTTAATCTAAAAAAAAAAAAACATGATTATAATAAAACTCAATACGAAAAGGAATAATTTATTTTACAAAACATGATTATAATATACTTATATTGCAATAAAAACAGTTAACCTAATGTAACTTTACAATAATATGCTGTTGTATTCATATAAATTAGCAATCTGATCATGACAATGATATTTTTTTTTTTATCATTGGTCGATTTTTTTATCGATAGTCAACTGATGTGACGTTTTAACCATTTTTTATTTTTTTTAAATCAGCACAGCAATCTCTGTATGACATTGCACTCACCATTTCCAGTACGGGTACATCTCAGTACTAGGGATAGACCAATATGGATTATTTTTTTTTAGGGCCGAAGACGATTTTTTTTTTCCATCAGCCCAAGCCGATGACCGACATGGACTGCCAATTTCCTTGAGCCGATACTACTTTTGCCCCTTCAATTTACATCATAAAAATTACAAGATGATGATAGCAAATGGTACGAGCATCAATTTTTTTTTAAAAAAAAGGAACATTTATTGAAATTAACAAAGGTGAGGTAGAACGACAACTCGTAACAAATATTAAAAAGAGGTGATGAAGAACAAGTAAAAAAAAATATTTCTGCTCTCTGTCAATAATGCGAATCGGCAAACGCAGCAGCCCACATCGGCCGATGCCAATACACGTAAAAAATGCAAAAAAATCAACCGATAATATTGGCCGGCCGATTGCATCAGTCTATCACTTCTCACCGGAAAAGAAACAAAAATGTCATGCCAGTGTGTAAAGAAATCAGAACAGATAACACTTGAACTTGAATGACTTTTGTCCTCTTTTATACACCGTAGTCTTTTCACTTCATTTGTGTCTCCTTTTGTTCATTGTGCTTTTCGTTTTGGCAATTTTGTACCTTTGTAAGTATTTTGTGGTTGATTTTTCTTCATCTTGCTGTCTACTTCCAATTTTGGTTGTTTTGTGTTACTTTGTATTTCAAAATGTTGTGATGTTCCCACAAGTGTTGTATCATGTTGGTCCGTGTATCACTTAAAGTAGTATGTATTCATTATTTTCACAGGAACCTCATGTAGCTCTCTCTTATTTTCTCTGCAGATATTGGACTCGCCCTCTAAAAACAGCTACATTGGGAGCTACTACCAGCCACCAGACACCATTCAATCAGTATCCAGACAGCTGGAGTTCCCTGAGCATCCACAAATCATTAGAAATCCCCCAGCATCTAGACATAACACACCTCAGCACAGACCAAGCATTGACAGCAAAGGTACAACAAATTAATTCTTTATGAGCCATGTTTATTACACTTGTATTCTGTTTCATTAGCTGAAAAGATTTTTTTTATATATATCTTAGTGTTTACAATATTTTGGTTTCCAGCTGTTGTTGATGCCCTAAAGACCCTTCAGGAGAAAATCAGGAAACTGGAACTGGAAAGGAAGCAAGCGCAGAAAAGCTACCAGCAGTTTTCCGTCAACGCTCAGAAGCATCAGCAGCGTACATCGTCGCACACAGCCAGCCTGACTGAAAAAGATAACCCCACAAGTAAAGGCAAGTGAATGTCAGTATGTGATGAGAGATACTGGGATCCAATACTTTATGGATGATTTTTCTGTTGTGTAAAAAAATAGAAGAGCTGAACTCAAAGGTGCAGTCTGCTGTGTCTCGCTGCCAGCTTCTAGAGAAACAGCTGGATTATATGGGGAAGATGGTTGAACATGCCAAAAAGAAGGAAGGTGCGCTAATGGAGAACCAGGTAGCTTAACACTGTTCTGAGCCTGTACTGTGAAGCTGGATAAATATAGACAGGATATCTCTTAGTTAGCGGGCTTCACCTAACCAAACATTCTCCATCAGAGAGCAGCTGTACTACGAAACGGGTTATCATAGGGCTGGGCGGTATACCAGTTCATACCGAAAGCTGGTATATATTTTCGTTATGATATGAGTTTTTAATATACCCCTGTACCGGTGTATTTGATTACACAACTTTCGGAACACTGCGCCGCGTTTCGAACCGGAGCCTTTTCAGCGTTGCATTTCTAAATAGGAAGGTAAACAGTAGCGCTCTAGTGTTAGTTATGGTGTAAATCGTACGTGTAAATGGATAGAAAGACAAAATTAAAAGCTCTGAAGCTGCATGTCAGCATGTGCCTGCGTGCGCACGTCTTTGCTACAGGAGAATAACACTCACGGACACGGAGGCATGGTTAGCATAGCATGTTGGCAGTTCGGCAGTAATACACAAAAAACAAGAGAGCAAAGGATCACAATTTGTAATTCCTATAACACGGAAATAAGTCCTGGTGGAGCTGCAAACAAAACGCTACCTTATTCACCATAAGAAACCACCACACCACTGAGTATGCAGCATTTAAAGCTAGAAATGAAGCTAATGCTAAAGCTAAGCGAGTGCGGCAAAGAGCCATTGGGCTGCTGGATTGAATTATTCTACAATATCGACTCATCATGATAGTAAAATAGATCATCTTAAGTCAATCTACTGCAGTAATTCCTCTCTCAACCAGTAGAAAATGCTGGGAACACCTGATTATGCATGAAAAAAAGTAAGTTTTTTTAAAAATACCATGATATAAACTTTTGGTCACGGTGAAACCATGCAGAGCAACTTACTTCACAATTGAGGAATAATTCATTAAAACTATGAAGAATAAAATCAACAATTCAGACCAAAACAACAATTTTTTTCTGCAGGAAGGAAGGAATGCTGATACATAATTGACTCTTAATAGAGGGTTTGCATGACCTATTTCATCCAGTCGCCATATTGGAGCACATAAACATAGTGACCACGATGGTGCCCGATGATGGATATGTAGAGAAAAAGGTTTAAGTTCAAATGATTAAACGTAGGTTTAAGGTTAAAGTTCGAATGATTTCCAAAGTGACTAAGTTTGGGGACACTTTTAATTATTTAGTAGTTCAGACTAGTTTTTATAGTGGGAAGCACATGTAGGTGGATTCGTCACTAGGTCAAAATGCACATGTTGCAATACGACATGTATCACGATACTTGGGTCACGATACGATATTATCACGATATATTGCAATATTCTAACCAGTTAATATCAAAATTAAATGTACAGATGAAAATTCAAGTTGCTGTATATGTTTATAAGAAGAAATTGATCATTCAGAGGACAAATTGAGCCAAAACTATTTGCTTCATATTTATTATTATTATATCTACCGGAGCGAAGGTGCGGAAGTGGCACAATTTTCAAGGTTTTAATGTAGGAACAGAAGCTGGTATATATATATTTTTTATTTTTATTTATTTTTTTAAATTGATCATTTTAAAAAAGAAATCGATTTAAAGTCGGCACCCAAAAAATCGCGATATATCGTGAAATCTATATTTTTTTCATACTCCAACGCTCAAAAAATGTTAGTCGCACACGCAAATATGCTCACTTTTTTCATCAACAACGGCTCGTGAAATATTGGTGACCCATTGTGCTAGCCTTTTACGAAGCAGTTCTGTGTGTTCAGGACCCTCCCGTTGGTTGACGGTTGGAAGACGGAACACACTAATCTTAACCGGCACTTAACCTATAATCCCAACCTGGTGTCACGGACTGAGTTTACCTCCGTACTGAGATTGTCTTGCAATTTCAGTACGTGACTGCTACGTACTGATATGTACCCGTGCTGGATTAGCCATGCACAGAGATTGCTGCACTGATTTAACAAAAATGCTTAAAACATCACATCAGTCGAACCATCGATAATAAAAATCGACCATGATAAAAAAAAAATATGATCGTCATGATCAGATTGCTAATTTGTATGAATATGAATACAACAGCTTATCATTGTAAAGATACATGAGGTTATTGCAGTGTATATTATAGGGATGTAACGATTAATCGTAAGGCAGTTAAAAATCGATTCATAGGTATCACGGTTGATATCGATTTTCTGACAATTGAATCGCAGTACTTTTTTTAACCAGCAGAGGGCGGAAGTGTTGGCGGCGGGCGTAGTCTGCTAATACTTTCTTTCTGGCTGCCTTCTACTCTTAAATATGTTAATAAATGATTCATTACACCTTTAGCACTGAAAGAATATCAGTAATATTACTTGAATATCTGTAAAAGTCACGTTTTTCTATTAGCTCTGTCTGCTAGCATAGCTTATCTTCTTCACTGCAAGATATCTGCATGCCAACCGACCACTGGGTTACCAGCGCCCTTTGCTGGTCCAAACAAATATGATGTAAATCAGTGCAATGACGGTTTTTTTTTTTTTTTTAAAGTTCAATTGTTAAGGCACAAAATACATTTTCAGTTGCACTTTTAAAAGAAAAAGAACTATTATGCAGTTTTGCATTGTTTATTATAGAACCAGAATTTAAATTAATAGGCTTCATTTTCATTTGTATTATTCCTTTATTTATTTAACTCAAGATTTATTTTTAGTTAAATTGCATTGTTTTGAATAGTTTATTAAGGAATTCTTTTGACAATGAAAAATATAAGGAAAATAATACAGTATTTTCTGGTTTTTTTCCCAAAAAAAAAATTTGTCTACAGTCCCATTTTGTAAATGAAAAAATCGTGAGAGAATCGTATCGTGAACCCAGTATCGTGAATCGAATCGTATCGGGAGTTGAGTGAATCGTTACATCCCTAGTATAATATAATCATGTATTTTTGGAGAATAAACTATTCCTATTCGTAGTGAGATTGCTGCATGAGACACTATTACTTTACTCAAGTTGTTGACTGATGTCACTCACTCAGCACGGTGGAAGTAGCAAAAATTACAGCGGAACTAGCAAAAATGTATTTTCCGGTAGTGCGCATGCTCATAATCAATCTCAGTACGAGGTAAACTCAGTCCATGACACAGGTTAGCCGTTTAGCCTAAGTTAGCACTGTGATTTACCCCGGTAAGAAGTTAACCAGCGTAGGACACACAGAATAAATCCAGGAAGTTAGCACGATAAGAGGAATCCAGCTTCGTAGTACAGGCCGTTTGTGTCTCATTATCTGTTAGTGTTGTTGATTGTCCGTGACACTGATTAATGTCCACTCTTCCTCTTCCCACCCACCAGGTGTCACTGCAGAGTCAGCATTCACCAAGCTTGAGCCAAACTCACTGTGAGAAGCTGGAGAAGCTTGAGTCAGAATGTCTCCAGTTGAGCAAAACTCAAACTGTCGCAGCGGTAAGTCCAGGTTTCCCCCACAAACGCATCAGGCCTCGTGTTCAGCATCTAAATGTGACTCTGGTGTGGTTGACTCTCAGAGGAAACTCGCTATTTTGGAGCTGAAACTACAGAAAGAAGAGCATGAGCGTAAACTGGTGCAGGAGAAGGCTGAAGAGGTTGGTTAAAATAACGACATCACACAACGCTAATGTTCACAGAACATGAAACATTTAGACCAGGGGTGTCAATGTTATTTTATTTCAGGAACCAAGTACGGAGCAGTTTGATTTCAAGTGGGCCACAGATTTAATGCGGGAAAACGAGTAATTTCAACATTATTGTGCCCTAGTTTGTACTTCTACTTATACATAAAACACAAAATGTGTAAGAAACAGACCATATTTAAGCAATAAGGATCTTCACTTTAAATGTCCTACATTTTGTCACCAAATTCTATTTAATTCATTAATATGATAATAAGTCATCGTTTGAGGAATTTTTTTTTTTTCAACTGTTTAATATTAGAAATGACTGCAATCGTGTGATATATAAGCACTAGGAAAACTGTGAAGTCCTGCAAATATTGTTGCGTTTGATTTACATAATGATTCATGTTTTCTATCATTTCTCCTGCGGGCCGAATTGGATGCTCCAAAGGGCCGGATTTGGCCCCCGAGCCTTAAGTTTGACACGTGATTTAGACCAGGGGTTCTCAACTGGTCTCACCTTGGGACCCACATTTTGCCACGGTCATTGAATCGCGACCCACTTTTTGTTTTTAGAATTCAACAAACCAAATTTTGTTTTTCAAAAAAGGTGTTGAAAATTGATATATTTTCCTGTGAAAATTGCATTTTAAGCATGCCTGTCAAAAGAGAAAAGTTTTTCAAAATATAAATCAAGTCTAATATGAGAAACGTTAAGTATTTATTTATTTTTGACCAGTCCTTTTGACCTACTTTTGGGTCCTGACCCACCAGTTGAGAATTGCTGATTTAGACCATCTTTTGTGATATTTAGGTTGGTGTATTCTTTATCAGGTAGAATAGGTGTTTATTCACAGTTTGCAATATATATTTTTAAATTCTATCAATATGTGTGTGAATAGACATTCTAATAACTGTAAATGTTTTAATAATTCATTTAAATGTGTCTGTTTTGTTGGTCCATGCAGCTGCAGAGGGAATTTGACGTCAGTCTTCGACTTCCTGCACCAACTTTAGAAGAAACAAAGAAAACAAAAAAGACAAAAGTATTTTTACTCTAAATATTCATTTATAACCATGAATATAATTATTTGTTTGAAAAAAAGGGCGTAATAAAGGTTTTTCTCATTCTTAGAAATCTCGTAGAGAGTGTGAACCTGCGTCAGGTGAACAGAGACGCACTAAAATGCCTTTTGTTGCTGGAACGGTAAGTCGACCTGTTTCTTCCCGTTTCCTCTTTCTACTCCATCTGATTGGACGTTTGCGTGTCATCACAGTCGACCAGCCCGAGCCATTCTGTCCACGCCAACGTTCAAAGCATCCTCCACATGATGAAGCACCATCAGCCTCAGCTGTGTGAGCGACTCAGCGGTCTGCACAGGCCAGGGGTCAGAAAGAACCTTCAGAGGAACTTTCCTCCACCTTCCAACGCCGTCACAAAGCCCGAGCGACTTCCTGTGGATCAGAAGCTGAGCTCACTCTCTGACCTGCTGCTGGCCCTGCAGGACGAACTGGGACAGATGAGCTTGTAAGAAAATAGCTTCTATTCACTCACCCCTGTTTACATTTTCTAATGTCATTTGTTTTTTATTATTTTCTTCAGCGAGCATCAGGAGTTGATGTCTCTAATTGATGCTACAGAGGATCGTAACGAGAGGAAGGAGCTGCAGAAGGAGCTGGAAAAGCTGGTCAGCAAGATGGAGGAGAAGGGAGTCCACATCACCAAGCTCCGCAAACACCAGCAGATTGTACGTGACTGGAAAGATTCTCCACTTTGTATTATTTTTATCATATAGTTATATATATATATATAAATAAACAAGAGCAGAGAGCGAAAAACCTCCACCAAACGCAATGATCATGTTTTTTCTTCTATTTTTAACTGATCCAGAATCAGTTTATTGATCCCAATCACCTTTAATTTAATAGAATCTTCCACGGCGTAAAATCTATCTTTGGTTAAAATTTCTATAAAACTACATGTGTCAAACTCAAGGCTCGGGGGCCAAATCTGACCCTTTAAAGCGTCTAATCTGGCTCACAGGACTAAATAAATCATTGGGTAGATTATTAACTAATTCACCTGTTGAAATATTATTGCCTCCAAACACAGAAATTCAATAAAAAATTGACAGCATTTTAATCTGAAATTGTTGAAATAACTAAATTTTTTCTAAAATCCTGCAATTTTCCTGAATTTATTCCACAAAATTTCTCCCAATTAAATAAGAATTGGTTTTCCCGTCTATAAGCTAAAATGAGTTCGACACCCCTGATTTAGTGCTTTTGTCCTAATATTGATTTAAATAACACCAGTGAAAATATTTCCTCCTTGGCGGAGGTAATAAAAATAAAAGCAGTGTCAGTTTTGAACATTCTGACCACATTGGCCTTTCTTCAGGGTCTCATTAATAAAAGCCCCCTTCCTTCAACGCGCCTCAATGAGGAGTTTTTTAATTAATAATACACGTTTGTTAGATACAGGCGTATTGGATCTGAGGAGCGTCTAAAACATGCAGGACGGTGGCTCTTTAGGACCAAAAGCTGGAGGAGGAGCTGTGCACTATAGGAAACAATGTGATGGTTTGCTGAGATGTCCTGCATCAATGACTTGAATGATATATTTTGGTGACATACCACAGCACCCCTTTATGAGGTGTTCATTCAACATTCATAATGATGTGGCCATGTGGTGAATATTTACTCTAGAGTATCTCTGTGTGATTTTTTTGCTCCACAGGTTCATAAAATGGCCCAGAATCAGCCGTCAGCTGAAGACGAAGCAGCCAATGAGAGCAGAGGGATGAATCCATCACCTGTCAGACCCAAAGGGAAGAAAGGCTCAGCCACTGAAAACCTGCAGCTTCTCAGGGAGACGCAGAAGCTGAGAAACAATCTGAGACTGGACGACGTGTCCTGGGAAACGTGAGGATCTTACATCCCTACTGCTGTAGGGATATTTTAATAAAAAACAATAAAACACATCAAATGAGCTGTTGTTCATCTCAGCTATAGCTTTGGAGTGTGTAGATGTATAGTGTCTCTTTTTTGCAATTTGTCATTTGTTGTGTTTTACTTACATCCTGATTTAAGTTAGATTAAATATTCCTTAATGCATTGTAAATAAAGCGTTTTTCTTTAACCGTTGTTATTTGTCTATATTTATTATCTTAATGTGATGCTGGACTACATCAACAGAAGCAATGTAAATAGATGGAAACATTAGGGTTTTTTCTAAGGAGTCACTATTTATTTTTCTCTCATCTTTGTGAGACTGCAACACTTCAGACAGGAGACGAGTCCTACTCATCCAACATTCATTGTATGACGTCACCAGTTACATTTTGAAGAAAGAATGTCAACGTTCCTTTGAACATCACCCTCCTGATTCATGAAAAAAAAAAAAGAAAGTAAAATCAACCACTAGGTGGCAGTGTTTGATCACTTACTACTGATTTTTTGGGGCCTGTGTTTATCATTTTTGGCAAAATACATGTTTCTAATCCAAACCAGGGGGTGAATCTTATTTTAGTTCAAGAGTATAAGGCCCAGTAAGATACAGTATTTTAGTACCCTATTTTTAACACTTTTACGTGGAAAAGACTGTATACAGAGTTGTAATACATGCAGTTACAGATATTTAAAACTGAACCATGTCTTATTTTACTAAATGACTAATGCACACGTATTAAAATAAAGGCCTGCGGTCCATTTTTACCCATCATAGCATGGTGAAATCACTGGGAAAGCAGGAAATATTATAGTATAGTAATGTTTCAAATGTTTAAGCATCACTGTTTTGCTTTAAGTAGATTATTTTTGACGTGTACGCAGTCATTTACATTGAGCAAAATGTAGGTAAAATTCTTATTTCTTTTATTTAAAAAAAAAAAACTTGGATTAACCTGGTTTGGTAGCCTGGAATCCATCCTAATCTCCTTGTATTATTCAAGATTTAAGACACTTTAAATCACTTTATTACAAAAAGTAAGAATGTGGGTGTGGCTTCACCAGGCTACTGGTTTGGTCCATTTGGTATCAAACTGGGTTGAATATCACTCCTTAAAATAAAGTGACTTTAATATTTCAGGAATAACATTTTTTAATATCATTTTCACTTTTACCAAAATCACCCTGAGGCTGATTTGGATGCTCATGCAGACCAGATTTGGCCCCCAAACCTTAAGTTTGACACTTATGGTCTAAACATTGTCCTGCAAGGCTGCAGTCTTTGATGTTTGCCTGCTTGTAATGTAATGCCTCTTATCGTAGGCTGACAAAAACCTGCAGGACTGCAGCCCTCCAGGCACATGTTTGGAATGGACACCCCAGGGTGAAACATTATCGTTCTGGAACGTCAGGTCAAACTGATTTTTCAGCATGTCTGTTGTTGTCCTGCGCCGATGCATATTTTACTGCTGCGTCAGCCACATTTAATACTGACTGAAACGTGTGGTGAACATTAACGCTGAAAATAAAGGCCTGGTGTTGTTGTTGGCCTCTGAGTGGAACTGGTACTGGTATTCCTGGCATGACCCTGGATAAACACACTGAGCTGGTGTTTTCTGGACTGCATCGTTTCTCTGTGCTCCCATATTAGATTATTGAGCTGCACAACAATCCCATTAGCAGCCATGACCTGTCCACGCATTCGTACACAGAGACCAGAGTCTCCTCCGCTGCACTGAGGCCTTGTGACCACATGCTACTCTTTCTGTCTCAATAACCTGGGTGTGTTCATAATGGACAGTGTGTGTCTAGTTTGGTCATCGGTGTGTGAAATCATTGTCTGGGAGTCTGTGCATCGCAGGCAGTGTATTTTATAAATATGTATCTGAACAATTGTTTCTACAACAATTTCAGTGACACTATTAACCAGAAGAGGAACAAGTGTACGCATTTAACACAGAAGAGAACAGATCCATTTGTGAACGGGTCAATGACGTATAAGGACTCACTGCATGAATATTATGATGGAAATAAAAATACTTTGAAATCTCATACAGGACTAATATAACTAAAACAGGAGAAAATAAATTTGAATAGATTTACTGTCATTTTAAAGATTTTCTTAAAACAGCAGTCATGGTCAGACAGTTGCACCACATGATATTTAGACACTTTGAATAATAGAATAATTTAATAATTTAGTAAGTAACATTAAAAAAACAAAACAACAACAAAGTGAGTGCATATATACTAAGTTACTACATATTTGGTGTATTTTTTTTTTTACATTTAAACCTATTTTAAAACTAAATAAAATGTTGAACAGAATATTTAGGCGTCACATCATTGACCCAAAAACATGTTAAAGTGTAAACTCAACTCCTTCATAAGAAATCTTAGTGTTTTAAGTGTCTGACATTCAGTGATTGACTCAATCCCTGAGATGTACAAGTATAGATGTTGAGTGGTGGTAGAATACAATAGAGCAGTAGTTCTCAACTATTTTAGCCCACGACCCCCAAAATAAAACTGCCACAGACCGGGGACCCCCACCGTACCTGGTTGATCACAGACATGAACAGTCAGAGCTTTTTGGGGCTGATACACAAAGTCGGCAAAATTATGTTCTATGAATCTGTGATAACCACGGGTATTTATTTTTCTGAATAATATCCACTGTCATCAAGGAAGTTTATTATTTGTGTCATAATATAGTCATCTTAAATATATAAATATATCCTTGTTTCAATCAGAAATTTAAAAAAAAATGTGACAAAAAATGGTAGAAAAATTGATAAAATAGGGTTTAAAAACCACAGAATTTGGTTAAAAGTTGCAAATTAGAGTGGCCAAAAACAGACAGAAAAAGTGATTAAAAAAGGGTCAATATTGGAACAATTTGTTTAAACTGGCAAATAATGGGTGTGACAAATCATGAATGTGGTTAAATTGGCAAAAGATAATCATGAAATATGGTGCAAAGAGGTTTAAAGTGACAACAATGGGCCAATATGTCACATTAGGTGGGAAAAGTTGTAAAAAGGGTTTATAAGTGCTGAAAATGCCTTGAAAGTGCAGAAAAGGCATTGAAATTTGATGAAGTGGCAGAAATGGGAGTATTGTAGCAAAAATACATTAAAGGAGCAAAAATATGGCAAGAAAAGTGATGAAAATAGGTTTAATGTGGAAAGTTTGGTGTTAGCTGCAGAAAAAGGGGTAAAAATGAGTAAAAATTGGCTTAAATTGTCCAGAAAATATTCTTAGTTTGTTAAAGGCATCTGGCAAACCCCTCCCAATGTCTCACAACACTAAATGGGGTCCTGACCCCACGGTTAAGAACTCCTGCATTAGTCATTGTGGGTGTAACTAACCAGTAACCAAATGGTGCAAAGATACTTTTCTTTAGAATAAGCCAGTCATTCATTTCTATTGTAGTTTAAAGATTGTGAATTCATATTCTGTTCATGAGCTATTTTAATGATGTTAATTTACTCAATCAAGACACAGAAACCCATTATTCATTCACCAATCTGTCATCAGGGCAACTGGTATTAAACCAAATATTGTCTTTCTGTACAATCCCAAGAAATTTGACCCTCGTTTCAAATGATTGGAGGATACAGCAATTTGTTTAACAATATTTCAACTTTATTGAGTCAACATTGGGGGAAACTGAAAGCAACACTAGAAAACAAGGCCAAAAGGAAACGCTCAGAGGGAGAAAGGAGGGAAAGTCGAGGGCACGACGTGAGCAAACAGACTTTTTCAGGAGGCATTGTGGCATCTGCAGGTGTTTACACAACTGTGTTTAGGAAACGTTTTAAAAACTCGTACCTACACGGCATGGCACTTACAGGGTGTGTGCACTACAGCATTAAAGCCACAAAGCAACAACAACTGGATCTCAACACCTTTCATGGATCGACTTGTGAACCAAAGTAAGAACATTCAGTGCAGGAATAGCTCAAGTACAACTGTAGAGGACTTTATAGTGACGAGATGAGAAATGATGCAATGGGTAACACTTAGTGGTCGAAGCTTTACTGTTAGGACATAATCTTGGGTACAAACCATTGTTACAACCCAAACTGAACCTGGACAGCTTGTCACCATCAAACTGTGGATTTAAACTGAAGTTTTAAGGCTGTATGAGACAGAAGTTGAAGTAGAATTTTAGCAAAAAGCCTGTGTGTGGGGGGGGAGGGGGGACGACTCCTTCTGCTTTATACTTCTATGTGGATCATCACTGTTTTAAGGCACTTTTGCACAAGAGGTGAAGGAACCGTGTTAGAACATGTGACGCAGATTGAGTTTTTGAGTGAAAGTCTAATGTGGCTCTTAGTTTGAAGGACTTAACGTGCCCAGGCAGGACTTCCTGTCACATGTGCGTCTTTGGGCTGTAGCCTCATGCCATGGGGTGAGCGTCTGTTAAAAGGCGTGTTAGCAGTGAGCGGCAAAGATCATGCTAAATAACGTCAGCAAAAATCAGACTGAATGGTCACTATTTAGCAACACTGCGTGTTTAGATGAGTTGTTTCTCTTTTGGCTGATCCACATAGTGAAACACAAAGGCAAACTCACAGACAAAGCTCGTCAGCACTATGGCTTAATGCACATTATTTCAAGGCATTCTTTTAACCAGCAATCAGGCCAATCACAAGTGGGACCAAATGGTTTGTTTGAGCATCATTTAAATACCTTAAAGTGAAGGCAATGAAAGAAGGGATCAACACAAAAACACAACATTAAGCATCCAGCATGCATTAATGAAGTTAAAAAAATAACATTTAAATTAAACAATCCCAACACTGACGCACAACGAGCCAAACACGGCTTCATTTGAACAGAAACAAGGCGTGGCTATGTACAGAAAAACAATCAGCACAGCCGCCTATTGTTGCAATTCTGCACTTCATTCTAATCCTCTCATTTACAAGGCAAACACAGAAATCAGAGGTTGGACTAAAGTCACCCTCCTTCTCTAATACTCAAGATCTGAAATCAAGCCTGAAGTTTTTATTCACTTCTGTGGGTTTAAATAGAAAAGAAACTCACATTTATAACACCCAACAGTCAGGAATGGCCGTTCTGTTCATTCATTCATTCATTTTGGCTTTTCTAACCAATAAAGCTCTAAAGCGTGAGCAATGAAGTGGGTGCAAGTGAGAAAACCTTTCAAATATCAGACTTCCACAAAGTCACCATCAATATGATCCTGCGTTTCACGCAAAGGAGACGGATTCTCTACAATCACAGCCAGGCTTTTAAACACTAAACAGTGGAAAAAGTTTGCCCACAATACTCCTGACCAGAAAACGTCAGCAACTTTGATAAGTTCTAGACGCCGTCACCAAGTTAGCGATAGAGGGAAAGTCTCGACTGACCCGAGGCCCAAAAGCCATAGCTGTGGACGATATAGAAAAGGCTCTTCAGTCCAGTTCACACAAACATCAGCAAAGCAAAAAGCTCTCAAACACGACAACACGCAGGCCTGAAGCAGGAAGGAGAACACTCGTCCTGTTCCTTCTCTGGACAAAAGGCACTTCACTGCTCTCACTGTCCACACAGAGAAAAGTGCATGCGACGTACTGAAATCTCCTCAATAACACACTATTTAAAGATGTGACTAAAGTCCTATTTTTGCAATCATTCGTTGGAACCGGGCCATAGAGCGGAAGTGACCGCGTTAGGGCTCGGGTGGAGCAGATCAGACATCGGCGAGGTTCAAGTCAACTGCAAGTTAGCACGACCACAGTTGCAAAAAAAAAAAAAAAATCAACCAATGTTATTGCCTTAAACTGGACGGATAGCAGTCGATTAGACTTTTCTCTCCTCGGATTCCTCATTGAATCCTACAGCAGAAAATACACAGCAGTTCTAAACCTGTGGCCTGGTTTAAAGATGATTGGGTGCTGCTTTTAGTTTTACTTTTCCTGTTCGCAGGTTACCTCACCTCTTCCACATCAAGCACAAAAACTAATAACAGCTGGTTGGAGGAGAGGAAACCTGCAACGTGGCCGGCTTAAAGCAACCGATAAATTCAACAGCAGTGAACTCAAACAGCATCACCAAATCTATGTTTCAAAACTGATGTAAAAGCATTGATAGAAAATCTAAAACAAAGCTTTAGTAACACAATCCTCCTCAGATCATTCAAAGTGCATTAAGGGAAAGAGCAGCTTTCAGATGGATGAAGCAATCCACACATTCTGGGTCTGAATGCCCTGAGCATACCTCTGAGTGGCTGTGGAGGAAATTCCCATACATACATACATACATGCGTGTGCACTATGATACAGACTACAAGCTGCACAGACGTTTAGCGTTCAGAAAAGAAACCTGCTTTGAAAACACTGTTTGAGTGGCCCGGGGTGCTGTTTCTCCGGGTGGGTTAGGGTTGGTGTGAAAAAGGGTTGAATGTTGTGGATGTTGAGGTGGAGCTGCTTCACAGGGTGTGGTAGTTACGGTCCTTTGATTTGCAGAACTTGTAGAGGAAGAAGACGACAGCCTGCAGGCCCAGGACCAGCACGATCCCACCGATGAAGCTCGCTGCGTCGAAGGTGGCGTTCTTCTGGGGAGACACTGTGGTGTTGGTGGCGCTCGCTGAGGTTGGGGGGGGGGGGAAGCAAACATTCAGTATCCTTCAAGAATGTTTATAGTATATTTGAAAAATCTATTTACTTTATTTTTTTAAAAAAAGGAGTGAATCACTTCAATAAGGAAACGGTTTTGATTATTACACTTTTTAAATAATTAATTAATTGATTTTGGTGTTTAAACAAAATTAAAATCTTTCAAAGGACATATTTTGCATTTTTTTGTACTAAGAAAACATTTTGGTTGACAAAAAAAAAAATCATTTAAATAATCATGAATTCATTTATGATAAAATTATAGTGATTATTATTTTTTCTATAATCGAGCAGCCCTACACTGCATTAACCACCAAAAACAAAAAAAAAAAAAAAAAAAAAAAGTGTTGACCTCTGAACAATAAATCAAAACTCATTTACTTGGAAAAAAAAGGATCTCAAAGGTTGAACCCGTCGCTAAAAAGTTTCATTTTATTTCCACTGTAAACACTCTCTTATAGATATTATTGGAAAGGTTTTGTGCACTGCATTATGGGATGTAGAGTCCCATACACAGATGTATAAAAGTTTTTTACCTTCATTCTTGTGTTCGTCCTCAAAAACTCAAAGTCAAAGTGACTCCACAACACATTTCTAATGTCTTCAGAGACTAAAAGTTGTGGCAACAAATGTTTATTTTGGGATTTACATGAAAATATCCAAGTCTGGATTAAATTAAATGTCTTGCAGAGTGAGGAGATAAACTAGAACAAAAACAGTCAATCCAAATAATCATCACATAATGAAATGCGTAAAACTTTTCTGATAATGTCAATAAAAGAGTGTTTACAGTAGAGATACTGTAAAAACAAACTTACAAGTGGCAATTTCAACCTGTTTTTTTTTTTCCAACAAATGATCTTGGATTTATTGATCTATGAAACCTACACTATGGAGTAATCCTATTATAAAAAATGTTAGGTGTGTTACAAGGTCAGCTTAGTGAAATCATTGTTCTCAGTTAAAAGGTCATGGCTTCCCCTGAGTTTCCTCTGTCTGTAAATCAGACATAACTCTACCTGAAGAAATGTTCCCATTTGTTACATTAACTGACTTCATGCTGATGTAGATTAGGGAACAGGCTCAGAACTCACTGGTAGGAGGGGGAACAGGGGTCGTCACATTGTGACTCGATGCGGTGGTGGAAACTTCAGTTCCGTTACCTGAAGTGGAAAACATCAGTTAGTTTGTACACAAAACTCCTGAGACACTTCTTACAGATTCATCTTTATGAGTACATCCAATCTTTTTTAGTGGCACGGGTTAATCAAAATTTTTATTTCCTCTGCCATTTTTGCCTTTAAAATGTTTAACATTTAGAAATGGCTGCAACTGTTTGTTTGCTTGTTTTTTAGTCAATGGCTGTGTTTGAGGTTGTAGTGTATAGTACATTAGTTTGACATTTCAATGAGTATATACTGTCTACTATAAACTTTAAGAATGATTAGGATGGTGACCGTTCCCAATGAAGTATATTTTCAAGTTTCCCAAGATGCATTTTGAACCTTCAACGACAAAAACCTGAAACAGACTGAAGCTAAATATCTGAGTTGATTTTTTGAAAGTCCTGAAAGCATTTTAAGCAAGAAAATGACCAAGTAGAATATCAACATGTGGTCATTTGATCCATAAAACTCGCGGAAACATTTTATTCCGACATGTCACATTTCATAGATTCCATATTGTCCTCCATTGTGCAACTGACAAAGCTTAGGGTCAACTTCCAAACAAGAGCCCTATTTACAAAAGCGTTAAAAACTAAGGGAAGACGAGAAGAGATGCTTTTATTCTGAAAAGGGAATGTTTGATTTTTAGCTTGAAGCCAGTCCCAGGGTGATTTTGCATTTCGGTCACAATGTATCACGGGGCGGTTGAGTATGACCAGTGTGCCCACAGTACATACTTAAAAAATGTCCCGATATAATATAGATCCAGGTATGTCTCGCATACTCAATCTTTCCATACTATCCAATTTGAACGCACTATATACACATTTTGACGTCAAACTTAGTATTAGTACGTATAGTTACACGATACACACGGTACTCCTCGGTGCCAAATTGTAACGGTTCCTACTATACAAGAAATTCTATACGACGGTACTACCGTGGATTACGATATTACTGGTACCAGTTTCCACTACATAACGGCTGTCTCTACTCTCCTCCCGCCTTCTCACCACACAGTCTAGACTCACTGCACGCTACACACGTGAAAACAAACCCACTGCAACCAAACTACACAGCTGCTGAATGATTGGCTGTTTGCCTGTTACTGGTGACTTCCGGAGATATGATCGGCTGTTTCCGCACACTGGGTCCGCCCATCTGTGAGCTGATTGGCTGTTCGTGTGTTTCTGTCAGCAAGAACGAACTCCATGAAGAGAGCTCCGCTTCGACAGAAACTCTCTTCAAAACAAACAACAAGCTAAAGTTCTGTCTCGCCTGGACGCGTGCACGGCTTACAGTCATAAACACGAGACAACACATGACAGACACACCGGGACCGAGTGGCGGGTCTGCCACGGCGGCGTCGTTGTCAGAGGCATCACTAATTTTTCTCAAAAAACCAAACTCCAAAAGTCCCATTTGGAACTATTTTGGCTTTAAACAAGGCAGAGACGGTAAAGCAATAGGAGATCTACTGTGCAGGCGCTGTCACCAGCTGTAGGAGCCAAAGGAGGGAACACTTTATTTGTTTGTTTTTTCTGCACGGACTCAGAGCGATCTTTTTTTATTTTATTTTATTTTTTATTTACAGAGATATTTACAATGTACGAACAATATTTACAAATTATATACATACAAAGGAGGGATCACATCCAATCTCAAAACACCAGTGACGTCACCCAGAAAAATATAGTTTTCCCAGGGAATCACTTCTTGTTTATTGTATTTTATCCTCTGGTTTATTATGTTGGAGAAGAAGCATTATTGTCAAATAGTTTTTTTTTTTTAAAGACAGTGGATTTGTTATCCTAAGTTATTTATATTAGTTAAACATAAATTGATGTGCAAGGGAAACTGAATTATTATTTTTAATTTCAACCATATAAATTCTAACTTCATTTATTCATTTTTTTATTGCTTATATGTTTGTGTTCATGTACTCTTGTCATGCACCAAACAACACTATAAGTAATTAATAAGTATTTCTAACTTGTAAAAATACATTCAGTTCATAATAATAATTAAAATAAGGCTTCAGTATCGCGATATTCCTCAGAACCGTGATACTTTGTCTGGTATCGTGTCGTGGTTACTCATTTTGGTATCATGACAACTCCAGTAGTACGTTAGTATGACATTTACAACACAACTATAGTCTTGACTAAAATGCAACTTTGGTTTCAGTCAAAATTTGGTCATCAGGACTATTTCAGTTATAGTCTAGTTTTAGTCAACAAAATGACTAAGATTTTAGTCTACTAACATATACAGCATAAGAGTTTATATATTTTTTCAAAGATTGATCAACCTGATTATGGACGGTATTAATGTTTTTAAACACTGACACGTGATCACATGAGATCTGATTTGATTTCGTCCCATGTGACAAAATGATTGTTTAGTGTTTATTAGTTGACAAAAATCTATTTCATATAGTTTTCGTTCACATGGATTTTTTATAATTACTCAGTCTCGTTATTGTCACTTAAAAAAATGCAGTCGACGAAAACCATGAAGAAAGTTTTCAGTCTTCAAAATTAACAGCAATAAAGACAGGAAGAGGAAGAAATGAGTCACTTTCCTATAACAGAATAAACATCTTTAGAGAGTTCAGTAAAAATCTACTGAAACCGTGGATTTCCCCTGATTTGTAAAAGTGAAAGTTACTGACAGTGACAGACTTGTGGCAGAGAGCCGTTACCTGTGGTGGTGCTGCTGCTGATAGTGGAGGCAGTGGTGACAGGGATTGGGAGGGATGTAGTGGTGGAAGGGGGAGAAACTGTAGTACTATCTGCAGCTGGACAAGAAAACCAACACCGACACAAGGATGGAAAGAGGGAGGGAGAGAACACCACACAAACAACAACAGTGATTAGGCTCATTAATGGCTTAACATTCTCACAAAGTGTGTTAAAATGTTCTTACAGACACAAAGACGAGATGAAAGAGGAAGAGACCCAAAGCACTGACACTGATCATTACCGAGCACCTTAGTGGACCCCAACAAAGTCTACAGAGCGGTTCGGAATCATGTTTAACCCAAAATGTCTCTGTGGACTCTCTTAGAGCAGTGTTAATTAACTTTATTTAATTATAAGACATGACAAAACATCCTGCAGCACATGAGACCACTGGGCTTGTAGGTGCACGTAAATGAAAAGTTATCCTTACAACTTCTGCTTATAGCTGCTGTCGTCTTACCGTCACATGTTGCGTTGACACACGTGTCGTTTTCTGAGGTGAGACTCATGTCACGACAACCAACGTCAGTTGAATCTGAGAAAGAAAAAAAAATCAAAATATTAAAAAAATAAAATCAGGGAAATGGTTGGGATTTTTTTTCTCACATTAACACTATCACTGTGTTTAATATGTTACGGTTTCATTTATTCAGACAACTTTTTTCAGGAAATGTACTTTGATATGACATGTTTCGACTGCCAATGGTCAGTCTTCCTCAGAGGTGTCTGCTGATCGCTTTGATGTGTCCTTATGAGTTATTTTCAAAGCGATCAAAAGGTCTGAGGAAGATTTACATTTCAAAGTAAATTGAAACGTAAATTTCCTGAAATAAGGTTGTCTGAAACCTTAACATGTTGTTTCAAAAAAGACGACAAAACAAACTTGGTGGAATGTAAACATGTATATCCATGAGTGATGGAAACCCTTCTTTTATGAACACGTCATCCACAATCATGGTAGTTTACATTGAAGAACCCAATGTTCTTCTTTTTCTTTGTCCAAAGTCATTAAACTGTGTAGTTCCTTTATATTTGAAGTTCTGCACCCAGCTCAACGCCCTGTGCTGTGCTGTCACTAACAGACATTTTTATATCTCCAGGCTTTATTACGTTAAGATTCCCACCATTCTTCTTTCTTCACGAGTTTGCCTTTTTGTTGATGTCATGGCAACCAGAAATTCCTCCTAAACCCAACATTAAGTTAGCATTGAGCACCAGCAGTCAGCATGTGCCAACAGGATTTCCACTGCTTGCCCAGATTTACCTTTTTGTGCACGTATATGAATTATTATATTGTATTGTAGTACTGTATAATCATCTTTTGCATAACTGCATGTTTGCTTTTATTCTCTGGGTTTGCCCTTTGGACATATATCATCACATTGAAACACTGCCAAGCATTGCCTGACATGAATACTCCAAGAAAGGGTTGACAGATGTATCAAAATCATTTTGTTAGTTATTGACTGCGTAGCAAGGTTTTACTGATTAACAAACGTGACTAAGCAGAGTAAATGGAGGGGGAGGGGGGGAGATCAAAGTCCATGAACTCACCCTCGTGTTTGTTCACCAAAAAGGTGCAATGCTTAGCTGACTCACAACTGTGGACACATTTTACATGCACCCAGTCATATATATATATATATATATATATATATATACACACACACACACACACGCACACACTGTATATGTTCCACTCATCATGGTTGACTTTTAAGCTGAACCATGACTGGAAGGAAATAAAAAGCTCAAATAAGGACTGTATACAGTCGACTGAACCAAACCTCTTGGTATAATTATAGTCAACACACACTTTCAATGTGTAAAGTAACACACAATAAATGAATGACTAAAGCTGATATGGTAGACAAACTTTCCAAGGTTCTGAAAAAGAAAAAGAAAAGACATACCAGTACATGTCGAACAATTCAATTCTCTAATATAAATTAATTAGATTCGAAGCAAAAACCTACATTGATTACACCTAATATTTATTTCAAACCATAAACAGCTTTTTAAATATTTAATGCTAAAACTGACACTTGATTAATAAGTTGCATCTGAGTCGGTATGACCATCCAATAGTTTTACCTCACTAATGACGGAGCTCCTTTCCAGCTCCGATCAGTGCAGGTGAGAAACAACAACATGAACAAACCTAAAATCTATCTGATGCATTGATCTTTATTCTGGGTTTATTTCATCTGACTTGAGTTGACTTTAAAACAGGTTTTGTTTTTTTAAGGAGAGTATCCTCCTGTTTTAGTAATCCTCTTTTTGTTTGCATTTAGTTACACTTAGTCTAGTTGAAGACAAACATCATGTTTTCCTTGTTTATTTGTAGTAGTGATGCACCATATTATCAGCTTATTATTGGCTTTAAAATCAAGTGAATCTGGAGATTTCCAAGCGGTTTGATTTTTTCCTCATATATATATGTGACACAAATACAAAATGTATACAAACAGTATAACTTAAACCTGGTTCTGTGTTAGGCATCATCCTCTTAATGTTGCTATGTTTCTTCCTTCTCCATTGCAAGTCTTTTTTACTTACTGAAGGTTTGTGAATAGCTGTTACAATTACAACTGTAATAGATATAAAGTCACTTTTTAATATGGCATTTCCATGTATGCCCAATATCACAATATTCACTAAAGGTTCCATAAATCTACTCTTTAAAAAGGTGAATAGAGTTGGAATAGAGCCTAGTATCGTGTCAGATATTCCAAATTTATTCGATTTTATTCATAAGGGTACATTTTGATTTTCTACTCAAATTGATTTTCTATTCAGTTAAGGATATTCCAGTCACAAAACCAATTTTACTTAAAAATGGAAGAAATTCTCAAAATCTGACGATACATTATGATTCACATGTCACAATATGATATAACCCGATACTAAACAATACAATCGCAATAACAAAATTGTATGATAAAAATAGTAAATGTTAACTAACTGTAATTTAAGTACCATTTTAAAAGACAAGTGGTATGTTTATTAAAATGTCAAATTATTATTGTTTTTTTAAGTTTTGCTTCTACAACAGTTTTTGATTCTATTAAGTTGTTAAATTCTTCTTTTTTTTAAATTACCACATACATACATATATTAAAGTGCCCAGTATGTTTTATGAAAATAAAGTGCAATCAACTTCCAAACCAACATGCATTAAGGAGTGAGTAATTTTAACATGGTATGATGTGGTTCAATGATACGTAGTGATCGGGCGTTTACGTGCTATGCATATGTTAGCACAATTAAATGTGTTGTTGTTATTGTTATATAACATTAAAAAATTGATTTGGACATTTTTTTGGGATTGATAAGATAATCACACGGTGAAATATCACAATATATCACTGAATCAATGTTTTCCTACAACATTAGTTAAGTAAAAAGTAACACAAAATTGGTGAAAAATGAATGTTTACATTAAGAATTGAGCCCAAAACACTGCATTACATACAATATAAAAAATCATGAAATGATCAATTTTAGGATTTTAATGAATAAATATATCGCCATTCAATAGAAAATTGATTTAAAACAATACTTTTTTTTTTTTTTAAACGCAGCCTTAATTGTGACTTTAATTCATATTTAAATCGCTAGTACAGTGCCCGTCGGAAGTATGTATTCATGTGGGAGCTTAAGTAAAGTTGTCAATTATGGCCAAATGTGTGTGTGTGTGATGGTTGGACGCACAAAGAGGTGTACATACTCTGTAGTGTTATAAAGGGGTATATTTGGAGGTGCAAAGTAAAATAGCTTGTGCAATTTTCCTGGTTTAATTCTATGAGACATGCGCATGATAAATTGAAAAATAAAGTTTGCAACAATGCTGCGGTTTAGGTAGAATCTGATAAAAGATTCAAAGACACATAAAAACTATGCATTTAGCATTTAACATTTGTAAGTGCAGGGGTGCTTATCATTCAAGGTTAGTAATTAATATACAAACTGATGTAACTTAGTGAGCAGACTGAGAATAACTTCATCTATAAATCATGTGTGTGGCTCACACTTTCAGCGGAAACATGGTGTGTGTGTGCACGATATTATGGTTAGAGCTGTTAAAACCTTTCCTCTTTGTGGCACCGTGTAGAAAAAGCGCATGCACCCACGTGTGTGTGTGTGTGTGTGTGTGTGTGTGTGTGTGTGTGTGTGTGTGTGTGTGTGTGTGTGTGTGTGTGTCTCGCTACCTGTCCATCTCTCCTCCGTGGGCTCACTCTCAAACACGCGCATCAGCCGCTCACATGCACGCACTCAGTGACTCACATCAGGTTGAAATGAGTGTGTCTCACGCCCAATGCATGAGACTTGAGAGCTTTGCTAGTATATCAGTGTGAGTGCAGCCGCTCAGAAGGCCCTCCCTCTCTCCGGTCTAACCCTCTGTCCAGTTTAATCCACGTCGATTCCGCTGCGATTTCGAAATAAAATGAAAATAAACATTTTGAAACGTAATCACCAAATACGTCCAAAATATTGGATGCACACTCGGCGTGTGTGCAAGCTTTTTAAAAAGTTTCAGCTCGAACAGACACTGCGTCAGGGAGACATGCGCTCCACACACAGACAGAGACAGAGACAGACAATCCTTGCTTTAATAGATAGATTTCCAAAGTCCTACTGTATACCTTTTACATGTGACCTGACACTGTGGCTAGAGTATGTTACAGTAGTGGGGGTTTAGGTCACGCAGATGTTATCTCGCAGACAGCTGTGAAAGGCTGGCCTCGCTCTCACCTTTCTCAGAGTGGTGACACTATCACCACGGAGCACATCCTAACAACCCGAGCTGTAAACGCCTCCCACAGTAAAGCAGCTAAACACCCAAGTCCAACCAGTGCTGCTGAGCTGGAGTGCACACGTGTAAGGTTTCAGCGTGTAGAACACCCAGCAGCAGCAGAATGGACGCCAAAGGCATGTTATAACAATCTCTACACTAAAGATAAACCTGGTAATGACAAAGAGGGAAAGATTGACAGGAGAAAGCTGAATCATTTAAATAGGTGAGGCATTGCTGGCCAAGTAAAAGCTGCCAACCAAGCACAGTATGTACACAAACGGAGTGATTTTTTAGCAGCTTTGACCTCTGCTTGAAGCCACTTTGTGTGTTTGTGTGTAGAAAGACTATGTGGGACAGCAGAGCTAACACCAATCTACTCTAAGCTGTAACCAATCTTTATTTCTGGTAAACACAGCCAACAATATATATGTAAAGAAAACGAAATGTTACTGAGCTTCCTTCCAGCATGAAGATAAGTACTTACAACCACTGAAAGTTATTGGGCTTTTTCCAAAAAAATGACAGACTCAATCCCTGAGATATACAAGTACAATATATGAGTGGTAGCCTACATTAGACCAGTGGTTCTCAACCTTTTCAGGCCACGACCGCACATTAAATGTGCCAGACATTGGGGACCCCCACTGTATCTGAAGGTGGTTGAACACGGACATGAACAGTGAAGAACAATCATGTGGACACAGGGCCGTCTGTAAGGGAGAATAAAGGGGAGCGCTTTTTGGAGCCCATTTATAAAGTCAGCAAAATGATGGTCCATTGTTCTATGAATCTGTGATAACCACATTTATTTATTATCTAAATAATATCCACTGTTATCCAGGAAGTTTATTACTCTTTGCTCCATAGTATATAATCATCTTATAGATGTAAATCCTCGTTTTAATCATACATAAAATTGGTTAAAAGTGACCAAAAATGGTGTAAAAGGTGGTGAAATGATTACAATTTGTTAAAAATTGGTTCAAAGTAGCAAATTAGAGTGGCCAAAAACATAATGGGCATGACAAATCGTGAATGTGGTTAAATTGGCAAAAAAATAACCATGAAATATGGAGAAAAGAGGTTAAAAGTAACAAATATGGGTCAATATATGCAACATTAGGTGGGAAAAGTGGTGGGAAGGGTATCTAAGTGGCAAAAATATCTTGAAAATGGAAAAAATTTGCAGAAAAGCCATTGAAATTTGATGGAGAAGTGTAGCAAAAATACATTAAAAGGAACAAAAATATGACAAGAAAAAGGGATGAAAAAAGGTTAAAAATGGCAAATTTGGTGTAGTTGCTGAAAAAAGATAAAAAATAAGCAAAAATTGGCCCAAATTATTTAAAATAATTATCTGTTTATGAAGGCATCATGACCCCAAGGTTGAGAACCCCTGCGTTAGACAAAAAGATGGAACCTCATCGCTCAAATACAAACGACTTAAGCCTGAAACTTTCCTCTGTGTCGTTATAAAACTAAGTGAGGAGGCCTGAGGCGCTGCTGTGCATCTCATGAGACGTTTCATTCTGAGATCGACTTGTTCATAAATCCAACCTATAAACTGCAGCGCATTGGAACAGGAACTTAATTAGTATAGGGTGCTTTCTGCACAGGGTGCTCCGTCTTCCTCTGACAATACAGACGTGTTATGATTATTCAGCTGTTCTTACGGTTTTCCTACCACGCCCATTTTAACAGGAGGAAAAAAAACTGTCTAATCATGAATAGTTAGGTTATGTTTTTCACAATATTTTTTCAGTAGAAAAAAGAGTTTCATTTCCTTCAGAATGACTAACAGTAACGTGAATCTTTAACCTACAAGTAGACTCACCTCTTCCTTGTACAACCCACATGTTCCTGTTCTCCCCTACAACACGTTAACCATATCAATCTATTTATTTTGTCTGTGAGTTTTAAGCTTTTATGTCTACTACTCACATGTCTTTTTCACAAGTAGGTGCAGTTAGCTCACCTTTCCCGCTCAACCACTCAGCAAGTCTAAGAGACAATGCAGGACGAGGGCGTGGGATCAAATCTCAATGTGGAGGGAATATTAAGTTTGTGGCGCTGACAAACAGGTCGACTCCTTGGAGATTTGAAGAGATCTGCTTCCTGGTTCTGGGTTTGTTAGACCAACAGGTGACGCCGCTTGCTTTGCATAAAATATCTTATTATTCCAGCCTTAAGGCAGCTAAAATGTAAGTTGTGAATCACTGTGTTTCTGTCTGAGTCACTACCCCAGGCCTAGAGCTTGACAGCGCAGACTATTTGGCTAACGTTTAATCCTATTTTCACATCTGTTCACATCACGCTGTCACCTTTTTCTAGGACAGAGCCACATGTATCTAACTCAAGGCCCGGGGACCAAATCCGGCCCTTAAGAGCAGTGTTTCTCAAACTTCAAGTACCCCCTTTCTAGAGCTGCTCAATTAATCGAAATTCGATTATGATTATTACACCCCACGATTACAAAAATAATCAAGAAAAAACTTTTTTTTTTACATGTTTTATTCGCTAAATAAAACAAACCCACTATTTCGTAAATCTATAAATAATAAAGCTTGGCGCACACATGTTATTACTAACTTTGAGTTGTTTAATCCATGCACATGCAAGCTCCTCCCCTCCTCCCCACCCCTCTCAAAGCTAAAGCCATCCTGCAGGCCAACCCGAGGAAAGTTGTTGCTAGTGATCTTGAAACATGGCAGGAGAAACGCAGCAAAAACACTTAGTAAACAAGCAAAGCAAGTCAAATTCTCTGAAACACTTTGGGTTTGATGATGAAGACCTAGAGCAAAGACACATCATGTGCAAGAAGTGTTTTGTTTTGTGCAAAAGTGAGTATACTTGATTTTAGTGTTTGAAGGATTTTATTTTTTTTTAAATAATTTATTTGATGTTTTTTTTGCACAACAAATAATAACTTTTTGGTTGACAATTAATCGTTTGAATAATCTTGATCATTTTTTTCTATAATCGAGCAGCCCTACCTCTTTCTCTGACTTTTGAAAGCAAGTACCCCCTTTGGCCGACTACTACATTTTGCTCAGAATTCTGTGAAAAAACAACTATAGAGCATAATGATGGAATGAATGAGTGATACATTTTTAAAAATCTAACTTTGTAAATAAGTGGAATGAAACAGTATTTAGTGCCTCCTGAATAGATTTATTTCAATAGTTTTTTTTATCATTTATGGTCACCGCCCTCCTGATGTGGGACCTTTGTATTTTCAGTTCATGTTCTAAACAAGATAATTTTTTGTGTTTTCTGTCATTTTGTGTATTTTTTTGTCATTTGTCTGTTCTTTCTATTATTCAGTATATTTTTCTCTTATTTTGTGTATTGTTGGTATTATTTAAATTATTCTATCTCAGTGTGTGTTTTTTGTTAGAGGTCGACCGATATCGGATTTTCAAAGGCCGATACAGATCCAGATACCGATTGAATTTTTTTTTTTTTAAATTCAGCCGATGGCCGAGATCTAAAGCTGATTTTGGAAGCCGATATACTGTTTTTTTTTTAAAACACATTGATTATGAAAGACATAAGCACAATTACAATAACTGCTGACTGAAAGACTTCATACGCTGATATTTTATGGAATATATTTGTGCATGTGGGTCACTAATAGTGTTATTGTATGTAATAAATTTATTTCCTCATTTGAAATAAAATCATTTTCTAAAAAAAAAAAAAAAGCACATGAAAAGCAAAAATAACTCCATTAGTGTTTTTACTGCTGCTGAATCTTGTTTCATTTATCTGATAATGAGTTACATAAAGTCATGATTGATAAATATGTATCTGATTTCCTATAATTAAACCAGATCAAGCTGATGATTTAATCATTCAGTATATTTAGGTGTAATAATATCAATAGTTACATTAGTCTAATGGGAACAGCTTTGTCTGTGAACACGTGAAATATAATTAAAAAATATTTGGACGGATTAATAGTGACATTAATAGTATGCCAACATTTATTTCACACATGTGACATGTTTAGTTTTTATCCTTCCATACAAGTGTTAAATCTGACATCATCAAATCGGTGGCTCTCTGTGGCTTTACGACAGTAAGACGTGTTCTTTTTACTTGGTCTGTTCCGTATTTGCAGTGGTTAGCGTTAGCTCTGTGTGTCGGTGGGTTAGCTTAGCATAGTTAGCTTTAGTTGAGTTTCCAGTTCATAATCGTTGCTACAGGTTCATCTCTGTCCCCGTGTTTGTGGAACTTTGGGTGGATCTGACGCACGCACGCGCACACGAAGGGGGCGGTGGCGGTGCACGTCAGAGCTTCCATAAACAACGTTCCGCCCCAGAGAATAATAAGTTGACAACAAACAGGGGCAGTTTTGGTCCGTGGAACACAGGTTTTTTGGGGTATTCTTAGCTAAATTGAGGGACAAATGACTAATTTCCAAGATGGGAATTTATCATTTATATTGTGGGATGACAAATTCTTACCGGTGAGAATGTTTTTGACGATAAATCATAAACGATAATAAATCGCACATTCCTACAGGACACCCCTACTAAAATGATCATTTATATCTTAAAATCTGATAAATATGAAGATTGTCCCAACCTCCTATGATGTCTTTTCTTCTATTCTGTCTAAAAAAGATCTCGCAAAACGACATCTTCAACTCTATAATCACTGCCGTACATTCACCCTTTAATCCAGGAGTGACGTGTCCACAGTGCAGACAATGAAAAGACAAATACTCACTCTCTTCTCCTGAGCAGTTCACCCACCGACAGCCGTCATTTAAGACTCCACATGATGTGCACGGTTGAGAGGAACATTTATCTGGAAAGAATGCAAGAATAATCATTTAATGGGTGTATTTCATGCGTTTGCTCCATTATGTACATTCTTTCAATACCTGTGAAATGAAATTAATGACACACCTCAACTGCTGACGTACAGCGTTAAATGCTTGGAATTTGTCTCACCAGTAGCTGTTTTTCTTCTTACATTTGCCACTAACACTTTTGAAGTGAGACAAACCTTAAAAAATAAAAATGTGTTGCTTTAAATTATCTTTTGTCTTTTTACTATTCTCCACTTGGTTGAAAAATTACAGGCAGTCAGGGTTCTCATTATTTTGTATGTAACGTCAAAGCTGCAGCACCCTGATTTGTGGAACTTGAGCTTGAAATGCAACAATAAATAAATTAAATTGCACACAACTCAGTAGTTGTACTCCAAACAAGGTAAAAACTACCAGTTATATTCCCAGTATAAATAAATACCCAGCACTTTAGTTGTATGTTTAAAATCACCTTATTGTTGGATTACATTTTTACTTTCAAGCCCTATTTGAAACCCATTTTTCAACCGTCACTAACTTTCTACTTCCTCATTTTAAGTGCAAGGGTTTCACTTTGAGTTATTAATTCTTATTGTGAAATAAATATTTTCATGGGTCATATTACATTTATGAGCTGGGGCTTCCTCTTTAAAATTAAACATTAACAAGAAGACAGTCAACATCCCCCATCAGATTGGTTGTCATTATAACTCACAACCTTTTCCTAAATGTAAGAACTTAAATGTATACATAAGAAAATATTATCACATCAGAATATAAAATTACTAAATATCTTAAACAGTTTGTAAGAAAAGCTGTCCCCTTTGAAGATACTTTGACAGAGTAAAAAAAAAAAAAGGCACAAGGGCAATAACTAATAATTGCGCACTTCTCATTTTCGAACTCCATCAAAGTATTGATACCCTGAAGCCACACACCGAACTTGGTTATCGTATCTTAAACATTTTATAAGAAAAGTTGACCCCTTTGAAGATACCTCGAACAGAGTCCAAAAAACAGAACAAGGGCAATAACTACAGAAAAAAATAATTGCGCACTTCTCATTTTCAAACTCCATCAAGGTATTGACACCCTGAAGCCACACACCAAATTTGGTTATCCTATCTTAAACATTTTCTGAGAAAAGCTGTCCCTTTGACTCGAATGGACGGGCGGAACTCAAAATATATCCCCCTACACACTTTGTGGCAAGAGATAATATCTTCATCAGTAAGAATAGCACAAAGAAGTTTAACATCTTTTATAAAAGCTTCTTGGATACCACTAAAATACATGCTCAACACTGTGGTGAGAAATAGGCAATTTGATATGTATTGTAAAAACAAAAAACTATTGTTTTGTTCTTATGCCCGCTGCAGGATAAGGGCACTGTAATTTGACATCAGCCTCGTGTGTGCCTGGGCAATTTTAGACATTGCTTTATCCATTAAATCTGAACACACAATGGAATCTGATCCTATTTCAAAACATTGTTATAATAAAAGGAATTGGTTTTACATAAATCTGGATTCTGTAAATAAAAAAGATTTTAATCTTACAACGTGGTTCATAACAGATATGAATAAGCAGCAGTTTCAGTGGAGTTGGAGCGTTAGCTGAGTCTTGCATAACAAGCTGATCTGGTTCATGATAACAGATTAGCTGAATACGACACTTAAGTTCATACCAGTTATAACTCCGTGTTTACCGCCCATTTTAAATCAAATTAAAAACATGTTGGTGTTTTTGTTTTAAATAAACAAGTGTAATTTTAGCTTTTAAAGCTTACAGAAGGGGTTGAACGGATCTGGCAACACCAGTCCCCCTTAAACCCTAACCTCAGCTCCTGACTTTTTCTTGACAAGTTGCCAGATGCAGAGTAGAAATAAGAAAAGTGTTGTTAGGATGTGTTGTTACAGCAGTGTTCCTACGAGGTCACGTGTCTTACCTGCCAGCGAAGGGAGCACTGCGCCAATCAGAGCCAGAGACACGGCGAAAAACACCACCTTCAGACACATGACTGCGGATAAACGACGACACAGCCGGCTCCGGCGAGCAGGACAGAGGCGTGTGGAACCGGGAAAACGTCGAGGAATGAGACCGTGGTGGCTTCACAGCGTCCTTTACACCGTCTTTTCTCTCTGTGCGTGGACGACGCGACGCTGTTTCAGCTGCTCAACGACACTGGAGATTCACTTCCTACTTGGCAGGTCATGTGACCCATTCTCAGGGGGCTGGACAGTGGACACGTGTGTGTGTGTGTGTGTGTGTGCGTGCGTGCGTGCGTGCGTGTATGCGTGTGTGTGTGTGTGTATAATAGAGTGACTGTATCATCATCCACCTTCTTCTTCTTCTTCTTCTTCTTCTTCTTCTTCTTCTTCTTCTTCTTCTTCTTCGACACATGTAAATAAAGAAATATAATTTAGAAAGTTTAAGAATAAAAAAAATGACTCAACTCCTTCTTATTAATGTACACCACGAGTGTCAAACTCATGGCCTGGGGGCCAAATCCGGCCCTTTGGAGCATCCAATTCGGCCCGCAGGAGGAAACAAGAATCGATGAGTAAATGAAACTCAACAATATTTGCAGAGGCTCACAGTTTTTCCAGTGCTTATACTGCATGATTGAAGTCATATATAATGTTAAACTGTTGATAATAACTCAAAATTCTTACAAATCCTTAGATTTTTCCCTCAAATTTCCACAAATTACATAATATTTAACGAAATCTAGAACATAATACAGTGAGTAGGGTACACATATTCTATTCTTTTGTGTCTTTATTTGCATGTTTGGTATTGAAGTAAGCCAAAAGTAACTAAAAGTAATCTGTTACATGATTTTGATATAGTAATACTGACTGGTTCCACTTTTTAACAGGTAACTTGTAATTGTACCGGTTTACTTTTTTAACATAACCCTTCCAACCCTGATTATTATTATTATTATTATTATTATTATTATTATTATTATTATTATTATTATTATTATTATAATAATAATAATAATAATAATAATAATAATAATATTACATATTTTCCTATTTTATGTATAAGTAGAAGTGAACTAAAATTAGTTTGACACCCCTGATGTACACATACATAAATATGGATAGATTCTGGACATATGTGTGAGATAACTTCAACTAGAGCAAGGTTTTTCAACCTTGGGGTCGTGAACCCATGTGGGGTCGCCTGGAAATTAAATGGGGTGGCCTGAAATGTCTAATAATAATAAAATAAAATAAAATGATTCAAATTACATTTTACCATTTTTTTAATACATTTAAAAAAATAATTTGTTTAATTGTATTTAGAATTTTTTTAGATTGCGTTTTTTTATTTTTATTTATCTAATTTGCACAATTAAAAAAAAACTATACATAATATCACAAAAATAGACATGCGGTGCAGGAAGAGGCAGAAAGCACAAAGAGCTTCAATAATAATTATTGTTTTCAAATGAAAAACACCACACAATCTCAAACAACTGTATTATATACTTTCACTTTCTCAAATATACGTATATCTGAAGTTCAAATAAAATGCAGTATATAGAAATATGTGAGCTGGTGCATATTGTCACTTTGTGCACTAATTCTTACTACTCTGTATTTGTAACACATGTTGAAGGTTATCAAACTTATTATAAAAAAAACAAATATAATTTCTGATATACAATATTTATGAATGCCTGTAGGAAATAATGACTTAATTTTAGTTAGTTGCATTCTTAAATACAATTGATATTGATTGGAGTTCAGAGGCCAATATGTCAATAAAACGAGGGGTACTCCTAATTTGAAGAGAGGCTCAGGGGGTACACGAGACAGAAAATGTACGGAAACACAAATTCTTATGATACACAAAATATGATGAATCAAGACAGAGAAGCAAAACGCAAGTCAATTAAAATATGAAACTTTCATTTGTATTGATTAATAATAAAGGCAAACAGTATTTCTGGAATACAATTTAAATTCATATTTCATATGTTTTTGAGTTTTAAAAAAACTCTATAAAGAGACAAAATGCAGACACTTGAAACCCAAGTGGATACTTGTTTTAAAATGTGATTATCTGATCCAATGGCCACATTATCAACATCCTTGTCTGTATTTAGAATAATGACCAATTTGAGCATTAATATAGTTAAGAAGAAAGGGATTTCTTTGTTTCTTTTGTGGTCATTTTTTTGTATTTTGGTTGTCATTTTGTGTAATTTTTTTTGTTTTTGTATATTTTTCTGTTATTGTGTATCTTTGTGGTCATTTTTTGTATTTTGGTTGTCATTTTGTGTCATTTTTTTTTTGTTTTTGTATATTTTTCTGTTATTGTGTGTCTTTGTGGTCATTTTTTGTGTTTTGGTTGTCATTTTGTGTAAAATTGATTTTGTTTTGTATATTTTTCTGTTATTGTGTATCTTTGTAGTCATTTTTTGTGTTTTTAAGGGTGATTTTGCTCATGTAGTTGTCATTTTATGTATTTTTCTGTAATTTAGCATGTTTGTTGTGTAGTCATTTTGTGTATTCTTGGAGCCATTTTGTGCGTTTGCTTTGGAGGGAGCACAAAATTTGTCAGTTGACCACTATTCACTTCACTATTTCGACATTATTTCAGAACTTTAGGTTTAATGTGGCACAACTAGCATTTAGCAAGTGGCTCAGCATAGATGTTTTTTTACTCATATTAGTAATTATGCTTCTTATTTAACAAATGTAGGCTATTTAATAATGTTCTACTTGTCATCATAACCCATTAAAGTGTCGTTTGATTACAAGTGTGTAGGCCATAGACTATCAACAGTGAGTGTGTTAGTGAGAGACCTAATGGTTCTTTAACAAGAAAAAAAACAAATACCGTGCAGTTTTTTTTGTTTTGTTTTTTTTTTGTTTATTTTAAGCAACATAGATATTTTAAAAGGTGCATTACAGAAGCTTGAGTGAAAACATTTTAAGTCATAATGTTAACACTCCACAGTCTGTAATTCTACACTCATCCTTGGGGCTTTCGATGTAGGTTGGAGATTCCTCTAATTTCTTCAGCACATCAGCACCTTCAACCACTTGACTGGCAAAGGAAAAAATAAAAAATAAAACACAAAGTCTTAGCAGGAGTCTGTACAAAAGACAAAATAATGCACAATGTGACAGCTCGTGACACCAACCCAAAGGCAACATAGGTGCGGTCCATCCAGGGCGTTGGACCTAGGGTGATGTAGAACTGTGACCCATTGGTGTGAGGACCCTTGTTGGCCATCCCTAAAGTGCCACGCTTTAAGTGAGGAATAGCGAAACACTCATCTGAAAGAAACAATCACATTTACAGTATACATTTTAGGACTGTCATGGTATTGACGATATCATGATACCGTGGTATTACAAGTGCCTTGATATCGTCGTGGTTATGTCACGGTATAAAATAATGAGTCATGCTCAAAATTAAGTTTTGGTTTGGCCTGTAGTGGACAGTTTCAGAGTAAACTACAAGTACCATAATGCTTTGGCAGCATTTACAACCAAGCTCCCCCAGAACAGCTCAAGGGCTCAAGAAATAACAATATGATTAATAATAATAATAATAATAATAATAATAATAATAATAATAATTAAAATGTTAGTGGATACTTTAAATGCTCAGAGATTACTCCTAACCTTAAATATTGACTTGTTCAACTTTCTCTTGAAAAACCTAAAATTAAGCAAATCACGGAATAAGGAAGTTTGCACGTCTTTGAATTCCAAGTCTGTTTTTGATGTATTTGGCAATTGAAAATTGAATTGAAAATTGCCAAATACATTGTAATCATAGGAGTTATTATTTTTCTTCCGCAACGTCTTTGTTCTAGAACTCCTCCAAGGCTATTAATGCAGCACTAATGACACGTGTGTCATCTCATAGGGGCAACGTCAATGATAATTTGTCGGCCTTTTTGGACCCAAAATGTCAAGGTCAAGTGTCTCATATCTCCATGAATATTTATCGTACAAGTCCGATGCTTACATTTATGTAAAGCTCATCTCAAGTGAAGTATTTTACTTAATTAGACCAAAGCTGTAGGACCTACCACTAAAAAGATCGCTAGGGGTCAAAGGTCACATAAAAAAAAAACTTTTTTCCCTATAACTTGGCCACAAATTGAGATACAGTGCAGAAAAAAAAAAAAAACTTTTTTTTGCCTTGCGAATACAGGTCTTGCTTTTTTGAGTATATTTATAAATCAGTCATTTTACTTGTACTTAAGTACGTTTTAAAATAAGTAATTCGTTACATTTTGACACCCAACCATTACTGAGTAAATTATTATTTTTTTGTTTTAAATTGATCAAAGGACACTGTCAAACCACAAAAAAATGAAATGACCAGACAACAATCAAATGTGTGACATCATAGCCGACCAATCAGATTAAACATAATGCACAGCGTCAAAACAACAATGAATGGAGGTTATTTTCTCAGCCTTAGAGTTCATAAATGTAGCTATTATTAAATATAAATTAAATTTATTAGTGTTATTTTATTTTAAAAATAATTGTACAAACCTTCTATTTTATACAGATGCCTTTGTGGAAAATAAATTAAGTTTTAAGTTTAATTAATTTCCTTTATAAATTTATACATGAGATGTTTACTGTATGCAAGGAAACCGTGGCAACATTTAATACCAAAAATAAACGTGGGGGGTGAAAGTAACTAGTAACTTTTTACTTTTAGTACTATTTAATTGAGCTACTTTTTTACTTGTACTTGAGTATTTTATGTATGGCTTACTTGTACTTGAGTACAATTTAAATTCAGTAACAGTTCTTCTACTTGAGTAGGATATATTAGAACTCTTTACACCTCTGAGAATCTGTATCTGTTAGTAGGCTGTATTCAGTTTATAATGTCATAAATATAAAAGTATGACAGTAAATACTGTCAAAATAGTGAACAGACAATTTCTCAATGGTCATTATTCTTGTTATTGTTAGCATTGCTGCAAAAAGTGTGACGTCCTGTAAAATCGTGAGCTTTCCCACAATATTGCAAGAATTATGATTATGCCAAACTGTGAGATTTAGATATTGTTCCATCCCTAATAAATATATGTAGTAGCTCTGTGTGCTGGTTCAAATCCCAGCTTAGCACAATTCGACTTTTCCCACACCTTCAAAAGTTGGTCCATAGATGGACTGTCCTCCGTCTCCTCTTCTCTCAGTGGAAATATCTGCAGAAAGGTTAGTTAAAAACGTCACTGTGATTCTTCCAACACGCATTATTAGATCTGTTTTTAAATATTATATTTGAAATAAAATCATTCAAATGTGTGACAGTGTTGGTCAGTACAGCACCTCCTCCTTGCACCCAGCCATTGGACACAATCCGGTGAAACAGTGAACCCTTGTAGCAGAGAGGGAAGCCACCAGTCTGGGACAGTCCACACTCCCCCGTGCACAGCGCCTCAAAGTTCTTCGATGTCTTTGGACAAACGTCTGAGAACAGCTGAGGAGACGAAGGACTGTGATTTTTATCACATGGATTTCAAAAGCAAAACATCAAAACTGTATAGATTGTATATTATGTCACCGGGTGATAAGACTTTAGAGTTTTCTCACCTCAAACAATAGCCTCCCCACTGCTTCACCTGCTATCATGATGTCCATGAAGACAAACTGATGCTAAAACAAATAAGAGAAAGTAGTTTTGTTTTTTACTCTTTCAAAATAAAACAAACTGGAACAAAATAAGAGTAGTTTGATATATATTATATCCATAGGATATCTGGCTGATATCAGCCCAAAAACTAATATCTTATTTTATTGGACTGTATCTAAAATCTCCAATATAATATATATTTTGTTTTTTGTTTTTTTCAATATCTTCTATTTTATTTTTTCATTTATTTTATTCAATCTATAGAATATTCTTATTCTAAAAGGTTAATAATATGTAATCCCTTTGTTTCTAATAAATGGGTGTGTTTTGTTAATAATTAAGCCTTTACTAACATTCCACACTACAAAATATGCCCTTTAGAGTATCTAATTCGGCCCGCAGGAGAAAGTAATAATTACAAATTACAAAATAATTCAGTTGTTGATATCTCATCCCCTCCAAATACACATGGATACAAATTTTCCATGCTTATATCACATGATGGCAGTCATTTTTTGTTTCTCAAATTAATAAAAAAAATTTTTTTTTCCAAAATCCTGCAATTTTTAAAAAAAAATTTTACTGAATGAGATAACAGTTGTTCATAATATCAGGGAAATGTAAGTGAATTTAAGTTTAAGATAATTTAATGCTTGGATATTGTCAGTCTCATATACTTAAGTCATTTTGAATGCAAAAACTTTCACTTAAGTCTTATTTTGACTGAGTAACTTTTACTTATACAAGAAATTTCTGTGTTTTCACTCAAGTAATGAAGAGGAAACTCTGATTATATCTCTGTTACATTCAATTTGTGTGATTTTTTGTTATAAAGTCCCACAAAAAGTTCCATATGCTTCATCGTTTTCCACAAAATATTATTTACATTACTGTTTTGTGAACTTGCCCCAGTTTTCTTGAGGTGTGTGATGTAACTTTCCTCAGCGAGAGCCTTGAAGGAGTCACGCGCCTGAGTAAAAGTGAAGTTCCATTCCTTTTCGGCCCAGTTGATGAGATCCGTGTCATTCCCGAGGAGCTGACCATTCACAAAGCACATCAAGCTGCTGGAGTACTCCAGTACATCACCACGCAGCTCCTTCAAGCACAAAGAACAATGGACGTGTTGGATGTGACTCAGCATTTTAGTGGAAACATAACATCCCATACCAGCTCTGTGTGAATAGTAATCATTGTAGAACTAGCCTTTTTTCTTTTTTTATTTATGAAACATATGCTGAAAGAGGCTCAAACTTCCTGAGATTATTATGCTTTTACATTATTTATTATTACCATTTATAATGTGTTCAATAGAAGCACAAATTATATCTGATATACATCTGTATCTATATATATCCTGTTTATTAATGTATAATGGCGGCTGTTCTTTAACCACCAATAGTGCTGCTGACACACATGTGCATTGTGGCCTCATAAATACATTAAAACAAATAAAATTCAAATTTCACTCATATTATTAACTTGTTTGAATAATATTCTGCGTGCATCGCTTTATCTTTGTTTTTTATTTTACTTTGCAACTGACATACAACAAGACAATGACAAAGACAAACAGTGTAAGATGCCGAAGAGACACTCGAAACAATATTTACAAATCGTGTGCGTTCCAGTTATTGTGTGGACAGTAACTGGAAGGGGTGGGAGAAGAAGAAATACTGAAAATAAATCACTAAATTGGTATAAGAGATAAAATAAAACTGAATTCAAAGAAGAAAAAAAGCAGATAAAGATAAATAAACCGTGAAAGCTCTACACACAAATGTGATGAAATTAAATAATAATAAATAAAATCCTATATATAGCCCTGGTGTTCCAAAAGAAAGAGTGGCCCAACCTGGCAGGCAGACGAGAGACGCTTCATATTTTTAATCTGACCAAATAATGGGAAGTTTGGAATAACACATTGACACAAAAATGTAAAAATATACATTTGGATTCAATCGCTAAATCAAACACTGGAGAAAAGACACTGTAAGTGTTCTCATTACATCTCATTATTGTGGTTCAAACATAAAGCACGCAGCCAAACTTACTGAAATTATCTAATTCATTTGACCAAGATCGTATGTGGATTTCAAAGTCCTAATGGGAATAAATAACAATAAAAAAAATAGATTTTGCCTTTTTTTTTGCTTGAAGTATTGATGTAATAAGTTACAATGGCCTTGTAGTGAATGGATTAGTGGATAATAGTTTATTATTGCAATGGTCAGTGGTATTAATATGGTTATAAGGCTTTATATGGTTTATTATAATTTACAAATGACAAAATTCTGCTTCTTTTCCCCTGACCTGCCTTTACAGCTCATGTCATGATTCATGAATGCATGCATGATTTCTGAATGGACAACTGATGATCAGATAATAATGATGACCTACCCTCTTCTTAGAGGAAAGATACGTGAGCCAGTCAAGTTCAAGCAGCGGATGGATTTGTGGCTCCAGAAAGTCATCTTTGAACTTCTGTTTCAGGGCCTGTGGTACACAGAGACACAGGTGGAACACCTCAAATCAAACTTTAAATACATTACACATCAAGTCATAGTTTACCTCGGCAACACTTTTTGCAATATGAAAAACGTGTTCTTTGACTAGGCCGATGATTTCTAGTCGCGTTTTTGTTTTTGACTCCATGTCTGTGAACCTCGTATCTATGGCGACGGCTGTGTTCCAAATCCCGCACTGATGTACTCGCACTAAGTCTGACGTCATAACGATGCCGGTCTAGTTTATGTAGCGACCATTTTAACTGGTGACCGACTTCCGGTAGCGTGGCTCGTTGCTGTAGCAACGGCAGATGTTGTCAAAGAGCGCCAGGGTGCTATGCTGCCCTCGTCGATGCCGGGTAGCTTTTATTTTATATGTATTACTGTATAAAGTGTTAATATGTGATTGTGTTTGCAGCTCTGTGTGCGGACGCGTCATAACACAAAGTGGACTGTTGTAAACAGGAAGTTACGTGTCTCGCACTTCTTCAAACCCTATGTGTTTTTACAAAATCTAAAGTCTGTATAATGTGATAAAACAATGAACACGTATATGATCCGTCTCATAAAAATAAATAAACACCCAACGAGCATGCATTAGAGGAGACTTGTGCGTACTCAGCCAGCTATATTTCCCAGCATGCACTTTTTTCATTTTCTTCTTCACTTATTATTATTTTTCAATTATTATCATTAATCATTGAATTAATAAATGTATTCATCTACATCATCCTTCTACCATTAGTAGCCAACTATTATTCTTCATTGTTTTATTGGTTTTTATTATTATTATTATTTCGTAAATATGTTCTTTTCCTTTTCCTTTTATTTATTTATTCATTATTATTATTATTATTATTATTATTATTATTATTATTATTATTATTATTATTATTATGCCCAAACATTATCATTAATTATTTAATTAATAAATCTATTTATTTAGTTCATCCTTCTACCATTAATAGCCAATTACTATTTTGTAAATATGTTTTTTTTCCCCGTTATTTATTATTATTATCACAAAAGCCATTACTGTCCGATCCATTGTAAATGATCTTTTATATGTGTATGAACCAATTGCTTGTATTGCCTATTGCCTTGCCTCTTAGGATTTTTGTCACAGGTGTTTTTGGTCATCCAATTAGCCATGACCAGATTACCTTTTTTTAGGGACTGTCAATTTATTAAACAAAACACACACACGTTCATTGTATTAAAATTTTTGTTCATTTTTTTATTTTTTATTTATCAACACATGTTTATTGTTTTACAAAATTATTAATATTTACAACAATGACATCTACTCAATGATATATAAATATATATATATATATGTTTACAGTGGAGAGTACATACATACACAACGATGTCGGCCGAAGTGTGTGATCTGGAGCCGTATAGAGAGATTATCATTATCATTTATTTGTAGCATGTTTATTTAACTGGTTGTGGTATAATTGTAAATATTTTCTTTGGTATTATTATTTTGGATATATATATATATAAAGCAAATCATATAAATCATATAATATAAATAATAAATCAATATTTATATAAAATGTTCATAAAATATGTAATGTATATAATGATAATAAAATAAATAATATATATATATAATACAATGATAATAATAAAATAAATGAAATATATAATGTGATAATAATATAAAGCCGTATAAAGATATCTCTATACGGCTCTGTTGTGAGAGTTTGCCTAGGATACCGGATATGACGTAACTTTATGCAAAATACGTTTTATTTTTTTAAAAAACAGTCTGTAAAGGATTAAATAAAATAAAAATATTTATAAAGTTTGCAATGTCAGAATTATGCAAATCAACGAATTAGCAGCAGTGTTAAAAATAAAATAAAAAAATATCTCGTAAACTAAGTATGCGCAGACAGGAGCGCAGCCCAACGCAAAGGCGCCACAATTTGAAACTCCCAGTTGTTGTCTTTTCCTGGTCAGCTCTTCTTCTGCTGTTTTCCTAGCGTTTTCTCCGCTGTAGTCGTTTCGGAACTAAAAATGGGTGTTAAGGACTTGTGGTCCATCGTGGAGCCCGTCTGTGAGTCGGTTCCTCTGTACAGTTTGAGCGGAAAAACACTGGCGGTGGACCTGAGTTTGTGGGTCTGTGAGGCCCAGCATGTCCAAGCGATGATGGGGAGAGTGACCAAGCCCCACCTCAGGTAGTTTGCAGCCAAATAGCAGAATGTCGAGTAAAATGGTGTGTTTTGTGTGATTCATGCTTGTTATCGATGTCGGTGTCCAGGAATCTGTTTTTCCGGGTGTCTTTCCTCACACTGATGGGAGTCAAGCTTGTTTTCGTCATGGAAGGAGAAGCTCCAAAACTGAAGGCAGAAACCATGAATAAGAGAACAGAGGCAAGATATGGAGGATTCAAAAAGACTGCAACAAAAACTACCAGCAGGGGGCGCTTCAATGCTGTACTGCGAGAGGTAGGTTCAAAGTTGGTTATCCCCCCCACACACGTTTATTGTTGGTAATAAATCTTGCCAGTTTCCTTACATACAGTAATAAACATCTCATGTATAAACTTGAAAAGAAAGAGACCAAATATTTCACAATTGGAACTTAATTTGTTTTCCACAAAGGCATCCGTATAAATGAAAAGGTTTGTCAAAATCATGTACAATTATTAAAAAAAATAACACCAATGAATTAAATTCCAAATTTAAAAAAAAAAAAAAATGATCAGGCTCTAAGTATAGATACATTTATACAATCTAAAACAGTGCCATGGGGGTAACAACATAATAGGTAGTAGGGATGTCCAGATACAGCTTTTTCATTTCCGATATGATACCGATATTACAGCCGTATTATCGGCCGATACCGATATTGATTCGATATCAGCATGTATAATGCATATTTTTTATTTATTTATTTGGTGAAAAAAAAAGAATAAATACTTATTTTGTAGTGTGGAATGTTAGAAAAGGCTTGATCAAGTGATCTTACTCAAACAGAGAACAATAGTCAGTAACAGTAGGTGTGAGAAAAACTGACCCATTTATTATTAACCAATTGGTTACATACATTTTAACCTTTAACATAATATCTACAGTTGAATTAAAAAAATTAATTGGGAGAGAGAGAGAAAATATCGGAGAATCCAGAAATTTGAATCCGATATTTGTTTTCAGGCTAATATTGGATCAATATCGAATCGATATCGGATCGTGACACCCCCAATAAGTAGAAACCCCAAACTCAACCCAAGAAAATGGCCGTTGAGCAGAAATGGCACGACTAAGAAAATGTGGATTATTTGATTGTTGTCTGGTCATTTAATTTTTTTGTAGTTTCACAACGTTCGTTGATCATTATACAACAAAAAAATATAATTTACTCAGTAACAGTTGGGTGTAGAAATGGAATGGATTACCTACTTCTTTTAAAACAGACTTACGTACAAGTAAAATATACTCAATAAAGTATGCAACTAAGCAGCAACTCAATTACTGATGGTCACTGTATGTTTGGTCATTGTATTTTCCGCTCAGAAAAGGATATACATACAGTATATAAATATATGTATTAGTATTAGGAAAATAGTGGTTATTTGATTTTCATTTTAAAAATCCAATTTAAATTCAAAGCATTTTCCTTTATCAGGGACTAGGAGGGGTAAAAAACATAACTTTATTAAGCATTTAATTTCTATTTGTTGCTTCTAAGAACAAAAAAAGGATAAAAATTTTTTTTTTTGTTTTGTTTTTATTGAACTGTTTGAATACAAACTCAGATATCAAATTAAAACAAAACACAGACTAGTGTTACGGCTGAATTTACGGTTGACCTCATTTGAAGACATGATTCATTGCTCTGGTTGAATGATGGAGTCCAGGAGAAGCATTGATGATTTTATATAAAAAATAGTTTATTCTAAACTAAATAAAAGAATACAAAGTGGAAACAAAAATGGTGACCCCCTGGCCAGGCGATCCAAAGACAGAGTGACGAGACACAATATTAAAGCCACGTATATCTCCCCTTAGTTCCCCCCTCCCTCCTCCCCCCCCCGAGATTGAGACAGAGGCAGAGGCAGAGGGAGGAGGTGAGGACAGAGGGTGAAAAAAAGAAAGACAGTTTGTTCTTTTGGGTCTAAACAACCAGTTCTGTTATCTGTCGGTTGTCTTAGAGACGGAGGAGTGTGCGTTTGTGTTTGTGTGTGTGAATGAATGTGTATGGGGTGTGCTATGTGACATGTGACTGTGTGAGCATGTGAGTACGCACACAGAGTGCCTATGCGTCCTTGTGCGTTTATTGTTTTGGGGAGATATTGTGTGCTTTTGACAAGGCAGTTTGACCCAGCAAGGTTTAAGACATGAAAGTCACACAATGGAAAGTTACACCCCAAGGCTTAAGGATTAAAATATATAAGTAATTATATTATTAAGCATAACTAATTATTCTGCCCCAACACTAGTATCAGGTTGAGCACATATAAAAAGAAACGCAGGGGAATTCCAACTATAAAAGCAAGATGCTACAGTGAGGACATGAAAACATTCAAACTGTCAATCATACATAATTCCTAATTTAACATCGACAAGAAATGGAGTAACAAACACAAATAAGGGGTATTTTAAATCAAATTAAAGCATTTACATTTCTGGCTATCACAATTGTTTTTGTTTCACTCAGCAGTTTTTACTCATTCTTCCAAAAGCTTAGAGTGGGTTTAGTTTTAAAGTACCTGCACTTGTGAATACAGAACTTTCCCAGCAAATTAAGGTGTTCATGAGAAGCTTTAAGTTTCCATCACAAATGAAAATACCTTAACATCTTTTACTGACAAAGGTCAAATTTCAATATCCTTAGACTGCAGCCAGCTCTGCATATCAGTCAGGAATGCACGTATCAGATCACATTAAATAATATATATCATCCAAGTTTTCAATATCCTTGTCACAAAATGTGCAATAAAAAAAGATTGAACATTAGAAGACAAACAAACAAAAACTCCACCCGGAAGTCTGACAGGAAGTTGCAGTTTTCAAAGTAAGAGCACGTTTGAGGACGGTGCTGTGTTTCTGGCACGAGCACCAAATAATGACTTTTCCTTGTGGTTTCTTTAGCCCAGGCTAAAATTTCTTTGTCACCTGAATCTGGTTTGATTTTTGACATGGAAATATAAGGCTTGTCATATGCAGAAATGTTGCACGTACAGTAGATCACACGCCAAAGTAGAGATGGAAGAGGTTTCTTGCAATCACATACCGAATAGTCCCTCTTATCTCCTTTCCTATCCACTGTTTCTTAACCCCGTGGATGACGTCACGGGGTTAAGGAAATGTGTTAGGAAAAGGCCATCACGTTTGTTTTGACATTCAGACACACTTCAACAAGGTGACGTAATAATCTGACGGCCGCAAAGGTTAGTGACGTCTGCAGTGGTGAAGAAACTACAAATGTCCGAAAATGGACTAAAAGCACATTTATAACACTTTCCACTGATATAATCTCAAAAATCACAAGGTTTGAATGTAAATCAAAGGAACAAAGGCTACCGGGCTACAAGGACCAAAAGGGAAACTAAAAGAACGTCACATTGAGAATAGTTGCTCACACTCACCTTCCACTGTATATGAAGTATCTTGAATAAAACATAATGTGGCTAAAAATGTCTGAACCACAGAGTGTCCGTTTTATGTAAGTTATTATCTGACAATATGTCTTACATAATAAGATGTGGGTTTTAAATTATTTATTTAAAGTTGTTCAAGGCACATTATTGCTATGGTCACTTACATGATCAGTGTTACTTGTCAGTCCTCAGGTGTGCGTGTCCCTTTAAATGTTGTTGTCGCAAGGAATTGTGGGTCAGCATTATCTCATCTTTTTTGGTAAAGGATGTATCAGTGTTTCCTAGGCTAAAGGAAGTTAAAAAAAAAAAAAAAAAGGAAGCATTGAGCCTCTTTTCCTGAGCTTAAAGAGAACTCGGACACTCCTTATCATGGCCACCACTTAAACACTTCCGGGGGTGAAGGAACAGTGGATAGGAAAGGAGATAGGAGAGACGAATTCGGACGCAGCCATAGTCTTTTATTGTTTAGAAAAACACAGTGCAGTGGTCCATCCATGCCCACTATCAACTTCTGTTACACTGCAGCGCCGAATATTTTGCGCTCTCCTAAACCGCTCTGTCCTCAAATGTGCTCTTACTTTGAAAACTGAAACTTCCGGCCCAACAATTGGGGGAAAAAAAAAAGTTTTGTTTATCTGTTCTAAACCTTTTACAAAGAAAAAATGCCTTAAATTTCAATTTTAATTTAGAATTTTAAAATGACAATCAAATAACCACTCATCTGTTATTAAATGGCAAATCCAATGTCCAATAGTACATACTCTGACTGACCCTTGGCTCCTCTGTCTACAGTGTGCAGATATGCTGGACTACCTGGGCGTGCCATGGGTCACAGCTGCGGGGGAGGCAGAGGCTATGTGTGCGTACCTGGACTCACAGGGCCTGGTGGACGGCTGCATCACCAATGATGGAGATGTTTTCCTGTATGGAGCGCGCACTGTTTACAGGAACTTTAACATGAACACCAAAGTAAGTTTGATAAAGCTCACTTAACAATAATCACCCCTTGTGCGTTGATGCGTTTGTGTAAATGAGACTATGGGCACAACTTCCTGTCAGTGCCAAAACAACGAGCATTTGTTTAAAAATTATTTGAATCAGTAGATAAAGTGACATGGTCATCTTTTACAAAATAAAAGCCATTTCAGCAATAAAGTAGATTGAGGAGTCTGTCGAACAGGTGAGAGCACCCATGAACAGGAAGTAGCAAGATCAGGAATGAGTTAAATGAGTTTTCCTGTAAATTTCCACAGTAACTTAAATTCGGGTATGTTGGGAATATTCAAAAATATAGAATCTAATTATCCCCTTGGGGTAATGAGAAATGCAAAGAGCGGCAAATAAAGAAAATGAAAGAAACAACTATATAATAATGATTATACACACCCACACAGAAAACAAGGAGGTTGTAAGGTAACTGAATAACAAGGTGCAAATTAATCATAAGGTGCCAAATGCTTATGTATAAGTAAAAAATAAAATGATAATATTGAATAAGAATAAAGTAAAGTATACATATACGTGTAAACAGATTTTTATTTTTAGGACAGTTGCATACATATAAATACCTGGGTTCCATCCTCGACAAGGTATATATCGTATATATGAGGTTGCAGGGTGTTAAAGGCGGAGGAGAAGTCGGCAAACAGGAGCCACATATAAAGAAAATTAAAGAAATAATAAAAATAATTAATGAAAACAACGCTAATAATAATAATTATACATGCCCGAGATGGGCTATATTATCAGCCAATATTAGCCTTTAGTATCGGTATTTCCACTAGTATTTGAAAAAAACAAAACAATATGTGCTGATGTAATATGATGTAACATATTAAAAAAGGAATATGGCACTTTTACATTAACTAAAGTTGAATAACTTTTCCTATTTTGCACAGGTTTTTATTTGTTGAATACAACTAGTAGAGCGTCACATGCGAACTGTTATTTCCATGGAGATATACATATATATATTTATACATATATCATTTTAGGTTGGTTGCCCACCAGTGGGTCTATGTATATGCATATTGGTTAATATCTAAAATTGGAAAATTTGTCTTGGAAAATATCGGATATTGGCAAAAAAAAAAGCTAATATCAAACATCCTTATTATAAACTATAAATGGAAATTGTTTATTGGAATTAACCGGAAAATGGGAGTAATTTGAAAAAAACTGATGCCGATATTTTAGATGACGCTAATATGTATTTCACAACTACAGTATATTTAACATCCCTGTTAGGCTTCAACCTTCAATTTTGTAAATTACTAATTTCTCTTTGAAAAATTCCCAGAATGCTGTGACCGTAGTCGAAATCCATTTTTATAATTGTATCATTTTTGCATTAATACTAATATTTAGTTATGTTTGGATATGATACAGTTTTTTTAGAATTACTCCCATTATTTTTTTTGGTAAAGTCCAATAAATAATTCCCATAAATTTTTTTAATCTTTTTTACATTTTTTATTATTTATTTTTTTATTCCAAAAATTCTAGAGCTTGTGGAAATTGACCAGAACTGTCCCACCCCTTTGCAACACTAGATGTCAGTAGCTTCAGCTTGGATGGTTGTTACAGACATGGGAGTCATCCAACCTGTTCATTTCTTCAATGTTCTCAGAGTCTTTATCCAAATTTGAATGTATAAATACAGTAAATGTGACAGTGGTTGTATCTGTATGTATAAATAAATATTGCTGATCTCATTCCACATTTGGGAACATTAAGCTCGGTTTGGCTTCTTTGGAGGATTAACGAGCCAGGACATAAACCAGCTGACTATATCATGAGTTTACATTGTGTTTTTAATTTCTAGGACCCTCAGGTCGACTGTTACCAGACGTCAAGAGTGCAAAGTGAGCTGCATCTGTCGAGAGAGAATCTTGTTGGTCTGGGTATCCTGCTTGGCTGTGACTACATTCCTAAAGTAAAGAAGATACAATAAAAGATCCTGTGTCTAAATCACTGGTATGATATGAAGGCCAACTGGGTTTTCTTTCTCCCACGATGCAGGGCGTACTGGGAGTTGGCAGAGAACAGGCCCTGAAACTCATACGCGCGCTAAAAGGAGAGACTTTGCTGCAGAGGTGGAAAAAACACGATCTCTGCTAGATGACTAGCTTGTTGTTTGAGTTCAGTTTTGAAACTTAAATGATTCTCTACAGATTTATCCAGTGGAGGGAGGAGAATACAAGCACATCTGATGGAGTTGTGAAGAAAGTGCCTCACTGTAACTTATGTCGACATCCTGGTGAGTAGATCCCATTTCTCTTCAATGGAAAAGGAATGGATACACTTGGGGGCGGATTCACGAAAGGTTTAGGGGTATTAAAACATATGCAAACGTCACTCTACACCCTAATAAGGGGTACAACCCCCTGGGAATCAGGACTGCGCGTGTTCAGCGCGTCACAATGCGCCCACAATCCATTTAGCGCGTTTCCCTCTGATGAATATGTAAAGTAGGCGGATCTAATAAGGGTTGCAAAAAAATGGGAGGAGGAATTGCAAATAAATTAATGCAGTGGGCACAATGCAATTCATCAAACCAGGAACAGTTTGCAGTGACAGTTTTTGTACTGGAAAATAGTACGACCTACATGCAGGTGCAAACACACGCACAGAGATCATCGCTGCACTGAATGTTGACACAAAACACACGAAAAAAGGCTCCAGTTAATCTTTCTGGTATAAGAAAATAATTCAAAAGAAACAATAGGCAATATTAACAGCCACTGAATGAGAAAATGCAGAGTAAAGTGTGTATGAGGGAGAGAAACAGCTGGACGACGGAAGCCCGTGTGGAGTCCGGTACATGTGTGTTCGCTGCGGTGCAGAGGGTCGCTGTGCACGGTACTCCATGGATGTCGCTCCAGGTAACTCCTGTGTCTTTCGCTACATGTTTTGATCGTCAGACTCTCGTGTCGCGTTGATGTCAGGCCAGAATCAACTGATAAATTTACGCAGCAATGGAACAATGTTTCCATCTACTACTATTGAGGAGATCAGACCTGTTGGATGATGTTTTCCATGAGAGCAAAGTTACAGTCCTGATGGAGCAGACATTAAATTGGGGGGGGGGAAATAAAATAAGGTTTTAAAGTTTATTAAACAGCACTTTTATTTGTTTATTTTGTTTTCTACATTATTGAATGTTTGCAGCAGACAGAAGTCCACCTGCCTCCAAATTAACTTCTTCAAATGTCATTTTGTGCGTCTGTGCACTCACCTCTCCACGTTGAACGAGCAAAATGTTCATTTAAATAGGAAGGTCTCAACCACGTCTATACGCGCAGCTATTAGTGCCGCAATGTTAGTGAATTCCCCACAGCAGGTGAGGAAACAGCGCCACTAAAGGATTTAGGGACGCACCAGGTTTACCACCCTTTATTTCACATCTTGGTGAATCCGCCCCTTGGTGTGTTATATAAAACAAAAGGCTTACTTAATTAAAATTCCTTGTTTACAATTTATTGCACTTTAACACTCCCATATATGACATACTGTGTAGCACTCTGGGGAACCACTATTAAAACCATTGTAAATTAATATTATTTTATTGCAAAAATAAAGATAAACAAAGCCGGATAGTATGACCACACACATCCATTAAAACTTATGAAATGTAAGGATATTGTTTATTATAAAATAACACAGATAATATTCAAAGCTAAAAAAAAAACTCTTCCAGAAGGCGTTCAAAAATACTCTCTACAGACCAGCAAATACGGCCTAAGAGATCAATTTAGATTTATTTAACCCAAAAGCAAGATTGGAAGTAAAGCAAAGATGTGTGTATGTTCTAGGGGTTAAATTGTGTAATATTGTTGATGAAGAAATAAAAATTAGTGACACACGATTGATTTTCATAAAGAAAATGTCACAATGTATTTTAGAGAGTTATGTGTCGCAGTAGTAATATAACTACTTGAATGTTATGATTTATATTGAGCATTTTTGCGTCTCCCTGTTAAACTTTTGTTATATAAATTCAAATTGTCATTTAAACGGAACAACTTCATCGTAAATTCTTGCTTGTTTAAATAAAATTTTGATAATAATAATCCTTTATTTTATTTTTTTTTAAGCTGTAGTTAAAATGTGCTTGTGTTCATCTGACTGTTTTCAGGCTCAGCGAAGGCTCATGAGCGCAGTGGCTGCTTGCTCTGTGACAGCAAGCATTTCTGTGAGCCTCAGGACTTTGATTACCAGTGTCCCTGTGACTGGCACCGCCATGAGCAAACCAGACAGGATCAGTCGTTTGAAGCCAACATCAGGAGGTATGAAGAAACCTCTCGAGGGAAAACTTGTCAAACTTATTTTCACTCCGGGGCCAAAAATCACGTAGTTTCCGACATTATTGTTTCCTAGTTTGCACTTCCACGTGTAAATATATCCATCCAATCAATAAATGACAGATATGCGTCGCTGCAGATCTTCACTTCTAAATTCAATTAGTTTATTCATTTAATTTGCCATGTCTGCATATGTCGTCAAAGATTAATGCTTAATGTAGTGCAATTCTTTTTTCCTTTTTTTTTTTTTTACAGCAATGCATGGTTTATTCTTGTTTAAAAAAGTTAAATAATGCTTTTTTTATATTGCATGATTGTGAAAATCTTCAGGGTAATTATTAGGGGAACTTTGTGGAATTGTTTGTGAGGAAATTCCAAGTTTTAAATGAATAAAAAAAAAACCTGTCAACAAATCTGTCAATCAAAAAAATGTGAATCTGTCAACACACACAGAAGTTGATCTCCAGAAACCAGGAGCACCAGTAGATTCATTACACGACCTCTGGTTCCACATATCATGTTCATGTTTCATGTAACATTCATTATTTTTTTTTTTAGTTTTGATTTATGTATGAATAACGTTTCAATTCACCAGTAATGTGACTTATGCGTTGCTTCTTTTTATGTCCGGACCCAGAGGAAAAGTCCGCCCAGTCACCAGTTTATCTGGATACTATTTGGACCATAACACTGTTCGGCAAAGTTGATGATGCTCTCGTCCTAGTTTCCCCGTGAATATCCAAATATCACACAAACAGAACCAAATTTAATTTTAAAACAGAAAAATGCTGCTTGTTTTGTTTCTGGTTTTAAATGAATAAAACCAAAAAAACAATCAGTTTTTTTCTATTTTTCTATTTGGTTTTGAAACAAAATAACCAAAGGATACATGGATTCATATGATATAAGCATGGTAAAACTGTGAGACCCATAAGTGAATTTTTTGGTAATTTCGACAATAATAAATGTTTTCTCGCGGGCCAAATTGCATGCTCTAAAGGAACGATTTTGGCCCCCGAGCCTTGGGTTTGACACGTGTCACGTGACATACAGGATCCTTAAGCAGGACCTGAAATGAAAAGGATGATAAAAACAAAATGACAATGACAGAGAAGAAGATCAGGGAAAGCAACTAGATGTTTATAGTGAGCTCACTGATCCTAACTTAGTACGAGGAGCTGATAATTATGGATAAAATGTTGACGATTCATCGTTATTTTAATTCAAATGTGATTGATCACAAGGCACTCGGAAATAGAAATGGACTCACAAAGTAAATTGTTTTGTACTGTCTGCATCTGCTACCTTCAACACAGACTTAGCACACATGCATATGAACTACTGTGGTCATTATGCTGGATGCAGTTAACCTGATGAGAAGAAAATGAGCAAAGTTGGAATCCAACCGACAATGCTGTAGTTGAGAAGCAGCAAATCTATTCTCTGCAATGCAACATTAAATGTCTTATCTAGACACTTGTCTAGAGTGTCTGATATTCTGTGATCATGGAAACCCCACAGAAAGCATGGATTCTTTTTCTTTTCTTTTTTTTTTGCGTACTTTATAAAAATCAGGCCCCAATACGACACGGAAATACCTCCATTGCTTGTTTTCACGTATTTACATTAAGGATGTCCCGATACAACTTTTAAAAAAAAAAAAAAAAAAATCCGATATGATACCGATACTGCAGCCTTGCGTTTTGGCCGATACCGATATTGATCCGCTATCGGCACGAATCATACATCATTTTATTACTTATTTTGTAGTGTGGAATGTTGGAAAAGGCTTGATCAAGTGATGTTTCTCAGAGAATAATAGTCAACAACAGTAGGGATGAGAAAAACTGACCCATTTATTATTAACATACATTTTAACCTTCAACATAATATTTACAGTATTCTGCAATTGAATAAAATAAATTTTAAAAAATGAATGGGGGGGGGGGGGGAATTAAAAAAAAAAATCTGAGAATCCGGAAATTTGAATCCCATATTCGTTTTCTGGCTAATATCGAACCGATATTTGATATCGGATCAGGACACCCCTAATTTACAATTATTATTGTATTATTATAGAATTTCCCCTTGAAAACAGGTGACTGAATGTCTATTAAGTGTAGTAAACAGACACATACAGTATGTCCAATTTCACTCATGGTTTTGTTCAAAATCTTGAACGTGTTACGGTTCAACTAGTTATTGTGTTATCCTGTGACTGAATGTAGCGCTTCATCTGAAGTGTGTTTTTAATGTGTTGTCATGAACAAGCGATTTCGGTTTTTACGACTGCATTGAAATCTGACAAAGCACTGGTCCAAAGACGGGTTTAGCTGTTGGTTTATTGGTTTAACAGGTGACAATTACACCTCCAATCACAGGATTTCATGCACAACTTGAGGGTGATTCGTCGGTTGGCGTTGATTAAAGGTTTCACAAAAAATATTTCAGGACCATATCACACAATTCCATGATATTTTTCTTGTTGAAAAAGAGTGGCTTAGGGTCGAAAGTTTAGCGAGGAGACATGTTAAAGCTCTCAGGATTCTGTAAGTCATCTGAAGCATATTAATGTAAAATTAATAACAGTAATTTACTGTATTATTTACTGTAACAAGTTTGTAATAAGTTAGAGAAGTTTAAAATCATTTAAAGTCATCTAATCAGGTAAAGATGATGAAACGTAACCAAAATGGATGAAATGATGCTGAAATGAGTACACTGAAACAGAATTAGGGGATAGGGCTGGGCGATATGGCCTTTTATAAATACCGCGATATTTTTAGGCCATGTCACGATACACGATATATATCTCGATGTTTTGCATTACCCTTGAATTAACACTTTGATGCACAAAATCACACCAGTATGATGATTCTATATGTCTACATTAAAACATTCTTGATCATACTGCATTAATATATGCCAATTTTAAACTTTCATGCAAAAAAGGGGATATCACAACTAAGTCAAAGTTGACATAACTGTATTTATTAAACAGTGAGTGGCTCAAACATAAAATTGTCAACAGAAAGTGCACGTTCTGTGCAAAATTGTCACAGAGACATTTCAAAACAAGACATTAGTGCAGGATGTAACTCACATGGCATTTCAAAACACAAAATTAAAGTGCACTTTTTGTACATAATGCCACTACAATATTTTAAAACAAATAGTGCCCTTTTGTGCATGTTGTCATTAAGATGACATTTCAAAAAAAAAAAAAAAAAAAAAAAGTCCGCGAGTTTAACGGTATGGTCATTTTCAACACCGCACAGACTACAAGCTGCGATATATCGAGTATATTCGATATATCGCCCAGCCCTATTAGGGGAAATTAGAAAACTGAAAAGAAGGTAAAGGTTGTTGTGTTTTTTACTTTATTTAAAGTGCACTGTCAGCACTGTTGAGACTTTTTGTTGACACGTCGCCCTTTCTTTTCTCAGAAAAGCCCTTCAAAGTCCACACTTCCCTTTCACAGAGGTACAAAATCTTTATTTCTGTATTACGTTAATTTAAGTATAATATTCGGGGTTGATTGTAAAATGGTGGTGTTGTTTTTTTTTGTTTTGTTTTTTTGTGCAGATTATTACTGAGTTTCTGGTTTCTAAAGATAAGTCTGTATCACATTTTAAGAGGAGGCAGCCAAACATGTTGCTAATGCAGGTAAACTGGATGTTTGTCCTTGAAGTTTAATTAACGCTGTTGGGTTTTAAAGACATATGTGAATAATAGTCATGGTTTTTAGTTTTTTTTTATATATAATTGTTTTGTTCCTCAGAAATTTGCCTTTGATAAGATGGAATGGCCAATGCACTACACCAGCGAGAAGGTTTTAGTCCTGATGACCTACACTGAGCTGATGAACAGGAAATGTGGAAGAGACATGCTTTGCCAAATCAAGCCCCTTCGGTACTTTTAGCTTTTATGTTTTTTATTCCTGGACTTTCAAACATACGTGACACTCAACACATTGCTTTCTTTTCTTTCTTTCTTTTTACAATAGAATACTGAAGCCGAGGGTGAGGAGTGGTGTCGCTTGCTTTGAAGTCATCTGGAGAACACCAGGTTAGTTATAGTTTAGTGTGCACTGGGTAATAACAACATATTAGACAACAGGTAAATAAAACTCTAAATATTTCCCTTTATTTTAGTGCAAATCAGTGATTTTTTTTAATCCAAAAATGGTCAGAAACATTAATAAATGTCTTATATTATGCTTCAGTTTACCATATACACACCAATAAAATGCAAGCTTGAGAAAAAACAATTAAAAGTAAAAAGATGAGTTTCAGGGTCCCCACGGTTATGGAATTTAAAAAAAATTATTTTCCAGTCTAGAAAAGTCATGGAACTGTTTTGGAAATATAGCCTATTTTATTTTAATGTTTAAAATCCAACCTTTGCTATTACTATAAGAAGTTAACAAGTCTCTTAAGTTAACACCTAGTGTTATACATCGCTTTGGATAAAAGTGTCTGCTAATTGAAACTGTAATCTTATAATTTTATGATTAAACATGGTAGCACTTAGTTGTTGTTTAATGCTACATTCAATAGCTGATGCATCGTTATTTAAAAAATATTACAAAATGGGTGTCAAAGGCAATTGGGCGATTATATGATGCTGTATGATAGATAAGTTATGGACACAACTTTCATTCCCTGTGCCACATTTTTGCTACTAACCGTGGCACACTCGCAGACCTCTGTTACACTAATACAGTGGTTCCCAAACAGGGGTATGCGTACCCCTAGGGGTACAGGAACACATTGCAGGGAGTACTTGGAAATTAGGCTATTTTTTTTTTAGACAAATTCACCACAAACTAACAGCACTATTGCTCAATAAAATACTTTATTTTCTTGTAATTTATTGAAACAATAATAATAATAATAATTTATGCTGTAGAGGCCATTTTATCATACTTCTGACAATAGGACCCAACAATTATCCAATTCATTTTACATAGTGTTTAATTACTATTTATGTAATTATATAAAACTTGCATTGTTTTTGTTTTTTTTTTTAAAAAAAATAAATTCCACGCATTGTTTTGAATTTGTAGATTAAGCTTTAGGGAACCAATGTTTAAGACATACAGGTAAAAAATATATACTGTATATATACATGAAATTATGAACTTATGATATGAAGGGGGTACACGGCACTAAAAAGATTGGGAATCACTGCACCAGTACACTGGAAAGGCCTGCTCATTTTTGGTAGAATAGATCTTAGCGGTTCACAGATAAATCGTGGAAATTTGGTCAAATATTTTGCAAAAGTTTTGAAAAATCATTTTGGGAAAAAAGTGTGGGAACCCTGGAGTTTGTTCCACCTCCTTCCTCCAAAACTGCTCCATTTTGTTTGCGCAAATCAAATGATTATACAAACAAGTTGCAGGACTTCTGCCATTTAAGGTTTTTCAATGACATTATTATAATATTTTCTATCTTCTTGCTTTTGGGATCAGCTAATTATCAAGAAAGATCAAAAATGTCTTATTAGTCCATAATTTCTTTGTGCAGATGTTGTTCAACATTAAACTCAGAATAAAGAGTATTTGTTTGTCTGGACCTCCCTGATACGACTGCTTTGTCAGGCAGAGGTTGGGGTGTGGGTGGCTCGTTTGTTAGTGACTGGCTGTGATTTAGGGTTCAGAGGTGACGTGCCTACCACAACAAACACAAGGTGCTAAAAAGGCTTCCTCCCTGAGCTTTGGAACCTGTCAAATCACAGTTTACCTCACTAACAAGCTCGTCTGCTGTGATCACAGCCTGAGAAAATACTAATCCAGTAAGATTAGCTCTTTGAGATGACTTTTGTTGTAGTTAGCGCTATATAAATAAAGTTGAATTGAATTAAGAAGAATGACTGTAATATTTACAGCTAAATTGTGATCAATGTTTATGAATCCCTAAATAAGTATACTAAATACATTTTTTGACTCAATTTAGCTTAGATTTTTTGGTGGTACAGTATACATTGGAGTTTATGAACAAATTCTGTTATAGAACACGTGTTAAAATTTTTTTATTGATTTGGTGATAGTATAGCTTCTTTTGTATTGGTTTATGTAATATATTTACATGTATTGAGTTTAGTTTACAATGCATCTGAAATCTATTTTACAACAAGAGATGATGCACAAGTGAAACATTATCCCAACATTTGTGGGTAATGACTCTAAACTACTCAATGAGAAAATTATGATTTGTGTCATTCTGAATGGAATTTGCATGTTCTCCTTTATGTATTCACAAAAATGCATTATTTTACCCTCTTTTTAAGGGATGTTCAATATCAGCTTTTTGTAGATATTGTCAAACACTAAATTAATTTTTTCTTTTTTATCCGATATTATCGGATACAAACATAGACCCCCTCCATCTACATGTAATTCTAGGTCACATAATATCCATCAGTTTTATATTTAATGTGATGCCCCACTGGTTTTATTCAGCAAACAACGTCTCAAACAACAGCACATACTGTATCAGTCATTCAATGTCTGTAGAAAAACATATGCCTATGTAGACAGACATTATATTTTATGGCTAATATCGATCAATAATATTGCCTGTCTCAAATTTTGTTTGTAATTTTTTGTTAAAAAGAAGTCATACGGAAGACTAAAGGAAGTGTGAGGCTAGCTGGTGTCGTAAATCTTGTGTAGGTTCTAGGGTCTTCAAGGTTCTCACAGATGAATAAAAACATTAAAAGTATCACCTGTCGGCCATATTGTGTGCTAGATGAGTAAAATAAAATTAAAAAAACTAAACAATATTTATACAAAAAGTACACAAAACGACAACACAAATGCACAAAACTACACGAAAAGGCTCCTAAAACACACAAAATGACTTCAAAAAACATATATTACAGAGAAATACACCAAACGACAACAAAAAATATGAAAATGACTCAAAATACACAAAACTAAATATTTATACAAAAAATACACAAAATGACAACAGAAATGCACAAAACTACACCAAAAAGATACAAAAATACACAAAATGACTCCAGAATCACACTACAATGGCAACAAAAAACTATAATTATACAAAAAAATGCAAGACAACAGGAAGATACAACAATAATGACTCCAAAAAATACAAAAATGAGTAAAAAAAAAAAATAAAACATTTATCATGTTCATGTCCCATAGAATTAAACTGAGGGGAAATCACACACACTTTTACTTTGCACCCACAAATAACCCCCTTTACTGTATAACACTACAGAGTATGTACACCTCTTTTACATCCAACCTTCAAACACATACTCATTTGACCATAATTGACAACTCTACTTAAGCTCCTCCCACTATATGAATACATACTTCCAACGGGCACTGTACTAGTTATTGTAAAGCATATCTTGACCGTTCATTTACCGCACAGTGTCCGAGCCTGTGTTAAGACGATAGAAATATAAACTAATATAATATATACAGTATAATGTAAACTAAGAAACAAAACTAAAAATAGTAAGTTCCAAGTTCTGTCATCTATTATTGCGTTAGCCTTACAATGTTTTATGTTTTGCTATAGTATCGTTTTACTACGGTAGTGAGATATTTTAGGCAGGCATCGTATCTAGGTCATAATTTTGGTATAGTGACAACAACACTAACTAAACAAAGTCTGTGATTCATCTTCCTTCTGGTTCGTAGTCATCGCGTCCTTAGTAACACACCATAGCAACAAGCTAAAGCAGAAAGAATGTACGTCGATACAGTACATAAACTGCACGGATACTGTGAAAGTTAAATGTAGATTTCTCACTAGAAAGAAGAAAAAGAAAAGAAGCTAAAGCTACAAGCTCTCAAGTTATAGCAATTTCCAGTGAAAATTTAAGGAATGTCCACCATTATTTTTTTTGTGTTTCTCAATAACTGAACTGACTTGGTGGTCACGTGACCTGAACTATGCCCCATAGAAAAGACTGGGCAGATGTTGCGTAGTCATTTCACGCTTTCAGAGGCATTGGACGTGTGCCGCTATTACACACTTTGGAGTGAGACTGGGTCGCTCTGTTGAGAATATTTGAAACCCTTAATGCATATTGCTCTTTCAGTTTGAGCCACATAATTATTCCTTTTAGTCAAATGAACTTAAGTGTCAACATTGTGTTGTCGTCCTCTTTTCCTCCAGAACACTTTGCGTATCCTGACGATCGGCCTGCAGACGACCAACATGAGGTGAGGACGGTGGAAGAAGAGTGTTTGTTTCGCGTTGCCTACCCTGAGGTGGTTGAAAACTACATGAGAGACAAAGTACTGGCAGAAGAAAGCAAGACAAAGAGTAAGAAAATCATTTTTATTCATTTGAAAACAATTCCCACGCTGTTCTGACAGCTGGCTGGATCAAAGGTACCTGGAAGGAACTCTGAGTTGTTGTTATAGGGTGTCTATTACAGCAACCCTGACACCTGGGAATGTAGCATTTGGCAGCTGGGCTAGTTTACGCCGAAGGCTTTGATGCAGCACGGAGGTGTCTGTGTTTGAGGAAGAACCACTTCCTCATGTGCAGGAACCCCAGATAGGAGCTTAAATATAACCTCAGTAAAAAACACTCTCTGACATTTGGTCTCAATCTTCTTCACAGAAAAGAAAGCCAGGGGTAAAAAGGAGAAGCCTACGGAAGGCTCTGACGCTCTGTCGCATCTCTTGGCTGAAATGACTCTTCAGAGTTCTTCGCAAACGGAACCTCCCATTATTACAAGCACTAAGAAGCAGGATGCAGTGATCTTGAATGCTCCAGTGCAACATAAGCCACATGGAAAGGAAACAGACAATCACACAGAGACTCTTTCTCCTGCGTTACCCTCTGCCTCTGCCGTCATTGAATCCCTGCACCTCAGCGATATCGACTGGGATTCTGCATCATTCACGTCTTCACCGACTCCGCAAACTGTGTCAAAGCACAACGTGGAGCCCGAGCAAAATAAAAACACGCACAGGAAAGACGAGGAGCTCAAACACGAGATAACTGAGCACAAAACATCATCTCACACCCAGCAGACTGAGTCCAGATGTTACACAGAGTGTCCTCTCAGGGAGCGGCTGCTCATGAGGAACGCAGTCAAAACTGTGAATGTGAAAGACGTTTACAGTAACATCACTCCTGAGTTCAACTCAAACCCAAAGTCAAATGCACACAGTTGTGATCTCCAGGTGTTAAAAGAAGAAACTGTAAATAAAAAGATTAAAGTGCCAGTTCACCAAGAAACACCCGATGACTCCAGAAAGCCTCCTCACAAATACAAATGTGTCCAAACAGCTGCTTTATCGTCTGCTGCTGCTGCTGCACCACAGCAGCTCCAAAGTGACAAGAAGGCCAAGAAGACGGTGTGTGCGAGTGTGTGTTCATCCAGTGAAGACAGCGACACGGAGAACCAGCCACGTGAACCTCCGAGACGCACAAAAACCAAACCCAAAACGAGTAGCGGCTTCATCTCAGACCTCACCCACAAACCTGCTCCTCTGCCCACAGCACGTCAACCACAGACCATCCTAGCCCGTGGGCTAAAGTTAGACGCTCAGATCATCCATGAGGAGGATGAGAACATCAGATCTGTATCAAATGGAAAGCAATCTGACATCGTCCCACAAGCTCCTTGTTCTCCCGTGACGCTTTCAGAGAGCGACGACTCTGTGGTGTGTAGTGAGAGTCCTTTGCCGTTGGCTGAGAGACTGAAGCTGAGGTTTTTGGAGTGAGTCATGTTGAAGAAAATGAGGAAATGAATCAGGAGATCAGGACGTGACTTCAATCATTAAGGCATTCTTGATCCTCCTATAAAGTGAAATTAATGATGGTTCGGTTGTTTTGTTTTTCATTTTCATTTTTAGCTTCGTAGGATTTTTGTGTATCCATTCAAATTTATACATAAAGTATGTTTTTACCTGTTATCAGGATTTTGCAAGTTTTCTTATTCTAACTTTCACTGGTGTTTAGTTATTAATTTGTTTGTCTGTTAGCATTAGGGGTGTGTATTGCCTGGCATCTGGGGATATGATTCGTGACACAATACGATACGATATATCACGATATTAAAGTATAAGGTGATTATTGTGATTTTTTTATATATATATATATACACCGTATTTTTCGGACTATGAGGCGCACCGGTTTGTTGTTATTATTATTATTAAGACGCATTAAGCGAAATAAAATAGTCAAATAAGTCAAACTTTATTCAACTGATTAACAATAACTCTCAACATTGTTCAGGTTTAACACATGAAATACAGAACAATACACTCACTTTTTCAGTTCAGTATGTTGAAGCACAGTAGTTAATTTCATACATAAGGCGCACCTGATTATAAGGCACACTGTTGATTTTTGAGAAAATTAAAGGATTTTAAGTGCGCCTTATAGTCCAAAAAATATGGTGTGTATATATATATATGACTTAAGAAACAACTAATCTGTAAATGTGTACACCTTCATGAGAACATTATATATGAAATATATTTTGTTGGTATATTTTACACTCAAAACATTGGCTTTAACATGCCATGTGCCAACAACTTAAAATAAAAAACAACATACAATCTGCCTGTGGCTTTGAAACCAACTTTGACTTTAGTGCAACTTAACTGAGGTATACGCCTAGAACAACAAATAAATGTAGAAAGTGAATGCTTTATTTTTGGATTTTATTGAAAAAACACAAGCAGGTCAACATGTCCAGGTTTCAGCACTTCTTTGTGCCGTTACAATGTCTCCTGTAGTGGAAAACACTTTCCTGGTTAAAAAAAAAATCAATATGATGTATTTTGAATCGATTTTTTTTTTTTCAACACCCATAGTTATCAAGATTGAAAGATGCCCTTCATGTTTGGAGGGGATCAGGATCAATAAACTGATTCTGGATCAGTTTGGGGAAAAAAAATGCATATCTTTTCAGGGTGTAAGAAAAAATCAATTCAGCGATAAATCGCAACGTTTACCGCGCGATTATCGTATCTGTTCAAAAAAATGTCCCAATTGAATTTTTTTTAATCATGTTTTTTTAGGGGAAAAAACACACTTCACGACGCTAACATATGCATAGCACGTAAACACCGTCACTAGGTGTCAGTGAACAACATCACACCTTATTAAACTACCTTACTCAATGCATTTTAGCTTAGAAGTTGATTGCACTTTATTTTTATAAAACCTACTGTACACTTTGATAGATGTACTGTATGTACTTGTAAAGGTGACATTTGTAATTATTGATATTGTGATATATCGTGATGTAGAATGTATTGGGATATATCATATCGTGAATCGTATCGTCGGATTCATGGCAGTGCACACTTCCATCCCTAATATCTCATTATTGGTGAAATTTCAAAACTTCATATCTCAGGTCGTAATTGACTGATGTTTATGAAATTTGACTCAGTTATGTCAGGTTGGTTCTTCCATTACGCCAAGGATCGCTTCCAGATTGCACATTTCATCAGGACTATTTTTCTTATGGGTGTGCCCATACATTTGGACTTACTGTATTATTAATAACGAGGATAGAACTTCCTTACATGGCTTTCAAGTGTGAATGATGATCTGGTCCAGAATGAGAGATTTTGAACTTTGTGGATGTTTGCGTTCTCCAAGTGCTCTTATTTAAACCCATTCCAATTATATGAATTGATTATTAAGGTAATGGCCTATAAATCAGATCATATTTTGGATGACAGCTACCAGATGTTTGTGAAAACTCGTAATCCTGCAGTGAGCTGCAACCATGATGGGTAGAATGCAACGCTTTAAAAGACACTTGTAATCCGGTTTGTAAAGTGTGGGATCCTGCTGTGGATTAGCAGAAATGAGCACAGGTTTGCAGCAGCATTAGGATCAGTATAGTATCACCTCGCAGAGACTGAGCTGCTGGTTTTACAGCTCACCAGTGTGGCTACCCTTGATCACCAGTGAGGCCTCACACCTTTTCAGACATGAAAGGTCTGGCAGGAGCTTGGTGACAGCTGCATCCTTTACTCAAATAGCAACACTGCCCTGTAGCACATGCAGCACCTTTGATTTATCCACAATAAGAGGTGATGCATGGAGGACAACAGTTTGAAAGTGTTAAATAAATAAATAATAAAAAAATATATATATATCTATTATAGTTTGGCATGGACTGAGTGGAAAAGCCGATGGAGCCAAGCTGCTGTGGTAATAATTATTTTTATATCGTGGAAATATTGATCCCATGCATCTCCAAATAAAACAAAAATAGTTGCTTTAATTGGTTATAATTTCCTGTTGGTGTTGATGGTGTTTGATTCCTATCTGAGGACATACAGGCCTGTAACTATATAACAGCATCCCTGCAGCTTCATTAAACAGCTCGCATCACACTGACAATTGTCGTGGGGCAGACTTTAAAGAGCCATTTCCCACAAAAGGAATCTAATTATTTTTCTTTCAATCACGTTAAAAGTCTATTTAGCCTTATTCACACCCCAGTGATAACTAACGACGTCCTTCTGGAAAGGCGCATTTTGGCACTTTGGGCCTTTCTTTGAACTTCTCTCGCCTGTGCTGTGAACCCACAGGAGCTGCAGTGTCTATAAAAACACCACCACCAAAATCCCCTTTGACACAAACTGCGTGTGATTCAGATGTCATCCCCTCTGCACGGTGGCCTGGATCCCTGACATGGACTTGGAGGGCCTTACAGACCAAATGCTGGCTGAGTGGAAGCACCACGACGGCGCGTTTGGAGACAAACACACCGAGTCCTCCGTGGATTCCGTGTGCTCCTCTCCGGAGATGTGCTTTACCGGAGAGCATCATCGGGAGATCACTGGTTTCTACCTGGCTGCTTCGAGTCGAGCGAGTCCAGCGGGACACAGGCAAAGCAAGCCCAAGATGTCCACCAAGAGACGCATGAAGGCCAGTGAGAGGGAGAAGATGAGGATGAGGAGCCTGGCTGAGGCCCTGCACCAGCTCCGAGACTACCTGCCTGCAGACTACAGCAAAGAGGGCCAGCCTCTGACCAAGATACAAACACTCAAATACACCATCGAGTACATCAACAAGCTGTCGGACATCCTGAGTCGTGCGTAAAGGGCGCGCAGTGGACTGCTTTTACGCACCAACTACTGCACCACATCTGGACTAAATGAAGGTCGCATCCAGGACTTTACCACTGCGCTTTTCCTGGTTTTTGTCTGCAAACTGGGATCTGATGTAAATATTCTTTACATGTGTTGTGCATTGGGCTGATTGTGGATGAATTGTGTGTTCAGTCTTACATAGAAGTGTTTTAAACAATTGATTTTACAATTTGTAGAGATCACTCATTGTTGTTGTTTTGTTTGTTTAGTTGGTGGTTTGCCCTTGATTTCAAACACATTTAGTTGTATTGAAGTTAATATAAATTAATATTGAGTTTGTCTATGTTGTAGCCTAAAATGTAGCAGATTGTTGTTGTTTTTTATCACTTTGTTTTTATTATTATTGTGTTAATAGTGTTGTGTATTATTAGAACGCAGTATACAGAGAGGAGAGATTAATTGCATATACATAAAGCAATATTGAACAAAGGATAAATATGTGACAGGTCAAAATAAAGCAAGAGAAAATGAAGATACAACACAAGCTTGCTGTTTTTTGAGCCTGATGGTGGTTGTCACTCATATTAATATTTGGTTGATTAAAGATGCCCGTGCACGTGATTGTGGAGGGTTGTGCATGTGTTTCACATACTTCTGTACACTGTAAACCCAAATAAGTTCCCAGAAAACCAAAAAAGATTAAGGCAATCGATTGCCTTTAAGTTGATTAAATTAAAAGTCATAATTTTCAAGAACTTAAAAGGTTGAATGACTGGCTACTGTAATAGATAAATTAACACGCTACATGAATTAAGTTTATTCTTAAATAATCCCTGTTTGAAAGAATAGAACTTTATCATTCTTAGCATGTAATTACATACAGTGATTCTACTAAGTTGTATTTAAGTTGCCTTTTTGTGAAATATATTTGTTTATAAGTAAGCATATATATGCTTACTTATAAAACAAATATACTTCCATTTACTTACAAATTATTAGTTAAAGGTACTCAAAAATAAAAAAACATGTTCACTAACTTGACATAATTAAGTTAGTGCAACTTTGTCTATCACTTTAAGTATAAACTATTTAATTAGTGATATAACTTAAGGTATTTAACTTAATGGATATTTTAGTGCATTTCTGCATTTGAATCTTTTATCTGTTCACTTTATTTGGAGTTGCATGTTGTCATGGAGATGAGTGGACTGACAGCATTGATATACAAATTGAATGTTTAGTCAAAATGAATAATGTTCAAGCTTTTTAGAGGGCTGTGATTGTCTTAGGTGTTTCCTAGTATATTTGACCTTGTCTGATCTTTATATTACATAAATTATAAACCTCAATCTATATTTTTTTATTTATAAAATTGAAAGAAAAATTATGATGAAAATCACACAATGGGTTAGGCCTCTATATATATATTTGAATTTTTTTTATTAACTGTTCCACTTTGGCACGTATTGCACCCAAGGTCCAGGAGCCAAATCCGGCTCTTTAGAACACATCTTAGTTCAGGGGCCACATAAGACCCAGTTTGATATCAAGTGAGCTGGACCAAAAAATAAATAAATCACTTACAATGTCCTGAATATTAAACAATAAGTTAAATTTTGAAAAATCATTGAATTTGTAAGTAATATTCTCAAAATTTACAATGTAATTTGTCAGAATGTTTTGGGTTTTGGAAAAAATGCGATTCAATATTGTCATTTGGTGGAGTTTTATTGAATTTGGGAATTTGGAGAGAGTGAGTAAATCATTGAGTAAATTATCAAATAAGTCAATTGTAGACATCTCAGCTCCTTCAAATACATAAAACATAGAACTCCACAATATATGGCTCACAGTTTTCCCATGGAAGTCATTTTTTTAAAATCTTTTTAATCTGAATTTCAAAAAGAGGTTCAGCACACTTGGATCAATGTTTTTATTTTTATTTATTAGATTTTATGCAGAGAGCTGGCAGAGACCTTTGGGGGAAAAACAATTAAAAATATATTTCAACAACTAGACATAAATAACTTCGTATTTTTAAATATTGTTATAAATATTGAAATGTATTTACATGTCTCTTTAATGTAGAACCTGCTATCAAAAATGTCAAATATATATCCACAGGTAAAGCATCCATGAAGGCAGACTCGAGTAAAGCAACTAGTTTATGGACCAAAGATTCGTATTAGGTCAGTAATTTCCACCAATCAGAATGTCGGATTCGTCAACGTAAGTAAATGAGGGTGCCGTTCAGCCAATGCAAACCCAGGGTTTGTTTTGGTAGGCGGGGCTAGCAGTAGGTCGTCCTTCCTAAAGACTTGTGACGGATTTCTGATTAAGCCGCCATGTCAAACCTGGCGAAGCTGTAGATATACTGAATTTTTTTTGTAAATTAATTTTTTCAAGGTTATAAGAAGTATATCAATGGCTTTATAAATCTACTGCGACGGCTTTTAAAGTAAGTCGGACCTGATTTTAAAGGAAAAGAGCACAGGGTCGCCCCTTTTTTTGCCTGACTGATAAGCGTCTATTCACTATCTACACATAATTATAACATTTTATTCTTGTATTATAAACGAGACGTTCAAATTGTTTGTATTTCACAATATTTAGATGTTTTACGTGAGCCAGATTTGGTCCAGGATTTAGTCTATAAACGCAGCACTGAGAGATAAAAGGAGCTAATATTAATCAGGCAGCGACGTTCAGTGGGTCCGTCTAAGTGCTGGAGCACAGGATGTACTGGTGTATTTTATTACTTTTATTAGCCCAGTGCCTCTAACTGGTTGTTTTAAAGCTAAAAAACATTCCTAGTTATTACATTTCTGGATGCACCCGTTGTAGTTTGTCTTAATATAACACATAAATTATTAGAGTTCGATGGAGAAAATAAAAATAGACATTTGTTATATTTATTAATATATATATATATATATATATATATATATATATATATATATAATTATTATAATTATTGTTGTTATTTTATTGTTATTATTTGATCTGTTCATGAAGGTGCAAACAGTACAACACAATCATATATGTATATATATATATATATATATATATATGATTGTGTTGTACTGTTTGCACCTTCATGAACAGATTTAAATGTCAATCCATTTAAAATGTGAAAATGTCAGAATAATTCATTTACTCTTTAAACAATAATAGCTGCTTTGTGATTGCAGATGGACTCAGACACAAAAGAAAAATCCACAGAAATTCCAAAATCTTCCAAAGTTGAATCAGAGAACCCTGTGATAGAAACCAAATCCAGGTCGGTCATCTATGGTCACATGATGTATGTGAAGCTCTCTTGATGAGGTGAGGAGGGGGAGGAAGATGAGTTTGTCGTCCTGTCCTATAGCAGGGGTCGTGGGGTCAGAGGTGGAGGTAGAGGATGGGGCGCGCTTCGAGGAGGTGGTCATGGTGGTCGTGGAGTGATTAAAAGCTTTGGTCCACCTGGACATGTGAGGGGTCGAGGGACGAATGGAGCCATGAATGGATTTTTACCAATAAGGTCCTTATTTATGGAAGTATGAACAACTGTTTCTGAAAAGTTATCAGAAAGTTTAGATAAGTCTCATTTATTCACAGAGGAACAGGAAGGATGCAGCCATACCCAGACTTTGGAGGTCACAGAGGGCGAGGAGGTCCATGGGGGATGGGCCCTCCTCCTCCTCCTCCTCCCTTACACTTCAGAGGCCCCTTTCCTCCTCCGCCCAGGTAACACACTCATTCATCTGGACACGCCCACTCTCTTGTAGTCATGACAACACCCAGTTCAGGCAGTAAATTATTTCATTATTAAATGAAATGTGATATACCAAACATCAGGGTAGTGTGAGGGAAATATTAACCATGTTTACCTGAGCTAAGGAGGTAATATTTATTCATTTGTTTATCTCATAAACTACGACACAGATTTTGACAAAATTTTAACCAAAGATAGACCTTACATATAGTAAGATTTCATAACATTTTGGAGAGGATCCGGATACTGATTCTGGATCATTTTAAAAAATAAATAAAATCCCTATCTTTTGTCACTAGCGAAATTATAAAAAATGTATATCTTGGTTCATAATTAAGGTTGGTGAAACTAATCCCCAAACCCACTTTTTTCAGATGAATACTGTACATGTGTATTTGTATATTAGGTAGTGCTGTTGATTGATTCTAGTCCAACTTAATTTTGTGTATTTAGTTGTAAAATGTCAGAGTGACTGCCCACTTAGGGTTGAATGACAGCTTCTCCAGTAAAAACTGAGAGGCGGGTTTCCTGCTCTCACAGCCCTCAGTGAGCATTGATTGACAGCTCCGTGTGAAGCTGGCCTCTGCTGCTGTGTTGTTTGTGACTCTGTGCTTCTATAAAAAAGCAGATTCTGCTCTAATCAAAGGGTTCATCAAGCTATGTGTGTATTTTCAGACATATTGTGTGTATATTCCTGTCTGTCTCTGCATGTGCGCGGACGTGCGTGCGTGTGCTGTTTTTTTCCATCACAGGTGCAAAATCTGCTCTAGTGATTGATAACAACTGCACTACATCTGCTGTGATTAATGTATTTTCTTTCTGTCCATTCAGACATAGGCCACCTACACCCCCTCCTCTCAGGCACCCTGGTTTTATGAGGCGCCCCCCTCACCCCCTGGGCCTTGGCATGCCTCCCTCTGGACCTCCACGACTCTTCCACCCCTTCGGCCCCAGAGGGTAAGTATTTCATTGTTGTTGTCTTTAATGTAAAACATCAACATCTTCATCTTTAAGCACTAAAATGTACAAAATATTGCCAGTGATTGCACGTTTAGTAAGAAAATGCCTGTGAATCGGCACTTTTTTTGACAAATTTGTAAATATGTGTCTATTTACTTTGAACATGTCTGTGTTCACATGTTCTTTCTATCCTTTTATTCCACTCTTTCCTCAATATTTCAAATATAGTTTCCTCTATAACTACATTTCATGGGTCCGTCAAGTAGAAATAATAAAGCAGGAGTTACTTTAAAAGGTTCTCTTTTGGTACCACAAATGTTCTGGAACAGATTGTGCCCCCTGGTGGCCAAAACCAAGAATCCCATATGTGATCTTATCCTTTTACACAGCTACCACAATGGACCGGTTTCTCCTCCGTCTCACCCTCTCCTCCCTGGCAGAGGCCAGAGGTGGCCAGGCCGACGCTTTTAACACAACTCTCCCTAAACAACCATTAACAAGGACAGCACACGCTAAACAAATATCAGACCTCAAAAGCACGTCGTAGAACCAGAACGCTCGTGAACTGTGTGTGATGCAAAGAGTCTGCAGAACACTTGAGTTCATTTGAAACATCTGTGACCAACTGTTTGGGTTTATAGTCTCTACTCCATTGACAACAAAGGACTCATAAAATGACCTACAACCTAATAATGTAAAGATCAATTAATGAAATGCATTATTTAATACCCTACATGTGCAGCTAGAATCAATTCCTGTTTGTCATTAGTTATCTATTGTGCATTTATATATATAAAAAATAATTAGTAAGATTTAGTAATGAAGCATACAGTATATTATCTATCTAAATGTATTTTCTTATCAAAAGTCAATTCTATTTGTATTTGCCTAGGTGAAGGATAAGAAAGTCCATATCTGCTGTGTTTAGTTATTGAAGTGTTACTTTTATATTTACTGTGATTTGGGGGAGGAAAAAAACAACATTTGTGAACCTGTAAATGTGTTTCACCAAGAATATTTGAGATAAAAAATAATAAACGATAAAATAAACTCAGCTTCTTCCTCTTTTTTTTGGGGGGGGTGGAAAAGCTGTCAATAATGTTTGTGACATATTCAGCAACATTTGACAAGAAAAATGTCACTAGTAGCGTGATCATATTAAACGTGTTCAATGTTTTAAGGGAAAAGACGGAATGTAACCGTACATTTTCTATCAGATATTTATGAAGGATTTTATTTTGAAAGGGCAGAATTGGAGTGTCATTTTATATTTGTGCTTAATCAATGGCTAAAAGTAGCAGTAACTTAAAAAAAAAAAAAAAAAAGAGATTTGCATTGTAACCTTTGCATTACATTTGCTGAACATTAAACATCACGAGTTTAACGTGCTTCTGCTTTGCTAATTGTGAAGAAATGGGAAATTTTCAAAATTAAAGTTCAATGTGAGCAGGCATTGATGTTTTCTTTAAAGGGGCAGTATTATAAAATCACTTTATAATGGTTTTGCTATAGTGACCAAAGTTGATAAAGTTCTGTTTCCTCCCTCCCTTGTTATTCCACATTTTGTAAAAAGTCAGCTCCAAACGGGCGAGTTGAATTTATCCCCCAATAATACATCATAAGGTGGAAACTCCTCCTCCTGACAATCCTGGCTCCTCCTACCCCATAAGAATGTGAGCTCCTCCCTCTCAAACTACCTCACAGGTAAAACTAACACTGCAGTTTAATATAGGGGAACACAAATTGTCATAGCGGTATGTGAATAGAAATAAAAAAAACATTGATTAATGTACCCATGTTTGTACTTTACACGATGTATTATAAATCATACATAAAGTATGTAAGGCGCCAACAATATCCTAGCAACAAGTGACATATCAGTCAAATTTCATTAATTTAGTGACCAATTTTTATTTAATTTGTGGAAATTGTGTTAAATAATGGCTATGGATACGTTAAACATATCCATAGACTGTCACTCTATGTATGCAGCGCCTATCAGTGGCCAGTTTAGGTCACGTGATAGATGCACCACGTGACTTAAAGTTTAGCTCATATTTATTTTTAGCTACCCCCCTTTTATTGTAGCCCTAACCCTAAAATGTTTATTTTTGTCGTATATGTACTTTTAAAGGTGGAATTTGCCATCTTAAATATGTTAAAGTGATCTGTCAAAAGTGGGATTTGAACCCACGTCAGCAGAAGGAAGAACCCATTCAGCCATCCTAACATGGTGACAACACAGGCCTGGGGGCTATGGCTACGTTTAACGTATCTCTAGACAGGAAATTGACTTTTTTGAACAATTTCAAATTTAAAATGACTGCAGTCATGGGGGAAAAAAAGCATGCAAAAATTGTCTCTCTCTAAATATTGTGGAATATACATTGAACTTGTATATTTAGATATAATCTGAGATATCCTAGCTGATTTATTTACAACTGAATTATTTGGTAATCTGGACAATAAATTTTAACTTTCACCTGGAAGCCAAATATGATGGTCTAAAGCAGTGTTTCACAACCTTTTCTGTCTCATGTGCCCCCCGAGGCCTCTCTTCAGATTAGAAAAACCCCTTTGTCACTCCAATTTGTTTTATTTACATGTTGTTAACATGTTGGCCTCTGAAATCTCCTACAACTTGAAAATGTCAACCTGTACGTTTAACGCTCACTAAATATGAATTTGTGCGTGACAATTATTGTATATCAGAGAATATATTTACCTCAATTTTTTGTATTGTGCATAACATATTAATAACAATTTAGTAGGATATTAAGGCCACAATATTGTTTATTTCATTAATGTTGTTTATTGTCAACAGGTGGAAAAGATGTTGGATGATCATGTACAGTGTCTGAAATAGGCTTAAAAGTTACTCAGCATGTTGGTAATAGATTCATCAATGTTTCCAAGTACCCCCTACTATGTGTTCAAGTACCCCTAGGGGTACACCTACCCCTGGTTGGGAACCACTGGTCTAAAGAGCCAGATTTGTGCTGTAGGGCTACGTTGTGTATGACATTACATTATTATGTTATTTAAGTTGTTGGGGAAATAAACCTCAAATACTATGTTGTTGGGGTTCTTAGAACAAATGGAGTTGTGTGAAAAATAGCTTAACACTGGACCCCTAAATTAGAGAATTGTTTATTTGTCCTTTAATGACTAAAAAAATATGTTTTTTAATAACAAAAAGCATAGAAACTATGATTAACTACTAAATTGGGTTTTCTTTTTTTTATATATTCTATTTATTTAGAAATGTTGACAGAAATGAGAGTATAATGATTATGTACTGTTCATGACATTTCCATTAATTCTTTTATATATATATATATATATATATATATATATATATATATATATATATATACATAACCACCCACCCATCCCCGTATTTTGTGGGTTTACATTTGACATGTGAGAATGGGATATTTTTCGTTTGAGGGGTTCATGTCAGTGGTTCAGACAGGGATTGGACTGTTAGCTTTGTCTGAAGCTACATGCTGCTTCCTCTTTAGCACCTTCTGTAGATGTTTGTATCAGACTGACTGGTTGTTGTCTCCTAAAGGAGGAGACAGTAGAGAACCCGGGCCTCCCCCACATACCCCATCCCCCCTCCCTCCTCCACCTTCTTCACCTGAAGCGTGACAGACGAGGGTCCACCCTTCACTCATAAAGGTGAGCGTCCCCCCCCCCCCTGTGTCCTTAACCCCTGAAACAAGGACAATGTCTTCCAGGAACCAGTGAGTTGGAGCCATGGAGCAGCAACATACAGAAGATAATTAACCAGTAGCTGCATCTGTAAACACACACCAGTCTCCATAATTTCACCTTTTCAAAAAAAAAAAAAAAAAAAAAAAAAGCCATACAATTGATAAACAAAGCAGAATATTATGACCAGACACACAGAGGTGTAAAGAGTTCTGATATATCATACTCAAGTAGAAGTACTGTTACTTCATACATAAAATACTCAAGTACAAGTAAATAATTGCTCAATAAAATAGTCCTCCCCCACGTTTATTCTTAGTAATAAATTCCCTTGCATACAGTAAACATCTCATGTATAAATTTAAGAAGGAAGAGACCAAAGGTTTGTCCAAATTTACAATTCTTTTTTAACAGCAATGAATTAAATTCTAAATGATTAGGTTCTAAGTATAACTACATTTATGAACTCTAAAACTGAGAAAATAACCAGCATTCAGTGCTGTTTTGGCACCGTGCATTATGTTTAATCTGATTGGTCGGCTATGATATAATGCATAATCATTTCCTCAGTAATGGTTGGGTGTAGAAATGTTACAAATGACTTTACTTCTTTAAACGTACTTAAGTACAAGTAAAATTACAGACTCATGAATACACTCCAAAAAGTCCCCATAAAAGCAACTCAATTACAGTAACTTGAGTACTTTTCACCTCTGCATACATACACATCCATTATTTGTTCAAATCTAAACTTATGAAATTTAAAGTTAAAATAACCGAACAAAGCTAAAATAAATGCTCTTCCAGAAGGTGTTCAAAAATACTTCTCTCAACAGACCAGCAAATACAATACAATTCAACTTTATTCATACATATTTGTATAGCGCAAATTACAACAAAGTCATTTCAATGCACTGATCAAAATATAAAATTCATAATAGGAAAGAAAAAACCCAACAATTCTAAGGGATTCATGTGTATTTATTTTGCAAAGGGAAGATTAGAAGTAAAACAAAGATGTGTGTCTGTTCTTGAGGTTAAATTATGTGTACTTAGTTAAATGTTTTTTTTTTTTATTTCATTTTGTATTATCTAAGAAAGGTAAGTTGAATGTGATTTATGTTGAGCATTTAAACATTTTTGCTTCTTTCTGCCCGTTTCTGTCTTATGTTATATATTATTTAATTGTGTTTTATGATTGAAGATTTTTGTTAGACTTGGAGTCACAAAACTACTCTATTTATTATTTCTGAATAAAACTGACATTAGCCATTATATCAGCTAACCAGAGGTGCAAGTATGACATCTCAGTCAGACTGGTCACATTAACCCGTTATGAAGAACTGATAAATACCTCCTTTTTTTGTGTATTTTTCACTTTTGTTTTTCTATTTTTCAAATAAAGAAAAAGAAAAAAAACTCTTGTTTGTAGTATTTCAGCCCAACACCTCCTCAGTTAGACTTTATAATAGAAAACAGACCCAGTAAAGTGAGGTTAAATACAGTTTAATAAAGGACAAACCACTGATGAAACACTGGGTATAGAACTGAGACGACATTATTTTCATATCATATTTTTTTCATCAACACGGGAGTTAAATAATATTGTGTTGGTTGGGCAAAGCTGTCTTCACTGGTTGGGCGTGTCCTCTGTGGAGATGTCCGTCCACATTGGTTCAAGGATGTGATTCGGAACCTTCTCCATGGAAGTCTGATCACAAATGAAAAATATTCACAACATTAATCTAAATGATGCCACTGCCAATATTAATAATGTCCATTCTAAAAAAAGTTGTTGCACAATAAGAAAAAAAGACGTTCATGGTCATTTAGTGACCATGGTCCCTATTCTCCCGTCTGGATTAAAGCGCTTTTTTACACGCTTCTCTCCTGCTCGTATTCTCCGCTCCAGGTTCCTGACACGCCCACCACGCGTAAATCAACCAAAACCACGTAGTCAATGAATGAAGGCGGTCTAAAGCAAAGGAGGCGGACTGGGCCATGATGTCATTATTTTTGGGCTGTCTAGAAATTACGGAACATGGAGTTTTCCCACCGCTTGTAATTGAAGTCCATGAAAATGATAAAGGGCACTTTTAATTTGAGACTCCTTTGTTGATAAACAATAAAACAGGTTGATTTGATCAGATTATTGATCAGATTATTGCAGTTTGAGGATTGGACACATTTTTCTGTCTGAGCCACAGTTAAAATCTCTCTTTTTCCCCTCATATTAACACCAGAATAATGTTTGTTTGTGTGGAAAGCCTGATTATATTAACTTCTTACGTTCCTGCATTCAAAAATAATCAGCGTGCATTAGTCATCATCATCATCATCATCATCTGCCATCAATGTTTCAATTGTTATTTACTCTTGTAGTTGAACAAACTGTGGCTTTACATTGTACACAGTGTTAAAATAGTTGGACGTTAGTCAGACATCTGTCATTGTAACGAGCTGAAGCGCGCGCGCGCACGCACGCACGGCGTGCTTGTGTGACTCCTCCCACCCCATGGCAGTCTCTTCTGCAATATTATGAGTGTGTGTGGCTTAAATTGTGACTAAGTCCATACTTTTAGTGCAATATAATATTTCACCTTATCGGCACGCTGCACTTATTCCAGGGTTAGAAACGTGTAAGAGGAAAAAAACTTAAGCAGACTGGAGAATATGCGTAAAGCCATATTTAAATAAGAACGCCCACATTTCAGGGCCGCTCCACCCAGAGTGCGTAACTGGGATGGAGGCACGCAGTGACTGACTTAAGTACAGGGGGAGAATAGTGTCCCGTCCGACTTCCGCGTACGGGAGAATAAAGCCCCTTGTGTTACAATAACAGTGTAAAAACAGACTTATTTAATATTTGACATATAGAGATTTCCTCTGATACATGATTTAGAATGCAAGAATGCAATCCTATTATGTAGCATTACATTACTACATCTTACCTTTGTCACCTCCATAGCTACGCCTTCAGGCAAGTTCCTCTGAATATATTCAAGGTACACCCGTGCAGTGCTGCCAGTCATATGGAACAGCTACAAACACAATGAAAAATAAAAAAAAAACAAAAATAGTCAATTTTGGTCAAATGTTTCATTTTCAATTGAGAAAATTAAAGTAAATTCAAGATCACATTTGTTTATTTCATTCTAAAACAACTGTAAAAATGTTTGTTCGTGTTTTAAAATAGCCGAAAACATAGAAAGCGTCTCTTACCTCAATGCACCGGTAGTGTGTCCTCATCTCATACTGGACTCTGTGCTTTTTGAAGATGTGGACCGACTTCAAGAGTGTCAACCTCTCTATGTCCTTGGGAGGCTCAAAACTGCATCAGAGGAAAAAGAAATGAAACTCCACCAATTAGAGAAGATGTTTAGATGTTTAGCAAATCTTTGGCATCATCAACTAATAATTTATAGTTTTTGATATCTACCAACTACAAAGAAATCAGGGCTGGCTCTGCACTCATAGGGGTCTGCTAGAGTGGGCAACAAAATTCTGAATAATAAAGGAGACAATTTACATAATCTAAAATAATTTAGGATTTGTTCCACTAAAAAAAAAAAAAAATTGTTTAACAACTATAGAACAGGACTGGGCAACAGGAACAATAAATGGTTTAGTCCGTTTTTGTAGTTGTTTTATATTTTTGGTGTATTTTTAATTATATTTCTCTCTCATTATGCACATTTCGTTTCTATGTGCCTTTTAAGGCTGTTTTGTGTGTTTTTAGAGTCTGTATTTTTTATTTGTCATTCTGTGTAAGTTGGTTATTGCATTATATGTTGAGTCATTTTGTGCATATTTGTTGTTATTTTGGAGTCATTTTTAGTCTCGTTTTGTAGTTGTCATGTGTTTTTGGAGTAAATTTGTGTATTTCTGCTGTCCTTTATTATATTTTATTTTTTTTACTTTGTATTTGTTATTTTTTTTTGTGTGTGTTTTTGGAGTCATATTTGGAAGCTACACACTTAAGCCGAGATCCCAGTTGCCCATCTCTGCTATAGAAAGCGGAATGAAGGCTTTATTTTTGAAAACCAAAGTAAAAATAATTAAAAGAAACTGAAAACAAACACCACATCAACAGAAAGATGGATGAAGTAACGGTATACACATGTTAAACTACATTTTAATCTAAAACTAGGACAAAATTCAGACTGGTCAGTGTTTTTGTTCCAAATAATTACGAACGTTATCTGTAACTGCTCACACTTTGCTGATGGTGATGCCCAGCTCTTTGGCCGCCATGGTGGTGAAGAACTCATAGCTATCCAGCACAGCTTTGTCGTGACCTTTGACCTTTACTGTGATTTTCTGAAAGAGCGTGTCAGGCTCCTCTGTGACCGTGACCTGAAGGGAAAACACACATAAAACAAGAAAAGGCTTGAACACACTCTTTGTAAATGAGGAAAATAAACACTTAAAAAGACTTTTTTAAAGCATATGTAATGAATTATAAAATAGTGAAAACTTACTGATGACTGATTGGACAACAAGGACGCTGCTGAATGGAAACAGTTCCTGGGAGGGATGTAACACCTGCTAAAATGAGAGATATACCATTAATAGGTGAGTATTGACAGTTATAGTAATAGGTTACATAAAAAGCTAAGACAGGAGAATGAAGTCACACTGACCGGTTTATGCTGCACTTTCTGCTACTTGAACAGACTGTGAAGCTTCTCGAACTCTAAAAATTGAATTAAATTAAACATGTTAAAATCATGCGACGCAGAAAGCCTTTAAACTAACTTATCAACCTCCTTCGTTTTGTCTAACGCTAAAGAAATTGTCGTGTGAATTGTGAACATTAAATACAAGTCAAAACAGAGATTTCAGTTTTCCTACCAAGTATAAATTCCCTCTTAATATCCTTGTCACCGACAGTAACTCCTTCCTGAGCGCCATGGGTGCCGCCATGTTTTCTTCTTCTTCTTCTTCTGCTTCTTGTTCTTCTTCGTCGGTATCCTGGCGGTTGGCGCCATAGACATACATATATAAAGAAGATAGACCTGTCGGCACTGGCGGCCATCTTGCCTCGGTCAGCTCGCCTCCTCATAACATTGTGTAGTAGTGGCGCATGTATTTTTTAAATAACCATAACTTGCTCAATTTTCTATCGATTTTCAAACGGTTTGGTTTGTTATAAAAGTCAGAGATATCGTTATAACACTGCACTTATTGATAATTATGTTACACTTCCGGTCAAAAATTTGGAATCACCTATTTATTTCCCCTTTGGACTTCAGATAGAGTTAAAGAGTTATTCCTTCACTCTTCCCTTTTATCCACTTTATCCTGCATAATTTGGGTCTCCCCATGGCAGAGTATACCAATAGGACGTAAGATGATAGTGTTTGCGGATGAAGACGGCTCATGCATTGATAAAATCACATCTTCTTGTGTGTTTACAAATATTAAAGCTGCAGTATGTAAGGTTTTTTTTTTTTGGCCCCAAACATACTCTCGAAGAACGGACTCCACGGAGGTCCGCGCGGACACAAGGGGGACATCAGTCCGCCCCACATACTAGTTTCAGAGGGAGAGTGATAACAGATGGGATAAATCACATGTAAACGTTAGACAAACATATCCAAGGTGGAGAGAACATGCGCAATTAATTTGCAGTGAGGGCGTGGAGTGGTGTGGGTCTGCCCTGATCTGCAGCTGGGATCACTGCAGCCACCTGTGAGCGCTTTGGGACGGGGGAGGGACTCACGGCAGCAGCCACTGCAAAGTGAGGACAGAACTAGAGGGTGATATCTGCTTTCATGTCAGAGTCTCTAAAACGTCAGAAAACTCGTTACCCTAACCCAGTGGTTCCCAAACAGGGGTACGTGTACCTTTAGGGGTACAAGAGCACATTGCAAGGGGTACTTGGAAAGATTTAACCATTTATTTAAATATAATCTGGAAATGTTCCTCGTTCTTTTTTGGGCTTTTTTTTAAATTTTTTTTTTTTTAACAAATTTAACACAAACTATCACTACCATTGCTCAATAAAATACTATTTTTTCTTGAAACAGGAATTAATTTTATGCTGTAGAGGACATTTTATCACACTTTTGACAATAGGAGACAAAAATAAGCTACATTTTACAAAGGAGACCGTATTTACTTACTATTGAAGTCATCACATAAAAATGCATGGTATTTAAATAAAATAATGATTGAACTTTAATTTACGCTCATTGTTTTTAATTTTTAGATTAAGCCTTAAGGAACCAATGTTCGAGACACAGTTAGGGGTTTAGGATCGCTCACTGTTCCATGGATTAAAAAGCATATGAATATCATAATTTAGCAAACGACACTTAACGACAGCCTTCATGACACCGTATTCATCCTAATGACAGATAATAACAGCGTAATGTCAGCCTTATGTATAAAACTTCAAATAAAGTGTGACCAAAAAAGATAACTTATTTAACTGTTGAGGTGATATCTATAGAAATGTAGTAGAGGAAAAAAAAAGTACACTGGTCTTTCAAAAGCAGTGGAGTGAAAGTAATAACTATACCCAAAAACAGAACTCAAGTAAAGTACAGATACTCAAAAAAAACTGGTACAATACTTAAGTAAATGTACTTAGTTACTGTCCACCACTGGTATAGTATAATAACCAGGTTTTCTTTGGATGCTCGGTGTGGGAGTGAGTTTAAAACACATGAGCAGTACACCTGAGTTGTTGATAAGGCGCGGGTCATGTGACAGTCACGTGACCCAGCAGTAGGCCCTGTACAGTAGCAGCTGCAGTGAGCAGCGGCAGCGGCGCAGCACGGAGGTAAGCTCAGCACCGTCAGTCCGTCTGTCCGCCTTTATTCACCACAGGGCTGCTGACAACTGACCGCTACACTCACATCGATGCCGATAGTATCACACGTTGACCAGTTTGGTGTTCACGTTTAACAGGTGCTTGAGTAAACAGTGAGTTAGCTGTAGCAGGTTAGCGGCGGGTGGACGAAGCCAGTCCCCGCTCGGCTACCGTTGGTGTCATGGATCTACTGGTTACCCAGGAAACAGAGGCGCATCTTCTGAATGATGCTGCTGGTTAAAGCAGATATCAGGGGGAATGATTTATTTCGTATAGTTTGTGTTGTTTTACTGAACATATTTCGCTTTTTTATATTCAATTTTAGCCGTTCACCATCTAACAAACCGGGCATTAATTTATGGTAAATAGGGTCGGGTGTAAACAAGGTTTTCGTAAGCAGATTAAAGAATAATTACATTCTTAAACTATACAATTTCAACTGATTTTGTCCATACATTACACATGTGGTAACTTATGTATTATTTAATATGTTATTATGATGGCAAAAAACGAAAGCAGAGAAGTCAGTCACCAGCCATTCGGATGAACCACTTGATCCGTGACACCGCTCGGTGCTCTTTGTGGAGGAGAGGCTCAGACAGGCAGCATTAGCGGCTCTGCTCGAATCACAGCACGACGACAAAGAGATGAAACACGGCGGTGGTGGAGATGAAGCCCACGGTTAACGGGCATCCATGTCTGCCTACAACCAGGCTACAGTTAGCTGGAGGCTAGCAGCAGCTCCGAGCATTGGGACTGTTTTTTTGATGGATTTGGGACTAAATGGGAGTCTGTCATTGAACATGAACTGTTTGATTATGTAGAGGCAACCACAACAGGTTCATATGTTGTTGTTATCTTCAAACAGCAGCTGCTCTTTGGCTCATTGATTTAGAAATAATAATGTTCACAGACAGTAGACAATTTTGCCTGTTGATTAGTCTCTTTAATTATCTACTTCTTATCCCATTTGATTATTTATCATTATTATTATCGTGTTTAGCCATACAATATAATATGGGTCTACATTGGTATTGGTTTTTCCATAGATATTGAAATACTGATTTGTGCTGTTGTTTGAGACAACCTGATAAAAAGGAATATGGTACTTATTCTGTTACTTAAAGGTGTCTTATTTTACACATATGATATTTATTTGTGGAATACATCCAGTCGGGCATTGCATTAAACATAGCCTTAACTCTTATTTCTGTTGAGATATACTGTAAATATGCATCATGAATTAGGGTTTGGGGGAGGGGATCTATGTATATATCAGCATTAGGGATGTCCCGATCCAACTTTTTCACTTCCGATCCAACACCGATATTGCAGCCTTGCATATTGGCTGATAACGATATTGATCCGATACGATATCACCACGAATCATCCATACTTTTAATCCTTTTTTTGTTGTGTGGACTGTTAGAAAAAGCTTGATCAAGTGATGTTACTCAAACATAGAACAATAGTCAGCAACAGTAGGTTACTTTGTTGGATTGTGAACCAACAAACCTATGAATAGAAGTGCTGGAGCAGAACATTTTATCGGAGAGCTTATATCGGTGATTTTGGATTGGCCGTGGCTAAGGTATCCGTAGACTGCCACTCTATGGATAGCCCCCCTCATTGGCCAGTTTAAGTCACGGGATAGATGCACCATGCGACTTAAAGTTTCGTCATTTGTATTTTAGCTCATATTTATTTTTAGCTACCCCGCTAGCCCTTTTATTTTAGCCCTAACTCTAACTCTATAAATAAAATATAAACGCTTGGCCGAATACCGAAAATCGAACGCGGTTGTTACGTTTTTCACTAATTTTTTATCATAGTGCATAAATAGCCTAGAATACATTTTTAGACATGTTTTTTTAAAGAAAGTAAATTTTTATTGAATATTCTGACATTTTTTAAATATTCCAGTAGCCTTTGATTTTCATAAAATGCACAACAAAGTTTTTCATTTACTCTATATTAGGCCTTCAAATAAAACAAAACATGCATTCCCAAAAAAAAACCTAAAGTGCATAAAAGTGGATAAACCCACAACAAATGAATTATTGTCCTTTAGGCACAAGACTGCTTATCCACAGTAGATAGGCTAATAATGTAAACCGAAGGCTCAAGTAAATCTCAATAAGTGTTTGCTTGTAACATCAACTGCTCTTTAATACTTAAATATCTCCACACCGCCGACATTTTACGGAAGGCGAGAGGTCACCGCGTCACTGCACGTTGTTTGATTGCGTCATTGCGTCACACGGGACTATTCGGTCTAGCCTTTAAGTCACTAAACCAAAGGCCGAATGTGACTTTTTTTTGCAATATTTGGCCGAATATATTCAGTTACTGAATATTCGGTGCATCCCTAGTTCTAGTTTATATATTTAATTTCCTGTCTTTGTTTCATTGCCTATGATTTTGGCTTGTTTCACATAATTAGGTCTAAGTTAAAATGTCATTCTAGGATTGATTTTTAGGGCTTCAGATTTTCCGTGATCGTGGAAAATGGACGGGGGGAAAAATGGTATTCACTTCCTCAAACAAAAATGTCAACACTTTTATTATTTTTTAAGTTGTTTTTATCATTGTTGTTTAAACAAATTCAAGAGGAAATTTCAATATGACACCTTATATAATATATCCTCAACTCGCATGCATGTTTTGAGACAATATCACACATTTGTCTTTGTGAACGCTTGGTCAGAAAGACAGAAATGTTTCGCACAAAATCTGATGTAATATGACAGACTGCACCTTATGAAATGGTAATAGATGGTATATGACACGGACTAAAAACTCTACTGACGTGGCGTTTGCTCTACTTTTGACCCTCAGTCACTCGTTATCTGGGAAAAATCCCACAGAAATGTTTGATTTGGTCCCAAAACATTATTAGTGATACCTAAAATTATCGCCAGCCGATGAATCACCCCATTTGCACGAACATTTCCCACACAGTCGTGTGATTTAATGCTTTTGCCTTCACGTGTCACCAGTTCAACGAATACACCATCAGCCAAACCTGTTTTTGTACCAGGACCTTTTCAGATTTGAATGCAGTCATAATAATCTGAATTCTGAACCACTTGTTTATCGCAACACATTAAAAGCACCCTTCAGATGAAGCTTGCATACATTTTCAGTCACAGGGTAAGATGATCACTAGTCAGTTCTTAACATGTAGCTCAAGATTTTGGACAAGGTTATGGACAGAATTGGACATTTTTCCCATTTGTCAAATTTTCTGGACATTCAGTCACTCATTTGATAGCATGTAGTACAAATGCGTGATACTGGGCCTCATGGAAGAAGCCATATAAGAACAAAAATACACAAAAAAATGTGTTCTTTCCTGCAGTTTTGTTAGTACCCATTGGTTTTTGGGATTCACCAATATTTTCTCACCTTATAAATTATCATAGGTGAGAGCACTTGTACTACAATAAGAGAAAACCTCACAGCCTATTAAATGATTGTCCAATACCATTATAAGAAACATAAAAAACCTTATTAAACATTATTATATATTAAGAATGAACTTTAAATATCAGTCTATTTAATTTGTGATTAAAAATCAGTTTTTTTTTTTTCCAATGTTCAGTTCTCGCTGTCTGTAACACCAGGAATGACGCTCTGAAATATAACATTTCATACCTTTAAATTAAATTTGATTTCATTTAAAGGTTTTTCAATTTTACAGCTGCTAAAGTGATTTTTGTTCCTTTTTGGTGTGTCAGTTGTTTGCACACAGCACAACAACACCTGTCCTTATATGGTGTTTAGTGGGCGTCACCTATGCTAATCAGCCCACTCTGTGTACAATCAAGTGGGATTCAACTTTCAGCGATCAGTACACCTGGCTGAGGGACTGATTTGGAAGTTAAGAACCATCTATGCATCCAGGGTTGATTTCTGTTATTTTTTCTCTTAACAAAAAAAAAAAATAGAGAAAATATGAGATCATTTAAAGAGAATATTGCAGCATGAAGCCCATAGTCAGGCATTTCTGTGTCATGTTGGAGCACATTTTTTAAGAAAGAAAGAGAACGTTGATTTCTTTTTCTGCCCGTTTTCCGCGATCACAGAAAGTCAGAGGCCCTATCTGCTCCATTACTCCATTATGTTCACTGTTATTCACTGTTTAAACAAAGCGATGGAGACCACTCTGTATCCTGTATGAGAGCTTTTATCTGATTATAGGCTTTTACTAAATTGATGCAGGATTGCCCAACACCTTCATAACAAAATATTACTAAAATGATTAATTCCTACACACATCACTGTCTGTCATATCTGTAGGGGTGTGCATTGCCATGAATCTTGACGATACGATTCACGATTAACATTTCCATGTCACAATACAATATATCCCGATATCAGTAATTACAAATTTCACCTTTACAAGTACAAAATGATATGAAATACAATGTATTTCTGCTTTCTTTTTTCTTTTAAACTCGCGAGAACAAGTATGTGGTAACTAACTGTAATTCAGTTACCAATATAAAAAAACAAGTGGTATGTTTATCAAACTGCCAAATAAAAGTTAAACTTTTGCTTCTACAACAGATTCTGTTAAGTTCTTAAATGCTGACTTCTTACTTAAATTCTGTAAAAAAAGAAGCAAAAAAAAGTCACCACATACAGTACATCTATAAAAAAGCCTAGTATGTTTTATAAAAAATAAGTGTAATCAACTTCCAAGCTAAAATGCATTGAGGAGTGGGGTAGTTTAACAAGGTCTGATGTGGTTCACTGACACCTAGTGACCTGGCGTTTACGTGATATACGCATATTTGATTTATTATCGCTTAGTTAAAAACATGAATAAAAAAAATAGAAATCCAATCTTCCATCTTTTTTACTTTTTTTTTTTTTTTTTTTTAAATTGTATTAAACTAAATTGGTTGTTTAAAAGCTCAAGCTGAATTTTCATGTTCCTGTACTGGTACTTACTTTGAATAATTTAAAAATCATTTAAATATCCCTCCACTGTGCAGGCTCGTCCTCAGTAGTGAGGGATAATTTTAGGGTTGGGCATTAATATTGAAATACGCAGCCGTGGGCGGGAGCTCAGAGCTTTTCATGCTTTCAAACTGCTTCCATCTTTACATGACGTTATAAACTTTAATCTATGTAAATAATAGGCTTGTTACGACACATTACCGCAAAGCTTTGTGTTTTGTTTGGCACGATTTGTGAATAGTAACGAGGCACTGTTTTGTGTTTTCACCCATCAGTCCTTTATGGGATGCCTGAGGCAGGCTGAAAGGGCAGACGCGATGACGTTGCACGGAGAAGCAGCCTTTCTGTGGGCAAACAGCTGATGGAGAGGAGTCCCTGCTCCTCCTCTCTCACACGCACAACTCCCATCCAATGAGGAGGACGCAGAGCGCTGGAAGGAGAGACTGAATCTGGAGGAAGACCTCATCACATCACCTGGAAGCACTGGATCAAGCCTTTTTTTGTTGTTTTTGAGGATGTGAATTACCTTGAAGGAATATTTTTGCCTCTTTGTTGCCTTGTCCTTGAGGTCAGCCCAACAGTGCGTCTCACTGATTAAACACAACGACTCCAGTGCCTTTTGTTGTGTACATGACATCTTTTTAGCCACAAATTTTGTTTTTTCTCCTGACTGTTGGGAACAGTTTTCATTCATCTCAAATACTCACGGGTACTGGTCTCAGAGACGATTGATGGAGAAGCACAAATACTATGCACCGTTACAAATGTCTCTCATCTGACACCAAACTCATAACGTCGGCAGAGGAAAGGTGCTCGCAGCGTCACTGAAACCCCTCCCCTTCAGCACAGCTCTCTGGATTCTGAGATTTTGCGGGATGTTCGCTGCCGTGGAGCACGGCCCGGTGCTCTGCAGCGACTCCAACATCCTGTGTCTGTCCTGGAAGGGTCGCGTGCCCAAGAGCGAGAAGGAGAAGCCCGTGTGCAGAAAGCGCTATTACGAGGAGGGTTGGCTCGCCACGGGGAACGGTCGAGGGGTCGTCGGGGTTACCTTCACGTCCTGCCACTGCAGACGGGACAGGCCCACGCCACAGAGGGTCAACTTCAACCTCAGGGGGCACAACAGTGAGGTAAGAAAAAATGTGATGGATGTTGCACTTGTAAAATGAGTGAAATTGTGTTTTTTTGAATAATGATGGAAAAGAACTGATCAAAGCCATCCCTCAATTAGGGATGGGTGATATGGATTAAAACTCATATCTTGATTAGGGATGTCCCGATACAACTTTCATTTCTGATATGATTCCTATATTGCAGCCTTGCGTATCGGCCGATACCGATATTGATCCGATATCAGCATGAATCATACATACTTTTTTTTAATTTTTTATTAAATAATAATAATTACTTATTTTGTAGTGTGGAATGTTAGAAAAGGTTTGATCAAGTGATGTTACTCAAACAGAGAACAATAGTCAGCAACAGTAGGTATGAGAAAAACTGACCCATTTAATATTATCTAATTGGTTACATACATATATTTTTACATTCAACATATCTGCAGTATTCAACAATTCAATAACATAAATAAAGAATAAATTGCAAAAACTAAAAAAATGGAAATTTTAATCCGATTGGGACACCTCTAATCTCGTTATTTTTTTTTTTTTTTAACAAAATGGTGATATACGATGTAAATCTTGATCGTTTTAGTTCAAATGGAGTCTTACAGAAAGACAATTCAGGGTTAAATTTCCTGATATGAAATTCCACACAGGCACATTTATTAACAAATGGAGCCAAAAGTGGCACATTGTGCAGTTATTTCCTGTAAGGGACAGCAAGTGTGAGTGAGTTCTTTAGTATGGCTTGTTTAGTGGTAGATCTGGGTCAGGACGCACTCAGAAATCCATCTAACTGTGCTTTTCATGCTGTTCTCCACCTAAAACAGGTATTTTGATTAGGGGTCTTCCGATCCGATATTGGTCCGACATCAGCCTGAAAACTGATATTGGATTAGACTGTCTGATTTTTTTATTTTTTTTTTTTATCACATCTGGGCCACGTCTATCCATTGAATTTGTATGTAATCTGGACGAATGGACATTTCGTGATGCATCCGGTGTGAATGCAGCAGCCAATCAGGACGCAGAACACAATGCACCTTCATACACTGTAAAAAAAAAAAAATAAATCATGCAAAATTGCGCTGTAAAAAAAAGCCGCAAAACTCCGAGGCTGCGAAAGGTGAACCGTGTTATAGCGAGGGACTACTGTATATCGATATAGGTGATATTGTAATTTTCTATATCGCCAAAATAGAAAACTTCATATGTCTTGAATCTTGATATATCGCACAGCCCTACCCTCAATGCAGAATTAATCAAAACCACTAGTTCAATGGTTTCCAACCTTTTCTTGGGATTGTGACCCCATTTTGATATCACACATTTCTGGCGACCCCAAACACATTTTGTTTTTCTAGAATTAATTTTTGATGTTTGTTTTTCTGTGTTAAAGATACGGAGTAGCCAAGATTAGTGACTCATTTTAATTATAAAAATATTTCAATTGAGTTATTCAACTTAATTTATATAGCGCTATTTACAACAATAGTCATCTTGTCGCGCTCAAAGACTTTATGTAAGAATTCAATCTGTAGATTATTAAATAAGAATATCTATATAGATTAATATATAAGAATATATAGATTCAATAAATGTAATGATTATATAATTGTTTTAAATATAATTTCAATCATTATTATTTTTTTTTTTATCAATTGCTAGACATTTCAGGCGATGCCGTTTAAATTCCAGGCGACATGGTTAGTTACTAATTCTTCATGCGAGGCTCAGCTATTTGGTTTGAAGTAACTTGGTAGGTAGTAGCAGCCAAACCCAATCTTTCAACGCATGTTGTGTTTGCCCCCAAAGACTCTGCCAAGGTGACCCTCCCCACACATTTTTCAAATTTCATATTTATTAAAACATTTCAACATACAATCTTACAACAAGGTACATAATGGTTGAGTCCTTTTTCCTTTGACCAACATCCTCACGAAATATAAGATGACATTCTTCCTCAGAATGACTGTGCTGATTAAAAGAAACAATTAGTTGTACCTATTCATAAACATCAACCAAATCATGTCCAGGATTCATGTCATTCAGTGACATCATAACCAGTTAAACCATCCGACATACTATGTTTCCAGTCAATTATGTAAAAACTTTTATTTTATATGATTTTTTTTAGATAAAATTAAATACAAAATTAAAAAAACACTAGTTGAAAGTTCCAGCAAAATAATGACGGATGTTTGTTTCTGGGTTTACACGGAAACATTGAAATCCAGCAGAAATGGAATGTCTTGCAAAGTCAGTGGATATCACGGAGAATACCGGGAAAACAAATCAAAACAAAGTGTCAAGTGAAACACTAGTATCCTTTTTGACTGGTGAAGAAACGCAAGAAATCACAGTAAGAATTAAATAAAATGAAGGAAAAACCTTTCTATGCATAGAAGTGGACTCCATATCCCACAATTCAATATGCAAACCATTTCCAAATTTTGTCAATAAAGATTAAAACAAACTTCCTCGTACAATTTCAACATTTTACATTTTTTTTTTTTTTTTTTTTTTTTTTTTTTGTGGAAATGATCTTTGATTTATTGATCTATGACATGTCGAACTCAAGGCCCGGGGGCCAAATCTGGCCCTTTAGACCAATTTCGTCCCGCAGGAGAAAGTTAACAAAAAAAAAAACAAGATTTATCGTATAAATTACCAAATAATTCAGCTGTTGATATCTCATCTCTTCTAAAAACACAAATTCAATGAAACTCCTCAATATATGGAGGTTGATAATTTTCCTATACATGACTTTCCTCAAATAATTTCACATTTACCCCCAAATAAATGAAAATTAGTCACAAAATCAATACAATTTAGAGAAAATATTGCAGAGACTGACATTTGTCACTTATTGCCTGGATATAAGGGATGTAAAGATTAATCATGAGGCAGATAAAAATCGATTCAAAGCTGTCACGGTTCACATCGATACTCTGAAATTGAAATTGCAGTACTTTTTAATTTTTGATTTTTTTTTTTTACAGCAAAGGGCTTTTTAGAATTTGAAATTCAGGACGCACCACCATGTTTTAAATCAGAAGTGTGGAAGCATTTTGGCATCCCCAAGACAAAATGAAAGTGAGAAAAAAAGAACATGTGAAATCCAAGGTAAGAGGGACACAGAGAGGAAAGGGAGAAACAAGAAAGAAAGAGAATGAAAGCCATAGTTTGTTTATTTATATTATTTCTTTGATATGGGATTTGTCTCCCTGCTCGTTCTCAACCCCATGCGTGCATGAGCCCACAGTCAAAGCACTAAAGTTAAAACAGAGTTTTTAGTCACATTTTTTAGACATGTATAGTGATAACGTTTAGTGTTTACTTACCGCTGAATGAGACATGAGATGACGTAGATTCTATACAATACAAGCGATGAGCTGAGATCCGCTTCTGGAGCACCGGCGCTCGTGCATGTGCGTGAGGGGCGTGGCTATAGAGGGAGCACAGAGGGTTGGGGGCAGGTAAAAGCGGAGGCTACTTTTAAAATCTTTCGAAAATGAACTACCGTGCCTTTAAGATCAAACTACTTTGTATTTGGCCCCTAAACTAAAATGAGTTTGACACCCCTGATCTATGAGGTTTCACTATGGATTTATCTGATAAAAATGGTCATCTCCACATCTTTAACATTGACTTACTTTCACTGTTTTTATTTGAGGACATCCGACTGCAACAGAAGTGCTTGTTGTGATTTAATTTTCGTCTTTTTATGATTGGGATCGTCTTCCAAAAAGCATTGCACACTCAATGAGCTTTGTCCGAGTCATGTGAAGTCGAGCCTTCATATTCCAAATTATAGCCTTTTTCATTTCTGGGAATCATCTGACAAAACGTTCTTAGGTATTTTCTGCCTTCATCTGGTGCAAGTGGAGGTTGCACACAGGTTGCATTTCCTCTGCTAGTGGGTGTAGCAGTTGGTCAGATGGAGCAAAGCGCTGTGTCAGCACTCCTATCAAGCAGCTAAACAGGGGGAGTGGATGAAGCTTGACAGAGAGCAACCAAAGCATAACAGAAATGTCATTTAACTCTGTCCACTTGGACCCGACCAGAGGGACGAGGCTTTACTTCTATTGTTTTGATGTGATTCTGCCGTAGGAGGCGAATTAAAGTTCATAATATATAATTAAATTTGTCTTTAGATTTGGATATATACACAGTATATCACAATATATGTTTAAATCTTTCTTAGTACACACATTTTAGAGTGAACTCATGTTTCTCTCCACCTTCATCTCAGCAGATGTGATAGAAGTGACTGTTCTCTGCATTTCCTCTCGTGATTTTATCTCAAGCAATAAATGAATGCCTTAGGAAATGTGAAATCATCGCTCTCTCACTGCCGTACATACGTTTGAGTCAGTGACAGTGTTGGAAATCACCCCGCCTAATGAATTCTGTCAAGTTCTGACAGATCTGTTCATTTCCACATCATTTATCATCCCAGTTCTGATGCGTAGAGAAGAGAACAGTTGTGCGTATATAGTGCTGGACGGGAGAAGCCTGGAAGCACACACTTTGCATTCCTGTCTCACTGTTTTTATTCTACCTCCCAGAAGTAGAGCAATTTTGGATTTGAAAAAAAATCAAGTTTTTATCACCCCTTGCATTAAAAGCCGACACTCAAGCATTTATGTTGCAGACAGGAACAAAACATGAAAAAAGACACCAGAAAGAAGCCTTTATGTTACATACAATCGCAATCCAGCTGGCAGTAGAGAACAATGCTACATCCAAAAACTCAGTTTGGAAGCATAAAGCTATACAAAGACTGTTCATCAATTTATAATCCAACTAAATGTGTTGTTCTAGTCTGCGAGTCTACTTTGCTTTTTCCAATCATTATTTTATACATGTAAACTTTATTCAACAATTGAATTCTCTTCTTTTGAAATGGCAGTAACCTTTCTTCCTCTTCAGAAGCTGCTCACTCAGCTAAAAGCACACCCCTGCCCTTTTACGTCAGCGTTATTATTGAACCTCTTTGCCGGTGACGAGTGTCCCAGAGCATGTTACGAATGAACAGAAATGCAATAATAAACTCCTCCGCAGGGACTTGAGTCCTGCCAAGATCAATGCTCATGCCAGTGTCCTTAAGTTTGTCCATTATTCCATTTGATGTATGGACCTGAGCATCCTGTGATCCTTTTAATGGTACCCACCGTCTGAATGGATGGGATGTTTGGACTCGTACCAACTCGGTCTTTGTAGTACAGCAAGAGGACAAATCAAAGACTTTCTTCCTGTCACTGTGAGGAACGCAATGTCAATATTTATGGGAAATTTTGCACTTGAAGTCGCAGTAGAGATTTTCACGGCCAGTCGGCCACCTATCCTGGGGATTCCTGAGCCCTGTAATACATCCTGCTGGATGTTTGTACTCCTAAGCACAGTGAGGTAATTCCAGGGCTGCAGCTTCAAAAGGTGTGTGTGTGTGTGTTGCTTTGATCTTTTTGCTACATGTCCTCCCATCACCCCTCTACGATGGCAATAAAAGATACTCCCATTGCTGTTCAGTGCAGCCGGGTTTACGGAGCTAGCCTGTTTAGCAACTAATATTAGTCCAATTAACTTTTCACTCAACACTAATTTTCTGCTTATTATTTGCCCTCCAGTGGTTTTAACATATAAATTTGACCCATTTCAAAAGCAATTTAACCTCCTATTTACACACACGGGTTACATGTATTTCTACTGTTGGATTCTTTTATTAGTACCTTGCCTTTAATAAAAGGACAACTCGTGGACTAAAGTAGACACTGACGACGAGAGTATATGAACTGAAAACAATAATTAAGAATAATAGTTTCCCAGGACATTGACAAAGTGAAGACCAAACAAAGCAATAGCACTAGTCAGAGAGCGCAAACCTCCACCAAGCTCCAAATCTCCTTTTTGCCAGATATTGGCAGAATCAGTGATCCTGATCACGGTACCATGATTATTTACACTTAAAAAAGGCTTGGAAGAAATCTCTATCCCCATTAATAACAATACAGAAAGAGTAGAAATCTTGATTTAATGCGCAATATAGATTAATTCTGGATGAAACATGCATGTGTGTGATTGGGGAACCAATCCAACATAAATGTGTCAAAGTTGTTAAAGATCTTTTAAGAACTGAGATGTACATTCCTAAAGTTTAATGGAATCTTCATGGCGTATGGTCTATTTTTGGAAAAAATGTTGTCAAAGTTCCTTTTGATGCAGTCGTGGTAACAGACAAACAAACAAACAAACAAACACTGGGGGAAAGTTTAATAAATAAAAAAATACAATCAACCCTGACAAATGGGATGGTACCCAAGAAAAAAGTAGTGTCCGCAGAAGCTTCTACAAAATATTCAAAATATTGGCCCCAACCTCTTTGTACAGGCCAGTTTCATTAGTTTATTTTTTCTGTTTCACCATTGTGTTGAGTAGTTTGACTCAAATGTTAAAAATAAATCAATCCCAGAAATATTTAAAAATAGCTGATCTGAGTGTGCTCTACTACTCTGATCCTAATTTTATAGCAGCTATCTTTAGCAACCGTTGTGTCAGTCACACTCCACCGAAATGACACTGAAACCAGATGAAAGACCCTGATTTTCAATCTTTTTATGCAACTTCCCATGTGAAGCTGCTGCGGAAAATTCCTCATGGGACGTGTGTCAGAATTGATCAGCGCTCGCTTTCTTTCCATCGAAGCGGACTGGAAGACTTTTCATTTTCCCTCGCATCTGAACAGCTAAGACAAATGTAACAAAAGCTGTCGACGTGTCAAATGTTTTTGTTTTTTAACAGAGGTTCTAGGAACATAGTTTGTGAGCATTTTTGTCAATTGTACGCTGTAGTTTTGTACACTCGTGCAGGGTGTTGTTGGAACATCTTGGTGGTAAAGAAGCACATTAACAGTCCTTAAAACTCATCATAGCAATTGACGTGTTATAAATCAGCATCCTGAATATAAACACCCCGACTTTCCGCTAGGGTTGCAAAGGGGGTTGGAACATTTTCTATACATTTCCACAAGAACTTAAGCTCTGGAATTTTGAATATTTGCATATTCATAAATTATTTTTCATGGAAATTATTTATTGGAATTCACCAGAAATTAGGAGTAATTTAAAATAACTGTATCATATCCAAACATAGGTATTAGCATCATTCAAAATATTTCAATTACTGTTTTTCGCAAAAATAAAAGCAATATTTTTTTCTGTATAATTGTGCTGTGAACATGTTTCCTTTGAAGGTTGTTATGGCCAGGAGCCTCGAAACTGTCACGAAATCCTGTGAGACTTTACTGCAGGAAGATAGACGCTCAAAGCCTCCTTATTACAATCTCCTTTGTTGTTTGCTGTCTAATATGGCAGTAATGTTTTTCTCAATTATAATGTGAAAAAATGTCTCGGTCTTCTTTTCTGTCCACACATACCGTGCCATGTTTTCCATGAGAGAAGTGGTCATATGACAAGGTACGTCACAACTTGTGACGTGTAACTGCGGAAAGTATTTCCATTGCGCTTTTGTGATATATTTCAATATTGAAACGTCTGAAAAACCTTCTCATGCGAGTGTAAAAACTTTTTAGTGATATTTGAATGTTTTCTTTCGAAATTCAGGTGTTTCCGTCACCATTTTTTATTACGCTATTTAAATTGTGCGCATTTTCATAGACGATTGGAAACGCAGCAAATGTACAATTAAAAAGAACCATAACGTGCCTACTAGGGAAAATCCAGGAAGTCGTAAACTTTCCATTAGAATGAACAGATGTTAAATATAATTGGGAAAATATATTTTAGCATCATCTAAAATATCAATATTTAAAAGTTAATTCCAATTTCCAATGAAATCCAATAAATAATTGCATCGAAAAGTTTAGATTTTTTTAACATTACCAAAATTCCCGAGATTAAGTTCCTGTGGAATTTTACTGGAAATATTCCGCCCCATTGCAACCCTACTTTCACTGAGGTTTTTTTTTACGTGCGACTTGTAGGTCGATTCTTGTCCAATAGGCCAGAAGAACACTTGTTTTTTATTTTTTTTATTGTAGGCAACCTTAAGACAAAAAATTAAACTGAGCCCAATATACCAGTTAAATCCAGCTATTATATATACACACAAGCATAAATGCATATAAACTCCTATTCTAGTCTGCAGTGCACAGGCTCCATCGCTTCAAATACACATGATTTTCTATTGCTATGAACCAACTTGCTGAAGTGCAGCAATCCTAACTTTTGCTCAATTATTTACAACCCTAATCATGGTCAGCTTTACACAACTAAGTATAGAATGGTAAAGCATTCATTAATACAGTATATATATTGTAGTAGTCATGGGGAGACTTAATATAAAAACATATTTTAGTTTTGGAGACTAGGGATAGACTGATATGGATTTTTTAGGGTCGATACCTTAGCCGATGACCTATACGGACTGTCGATTTCTTGGACCGATATTTGGAGCCGATACTTTTGCTCCCTCAATTTACGTCATAAAAATTACACAATGATAATGTCTTGGTCTGTATGATAAATTTGAAAATGGTTTCACTTTTCCTCCAAAACAACAAGCTGTGAATTTTCTGTCAGCCCTCATCACGACCTTTGTCCAGAACCTGACCTGCTGTGTATCCTCTTTTCTTTCCACTACTCTTTAACTAATGTCATCTTCACATTGAGGCCCAACACCACTCCTCAGATACATTAAAAGGGTCTCGACAAAAGTGCTTAATGGATATAGCTTTAGTGTCCTCATCCCTTCTATCAGTATTTGCCTGCATATTAGATTTTTTTTTTAGAAGTGATGACATCATCCAGCAGTGCACGGCCTTCCTGCTGTGCTTCGGTCAGGGTCAAACAGCCATGTCTACACACTGGACTTCACTTTTCTGTTTTGTATTTTACCTCTTTTATCTTACAACCCTACACAGCACAGGGATTTGTGACAAAGTACTTTTTAACTATTACAGGTTCAGCAGTAGCATTAAAGAGAAGACTTAATGCCCTGGTTCAACTGTAGTTTTTCTTTGCTTTCCACACATCTCTAAATTGACTGTTGACTTTTTTCCCATATGCAACCTGTATCCGATCCGTTAAAGGGCCCATGTTAAGCTAAATCAACTTTTCTGTGCTTTAAACATGATAAAAGTGCTATTTAGGCTTCATACACATGCCCAAAGTGTTTTTTTCATTGATTCCCTCAATCGTTAGTTGGAGTGAGATTTGCTCCTTTCTTACTGCAGGGTGAGCCCAAACACCTCGCTCCAATTTGATGACGCGTTCCCACTTTTATGACAAATTTGATGCGGCACTGAGCTGGAGAAGCCGCGCCTCCAGGAAGCTCTCTGCCGTGATTGACATGTAAACACGCGCCCACGAAGGTGAGCATTTCAGCGTCCTTCTCACAGTGCTATGTATGTTTTTTTCTACAGTCTATGTATGTACCGATGAACGCCCAGCCCCCACGCTCTGTCTCATGTTTATAAAGCAGCATGAGCTCGGCTACGGAGTGGGTGGGAGGAGGGCGGGCCATCCTCTGGCCCTACGTCACCATGCGGGGAGGAGGAAGTCAGTGTCCCGTCTATGGACACGCCCACTCATGAATATGCATAAGTGGGACGCAAATCAGCCTGTTTGTGTAGAGTTGCTCAGAAAGTGACTTTTCAGAGGCTAAAACTCTGGAAAACAGGCGAGTTTGTGAAAATAAAACTATACTATACTATGTTTCTGGGGTTCTTAGAACAAATGGAGATGGGTGAAAAATAGCATGAAATGTGACCTTTAACGTTATCCTCCACTGTTTTTACAAATGTTGCCTAAAATATTTGAAATGTCCTTATTAGAAGATCTATGAGTAACAAAACGCATTATTTTGCACCATTGTTTTATTAACTTTTAAAAATAGGACTACTTTACTGTTTTATAGCCTGTATTCCGTCATTTTGAAATTGCATAATTGAAGACGTCGCACACCCCCATTTGCCTTTAAAAATCCCATTTTTTTCTATTGGGGTGAAGCATTCAGCCTGCTTTTTAGGTCATTTAGCAACTTTTTTGGTCAAAATGCCAATTTGTTGATTTAGGTTGCTCTAAATAATCAGGAAAAGTTAAAGATGCCCATGTAAACCTGTTTGGTTTACGAAAAGAGGATAAAAACAGTTGTGGCAAGAAAAATAATCAATGACCGCAAGGGGAGTCGACAGTTCCAACTGTGCGGTTTGGTAATAAACAATAAAGCAGAGAAGAAGTGCTCTCCTAAGGGACATTTACTCTCTCTTAAACAGTGGATTCTCTGGTGGCTGAAGTTAGCATTTGTGTGTCTTCAACAGTCCATAATTTATTCGCTGACTTATGTTGCAAAATAGTGCGTTTTCTTAGGCATAGATCTTCTAATAAGGATATTTCAAAGGTTTTAAACCACGTTTGTAAAACAGTGGAAGATCCCTTTAAAGATGGCTTGATCAGCACAAATTCGACCCCGGCTATTTTAATATGTGGTCCTTAATCTGATACGAATCAGATATTTTGCCATGTGACTGAGTGCCAATGCAACGACCAGGTCAAATTTATCTAATCTTAAAATCATTGAAATGCATAAACATCACAATTCTGCATCCCAGGAGGAGCAACAGGGAAGAGGACGGAGTGGAAACCTGACTTTTTTTCATTTTCAATCTTCTCTTGACTGTTACGGTGCCGACTTCGGTTGTGCAGAAACTATATCAGTGCCACACACACACGGCGAGACGAAATGCCTCCGTATTTACTTCCGTAAACACAGTGCGTGCCTGCGTGGTCGTGTATTACCTCAGGCTTTCTTTTACTCATGTGGATCAATTCAGTTCATACTGATAAAAAACACATTTAATGTGTAATATGAACAAGCACACTGAAAAAATGATTTATCCAGTAAATCCAAATTGTGCCCTGTGACTTTCTCTGAATGTTCATGTTATTATTATTATTATAGACCAGGTTTTAACTGCCCTAGAATTGTCACCAGGTTAAGTGAGTGTGGATGCCTCAGTGCACAACATGTCTGCAGTGTTTGTTAAAGTAACCGAGGGAAAGCTTTGTTGTTGGTTGCAGTTATGTAATAACACATATGTACGATGACTACATGTGTTTTGCGTGTGAGTAAAATGAATGTGTGGAAGCTCAGATTCTTCTATGCTGCTGTTTTATGAAGAAAATAGGAATTGGTTTGGAAAGATTTCAGGATTTGGACTTCAAATCCCCCCCAGTTTTGCCCAAGATTTGACGCCTAAGCTTGTTCTCTTGAACATTTTACCTCTGTCCTTCATACTACTGCTGTCCTCTGGCTTTTCACATTCATCCACTCTTCATGTGATGCTGGATGTCCCAGATTGCTGCTCAGCTGTCGCCTTCACAGGATGCCTGACCAGCTCACGCTAATCTCCTCTCTGAGCTAAATTTCCACTTTCTTTTCCACTTTGGTGAAACACACTCACTTGAAAGGCAGCATGAGTTACACTTGGCTTTACTGAACTATGTTGTAGATCACTGTCCACAAAATGCAGTGCAAAAAGTGTTGCACATGTGCGTCAGATTCCCTACCAGGGTTGGGGTCAATTAAATTTTTCAGTTAGTTTTGTTTTCAATTATCCATGGTCAATTACAATTCAATTACGATTACACTGACCGGCATTTTTATCTCCCGCCACAAAGTGTGGAAGGGGGATATAGGTTTGAGCTCCGCTTTTCTCAGAAACTGTTTCAGACAGGATAACCAAATTTGGTGTGTGGCTTCAGGTATCAATACCTTGATGAAGTTCAAAAATAAGAACCGCCCAATAATGTTTTCTTTTCCGGAGTTATTGCCCTTGTTCCGTTTTTTTACTCTGTTTGAGGTATCTTCAAAGGCGACAGCTTTTCTTAGAAACCGTTTAAGATAGGATAAAAGAGACATTCCCGAGTGGTGACACTATGGATGAAAAGGGAAAAAAACTTCCAAACACCTTCGAAAGAGGAACTATTCTTACACTGGAGGAATGCTAACAACGTCTGGCAGGGAACAAGGCCAACACGAACAACGATAGAGAGGAGGAGGAATAAAAAAAAAAAAAAAGACAACACTGACTACAGATGAGAATACACAAGAAAGGACTGTTCAGAACAACTCAAGAATGTTTGACCAGAGAGACATGTAAACCCATGTAAATTTGCGATGGTAAAACAGGGGACGGGACCCAGATAAGCAAACTGCTTCTCTCGTCTCCTTTTTCGGCATGTACAAAAAAAAAAAAAAAGTGAATGTAACCATGTCGGAAATAAACTGAATAAATAAATAAATAACTAAATTTGGTGTGTAGCTTCAGGGTATCAATACCTTGATGGAGTTCGAAAATGAGAAGTGCGCAATTATTTTTTCCAGAGTTATTGCCCTTGTTCCGTTTTTCTTTACTCTGTTTGATGTATCTTCAAAGGGACAGCTTTTCTTACAAACCATTTAAGATAGTCAGTTATTTTATATTCTGATGTGATAATAATTTCTTATGTATACATCTAAGTTGTTAGATTTTGGACATTTAGGAAAAGGTTGTGAGTTATAATGAGAACCAATCTGGCGGGGGATGTTGATGACTGTCTTCTTGTTTCCAATTACAATTAAAAATTGTTTTTTTAATCCTCAGAAAGTCAATTATAATTACAATCTCAATTACTAAAGTTGAATTGCAATTAATCACAATTACTGAGCCTGAAATAAAAGTTAACCTTCCTCTTGTGTTAGCTTTCTGTTAGCATCTCATATCACATATCACAACTTATAACGGGTCCTATATTAGCTTTAAAATACACTAAAAACAAATATCTAACATCGAATTTCTTCCATATCTATTGATGACCTTGTTAAGCTTTCTAATCAATAAAAATATAGGTTTTAATATTTTTGATGGTGGCATCTGAGCATTTTTTGTGTCAGTATACCGCTCGATTTATTATAAATCGAGCGGTGTTATTTTAAAATGTAAAAAATATTTAAATAGTATAATTGATCATTGTCAACTACATATGTGTAGAACTGTAACATGGTTCCCCAGTTTAGCGTTAAATTATAATTGACAATTCTTGTAAAACTTTCAGGGCAATTACAAAGTCGATTATCTAAACTCAGTTACAATTTAATTACGACTGGGCCTTAATTGTAATTATGCAATTACAATTATAATTGACCCCAACCCTGCTCACTACCCTGTACACAGTTGTTATTTTTTTAATGTTTGACTTTGCGCTGCTGCCCATTGAGCACCTCTGTGTGTCTGTTGATGGTGCAGGAACACAGTCGGCTCCCAGAAACTCCGTCTCTGATTGTGTCTTCTTCCCTGGGGATAAGCAGGGACAGTATTAGTTTAGATGTACAGTACACACATCCCAGAGTAGGACTGAACAACACAATAATAAGCCTGTCTCCTGCCTCCTCTTCCCTTAAGGAGATACAATCATTAGCTGAGCAGGTCTCAGAGGTTCAAATGAATAACATTCACTCCAAAGCTGATCTCCACCATTGTTTGATGTAGGGCTGAGCAATATGGACCAAAACTCATATCTCAATTTTTGTTCTCAAAATAGTGATATATGATATAAATCTCAATATGTTGAACTCAATTAAGTCTTACTAAAAAGAAAATTCTGGGTTAAATTTGTTGATGCAAAATGCCACACAGGCACATTTATTAACAAACGGCTGCACAATATGTACCACTTTTGGCTTTTTCGCCTATAAGGGACAGCACATGTGAGTGAGTTCTGTAGTGTGGTTTGTTTATGGGAAGATCTGCGTTAGGAGACACTCGGCAATCCATCTAACTGTGCTTTTAATGCTGTTCTAAGAAGTAGTGAAAGCAGTGACTCCTAAAATGAGTATTCTAATGCAAAATAAGCTATAAAATAAAAATGTCATTCCAGACGATATTGTAATTTTTATATTGCCAAAATAGAAATGTTTAACTTGAATCTCAAAATATATTGCCCTGGCCTTTTTTGACGTGACATTTGTTGAGCTTTTGATATTTTAGCAAGAATCCTTTCCCTTTTTTTGTGTGCAGAAAGTGCCGTACTGGGCTTTTTTTGCCGCCCCCCCTCGATTAATTAAAGCAAGCAGCATTATCAAATACTTCTCAACTAATATCAAGACATATATTTAATTTTTGTGTGCCACAGTTATATCTAACTTCTGTTTCCAGTGTTGATTTTGTTTGGGCACGTATTCTATGTATGATCAGGTGAGATATCAACTGTAAAAGGTGTTGAAATGTAGGATCTGTCACGACTGGAGTCTCAAATTAATTATGGGCTGTCGGTGCATTTATGAAAAATCGCCCACGGCTGCGTCACAATGCATCAAAGAAACAACAGGCTTGTGATTACCATACTTCCTGTATTTGTAACTCTCAAAGTGTCCATTGGACAGTTCTGTAGATTGGACTGAGCTTGTTCCGCAGGGATAAGGAGATGGTAAAGTTTAGAAGGTTAAAAAAAGAGCAAGACAGGGAGGCTTATCCTGCTCTGGGGCTCTGAGATATCAGACTCAAAGAGCGTAAGCCCCACTAAACCTGCCCTGTGTCGTGTGTTAGTGCGTGTACGACCCACGTGCTCTGCTCAGCGACTACAGCGCGTGCACCCGTTTTAGGATTACCCCTGTGGGAAAAGGCTGAGTCACGCTACAGAGGACCCAACGGAGACAAGCGAGCAGAGGAGGGGGCGGCCGGTGTCTGTAATGGGTGCCCTGAAAGATGGGTGATGCTCTTTAAGAACACAGTGACATGCACTGCTTTCCACCCAGTGTTCCATGGCTTTGTCATTGCTTCACACTTGTACATGGTGATTATTGTGACAATTCATCTTTTATTTCGCTGATGTCAAGTTGAAAACACACGAATGGCTGACACTGTAACATGCAAACCCATGCTCACTTCTTCACATATTTCCCAAATATATTTTTAGCAGTGACTCATCTGCAGAAACATCCATGGTGTGAAGTGAGGCATGAATGCACATCTGTGATGTGTCGGTGTGCGTAATTTTCTTTTTTTGTAATATGTAGGTCATTAGCAGCTCCTTAGTGGCTTTTTTCAAAATAAGGGTAACCTACTCTGTGATTTATTATCTGTCTAATAAGATGCTAAATATATCTGATTAGGATGAGTGAATGAAGGGCGACTTTTTATTTTTGCTGTTCAGACTTATGCTGATAATCATTTTAAAGAGTTGGTTCATTTAATGTTGATATGCTTGATGTTATTTAATTATATGGAGTAGATATTCAAACTTAATTCGACTGGTAACAGTTTTTCTCCATTTTTGTCTCGTTGGTGCTTTACAGGTCGTGTTGGTTCGATGGAACGAGCCCTTTCAAAAACTGGCCACTTGTGACACCGATGGAGGGATTTTTGTTTGGATCCAGTATGAGGGCCGCTGGTCTGTGGAGCTGGTCAATGACCGAGGAGCTCAGGTAACACAACTACACTGACACCATTTAATCAAGTGAGTCAGAGGCGGAGCTAGAAGAAGCCTGCTGTCACTTTAGTTTGTAAGCCTGAATAATGTAGGGTGGAATTGAACAACTTTTAACACAGCGGGGGCCACAAAATCGTGATTATATTTGATCTCAGGGCCACATTATCAACATTTGTCAGCATTTAGAATTTTGACCAATCTGAGCTTTTTGTAGTCGTTTTTTGTGCTTTTGAGGGGGTATTCTTAGAATCTAGATTACCTCTTATTGCGCTAACTTCCGGAATTTAATCAGTGTGTGCTGGACTACGAAGCTTGCTGGAGCTTAATCACTATGGCAATTAATGCTGAACGACTAACATGGTCCGCAGCAGGTTTTTCCTCTGGCTAGAATTTTAGCGAGTACTAAAGCCCCACCTCCTGACCAGTCAGATATTTTAGAAAACGACCTGCCCATTGATAGAAGATCCTGGTTGGTGCAGATCTGACAGCTGCGTATGTAGGAAAGAAGATAATTAATGTTAAATGCAATCCTTTCATTTACCGATGACATCTTTTAGGAAAGATATAGATTTATATCTGATGGACTGATCTACAGTCAGCTGATGAAGCTTGTGTCTCGATCGTATGCACGGACAGGTGAAATCATTCATTCATTGAAAGCTGAGGCTGACACCATCAGCGCGAACATACAGTTAAACAATGTACTGTCATTCCAGTGTGCGTGATAAATAGGTCTTGAATCGAAAAACGTGTGTGCTGTAATAAAGTGAAACTGATCAGAGCGATGTCCGTTTATCATCCAATGGATTAATATGATGAGTGGTGTCACGCTGTTGCGCATTACCAGAGTCTGCAGCTTCCTGCCTGGGTTCTTTCATTCCTGCCTTTTCTGTAACAACAGGGTTGTCCTTGATCTGAATTATGGATTTTAATTATTCATCATTTTAAACTTCAGCAACCTGGTCGGGACCAAGTTATGAAGTGGATCAGATCTGAGCCAGTATAAAAGCTCCGCCTCCTGCTGTGAGCAGCACTAACCGTGTGGCTCTTCACTGTTATCATGGATTTATATTCATTATTTTGATTTAAGGCGATAAGCTGTTCCTTCATTCATTGTAAAGACACTCGCTCTGCCAGTGATTGGTCAATTCTTAAGCCAGCTAATAGAGATGAATCCAATCTAGATTTGTAGTATACCCCCTTGGAGTTTGAATTTGTTTTTGTTATTTTGTTTGTTTTTGGAGTCATTCTGTGTGTTTTTGCTGTTATGTATTTTTGGAGCCATTTTGTTTATTTCTGTTGTCGTTTTATATTTGTCCGTTTTTTGAATCATTTTGTGAATTTTTCTTGCTCTTGTGTCTTTTTATCATTTTGTGTGATTTTTGTAGTCGTTCTGTGTTTTTTTGTTGTTGTCGTTTTGTGTTTTTTTTTGTCATCGTTTTGTATATTTATTTTTGTAATTGTCTAGTGTTTTTCAACTTTTTTGCCATTTTTTGTATTTTTATAGTAGTTTTTTGAGTCCTTATGTAAATTTTTTGTTATAGTTTTTATTTTTTTGAAGTCATTCTGTGTATTTTTGCTGTTATTTATTTTTTGGGATCATCTTGTGTATTTTTGTTATCATTTCATATCTTTGTAGTTGTTTTGTATATTTGTCTGTATATTTTGCAGTGTTTTTTGCAGTTGTCTTGTGTTTCTGTAGCTACTGTGTGTGTGTATATATAAGACTCCTTTTGTGTGTTTAGTTGAGTTACTTTGCATGTTAACTTTGGGGGATGCACAAAATCCATCCAGTTGCCCATATCTGCTGTAGAGGAACTGTCATGTTTTGTTGGGTAATTTAGGAAGTTTGGAACACAGTTGAAAATGTTACCATGCTTTTTATGACACACACTTTGTGTAATTTCTGTCTGTCGTGCTGATTTGTGTCTGTAGGTGAGTGACTTCACTTGGTCCCACGATGGCACTCAGGCTCTCATCTCCTACCGTGATGGCTTCGTCCTGGTGGGTTCCGTTAGTGGGCAGCGACACTGGTCCTCTGAGATCAACCTGGAAAGCCAGATCACCTGTGGTATCTGGACTCCTGATGACCAGCAGGTGAAGCACACAGAGTCTTTTACTGTGAAGGTTTTTTAATTCAAGTTGAACTGTCTGAAGGAGTATTCCACGGTTTATTTATTTGTTTATTTATTTACTGTCACCTTAAGTTAAATGTTTCTCTGCTTTTAGTCACTGTCCTTGTTTGTCATCATCAACTTATTCTGTGTTCTTTTATCCATTGTGACGTGTTCTCCTCTTTCTTTCATTCCATCAAATACTTTGCAGTTTCTTTGCTTTTACTGCTCAGTTTGTATTGTTATTGTTGTGTTCTCCTCCTGTTGCTCCTCCTAATAACCCTTTACTGCCCCCTCCAAAGGTGTTGTTTGGGACTGCAGATGGACAGGTCATTGTAATGGACTGCCATGGGCGCATGCTGGCACACATACTGCTGCATGAGTCAGACGGCATTGTAAGCATGTCCTGGAACTATCCCAACTTCCTGGTGGAGGACAGCAGCGAGAGCGACACGGACTCTGACGACTACTCCCCGCCTCAAGGTGTGAAGTGAATGAGGGAAAAATCTGATCTTTGACCTTTTTACCACTTTAAACTGTACATTTTAAAAAGAGAGATTTGTGTTTAGGACTTTGGATTTAAAAGACAAAGATCTAAAAGTTCCTAATATATCAATCCTTAAAAATATGCATGGATAATGTTGACAATGGTTTGTCGTTTTGCCCAATAGTCATGCAGACTTGTAAACTATGTATATTATTAACATCTATGTATGTTTTAATGAGCAACTTTGATTCTCTTTGAAGCCCATGTGTCAAGCCCAAGGCCCGCAGGCCAAATCTGACCCTTCATAACACCCAGTTCAGCCTGCAGGAGAAAGTTAAAATGATTAAAAAAAAAAAATTTTAAAAAAATGAATTATCGTCTAAATGATCAAACACTTCAGTTGTAGATACTGTATCTCTGTCCCTTCAAATACACAAATTCAATGAAACTCCACAATATTTGTGTTTTGTGTTTTTCATTTTTATTTAATTAATTTTAATCTCCAGTTGTTTAAAAAAATCCCAAATGCTACAGTTTTCCTTCAATTATTTCACAAAACGTCTTTAAATCAAATAGAAATTTTTTACAAGATCAAGGAATGTAAGTGAAGATGCTGCAGGGACTAGAACATTTTAGAGGGTATTTTTTTTCCATGAGTAAACACGTCAAGTTTAAAAATCAAACATTTGTAGGTAGGGAGGTTGTCACGATGTGAAAAAAAATGATTCGGCGATATATCGCGATATTACTTCGTGCGATTCTTGGATCGATTCAAAATGTATCCATATTGATTTTTTTTTTTTTTTTTCTAACCACGAAAGTCTTTTTCACTGCAGGATACATTGTAACTGCACAAAACGTGTGCTGAAACCTGGGCATTTTGACCTGCTTGTGTTTTTTCAATGAAACCTAAAAAGAAAGCCCTAACTTTCTGCATTTATTTGCTGTTCTAGGCATATACCTCAGTTAAGTTGCACTATAGTCATGTTGCACTAAAGTCAAAGTTGGTTTCAAAGCTACAGGCAGATTGTATGTTATTTTTTTTATTTTAAGTTGTTGGCACATGGCATGCTAAAGCCAATGTTTTGAGTATAAAATATGCCAATAAAATATATTTCATACATAATGTTCTCATGAAGGTGTACACATTTACATATTAGTTGTTTTTTAAGTCATATATTTTTTTAAAAATCACAAAAATCGCCTTACACTTCAATATTGTGACATAATGTATTGTATCATGACCTACTGTATGTATAGGGATACGAATCGTATCACCAGATGCCAGGCAATACACACCCCTAAAAATCACCGTAACGTATAAGCCAAGTGCATTTTCTTATATATGTTCTTAATCTGTAAAGGTAAACCAGTATCTGCTACACTGGGATGAAGCTGCTTTTGAGGGTCTTTAGCTGGATCTGGTTATCTTCCCTTTCCCTTGCTTTCACTCAGTGCACTTCACTAACAAGCTCTTTGTTACAGTTTCCTGTTTTCTTGTGTTTTTTTGCCTTTTTAGTTTAATTACTCCCAGTTGGTAATGCTGTGTTGTTGTGAAATCTTGAAATTTGCGTTGATTTCTTTTCTTCTCCTTACCTCAGGCTGGGTTGTAAAGCAGAAAACTGCTTGCCTTAGCTGAAATACTTACCACATGCTAACTGACTAATTAAACCAGTCAGGAATTGATTTGGCTTCAATAGAAGAGACCAGTTCACCTTCTTTGTGCATCTGTGCAATGTGGTTATCACAGTGGGATGTATCGAATCTGCAGCTACATATTTAGCATGAACTGCTAATAGAATAATTAGAGGAGATTGGCAGGATCGTGACCACAGTTACACCTTGACCCACCACCTGATAGCAAATCCCTAAAACCACAAAACTTATGCGATGGATGTAAAGAAACACTTCCCACCAAATGTGCCAGATATTTATTTTTCGTGGGAAATGTACAGTATGTGCCGTTCTCATCTCATTCGACCCAAGTGCAGACTCACCTCTGCTGTGCTAACAGAAAAACAAACTTGATATAATGGGAGGTGAAGCACTGCGTTCTTTTTAAAATGTTTATGTACTTTGTGTTTGTCTCCTTAAAGTGCACACTCGTAAACCACTGCTGACCGTCAGCTTCACATCTGGAGACATCAGTCTAATGAGCAACTATGACGACCTTACCCCCACCCTCATTCATACTGGCCTCAAAGGTGGGTTTCCCCCAATGATACTGATGCAAAGGGGCAACATTTTCACAGGAACTTAAAAGGGACATATCATGGTTTTAAATCCTTCCTTTTTACATATAAATCATACAGTTGTGGTCTATATAAAGCGGAACTGCACTGCTTGGGTCTGAATTCCTCATTATTATAGCTCCACAGGCCCCTTTTCTACCCCTTTTCTGATGTGCTTCTAAGAGCAACTCGTGTTGGTGCGGTCTCTTTAAATGCAAATGAGACACTCCATACCCCGCTCCCTCTTCAGGTGACACTCGGTTCAACTCCACCCTGCTCGGCCATTTTTGTAGTTTGATAGAAGAGATACGGCTATGTAGCGGCGCATAAACTTTTTATTCAGAGGTTATTTACAAAATGTCAACAACAGAAGACTTGTCCATCCAGCCTTACATGTTCGAGCCAGAGTTGGACCTGGCGGAGCGAGATGAAAATGAAGATGATGAACCTGCAGAACCCTAACAAGTGAGCTAACGCTAGCGCCGAGCTAACGTCACGAAATGCATTTTAATACAGTCTTTTCAAAGACAAAAACGGCAAAATGAAATGACTAATGAAAACTTTAGACTTAAATTAAATCACGTAGGCCATATCATCAAGGATCTAAAACGAGCACACAGTGCTAACATATGAAGTCTGAAGACGGTGCAACTGCTAATGCCAACAAAACAATGACAGGGACGTCTTATCATCACACTTTTTAGCATTATTTACAGCTTATCGAAGTGCTCTGTTTGTCGTCTCCAAAGATAGAAGGAATTGAACCCTCAATCAGACAAAGTCTTTTGGCAAATCCTTCTTTATACTGGCGGAGGTTGCAGAAGCAGTCATCCTTGAAGTGCTTCGCGCACACAAAAATGACCTTACCCACAGATGTGGGTACATTTCTGTGAAAAATAATAATATGCAAATACTGTGATGTAATAGTTCAAAAAACGTAATAGAGAATAGAAAAATCGAAACAGATTGAAAAATGAGCAAAACAGAATATAAAGATATCTACGGAGCACCTGAAGAGACTAATTTGATTTTTTCTGTACTTCTAAACACTCTAAACATACAACAAAATGCATTTAAGGGCTAAAAAAGTGGATTTAGCATGATATGTCCCCTTTAAACTCGGGAAATTTGGGAATATTAAAAAATAGAAACTTTTTAGCTTTTTATTATTCCCAAATATAAATATTATCCATGGAGAAAAAAAAAACATTTTAATATTTTTTTTGTAAGTACAACTTTATAATGATTCAAATTTTGCATGTCTTGTTTTTTAAGACTTTTCAGAATGTAATACAGTCTTAAACATCAATAAATGTGATTTCAACTCGATACCTTTATTACCAACTCAGGCAAACACTGCGGCACTGATAGCAATATCATGGTCTTCAACCAACAATCAACAGTGCAGGATCTGTTTTTTTAATTTTAAATCATGTGATTGAACAATCAATTCTAAAACATCAATGTTGTTAACCCCTATTTTAGAATAAAAGCTGCTTTTTTTTGATTAGATAAAGATATAGTGTGAATACGTCATAGCTTAGTAAATCCAAGATCTCAAAGAAAATATGTTAAAGGTTGAAATTTCCAATCAAATGTTTTTTTTTATCTCCACCATAAACGCATTGTTTCGTCACATTTTCGGAATAGGTTTGTGCATTGCATTTTGGGATGTTTTTCACTCATATTTTTCTGATGTTTTGACTATTTTAGGTGTTGATCTACTTCTTTTTTTAATGTATTTTAAAGTATGTATTATCGCTTATATTATCTATAGATAAGGAAAATGTCTGTGAGCAAGCAGAAATTTGTCTCATAATTTTAGAAAAATAAAGTGATAAATATTTGTTTTCCCCCTTGAGGTGTGTTGAAATACCCCTAAGGATACACGTACCCCTGGTTTGGAACCACTGCTGTAGACTGATGCATAGAAGTGATTTACTTCTTTCTTAGCAACATTTAAACAAAATGACACAACTCCCATTAAAAGCAACAAAGTGCTGGTCAAAACCATAGACTGTAAAAAGAATGAACTGGACATGCTCCTCCAAAAGTGAAGCTTTTATTTTTAGAGCTCCCTCATAAACCCCGCCTCCTCAATGTTAACGGATGGGATTTGTGTCAAACTGTAAAGTTAAAACACTCGTCACATATGTTTTTTTCAAACTTAAACTCTGCTGTGATCGTTAGTAATTATCACCCTACATTGTGTTCAAGTGCTCATTTTTCTGTGAAGTTTGTTTTAAATTAGTTATTTGAGGTTGAAAAATGGGATTTGATGTCTCATATTACGATGATTGACAGCCGATAATTGGGTAGTACACTAAATGGGGGGGCGAGTTAACACATCTCCTCCTGCCAAATTAACGTCAAATTTGCTAGATGGCTCCGCCCCTAAGTGCCGTGTTGTGGCTTCAAGAACATTGAGTGGGAGCTATGAAGGACGTCACGTCCATTCTTTTTACAGTCTATGGTCAAAACCCTGGAGGAGGAGTGCAGGGGGCGTGGCCTCATTAGCAGAGATGGTCTCAAGTGTACTTGCATGAAATCTAGTTGTTTAAGTTGAAATTATGCTAAATTATATTTTCCCAAACGTATTTAACATCCCGTTAATCTTCAATTTTATAAGTTTCCCATTTATTACCGTTAATTCCCATAGAAACTTTCCAACTTAACCAATTCCGGTAATTGTGCAACCCTGTCTGCTGTGTTTTCCCGTACCTTGAGTTTTATGAGAGTGTTTCTTGTGTAATGAGGAAGTGTTGCACCCGTGTGTGTGTGTGTGTGTGTGTGTGTGTGCTGTGATGCAGATGTGGTGGTGGAGTGGTGCTCACAGGGAGATCTGCTGGCGGTGGCAGGGATGGAGAGGCCACTCCTCTCCCCCGACACTTCCTGCCCTCCATCCACCAGGAACGCCATCGTCAAGTTCTACAATGTTCGAGGCGAACACATCTACACTCTGGACACGCCAGCACAGGTGATTATTGCTGCTACTGAATTTTAACCATTTGGTAGTCAGATTATTATGTCATTTAAATCGCATTAATCCAGATTATAGAGAAGAATTTGTAAAGCAATTTTGTAGAGACCAAGAACAGAATGTATGAAATCAAATAATCAGTAAAGACAAACATTTCATACTGGGTACCTGTATTTCAGAGGACATCTGTAAAAACAACATTTTAACATTGAAGCAAATTAATCAACTACCAACTAAATAACTGGAAAAACTGCATTTACAAGTGAGATAATGCTGTATTCTGAAATTCACTCAAAGACGAACAAAAAAAAATATTGTTTTATTCTCTTCGATGTCACTGGGGTATTTTCTGCATTATCACCCCTTGGAGTCAATATAACTTATAACTATCAATAATCAATAACAGATTAATCAATAACCGTTAAAATTAAATGAGTTATCTGAGAATATTAAAGGAATAATAATTATAAAGAGCAGATTTTTTCAACCTTGGGGTCACCTGAAATGTCTAATAATAATAATATGAAGATACTGATTAAAAATTTATTTTTTCAATTGTAATTATTTATTTTCACAATTAAAAAAACAAACCAAAACAATACATGATATCATAGAAATGTATATACAGTGCAGGATATAATATATAATAAATATTCTTTTTCAAAATAAAACACTGCACACAATCTCAAACAACTGTATTCTATACTTTTAAATTCTCAAATATTAATAATTCAAATTAACTTATTGTGTTCTAATATTGGCTACTCTGTGTTTGTATAAAAAAACATGATAAAAAAAAAACTGACTTTAGAGAAAAATGTCCCCGGGGTCGCCAAAAATTTGTGATCTAAAAATGGGGTCAGGCGAAGAAAAAAGTTGGGAACCACTCAATAGTGAGAATTCTCTTTTTGTTCCAATCTTAGTCTTACATTCTTCAATGATTAAAGATTTGTTTAATTATTAACAGTTTATTTTTCTATTGTCACAGGTTTTCTGCATAGAGAAATGTTAAGGCTATATTTCATGTATTATTTGTGTTGCAGCGTCCCATTACCACGCTCTGCTGGGGTCACAGAGACTCTCGTCTGTTCCTGGCGTCGGGCCCTGCCCTTTACGTAGTGCGCGTGGAGCACCGCGTCCCTGCCTTGCAGTTGCTCTGCCAGCAGGTCATCGCCACCGCCGTTAAGGAGGAAAAAGACATCGCCAAGCTCAGCATGCCTTCCCGCCTCAGCTCTTTTGTCACAGCTGCTTTTGTCCCCACCATCAAGGTAACGCAGGGCAGGGCGGCCTTTACATCAGTTAATCAGCTTTGCATGCGTCTCTATGACCTGCACAATATTAATCTGAGGTTTTTGTAGCAGACATGAAAAGCGTTTTAACTGTACAACACTTCCAACTTTCCAGCCACCAATCCCAGATGCCAACAACATGCGAGACTTTGTGAGCTATCCCACAACTGGGAACGAGCGTCTGCACTGCACCATGAAACGAACGGAGGACAACCCTGAGGTGGGGGGCCCGTGCTATACTCTGTATCTGGAATATCTCGGAGGGCTGGTGCCCATTCTCAAAGGGCGACGAATAAGTAAATTGCGCCCCGAGTTTGTCATCATGGACCCCAAGACCGATGGGAAAACAGGTGAGAGAGAGTTATTCTCACACGTGTGTGAGTGAAGGGGTTTTTTTTCCAACGAAAATGACCACAAACCACAAACCTCTGTTGAATGTCATTCACAGCTGCTAGAGACAGTGTAGGCCTCATAGATCAATACATTTAAAATCATTTCTGCACACATTTTGGACCTGTCCGAAACTTTTTGGATATTGGCAATCCATCTTTGAGGCTTTTTCCAGCATTTGTGGGAAACACCCCTGTCATTTGACTGCTTTATTCCGGGTGGTCTCTGTGGATGTTCCCTTAAGTAGACATCAAATCTGCATAGTTGCTTGTTGCTCATTGTTGGCTCATTGTAGCGAGAAAAAAAGATGGAAAAGGTTGAAATTACCACTCCAAAGTCTTTTTGGTCTCCCTTGTAAATACTAGGTTTATTGAAAAGTTGTGTGCATTGCATTGTGGGATGTAGAGTCATGTAGACGGGTGCATAGAAGTGTTTTTTTTCTTAATTATTACTGTGATATCTTGCTTGCCCCAAAAAAAACTCAGCCAAAAAGACTTCCCACTACATTTCTGGTGTTTTCACAGACTGAAAGTTGTGGATTTGGATTTTTTTTTTCACAGGAAGTCGAGAATTTCTCCAAAATTGAATGTCTCACGAAGTGAGGCAGCATCACAGGGAATATTGGGAACAAACTAGAACAAAATAGCGTCAAACCAATCACTTTCCTCCTTGTCTGGCGAAAAAACACAAGAAATCACTGTAAGAATGAAGTAAAAAAACTCTTATGCATCCGTCTACAGGACTCTACATCCTGCAATGCACAACACTTTTCCGACAATAAATCGAGCTCCAGTTTCAACTTTTTAAATCTTTTTTTCAAGCAAATGAACTTCAATTTAATAATCTTTGAGGCCTACGCTACGCCTTTAAGTAATGAGTAAATCAACATTAATTTGAATTATTGTCTTTGATATTCACTCCAAAATTTGCGTAAAAACTTGTGACACACTTCCAACATCTTGCCTTTTTTCCTGCTGTAGTTTTCCACAGATTTCAGCTTGTGTTGCTCTCACAGAGAAGCCCTTGTTAATTAAAGGCTGCCTAAAGGCAGCGCTGATGGCCTCTAGTTTGCTCATAAATCACCCACCGCCCTTCCTACGCAGTAATAAATGAAGCCAGCCATGAAATGGTTCCAGCCTGTTCACACTTTAATGTACATCAGATGATTTAGCTTTACCGGAGCAGCAGCAGCAATGTTGGTAAACTGTTCAATCATCTGCTTTTAGTTTCTCACTCTGAAGACTCCAGATTAGAATCGAGTGATGAAGGAAACGCAAAAGAACGTGATTTCCATGTGGATTTTGTGTTTTGTGTGTCCTCAGATGAGATTTACGGGAACAGTCTGATCTCGGCCATGATTGACAGCTGTAACTGCTCGGACTCCAGTGACATCGAGCTGAGTGATGACTGGGTTGGCAAGAAATCCCCAAAGATATCAAGAGGAAGCAAATCCCCCAAACTGCCTAGGTAACCAAGCTCCTTCTCTATTACAGTATGTGACTAAATAGATGTGTTTAACCTGTTTACAGAAGCAGGAATTTAAAATAAACATGCTTAGTCACATTGGAATCGCTGTTTTATTGATTGCTATTAAATTCTTATCTTGTTTCACTGCATGCCTAAACCTTTTTTCTTTATTTGCTACTTTCCCTGTAGAGACTTAGTTTGTCCTTTTACCAACAGAATCAACATCGATCCAAGGAAATCACCCAAATTGTCTCGCGCCACTCAGGAGATCTCCCGGTCACCACGGTTACCGATACGGAAACCGTCGATCGGGTCACCCAGTCTGACCAGAAGGGAATTCCCTCTCGATGACATCACTCAGGTAAATGACGGAGAGGCTGCTCAGGAATGATGCACTCGCTCAGATGTCCAAAGAAGTTACTCTGTGAAAAAATGTACATGACTTTATTGTTTTGTTTGTGTTATGCAGCAGAACTACCTTGCTCAGGTCACCTCCAACATTTGGGGAACAAAGTTTAAGATAGTTGGACTTGCAAACTTCTTGCCGACCAACCTTGGTGCAGGTAATTTCCTTCTTGCCTTAAGTCACATACTGTATGTCAAACTCAAGGCCCGGGGGCCAAATCTGGTCCTTCAGAGCATTTAATTCAGCCCGCAGCAGAAAGTAAAAAAGTCAGAGAAACCACGAATTATTGTGTACATTACCATCTAATTCAGTTGTAAATATCTGAGCTATAGATGTCTTCAAAAGTCAATGAAACTTCACAATATTAGCAGGGCAAACATTTCCCCCATGCTTATATCATGTGATAGCAGTCATTCTTAATCTCAAATTGTTAAAATAACTTTTAATTCTTCCAAAATCCTGCAATTTTTCGCAAATTATTCCACAAAATCTCCCAAAATCACATGAAAATTGGCCACAAAATCAAAAAATTAATTGAAAGTGAAGACCCTGCAAAGACTGACATCTGTCACTTTGATATTATCGGTGCCTCACATATTATATAATTTTTTTACGTGGAAGTGCATACTATAGCACAACAATTAAATTACTGGTTTTCCCACCTAAAATTTGCAGCCCATTTAGAATTAACTGCTCCATATTTGCCCCTGAGTGTTTATCCCTCTAGAGCAGCATTTCTCAAACTTATTCAGACCAATTAACTAATAAAAGAAAATTCCAGAAGCATTTGACTCAAATATCCAAAACCAAACGATCTGTTTATCAACAGTATATTACACATTATAATATAATATACTATTTAAATATGTTTTTAATAATATAAACTCAAACGACATTGTCTCACAATGCCGATTTAGGTTAGAAGGTTTCATAATCACTTGTCGCTGAATTACTTGAGGCGTATAAATCACATGCATCAGAATGATGCACCTTTTTCTGTTGTCAGTTTCCTTTTTTATTTTTTATTTAATTAACCCCATCTTGAGCCATCGATCCATCTTCAGTTGACCCTGCTTATCATTTTAACATAAAGTAAAATGCACACCTTACCTACATACCTACTAGTAGCTATGAGGTGTAGCCGTAACGTAAAACAATCACCCTCATTCCTGACGCAATATGCATAGTTTGAGAAAGACTCTGGATTCAAAAATATAATATTAGTTTTCTAGATATTTGCTCAATAAACAAAAGGACCACTAGAGGTCGCTCATGGACCACCAGTGGACAACACATTGAGAAAAGCTGCTTTAGAGTGCTAATGGACTTAAAATAGATTTACTGAAATACATTTTTAACCTGAGTTTCATGGTCACTATGACTTTTTAACTGTGGTCATTTACTTCGAAGTTTCTCTTGATTTATAAAAAAAAAAAAAAAACAACAGCGTAAACAAATCTATGATGTATAAAGTGAACAGTAGCAAAAAGATGAGGCTCAATTCTTGTGAAAATGCGTGAGGAGTAGGATTGTTAGTGTTTTGACATGGTTTGTATTTTTCTTTTCTTTCCAAGTCATCTATAAGACGAGCCTCCTCCACCTGCAGCCCAGACAGATGACCATCTACCTGCCTGAAGTGCGTAAGATCTCCATGGACTACATTAATCTGCCAGTCTTCAACCCCAACGTCTTCAGTGAGGATGAGGATGACCTCCCTGTCACAGGCCCTGCTGGTGGTGCTGATGACAACAACCCGCCATGCACTGTCAACATTCCAATCGCCCCCATCCACAGCCCCGCCCAGGCCATGTCTCCCGCCCAGAGTATCGGCCTGGTTCAGTCACTCCTTGCCAATCAGAACGTTCAGCTGGACGTCCTCACCAATCCCATCGGGAATCCTGCAGGAGCTGCTGCCAGTGGGTCGGACCAAAGCCAGGACTCTGTCCTGACCGCCCAGTACACTGTACCTACGAGGTACTCCAGTCCAGGACAGGTTATCTTTGGGGGACTGGAAGTGGGCCGTCTGGTTGTGGGACCTCAACTTTCTCATCATCCATCACAGCAACAGCAGCAATCCAGCCAATCTCAGCAACAGCAGCAGCAGCAGCAAATTCTTCAACACCACCAACAAATGCAGGCTCATCATCAGCAGCAGCAACAAATGCTCCAGCACCAACACCTTCAACAGCAACAGGTGAGACAGAGTTATTCTGTGTGCGTGAAGGGGCTTTTTTTTCCAACAGAAATGACCGCAAACCACCATACTCTATTGAATGTGTTGAATGTTATTCAAAGCTGCTAAAGACAATCAGATAAACACATAGTGTCTGATAGATTAAAAAAAAAAAATCAAAAATCACATGCTTGAAAAAAGATGTAAAAGGTTGAAATTGACATTGCAAAGTTTGTTCTGGTCTTGCTTGTAAACACTAGGTGTTTTGACACTGTCAGAAAGGTTTTGTGCATTGCGGGCTGTGGAGTCCTATATACGGATGTATACAGTAGAAGTGTTTTTACTTCATTCTTACCGTGATTTCTTGTTTCATCAGCAGCAGCAGATGCTCCAGCACCAACACCTTCAACAGCAACTCCATCACATGCAGCAGCAGCAGCTCCAGCAGCACATGCACATGCAGCAGCAGCAGCAGCCCCAACAACTTCAGCAGCAGCAGCATCAGTTGCACCATCAGCAGCAGCTTCAAATTCAGATCCCGGTTTCCTCCTTTTCATCGGGGCAGCTTTCCACTGCAGCTCTCCACCAGCTCCAGCCAGGAGCGCTGCAGATCCAGATCCCTCACCCACAATCTGATTTAACAGCTGAGAGACCAGTAGGGGGTGAACATGAGCACTTATTGAAAATCAAAACCACCCGTTCCACTCCACAAATGGCTGACGGAGACACAGTGGTGTTCAGTTCTCCTCTGGAGCTCAGCAAGATGAACCCTCCTCCTCCGTACCCTGGCACTGTGGCTGCAGCTGTAGCTGCTGCCTCCTCGGCGTCTGCCTCCTCTGCAGCGTCGGCTGCAGGCGGAGGCACGGGTGGAACTCCGCCCCTTGGTGAGCTTTCCCTAAAGAAAGGAGAGCTGAGTTTTTACTCATCAGGTCAGCAGCAAGCACAATGCCCCACACCACTGGGATACGAGAGAATAACCACGTTTGACAGCAGTGGGAACGTGGAGGAAGTGTGTCGCCCTCGAACGCGTCTCGTCTGCAATCAGAACGTGTACACGCTGCAGGGACCCGGTAGTTCTGCCACTCTCAGAGTCACATCCTCCTCATCCTCATCATCTGCTGCAGCTGATAAGAAAATCCAGCTGCCCTACACCTCTGCTACCCTCAACAGACTTACTGCACCTCGGTACTCCATACCAAGTGGAGACCCGCCTCCGTATCCAGAGGCAGCCAATCAGAACAGTGCAGCTGGCAGGAATCTGGGCCAGAGGCTGGACAGCAGTTTGATCCATGCAACCCTCAGAAGGAACAGCCGAGAGGCCGCACTGAAAGTTTCCCAGATGCTTGAACCACCGCGACCTTTACCTCCAAAGGCTAAAAACAGCAGTGCACTGTCAGCCTCGTTTCAGCAGAGGGTGCCAACGGCCTTATACACCTGCAGCCAGTGCAGCAGTGGAGGCAGCGTTGGAGGCACTGCTCCAGGGAGTGCCAATGGGATTGCAGGAGGAACCATCATCAGACAGGATTTTCCTCCTGGAAACGGAGCGCTACACAGCACCGTGATCGTTCACTCCAACAGCGCTACTCCTCTGGCGTCTCAGTCCTCGTACAGCCTGATGAGCTCACTGGAGGGTTCTGGAGCCGGAGTAGGGAGTAGCAGAGACCGAGCTGATTATGTGAATTCTGCGTATAGCGAGGATGAAAGTTTAAATCAGTCTCTGAGGCATCTGGCGCTCGGAGGAAGTGATGCACCGGGACTGCTGGTCAAACGGCCTCCTCCTTATCAGTGGGATCCAGCAGCCACAGAGGAGGTGTGGGTTCCTCAGGATCGGATGGCAACTTTGAACTCAACTGGTCCACCAGGGCATCACAAACCACCTCCTCTGATTCTCAGTCCAACTCAGCACTTGGATGTAACCAGACTGCCTTTTGTTCTTTCTCCAAAGTCCCCCACCAGCCCCAGTGCAGCCTCCTTTCAAACTGCTGCTGCTGCCGCTGGTTACCAGATCTCCCTGCAGTACCCCCCCCACCACTGCCTATACTGGGGCACAGCTCCAGCCCCTCCCCAGCTCACCACATCCCTGCTCCTCCCCAAAGGAGATGGTGGCACCAGTGCCCTTTCCCCAGCAGGACGGCTCCCTCATCTTACCTCCAGGTTACCCTGCCAACCTCGCCTGCTGCTCCCTCCCTCCCATGTACCAGGGAGGGGGCACCTGTGCTGGACTTCCCATTCCTCCCATTTCCCTCCACACGCCGTGGGGCACCTATAGCTCTTGCCCTCCTGTGACCAGCCCTGCTGTGCCGCTGCCTCCCAAAGCCTCTCATATGGCACTAGATAAAAACATAGTTTCACCAGCTCCCCCTCCACCCCCTCCTCCACCACCTCCCCCACCACCAGCAGACCAGCAGAGTCACGGGGGTTTGCAGGAAGCAATGGCAGAAGCAGGGGAAAGTTTCCAGGAGGTCCTCTCGCTGACTGAGAGCCCCGTAGCTCAGCGGTCAGAGAAGTTCAGCAGAAAGAACCGGAAACGGGTGGACGGTCGGGCGGAGGATGCTAACGTGCCTTCACTGGCCGAGGGAAGCAAATCCAAAAAGGAAGGCCGAGCGCTCGGCGACTTTAACTCGCTGATCTCTAGTCCTCGACTGGGAGGTCGCGACAAGAAGAAGCTGAAGGGGCAGAAAGAGCAACAGCTGAAGGCTAAGAAGCTGAACAAGGCTACGGCCAGCAGCGAGTTCCAAGATAGTTCTGAAAGTGAACCCGAGCTGTTCATCAGCGGCGACGAGCTGCTCAATCAGTGCCAGAGTGGAAAGAAGGGATGGAAGAGCAAGAGGAACCTGCGGGCAGCGAGCGAGCTGGACGAGGTCAAGTGTCGCAAAGCGAACGAGAAGGAGGACCGAGGCCTGGGCAGTCAGGGCTTCGTCTACATCATGGCCAACAAGCAGCCGCTGTGGAACGAAGCCACGCAGGTGTACCAGCTGGACTTTGGTGGACGCGTCACACAAGAGTCGGCCAAGAACTTTCAGATTGAACTGGAGGGCAGACAGGTGAGTGTCTGACACTTTACCCAGACATGGAACTAAGTTTAAAAAAATAAATAAATAAAAGCCTATCATGAAGAAAAAGAAAGACTGTAGTGATAACACTTTCTGAATAAGATACTAGAGCTGGGCGATATATCGAATATACTCGATATATCGCAGCTTGTAGTCTGTGCGGTGTTGAAAATGACCATACCGTTAAACTCGCGGACTTTTTTTTTTTTTTTTTTTTTTTTTTTTTTTTTTTTTTGAAATGTCATCTTAATGACAACATGCACAAAAGGGCACTATTTGTTTTAAAATATTGTAGTGGCATTATGTACAAAAAGTGCACTTTAATTTTGTGTTTTGAAATGCCATGTGAGTTGCATCCTGCATGTCTCTGTGACAATTTTGCACAGAACGTGCACTTTCTGTTGACAATTTTATGTTTGAGCCACTCACTGTTTAATAAATACAGTTATGTCAACTTTGACTTAGTTGTGATATCCCCTTTTTTGCATGAAAGTTTAAAATTGGCATATATTAATGCAGTATGATCAAGAATGTTTTAATGTAGACATATAGAATCATCATACTGGTGTGATTTTGTGCATCAAAGTGTTAATTCAAGGGTAATACAAAATATCGAGATATATATCGTGTATCGTGACATGGCCTAAAAATATCGCGGTATTTATAAAAGGCCATATCGCCCAGCCCTATAAGATACATTCATTTGATTTAACATGTAGTAAAGTTGTCTAGATCCGATATTGATATTGGATGTCAGCAATAGGTTGTGATATTGGTAATGTATCGGAAGTAAAAAGTTGTATTGTAAGCGAGCCGTTTCCCCCTGCCGTGTTGAACGTACACTGAGCTGGTTTGGAACGGTTCGAGCCGACAGTGTGAGTGTTCCTTAATGATCCATTGATATCAGTGTGACCCCAAAAAACTCAAACCCAAAGTGACATTTTTGGGTTCTTGTATTTTATTGTCGTTTTGTGCGTTTTTTTTTCTGTGTACTTTGATTGTTGTTTTAGGAATTAGTTTTTGTCGTCTTGTGTAATTTTGTTGTCTTTTTGTGTATTTTTTTTGTAATTGTATGTGTTTTTAGAGTTTTTTTTTTATGCGTTTATTTTGGGGGTGGCACAAAATTAGACAAAGGGCCAGTTGCCCATGTCTGTTCTATGGGATTCCCAATCCCACAATGCATTGCACAAAACGGTTCAAGTCACATGACCTTTTGTCAACAAATTCAATGTTTGTGATGGAGTTACAAACCATTTCAACATCGACTTTTGTTTGACTAAATTCTCCTGATTTTGTGGAAGAAATACCCTGGATTTCTTGATCTATGAGGCCTGAACTATGTCTTTATCTGTGTTAAAAGAGATGATAGCAGCTCCAATCCTCCCCCTCATGGCTCATGTGTTTGACACTTTTATCCCTCTGTGTGTCTTTATCCACAGGTGATGCAGTTTGGCAGGATCGATGGTAACGCCTACATCCTGGACTTCCAGTATCCCTTCTCCGCAGTCCAGGCTTTTGCAGTGGCTCTGGCCAATGTCACCCAACGCCTCAAATGAGAAGTTCTCTCCTCTCCTCACCTCACCTCTCCAACCTACCCCAAGTTTTATCTGGGATCTGAATGCAATCTGTTCCAGGGTGGGCAGTTGTTCCGTTCTTCGGAGTGAAAAATGGATTCTTGTGGCCACGGAGAGAAACACAATCCCGCTGCACTACACAATGCTGCCACGAGAGTTGGTGCAATAAACCTTGGCTGCGTCTATTGAAGACGCCGTGGAACCGCGCCGTCTGCCAGGTCCACTGGGCGGAGTGTTGGAAATCCTCATGCAAACAAATGCTGCGTTAGCCAAGGAGAAGCTGAGAGGACGCTCGGTTTGCAGGAGGAGCAGCAGCAGTAATACTTGAAACAAACCCTCTGGAGATCTACGATGTTTCCCCAGAGTGCACAGGTACCACTGGGCACTGAAATCCATTGCTGTACAAACCTCTAGTGAAACAGTTACCACTTTGTTATCCTGCTTTTACACTTAGGGTTGTTTTTTTAACAGTTGGGGGGTGCATTGGTTTCTACTCTGTACACGGACTTAAATTGACACACCGTGCAGGAGCAGAACAGTAATCTAGTGTTTTCTGTGAGGGGATTTTGAAGGAAGGAAGGAACCCTGTGTCTCTGCTTCGTTGGATTATTTATACATACCTGTTGTTGTTCATCTATTCAGATCTATATTTGTTCATTGTTGTAACACAAACTTCTCACGTCACGTTTTTTCCTCATAAATTTGGGAGATTGAGTCCAAACAGTAGCTAGTTGCTGTTTCTTATGTATGATGAGACGAGCATCCCCTAGGAATCGACCCGACAACCAAACCTCCGGCATGAAGTGATGTCACCCGCTGTCACTTCTGTGAAGTGAGTATCGCGTCTTTTAGATCCCGCAGTGAACATGTTGGCAAGGTACAGGAAATATTTTTGTATATTTCGCTTACGACATTTCATACTCTTTCGAGGATTTGTGTGTATATATTGAGATGCAGTGATGTGTTGGTGTTGAAGAGAGCCGAGCGAGACAGATTTGTGTTTACATCCGTCTCCAAGGTGGTCATTTCAAAGCTGTAAGTTCAGTGTTTTTTGTTTTTTTTTTCGAAAACACATTTAAGGTGAATTTACTACATTTTTTGAAGTCAAACAAAAAGTGAAAGTGAAGTTAAAAGCTGTTGAAGAAGCTGTTTTTGCAAAACGTAAAGGCCTTAATACAAGTGGCAGTGATAGCTGTGTTCAATTAGTGCAGTCGTTCTCATCCAATCAAACGTTGTGGCTGAAGTTGGTTGGTTTACAGCTGAGAGGAACCAAACATTGTAGTTTAAACCCCAAAAAGAAGGGAAAACATCATTTGAAGCCCAGGTGTGGACCTCATTAAAGGCTAAGATAACAGGATTTGCAGAATAAACTGTGAATAAATAAGAATCTGGAAATCAAATGATGGCTAAAGCTTAACTGTTGGGATTTGAATTCTCTATATTTTTCTTGTGTAGGTTTTTTTTTTTTTGTGAAAATCCTAGGGGAAAATGACCAAAAAATAGTTATCGAAGAGAAAAATTAAAGCTTTTTAATTGTGCAAAATGTTTTAAAAAAAAAAATACAATTCAGCGTTGTCGCATCCAACTGAAATTTGAGCTGGAAACCAAGACGGGCTTTAGTGGTCTGTGATTTTTGTAGGATTGCTTAATATAGCTAAAAGGAGGGATTACTTTAGTATTGTACCACATAAGCAACCAGCCAAGGGGCAGAAAAATTTACTATAATAAAAAAATAGTTCAACGCATGTCATGAGCCCTGATTGGATCATAATATATGATGCAAAGAAGCATGTGTGAAAAATAGAAAACAAGGAACAACGTCATGGCAAAAAGTATATCACAGAGAGCGCAGTTATTGTTCACAAAAGGGCGCAACTTTCAACTTTAAGGCCACTGCGTTAACGATACGAAGCAGGGCAGCTGCTGCTCATCACAAACATCTGCAGGACTTTTCATTTGCATTAAATGGTAGCTGGAATTTAATTGTAATATTTAACAAGAATTGAATCTAAATCTTGTGCCTAAATATGTATTTGTCATGTTTAGGAGTAAAATTAACAAAGTCCCTGAACTGATGAGATGACTCCACTTGTTAGTGACCCCCCCCCCTTCATTTATACAAGATGCATGTGTGTGTTTTTGGAAGTTTGAAATGATGGGCACTGGAGGAAAAAATGTACTTAAGAAAAAAAAGAAAAAGAAAAGATGAGCATGTCTCACGGAGGACACCCATCTTTTGTGTTAGTTGTGCAATATTTTCTTATGAGAAAAAAAAAGAATTGTGTCACATGACTTTTAGACGGTTTGTTTCAGCGCCTCCATTGCTGGTCTGTACATTTTATTTGAGATTATTTGCTGAAGGAGATATCTGAGCATAACTGTATATTGTGGAGTTTTTTGAGCATTACTTTATGTTGATTTTTTTTTTTTTAATCAACATTAAGGGTTTGATAAAGTCGCCATGTAGTGAGGAGGAGACGGCAGTGTGTGGGATGTGGTGGAGGAGGTTAAAGTTTGCTCTGAATGGGCAAAGATGTGAATGCGTAAGTGCGCAGCTGATAATAGTTGGTAGAATAGTTCTGTGGAGTTTAGCCGTAAAGTGGAGGTGTATCTGTATCCCCCTCAGTGTTACCTATTGTGTGTGTGCGTGTGTGTGTGTGTGTGTGTGTGTGTGTGTGTGTGGTCCCACATTCACATGTGAGCTGTTACATTTGTGTTCAGCATCACTCTAGACTTAGTTCAGGACTCACTTCAAACCCACCTGATGTGGAGACAGCAGGACTGGACTTTACTTTGCAGATGATGCTGTGCTTTGTCTATGGTTGATGTAAAGCAGAAACTCACTTGAAAAATGAAAAATAAAAATCCAAGTCTGATCTGGTGACTGAGCGTTTATAGTGAATGGATAAACGAGGCATGCCATGTAAATTATTTTATAATTGTATATGTCAAGCATCTTTTGAATAAAATGTTGTTTCTGAACAAAAGCTGCATACTGTTATTTCTTTTAACATGAAAACACAGGAATGGGCAGATGAACATTGTATTGTAGTTAGTTAGTTTACAGTATTTGGGGCACAAGGGGTTTATTTACCTCTGCCAGAGAATTGATCTGAATATCATCTGAAAATGTGCCTCCAAACACAAACAGAAGCCCTCTTTACTCTCCTGTTATACTCAAATGTTACTAACACATTTTACCCTTGGGGTCAATCTGATCCCAGGAATACTTGGCTTCAGAAAATAGTTTTTGTCAGACACTTTATTTGTTGAATACATAAATAAGCCCTTGATAATGAAACCTTGACCTGTTCTCTAGCACCACCATCAGGACAAACTTTTACATTAAAATGAATTTATCTTGAACAGTTTTCATTCAAATCCACTCAAATTTACTGACATTAATAACCACTAGAGTCTTTCATGCAAATATTTTCTAATTTAGGGTGCACATTTGACTCTCAGAATGAACACCCCCCCCTTTTTTGTTTTTATGTAATATGGGGTTATTCACTATAAAGTCCTCTGTTTCAGACACATCTACCTCTACGTCACCTCTACTGTGAAAGAGATGTTCCAAAATTAGGATATGGTCTCCCACCCCATCCACATCATGTATTTAGTCAGAGTGCTCCAATACAGTTCAGGCTTTTACTTTCAAAGAAAAAAATCCAAAACAAGCCCTCGGAGGACAAACCTCTTGCCGTATGTTTGCAGTCATCTCGATCACCATTTTATTCAGGAAAAATTACATTAAAATTCGCAATCTGGATCTCCATCCATTTTCCAACTCACTTGCTCCTGTTTTACAAGGTCGCGGGGGTCTGCCGGTGCCAATCTCCGGCTCTCATTGGGTGCCAGGCGGGGGTACACCCTGGACAGGGCGCCAGTCCATCACGGGGCCAATCTGGATCTAATCCAGATAAAACTCTGTGAGGTAACTGTGGGACCAACCCGACATAACTGAGTCAAATTTCATGAAGATCGGTCAATTATGAACCGAGAAGAGAACTTTGTAAATTTGGCCAAAGATGAGAAATAGGGAATTTTGGATTTTTGAATCAGATTATTGATCCCCTCCAAATATTAATGGAATCTTCCATGGCGTCTATCTTTGGTTAAAATGTTGCCAAAATATTATGGTAGATTTACTGACTGTTTATAAAGTTCTAGTGCAGACATGTCAAATTTTGTGTGGCCCCTGACATGAATGTCCAAAATTACATAAATACACAAAGCAGCGCAAAATACCAAAAATGACTAAACACACTGAAGTAACAATATACGAAGCGATAACCGAAATACACAAATTATTCCAAAACATACAAAATAACATAAAAACAAAAAAAAAAATGACTATAAAAATGTACAAAATGACAATGAAAATGCATAAAATGAGTGGAAATATACATAATGACACACACACACACAGAAAAATACATACAAAACCCTATACTCTTTTCTTTTGCTCATTGGGCGTCTTGTTTTGGCAAAATTTAAAGCGCTCCAAAAAATAGACATTGGGTGAATAACACCCCCTACTGGACTGATAAAACAAGCATTACTGAATCTATTGACATAATGTAATTGCTTTAAAGGCTTGGGCATTGGAAAATTGATTTTGCACCCACTGTAATACTATTGTGCTTAAAAAATTTTTAGAAAAAATCATAGAAAAAAGTGATACATTTTTTTCTTCGTTTTTTGCATTTGAACACATTTTGTTTTTGTTTTTTTTAATTGAAGTAATTTTTAATTGAAAATATATATTTTGTGATTGAATCATATACACAAATATACCTCCACAGGCATACAGGCAATCTAAATAACATTTATTATAATATTAACATTTTTAATCATACAATCATTATCATTAACACTCAGAACACTTTGGATTACAACATGCTCAAAGATGATTGTGGTTTTTTGAACAAATAAGACCAAAAAAAAAAAAAAAAAAAAAAACTTACATACTGCAGCTTTAATAAGTACGGAAGAGAATTAGGGCCACAAAAAAACTAAACAAAAACAAAGCCAGTAGTGGAAGAAAAAGACTAAAAAAAGCCCCACTACTGACTTTGTTTTTTTTTTTAGTGGCCCTAATACTCTTCCGTAAATATGAAATCTGAATCATTTAAAAAGCAGTTTTTTCCCAGGCCTGTCTCTATCCGTGGTGCTGATTGTGGATCACGTGACCGTCGGTCGGCGTGTGTGTTTCCGCCTCTCGTTTCCATTGTGTGTATTTTCTGCCTGACCAACAAACCAAACCAAACCCAAACAGCTCGACCTGCACTTTTGATTCACCGTCGCAAACAATGAGCCGCTAACAGCTGCTGCTCTTCCTCCTCTGCGCCATTTTTTTTTTTTTTTTTCCACGTCGACGGCGGAGAGATGGACACCGAGTTCAGCAGCGGCCTGGAGAACCCTCTGTACGGAGAACTGAAGGTGTTCTGCTCCAGGATCAGAGAGGCTTACAGCCAGCTCAAGGAAGACCTGACCCCCTACCGAGATGACCGCTTTTACAGGTACACACACACACACACACACACACACACACACACACACACGCACGCACGCACGCACGCACGCACACACACACACACACACACACACACACACACACACACACACACACACACACACACACACACACACACACACACACACACACACACACACAGACCAGACATTACAAATGTGTTTTTTTTTTTTTTTTTTTTTTACAAAACATCTCTTAAATCTTCAACCATGGACTCCACCACTGAAGGTGTGCTGTGGTATCTACAACATTTTATTTATTTTTTGAGCAAAATTGATCCACCTGACTGAGATGTTCATTTGTGGATTGGATTACAAGCCCGATAAAACAAGTGTCAAACTCGAAGCCCGGGGACCAAATCCGGCCCTTCAAAGCATCCAATTCGGCCCCCAAGTGAAAGTCAAAGTGACAGAGAAACCATTAGTCATTGTGTAAATCAGTGGTTCTCAAACTTGTTTGGTTCAAGTACCCCCTGCCTCCTGAACAAATGTATTTCTATAGTTTTTATCATTTACGCTGATGTCATCTCCCACCTGGTGTGGGACAAAGACCACTTTGTGTGTGTGTGTGTGTTTTTTTAATGTCATTTTGTGTGTTTTTGGTCTCATTTTGTTGTGTTTTGTCTGTTCTTTTTATTATTCAGTATATTTTTTTTCTCTATTTTGTGTCATTTTGTGAGTTGCTGGTAATATTTAGTATGATTATCATTTTTAACTAAAAATAAACATCACAGAACCCCATATTTTTACTAATTTCATTTGCTAATTTTCCTCTTTCTCTCTTTCTCTAGAACTTTTTCTAGTGCCACCGTGTACCCCTAGTGGTACACATACCCCCATTAGAGAAACCCTGGTGTAAATAACCAAATATTTGTAGTCATAGTTTCTGTTATATCTCAGTCACACTTAAAGCTGATACCCAGAGTTTCTGAGAAATGAATGTTTATGTATAATTTCTTTTGAAATTATAAATAATTATACATAAATACCTTACTACTCTTTTACTATGGTCTACTGCCGGTGGTCATTCATATACATTCATGTATATTAGTCCCTCCTTTGTTCTATAGACCCCAAAACAAATGGAAACAATCGCAGAGTGCGCCCAGCCAATAGGCTTTGACTTCCTGTTTTTGAGACTGTCAATCAAAGTGAATGTGGAATTGTGCACGGAAACAAGGCCGCGCGTCACAACAGCAAACAGATAAATATGATTTTGGCTCTTACCTGACCCATAGACCTATATCAATGCGACCTTGTTATGTTCCGCAATGTGCGTGCAGAAAAGCAGAGGCGTGGCTTCTGGTAGATTGCAGAGGCAGGTGGAGGAAGTGGAGCTGTTATGGGCGGGACATCGACACGTTTCTCAGAAACTTTGGATATCAGCTTTAATACACACATTCAATGAAACGTCACAATATTTGCAGGGCTCCCAGTTTCCCCTTGCATATAGAACATTACGACAGTCATTTCTAATCACAAATTGTTAAAGAATTCGCAATTATTTTTTTCCGAAAACCTGCACATTTTCACAATTTATTCAACAACATTTCACCAAATTAAACCAAAATTGGTCACAAAACTTGGGTATTGTCGGTGCGCTCCATACTTGACATATAAGCTCGGGCCCAACAAAGTTGAAATTAATAATTTCTCCAATAATTCCACTAGAGATCAAACTGGTCTGTATTTGTCTCCTTTACTAAAAGGAGTTTGACACCCCTGTGGTAGAAGATAACATGGGATGTTTATCAATTTTGATTTGTAACCACTTACATTATTGTGCACTGAAATAAGTCCCACTAATGGTTTGGCTTTAGATTATGGTGCACGTTGGAATATGATTATCATTAACATTTGTACTCATGTGGTCAAACAAAGCACCTTTCACTGGTTTAGGACTGGAATCCTCACACTGTTTTATGCCACTTACCATCAGAACCAGTATAAACTTCCTTTGGCTCCTATTGTTTGGTAGACGGTGGTACCAGTTAGCCTTTTACTGCGGTGGACCTGAGACCTTTTTTTTATGGAGTTTGCATGTTCTCTCCATTGGTGTTGGAGATTTCCTTTAAAAGATATGTTCATTGATCACTGGAAGATACAAAAAGTTTGTTTTTGTGCTTATTTTCTTGTTAATCCACCATATGGGTAGCAACTGTACTTATATAAATATTATTGCCACTGTACTTATAATTATGGACACACTTTGTGTTTATTAGAACAGATGTTCTGTTGTACAGTAACTCATTGGTGTCCAAGTCCAGTCCTAGAGAACTCCTGTCCTGCTCATTTTAAATGTCTGACAGCTTCATCACACCTGTAGCTAATGTTCCATTAGGCTGCTTTGCTAAAGGCTAAAAAAAAAAAAGACAAGCTACTTTTTACAATCATTGGAGGCAGGGTGAGGAGGCCTTTAAAACATACGGGACACTTGCCCTCCAGGACTGGACTATTCTAGATGTTTGTCTCTTTCAAATATAATATTATTACCTCATATTTTCACTGGCATTCATTTATTTGTTTGTTTCTCTGTTAGCAGGATTACATCAAAAGTACTTCATGGATTTTGACATCATTTTATTCAAAAATACACCTTAGGTCATGGAACATTCCATTTCATTTTGGAGGGGATCCGGATCAATATACCAATCGAACATCTTTATGAAATTTGACTCATCATTTATCTCAACGAGTTTCATGTGGATGGGATCCAGATTGTACATTTAATTGTGATGTTTTTTTTATTTTATTTTATTTTTTACAAAATGGGGGTTCCCATACATTTGAACCTACTGTATCATTATTAATGGGGATAGACATTTCTTACAAGACTTTAAAGTGTGAATGTCATCGTACGAGGATCAAGATCACTGATCTAAATAACTGACAATATCGTTTTCTATTTTATAGGCAATATAGAAACTTACAATAATGCCTGTAACATGATATATTTGATTTATTTTATATCTTATTTTATATTAAAATACTTGTTTTAGGGGTTGCGGCTTTCACTACTTCTCAGAACTTGAAAACGCACAGTTAGATGATCCCTAAAGTTTGCCCTAACTCAGGTCTTTATTTAAACAAGCCACACTACAGAACTCACTCACACGTGCTGTCTTTTAGGGGAGAAAAAGACAAAAGTGGCACATATTGCGCAACTGTTTGCAGCTAAATGTGCCTGTGTGGCATTTTGCATCAGCAAATTTTACCCAGAATTGTCTTTTTGGGAAGACTTTATATCGTATATTGCCATTTTGGGCAACAAAAAAAAAAAAAAAAAATATATATATATATATATATATATATATATATTGAGATATGAGTTTTGGTTAATATCGCCTAGCTCGAGTTTAGTCATTTATGTCTTTTGGCTTTAAATTTGTATTTTGATTTTGAGATTTCATTTAAAAATCATCAGGACTTAATTCTTAGAATTCTGTCTTAAATCACAGAGTTATTGTGTTATTTATTATTTATAAAACCAAGTATCTGTGCTGAAGGAAAAAAAAAGGGAACAAACATTATTTGTTTAATCAAATTTTATTGACAAATTGCAAGTTTACAAATCAGTAAAACTACATAAAGGGAACAGAGAACAAAGTCAGGGAAAACATCACTACTAGGAATAAAACAAACACAGGCATCACAGTATGTCACTTGAAGATGAAGGTACATTTTTGGTTTTTCAAATACTTTGAAGTATTCATATAATAACTAAACTCAATTAAGAAAATATGAAAACGTGGAAGGAGTTTTGAGTATTTTTATTTATGAATATGGAATTTAAAAAAAAAAAAAAAAAAGGAATAAACGTCATATTGGCCCCGCCCACACGATGACGTGTACTCCAGGTGTCGCAGTCTCAAGTCTTCCGACGCGGATGTAGCTAATATTTTAAACCTTCACTTTTCCGTCACGGAGACAGAGTACCGAGAGAAATGGAGCTGTAAGTACACGAACACTTTCGTTCAACGTTGTCGATATGTAGAGACTTTTATTGGTGCTTTTATTAACTCTGCTGAGGTGCACAGCTGTTACAGTTAGCCCACTGTTAGCACGGATGCTAACACTCACTGTTGACATCGTCACTACACGCACACACACAGACACTGACACAGACACTGACACAGGCTGGGTTTCTCTACGTGTGCTTATCCAACGTGTTTAACAGAACTTTCTCTACTTTCTGTGTCAGACTGGCTCCCATGCGGCTCTACACTCTCTCCAAAAGACACTTTGTCCTGGTCTTTGTAGTCTTTCTGATATGCTTCGGCCTCACTGTCTTCATCGGCATCGCAGGTTTGTAAAACAAATAGAAGTTAAACACTGTGCAAAGATGAGACGACATGTCAACACTGCATGATGGAGGGACTGCATTAGTCATTTAAAGATGACACGATAAACCAACCGGTCTGTGGCTCAGAGCTGTCACTGCTAATATTTACACATCTTTAGTCACATGTGGGGAATACTGAAGGTAATGCTTTCCTTTTTATCCAAACATCAACGTTTTTGATCATTTATAAAGTGTATAATTTACTTTACATCCAAATCGGCCCGCAGGAGAAAGTAAAAATGACTGAGAAAACTGTGTTAATGACCAAATAATTTAGTTGCAAAGGGGTGTGAAATATCTGGCAAATTTTCCAAAGGAACTTAAGTTCAGTAATTTTGGTAATATTCCAAAAATAGAAACTTTATATGTGAAATAGTTGTTGAAATTAGGCTGAAATTGGGAGTAATTTTAAATCACTGTATCACATCCAAACACATTTTGGCATCCTTGTAAAATAATACACTTAAAAAGAAACAAATTTCAACAGTTTTATTTGGAAGTAGAACTTTACAACGACTCGAGCATTTTTGAATTTGTTACAAATTCAATATAATATTTGCAGAGGTTGGCAGTTTTCCCATGCTTGTATTCCACGATGGAAGTCATTCTTACTCTCCAATTGTAGCTCAATCCTTAAATTATTCGACAAAATGTACCTAAATTAAATAAATATAGTTACTACCTATTGCTTGAATATTGTTGGTGCCTTATATACAGGGTTCCCGCGGATCCTTAAAAGTCTTAAAACTTGGCATTAAATTTATGAATCTACAAATAAGGCCTTACTTGTCATTAAATATCTGAGCTGGTGCAACGTGTCACTAATCCTGATTGCTCTGTATTTGTAACACAATAAAACAAACATGATCAAAACACTGTTTTAATAGTTTTATGCCAACATGTCTTAAGTATTACATCTGTACATGTACCCTCTTCCTTATCAAAATTAGCTTAAATTGAGAATAATATGGAGTTAGCTCAAACTAACAGCGCAACTGAGTTGTATGTTGAATTGAATATTCATGAGATTTGCCATTACTAGTTATCTTTGCTCAGAGAAAGTTAATCCACTCCATATTCTCTCATCCTTGTCTGCACCGCTGACCTTTTGGGTTTAAAGCAGGATGCGTCAAAGATGTGGCTTGTCCATGCGTTCTTAGTGATGCTACTTTTTGATCCTTAGATTTCAGCTCCTCCTATTGTTGTGAAACAAAATTCACCCAAAATGTTTTTTTAAATAGATTTGAAGTATTTCCACAATGGGAAAAAATGTACTCGCATCTTACACATTTGAACCGATACGGTACCGAATCGATGCCCCGGTAACAATTTTTTTGTACTTTTGTGTTTATGTGATAATAAATGTTACATTATTTAACAATATAATCTAAAGAAAAATGAAATATTTTAACATATTTATTTATCAATGTGTAAATATTATAAAAATACTTAAAAAAAACATTGCAGTTGTTTTACCGATGTTTTCAACATGAAAACCCTAAACTACAACTACCCAGTGTTTTTTTCTTAATAATGCACATATTAAAACCTGCTCTACGTACACCTATTCCTTGTACTTTCCCCTCTGGAAAATATGTGGGATTGTGCAGAATGCTGTAGTTGAATTCGTTGATCCGAGGCTGTCAAACTGTGCACACACCGCACAGCCTGTTATGCATACAAATGGAGAACACACAACACACACACACGGCAGGGAGCAACGACACAACAATAACAGACTTTATCAGCATATTTATATTTTGTATGGTCCCTCTAAAATGCTTTGCACTGCACACCGATTGTACCAAAACATGGTACGGTTTGATTTCACATGAATCGGTACTCTGTAGTACGGGTACTAGGTGTACTTCACTGTTAGGGTTTTACTCTACTACTACAATAAGATGGACATATTTGTGTTTTGTTGTTGTAGGTCCAAAGATAATTACAGAACAGGAACACAATGGTGATCAGTTACTGATGAAGAATGTTTCAGTTAAGGTGAGAACGTTTCATTTTATAGGGTTCCTCAAGCACTCGTTAAATATTATTGTTCTCTCACTTTCACTAAGTGATGCTGTAGCATTGAGTGTATGTGTTATAACGCTGTGTATGTTGCGTTATAACGCTGTGTATGTTGCGTTATAACACTGTGTATGTTGCGTTATAACACTGTGTATGTTGTGGTATAATTGTGTGTTTGCAGACTGGGCCCTTCAATCTAGTGTCTCCTCCTCTCACCACCTACAACCAGCAGCTTTGGCTCACCTGTGTGATGCAGGCTGAAAACAGCAACTGTAAGAGAGAGAGAAAGACACACACACACACACACACACACACACACACACTATTAACAGACGTTACTGTTTGTGACAGTGGGAGATTTCAAGCAGCGCTTTGACATCAGCATTGAGTTGAAGGGAGTGATGCAGGACGCCAGTGTGACACACATAAACACTGCTCTCCACAAGCCTCGGACGCTACACTGTGGTGCTGTAAGTGTTGAGCCCCATCCATCCATCCATCCATCCATCCATCAATAAGTTGGGCCCTATAAAATCTATTTCATTTTTTTCCAAATTCTGTTTTCCACATTAATTTACATTTATTTTTTTTTAGGAATATTTATACATTTTTTCATAAAATATTAGTTTTTAACTCCTGTGAGGAAAAAATATAAATCATAATTAAAAAAAAAAAAGAAAAGCATAATTGAACAAAAATGTATGTGAAAATAAATAATTTAAAACCCGTGTGTAAGCTATATTGATTTTATTTTGGTGTCATGCACATACGTCCTCAGCCCACATGGGCTTATAAGGCACTGAACCAAAATAAACAACAAAAAGATGGCTACAAAAACAGTGACAAAGAGTATCTAACCTTAAACATTCTGCACAAAACTTCTCAGACACTTGTCTTTTTTTCCTACGCTTTACAAATAAAACAGGCAAAAGTGTCTTTACAACCAACTCATAATTTTCCCCTCAGGCATCCAAAAACATCTGGATTAGACAAATGTACACGTTTAAATAACACATTTAGTAAATTAAAATAAAGTGGACAATACAGGACAAAATTAGACTCACCCTCCACCACTTCCAATTAAACGGTTGATATAAGTTTGACTGACGTGGATTATTCTGACTGCTCATTGTTAATTTTTTATAATCATATGTCATATAAAGATGTATGAAGTGTAGATTTTTCACAATCTCCCAAATTTTGTTTCCGTGTCTATTTACTTGTTTTTGTTTCATCGGCTTTCCCTGATCAGATGTTATTACTTTAAAAAATCATGCCAAACATGCTTAATACAGTTAATTAGTATTATCAGAATCAACTTTATTGACTAAGTAATGTATTGAATACACACGAGGAATTTGTCTTGGTGAACTGGTGGTTATTAGTTTCATATTCCTCCACGGAAATTGTGCCAAATGCAACAAGTATTTGCGTGAGATTTGATGTCTGTCTGATGTGTAGCTACACATCCGACCACCTGTTTTACGCTAGAAAATTGCATGGAAATGTGATATTATCCCAGTATATGTTGGTGAGGGTTAAGTCCAGCTATTTCCATTTCACTAGGCATCACATTACATCATAATTTGCACGAGAATTGACATTTCCATCTCTGACCATCTGTTTACGGTGGAAACATTTGCATGTAAATGCGTGATATTGTCCCAAAACATGCATGTGATGTTATATTTCCTGTTGTATTGCAATTTGGACTGATTTTGTTTGAAAAATGATTAAAAAACAAAAAAAATCAACTAATAATAATAATAATATTGCCATTTTTGTTTCAGCAAGCAAATTCCGTTTTTTCTGTCTGTTTTCTGCAATAATGGAAAATAGGAGCCCCATTGTTCATTATAAATGAGTTCAGCACTTTACCCACACACTGCTGCACAACCTTGTTTACATTCACTCTAAGCAGCCCTCACTCATTATTAATATTAGAATACTTAGGTTGTAGTGTATAATATAGTATATAGTATAGTAGGGCTGGGCGATATATCGAATATACTCGATATATCGCAGCTTGTAGTCTGTGCGGTGTTGAAAATGACCATACCGTTAAACTCGCGGACTTTTTTTTTTTTTTTTTTTTTTTTAAATATCTTAGTGGCATTATGCACAAAAGGTGCACTTAAATTTAGTGTTGTTTTGAAATGTCATCTTAATGACAACATGCACAAAAGGGCACTATTTGTTTTTAAAATATTGTAGTGGCATTATGTACAAAAAGTGCACTTTAATTTTGTGTTTTGAAACGCCATGTGAGTTGCATCCTGCACTAATGTCTTGTTTTGAAATGTCTCTGTGACAATTTTGCACAGAACGTGCACTTTCTGTTGACAATTTTATGTTTGAGCCACTCACTGTTTAATAAATACAGTTATGTCAACTTTGACTTAGTTGTGATATCCCCTTTTTTGCATGAAAGTTTAAAATTGGCATATATTAATGCAGTATGATCAAGAATGTTTTAATGTAGACATATAGAATCATCATACTGGTGTGATTTTGTGCATCAAAGTATTAATTCAAGGGTAATGCAAAATATCGAGATATATATCGTGTATCGTGACATGGCCTAAAAATATCGCGGTATTTATAAAAGGCCATATCGCCCAGCCCTATAGTATAGGTTTGGGACTCTGTTTTATTGTAGTGATGTTAACATCGTAGTTTCTACTGGTTTAGGACTCACAGTGATGTAGTTTGTGTTTGTCTCCTCCTCCCTTACAGAAATGTGATGAGATCATTGTTCTCCATCTGGCGTATCTGAACTACACCCAGTACCAGGTGGTGGTCACATTCAGAGGCCTTAAAAACACCACTTATGATATTATGGTTAAGTTTGTGGTGAGTCAACACTTATTTTTTTTGCTTCAACTATTGGAGGACACGTTTCTCACGTCCTTGTTTATTTTCATCCTCAGTGGAAAACTTACAACCCAACGTTCTCACAAGTGGAGATCTGGTTCCGGTTCGTCTTTGTGGTTTTGACCTTCGTGGTAACGGTGAGAAAAATAAGCTTGTTGTAAATGTTGTAAATGAGTGCTTAATCTCCCTCTGTGTACCAGTGCTTGTTTGCTCACTCACTGAGGAAGTTTTCCATGAGGGACTGGGGCATCGAGCAGAAATGGATGTCTATTCTTCTTCCGTTGCTTCTACTGTACAACGGTGAGAATCCCTCCTTAGCGTGCATGTTCTTTATTATAGTATATTCTCTACAGTCAGATTATTCTCATTAAATAACAGCTAAATGGATAAAAAACTTGTTTATTCACGAGTGTTTCTGGTATTGTTACGGTCCCATGTAGGGATGTCACGATTAATTGTGGCGATTAACTTCACAACTAATTTATCATAACAGTTCCTAAATACTCAAAATTTTCAGAAATGTAATTTCTGTTAGTGAACATTTACTATTATTACTTTTATTATTATTACTATTATTACCTCCTGTTGCTTTCTCCCATTTGTATTGATCAAAAGGTAATACAGGCACTTTCATTTTCTATGAATTTTTTTTGGTAATGTAACGTAAAAATAAAATTAAAAGACCAAAATAATAGATGTACATTTTATTGGGACACATACAGTAAGATTAGACAAAAAAAAAATTAAGATTTTTAACTGACATTCCCCCTGAGAATTAATGTTTATATTTATTTAACTGTATTTTTTATTTATTATTATTATTCACTTGTTAAATGAGATTATAATTTTTTTGTTAATGTATTATTTTGTTATTAGAGCATCCGAAGATGTAAATAAGTGAACGTCAAGACCTTTGAGGAGTGTTCATGTTATTTTTATTATTACTATTCATGTTAGTGTGAAATAAATACAATGTAAATATAATCGTGATAATTATAAATATTTATTTGACAATAATTGTACCAAGAAAGTCTGTAATCGTGACATCCCTGTTCACATGATGATAATGTGGATGAATGGTTCCCAACTGTTACAGTATTGTGGTTTGTGGTTTTTTTTATTTGTACAACTGTTTGTGTTTGTTCCTTGTTTTCCAGATCCTTTCTTCCCACTGTCCTTCCTGATCAACAGCTGGTTTCCTGGTACATTAGATACTTTCTTCCAGGCTCTTTTCCTGTGCGCTCTCCTGCTTTTCTGGCTCTGTGTTTACCACGGCATCAGAGTCCAGGTGAGATCAGCTTTCTCTTCTTTGTTGGTGTTTAACTTTGCTTTTCCTGACTCATGTGTTTGCTGCTACAGGGTGAGAGGAAGTTCCTCACCTTCTACCTTCCAAAGCTGGTCATCGTCGGCCTTTTGTGGCTCTCGGCCGTCACACTCGGCATCTGGCAGACGTGCGTACGACTATACACAGCCTGGATGAAGAGCGTGTGTGTGTGTGTGTGTGTGTGTTCCACCCTGAGACATTTACTGTTTGTTCTACTTTTCAGGGTTTACGAGCTACAGGATCCAACATATTTGTACAAAGTGGATATAGCCAACTTTCAGGTCAGACTTGTGTCTTGAGTCGAGCTGGAAACACTTTGAAACGTGCTTTTAATGGAGTATTGTGTTGGTTTCTCCAGGGAATGAAAGTGTTCTTCCTGATAGTGGTGGTTCTCTACGTTCTCTACCTGATATTCCTGATAGTGCGAGCTTGTTCTGAGCTCAGGAACATGCCTTACTCTGGTATCCATTCCTCACACACCACCACACCACATTCACTGTGATTAACACAGTGTTCACACAGTTTCCCTTCCATCAACAGATCTGCGGCTCAAGTTTTTGACGGCGCTGACGTTCGTGGTGCTTGTCATAAGGTTTGTTATTAGGAATAAAAAAACTAAAATAAAAAAACACCGATATAAATTTCAAAAGTTCACGAAATAAAACCAAGTAAAAAAGTTTTAAAGGAGCACAGCAGGATGCTTTTAATGCTGTTGTCTAACTTTGTGATTGAATAAGCATATCCTATAATAAAGCACATGTGTTGAGTGTTTATAATAATAGAAATATATTAATACTGCTTAATTTAAAAAATTTAAAGTTACAGGTGATTCCTGAAAATTTCAAGCTACATTTTGGATTATTTATTATATATTTTTGGCAGGTCTCAAAACTTTTGTTACAGAAATTAGAAATAATTTAAAAATAAAAACAGTTAGATTAGTACATTTCTTTTCATTTTTTTTTAATTTGTGAAGCAAAAACCCTTCCACACGCTGTCTCACGCAGTCAAATAGTTTTTCATCAGTCAGATTTGTCACACTTTTATTATGCTTTATTGGGAATTTTTTTATCATCATATCACAAGTATCTGATATTGTGAGTCCTATGTAGATGCTATTTCATATCGTATGGTGATTGTTATACCAGTCTTTGCCGTTTTAAGTTTGATGAGCGTGATTTTCCTCCTCTTTTCTTCAGTATGGTCATCCTCTACCTGAGGTTTGGTGCCAAGGCTCTTCAAGACAATTTTGTGGCAGAATTGTCGACTCATTACCAAAACTATATCCTTTGAGTTGAGTTTGTTTGTTGATTGATGTCGTTGTGTAGGATGAGGAGGATTTTCCTTTATTCCAGACTTTACCAGCTGAATTTTTATCCTTCTACGGGCTGCTCAACTTTTACCTGTACACGTTAGCATTTGTGTATTCACCTTCTAAAAATGCCCTCTATGGTAAGTGATAGAATGAAGTCATCATCCAAGATTTTCACTTTGTTAATTTAGTAGTTTTTCTTCATCACTGGACCTTTAAAAGTGGACTGAAAAAGAGTGAGTGCGTTTAAATCAATGGAACGAAGGTGAACTTTCAGGTCCCACCTGTGCCCATTGCCCCCCCCCACATAATCCTGACAAATAACACATTTTCAAATGTATTGAACTAACGGTAAAAAGGAACTAAATTAAATCAATCTGCATAAAAAAGCAAATGTAAAAGTGCAGTTGTCAAAATTGCCGGAAATAACAAAACATTGTTTGCAATCTGTGACTAAAAGCTTAAGACAACAAAAAAGGGAATTAATTGTTTGAGTCAGCTATTGAAAGTTTAGTATTGTTCTCCATGTGAATTACATGCCAGTGGAAATCATTGTTTTTTGCACTTTAGTTCCACGTTACCAAAGCAAATCCCCAAAAATTGTATTTCAACAAGTTGTTAGGAATATGAAGCCCAACATAATACACAAAAGAACTCCCAAAACACACAAATGGCAGCAAAATTTATAAAATACACAAAAAATTGCCAAAATACACAAAATGATGCATAAAACATAAAATGACAAAGACAGACACAACAAACACTTAAACAAACAAAATGACTACAAAAACACACAAAGACAACAAAACGTTACAGAATACCTCCAAAGACACAAACTGTTAACAAAATAACAGGAAAATACAGAAAGTGACCCCAGAAACACACAAATCAACAACGAAATGCAGAAAATGATGGAAAAATGCACACAGTTTAAACAAGAACACAAAAAAATAAAAACACCCATAATCACTCAATCACCCCTAAAATACAAACTGAGAAAACACCAAAACCACAGACAAAGATGCTCTGATTGATTCATTTTTCTAAATGCTGACATAAATGTTAATCATGTGACCAACATTTGCTTTAAAGCCATTCCACTCTTCACTTGTTGATGTTAAAACATTTGATTATTTCATATATGTTTTCTGTTCCCAGACTCCCAGTTGAAGGACAATCCAGCGTTCTCTATGCTGAACGACTCGGATGATGAAGTGATTTATGGGTATGTATTTGGCACCTTGAGCTACTGCATGTTATTAAACTTTAACACACACATGCCTTTGATCCTAAAGGAGCGACTATGAAGACATGCCTTTGCAAAACGGACGTGCCATCAAAGCAACAGCAAAGTACCAGGATGAAAGCGACAGTGACTGAGATGCTTTTTTCATCTCCTGTTTTGCCACAAACACACTTTGTTTGCTAATATGAAACGGTGACTGTATGTGTACATAGGTATATTTTTAATGATTCCATGTCTACTGAATGTACTGTACTTTGGAAGGGTGCGGTTTACCACTATCATTTCTTCACTGACAAATATCAATGCAAAACATTGCTGTTTTTACCAGTTTGAACCAACATCAGCAGCATTAAAATGTCAGCTATGGTTATTATAAATGATTGGGGGAAAATCACTCGTTTATTGCCTTGTTTCTCCTCTGTGCTGTTTACATCATTTTTGTTTTAGGGTTTTTGTGAGAATACCCATAATTCCATTAGACACAGCTGAAGTTCTCTGTTCACTAGAGCTGCAACTTTATTATTGCACTTTTCAAAAGTCTTATTTATTTCTGCCAAGACATAAAGATACTTGGTTTGTGGATTATTTTTCAGTAAATGGATGTTTAGTGTCTGATTCTTTTCTTTTGCCAACATGTATATTTCTCACACTACTGGCCAAATATATGATGCCTTTGCTAACATATGATTATTGTTTCGTATTCTTCCATCATTTAAGTTTGGTGCCAATAATAATAATGACATGATGTCTTTTATTTTCTCAAAGTGGAAATAGTGAAAGATTAAAAAAAGAAAATCATGTAACCAAATGATTCTGTTCAATTTCTTCTTTGGTGTTATGTCCAAAAAGTGCCTTGTCCTAATGCCACTCCTGTATTGTCATATTTGTAAATAATTTCACTTTAAGTGTCTATTAATGTTTTGTTGTGAATGTGTCGGATAAGGATTTTTTTCTTTTTTTCCTCCATTTTTAAAGTGTTTGAAGTACATTTTGCTTTAAAAATAAAAAGCTGTACATGTATAGCAGCAACATGTCCTCTGTAAATAAAGCCAAGTATATACTGTATGTACATCTGCATGGTATTTGATCTACATCGATTAAAGTGAGAGCATCGTTTTTATCAAACTAACCCGGCAGTCTTCATTTTCATTAATTTTAGTCAAGAGTCTTGACTAAAATACAACTTGGTTTTAGTCAAAATGTAGTCATTAGGCCTATTTCAGTTATAGTCTTGGTACAGAGTTAACTAAAATATAAAGCATAAGAGTTTATGTTTACATTTGGCCATGTATTAGCCTGATAATGGATGGTATTAATGCTTAATGTAAATACACAGACTAGATTTGATGTGGTCGATGTGTAAAACCTTATGAGCCGCCTTATTTCCACAAACACGACTATTTTGCTTCCTATTGGATCACTTACAGGCTTGTCCCGCCTTCCCCACAACAAAAGTACTTTTGATTGGATAAAAAGCAATTTCCCCTGGGATTAATAAAGGAATTCTGATACCTTCAAAAAAAAAGAAACAGTTGTGATGGATTTCATCCCATGTGAACATAGTTTAATACTTATTAATTGATTAAAATATCAATATATTTGATATAATTTTCATTCATGTGTTTTTTTTTTTATATCTCATAATCTCGATATTGCAACGTAAAAAAATGTCGATTAAAAAACGTGAAGAAAATGAACAGGTGCTGCCTTGTTTTGTCTAAAACTGCCTGGCCCCAACCATTGCTGCCCAGCAGCTATAAATAGTCTTACTTCTTCTAAATCAGTGTTTCTCAAATAAGGGTACATGTACCCCTAGGGGTACGCGATGAGAGAGAGCGGGAAAATTAACAAATGAAAGCATTAAAACTATGGAATTTTACAATGTTTATTTTTAGTTAAAAGTTATAATCATGATGGAAATTATCTTGATTAAAACATGAACTAAAAACACAAGGGGTGTGATGGGAGACGACTGGAAATGATAAAAAACTGTAGGAATAATTCTATTCAAGAGGCACTAAATACTGTTTCATTCCATTTATTTACAAGATGAGATCCTTTAAAATGTGTGTTATCCCTCATTCATTCCATCATTATGCTCTACAGCTGTTTTTTTTCATAGTGTTCTGAGCAAAACGTTGTTGGACAAAGGTGGTACTTTTATACAGAAATAGGAGAAAAGCTTGAGAAACACTGTAACCAGCTGGATCCAAAACCCCATTAAATGTTCAGATGGCCAGGCCAAACACACTGACGATGCAGTACATGGACTTGTTTTCCCACGTCACAGAACAGTTTCCTGTAGGGCACAGTACAAACGTACCAATCATTAGGTTCTATTCTATATCAATCACAGCATTCATCAACACATTTGACCTACAACGTCTTGGTTTCAGAAAAGGAGATAATGTAAACGGATGTAGTTGATCAGAGAATTAGAGAACATGACATGGTGATACAGCAAATTAACGCCTTATAAAATAATAAAAACCACTGTCATAAAGTAATGTGCTTGTTCTCTTATTTCATGCTTTGTTTATTTTGAGTTGGTTGAAGGTGAAGAGGAAGCAATGTTTATCAATAATAATAATAATAATAATAATAATTAATAATATTTGTTTTATCCTCAGAAAGCCAATTACAACTACGTTCTCAATTACTAAATTTCAATTACAATTAATCACAATTACTGAGCCTGACATAAATAATAAAAGTTAATCTTCCTCTTGTGTTAGCTTTCAGTTAGCATCTCTTATGATAACAGGTCCTAAATCAACTGTAAAATACACTAAAAACAAATATCTATAATATTATTTATTTCCTATCTATTGGTTATGTTGTTAGGCTTCCTAATCAATAAAAATATAGGTTTTTAATATTTTTGGTGGAGGTATACCCTTAGACTTATTTTTTTTTAAATGGTATAAAGTGTGAGAAAGCTTGTAATGAAACATATTTTGATGATTGTTAACTACATATATGTGTAGAACTGTACATAGAACTGTAACGTGGTTGCCCACTTTTGAGTTGAATTATTGAATTGACAATTTTTATAACATTTTCATGGAAATTACAATTACAAAGTCAATTACTGTATCTACACTCAATTACAACAGCAACATAGTTTCAAAATTACAATTACAATTATAATTATCAGTTATGCAATGACAACTATAATTGACCCCAACCCTTCTTTGTAGTAATGAAACCACAAAACCACTTTTTTTTCTGCTAATAAATAAATTGTATAAAAAATAAAGTAGTGTTGTTGATTGATTTTTGTCCAACTTTTGACATTTTAGTGAAATTATTTAGATTTGGTGTATTTTGTAGTAAAATATGAGTGACTGCCCTCTATGGGTTAAAACCCGACTATTACAAGTGAATTTTGCCATTGGCTGATAATGGTGGTTTGTGACGTTTTGGTGTTGGTTATCAAAACTGTTGGCTCCGCCCCTTCTATAAAAACTATCACCTGTGGACTCTGTGGTGGTGAGTAGGTTGGATTGAGAGAATTGTGAATTGAGAGTTATGGTGAGTAATGAGTAGCTAATTAGCATAGCATAAATCGCTCTTTGAGTATTTATTACATAGACTGGGCGTGTCTTAACTGCTCCAGGAGCCACGCCCATAATCAAGGCGTTGTTGAGTTACTCTGTAAGTGACCAACTGACTGCACGTGTTGCATGAATAGAATCTTCTTACCATCTGTAGTGTTGTCCCAGAAACATGCAGAGGCCGACTGAACACCAGCTCCAGTCTTCTGCATTATGACACATGTGACTGATGGAGAGAAACGAGTGATGATGAGATTAATACATGAAAAGAACATAAATAAACATTTCTGAGACAAAACAAACACACACATACTGTACCAATGTATTTGAAAGGTTTTCCCAGTTTGCTGAGCTGACTGAGACTTTGCTCCACTACGTTAGTGGTCCACTGGTTCACTCTGTTCTGCTGGTAGGCATTGTCCCCAATGGTCACTTCAATAGACTGAACACAAACAGGTATGGAATGGAGGGTATGTACACGTGACATTTTTCTAGTTTCAACTAAATTTATTGAAATTCATTTTAGTTTAGGAGCCAAACTCAGAGCACATTTTAGACAGGAAGCAAACAATTTTAACATTGATCTGCCTTAGTTTTCACTTCCACGTATAAATAATAGAAACAATGAGGAACTGATGATATCTAAGCAATAAATGACTGATATTAGTCCCTGCAGGATCTTTATTTAAGAAAGATCCTTGATTTTATCACATTTTTTTTTGTTAAGTTTGGGGAATTTTGAGGAGTATTTTAAGAAAATGGCAGGATTTTGGAAAAATGTATAGTTTTTTTTTTATTTATTTTTTTAATTGAGAATAAAAATGACTGCCATCATGTGATATAAGCACAGAAAATCTGAAAATAATGTGGAGTTTCATTGAATTTGTGTATTTGGTAGGGGTGTGAAAAAAAATCGATTTCACTATATATTTAATTTTTTGGGTGCCGACTTTAAATCAATTTTTTAAAATCAATTATTAATATATATATATATATATATTATCAATATTTTTGTTTATATTTCAGTAATTACAATGCATTCAATGTGTTGCAATGGTTACTTGTTGCACTTTATTTTATGATGACAGTGTGTAACACTGTATTTTCTTTTTTTCAGTGAAAATGTGCAAAAGTACTAATAATAAATAATAAATAGGATGTTTTGAAGCAAATAGTTTTGACTCAATTTGTCCTGTGAATGATCAATATCTTCTGATGAACATATACAGCAACTTGATTTTTAATTTCTACGTTTAATTTTGATATCAACTGGGTAGAATATCGAGATATATCGCAATGATATCGTATCGTGACACAAGTATCGCGATACGTATCGTATTGCAACATCCTAACCAATACTCACCACTAATATTTGGAGGGGCTGATGTATGTACATCAGAATTAGTTTGTAATTTACACAATAATTCATGTTTTCTCTGTCATTTTTTACTTTCTTTTAAGGACCAAATTGGATACTTTAAAGGGCCGGATTTGGCCCCTGGGCCTTGAGTTTGACACAGGTGAGCTAAAAGAGTATCTCTTCTAAATTAGCATTTTTTTTTCCTACCTTTTCATTTTAACGTACGGCCCATGCAGGTTATAAATAAATAAATAAATGAATAAAAAGCTTTGGGTATATACAGTAAGTATGATATTTTACGTGATCTTTCTTTGGTCTCTTGGATGTAAATGGGAACCAGAAAAAAATAAAAATAAAAAATGTGTTGCATCCTAATTCCTAAATGGTTTACCTGATTAAAACGCAAATAAAACATTAAGTTCACATTGAAAGCAAAGGTTTCGATTTTATTTCATATAATATTGATGGATTGCGTCACAAAATGCCTAAAATGTATTTACATTTGCTTTAAAACAAGATCTAATTGTGGTTGTTGTTTTCCAACTTCTACATGATCACATGTAAACATCATTTATCTCATTCAAACGGAATAGTCCAAGTCAGCAACGGTGCCTCGCAACGATCACCATAGCAACCGCGAGCCGCTAAGTACCATGGTTGTTGTTGTTAAAAGAAACAAGTATGATTAATTATAGACGTCTACGTTTATTACACACACGTGTGTAGATTCACTCACCTCTTTAACAACTTTCCGAACGTCTTCCACCACAAAAACAGTCTGAGAAAGGAGAGAAAAATGAAATAAATCGAGATAAACACACGGTTACTTTTATAACAGGGATTTTCTGAAACACAACCAAGCTGAACCTTGATTTTATACACAATTTATCGTTTTCATTAAATACAACTTATTCGCTTTTATATCTAAAACAAACATCACCTCATCTGCCAGATCGTCGTCCATATTCGCCATTGCCTGTTTGATCCACTTCCGGTCACATTTTCAGAATAAAAGTATTATCTCCGGCATAACATTGAAATTTACAACTTTAGCAAATGTACATACACATAATGAACTGTAAAGTACAATAAATTAATGTTTTAACCAATTAAAAGTGAAACAGTTTCTGTGGATGGTTGTAGCTCACCATACATCATTTCGTGTTGTTAAAAAAAATAAAAAAATGATAAAGTATAATAATGCAATGATTAGCTCTCATTTGTCTAAAATAATGTAAATAATAATAATGTATTCATAAACGTAGAGGTTGTCACATTTTGGTGTGGTGTAATATAGGGGTTCTCAACTGGTCTCACCCTGGGACCCACATTTTACCACGGTCTTTAAATTATGACCCAGTGTTTTTTAGAATTCAACCACAAATTATTATTTTTCTCAATTAGCTGTTGAAAACACACGTATATAATTTTTTTTAAAAAAAAAAATAAATCTCTATATTTTTCTGAGCAACATGCATTTTACAGCATGCCTGTCAAAAGAAAACTTTCTTTCAAAATAAAAGACAAGTCCAACATGAGAGATATTAAGTATTAATTCATTTTTGACCAGCTGTCCGTGACCCACCCAGTACAGGTCTGCGACCCACTTTTGGGTCCCGACCCACCAGTTGAGAATCACTGGTGTATTAGACCGTAACATTAAAAATTGTCGAAAAAAAAATAAATAGCTGAATCCTAGTTTCCCCTACAATATTAAAAACTACTATATTAAATAATAATCTATTTATACAGTACACGTTGCTGCTGTTTGCTTCAATCCACATAGCTTTCATGGATCCTTATAATAAACATCACACAAACACATTCTAGTTTACTAAACTGTTGTTAAGACTGTCAGCAGTTAACCCCTGCCTAAATAAGGCTAAAGGATAAAATATATGCAAACTGATTTTTATGCCCCAAAACAAAATCCAAATTCATGTACGTAATTGAAAGGGGAAAAAAAAAATTACTGAATAAAAATAGACGCAACAATGAAACGTTATGTACACTTCAATTTTATTCACCTTGAAATAAATTGAAAAACAAACCATTTATTCAAGTAAAAATATATCTAAAACCTCTCATTAAATGAGGAGTTAGGTGACTTTTTTCATGTATTCTTTTTAAAAAATGAATCAAAGGTCAATATATTGCCCTTTTGTCTGTTTTATATTTTTTACGAAATTGTTTGCTTTAAATAGAAACAGAAATTCACACCAGAATCCTAAACTAAACTCTTAACTTAGATGATACATTTATTTCTGAGAGATGGTGAAGGAGTTCTGGTCCATTAGTTCCCCGACTCTCTCCTGAAGAGTGTGAACCACCTCTGCCAGGATAAAAACGTGTGTGTCGTCAAGATCTTTGAGGATGAACTTCTTCCCCAACGCCATGGTTTCATCCAGGTAGAGGAGGAACTGCTTCATGGCAGGATCACTGGTTCCATAAACAAAGAGAAGAAAGCCAACTAAATATTGGCCAGTGTGCACTACTGACATCTGTCATGACATATGTGTACATAGGGAACATATGAAAAATAAAGCTAAAAGTGGAAAGGCACAGTAGCAGTGATAATGCAATAATGTGAAAAAAGACGATATCCAAAGAGTATTATAGTATACTTTCCTGGAGGTGTGCACTTGTATTTAATATGGGGAGAGATTTGTCTCAAAAATATTCACAAATACATCACACGTATTTTATGGATTTTCACATGTATTTTTTAGATTTTCACATGCTTTTTTAGATTTTCACATGTATTGTTTAGATTTTCACATGCTTTTTTAGATTTTCACATGTATTTTTTAGATTTTCACATGTATTTTTTAGATTTTCACATGTATTTTTTAGATTTTCACATGTATTGTTTAGATTTTCACATGCTTTTTTTAGATTTTCACATGCTTTTTTTAGATTTTCACATGTATTGTTTAGATTTTCACATGTATTGTTTAGATTTTCACATGTATTGTTTAGATTTTCACATGCTTTTTTTAGATTTTCACATGCTTTTTTTTAGATTTTCACATGCTTTTTTTAGATTTTCACATGTATTGTTTAGATTTTCACATGTATTGTTTAGATTTTCACATGTATTGTTTAGATTTTCACATGTATTGTTTAGATTTTCACATGCTTTTTTTAGATTTTCACATGTATTTTTTTGATTTTCACATGTATTGTTTAGATTTTCAGATCCACAATTATATCCACCATTTCCGTGTGTTTTCTCATTTATATGTGTGTATTTATTAGGGGTGAGTAATGGCAAGGATGTTGCAATACAATACGTATAACAATACTTGGGCCGCGATACGATATCACGATATTTTACCCAGTTAATATCAAAATTAAACGTAGAGATGAAAAATCAAGTTGCTGTATATGTTCATCAGAAGATATTGATCATTCAGAGGACAAATTGAGTCAAAACTATTTAGTTAAACACATCCTATTTATTATTATTAGTGTTTTTGACCATTTTCAATGTAAGTTAAAGGGGACATATCATGCTAAATCCACTTTTTTAGCCCTTAAATGCATTTTGATGTATATTTAGATTGTTTAGAAGCACAGAAAAGTTCAAATTAATCTCTTCAGGTGCTCCGTTGATATCTTTATATTCTGTTTTGGTTATATTTTTCAATCTGTTTTGATTTTTCTGAACAGATTATATGAAAATAAAATGTCTGTACATACATAAATATTGCAGGCATTACACACTGCCATCATAAAATCAAGTGCATCAAATAACCATTGGAACACATTGAAATCATTGCAACCACTGAAATATTGCACAAACACAAAAATATTGATCCAATGTAAAGAAAAATAATAATATTTTTTTAATTACTAAAAATCAATCAAAATTGTCGATATATCGTGAAACCAATTTGTTTTCTTCTCACACCTCTAGTATTTATCGTGAATTACCATGTGGATGGTGGTGCTCTAGACACGTGGATCAGCAGCTGTGTGTGTGTGTGTGTGTGTCTCAAAATTCAGTTGACACGTGGGCCGTTCCACAAACGCACTTTGCTCAGTCCACAAGCACAAATAAAGATTTAAACATGATAATGAATGATAAATACACACAAAAAAGAAAACACACATGTAAATTGTGGATGTATTTGTGGATCTGAAAAACACGTGAAAATTGGGAATGATCTATTTGTGAATATTTTTGAGACAAATCTCTCCCCATAATTTAATCCCTATTTAATTAACAGTCTTTTATTTCACAATATGTACTGTACATTTTCTTTTTCTTTTCTATGTTTCCTCTTTTCATTCTAAATATTTCTGGAGCATCTGTAAAAAAAAATTAAAAAAAATTACCCTGTAATAAATAAAGTATATGTGATTCTGATAAAGTACTTCTCTAAATTTGTGTATTTTTGTTTTTGTTTGTGGGTTCTTGGTATGACTTTATACATTTTTTTCTCTTTTTGAGTGTTTTAGTTTTGTGTGTTTCTGGTGTTATTTTGTATATTTTTCCTCTTGTTTTGTATGTGTTTTTCTTTTGTGTGTTTATTTTTTTTGTGTTTTTTGTGTGTTCTTTGCATCATTTAGACAAAAAAAAAAAATCCCCTCATTTTATTTTCCTAGTGATCTTGAGCCAATTTGCATACAGGATGAGACCACCCTTCTATTTTTATTCTATGATTCTTTCTTTTAACCACATCAGCTTTAAATACATGGACACTTGCTGCCCAATGATGAACGTACTTCGGAGCATTTTTAATAAATGTAATATTTATTACCATTCAACAAGGACGCCTTTGTGTACGTTGACCATGGTGGGACTGATGGGAATCAGCTAACCTGCAGAATGAAAAGAGGCATTTAAACATATACGGTGTAATCTAGTAAATAGACAAGGTTTAAAATAAATAATATCAAACTTTTTAAGTTATATCACCGTTACTGTCAATTGTTGACATGCTATCATATGTCAAGTAGCTATTGTCCGATGCTAGCTTAAACAGCTAACATTAAATTATTACAGTAAAAACCAGCTAAATACAGACTTACTGAAATACTCGGTGGATAAATAATAACTTACACAAAAAGTCGCCGAGATGTGTTAAACTGAGGATGTGAAAGTGAACTAAAGACTGTCTTTTTACAGCTGATCGAAGATGTTTCTCTAGCTGTACACCATCATAACAGCAGCAGTGGGTACGGCGAGCAGGAAAGGTCAAATCTCATCAATGTGGGGAAAGCGCATGCGCACTTTTTTAGCTGTAAATTCAGTTAGAATATTAATAATGCTTTAATCAATACCTCAAATCAATTAATTTTTATTACATATATAATAAAATTGATTGTTTTCCTTTCTGGACAATGTATTTATCATTAAATTAATCCACTTCCACGTGACTAAATCTGACTATACATGATTATTTATTTATCAGGTGGAAAGGTTATTAGGGGATGTTCTGCACATTTTCACAAGGAAATATTACTCCCCAAAAATCTTAAGATCAACTGTGGATGCATTGACATTTTGAGAATTGGAAACCGACTTTTAATTTCTATAAAACACCAGCTATGACCCTTATACAGTATACTGTATATATTTATTTGATGTTGAGGTGTTCCTGTACGATTAACTTCTCAAAGTGAGATCTACAGGATAAATAGATTCCAATTACTTGTAAATACACGTGTGGTTTTATTAAAGACTATAAAATTTGGGTACTTTATATATGCAATTTTGATTAATTTTTATTGTAATTTTAATACACTAAACATCAACTCTCTACCTGTTTTTGGATTTCCTTTACCTTTCAGAAATGATCAAGCGATGTCCTTTTTCAGACACTGGGTGGTGCAGTATTTTGATTGAAAATACAATTTCTCATGTTCTAGTTCTAAATGTACTAAGAAAAGATAGGCCTGGCCTGCATCACAGCAGCAATAGTCTTCTCTTAATATTGAATTAGGTCCCAATACCAGTATGTATCCAGTTAATGTGAAGCCCTTTGTGCTGCAGGTATAATTCATTACAGTATCATAACAAATAGATGTGTTTTGCATAATGAAGAGAAACAAACTAAAATACTCAATACATTTAATACTTTCCATCAGCTCTGTTCGCAACACATGGAGGTCTAAGCTCATACATTTCATTAGTCCCAGTAAAATAAATAAAGCTTTATGACCATTAGTAACAGTTATTAACTGTTAATCCTGCTTCACCTGAGGTAAGGCATTTGGCACACGGTGTAAGACACAAAATTAAAATGTTGAACAAAGGAGTGCAAGTGGCTGAAATATGAGTATCTGTAGATAGATCATGTCATAACTAGGAACAAAGGGAATAAAAAGTGTGATTAACTCACAGAAATTGTAAACAAAAAACATATATTCCATCATCACATCTGTTAATGAAGCTGTTGAACGATGGAGGCAGTACAGCACAGGATGGGAAAGGATGACAGAATTCTCTCACAGTTCAAGTATACACTGAGGTTAAAGTTCACATATTGTAGTCATTGGCTGATGTAGCTTTGCAGGACCTCCTGGATGAACTGAAGGCTCCGTCTGTACAGAAACGAGTCTTTCCTCTCTGGTTTGCAGATGTTGAGGTGATCGACGTCCACCTCGATGAGATCCCCGATTCCCACATCTGAAATCAAACCAGTACAGATTATAAGGTGCAAAGGTAACATAATTAAACCTTGGGGCACCTTTGGGTGCTAAACCTGTTCCTTCTGCTTATTCAGTGTTTGAATTAAGTTTTCTTTTATCAGGTTCATAATTCTATGATCACTTTTATTGCAAGATGTATAGAGCAGGAGATATAAAATGTACCACACTCTTTGTGTTCGGGACCCATTGACTCCCATTATAATCACATATTTTGGATATACTGTTGTATAACAGTGGTTTTCTCATAAATAACTAATCAATCTAAGCCACAATTGTCTGCAGGAGTGAACGGGCGTGTGAGTGGTTGTGTGTGTACACCTTTTTTTGGAAATATAGCATATATATTGTTTTTCTCATTGAAAACAATCAGGAGTTTATGGCAAAAAGAGCGTAAAAAAATACAATATAAAAAAATATAATGTAAAACTTTATAGCTATGGTTAGGTTCGAAGTTGTTGAAAATATCTAATGTGAAAAAAGTGGGGAAAAATATTCCTATATGACATTTTGAAGACACTTTTATGAAAGATACCGTTTTGGTACCTAAACTCAGAGTGTAGGTTGTTTTCAATAAATGCTAGGGTGTCCCGATATCGGATATTGGTCCAATATCAGCCTGAAAATGAATATCGGACACAAATTTCCGATTTTTTTTCTTCTTGCAATTCATTTTTTATTTATTTTATTCAATTGTAGAATACTTTAGATATTATGTTAAAGGTTTAAACGTAAGTAACCAATTGATTCATAATAAATGGGTCAGTTTTTCTCATACCTACATACTATTGCTGACTATTGTTCTCTGTTTGAGTAACATCACTTGATCAAAGCTTTTCTAACATTCCGCGCGACAAAATAAGTAATTATTTCTTTTTTTATTAAAAAAAAAAAAAAAAAAAAAAGCAATAAAAGTATCTATGATTCATGCTGATATCGTATCGGATCAAATACAAGGCTGCAGTATCGATATCATATCGGAAATGAAATAGCAGAATCGGGACATTCCTAATAAATTCTCATAGCTCTAAGAGTAATAATGCCTCAAAATCAATGTTCCTGTCAATTATTGACCTAATCCAGGGAGTAAAAACTTCATAGCAAATATTTTTGGAAAAAATGCACAATTTTTGTCATTGAAAATAAATTGTGTTTTTTATGACAGAAAAGGCCTAAACACATTTAAAAAATACAGAAATATAATGAAAACTTTATATACATGGGGTGAAAAAATATTATGACATTTTAATGAGTTTCATGAAGGTAATCATTTTGGTACTTAAGCTCAAAGACTAACTTTTTTTTAGACGTGCCTCGAGGGTTTAAGTGTGATGAACTGTACCTGCTGACTGTGGTGGGACCACCAGGATCTTAATCATGGGGCCGATGGTTGTCGGCAGCGTCTCTGCAAAGCTCAGCACTTTGAATTCCTTTTCTTTGGCTATGTTCAAAAAGTTCTCATTGAGGCCACGAAGAGCTGGCGAGTCTGCAAACAGGAAGTGACACTTCCTGTAATATTTGAGGATTTCTGCAAAGCTAGAACCTTAATGTGCTCGCTCACCTTTACAGAGCTCTCTGACTTCTATGGAGGGAAAAAGAAGATATCTGACATTGACGGAGTACTCTGCCATGAAGGTGCCGCGGTGAGGAACACTGTAGAACAAAACCCCTTTGGTGTTTTTTACCAGGTGGTCCATATCTGGGTCCTCTGAGGCATCCTGCAGCATCTTCTTCACCAGCAGACCTGAAAGACGAGCCACAGAGAAGCTGATACATTCATACTTTAAGGAACAATTTAAATCAAACACGTGTGAACTGTTAAGATAGATTAAATGAGGCTAAAATTAAAGTGTAACTAAACCCTAAGGTTGTGACTGATGTGCATCTAGGCTTGAAATTTCAAAAAATGCTTTGATTATGGGCGGGGCTTCTGGAGCAGTTAAGCCACACCCAGGCCTTGTTCAAAATGTCATACTAACGTACTACTCATACTACATTTGACGTCAAAATGAGTATGTAGTGCATTCACAATAGATAGTATGGAAAAACTGAGTATGCGAGAAATACCCTGATGTACACTATATGGAAACATCTTTGAAGTATGCACGGTGGGCACACTAGTCATACTCAACCGCCCCAAGATGCATTGCGAGCGGACATCAGGGAATATATAATCGTCCTGGGACCGGCTTCAAGCTAAAAGTCGAACATTCCCTTTTCAAAACAAAAGTATCTCTTCTTGTCTTTCATTAGTTTTTTAATGCTTTTGTAAATAGGGCTCCTGTTTTGAAGTTAACCGGAAGTTTAACCAGTAGCACAATGGCGGGTCTGTGAAAATCTCCGAAATGAAATGTGTATACGTGAGTTCTATGGATCAAATGACCACATGTTGATATTCTACTTGGTCACTTTCTCGCTTAAAATGTTTTCAGAACTTTCAAAGGTGGCGAATCAACAGAGATATTTATCCTCAGTGTGCTAATGGTTTTTGTTGTAGGTTTGAAATTAATCTTGGGAAACTTGGAAGTATACTTCAGTGGGAACGGTCATCATCCTAATCATATTTATAGTAAATAGTAGACAGTGTATACTCAGTGAGTTTGTAGTGTAAAGTACGTTAGTGTGCCATTTTGAACACAGTCTATACTATAAATTCTCCAAAGAACAATCTATGCTATGCTAACCAGCTACTCATTAATGACTATACCTCTCTATTTACAATTCTCTCGGTCCACCCTACTTACCACAGATTGCAGAGTCCACAGTTGCTAGTTTTTATAGAAGGGGCGGAGCTAACAGTGTTCAACAAAACGTTACAAACCTCCATTCTCAGCCAATAGCAAAATTGGATCGTAATAGCCGTGTTTCAACCCATAGAGGGCAGTCACTTTTACATTTTTACAACAAAATATGCCAAATTAAAAAAAGCTTTAACTAAAAAATCAAGAGCTGGACTTGAATCAATCGACAACACTACTTCATACCAAATACATTTGTTTTCAGTTGTTTTGGGGCTTAGTTACTCTTTAATGTATTGCAGGATGACAGATACCTCCCATACTGTGGGCCACCCACACCACAGGCCTCTCTCCCACTCCGGCCTGCTTTAGCTTCTTTAGCAGCTCCTGGCTTCTGTAGGCCAAAGACTTCCTGAGGAGAAAAAAACAGTATATAAAGAAACACACATTTTGCTTTATTATTTGGTGCTAAGTGAACTCTGACCGTTTCCTCACCTTTGATTCTCTACAGGACACTTGGCCATCCAGTCACTGAGGTGACTGTCATACTCCACGGACAGAACTCGGAGGTTTGGACAGTCAGCCGCCAGCCATGACTGTCAATAAACAAAAACAGGAAAGAGAAGTGAATTCCATCCTGTGTGAAGCATCTATTCATGGCCTATGATGAGTGTGTCACCTTTGGCCAGCACTCTGTGTAGTCCTCTTTACTTTCAGCCTCCTCCTCCTCTAACGAGCTGCGGTCCTTCTGCCTCCACGTCTTAAAAGCTGCTCCGAGTATCCCGTGAATGAACAGCACGTCGGCTTTGATGGATTGGCTGAAGAATTACACACAAACTTTGATGAATCGTAACAAACAGAAAACTAATAGAACAAACAGGAGTGACACAGAATGGTAGAACAGTTCTCCTACTTGCCACGTGTTTGTGGGTGGAGGATGTAAACGCCGTCTTGGTATTTTTCCTTCACGGTCTCTCTGTCCAGATTGGCCAGAGCTCGAGCTGCGTAAGATGCCTGCATCACATGTGGGGATTGCATCATCTCAGCCAGGACTGACACCCAACCTGAAGGAGACGGGGAGAAGAACAGACGCTTATTAAACACAGGTGCTTATTCAATAGTGTTCACAGTTCATTTTTAAAGGTCTAGTATAATGCTATTTTTCACACATCTCCATTTTCTCTAAGAACCCCAACAACATAGTATTTGAGGTTTATTTTTCCAAACTCGCCTGTTTTCCAGAGTTTTAGCCTCTGAAAAGTCACTTTAATGACGCTTCTAAAAACGGGCTGTTTAGGGGCCTTCATGCGTGAGTGGGCGTGTCTGTAGACGCAGACTTCACACAACAGTTGATAACCAAAGTGATTTTCTTTTGCTATCCACACACTCTTGTTATTGTTTTCAGCCAAAAAACTGCACATTACAGTAAAACACATGGCTTTATAGGTGGCTATTTTGATTGCGAGTCCGACAAACGCTGCTTCACGAAGTGTTCATCACAGCAGCAGCGGAGTCAGTCTGTCAGCTGAGTCAGCTGTTTCAAACCCTCACCAGAGCTGTTAAGTCACTTTCATGTCATCCTCACATATTCTGACCACAGGAATAGTCCATTTAAGACGATAGTTCACTGTTTTGTCTGACCGCTGTGTCGCACTGGGTCACATACATCATCATCATCAATTTTTCCCTTCCACTGCTTCAGTGGGTTTGGTGCCAAGGATTTGCTCCACCAGCGGCAGGAACCTTGACTTATGTTGCATTTTCCATTGCAGTTGAATAACAGAAAGGCCTGTATGTTTATCATAGTTTTTCCATATGTCACGGGTATATGATTTATTATTAGAGCGAAACAGAATTTATTTTTGCAGGACTGAGTTAGGAAGTCTAGTTATATGAGCAATGCTGGACAAGACAGAAGTTACGGATCAGTGTAGAGTATGTGAGACGGAGTATGTCGAGATTGGTATATCTGAAGAGCCAGTCTACGTTGTCTTATCTCTTTGTCTTGGTGCTGCATTGACATGTTCGAATCCATTTCGGACAAGTTTTCTAAGAAAATTAATCCATGTGGAGTCCAATTTCGCCACCTGTGAGCCATGCGTATTGTATGTAAGATGGCTGCGCACACACGCCGTTAAAAACTTTACCCGGGTGGAGAGCTTTATCCGACGATCAGTGAGCACGGTTTTTATCTCATTCCACTTCTTATGAGCTGAAGCAATATGCTGAACAGTAAGTGCAGGACAACTTTCCACATTTGATATGACATGGCCAAGGTATGTGAAGCTGGTAACATTCTCAACAGATGCCTCCTTTATCTTAACAATGGGCCTCAGATGTTTTTCTTCTTGTGTAACATTGAAACACATTGTCTTTGTTTTTGCTAAGGAAATTGTTAGCCCAAACCGAGTAAACTCTTCATCAAATGTCCTCAGCATGTTTCCTAGTTCAGTCGTGCTCTTACGAAACAAAGAACTTAAATAATATTTCTTTCAAATGAAAACACCACACACAATCTCAAACAACTGTATTCTATGCTTTCACTTAATTAATCTAGTTAAAATAAAATTCTGTATAAAAATATCTGAGCTGGTGCTTAACATAGTATAAAAAAACAGATTTTAGAGGGGAAAACTGTGTGGGTTTGCCAGAAATTTGTGATATAAAAATGGGGTCACAACAAAAAAAAGGTTGGGAACCACTGCGTTAAGGCCTCACCAGACTGGGCGATGGCCTCGTGGACGTCCTCATTTAGAGCCAAGTTTCCAATGATGCGAACAATGTTCCCCTGAATCTTCAAGGAGTTTCTTCTGAGCTGATAAACTCTCTGCAGGAGTTGAAGACCTCCGTTGGAAACGATGTGGTCACAGTGGCTCTGGACCTGCACACACCAAACCACTCATTCCATACCAACAGGACGGAATACCGTGTATATACTGTACCTCTTTAAATTACTTCTTCCTGTTGTTAAACAACAGAAAGTTAAACCAAACTCATGAAACTATGGTTTAACATGTATCTGATTAATTAGAGACTGTAATTCATTTATCTTGATTAATCTCAATTAATCGCATAACTATATTTGACACGAGAAGCAACGTTTTTTCTTTAGGTATATGACTGAATCAATGAAAACAATAAATGAGCTTAAACAACAAAATAGTGTTTATTATTTTCATCACTGAATGCCAACATCATGTTCAATAATATGAATAAAGAATTTTATGATTGCATTGTTCAGAAAGCACAAACTTTAATGTAAGTAAGCTATATTCATGCTTTTCCAGATTTTTTCTAAATTTTCTAAAACAAATGTGATTTTGTATTAAAATAAAAAAAAACAGCACTTGTAATAAGTCAAAATGTTTAAAAGTTACAAATTATAAATAATATAAATCTGGGGAACTTTCTGAATTTTTTGATAGCTTTCTTGTCAAAATCGGATAAACGGTGTAGGAGGAGTTAACGCGGACAGAAGAGAAAACAGAAAACAATAGTGACTCACTAATAATCTGAAACCACTTATTATTCACAATGATCACATTTCAGATGAAACTCTGTATTTTAGGTCACAGGAAAACATGATCACAACCGCATCAAGCAGCACTCTGTATTCCTACATTTCACTAACTTTATACACCTTAAATCACGTTTTCTGGTTGAAAAACCGCTAGTAAATGCGTGATATTGTACCAAATATGTACCAAATACGCAATAGCATATTTAAGGCCCAAAATACTTACCGTATTTGCAGCAACGTTGCATTGAATGCACATTTTTCAGGCATTTCTAAAAGTTTGATATACCATTCTGACCACTGATGCTCCCAGGCTCGTCTCAGCAGCGTGCAAACTAACTTACCTGGTGAGGGAAATTGTGAGATTTCGTGATTCAACATTAAAATAAAATAGGCTATATTCCCAAAACTTTTCCAAAACAGTTACATTATCCCATTACTTTTCAAGACTGGAAAATAGGTTTTTCAAATTCCACAACTTTTCCAGGAATTTCATGACCGCGGGGACCCTGTTATAAGTATATTTAAGAAAAATAGGAAAACAACATTTATATTTTTATTCACAAAAACCATTCCTACCTTAGAATGCTGCACCAGTGCCTGAACACAGAAGGACTCCACCTTTTCAGAGGGAACCGAGGTGAGACTCTGAGTGTACGGCAGCCCATTGCCACCAAAACACCAAAGACCCCCCTAAAAATACGACATATACACATGTTGGCAGTTGTTGTCAATGATGTGGTTTGTCGTGGAGGCAGTGAGTGAACTTCTTAAAGACTGGATGAGTGAGTGTTACCCGCTGTGCTGCCAGAGACTGGGTGCTCTCTCTGAGGGCCAATGAGGTGAAGTACTGAACACACTTGTCAACCTCCGACTGAGGCAGAGACGCCAACAGCTGTCTCAGTCCGTCCTCCGCAGACAAACCCTGAGAAGATGTAAGATCATTGGAGTTTTTTTCCTACTCTGAAGGGTGATACTAAAATATCACCAAGTTTATCACTGTACCAGGGAGCAAATATTTATTCCTGGTTATTGTTCTCTGGAGTTTTATTGGGCTTCATTTTATTTATTTTTTTGCCATATATATTTTATTGAAGATTCTTACCATGTTTTCTTTTTTTGGTTTTCTTGCCTCTGCCGTTTGTTTTTTTATTTATTTTACTTTGCAATGAACATACATACAAGACTGTGTGTGTGTGTGTGTGTGTGTGTGTGTGTGTGTGTGTGTGTGTGTGTGTGTGTGTGTGTGTGTGTGTGTGTGTGTGTGTGTGGACAATAACTGAAAGGGGAGGGAGAAGAAGATATACTAAAAATAACTAAATTAGAATAAGAAATCAAATTTAATTAAAAGAAAAAAAAAAGAAGAGATATTTGACGACAAAGAAAAAAACAAAGATGTAGTAATAAATAATTAACCACGAAAGGTCTACACACATGTGATGAAATTAAATAATAATAAACAAAATACTATATATAGCAGTGGCATCCCGAGAAAAAGAGGGTCTTAACCGGGCAGGCATTTGGAGGACGAGAGGGGGACAGAAGAAGAAGAAGAAGATGATTCTGACCATGTTAATACAATAATTACAAATTCTTGCATTACAAAGAGATGTTTATACATGGTCTTAATAATAGAAAACAATAAAAACTAAATATAAGTGCAATTACAAAAAAAACTAATGAGAACAATAGCTTCTCTTGCTTCTTTAGCTTTGGTAATCATTTTACAACAGTAGCACTTACTGTAGGTATTTAGAAATCAGTCAAGTCGTCACAAGAGTCCAAGTCCTTAACAAACTTTATAAATGGTCCTTAAATCTTATCAAATATGTGTCATTTGGTCTTGTGAATAATATATGAGATTCTCTCCAGTGGCAGACGAGACAGTATTTGTTTGATCCACTGGGAGGAACTGGGTTTAATCACATTTTTCCAGGTCAGAGCTATACATCTTTTTGTGATCAGTGAGCTGAAATCAATAAATGTAGTTTCAGACTTGCTAAAATTATGTTTTTGTGGGTACAAAGACAATAAAAAATATTACAGGTGTTAAAACAACCAATTTTTTAATAATCTTCACAATCAACAATTTTACTTCTTTCCAAAATAGCTGTATCTGATTACATTCCCACAAGCAGTGTATCAATGTGCCTTTAGAGCCACACTTTATACATGTATCTGGAATGTTTTCATTATATTTGTTGAATTTTACAGGTGTGACGTATATACCCATTAACCATTTGAATTGTAGTATCCGTAGCAGACTATTAATAGACATTGTGTGAGTTTTACTGCATGCCCTTTCCCAATCCTGTTTACTAATATTTGCCTGCAAATCATTGGGCTCTATACTGCATTCCACCAGGCAGCAGCACTGCTCGGAAGCCAATTTTTGTTTTTATTTCATTTTATTTTTTTATTGTTATGAGGTCATAGCAACATCATAGTTACAGACATAACGTCCAATTCACATGATCAGACAGCAGTAGGAACTAATTGCCGGTAAAAAAAAAAGCCTGATAAAACTTCAGAAAACAATAAACAGGGATAAATATTTGCTCCTTGGTAAAGAGAGTAGCTCTAACAACTGGAATAATGATAAACTTAGTGATATCACAGCCTGTGCACGTAGTACGGGGCCGCATTTACTCTGTCTCGGGTATGTCTCTCAAATGACTCCCGATGTTTCCGGATCTCCCTACTCTGAACTAGGAGTGTGATGATATCTCGATACGGGGATATATCGCGATATTTTTTCGCACGATCAAGTATTGATATGCTCGTGCTAAGTATCAATTTTTTTTTTATATTTAAAAAAAAATTTGTTTATTTCGTATTTTCAAAACCTTTTCTGCTTTTTCATTAAAATGTGCAGGTAGGTTTTCACAAAAATTGTGTCACTGTTAGTGTTTGTTGAAGGAACCAATATATTGTTTACTGGAATATTGCACTGTAATGGTGTCACTGGTAAGAAAGACCCTATATTTTGTTTACAGAAAGCACTGTTGGAGATACTTATTTGTTGACATTGGTATGTTGACATTTATTTACAGAAATGTTGCACTAAAATAGTGTCACTGTTCATAGGACACTTTTTCAATTTATTGTCTTTCAGAGATATAAAATAATTTTCTTTTTTCACTTAATCTTTTTTTTCTTGTTGTCAGATTATCGTAGATTGATTTCTGACCAATATATCAATAATCGCAGTATCGTCATATCGTGAGATAATCGTTATTGTTGTATCGCATATCGTATCGTATCGTGAGGTACCCAGAGGTTTCCACCCCTACTCTGAACATGTGTGTGTATAAAAATTCCACGATTGTTTCTTAATACGTACGTCTGCAAAGCCAGGCAGAGACGGAGGATGCCGGAAGAACCGTAGGTCAACCTGGGGAGTCCGAGCCAGGCCCACAGCAGTTCTCTGGTCTATGACCTGAGCCGCAGTCTGGTACTGGTAATCTGTGCAGAGAAGGCACAGCCGTGGTCTGGTACCAGTTCACCCTAATGTGTTGCTTATGAATCAGATGGGAAAAGCATGTTTTGAAGAAGGTTACCATGCCAGTGGTGGTTGTCTGCCAGCTCCTGGACTGCCTGTAGTCTGATGGCTTTATTGGCTGACTGGGTCCTCTTCAGCAGGACCCACAGAGCCACCTCGTGTGGGTCTGCATCCACGTGGCTGAAGTGCTCTGAGATGATATATATATATATATATATAATACACTAGACACACAGGATAGACAAGAACACCCAGCAGTACTACACAAAATGACAAGAAAAAGAAAAAAAAGAAGGAGGAAAGAAACTGCCCCTTACCTAAAAACAATGCTGTGTAGAAAACAAAAACAAAAAAACAACACACAAACAGACCTTTTCCAAAAAATTAGAATAACATGGAAACGTTGTTTAATTTCCATAATTCTATTCAAAAAGTTAATCTTTCATAGATTATAAATTCAGGGCCCACAATTTAAACAATTTCAAGTATTTGTTTGTTTTATTTTTACCTTATCCAGCTCATAAAACCCAAGAAAACAGGAATTCAAAAAGTTAGAACACTGTGAAGAAATCACCATTTACTTCTTTGAAGTTGAAAGTTCCGTCTTGGAGGAAGACGGGTGAGGAACAGAACAGAACATTGCACCCCAATCATGACTGACTGTGGGTATTTCACACTGGACCTCAAGCAGCTTGGGTTATGTTCCTCACTCGTCTTCCTCCAAACCCTTGGACCCTGATTCCAGAATGAAAGGCACACTTTAGAGGACAATGGACCACTGGCCAACAGTACAGTCCTTCTTCTCCTCTTTTTTTCCTGCAAAAACTGAGACGTAAATGGTGATTTCTTCACAGTATTCTAATTTTTTGAACTTCTGTTTCCGTAGGTTTTATGAGCTGGAAGTCCAAATTATGTAAAAATAAACAAATAAATTGGGAATGGACCTTGTCAAGTTAGAGTTGCCAAATATTTAAGAATGTCCCGATACAACTTTTTCACTTCTGATACGATACCGATATTGCAGCCTTGAGTGTTGGCTGATAATGATATCAATCCGATGTGATACGATATTAGCATGAATCATACATACTTTTTTATTTTATAGTGTGGAATGTTAGAAAAGGCTTGATCAAGTGATTACTCAAACAGAGAACAATAGTCAGCAACAGTAGGTATGAGAAAAACTGATCCATTTATTATTAACCAATTGGTTACATAATATCTACAGTATTCTACAATTGAATAAATATAATGTAATATATATCGGAGATTTTAGATGCAGTCCGATAAAATCCCATATTTGTTTTCTGGCTGATATCGGACCGATATCAATATTGGATCAGGACACCCCTACATATTGCCCAGTTGAAGTCTGGCTAAATGTCCGTTTCATATTTTTATTTATTTTATTTATTTATTCAGTTTATTTCCGACATGGTTACATTCACTTTTTTTTTTTTTTGTACATGCCGAAAAAGGAGACGAGAGAAGCAGTTTGCTTATCTAAGTCCCGTCCCCTGTTTTGAACACAGAAAATTTACATCAAAGCTTGTCTCTCTTGTTTGAAATATGTCACTCCAGAAATGACAGTACTAGACAATGCCAGAACAGGTGTGATAATGAACCTTCTGTAGTACCACATTTATCACACAAGGGGAAAACTGATTTTTTTTTTAATTGTTTACTTTTAAAATAATGCAGTCTATGGATAACTTTGAATTGAATTATCTATATCTAGTCTTTACCTATTTATATGTTTAACTAATCTATAAACTAATCTACTAATATCTACTTCTAGCAAGTTCATTTTATCTGATTTTTTTTAATAATATGTTAAAGTTTCAATCATTCAGACAACTTTTTTTTTCAGGAAATTTGATTTGTTTCAACTGCCAACTGTCAGTCTTCCTCAGAGGCATCTGCCTAGATGGGGAAAAAAAAGTTGTCTGAATAAATGAAACCTTAACATATTACTACTATACACAGTCTCACCATGGTAACAACGACAGACACACACAACAAACCTTGTGGTATGAAACCCTCAGTCAATTGAGCAGCTTTGAGTTTGTCAGAAATCAAAAATTACATGAAAAAGAACTTGCATTACAATCAATATGAACTAAGCTTCCTTCCTTTACTGCATGATATTTTAAATTCTGATTACATGCTAACTGTATTTAGTCATATTTCTGACTGTGTCAATAACATTGATAGTTTTTGTTTTTTTATTTACGTGTCATACAAAGACAAAGCTAAATCAAAGTTTATGATCTATTCACAGCTCAACAGTAAACAGTAACCTCTGCCGTTACTCCCAAGCTATGCAGATAAATTCTGCTATAGCGAAGAATCCTGGTTTTTGTGATCTTCAAACCAGAAAAAGTCAGAATTAATCAGGGACATTTTTGACTAAGAAGCAAATCTCTTAAATCATCCTAAATTGGACAGTAAAAAAAGAAAGGAATCTCAATCCTATTTTCAACAAACAAAAGTTGATATTAAGTTTAGTATATAAATAAATTCACTTTGCTTACAATAAAACAAAACCAATATATACAAGCATTTAAACCTATTGTGTGAATTATAACATAGAAGCTTCAACAACAACAATATTTTTTTTAATTTCCTAATTCTTACCGTCTAATGACTGCAAAAAAAGACGAGAAGAGATTTCCAGAAGACGCCGTGCAGCTTTATGAAGTTCTCTTCTAGTTTTATTTGTGAGCTCTGGAACATGCAAACAAAAAAAAAGAGATTAAGTATCTCCATCTTCACATAAAAATTCGACAAAGACACATGATTAAAGACAGAAGACGCACTTTAGCAAGTTTGGGGAGTCGCGTCTAAAGTAAATTAAACAATATATAATTACCTGCAGCAAAGTTTTCACTGTTTTCAGAGCTTTTGGCCTTCAGATAGATGTAAGACTTGTATTTCTCTCGTAGAATTGCACTTGTGTCAATAGTCACCGCCTTGTCTAAAGCCACCACCTCATAGGTGATAAAAAGGCAGCCACTGCACAAGCACACACACACAAAAACAACATTGTAAAATCTGATCTGACGCTGATACCTGATGGCATCCTATAGGAAAGATATAGATTTTTATCTGATGGACTGAATTACATTAGTCAGCTAATAAAGCCTGCGTGCATCGTGCGCTTTCAGACCGATGAATTAATTAATTCATGTACGTATTCTGTGGTGATGCAGGGAGCCTCAGTCTTGTAAGATAATACAAAATATAATTTTTTTTCACCTTATGATGTAGGCTGATCTGTATGAATGCAGCATCAGAACCACAGACAAGGTCAAAGTGAAACTGAAACTTATCAGCGTGTCTGTTTAATAATAATAATTTAATAATCTCACTAATTTAAGCATTAAAACTCATCAATTCCTGCATTTATTACTTGCTGCTTTTACTGCAGCAACAGTGTTGTTTTTGGTTTAATTTTTCATATTCTTAGAGAATCATACCTAAATTGTGACATAAATGGCTCTACAGTTTATCCGTGATTGTGATTGGTCTGACGCTGTAATCTCCTCCTCTGTCACAAGAGGGCGCAAGTAGCCAGACTGAACTCAACTCGCTGCTTAGCGAGTTGTAATCAAGATTTGTAGAACAGCTTCTGTCTGACTGAGAGTGTTTGGTTAGGTGAAGTCCACTAATGGAGATGAATCCAGGACATAATTATCTAGCTTTGTAGTACAGGCCCAAAGTGATCAATCATTGAATAACTGGTCACTCAGTTAATAATGTAAGAGGAATCATCTGTGGTGTAATGTTGCGGCTCACCCAAAAACAACTGCACCCGTTACTTTTGCAGCTCTCCCTAAAATAAAGCATGATTTAAAAGTTGAAATGGTCTCAGAAAAGAGGACATCATTTTGTTATAAAATAAATGCAGTACTTCTTCTTGTGTCTCAAATCTTACTTAAATCCTTTCCCTGAAGTGCTTTCTTCACACCAGGCGTTCCAGCTGTGCTCAGCCTCTGACAGCGAATCCAACGTAGCGCTGCAACAGACATCCTCCGCCTCGTCCTCCCAACGACAACCAATGATTAGACCCGTGACCCACTGCACAACAGTAACACGTACGTCAATAATGGTTTAAAACATGGTTAACAACACAAAGGTTTAGGTTTTAGATCTTAAAATATTACATCCAACTTTCTTTTACTGTATATATTAATTTTTCAAGTTCATGGTCACTGAGGTCAACCATCAATTATAAAAGATCAATACAGACTGTCATAACAAACTAAATGTTAATGCTTTATTTTGATTGGTTTAGGAATGTCTATTGTGTCAACATCAGAAAAGCTCCCTTACAATAAATTAAATTAAATTAAATTCAAATAAACAATTCCATTTTGGCCTTTGCATCACACGTGACTAGCTAACCGTAGTTAACTTTATTTCATTTTAGTGCTACAGATAAAATTAATGCAAAAACAATTAAAATTAAGTAAATTTACACAGAACTTAACCTCAGGAATTCTGAGAATATTCATAAATATAAACTTTTTAATGGCAAATGTATATTGGAATTAACCTGAAAATTGGACGTAACTCTTAAATAAGTGATGCTGATATTTTAGATGATGCTTATATATATATATAATTATTATTATTATTATTATTATTATTATTATTATTATTATTATTAATGATAATTTTTATGTTTAGATATGATAACAGTTCATTATAACGGGAGGGGGGAATTCTATTGCATAATGCAAACCCAACCTAATTCCACTGTCATCAGTAAACACCTCTGAATTCTTTAATATGAGCTTTACATCATATTTGTTATCTATCATAAATACATTCACAAATAATGACTTGAATATCATTTTGTGAGGGTAAAGGTCATGAAAGTCTGGGCACGCTCTGGGAAGTCAGCTTTTGGCTTAAGACCGTTATTACGCACAACACCGGGACAAAGCTACGCTAACAGTTAGCTTTAGGCAAACGCTTCCTGGTTAAAGTTCACTCCAAGTAGTAAACCCAGCTGACACAGAGTTGCAAGATGCGGCTTGATTCCCAATGCTTAACACTATAATTACCTTATCTCTAGCAAAACAATTTGTAGAGGAAATTCGGACAATGTCCTCCAAGCCCAGCAGCCGGCTAATGTAAACCACCCGTCCCACAAATAATGCGTCATCATCGCGACAACAACTGAGGACGATACTTTTTTTATTCACTTGTTTTGGAAAAGCCCTTACACAGTGACTTTGTGGGGAAAAAGAAAGAATACTACATAACTAACCTGTTGATCACCATAGCAAAATTCCAGACTAATAAATGGCAATTGATTTCCAAAAAAACAGCATTTAATCTAATTACTATTTACAACAATACACAAAATCCATTCGGCATTCATTAAACCCATAAGCTGTAAAAACTATTAACTACTTACATTTATTTAACTCTTTCATCTGAAAAATGTATTGAATGATTGATTCCTGTATTTTGTACCTCTGTTTTATTTCATTTTCTCTACATAATTCTTCACATCTTTCTGTAAAATGTTTCCATTTATTGTTTATTACTAGAATTGAATAAAAAGTGACATTCAAAAATGACTACTTCTAACTCTAAATGGTGTTGGATATATACAGTATAACCTATTAAGATTAACTGTCATTCAGAACAGTGTGGTAGGCAACTCATTTGGTCTTTTACTTTTGTTTTATTGTAGAATTCTTTCAATTCAATTACTAACTTACAATTAGGCTACATTGTTTTACCACAATTAATTTATTTTACGGACCAAATGCACGTAGTCAATAAATAAATGAATAAATGAATTCAATATGCTTTAAAAAACAGAAGAAAAAGACAAAGTGTTTTAGATTTTCCTAAACATTCATTAATTTGTGATAGTGAGTAAATCTTTAATTGATTATTCTGTGTGCAAAAACTTAGATTATTAGATTATTAGACTATTGCATTTTATGTTATAGCTGACGAGAAAATTTACATTACACACTGATATTTAATGTTTAGATGAATTCTGAAACCATTGGATTCACACACATTTTTCCAGGTATGACTTGTAAAGACCAGGTAATGATTGAGTCTGCATTTTAAATTTGTCTACATATATTTAAAATATCTGTACAACAGGCATATCTGAACAATAGTCATGCTTCCAAATCCTCTGACAGAAATGTTAGATATTCACAGGTTTATACCACACAGTGAAACTAAGCTTTATAAACTCTTCAAAAGAGACATAGCTGAAAACGGGGTCAGTTCACTTCTTACGTTTAATTGTATTGCATTTATCAATTTTGTAGTAAATGTTCTTGTGAATAAAAACATGGAACACTTTCTGCCTTTCTTAGTATTTTAATTGCTGGCAAAATATATAACAACCAGAACAGAGCACAGACAATACAGAAATCTTGCCTCCTTTCCTCTACAGTGTAAGGCAGTGCTGTAGACGAAGCATGTTTTAACTGAACCAGAAAATGTTACTTTGGTATCTTTCTACAGAAAATAACACTTAACCTTCTATTGAAGATCACGGCTAGTTACAGTTTGAATAAACTTTTTCTGGGAGTCTCTTTTGTAATAATATGAATCTGTGTTGCGCGGATTGTAACTGTGTCCAAATATCTAGTGTAATATAATGTTTTAGGGTATGAGCCAGACCCCCCCAAAATGGGGGTCTCAGGTACCTTTCAGGACCGACCCAGCCCAATGTGCCAGCGACACCCTTAGTGAAGGCCAAACCCCCCAGGGAACCCAACCAGAGTACCCCGACAAGCCGGCGGAGCAGCCCACTGCAAAGTGCAAACCCCCTGGCACCCAGCAAAGCAGGACACAGGAGCCAGCCCGAGGCAGCAGTCAACCCCTATAGCCTGGCACCCTCCCCCAAGACCCCGCCACACAAGCCCTCGACAGCCCCCCCACCCGCCAATTCAGCCGGTATGGCACTGCAAGCCCCCCAGATGAAGGCCACCTCCCCCCCCCCATTGTATAACCATAATTACTGGCCTTGAATCTGATTGGCTGCTGAAGAGAACTCGTGGAAGCCATTCTTGTGTGATGTCACTGTTCCAAACTTGTGTGATGATGTCACAGTTCCACAAATGTAAACATCAATGGAGATTTGTTCTCAGTTAGAACTTATCCAGCACTGAAGCTACTTCACAGCGGTGGATATTTATCCTGCTAAGAAATTAACCAGTGTCATAGCACAGAACACAGAATAAATCCTAGAAGTTTGCGCACTCTGCTAAACGCAAATATGTTTCAAAACAACTTTCATAAAGGATTTCTATCCATTTTTTACAGCCTTGGCAGTAAACCACTTCAGATGTGGGACAAGAAGGTGATGAATGGTCACGTCCAGAAAATGATGGACAATGACCTAAAGTCCACGGTTTGGGAGGTGGAAGGAATTAATGTGAACACGTCCTACATCACGTGTCCAGCCGACCCCAAAAAGACTCTGGGAATCAATCTTCCATTCTTGGTCATGATGATTAAGAACCAGAGGAAGAATTTCACCTTTGAAGTGCAGGTGTTGGATGATCAAAATATTCGCCGGCGATTTCGGGCCAGTAATTATCACACCAAGATGCGAGTGATGCCGTTTATCTGCACTTTGCCAATGGAGCTGGATGAAGGCTGGAACAAGATTCAGTTTGACCTGTCGGACTTCACCAAGCAGGCTTATGGCACCAACTACGTAAAGACCCTGCGAGTGCAGATTCATGCCAACTGCCGCATTCGAAGGGTGTATTTCTCAGACAGGTTTTACTCTGATGATGAGCTGCCAGATGAATATGGACTCTACTCGCAAGTTCAGAAGAAAAAGGCAAAGCAGTAAAAGCCTTTGGACTATTTCTCTGGTGTGCGATGTGCTGACCTTCAAACTTTGCATCTCTATTTTTGTCATTTGGAGCTTGTCTTGAGATCAATAAACATCAGATAATGTTGTTGTTCCTGTGACATAAACATCATTGAAATTATACTACTGTTGTCATTTGTCCTTTGTTCAATTAAAAGATCCGGAAGAAGGTAGAGAAAACCTTATGTTAGGTTGATTGGAGACTCTGGCCGTGTGTGTTTTTCATGTTCTAAAAGGTTCAGAAGAGAGTTAGGTTATACACGTTAATAGTACATTATTTTCCCTCTAAAATATTTGAATTTTAAGCAAAAATAATAATCTATAGAAGAGGATTGGGTTTAAGTTGTTGTGACATTTAATAGAAGACATCTACAGGCATTGCAATTCATTAGGTGAGATATTACCAAAATTTAAAATACTGTATGGGAAAAACGACCATCTGAACAAGGCCAGGATGAAAGTCATCTCCTCCGTGATGATTAAAAGAAAACAGATAATAATGCTGGAAGAAACCATTTTTCCACTCACCAATGTTTGACATTCCAAAGACAGATCAACACACTGAACATTAGTAACTCAAGAGAAACCCCGGTTTTCTGAGTAATATGAGTAAGATGTCTCACTATGGGATACACTTCCTCAGAAGCCTAATATTACGCCAATCCTGATTGGCTGGTGATACGTATCCATTCGTCGCAGGTAGTCCCATTAACTATAAGTAGCGTCAGCGGAGGATACTCCGCCATTCAAACACCTTTTCTCACTCAGACCTATCTTGCGTTCACTGCTGCTCAACTGTCTGCAGGCGGACCCTTATTTGGATTCCGTCGCCAGACGCTGCTAGTGGATGCTTTTATTGCTCTTGATCACACCAAGTCGACCGGTGCTTCCTTGCCTTCCATGCTCAGTTTAGCACTGCCCTCAATGCCCCACCATGGCTGTCGAGTCCAGGGGGTTAACACACCAATTGACAGCTCGGTAAAAAATAAGCACCTCATAAAAAGGCATACCAGCGAATGCTGGCTCGCAGTTTTATCCCCAAAGCCCACATGACCGGCAGAGATCCCTGCCAAGTAGACTTTCACCACGGAGAAGGCTTTCTGTTTGTCAATCAGATCCTGTGGAAATGACAAAATCACTCCCACTGGACATTGAAATGGGGTGTGTCCCAATTCGGTGACACTTTCCACTTACAATCGTACAGACACTTGGTGGAGGAGGCCCGCGCGCTCTGTATGGTGGAAATCACACGCTGTGAGAGACCCACAGCTGACATATTGCTACACTCAGGGGCCAAGCCCATAGCGCCAAGCCCATAGCGCCAAGCCCATAGCGCCAAGCGCTCCGGTCGTGGGCCGTCATTCCCCGTGACAGTAGGTCCCTGCGCAACAGGAGTTGCCAGGGGCGAGCGCACAACAGCCAGTATATCTCCACCAGCCTGTGCATTGCAGGCCAAAGCAAAGCCACCATGCTCAAGGTCTGGCCACGCTCCTGCACCTTGGTGAGGGTGGGGGGCAGCAGGAACAATGGGGGAAAGACGTAGAGCAGCACGTATGGCCAATCTTGCGCTAGTGCGTCTAAGCCAAGGGGATCACCCGAGCTGTGTAGGGAGTAAAACAGTGTGCACTGCGTGTTTTCTTCTGCGGCAAACAGGTCCACCTCGGTCCATGCGTAATAAGCCCACACCTGCTCCACAACCGCCGGGTGTAACCTTCATTTCACTCTCCGACAAGTTCGAAAGGTTGAGGCAGGCCTGCTCCTGCGGAACCATCATCCTCATCGCTCTCTCAGTGGCCTGGACTGCACAGCGCTGGACGTGAAGGCAAAGGTCGGTGACCACCGACATCTCCTCCCATCTGACTGGGTCCTGAGTCGGCCAGGGAAGAGCCAGTTGGGCAGCGGCACTTTTGCACACATCCAACACGTCCAAACCGGGGAGAGGATAAACTGGTGTGCTTCCCGCAGCTCCTTCCCGGGAGGTAACAGAGGCAGAGGGCTGTGCAGCCCAAGCCACGTAAGTAAGTGAGTAAAATGCTGTAGTTGGACAAAAGGGGGTTCTTGGATTCAGAAACAAAGGAAAAAAGTTTGAGAATTACTGATTTAAAGTATGATTAATCATTTAAATAACTGTTGGGATCCGAATAGTAACAATTACTACTGGTATTACTAATAGATAGTGTTGTGGTGGTCAAGACCGGTCTTGGTCTCGAGACCGGTCTCGAGACCAAATTTTAAAGGTCTTGGTCTTGTCTCGGACTCTGAAGCATTTTGACTCGGTCTTGTCTTGGACTCGGGCTGCCCGGACTCGGGATTTTCCGTCAAGACCGTTCGAGACCAGCACTAATTCCTGCTATTTTTAAACATTTTTATAATGTGATAATAACACGGAGAAGAACGGGATAAAACAATCCTTTATTCATTATTTAATCCACCCCGTATAATGACCACAACCTTCCTTAATGTGACTGAGTGACGTGTGTGACACATTCATACTGTGTGGCTCCGGTGTCAGTTTAGACCGCGGAGCGCAAGGGAGAAATGAACTAATCACCGGTAAAAATCCCAGTAAAACTCCTGAAAACAATCACCAGTAATAAATATTATCTCCCTGGTAAAGACAGTAGCTCTAATAACTGGTAAAATGATAAACTGATGATATTACAGCCTGTGAATGCTGGATAGGGGACGCACTTACTCTGCTTCTGGGTCCTAGTGCCAGCCGAGCGGTGAAGCCTGTTCCGTTTACCGTGTTTACTGAGGTCCGTGTGTGTTTAATAAGTCCGTGTGTGTTTAATAAGTTTGTGTGTGTTTAATAAGTCCGTGTGTGTCCGTGTGAAAGTCTGCATGTTTATGCATCTGTCCATCCACTCTTTTCATTATATCCATGTCTTTTAAGGCTTTATTACATAATGTCGGCTGTAGTCCGGGCCGCCGCCATCTTGGTTTATGTCGTCACCAGCGCGTCATCGCCGCAGAGTTGCACTCAAATAATATTAAATATTTTTAAAGTGGTGTTTTTTTGTGACTTTAGACTCCAATTACATGTATGTATATAATATGTTCCCCACAATATAAACAGGTTCAAAATATAATTATTTTTTATAGTTTCTGTTTCCACTGTATCCAGAATAATAATAATTATATATATATATATATATATATATATATATATATATATATATATAATAACTATTGATTAATTTGTTACATGACTTTTCCAGGGTTTGAGTTTGTTTTATTTAGTTTCACATCTACCTGTAGCTCTATGTTTTTTACACTGCTGACAACTTGTTTTTAGTTTTATTTCAGAAAGTTTCACTTTTACAGTTACAGTTGGAAATCTTTGTGAATTGAATATCCAGTTATATTACAGCAACCAAATTAAACTATATCAACTAAGTGAATTAATAAAAATAACCTGTGTAAAGGCTTTTTCAAACTAAAATCTTATCTTGTGAAATCTGTGACCTGTTAAACCTGAACAACTGAAAGAATCAGAATAAAGAATCATTATTTCTTGGCAGAAATGCTTTTAAACACTTGCTGTACATTCAGCTGACATAAAAATCTTGTTTTCAAATATGTAGAATAATTGTGAATGTATCAGTAGCAGTAGTAGTTTTAATATTTTAGTTAATTTTTTGCAGGCACCTTTTTTTTTGTCCGTCAAATGTATTTAAAATAAACTAAAATTAAAGAGAGATGTTATTTAACTGTTGAACCTTGCCATAATTTTATTTATTTATTTATTTTTTTAAATTGAAAAAAAAAATGTTTATGGTCTTGGTCTTGGTCTTGGTCTCGGTTTGTCTCGGTCTTGGTCTTGACTCGGTCTCGGCTCCCGAAAGTCTTGGTCTTGTCTTGGTCTCGGTGCATGCTGGTCTCGGGCAAGTCTTGGTCTCGGATAGTGCGGTCTTGAACACAACACTACTAATAGAAACACATGCACGCACGCACACACATAAACACAAACAGAGAGAGAGAGAGAGGGGATGGATGCACACAAATGTACAGCTATCCCCTGCATTCATAGGACAATGGAGTGCTGACATGGAAACTTTCAAAGCTTTCAAATGTATTTATAGAGTTGACACTATCTGTGAAACTGATGCGAGTGTTATGTGGTGTCTGTTTTGCTAAGACCTTCTGGTTTATTTAGAGCACAGTGATAATGAAGTGAGCAGGACGCCTGGTGGATTGGAAGGGTTTGCCTTGTATAGTAATGCCATAGGCTACTGTTACTATGTATTATGTCATATACTGAGTTTAAAGTTATAAATATGTACAGTTGAACAGGATGCAACATCTCGCCCATTGATTTACTTGTAAAGCATCATCATGTGGCCTAACCTGAAGTAACACGTAAAGGGTCCATAATCGAAAGAAGTCAGAATTATTAGAAAGTAGCAGGATGACTTAATTTAAATCATTCACTTTCCCAAATTTAGATAAATGCTGTAAATCGTGACCTTTAAATGGAATAGTAATATTTAATACACATATATGAACATGTGAGTGTGTGAGATCACATTCAACCGGGGTGACCAATTTAATCTTTAGTCTCACTGGCAGAACAAATGTGATATCAACTAAAGAAAACAATTTAAATTGACTTATATGTACATCTTTTTTTTACTTTTGGGGTTTCTTATCTTGTAAAAAGCTTCATTGTTAGAAAATCTTCTCATAGTATCCAACCCTGCTTATACAGCCTGTTCAAAGGCAGTTGTTCTTCACAGCTGTCTGAGTGTGTGTTGGAGGTTGGGTGGGGGGTTGCAGGGGAGGCAGCTGTCAGAAGAGACCCTGTGCTTCCTACTTTTCCTTTTAAGGACAAATGTCCCTTAAAACTGCAACCCATCCGAGCCCAACCTGTCTCATCTCGATAAACAGCCGCTGATAGGGACAGGACTCTGCCAGAAAGATCTTCTTCTCCTGTTGACTAAACACAGTTAGCAGCTTCACCCAAAGACCAACGTGATGGTTCTGCCTCAGTTTTATCACAATTTGAGCTTCTTCAAGCACACACTTTGAAAAATGTTTAGACAATGTGTGGTTTTTTTTTTTTTTTTAGTTTTATTAATTGTATATTTAATGCATACCAGTGATTCCAGGTTATTTATCCATCCATTTTGAACAGAGAAGGGCAACTCTGATCACATTGGGGGCCAGAAAAGTGTGATTGTCTTATCGGAGAGCTCCATTATCAACATTCATGTCAGCATTCATCTAAATCTGAACATACAGGAAAAAACAAAGACTGTTTATGCAGTCACTTTGTTTTTTGTTGTCATTTTGTATATATGTATATATATATATATATACATATTATTTTTTTAATCTCATTTTGTATGTTTGTTTTGTCTGTTTTTGTTGTCCTTTTAAATATTTTTACATTGTTTTGTGTAATTTTGTTGTCATTTAGTTTTTTTTATCTCTTTCATTATGTTGGTTTTTGCTTGTTTTTTTAAATACTTTTTTGATATTTTTCCCTTATTTTGTGTTTTTTTAGAGTCATTATGTTTTTTTTTACTTTGCCCATATCAAATTTAGAGATTGTCCATTCAAGGAGAGACAAGGACTTGAATGGACAAGGACTCCTCATTGGGAGAAAGCGAGACGGATGCTTTTCTAATTGGAATCTTTAACGGCTGCTCCGTGGCACTAAAGATGTTGTTGAAGTCAAAATAAACTAGTTTAAATATTACCTCATCTGAATTACTCCAGTCTTTGTTATATCAAAGCCAATAATTGAAATAGGCATGTGGGTCAGTAGTGTCTCTAAGGTTTACTACTCATGACTACAAATGAAATATTTCAGCATGCTACTGGTGTGTGATGGTATTTACATTCTTAATGGTCTCACTGTGTTCTGATTGGTCTCCAGCATTAGGGATGTAAGCATTGTGGAAGCACTACAACAAGGACACCAAGCTAAGGCGCGTGGCGTCATGCAGCCCCTGGCACCTGCCGCAGTCCACTTCCCTAAAAGGAGACTCAGGAGCCAATCGGAGACGTGAGGAGCCCCCCGCTCATCATTCCTTGGACAGACCATCCTGAGGATCTGTCGTCTGCCTGAGCTTTTGTGGCCCCCTGGCCTAAGCTCCCCCCTTACATTCAGCTTTACCAGGGATGTCTCCCAGCTGTCAACCCCCTCCCCCCCACACCCCTTTCCTTCAAAACATGCCCCACTGCTGGCAAAGTCTCACAGGCGGGGACCTTCAGACAGCTCCTTAAACAGATTACTCACACAAGATCTCAGGTTGCGTCCAGCAGTCACCCACATCCCCACAGCTCTGCTGGAGCTTAGTCATATTAGCACATCCTTATGGACCTGAAGGACAGCTCAGCATGCAAAAAAACAAAACACAGTCATGGGGGAACCTGCACTGACCCTCCATCTTTCAAATCACTCATTAAATCTCACCAAAGAAGCTTTTAAATTATCATTGTTATGTGTTTTCTAAATTCACCCTTATTGCTGTCAGTTTCTTTTTTTACTTGTGTGCATTTGTTTATTATTATACATTTTTCCCTGGTTATTAATGAGCCCTGAAATCTCAACAAGATCCCAATAAAGACAAAAACAAATCTACATATTTGCCTGATTTTTTTATTTTTTAATTGATTGATTGAAACATATCTGTTTGTGAAATGTTGCCAAAATATGACAAAAATGTCTGTAAAGGAATCTGCTCTGAATACCATGTTCATGAACTTTCCCTCCCGCTGATTTCCTCCTTTGGTTCCTTTCATGGTGTAAAATCTCTCAGATGACCTGTCTCAATGTTGGTGGTGTTCCTGACACTGGATCCACTTTACAAAAACCTTTATGCTGAGCAACACTTAATTTGGGCTTGTGTGAACTCCAAAGCCTGCCCACCAGCCCCCTGCCTCGAGTCGCTGAGGTGTATTTAAGGGGCCCTCGTAGCTTTGCCCCTTTGTCCCTGTGGAAACTCCAGTCTTGAGATTACAACTTGGTAAGTCCAATGCACTCTGCTTAGATTTATTGACATGATCCAGCTTTGTGCTTTTGGAGCATGAGAAGTCTGTGTAGATGAGATGGAGTCACTAGAAGAATGATGTGCAGACTTTTTCTTCTACTTTTTGAAGCTGTGTGTTCTACTGGTTCTCACTGGATGATCCAATGAGAATGAGAAGTGTTAGAAGGAAGCTGTAAATTAAGAACTCAGATCAGTGCTTTTTACATTGTATTCTACAGGTAATTTCCTCTACCAGTAGATTCATGTCGCAATTTACATTCCACACAACCACCTTCTATACCTGGAGGCATGTCTCATCTTATGCTGGTTACACACAGTTTTTCTATTCATCATGTAATAATAATAATAATGGATTGGATTTATATAGTGCTTTTTTTTTTTTTTTTGCGTTACAGAAACCATTATTCATTCACATTTCACATCAGTCACTCACCAGTGGTGGCAAGCTACAATGTAGCCACAGCTGCCCTGAAGTGTGGCTGCCATTTTGCGCCTTCATCCCATCTGACCACCACCAACATTCAAGCACAATTCATACCCATTCATATGAGGCTATGTGGGTGAAGTGCCTTGCCCAATGACACAACAACAATGACATGGAGAAAGTGGTATTTGAACCCCCAACCCTTCGGTTACTGGATAACCTACAGTTGATAGATAGAGGAACTGCTCAGAGCTTGAATGATAACTTTTTAAAGTAGCTTTTAAACAAACTGAAAATCACTGGGCGTAAAAAAAAAAATCCAAATGTGTGATTTCATTGTCTCCAAAAAATGAGTCCCAGTAACAGATAAAGTAAACATCTTAAGTCTACATTGTGGTAAAGTCTACAAGTCTCCATAGTATTAAAACTACTTTTGCAACTTGTTTTAACTTGAAAAGAGAAACATTTACAACATTTACTTTGTTATTTGTGTTTATACTTTCTTTCTGAATATGTATGCTCTTTTTTTTCTGAATATTTACACAATTTCTCTTCATATTGTTGCCATTTCTCTACTGTTTTTCTTAATACTGGAAGCCGAGACCTCCAGCCACAATTTCCTTGTGTGTATGAAACAATGACAAAAAATTATTCTGATTCATAGCTAATTAGATGATGATTCAATGCCAATGTCAGCCCTGACGCTGCAGTCTACATTATATGAGGGGACTCTCTTTTAAGGGGGGAGGGTTGTATTGTATTCCTCGAACAATCTGAGCACATGGTCTTGACTCAAACAGAGAAGCTGTCTGTGTGATGACAGCTGAGAGGAACACCAGGCGTCTTCTGCCACTTGTCAACAGACATCCCCCCCCCCCAGCTGTTAACTGGCTGTGGCATAATGAAGAGATAAAGGGGAGAATTTGTCAGGGCACAAAAGGGTGACAAGAATCCCAACGCTGAAAATAGATGCTCATGTCATCACCATCGGCATTGAGCATTTCCACTGCCCTGGGATCATCATACCACAGAGAGTTGTTTTATCTCTGTTTAACAGTCTTAAGACATTAATATTGAAATTTACTATTTTTAGTTAAAGATAGAAAAAAATAACTGAAGTGATATACCCACAAAAAATCCAGTTGATCCAACTGGGACCTTAATCAAAGAAATGTCCTGCTTTTTAATTGTTTTTTTTAATTATCGTTTCTCTTTGATAGAAGGCCAGCTAAGAACAGAGCAAAGATGTGCGACGATGACGAGACCACCGCCTTGGTGTGCGACAACGGCTCTGGACTGGTCAAGGCTGGGTTTGCCGGTGATGATGCCCCACGTGCTGTCTTCCCCTCCATTGTTGGACGCCCCCGTCACCAGGTTAGGACCAAGTTGGATGACTGAAGCCCCTTCATATCTTTTGAATGTTAGTGAATCAGATGTATTTTTCCTTCCTCAGGGTGTGATGGTGGGTATGGGTCAGAAGGACAGCTATGTGGGAGATGAAGCCCAGAGTAAGAGAGGTATCTTGACTCTGAAGTATCCCATCGAGCACGGCATCATCACTAATTGGGATGACATGGAGAAGGTATAGGAAAGCTGCTGGGTACCAATGGTTCTCAATGTGAACCTAGTGTGTACAATTTTTTTTTTTGTCAATTTTGTATCAGGTTCACAAGTTCTTCTTTCTATTGATGGTGTCTTTGTAGATCTGGCACCACACCTTTTACAATGAGCTCCGTGTGGCCCCAGAAGAACACCCAACCCTCCTGACTGAGGCCCCTCTTAACCCCAAAGCTAACAGGGAGAAGATGACCCAGATCATGTTCGAGACCTTCAATGTTCCTGCCATGTATGTGGCCATTCAGGCCGTGCTGTCACTCTATGCCTCCGGTCGTACCACTGGTGAGTTTCATGCTCAAGTCTCGGCGGATACTGTAGTCTACTCTTAACATGATGCTATCTGATAATCTTCTACTTTTATGAACAGGTATTGTCCTGGACTCTGGTGATGGTGTGACCCACAATGTGCCCATCTATGAGGGTTACGCCCTTCCCCACGCCATCATGCGTCTGGATCTGGCTGGTCGTGACTTGACCGACTACCTGATGAAGATCTTGACTGAGCGTGGTTACTCCTTCGTCACCACTGGTACGAGCTCCAGAATCTTGCAGAGGAACCATCATCAAGAAATAATACCGTGTTTATCAGGGCACCAGTGCTTTGCTCAGATTACTGACAGATGTATTTTCTCTTCCTCTTAGCCGAGAGAGAAATTGTGCGTGACATCAAGGAGAAGCTGTGCTACGTGGCTCTAGACTTTGAGAATGAGATGGCCACCGCTGCTTCTTCCTCTTCCTTGGAGAAGAGCTACGAGTTGCCTGATGGTCAGGTTATCACCATTGGTAACGAGCGTTTCCGCTGCCCAGAAACCCTCTTCCAGCCTTCCTTTATTGGTGAGCCACTACAAAGACACAGAAGAGCATATAGATGGCTAGTGTAGTGTTTTATCATCTTTCATTAATATCATGATCAGCCATATGTAAACAATATGTGTACATTGGACATTTCCATTTCATTTTTGGTTTATTTAGCACAAACTAAAAGTTACTCCAAGATTTAAGTTTTAAGTTTTCTTTCAATATTATTTTCTAAAAGATTTTTTTTTTCAATGTTTCTTCTAATGTATTGTGATGTTTGATTTCTTTTTACACATCTCACTCCCTCAGGTATGGAATCTGCTGGTATCCATGAAACCGCATACAACAGCATCATGAAGTGTGATATTGACATCCGTAAAGATCTGTACGCAAACAACGTCCTGTCTGGTGGCACCACCATGTACCCTGGTATCGCTGACCGCATGCAGAAGGAGATCACAGCCTTGGCCCCCAGCACCATGAAGATCAAGGTGAGTCCAGCAGGTTTGTGCACCAGTTTAAGGGTTTGAGCTTGCGCTTGGGTTGATTCTCTGCCTCCTCTGTGGTGTAGATCATTGCTCCCCCTGAGAGAAAATACTCAGTCTGGATCGGTGGCTCCATCCTTGCCTCCCTGTCCACCTTCCAGCAGATGTGGATCAGCAAGCAGGAGTACGATGAGGCTGGCCCCTCCATCGTCCACAGAAAGTGCTTCTAATTCTCCAATTGCACCAGAGACCTTTTTCACACTGACCACACCAGCTTTATTTCCATTTCTGTATTTCTACTGTGCCCTTTGCTGTATATACATGTAATGATGTAATAAAACTAGTTGCTTTTAACAAAACTCGCAGAGTTGGAATTTACCTACACGTAAAGGTCGGAGACATGGAATTGAACGCACCGTTTGATGTAATAGTTTTCAGCATATAATATTCCGAACCAGCAGAACATGATGCCTAAATGAACCCACAGTCATCTGACAACAAATGTCCAGACAAGGCTACGGTTTTCCTTTATACGGTACTTTTTTATCTAAAAAAGCTGAATTTAAAGAGACATTTTGAGGGTGGTATTCAACTTCGAGTAATGTGATGTGATCACATCCTTTTATTTAATATTTGTAAATGCTTACCTTGCATGGACTTGGAGCTTATTCGAACATGTGATTTTTGATGAAGAAATAATAAACACCGGCCCTTAAAGAAAGAGTTACAAATGGGTTTATAGACAAACAACAAGATAGTTCAAAGTAAAATCAAGAAGAAACATGAAAAGCAATAGAAAAAAGCTATGATTATAGCAACAAAATGATAACAGTGAATACAAACCAAAATAACAAAATAGACAGAAATTGTAATTAAAAAAATAGATAAATAAATATGATTTTTTTTTTTTTAAAGAAAGAAAGAAAGACGAAAAATAGAAAAGAAAATTTAAAGAAAACAAAAAATAATCATTACAATCATAAAGCACTTTAGAGATAAAGTTGTTAAGCAGAGATTTGAATGCAGGCAAAGATCAGGCAGGTCTAACTTAATCCTGTAACAGATGGAAAAGAACATGCATGGCCACGTAATGTAAATGTTTATGACAATGCATGTGGAAAAATTACTATACTGTAAAACTAAAAAAAAAATCAGTCTTTTTTTTAATTTTGATGTGAATTCAAATACCATTATTTTGTATCTTTTTTTTCTTTATGAAAAATCACTACGTTAATACTTGAGCTGTATTAAAATTTATTCTTGGGATTAATGATGTATGTACCTGTTAACTGGAATATATTCTATATTCATTGAAAAAAATAATAATAATAATCTTAAAGGGAGCAAATATTTTGGTAGAGTGGTGTATTTATTTCCCAGGTCCCCTGAACGCACCGTTTCCATGTGCCTGTCCACAGGTGATGTGGATGATCTTAATCAACTCACTTCCTTTTTTCTCGCTGTGTTAAAGTTGCAGAGATTTGTTTGTTTGTTTGTTTTTTTTATCTCTAGTGAGAAGCTGCTTTCTTTAGTTTCTGTTTTAGTGGAAACCATGACAGTCACAGACAAAAACATGATCCAGTTTCACCTCGAAGTCCTTTATGGAGTATCTGTGAAAATCTTGGAGAAGAAAAAGGAGAGATCCCTCATGAGTGCGACGAAGATCTTTGGTGTCCCTCTGGGAAATTCCCCTCGGTGCTACGTTGCTGAGTTTGGACTTGTTCCGTGGTGAGTGGATTCAAAATGGATAGAAAAGATGAAATATTCGGTTGAAAAGGACAATATGCAGATGTGAATGTGATGTCTGCTTTAGTTTTCTGGTGGACGCCTGCTCTTTTCTTCTGGAGCGAGCTGGGACTGTTGGCCTGTTCAGAAAACCAGGTTCTCTTCCTCGCATTAAGATCCTCAGGGTAAGATTTTACAAACATTGGTGTCTTCTACGCCAGGGTTTCTCAAGTGGTGGGTCGCGGATCCCTGATTTAAAAAAAAAAAAAAAAAAAAAAAAATACCTAATGGCTCTCATTTTGGACTTGTCTTTTATTTTGAAAAAAATAAAATCTTTTGACAGGCATGCTGTGAAATGCATGTTGCACAGGAAAATATTTAGATTTATGTTTTTTTTAAAAAGATTGTTTTCAAACAGCTATTTTTGAAAAACTAAATTTGGTTGGTTGAATTTAAAAAAAAAAAAAAAAAGTGGGTCGCAATTTAATGACATTTGACCATTTGAGAACCCCCTTTCCTACACCATGCAGTGTTTCTCAAATTGGGGTACGTGTACCCCTGGGGGGGGGGGGGGGGGGGGGGAGAGATGTTTTCAACTTTGGGATAATGACCCCATGTGAGGTCGCCTGGAGTTTAAATTAGGTTGATTGAAATTACAGAAAAATTGAAATAGATTTTTGAAATGTTTTGATTAATCTTATTTAATTAAAACAGTGAATGCAATGTGAATACAAAAATGCAGTAAAAAAAAAAAAAAAAACTGACCCCAAACATGATTAAAAACTAATTCTAGAAAGAAAGAAAAAAATATATATATATATTTGGGGTCACCAGACATTTTTATATTAAAATGGGGTCACGATCCAAAAAGGCTGTGGCTATTAGTACGTAATACGTGTCAATTGACCGGCAGTCTATCCGTGCGCAGCGCCCTTCATTGGCCCATATTTATTTTTAGCTACCCCACTGACCATTTTATTTTATCCCTAACCCGGGAAATACCCTAAAATGTTAATTTTTTTTTTGGTATATGTATTTTTAAATGTGGAATCTGTCGTGTTAAATATGTTAAAATGAAAAAACATATGTCAAATGTGTGATTCAAACCCACGCCTTAGACCAGGTGTCTGCAACCTGTGGCTCTGGAGCCTCATGTGGCTCTTTGGCAATGGCTCCCTGTAGCTTTAAAAAAAAAAAATTAAAATAATGAATTGTTATTTCTTACAATAGGTATTGATGAATAATGACATTAACTTCAAATAAAACGCTGATAAAACAATTGGTTAACCTAAAAATAAATCACATTGTGCAATAACTCAGCCTCCTTCCAACTTCTGCAACATCTACAGACCATGAACTTTCCTTGCACCTGTGGCTAGCCTTAATGTTTAAATCACTGGTAAGATTACTAAACTAACAAAAAGACTATTCTGGGAGAAAATAGATTTCATTTGTGTGGGGAAAGATTTATTTTATTGCCAACATGCCAGCTTGATATGCTGCAAGAAATTAGCAATTAGCATGTGACATCACATGATCATGTGTTATCAAATTCGTGTTATTTTTTGTAGCCCTTCAAATCCATTAACTCATAAACTTATTAGATATTATTTTAACTGTATGTTATGTCTTCATTGAGAAGGTAATTTTTTTTTTTGGCTCCAGAAGTATTTTAATCCAGGTGAGATGAGGCAAAATGGCTCCTTTGACAGTAATGGTTGCAGACCCCTGCCTTAGACCATTCAGCCACTCAACGTCATCTTTTGTACGAATAGACAGCCGATAAATAGATACATATTACGTACTAGGAGACTCTATCATCCAAAAAAGGTTTGGAACCACTGCACTAAATACTGTTTCTTTCCACTTATTTACAATATAATATTCTTAAAAATGTGTCTCACTGATTCATTCATTATGCTTTATAGTTTTCTCAGCAAAATGTTGTAGTCGGACAAAGGGGGTACTTGGATTCAGAAATAAGAGATATGGGGTACTTGAGCCAATAAAGTTTGAGAACCACTACTCTACACAACCTATTCATTTTGATTACTTAAATAGCTCACAAAATTTATATTTTAATACAGACTAATACAACGATTAAAGTAGTAGTTATTGGGTGTTACAGGTTGTTTGAAAACCTGAAAGATAAAAGGTATTTAATGAAATTACTTATAAAGCTATAAAAGATAAAAATGAACACCTTTTTAGTGTCACACTCCCTGAACAAGTATCATTTTATCTGCGGTTTCTGAGGAAATGTAGTCTAGTTCTTACAGTTTGCATATATTGACTTTTATTTAAATCCATGCCTATTCTTCGTGAATGTGATGCATTAAATTTGAGGATGACATAAATAACCTGTCCCTTAGCTTTCTTTGGGATCAAAATCCCTCAATTATTTATAAGTGCGTTTTAAGAGAAAGAAAGTATTTTGATCAATGGCATAATTTCACCTATAGAAATGTGTAGACAAGGAGAAGCTGTCTTATCCCCTTCAAAATAAAAGTACATGATTTTTAAGTTGTTTTAGATGAAAAGATCAAGTTTTGAAAATCCTCCAAGACTGGTTAATGTATTATATATAAAGTTTTCAAGATAATACACACGTGTTAAGGTTTGAGTTTTTGTGGACATTTTTTTGTTTTCTTATTTGTTGTTAATGTGGATTTTAAGTTTTTTCCTTATTATGAATTTTATATTTTTATAGCGCTATGAGATGACCTGTCGTAATCTGCGCTTTATAAATAAATAAAATAAATAAAGATTGACTATTTAAAAAGACCAAATTAACTTGCTGGAATTGCGCAAAAGTCAAGGACGCATCAAAGCGATCAGCAGACGCCTCTGAAGAAGACTGGCAGTTGACAGTCGAAACATATGAGGAGATCAAAGTACATTTCCTGAAAAATGTGTCTGAATAAATGAAATCTTAACATATTATTCAAAAAGAAGACATAATGAAGTTGCTGGAATTACACTACTAAAATGTGTTTGGTGGTTTGCAAACTGCACCTGCATGATAAACAGCTGGACGATTTATGATGCTGTATAGATACAGATGTGACTCTGCTCCTCCTCCTGGGTTTTTCCAGGACAAGCTAAATGGTGGTGAGGGGTGTCTGTCAACAGCCCTGCCATACGACGTGGCCACCCTCATCAAACAGTTCTGCAGGGAGCTGCCGGAGCCACTTTTCCCTTCCGAGCTGCACGCGTCTCTGCTGGAGGCTCAAGGTCTGCCCCGCCTGCAGGACCGGACCGAGGCCCTGCAGCTGCTGTCCTGTCTGGTACCGGCCAGGAGCGCCTCCTGTCTCCACTACTTGTTTGACTTCCTCAGCAAAGTTTCACAAAGGTATTGTAAGGAGGTGTAAAGAGTTCTGATATATCTTACTCAAGTAGAAGTACTGTTACTTGATTGAAATAAAAGTGTAAGTCATACATAAAATACTTCAGTACAAGTACAAATAAATAGTACTCAAAGTAAAAGTTACTAGATACTTTCACTTCCCATGTTTATTTTTGGGAATAGATCTCGCCACGGTTCCCTTGCATACAGTAAACATCTCATGTATAAACTTAAAAAAAAAAGGAAGAGGCAAACTCTGGCACAGTTGGAACTTCATTTATTTCCCACAAAGGCATTCGTACAAAATAAAAGGTTTTTTAAAAATGTGCAATTCGTTTTTTAAATAGACTAGCACCAATTAATTAAATTCAAAATTTAAAAGAATTCTCAGGCTTTAAGTATAGCTAAATTTATGAACTCTAAAACATTGCCATGCCAAATGTGCCATGTGGGTAACAACATAATAGTTAGAAACCTGACCCAATGACAGTGGCTGGGCGTTGATCAGAAATCGCACAAATAAGAACATATGGATTGTTAAATGTGCCTTTATATGAAGAGACCATGAAAAAGAAATTTAAAAAAAAATAGTCACAAAAAATAATAATTTACTCAGTAACGGTTGGGTGTAGAAATGTAGGTTGTCTCGACTGTGATGAGGCTTTCAAATATTTTTCTTTTTTTTTTTCTCTCCTCAGATGCACTGAGAATTTAATGACCAGCTCCAACTTGGCTACGATTTTCGCTCCATGTCTCCTGCCTCCTCCAAACATGACGGAAATGTCTGAGGGTCGTCTTGAGCTCAGAGTTCTTGTGCTTCGCACTTTCATTGAAAATCCACATTTGTTTGGTAACTAGTTATTTTTGTTGTTTTTTTGTGACTTGTATCTCTTTACGAACATCATGCCTTCATTTCTGCATCTATTAGGTGTGATTCCTAAAGCCGTGAAGGACTGTATGGAATATATGAATTTCTATTACCCGGGAGATGCAGCCCAGACGAGAGGGAATAAGAAGAGGCACAGTTTCAAAGGTGAAAAGTTCAGATCTTCGTCTCACATTTATCTATCAGAGGCTGTGTTGGAAATGTACTATACTAGAGATGTAACAATTAATCGTAAGGCAGTTAAAAATCGATTCATAGGTATCACGGTTGATATCGATTTTGACAATTGAATCGCAGTACTTTTTTTAACCAGCAGAGGGCGCTATCCGGAAGTGTAGGCGGCGGGCGGAGTCTGCTAATACTTTCTTTCTGGCTGCCTTCTACTCTTACATATGTTAATAAATGATTCATTATCCCTTTAGCACCGAAAGAATATCTGTAATATCACTTGAATATCTGTAAAAGTCACGTTTTTCTATTAGCTCTGTCTGCTAGCATAGCTTCTCTTCTTCACTGCAAGATATCTGCATGCCAACCGACCACTGTGTTACCAGCGCCCTCTGCTGGTCCAAACAAATATGACGTAAATCAGTGCAATGAGTTTTTTTTTTTTTTTTTTAAAGTCCAATTGTTAAGGCACAAAATACATTTTCAGTTGGACTTTTAAAAGAAATAGAACTATTATGCAGTTTTGCATTGTTTATTATAGAACCAGAATTTAAATTAATAGGCTTCATTTTCATTTGTATTATTCCTTTATTTATTTAATTCAAGATTTATTTTTAGTTAAATTGCATTGTTTTGAATAGTTTATTAAAGAATTCTTTTGACAATGAAAAATAAAAGGAAAATAATACAGTATTTTCTAGTTTTTTCCCAAAAAAAATTTTGTCTACAGTCCCATTTTGTAAATGAAAAAATCGTGAGAGAATCGTATCGTGAATCGTATCGGGAGTTGAGTGAATCGTTACATCCCTATACTATACACTACAAACTCAATGAGTATATACTATCTACTATGTACTATGAGGATGATGAGCATTCCCACTGAAGTATACTTACAAGTTTCCCAAGATAAATTTCGAACCTACGACAAAAAGCTGAAACACACTGAGGCTAAATATCTCTGTTGATTCTCCACCATGTGATCATTGGATCCATAAAACTCACGTATACACATTTCATGCCGACATTCCTGAGATTTTCAAGACTCGTCTTTGTGCTATTGACAAACCTTCCAGTTAATTTACAAACAGAGCCTTATAAAAAAAAAAAAACGAATGGAAGACTATAAGAGATGCTTTTGTTTTGAAAAGGCAATGTATGATTATTAGTTTGAAGCCGGTCCCAGGATGATTTTATATTCCGCTCACAATGCATCATGAAGCGGTTAGTATGACTAGTGTGCCCACTGTGCATACATCAACAGTGTCCCCATATAGTATACATCTGGGTATTTCTTGTTTACTATTAGGGAAAATAATCTAATTGTGATTTTTCTTTTTTTTTTCCTCAATATTGTGATTGTGATTTAATAAGCAATTATTTTTTTCAAGGGCCTCTTGTCATGTATTTTTCAAGGAACACAATCAATCTTTTTTATAATAAACAATTTCAGATGTAGTTAAACTGTAAATAAATAAAAATGTAAATTTTAAAGCACAGATTACAACAATAAAGCAAACAAATCTGTGGCCTTACCTCTTCAACATATCTAACTAACTTCATGTTTCATGAAACATGTAAACATGTGGACTGCACTTCTTAAACACTCAACAGAACTTAACAGGACAATACAAGACAGGACAAGAAAAAAAATGCAGCCTTTGCGATTAGAAAATTGCGTTTTATGATACAGCGATAATATCGCAAATGCAATTAATCATTCAGGCCCTACTATTCTATTCTATTTAATGTGAACGCAATACGTACTCGTTTTGAAGTGAGTAGTACGTTAGTAAGCCATATTGAACATAGCCAATAAGTTCTTCCTTTAATGCATGTAGTCACACGGTCTGCAAAGATGGTGTCCTGGATGCAGGGGAGGTCAAAGGTCAAGCTCTCTGCTGCAGACCGCAGCCAGAGGACCATGTCAGAGGGCAGGCCAACGCTGAGGAGGAGCTTTGGCATGGAGACCTTCCCTAGTATCAAGCTGTTCAGGACCAGCCCAGGTACACATGCAGCACAAGCCCCAAACAGAAGGCTGTGCTGGGAATGTTAGTTTAATTCACAATCTGAAGCTGACGTTTCTCTAGATGATGATCTCAGACCCTCAGATGTTTCTACTTCAGCTGACAAAGAGTCATGCATAACACCTAAAAACAGGATCAAAAGGTAATTTTGGGAGAAGCTATTGATTTTTTTTTTTTTTTTGTTTCAGACATCATCCCTAATCGTTAAATGTCACACTAGCAAATGTATGAAACACCCACATTCTAAAGTCTCCTTTGTCTTTAGAGATTTGGGACATTTTCGAAGATTTTCCAAAGGACAGACAGCAGACGGCTCTCCTCTGCTCACTGCTGTGGAGAAGCTCCCACTATGGAGGAGACGCATTTCAATATAACGTCCAGAATATTATGAGTTTCCTGCTTTTACTTGTTTTAAATAAGGAGTTCCATATAAACAGATTGTATCTCAAAGCATGCATGCAAATGATTCTGTATTTTTACTATTTAAAGTTTTAATAAATTTGTTTTTGATCATTGCTGTCATTCAATTTTCACATTAGCATCCAATTAAACTGGTCTGTATTAATTTATATATATTGCATGATATATGTAATACAGTACCAGTGTATTTCAGTCAACTGTGTTCTGGTTGGTCATCAAAGCTTCATATCCAGGAAATGGAGCTCGAAAGCATATATGAAGAGGGATAATCACCCTTCAAAATAAAAGCTTTTAGATGCTGCTGTAAAACTTATGAAGTAGTGTTTAAATGAGCTGCTAAATTACAGCTTCAAGCTCAAACTTGGCTTCATGTCGGAAATCAAAAAAGGGAAGAATGCGTAGAACAGATGGGCAACTTTTATCATGGTAATGGCCAGAAAAATGTTTTTATTCAAATCTGAGGGTCACATTATAAACATTCATGTCAGCATTTAAAGTAATGACCGATCTGAGCATCGATACAGGAAATAAAGGCTTTTTGGGGGGATCTAATTTAGTTTATGTATGTTTTAGTTTTCCTTATGTGTGATTTGGTCTTCCGTTGAGTTGTTTGTTTTGTATAAGTTGTGATTGTGGGTTTTTTGAGAAATTGTGCATTTTACTTGTCAGTTTTTGTATTTTTTGCTGTTTTGTGATTAGTTTTGTTTTGTATTTACTATTTTTGGATTCATTTATGTCACTGTATTTTTGTTTGGTATAATTCCATTATTTTGTGTTTGTCTTGTGGGTTTTTGGAGAACTTTTGTGTATTTTATTTGTCAGTTTGTGTTTTGCTGTCTTTTCGTGGGATTTTTAAAATCAAGTTGTTTTCTTTGGATGCCTTCCAAAAGTTTGATAGTTGGAATTTGCAGCTATTGCATAAATAGGACAGTAACCCTTTAGCTTTAATGTTTTGAGGTGAGAAACAACTTTGTCTCAGTTGTAAACTCATTTTGCTGATAGCAGTAGTGTGTGTGATTATTTTATTTTTAAATAGTTGGAGTACAATAAGTTACATTTTTTAGGTTTGATTTAAAACATGATTCTGTAAAATATTTTTTCCTGTCAGGTGTGGGTTCCAAATCTTCCTATTGAAGAGCAATCTTATTAAATACACAATTTTATATACATTATTTATGAACAAAATAGTGTTTTTACTTAGATTATGAGGTCAATGACCACCTGCTGTAGAGTATCAGGCTTCATCCAATCAGATGAGGGGATTTTCCGTCTCTTAGCAACTGCGTCTGAACCGTGAAACGAGAAGAAACCCATCCTCCTGGAAACATTGCGTAATATCCACGTAATGACATCGATTAGTGCGCTTTTCTTTCACAATAAAAGCACACCCAACTACATCAATGTAGGAAAGCGTCACAGTTATAATAAAAAAACAAAAATAGTTGTTTATTTTAAATCCAAGATGGATTAAATTATGAGTTTACAGATTTTCTTGTGTTTTGTTGACTGTTTTAGTCAGCTGGGATTTTAGTTTGAAATATTTCAGTTGTGTGTGTGGGCAACTTTACCAGGGTCGTGACGCAGCCTGTGCAGGATCCTCCATCAGCGCGAGAAGGTAGATATTTTCTCTAAATAATCTGTTCCGATGCCTTTTTCCAATTAGGCTATTTTATCGTATAAATAATACACCAAATCTGTTTTTTTCCCGGCTTAGTTTTGTGTTATTTTGCGTGTCTTCTTCTGTGGTGTTTATAGAATGTTTGCACAGGCCTGAGCGGCTGTTTACAGAGAGAATGTCGCACTGAGGCTTATTTACAGTCCGTGGATGATTGTTTTTAGGTTTAGTCAGTGATTGTGTGTTTTCAGGCCTTCACGTTATTGGTCCTGTTCTGTTGTTGTGGGGACAGCATCACGCTTATGTGTGTGTGTGTGATCCATCATGTGTTCCATCTTTCTCCTGCAGATGTCAGGAACGTGCTCTGCGGTGCAGCTGGGTCTGTTCGGGCTCCTGCTGTGCCTTCAGCTCGGCCGGGTTCCGGCCCGCAGTCCCCGTACTGCCGATCAGGTGTCTGAGAGCGACATCCAGCGTCTGCTGCACGGCGTCATGGAGCAGCTGGGCATCGCTCGGCCCAGGGTGGAGTACCCTGCTCACCAGGCCGCCAACATCGTGGGTCCTCAGAGCATCCAGGGTCAGTGAAGCCTGGTCCAACACGGATATCAGTTGTTTTTCACCAATCACAGCAGATTAGCATGGATGCCCATTCCCGCCAGTAAAAAACAAAAAACAAAAAACTAGTTTAAAAAAAACAAAAACATTTCAGTCCGGGGTCACCAACACCAGGTAGCCCGCATGGACCATGTGAGGGGCCCTCAGAAGCTTTAGTCACCAATGAGCTCCATCTAAAATCTGATTTATTTTCCAGGATTCAAACTCACAAAGATAAATACAGATGTAGTTGATACTTAATGAAGTTAAATACTGCACCTGATACAGATTTAGTATTATATTAACCATTTTTAAATGTTTATTTTCACTGAAACATGACAAATGTTTTTAAGTGTTGCAGATATGGTGTATGGTTGTTTGTGGTGTGTTATATATAACGCAAGGTGGATTTTTGTAAAATATGATGTATTTGTTCCATTTTACAATATTATGTTATACAATTAGTTAAAAGTTGTGTTTTAGTAGCTAGGAAAATAGGACGGTGATAATTTTCCATGAAATATGAGAATGAAACTATTGCATAAATTAGGAGAAATAAAGTGTTGCATGTTGAAACTTAAACATTTCCTACCTATTTAAGTTACTGTTAGCCTTACTTATTATCTTACCCTCTAATTAAAGTGAAATTGTGAACATTTGGTATTTCAGAAGTGCCTTTCACCTGGTAGCTCTTTGGACTACACAGTATCTGTGAAGTATCTCACAGTTTCAGAATGGATGGTGACCCCTGATCTACATAAATCATAATTATAAGACAAATCTTTACAGATAAATATCATCATTAAAGATACTTTTCACATTGATTCACAAATCCTGAAATTGTAGTTGTTTTGGAGGAATCTCAGAACATCAAAATCAGCCTCCGGACCCTGGAGAGAAAACTGCAGAAGAACCTGTAGATGAGACAGAATAAGACGGATGAAGCTCAAGTTACAGCCTTTATAGACCATTACAGACCTTTATAGACCATTATAGACCTTTATAGACCATTACAGACCTTTATTGACCTTTATAGACCATTACAGACCTTTATTGACCATTATAGACCTTTATAGACCATTACAGACCTTTATAGACCTTTATAGACCATTACAGACCTTTACAGACCTTTATAGACCATTACAGACCATTACAGACCATTACAGACCATTACAGACCTTTACAGACCTTTACAGACCTTTATAGACCATTACAGACCATTACAGACCTTTATAGACCATTACAGACCATTACAGACCATTACAGACCTTTACAGACCTTTACAGACCATTACAGACCTTTATAGACCATTACAGACCTTTACAGACCATTACAGACCTTTACAGACCATTACAGACCTTTATAGACCATTACAGACCTTTATAGACCATTACAGACCTTTACAGACCATTACAGACCTTTATAGACCATTACAGACCATTACAGACCATTACAGACCTTTACAGACCTTTATAGACCTTTATAGACCATTACAGACCTTTATAGACCTTTACAGACCATTATAGACCTTTATAGACCATTACAGACCTTTATAGACCATTATAGACCGTCAGTTGCTGACATGGCTACAGATGGATGCTCCAAAAATGTTGGATGGCCGAGATATTTACTGACAGAGAAACTGCGTCAACTGATGCGAATGGTAATATGTATGAAAACACAAATCGCATTAATTCACTGTGTTGTCATATACACATGTACACATTACCCTCATAATGCTCACTTTTAGATTCTCATGGAGTGCCAAAACAACTACACATTTCCAGTAAGAGTCACTATCTCATAATTATGACTTGAGATTATTCGTTTACTTTTCCTAGTTTTTCAAATTTAACTGGCAGGATGTGTTTTTTTTTTTTTTTTGTTTTTTTTCTGGTGGGAGTGAGTTTCCATAGATTAGTGCCATTTTGATGGAGAAAATGTTTTTTTTTTTTTTTTTTTAAAATCGCGAATAAAGTCAAAATGTCGAGATTAAACTCAAAATACAATATCGTGATAAAAATCAAAGGTTTGCTATTAAAGTCAAATCTATGGAAGCTGACTAAGGCCATTTCACCATATACGACAACAATCTCCATTAAAACTGGAACTACTTTTTATAAATTGCCACAGACAAGAATGAATGCTCCACCTCTTCTAAACTTGACTGTTTTTCCTTAAGTGTTTGGCACTATATCTTCAAAGTCCTTATAGAGATTACAACGCTATGTTTATGAGCTAAAAAATATAAATAATCTTTGTTATTAAAGCCAACTTTGAAGTATAGTTTAACGCATTCATCAATGCACGGCATTTTGTAAAGGGCCACAATCTGCCGTTTGTTGTCATATAGTGAATTTGCCCTCGTCAGCTTCCGTAGATTTGACTTCATTAGCTGACCTTTGATTTTTATTACTATATTGTATTTTTGACTTTAGTCTCAACTTTATATTTCACTTTTATTCTCAAAATTTTAACTTTAATCTCAACATTTCCACTTTATTCTTGATTTGTCCAGAATTATTTTCCCCATGCCCTAATAATCCACTTCCGTCCAATCAAGATGTTTCAATGAAACATGCGTTTCCTAATGATTGTAGTTCTGTTCTGTCTCCAGGTGGCGCCCACGAAGGGCTGCAGCATCTCGGTCCATTCGGGAACATCCCCAACATTGTGGCAGAGTTGACTGGTGACAATGTTCCCAAAGACTTCAGCGATGACCACAGTTACCCAGACCCTCCAAACCCGTGTCCGCTGGGAAAGACTGGTACGGCCTACACAGCTTTTCTCCTTTTACTCAAACAGTAAAACAACCTTGATGCACTGCAGTGTCAGTAAAAGTGTGTTTTTAAGGTTGTCTGCTTGGTGCGCTGATGGATAGCACCTCAAAGCTAGGAGGGTGTAGGTTTGAAACCTGCGGCAGAATAGACGATTCCTCTAAAGATGATGCATACATTGTGGTTTTTGTCTTTCAGTTTATTTGAACATGATGTAGGTCAGATATGGGCAACCTGCGGACCGGGGGCCACCCTCATTTTATTTAGCCACCAAAGTAAATGCACAAATTGACTTCCAAAACACATAAAATGACAAAAAAAATATAATCAAAATGACTACAAGAACATACAAAATCAACAAAAATATACAAAATCAAAGAAAAATATACATAAATGGACATTATGAGGGCAAAAACACACAAAATGACACCCACAGAAAACATAAAAATAAGAGAAAAAACAGAACAAAATGACAACACAAATACATAAAATGACAGTAAAATATACAAAATGACTAAATAAAACACAAAATGACAACGTAAACACACAAAACAACTCCAATAATAGACAAAACCCATTGTTCTTTCCTGTATTATTGGTAATTGTTCTAAATTCTGTCATGAATGTTGATAACATGGCCCTCTGATCAGACGTCACATTTTTTTCTGGCCCCTACTGTGGTAAAAGTTGCCCCTCTGTGGTGTAGGTGTTCTGCAGGCCACAGATGCATTACCTAAAAGTTTCAAAATGTGACATAATCCATCATTTTGTATGTATTTTTTAATCCACAGCAGCTGACGGATGTCTGGAAAACGTTCTTGACACTGCTGAGTTCAGCAAAGAGTTTCAAAAACATCAGCATCTGTTTGACCCTGAGCATGATTACCCAGCTTTGGCAAAGTGGGTATGTACAAAATAAAACCTGCACGCCAGGATCACCTTGCCTTAAAAACATATTGAAACTAATGCAATAGACACAAATGTTCCTGCGACACAGAGCAAAACAATTATCTAGACTTTAAGTGAAGCAGGATTTCTAAACGTGAAAGTTATAAAAGCTACATGTTGTGTAACCATCACTTTACCATCCATAAGAGATATTTAGAGTGCTACAGTGTTTTTGTTTGGGGGATAATTGACATGTTATCAGGAATATAATCATATTTCAATCAAATTTTCTGCTTCAATTGTTTAAGAAACAAATCAGAACAAAAGTTTATCCTTTCGTTGATTCTTTTATTCTATGCAAAGTTAAGTTAGTTTGTTTTATTGAGCTGTATTTCTAAAAAGCTTGTTTTTCTCTGGTTTCTTGCAGAACAAAGAGCGTTTGTACCAAAAACTGAAGGGAGGACCAACAAGAAGAAAAAGGGTAAAACAGTGCTTAATTTGTAAATCATCATGTCACGGAACTCACGCCGGGTTTTGTTCCGGCAGTAGGAGAGAGACAAAAATGTCACAGAATACATTTTTTTAAAGCTCCTTTTGCTAACTAAATGGGCCAATAATATCACGTGAACACAACCAACCAATTAATTATTTTTATTATTACTATTTATTATCCTAAATGTTTAATAAAAGAATGATGAATCAGCGTTAAAGAAGCAGGAATATTCGCCCGTTACAAAGCCCATCCGTATCTCTCTCTGAGTGACGGCTGTCAAATCTGCCATGTTTCAGCACCAAGGACAGCGCAAAATCACGGCTAATTTAGCCACAAAAGACACTCAACGTTCAGAACACAAAGATAAAATATTTACAACTTTTACACCCTAAGGCCATAACTCCTCCAATGAATCAGCATCACATCAGAAAATGAAAATAAAACACGTGCTTACCTTTTATTTGTCAAAACAGCCAAAAAAAAAAACAGCCGTGGACGAAGGTTTGAGGAAACCACAACATCACCAGCTCTGAAACGCACCCTGCAGTCACACACTTTTAAATGGACTGATTTGTTTCTGCTTCAGGATTTCACCCTCTCACCCTTAACTCTTGTTCTTTTTCCTGCAGAGTGTGAACCCTTATCTGATGGGTCAGAGACTGGACAACGTGGTGGCCAAGAAATCTGTCCCTCACTTCTCTGAGGAAGACCAGAAGGCGACACTGACTGTCCCCACTGCTTAAGCTCCTTCGATATTTGCTGTAATATTAAAGCTCTGATAAACAGGTTTTTAACACTACACGTTAGGACATTATAGTTGTTCATTAATGAGTGAGGTTTGCTTTGTTCTCTATAAACTGTCATAGGAAACAACAGGGGGGGAAACATAAAAAGCATTTCAAAAGCAATGTCCCAAATAAATCACACAATCAATTCAAGACTGTTTTACTGTTCTATTTGAATATATTGAAAAATGCTCACTGCCTATCAACTTAATGACATTTGGCACATTTCCATTGAACCACTTCACAGTATACATTGTATGTATTCAGCTTGTGAGGCATGAATTTAGTTACACGTTTAAAAGGTTGGATTTTAGAATATTACATGTTCTAATTCATAATAGAATTAAAAAAAGATTAGACATTATTCAATAATCTGCCTTACGTTCTGCCTTATTGTTTCAATAACAAGCCTAATAGACAATGCAATGGTCACGCTTAATTAATTTTTATTCTCTAGTATTTGGTGCTTTTCATGGTTATCACACATTTGTTTTTTTAATCTACATTTGCTGAAGGTTTTCATTTCATTTATTTATTTATTTGAATATGGACATTACATAATAATCAGTGTGTCAGCAAACGGCGTCAACATTGCGTTTTTTTGCCCATCTAGTGAAAAACAATGTAATAAATTGCAGGGTTCAGACCAAATAATGTTTACAAGACAATACACATAAAAGTAAGGGCCAAATGTATTAATTACTGTGAGGATTACAGAATGAGACATCATTTGGTGTTCTTTGTGGTAAAGAGGGTTTTCACCTACGCCATGTTCTGGGCAGTAACCGGGATGCGCGGCCATATTGGAGGCACTCGGAGGTAAACGCGATAGATAAATGTCTGAAACCACAGAAAAGCTCCTGAAAATGTGTTACAGATGCAAAGGCATACAGGGAAAGACTTGGTCTGTAGGAAAGGGCACAATATTTGGAAAATTTAGTTCACTTACCCGACATGAAATGTGCCAAACAAATTCAGATGTCCAGATTTTTGCCTCGTAATCATTGTTTAGCTTCGTTAACCACAAGCGCCTCTTTTCCTCTGATAACTTTTGACGTTGTTCTCCCTTATTTGTTATAACTTTTGGCAGTCTATAATACTCCAAATGTTTTTCACGGTCTGACCAATCGGTACAGCCAAAAACACAGCAATAATAAACCATTTCCTTTCGTTCGACGATCGGGATCTGCTTTGTTTACCTGCTGAGTACCTCCAATATGGCGACTTCCAGTTTGAAGATGCGCCGCCAAAAACCCTCTATTCAGTTAAGAGCTCTTCAAACAGATGCCGAAACCTGTTCATTAGTACATTTGTTTTAAAGAAATCTATAAAAGGGAATGCTGCATTTGTATTTTGAAATATTTCGTGTTTAGGCCTTTTATGAAGCCATTTATTAATAATGCTCACATCACTCATGCTGAGCCCATTAGAAGGCTTTGCCTTACATGTTTAAATCAAAGCCAAAGTGTCAAATATCCTCAGTTTTCATCATCTGTGCTGGTGTTAAATATATGTCACTGGTTATGTACAGTATACAGAAGGAGATATGACAGAATGTTCAGGCTTCACTGCACATTTTGGTTATACATATTTGTATACGACTATTCTGTGTTAAATCCAAAAGTTTTATTCTAGTCATATTCATATCTAAAAATAATTATAATGGTTGTATGAACTGCTTCACTATACATGGCAGCTGTTGTCCAGCTTCTTGTCTTTGGTGTCTGCCTGTGGTCCCTTTGTCCTGCCACAGCGCTTTGTGTTCACTTCTAGTTTTGTAAAGCCAAATAAATGATTTATCTGCACTTTGGGTGAGGTTGTCTTTCTCACACTGATGTATACTGTTTGGGGAGGTTGGTGCTTTTGGTGGGGCGTGGCCAAAAGCTGCTCATGTGCTCCTTTCCTAAAGACACCACTCAGGAGTTACAGATGCGTCACTGTCTAGTGGAATAAGTCTGTGTCAGAGGACCAAGAAAAGCCGCAGGTAACCGACTCACGTCTAACCTGTACATTGGATTTTTGTTTGGTCAAACTCGTGAAAACCAGTGAACCTACACGCTGTGCGTTTAGTGCGTAATGCATGGATAAAAGTCATCACCATCTTCGGCTCACATCTGTGACAGACTCGATGCAGACGTTAGTTTGTGTTTAACACAAAGAAAAGTTCATTTGGAAAAATATTTTAATATAGCAAACTCCTCTGTGAACCGTTTAGCTTTTATTATTAATCGTTGGACGTTCGTGCGTAAAAGTCCCAGTCCTCCATTAAGCTATAGATCTGTTATAGATGAGTTAAAACTAAAGGTTTACCCCTTTTTTTAATAAGGAAAAAGTCTTTTTTTTTTTTTTAAATAACCGGTTTAATACACAATATGTGAGTCACAGTAATAATAATAATCTTCACCATTCGGCCTATAGTGTTTGCTTCGTTGCATTTTTGCTGTATAAAATCTTAAAGGTAAACGTCTTTTTAAAGCTGATAATTTACGGCATATAAAGACAATAATTGTGAGCAGTGTTATGAGAATAGTTCGTACATAGAGCATGCCTAAAATCCTCATGTTTGTGTATTTTCCCTTCAAAAATGTGCACATTTTGTTCTAGTATTTGAATGGATTTTAGTAAAACTAGTTGTACAACTTCTTTGGAACAGATAATAAACTAATAAAAGGTGAACATGTTCTTCAATATCTTGGATGACTATCATATTGAACAAATTTGTTTACCCAGTCGTGTCAAACTCAAGGCCCAGGAGCCAAATCCGGTCCTTTCGATCATCCAATTCGACCCGCAAGAGAAAGTAAAAGTGATAGAGAAAACATAAATTATTGGGTCAATTATTAAATAATCCAGTTGTAGATATCTTAAATTCATCACTGTAATGAAACTCCACAGTATTTTTAAGGGCTTGCCTTTTTCCTTTGTTTATATCACATGAATGCAGTCATATTTAACTGCAAATTGTGGAAATAACTCTCAATGTTGCCACAAATCTTGCAATTTCTCACAAACAATTACACAAATGTATTCTAAATTATTATTGGTAACAAAATCAACAATGTTTGAAGTGAATTAAACCGATATAGAAAACTGGGGCACAATGATATTCAAATTATACTTTTTTTTTTTTTTTCATCCCAAAATCACATCTGCGGCCCTTGAGATCTGAGGTCCGTATTTGGCCCCTGAACTAAAACGACTTTGACACTGAGTGAGAACAGTTTGTTGACTTTTAGAGGGCGGGGAACAGGCTGGGACTAAAGTACAGTTGTGCGTAAAGGCAGCGCGTAAAATCCATTTCAGATCCTTCAGAGAACCTGATGTGTGTGATTGTCCTTCACAGCCTCAAAGATGCTCTCACAGCTCGTATGTGCTGTAGTTGTGACTCTGCTGGTTACGAAGCTGGACGGAGCAGACACCGCTTTCCCAGGCGTCGTCTTCAACCTTCCCAACAAGTTCAATCCGCCCGGGTCGGACCGGTGCGAGCAGCCGTCCATCAGCGGGCTGGTGTCCCGCACGGCCGGACCAATGACTTCAGTGACTTTCACCGACGAGGTGCTGGAGTCCAGCCAGGAGGCGCTGCACGTCACGGAGCGTCGCTACCTGCGGCTGGACTGGTGCAAGACGCAGCCGCTCAAACAGAGCCTCCACGAAGAGGGCTGCCTCAGCCGCTCCATCATCAACCGCTTCTGCTACGGCCAGTGCAACTCCTTCTACATCCCGAGGCATACGGACCAGGACGGCCGTGCCTTTCGCTCCTGCTCAGCCTGCACACCCAAAACCTTCAGCTCGGTCCTCTACACGCTGTTCTGCCCCGGAATGACGCCCAACACCAGGAAGAAACGCGTCCAGAGAGTGAAGCTGTGTCGGTGTACGACCGTGGACGTGGATCTTTAGACCCAAACTGGTTCATTTTATTCTAATCTGTGGATTATTCAAAGGATGGAGAGTTTGACTTGGAGGACAAAGTGGAAATGGACCAATACCCCTGATACCGTGTTGCCATGTCCTTTCATTTATTCATTTAGCACACGTTCAAATAAATAAAATTTAAAAAAACAACAACGTTAAGGTGCAAAGAAGGAACGAAGCTCCACCCCATTCAATAAACACACAATTCAGAATAATGGCTAACAAATAAACACTTATAAAATCATGAGACAAAATGCACAATATAAACTTTGATATATTAGGAAAAACAATATATAAACAAAGTACACAAAAATCAATATAAAAAGACAACGGGAATATTAAACAAAAATATTAATTGAACTTAAAAAAAGAAATACAAACTTGAAACATATACATATACATACCAATATACACATGCAAATACAAACATACATATTACACGTGGATTGTAATCATGGTGGCATAGAGTAAAGTGAGAGAGGGGATGAAGTAATTAGATGTAATGTTGGAGGACTTAGAAATGGATCATGTGTTTGTTTTTTTCAAGTGCCTTTTAAAGAGTGAATAGGAGGATATGGATATTATTGGGGGAGGATATGGATATTATTGGGGGAGGTAAATGATTCCAGAGTGGTGGGCTTCTATAGGATGATGTGATGAAGAGGAAAAGAGTAGAAACTGGACAGAATTGAACACATTTGCTGCACAGCTTGAGTGAAGAGTCATTTCTTTTCTTTTTATATTTGCATGGTACATGCTGGCCTTTTAAGAGAGAGATGCTATTTCTAATATTTTCATTGTTCTATGTCACACTTGCTTTGGCAACAATACAAACTTGTTTCCGATGCCAACAAAGCTGTTTTGAATTTAAATGAATTGAGAGACAGAGAGCGTAATGGGTCCCAGACTTACTGACTTAAAGAGAAACTAAACCCTAGGTTTACTGGAGATAAAAAAAAAAAAAAAAAGTAAAATGCTTTTTTTATTTCAATGTATTTTTTTTCCAATGTATGTTTGTTTATTTATATGTATATTTGTAAATAAATGTATTGAATGAATAATCTAGATCTTAAACCTTCTTTGATGCCAAACTACTTTTCCTAGTTTTGACCCTTTTCAAAATATTATTTTTTTTTTTTGCCACAGATACAATAATAGATAATATATTTCATATATTTATATATGGTAAATCATTTGTATTGGAAGAAAATCTGACAAAATATTAATGGTTTATTAACACTAATAATGATCATTTTGACTGTTCATAATAATTTCCTATGGAAAAACATATACAAATTTCATATGCTAAAAAATTGAATAGTAATGCTTAACTTCTCATACAAATTTACCAAGGAGTGGGATAAGCTCATCAAGTCACCATAGATCTGAAAGTCATCTCACTACTGTTGCTTTGGCAACAACAACAAAAAGTGTCTTAGAAGCAGTCAATCCCATCCATCCATCCATCTTCATACCCGCTTATTCCCGTTTAACAGGGTCGCGGGGGTCTGCCGGTGCCAATCTCCGGCTCTCATAGGGCGCTTGGCGGGGGTACACCCTGGACCGGACGCCAGTCCATCACAGGGCAACACAGACACAGACAACCATTCACTCTCTCATTCACTCCTATGGGCCATTTAGAGACTCCAATCAACCTTACAGTCATGTTTTTGGATTGTGGGAGGAAGCCGGAGGACCCGGAGGAAACCCACGCAGCACGGGGAGAACATGCAAACTCCACACAGAAAGGACCCAAGTCCACCCCAGGGCTTGAACCCAGGACCTTCTTGCTGGGTCTGTAAGTTAGGTGATACTGCACAGGTTTATGCCTCTCTCTCTTCTTCTGTGGCTGTATTTATTTATTACTGTTTCTAACACTGTATCACTGGCTGCAAAAATAAGAAAGAAACAAAAAAACATTTGTTCCGATTAACCAATTACATTACGAGATAATTTACAATACAGTTACATGGTTGCCTCCTCACAGATGCCTTCTCATCCCACAATTGTCAATCCCACTCATTATCAATATAAAAAAAACAAGATTCAGCAGCAATGGTTTATATTAAACAGTAAAAACACAATTGTAGTTATTTTTGCTTTTGATGTGCTTTTTTTTTTTTTTAATAAAATACTTTCATCATAAATGAGGAAATAAATGAATTGCATACAATGACACTAATAGAGTGACCCACATGCACAACTCTTTGAGTCTGCAGCTATTGTAGTCTTTTTTAACAGTGTAAATGCTATTACTGAAGCACATTCTAGTGTTGATTTCTTCAATTTAATTTGTGTTTGTAAAGAACCTGTTTACACTTTAAGTAGGGAATTGTTTTATTCATTTATTGTCAGTTTTGTTGTTATCGTGATAAATACCAGACATTATCCAGATACATTTTTTAGTCTATATCGCCCATCCCTACTTGCTACTAACTATCAAACCTACTACACTTTTGAGCTGTCAACTTACATTGTTTGTTAACTCCTACTTTTGCTTTCTCATCAAAAGTTGTGCGCACAAACATTTCTGCAGTAGCGACCTTAGGAATAAGGCATGTACAATAACAATTCATTCATTTTCTTCATCCTGTGGGCGTCAAACTCATTGAAGCTCAACCTGCACTAAAAAAACGCGTTTATGTCATTTTAACAACAATAATTTTAAGTCTGTTGTTATTCTCATAGTATGTGTCACAGCATTTGAAATAAAATGACATGAAAAAAAAGCAGGTCGTCACCTTTTTACTAATTGAGAAATTTATTAATGAAAATCATGACAAAAGTTATAATAAGAAGCTGTGAATAGAAGAAGGATCTGCACGGTAGTCACTAGATCTTTTTAATGAGATATAGTGTGAAACATATTAACAGTAACAGTTATTTGCATACATGTTTTTAAATGAGTAAACAACAAAAGTGATGGAAGTGTCTATTCATCAGTGAGGTAATCGTGTGTCTACTCAGGTCCAACTTCGTGAACGTTCAGGTGCTAAAAGATGATCCTTGAATCGACTACGTATTGGCTGCTTTCTGACGTATACGCTCTTTCTGTGGAGAAAAAAAAAAGTTGTGCTTAACATTACAAATAACTCCCAAAATCCTCACAAATCCAGTAGCATCCGCACAATGGACACACTTTCTGCTGAGGAATTGTGGCTATCTACACTAACTCATTGTGCATCTCCTAATATTTGATATGCAATGTCTCTGCAGTCTTTCTCACCAAGCAGTTTGGGTTGATCCTTCTTGTTTCTACTTTCTTCTCTGCTGTGATCCTCTTCACTGACATCTGAGCCTCTTTCAGCCTGAGTTAATGCAACAAAATGCTTTTAGCCAAAAGAAAAATACATGAAAAATACCCAACACAGAATCCGCTAACGGGTAGAGACACACCTCTCGTTGGAGATGTCCTTGCTTTCTCTCTTCCACCTCGCTTTGAAGTCGGCACAAAACTCAAACCAGAGCATGAAGAATTGAGTGGTCGTCACCTCTTTCTCTCCCATCCTCGGCCACAGACCAAAGTATAACAGTAATTCTTGAAAACTGCAAATATATTAACAAAAATACAGCAAAAAATGACCAAAAAAAACCTCCCAAAACAGGTATACATGTTAAAAAAAAAAAAAAAAAAACAAATATTATTATTTATTTTTTTAAGTGAAAAGAAGGACATGTCGAATGACAATGAAAAGGTATATTTTAAAAAGACAAAAAAATTATAAAATGCCCCGGTATATGTCCTTTTTTTTGCAGCATTAACCGAATTACATTTATTCTGAATAATCAAAGTGTTGATGTAGGCGATAATAAGACAAAAACATCATATCACAGTGTGGTTGATCCACCTCTGAATAAAAAAAAAATCACTGTTAAATAACTGTTGCTGCTCAACTGTATCTATAGACGCTATAGTATGAAATCCTCCTGAAACTCATCAAGCTTCCTTTCAAACGTTCCTCCAGAATGTGAATTTCTCACCTTTTTTGAGCGTTCTTCAGCTGATAAGAAACATCAGCTCGTTCCTTTTGTGCTGCATTGAAACAGAAAAGCAGCTTGTTAAAGGGATTCCTTTGAAAACCTTCTGTGTCAATTTATTGGATTTCTCTTGCATTGTATTGAGGTTTTTTGTAGTTTTTAATGTTTCTCACTCACCACTGAAGACAAACGCCTCCATCTTGTCCTTAAACGGCTGCAGCAGCTCCTCAGGACAGTCTGAACAAACCCTCTGGATGTCTTTCTCACATTCTAAGTGTATCAAACAACATGAAGGTATGAACAGTTACAGAAGAGGAGCCATAATACTGTAGAGAAATAGTTCCTCATATGAGACAGTGTTGAGAATATCTTATATTAAGTTCAGTGATGGGTCATGATGCTAAACAAATTCATGAAGCCCAGTGACTTGGCTAACTGGATTGCCCAGTGGAAAACGATGCAGCCAAAACACAGTAAAAAAAAAAAATCTCATCATCTGCTTTACACAACCATCATAAATAATTAAAATGACAAAAAAAAAACAACCTCAGATTTACCCAAAGTAGACACAACTTATCTACTAAACCATCAAGATTCACAGGTTACATACCAATCCTATCTACCTTCCTCTGACCCGGAGATGGGCCACTTTTATTACAGTGAGGGCCACAAACATGTGATTGCCTGATCTGAGGGGCCACATTATCAACAGAATAATGACCAATCTGTGCGTTATTACAGGAAAAAAACAAATTGCTTTTTTTAATCTATTTATGTCTTTTGGAGTCATTTTGAGTATTTTTTGTTGTTGTTTGATATATTTTTGTAATGAGATCAAAAGGGAAGAATGTCTTTTTAATTTGTGAATCTCAAACCCAAACTGTTCCAGAAGGTGAATGAGCATCACCGAATGGCTGATGAGTGTCTATATATATATATACTGTATATATATATATATATATATATAAAGGGCGCACAATCCTGATCCTGAAGGATCCCTCATAGGGTACAGTCCCATCCAACTATCGGCCAATAACCTGCGTCTCCAAAACGTGGAAGCTCATATCTGGCATCATAGCGGCTAAGATAAGCGGGCACATGGATCAATACATGAGCACAGCTCACAACATAAACAGGACTCTAAGAGCCTTCATTGCAAACTCCATGAGGTTGTGGAAAACCACCCTTGAGGCCAATGGCAAGCCACTTACACAAGTTTCCATCAAATGTGGCATATTCCAAGGAGACGCCCTGTCCCCACTGCTGTTCTGCATAGGCCTGAACCCCCTCAGCCAAATAATTAACAAGACTGGCTATGGATACCGACTCAGGAAAGGGGCCACCATCAGTCACCTCCTCTACATGGATGACATCACGCTGTACGCTATGAATGAGCGAGACAGACTCGCTGATCCATACCACCCGGATCTACAGCGCAGACATTGGGATGTCATGCGGACTAGAGAAGTGTGGTCGGATGGTGACTAAGAGAGGGAAGGTAGTCCACACAGAGGGGGTCTCACTCCCAGAAGGAACAATAGCAGACATTAAGGACAGTTACAAGTACCTCGGAATCCCACAAGCAAATGGCAGCCTCGAAGAGGTGACAAGGAAAGCGGCTACGGCCAAATACCTCCAACGAGTAAGGCATGTCCTAAGAAGCCAGCTCAATGGCAAGAACAAGTCCCGGCCAATAAACAGCTACGCCCTGCCAGTAATCAGATACCCTGCAGGAATACTAAGCTGGCCAAAGGATGAGATACAGACCACAGATGTTAAGACACGAAAGCTCCTAACCATGCACGGAAGGTTCCACCCCAAATCCAGCACTCTGAGACTGTACGCTAGCCGTAAGGAAGGAGGCCAAGGACTAGTGAGCGTGAGAGCCACTATCCCGGATGAAACATCCAGGACCTATAAGTACATCAAGGACAAGGCTCCAACAGATGAATTGCTCAGTGAATGTCTCAGACACTGGGGAACAGAAGATGAGGTGCTGGAGGTTCCGTCATGGGAGGACAAGCCCCTACATGGGATGTACCACCGAAACATAACTGAAGTGGCGGATGTCAGGAAATCGTACCAATGGCTAGACAGAGCTGGGCTAAAGGACAGCACAGAGGCACTCATCATGGCTGCACAGGAGCAGGCCTTGAGCACCAGAGCAATAGAGGCCCAGATCTATCACACCAGACAAAACCCCAGGTGTAGACTGTGCAAAGAGGCCCCTGAGACCATCCAGCACATTACGGCAGGGTGTAAGATGCTGGCAGGGAAAGCTTACATGGAGCGCCATAACCAAGTGGCTGACACAGTGTACAGAAACATCTGTGCAGAGTATGGGCTGGAAACCCCAAGATCAAAGTGGGAAACTCCTCCAAAGACGGTAGAAAATGACCGAGCTAAGATCCTGTGGGACTTCCAGATACAGACAGACAGAATGGACATTGTGGTGGTGGACAAAGAGCAGAGGAAAGCCGTTGTGGTTGACATAGCAATACCAAGTGACTGCAACATCAGGAAAAAGGAACACGAGAAACTAGAGAAATACCAGGGGCTCAGAGAAGAGTTTGAGAAAACCTGGAGGGTGAAGGCATCAGTGGTGCCCGTGGTCGCTGGGGCACTCGGGGCAGTGACCCCCAAACTGTAAGAGTGGCTACAGCAGATCCCAGGAAATACATCAGACATCTCGGTCCAGAAAAGTGCAGTTCTAGGAACAGCAAAGATACTGCGCAGAACCCTCAAGCTCCCAGGCCTCTGGAAGAGGACCCAAGCTTGAAGAAAAAAAAAATAGACAGCCCACGGTGGGTGAGAAAGAGTTTTTTTTAAATGTATATATATATATATCGTCAGGTCATGTAATTTTTTTGTAGTTTCACAATGTTCGTGGATCATTTTAAAACCAAAAATAATAATTTACTCAGTAATGGTCGGGTGTAGAAAGGTAACAAATTACTTTTCTTCTTTTAAAATGTACTTAAGTACTAAATTACTGATTTAGAAATATACTCAAAAAGTTACCAAAAAGCAACTCAATTTCAGTAACGTGAGTACTTATAGTCCATTGCTTTTACCTGTGGTAAAAACAAGCTTTGAGTATACTGTGATACATATAAAATTAAAAGGTATTCTCACTTTATTTCCTGTTTTATAATAGATCAGTCTAATTTTGTGGGGCCCCCAAAACAAATCCCCAAAAATTGTAATTCAAGAAGTTGGAAGGAACATAAAGCTAATAAACATAATACACAAAGTAACTCACAAAACGTACAAATCGACAGCAAAATGAAACAAAGTACACAAAAAATTCAAAAAAATACACAAAATGACACGTAAAACGCAAAATGACAACACAGACAGACACAACAGCCACTTAAATAAACAAAATGACTATGAAATCACAAAATACAACAACACATTACGGAACAGTTTCAAAGACACAAACTGTCAACAAAATGACAGGAAAATACAGAAAACAACAACAAAAATACAGAAAGTGGCCCCAAAAAACAAAATTACAACAGAGCACAAGAAATAACAAAAAGACACATTATATTATATTATATTAATGCTCAGATCGGTCATTATTCTAATGTTGATAATGTGGCCCTCGAATCAGATACAATCACATTTTTGTGGCCCCCGCTGTGATAGAGTTGCCCATCCCTGGTATAGATTATTATTTATTAAATCCATAATAGTATGGATCCAAAATACGAACGCAAAGTGCACTCTGAGGTTGAACTAGAGCCACCTGTATCTGATCAGGAGGTTATCAACACCACTTCCTGTTCAGATACAACTACTTGAGATTCACAGTGAGATGGCGACGGCCCACTGAGCCCCTCTCCCCTGTTCCTCAGCCAGTCTGTGGCTCCATGCGACTCTGCGTCCAATCAGTGGATCAGAGGAGCCAGTCTGCAGCAGCAGTCATAATAGAGGCCGCCGAGGGAGCCGAGCGCTGCCCCCCCTCCAGCCCCCTGCCCCCATGCTCCATCAACATCTCCCAGATTAGATTACAAAAGAATACTGTTTTCAGTGGGGATTAGTGTAAACTGTGGCGGTGGCAATCTCAGCATTGTGTAGCCTTCTTTTTTTAGTCTGCTTTTTGAATCGGGACCAACGTTTGAGTGGTGAAGGTTACTGACCCCCGAGTTACCCACAGAGATCATTGAAGAGCTTTCAGATCATTAACTGTACCAAAGTAACACATTTTCATATGTATGTTGTTATGTTATGGTGGGCTTGCCTTTGTCTACTTATATGTACAGAATGTGTCTGTGTGTGAAATTATGAAGTAGATTCAAGTAAGATGTTTCCAAATGAAAGTGAAGAATATCCACGCGGTATGCTGTGAACGACCATCATTGATTAATAATTGATTAACCAGGTCTGACGCAGACATTAGATCAGAATAGACTGCATTTGTATACTTATTTAAAATGGCGTACATTTTTATACCATACTCCAAAGCAAAGATGGGCACTTTTTATCACAGTAGGGGGCCACAAAAATGAGATGTGTCTGATCCGAGGGCCACATTATCAACATTCATGTCAACATATGGAAAAATGACCAATCTGTGTATTTTTGTTTTTGTTTTGTATATTTTTTCAGATTTCTTTTGTACTTTTGCTGTCGTTTTGTGTTTTTTGGGTCAATTGCAGTATTTTTGTTCTGGTTTTGTATATTTTTTTCCATCATTTTGTGTGTTTTTATAATGAATTTGTGTTTTCTTGTGATTTAGGAGTCATTTTTGTTGTCGTCTAGTATAATTTTGTGTATTTTTCTGTCATTTTCTGTATTTCTGGGGTTATTTTGGTTATAGGTTCATCTGTTGAACCACGTGTCGCTTGTCTGATCAATTGAAATGTAGAACATAAAGTACAGCAGCATCGGCAGAAGGAATGACCAAAATAAATACTTTATAAATTATAAATTTCACCATTGCATTCGTGGTATCATTACAGAGTCAGGATTTGTACGATTAATCAAACTGCTGAACTGAGTAGATGAAGTCAATATCATAAAAAATATCATATTATATCTATTTCCCCTAATTTGTTCCTTCATAATTTGAGAATTGTATCAAGCTTGTATGTAATTCTATTTGTTTTTCATTGTTTGCACTGCTGTAGCTAAATCAGCAGTGGTTATCGAACATGTTCGGTCGTGCGTTATCTTTTTATTTCTCATACAGTAGCTGTATACAAATGTCAGACATTATCACTCAACTTCTCTTCCACAACTATCCAATCACTAAAATAAAATGAAGTTTCAGCTTTTAGTGCAGCATCACAACAATAGGAAGTGTCCCATGCCGACCCAACAACACGGGGAGAGTTTTAAAGCAGGCATGAGGGCAGTTCAAACAAGTAGAACAAAAGGAAGCTGTGGCACACAATCCAGATTACACGGTGGTTTGGGTAGACGGCCAGATATGACCAAGCTGTGTTGAAAGCTAGAGAAAGCTATCTGTGCCTCATGGATCCATGCATCTGTGCAGAGATGATGCAGATGTTTGGGGTCTGGAGATTTCGTGGATAGAAAGCGACTCGCTCTGTGTGCGCTGGCGACATGGGCACAAAGGAACAATGATGGCAGATCTGATGGACAGGAGGATTAGAGCCTGAATCTGAAAGGCGCCAGGCCAGTATCGGCTCGTCTCTGGATATACACACATAAACAGACTATATGTATACATGGAAACAACAGGGCACTGCAGGCACTGGCTTTAAACTGGCTGACATGATGAGTGGCATCATCTGGGCACACTTAGTTAAAGTGGAGGACAAGCCACGAGGATGAGAGCGAGCAGAGGGAATCTTTTGTTCAGCGCCTTCATCTCTGTGTATAAACACTTACTGAAGGGCTGGGGCCACTGATGGGAATACAGGGGGGTGAGCTTGTGATGAGTAAGGGTATATTTGTAGAGGGGGGGGGAGTGCAATGCCAGACTGGGTTGAAATTTAACTGTGGGAATCTCCTCAGAGCAAAACAAACTGGCAGTGATAGAGTTCCACAAAAACACAACAAAATGACCACAGGTTCAGACAGAGACATGGTGCTCGCTGTGGTCGCCTCACAGTGGGAGTCACACTTTGAGGCCATTTTGAAAAAATCTAATACTGTAAACCACATGTGTCAAACTCAAGGCCCGCGGGGTAAATTTAGTGCATCCAATTCGGCTCGTAGGAGGAAAGTAAAAAGGACAGAGCAACCACGAACGACCAAATTATTCAGTTGTAGAAATCTAAGACCCTGTGCTTACATCGCATGACTGCAGTCACTTTTATAGTCAATTTTTCAAAATCCTGCAGTTTTCCCCAAATAATTCCGCAACATTTACCCAAATTAAATAGAAATTGGTGATAAAATCTAGGAAATTAAGAATGGATATGAGTGGGTTTGATTTGTGCATGAGTGTTGGTGGTGGCAGTAGGCGAGTAATGGCAGCCATGCTTCCGTACCACCACTGGTATGACTGATATAAGTGACTGGTGTGAATGAGTAATGGTTTCTGTAACTTCTGTAATGCCCTTTGAGTCTCCTTGAAAAAAGCCCTACATAAATCCGAACCATTATTATTATTACGTTATATACTGTCAATACGATTAAGTGCAAATTAGGGCCCAATAATAATGAAATTGCTTGTTTTCCCGTCTTAAGTCTGCAACGACTTAAGGTCAGACTGCTTCAGATTTGGCCCATGAACCAAAATTCCTGATCTAAACCAACCTAAACGTGGGGTCGGCACATAGGCTGCTCTCATGGATTTTTTTTAAGGTGTTAATTAGGCGTCACCTACTTGTTATGTCCTGTCCGAGCTTCTTCAGATTACTGTTCAAGTCTTCAAACTGGACCTGGGCGGCCACCAAGACGTCCTGAGGCTCAGGAAGAGGAAACACACTTTTGTCTGTGCCGGCGTTCTGGTCAAACACAACCACAAATGGGATCAGCTTATGATTGGAAAACAGCAGTTCTCCTTTATAATGCAAATGTTTGATTAGTGGGATGATCTACAGGCAATGGCAGCAGGAAAAGTGACAAAGGATATAAACGCTCATATTAAAATGCAAAATGTACTTAAATGTGTGTTTGGTAGATTATTTCTGTGTTGTAACAATACTTCCTGGCAATAAATCTCTTTTAATTTTCTGTTAAATGAAGCCACATTTGTAAGGAACATGCTTTTGTGCTACCTTGTCCACATTGTGAAGATAGTACGACACCACATAGTCCACCAGGCTGATACGATTGTCCTGCAGAAGAAAAGCAGGACTCACATGTAAACACTGACAAAGTTGTTGTGTTTGTAAGAAATACTTTATCTATATATGTAATAACTGTACACTTACTCTGCTCTTCACGTCCTTCAGCTTTGGGAGGATTTCCGGACCAAATCCATCAGCCTGGCCCCTAGTCCTGTTGCCTCCATTCATATGGTTCCCCAGAGCCAAAACCAGCCCCATCACATCTTTGACGCTGTCGCTCTCCAGTAGAGCCTGGCAAAACAGTTAGCACTCCACAATGTAGATCACAAAATCAGTGGACAAAGAACTGTAATTAAAGGTCAGTTATGGCTAAAAGTCAAATTTAAAACACAGAAGTACATGTATTTGAACAATGATTCCAAACCAGGGGTGCAGGAGCACATTACAAACAGTTCTCAATTCATTTCAAAATAATGATAACATTCCTGGTTGCTTTTTTGGCAATTTTTTGGACAAATTTACTACATACATACAGTGTTGTACAATAAAATACTGACTTTTCATTTAATTTAATTTAATGAAACAGGATAGTTTATTGCTGTAGTGGTCATTTAATCACACCTTTGACAGTAGGAGACAATAATTACTTGGCTATTTTCTACATAGGAGACAGTATTTACTAACCATTTAGGTATATCACATTGATAGTTGCTTTTTTTGTTTTTAAATTGACTTTTGTGTGCTTTAAACATCATAAAAGTGCTATTTGGGCTTCATACACATGTCCAAAGTGTTTTTTTCATTGATTCCCTCAATCGTTAGTTAGAGGGTGACAAAACACCTGATGACGAAGTTGACGTGGCACTGAGCTGGAGAAGCCGAGCCTCCAGGAAGCTTTCTGCCGTGATTGACATGTAAACAGACACGCCCACGAAGGTGAACATTTCAGAGTCCTTCACACAGTGCTATGTATGTATTTTCTACAGAACGCCCCGCCCCCATGCTCTGTCTACGGAGTGGGTGGGAGGAGGGCGGGCCGTCCTCTGGCCCTACATCACCGTGCGGGGAGGAGAAAGTCAGTATCCCGTCTATGGACACGCCCACCCATGAACATGCATAAGTAGGCCGCAAATCAGCCTGTTTGTGTAGAGTTGTTCAGAAAGTGACTTTTCAGAGGATAAAACTCTGGAAAACAGGCGAGTTTGGGAAAATAAACCTCAAATACTATGTTTCTGGGGTTCTTAGAACTAATGGAGATGGGTGAAAAATAGCATAATATGGGAACTTTAAATACACCAAATATTTTGAGTTTGCGGAATTAAGTCTTAGGGAACAATGCTTGGAACACAGGAAAGAGAAAAATTTGGGGTACACATGATTTACCAACAACTCAAAGGGGGTACACGGGACAAAAAAGTACGTTAAATATAGTCAAGCAAACCAGTCCCAGGTCTGGTTTTTAAAACATGCTTTGAATAAAGTAATTGACTGAACTAAAACAGTGTGTCTGTGTGCGTCACCCACCTTACACACAGCAGAGAGAGTGCTGAGTTGGCATTGAATGGCTGCAATCCCGTGGATGAAAGCAGCCTGGAACACAATGCAGCGCGCTCTGCCTGCAAAGTTTGGGATCTGAGACAATTCGTAGAGAAACCTGGACAAAAATCGTGACAGCTTCAAAACAATGAAAACACAATGACGTTACTGGAGCTAAACTGGACTTATAGGATATTACTGACCGTTCAGGTTTGTCCAGCAGCTTCACGTCCTCCTCGGCTGACGTCTCATAGTGGTTGTTGATCTTCTCCAGCTCCTCTGGCTGTGCTCTCTGAATCAGACAATGGTTGAATCAGCTCTTTCTAATACTATGCAATAAAAAATACAACAACTTTGTGCTAATACATACATTTTCATACAGTACTTCAATGGTCTCCACATCCACCACAGAGTGATTGACTGTCAGCAGAGCTGGAAGTAAAACAGGAGAAAAATATTACTTGGTGACAAAGTTAATTCATTCTGCATATCAGTTTTGTGTAATATTTGCTTTATTAAGCTGCCTTTGTCATTTGGTACATTTTGAATGGTGGTGTGCCTCTGGATGTTTAAATTTAAAAAAAATGTGCACAAAAAAGGTTGTTTAAAAAATGATATGATTAAGAAGTTTGATTGTATCAGAAAAATAATAACCCTAAACGTAAACACTGTATGACTGCTGTCCTTGAATCTTATATAATGTAAAGAAATGTAAAAAGAAAACTATATATTCTACCATTTTAAACCATTTAAACACTGCACACATTTGAAGAATCAGGCAAGAGAATAATAAAAAAGATACATTTTCACACATAAAGAAAAAGTAAAAACATCTGTGAGATTGTGTAACGAATTATCTGTTGTTACTATTGTTTGGATTAAATCTCAAAGCAGCAAAGAGTGTAATTTTCTAATTAAACAATTAAAATAAAATGAAATGCTTCACTGTGGATTTATATTTCTCTTTATTATTCAATCAATATATATAAAGCATTTGAACATTAAAAATTTATTTTTTGACTGAAGTGACATTTTGGGGGGGGGTTGAAAAAATATATATACATAGGTCCTACCCAATACAGCCCAAATACAAAAATAAAATAATAACTCACTTTATTTAAAAAAAAAAATCATTAAAAAAAAAGATGTTCAAATACAAATTTTGTTGGGCGTGAAATATTAGTTTGCATTCAAACATGTTTTTTCATTATTTGAAGTTAAGTGGTTTTTTTTAAATATATAAATATTTTTTGATCAAAGCAACTTTTTTGATTGAATAATAAAGACACAAATCTACTTCCAAACATCAGAGAAAACTGTTTAAATTTGGTTTTTGTACCTTGCTGGATGTCTTTCATCTCCAGGTGGAGGCTGGATATGAGGATTCCCAACATCTGAGATCGTTTACTATCCAGCAGCTTAATGGTCTGAAACACACACACACACACATACATATATATATATAAAGAAATACATAAAGCATCAGGGACTATGAAACGATCCAACCTATGATGAACTCTGTTGTTTTAATGTAATCTTCTTTTTGTTTGATTGTTCTTTCATTCAGACGCACAACGCAAACATCAACATTTCAACAGGTGAATTTATATGTCAGTGGCGACTAAAAAGCATTTTAGAGTTATTCATTCCCCTCTAGCGGACAAACTGAGTACTGCTGGTCATGTGATGCTGGTAATGATGCTTTACCTTTTTGGCTTTTGTTTTCTCCTCATAAGTATCAGACAGTGGCTTCTTCTTGGTCTGTGTGGTAGTTTTAGCAAAGAGATCCTCAAACTCGCCGGTGTTTTTAATAGCTGGTTCTTCTAAGCTGCTCCACAGAGTTTCTTTGCTGAGGAGAGAGAGAGAGAGAGAGAGATGAATAACAGTATATGATTTGCTCTGATGATGAATAGTGAATAGTTGTGACAAACTGGGATGCTTGAAATTAATTAAGTTGTTTTGATATAATACTAGGGCTGGGCAAGATGGACAAAAACGTATATGTTGATACTAGCACAATTGGTGGCTGACTAAATACTTATATATATATATATATTACTCAAAGTCTGAGCGGAAAGACAATTCAAAGTTAAATTTGCTGATGCAAAATGCCACACAGGCACATTTATTAACAAACAGCTGCACAATGTGCCACTTTTGGCTTTTCCTCCTATAAGGGACAGTATGTGTGAGTGAGTTCTGTAGTGTGGCTTGTATAGGGAAAGGTGTGTGTTAGAACGCACTCAACAATCTATGTAACTGTGCTTTTAATGCTGTTCTAAGAAGTAGTGAAAGCAGCAACTCCTAAAACAAGTATTTTATTATAAAATGAGCTATAAAATAAAAATATGCAATTTTCCATATCGTCAAAATAGAAAACTTGATATATCTTGAATCTTGATATATTGCACAGGTCTATATAATACATGCATGTGACGTGTTGTATTGGGTGAACTTACTTGTTTTCTTGGATCTGGATCTTTGTCCAGTAAAGGTGCTTCATTGGTTGAGAGGGCTTCACTGGTGCTTTCCTGGGAGGTTTGACCAACATGAACCCTCCCCCGGGAGGTGGAGGAGGTGGAGGTGGAAATGAGCTCTGCATTGATGGTGGAGGTGGAGGAGGAGGGGGAGGAGGTGGTGCAGGTGAAAATGAGTTCTGCATTGATGGTGGAGGTGGTGGTGGTGGTGGTGGTGGTGGTGGTGGTGGTGGAGGGCCATTTGACTGTGAAGGTGGTGGAGGATGAGGCTGAACTCGCACTTCATCCGATTTGTTTGATGGATGTTCTGATGACGAGCATGTCAGCATGACGTCCGTCTCTCCAGCCAAGCTGCGGCTGATAGAAGCCAAATCCAACTTTTTGGGCGTCACTTTCGACCCCGCTCTCCCCACATTCTCCTTAAGCTCTGTTTTGATGAAGGTCTCCTGGTCAGTTTGAATACACACGGTGCGAAATAGTTTGGGTAAAGGGCAGTCAGCGGTGGACACGGCCACGTCTCTGAGCGTGCCACGGCGACGTGCTCCTCCTGTCTGGTACAGTTTTTCCTGCAGCTCAGATATCATTAACTCAAGTAGGGAGATGTGGTCTCTGTTTTCCTCCTTCAGCTTGGAAAGCTGCTGGTTGTACTCCTCCTGAAAACAAAGTTAGATTACATTAATATGCAAAAAAAATTATCACAGCCAGATTATTTATTAGTTGTGTGCGTCTACCTACGTTGCTTAAACTATTGAGGGATCCCCGAACCAATGTTGATATCGACCCAAAATCAATATCGGAGGTATCGGATAATATAGGCCTTCATGTGAAATCTGTGATACCAGCACTCCAATACATAATTTGTTTTTATTGGATTTATTGAGGTTAATTATTAGGGTATCATTGTATTTCTCAAATGTAAAATATTCTTCTTTTCAAGTAGTTTTCTTGTTTTTAATTTGATCTTTTAAGGTCTAATTTTTTATAAAATTGTATTCGCAATTGTAAAATACTCCTAAACAAATGATTGTCACTTTAAGAGTATATATTCTTTTGTTTTATAAGATTTATTGAGCTTACTTTTCTAATTATTATTATTTTTACATTTTATTAAAAATATTCTTATGTTTAAGGCAAAATGTATGTAACTCATTGGTTAATAATAAATTAACTGCTGCTGACTATTGTTACTGTGTTTTTCTAACATTCAACACTAAAAAAAACAAGTGATGCAAGTATGTTTGATTTCTAATCAAAGTGATATCTGTATCGATCAATACTCAAGGATGCAATATTGGTATTGTATGAGAAGTGAAAAAGTTGTATCGGGACACTCCTATACACCTCCTACTACTGAGGTATAAATGAATTGCAATTTATAACTAAAAGAGACTTCTTTGAGGGTAATTGACAAAACGTTTAAAATTTAAAGGCATTTAGCCACAATAATCTTTATTTTTGCTCCCTTTTAAAACTTATTTATTTCCTGAGACATAAGGATTTCGTCTTTACAGTATATGACTGGCACTCTCTCCATCATGTTTCCTGGTCTGCTGGGATAGGTTCCAAAACAAGATAATCCAGTATTTAATCTACATATTTGTGATGATTTTTTTCTGGTAATTTTCACTTTTTTTCACTGCCCTATGTAAGTCGAGCACAATGCAAGTGTTAGCTAAATCCTTTCATACAGACCTGTACTCGCTCCACATCCTCTCTGCATTCTCTCTTGAGCTGCAACAGAGCGGCTTGGTGCTCTGAGGAGAAACAGCAGAAAAACATCAAAAATCATTAAAAAACAGATTCCTGCTCATGTTTTTCATCACAGCTGCACCGTCCTTCAGATTTATTGCTTGTTTTTGTAATTGATGGATTCAAATGACAGACTTACAAATAACTGTAATGTGCTAAATAATAAATAATGTGCTTTTTCTGTCTTTAGTTTGCACATATAATCGTTTCAACTTGTGCTGTGTAGCATTCTGTGCAGAGAGTGTACCTTGAACCCAATGTGAGCTGGGATAAGCACAGGCTTAATAGATTCATCATATTCAACTTTACATTTCCTTTTCGCTGTGTCCACTTAGTTCCAGCTGACATTGCAAAGCATAAAGACCAAACAAACTGTTCCCTTTTTTCCCATGAAACATGTACCACTGTCACCCAGTCCAGTACATTATGCACTCAGAAGGTGGAGTTTGTAGACTCTCACAGGGCGGAACTGTGTTTGCACTCTGAGCAGGGCTTGAGTTTACAACACCACCGGATATCAAAGCAAACACCACTCTTTGTTCTCTCTATTCTGAATATTCACAGCTTGTCTTTCAAGATAACACATTTCAGCCTCCAGAGTTTTTAAAGATCTGCATCACTGACTGTTTGTCCACTATGATTTCACCGGTTTTGAGGCTTATAAGATGGAGCTTGAACAGGAGACTGTACCTGCTTCAGTGTACTTAAGGCCAATTTTTTCCTCTTTGACTGGAGGCCACACAGCTTGCAGACGACCAGGGATTCTGTCCTCTCCGTCTCCTGAAGGGCAAGCCTCTGACTGTTGAAAAAAAAAAAACACACAAAAAACATTAAACATTAGCTCCTGCATCTCAGAGCATTCATATGACTTTAATAGTGTGTTAGACTAAGTCCATGTCCATTCCAAGTTCTTCATGCTTGACTCATACTTTGCCATCCTGTGTTTCATTTTTCTCTGATGACTTCTCAAAAAGTGTCCTCAGCACATCTTTATTGCTCTTGATCTTCTTCCTCACTGAGTCTAGGTCAACCTTGTCTGTGGGGTCTCTCCTCAGGGGCTTTGGTGTGAAGAATGCTTTGAAAGCATCAAAAGCAGCCTCAGCATTGGACACACTCTTTGTTGACTCAGTGGACTCTAAAATCTCAAATTTCTCTTCTGTCTCGCTCTTCTTCCTCTCCCTTTCAAGCTTCTCTTCTATCTCACTCTTCTTCTTCTCCCCTTCCAGGTTCTCCTCATTTCTGCATGTGATGGTCTCATCCTGGTCTCCCTCAGGTTTCTTCTCAGCTGCCTCATCTGCTTTCTTCTCCCGGTTCAGAAACTGAGAAATCTGGTTCAGGAAGCTTCCTTGACTTTTCGTGTTTTCCTTCTTATCCGTGACATCTATCCTCTTTGACTCCTGAGTGGTTGTTTTGAGATGCGTCACAGTGTCGTAATCAGGACCGACAACTCCCTTCCTCAGTATCCTGAGACCGCTAAAGAAGGCTGGGAGCTCAGGCTGCTTGTCTGTTGCGTAACCGGGAGAGAAGGTGGCTCTAGTGAGAGTGGGGGCAGGTAGACTTTGGACCTCTGAGGTTGTGGAGACATTGTAAAGAGTAGCAGAGTTCATTGATCCATCACTTTTGTCCTCACAATCAATCAAATCTTCTTCAGCTGCAGCCGAAGCCTCCTCTTCATCAGAAACAGAGTTCAACTCCAATGTGGAGGAGTTTGAAGGACTTCTCATGGTGGTTTTAGTGTCACCATGCAAGTTTATAGGCACGAGTGGCAGCTCCGCTAAGTCCAACTCATCCCACTCCTCCTCGGCTGTGTCGGATTCGCTCTCGGATAAATATCTTTGCAAGATGGAGGCCTTCATATTTTCCTGAGACAATATAACACATGACCGGTCCTCTGGAAGTTTCAGAGCATCTTTGTCCAGACCTTCATTTTCTTTTCGATAAACACTTAGTTTCCCCTGCAGTACGTCCTCAAACTGCTCCCCTGAGAGCCTTTTGAAATATTTCAGGATCGCTTTTGGCTGCTCCATTTGTTTTGTTTCTTGTGTTATTACAAAGGAAATGCTAATGTCTTCATGAGTAGTACAAAACAAGAACGCTTAAAACCTGTTTTTGCTGCACAGGTGTTGGTGTAACATTAGGGTTGCGAGAACAGCACTTCAGAGACGTGTGACAAGTGTTAAAGCATCTGCACAGCATGCATGTATTCAGTCGGTGGTTACAAAGTTCTTTCATTTTCAAATTTCAACCAAAGTATTTTTAAGGAGGAAATGCTCAAGTTTTATCAGGTCTGAAAAAGAAATCCTTATTGTTTGTTCTCAAGTCCGTAGAGAAGGATCAGCTTGTGTCATTCTGTCTTACCAGAGAGGGAGGTTCTTAAATGTAAACGTAGAAGCAGACGTTAAAGAGAAATCCAAACAGTTTTAAAACCAAACATTTTCCAGGTGTTCCTCTGACTGGGCTGAGAAATCCAGATGTCCAGCCTTAGCTTCTGATTTCTGCTTCATTATCTCCTCCAGTGTTCCTCCACCTGCTGCAGGTGACCGAGATGTGTCCTGGATGTCATGTTGAAGAGCGTCACAGAGTAACTGAATTACAACTGGTGTCCCTGGCTGCTGTTTCTGACACCTCCCTGACATCCGTGAGGTAAAGACAAGCAGATGGAATGCCACACCCAGAGTTGAAGGTGGGTAAACACGTCTGCAAAGGAATCACTTGATGGACATTTAGCGTGTATTTTCACCACTGGCTGGTGGTTCCTCTGCTGCTCTGCAGGTGCTGAGCGAGGCCCGGTTAATCTGGATTTCTTAACGCGTGTAAAACCTCCTGCATGCAACAGTAATCAGCTCAAAGGGAATCTGATACAGGGGGCAAATTGGGCAATGACGTAGCACTAATACTAATGTGTTTCATAGAAAAAAAAAACCCATGTACTTTTTAGTTAGCACACGTATTAGAATGTTCGTTTTTAAATGCATGGTGATGATAAACATTCAAAGTAAAAAATTTGATGATTTTTTTTAATCCTTGCGTTTCCTTTCTCCAACCTGATTTACTCATCGTATTGAGATAGAGGTTGTGGTGGTTTGCACTCAGGCTAATGACTAGTAATGAGGCGTGTTTGTATGTACAGTAATGAGAGCGGCACACAGTCGCCTTTGTGTAAATGTGTGTTTGCGTAAAAAGGAATGCATTCACATAATCCGGTGAACCTTTGGCATTTACTGTAAATCAGGGAACAAATACAATCCAGGATGAACTGTACCAGACCTCAGGGATCACGAACATAGCGTTTGTGCAAAGTTCAACTGTTCACCAGTTTCTGAGCTCCTTTTATGAATGTCAATAATGCAAATTCTGCATCTATTCACTGCAGTTATTTCATGAGGCAGTTGATATTGAATGTATGCTCCTTAGTTGTAGTTCTATGTGAAAATATACAGTATGTGCATACCTGATTTAAAATGACTGCAATCCTTATGCATATTCTAACAACTATTCCCATATTACAGTATATTCTTTATATTAGGAAAATATGAGAACAACGGAAAACACAAAGTAGTAAACCAATGGTTTACTATTGCTTATCTCAGTGTTTTCCAGCATTCTGTGATATATTAAGATGGTCAATATTAAAATGCTGCCTACCGCCTCCTAGTGACTGCTCAGTGGATGAGTTAGTGAAAGCCTTAATTGTTCAACAGCAGAAACAAATGTCATTCTTATTCATTTATTTGCTTACCTCCAGCTCTTGGGGAACAGGTGAAGGTGCGTCAAAGATGTCATCATCAGGGGCGGTGATTCGCAGGAAGTCGATATGCTTGGGCCTGGATGGATGAAACAGCGAGCGGCAGTGAGACAGAGACTCCTCCACCTCCTGCTGCCAGATCTCCTCCTGCTTCTGCAGGTCCTCATCTGTAGGGAGAGAGAAAACCAGTTCATACATTACCTTAAAGAGCATCTGCTGTCAACATCTCCAAAGATTGATACTCAATTTACACTGTGTTGGATCGTTTCTTTGCTCTTCATAAATAACTAGAACTAATGGTCTTAAGCACAATCAAAAAAACATGCACATCCCTTTCTGAGGCAGTGTGCTGGATCAAAAAAGTCCAAAGATGCAATGACAAAAAAAGGTCCGCACAACTGCGTGGTTAGCTCCCAATTTTATTTATTTATTTTTTCATTGCAACTAATGATCTTAAACCACGACGATTAAGCTCAAACCCGGACTCTGTGGAGGAGGTGAGGGACAGGAGGGTATTAGCCAAGCTCACCTCCATCATGGACAACACCTCCCACCCACTGCACGGGACTGTGGAGGAGCTGAGCAGCTCTTTCAGTGGCAGACTGAGACACCCTCAGTGCAAGAAGGAGTGCTAACGCAAGGCCTTCATCCCCACTGCTGCCAGACTGTACGACAAGACCCTAAAGTAACATGTGCAATAATAACCCCCCTTTGCAAAACTACGTGCAATAATCTCTGTATCAGCGTCACTTACTGACAACCTGCACTAGAACTGTAAACTTCTATTCTGCACACCCTGAGTGATCTTACTGAATGCTAAATGTAACAAGTGAATTTCTCCATTGTGAGATCAATAAAGGATTATCTTATCTTATTACATGTACTTAACTTTGGTTTAAGAGTGTACTACCAGTACACTTTACTAGTGAAGCATAGTGTCACTAGTAAGACTTATATGCAAATAAGGGGGCAGGTAGACTTAAAATATGTTACTGGTGAAAACTCAAAGCTTTACTAGTACTATTAGTAACACAAAATTGTCTACTGGTGGGGGATTTTGCTTTACTAGTAGTAAGTGTACTCGTACACTACTAGTGGGCCAAAAACCGTTTAATAAACAGTTAAATACAAATATTTGTCTATAGTAGCAAGGGTTCTCAACTGGTCTCACCCTTTTTCACGGTCATTAAATCGCGCCCCACCGTTTTTTTAGAATTCAACCAACCAAATTTAGTTGTTCAAAAATAGCTGTTGAAAGCACACATATGTAATCTCTTTTAAACCATAAATATATATATTTTCCTTTGCAACATGGAAAAGAAAAGTCCAACATAAGAGACATTATGTATTTATTTATTTATTTTTGACCAGCGGACTGCACATATGCTTAATATATTAAAACCAGAGTAAAAATAATTTTCTAATAATAATTTGTAAGTCTCTCACCTGCAGCAACCATTTATTATCAGAATTGAAGCTTTTAAAATACACAAATGTTGTTTGTTTAACTTCTAAATACTCAGATCAGTGAGAGTTTGTCCAACCCAATCACTAGCTCTAAATAGAAGCCATAATGAAATTCCTTTCATTTTGCAGCCATGGCAACATTTGATGATGATGTCATCAAACTGTTTCCTGTATTGTACATGCATACATTCAGTGTTGATAAGTAAATAAGTTAAGTAAATATTAGAGGTGTCCCGATCCAATATCGGATATCGTTCCAATATTAGCCTGAAAACGAATATCGGATATCGGACTCAAATTTCTGGATTTTTCGATTTTTTTTTTTTTTGTTTTGTTATTCATTTTTTATTTATTTTTATTCAATTGTAGATTATTGTAGATAATATGTTGAAGGTTAAAATGTATGTAACCAATTGGTTAATAATAAATGTTTGAGTGACATCACTTGATCATGCCTTTTCTAACATTCCACACTACAAAATAAGTAGTTATTTTTTTTTTTTAATAAAAAAATAAATGCTTTTTTTTCCTTCTTTTTTAAATGTATGATTCATGCTGATATCGGATCAATATCGATACGCAAGTCTCCAATATCGGTATCATATCGGAAATGAAAAAGTTGTAACGGGACATCCCTAGTTAATATATTATTACGGACTCTAAGCAACAGTAGGTTTTGCAATGCCACAGTCAGGAAATATGTTTGCTCCTCATGCTAATGCTAATGCTAAAGGAGGCTTCACGTAGTTCCAGTGTGGTTTGCCTCCACAGCTTCATCTCCAACTCTCTGTAGTTGAAGCTATTCTCAGCTTCGTGGTTAACTCCCTTGCTTCACAGCAGTCTCTGAGTATGACATGGGACTCTGGTTTAATTCAATAAAGTGTCTATTCATACGGTTGCCGTACGGTCAACCCCCGGTGATATTGGTACGTTTACTGAAGTACACGTACGTAGCGTCTTAGGGTTAGGTTTAGGGTTAGGTTTAGGTTATAACTCAATATCACAACAATTTTTAGGGTTAGGGTTAAGTTTAGTCTTAGTCACGTGACCTAAACTGGCCAATGAGGGGCGCTGCGTACGGATAGAATGCCGGTATATTGAGACGGCAACCGTACGGATAGCCACTGCTTTAATTCAACAACTGCAACGTTTATTTTGTCAATCACTCAAAAACAGCATACAGCTTATAATCGATCTGTTCCGGTCACACACGCTACCTCACTCCGCACACTGGTCGTGCGACTCGCGCGTTAATTTGCAGTTAAAGGGACACGCACCCACACACACACACACTCTGACAACAAACTTTAAGTTCAAGTCCTGCATGGAAATTCTTCAACTCTTCTACTCCTTCACAGTCACAAGGTTGCGTTTAGGTACCTTTTGATTTTCTGTGAATCTGTATCAGGTAATACTGAAGGAATTCAGTCAGTACCTAAAAAAAACAACCTGAATTCATATGATTGGATCGGTGATCGTTTTTTTAAAACTCACTGATTGGTGATCGGCCCAAAAACCCTGATCGTGTAAAGCCTAATAGATTGTAATAATTTGTTTAAATCAGGAGTAAGCCTATCTCCCATATGTATACGTAATTAAATCTAATCGATGTACCCCAAATAGAACACAGAGGTGTTAGTGTGTGTATGCCTCTGTCTTCTTCTCTCTACTTGTCAGCCTCTAAAGATTTGCTGTGTTTCACAGAGCCCTGAACATTAATCCTATTTAGACACGCAGCCATTCTGCTGCTCATGCTGAACAGGGAGGAAAAGGCATCAAACTACAATGAGTTCACGTCCTATTCCTGCTGCTGCAGCTTCATACTTTACACTAATACAAAGAAAAATACTCTCTGTATTATCTAAAGCTGTGTAAATACTACAATGTTAATACCCTCAAAACCTTTTAGTGGACAAGGTGGTGATGATTTAGTTTTGATCATTCACACTTAAAAGGCTTGAAAGAAATTTCTGACCACATTAATAATGATACAGTAAATCCAAATATATGGGCACCCCCATTTTTGGGTGAAAATCACGATGGCATGCACAATCTGGATCCGATCTGGATGAAACTCAGTGGGTAAACAGAAGAACTAACCTAAGACATAATTGAGTCAAATTTCATAACGATTTCACCAATGATGAGAGAATGATTTTTTTTATTTTTCCAACTGGTCCAGAATCAGTGTAATGATCCGGATCCCTTCCAAAATTTGAGGGAATCTTCCATGGCCTGTGGTCAATCTATGGTTCAAATTGTGTCAGTTTGTTTTGAGGACTTCTGACATAATCCTGCAAACAGAAAAAAAATGAGGAAAAAATGACCTCCTTGGCAGAGATAATAAAAAGTATTTTTGTTTTATTCCGTGCAACTTGAAAGTGCAGGTAAAAAGTCCAATTTTGAATGAAACGGATCATGAAAATGATGAGAAATAATCTGATAAATGAGGCAAAAATAAGATTAAAATAAGGAAAACTTTATATATAAATAACTTCTAAATTTAAATAGTGCACTGTCCAGTAGTAATGGACTGTAGTTATTATTTATTTTAGTGCTTTCTCTTTATTCCTTTATATAACAATTATTACTACTATTAGTATTGTATTTTTTGGTGTATATTGCCTTTTTCCTTCTCTATTTATTAATTTAATACTAATTATGATATTTAATTATGTTTTTCTTCTTCTGTTAATAGCAAACTGCTACCATTATTACTTATTTACTTACCTTATCCCTTCACACACGCACACACACTGTGTATTGTAATGTGTGGGATTTGTAAATATCGTTTTGAGTAAACATTTATTGTCTCCATCTTTTTCTTGTATGTTGCAAAATAAAATACAATAAAACAAAAAGAAATGCACTACACACCCGCGCACGCACACGCACACACACAGATCCTCTCCTAATGCAGTCGATCAGGTGCTCATTATTACTCACGTCTGACTGGACACAAGAACACACTTGGTGTGTCCAACCAGCAGGGATTCATTATTTACAGCCTGTTTCACATCCTTCAGACGTTTGAATGTGTTTACCTGACAAAAGCAAATAATCCTCCTCCAGTTGCTCATGTGTCCTTGTGCAGGCCTCGGGTCTGTTGTCTGCAGCCTCCATGTAGTCATTTTTACTGCCTTCGTGCTGCTCTCTGTTGTTCTGGTCGGTCTCATTAGAAGTCACTGGACCTAACCAGAGAAGTGGTGACAGTATGGGAGACACATCTGGATCAGGATGTGAAAGCAGGCACGGCGAGGGCTTTGGGTATTTTTTGGCCCTGGATGATTTAAAGGTTAACGAGGGAGGTTTTCTCTGTGACTTTTTGGAATAGTAGGGTTGGGAGGGTGCACTGAAGGTGCTTTTTGTCATCAAGCACTTTTTGATGTTTAAAAGGGCTTCTTGCTTGGTTTTTTTGGCCTCCATCCTCAGGGCGTGCTGCAGACTCTGGCTCAGAGCTTTACCCAGTGTATGGAGCTCTTCTACCACTGGGTTCTCATTGGTTTGCTCCTGATTTTCAAAGTCAACATGATGCGTGCTTTGATGCTCTCTTTCTTTGAAGTTATCTTTGATCCAATCAGAGCTGGTGAGACTCACCCTCCGTATGATGCTTTCAACCTCTGCAATCTTTTCCATCACTCTCTGTGCTGCATCCGCCTCCTGACGCTTCTTTTCAGACGACTCACCATGTTTTGCTTGTATTTCAACGTGTTTTTGATGACTAAATTTCCTTTCCCGTGGCTCAACACTTGAAGCAAACAGTGAGTATATCTCATTGTCATACTCGGAGAGATCTGTGTCAGAATCAGAAGACACGCAGTCATTCTTTTCTTTGCAGGAGGAACTTAAAGAAGTTGCAGATGCAGCTTCAGGAAGCTTCAGTCCACACTCTGAGGTGTCTTTATTTTTTCTTTGCTGTCTGAAAACTGTTTCTCCTCTAGCCACAGGTGTGCAGATGGTTGAGCTCTCATTTTTAGGATCCCACTCCCTATTAGTCAACAAACGTTTTCGTCTGGGCTGCTTGAACTTTGTTAAAGTCCTCTGAGTCGCTTTAAGATGATGCTGAAAATCATCTGCATTGAACAGACTTTTAGCGCTTTTTCGTTTCTTGCGAGGAACCTGGATTCTTGGTGCTCTTGGCAAACCACCACAAGCCACTCCACAGCCTTTGGACTTAAGCTTAGTACCTTGTTGGTTCCCCATGCTCAGGATCGCGTGGCACCCTGAGCACAAAGGTAAAAGCTCCGTCAGCCAGTGAGCATTCGATGATTCCTTCAGCGATTTGAGGATTTCTCTAATGTCAGCCAGGCTGAATTTATCTGCTTGAGCCTGCTTCAGTGCTTCATGTGAACCCTCCTCCTCCTCCTCCTCCTCCTCCTCTTCCTCCGTGTGCTTCGATGTCTGGGTTTGTTGATGCTTGGGAGGCATTTCAGAGGGGCAGAACGGGCTCCTGCAGAAGGAGAGAGATGGACTCACAGATCTTCTTTCGTTAATGGGTCGGTGGAGGCTCAAAGTGCTACGAAAGCCCTCCATTATGTCCTTATGTCCAAAAAGGCAAAGACGGTGATAATTGTTGCTTCAAGCACAAACGCCGCAACACGTTAAACCTGCAAAATGAGCAGCAATAAATTAGTTGAGTGAACTTTTGCTAACATTTACCTGATGTACAAAATCCACAAGATTAATACAGCAAATAGTAACACTAGTCCTTGAATGATTGACACTTGAGTCAATCATTTTAGATACTTTAAATCAAAAACAATCAATGAGAGAATATATTATTCTTATACAAACATGTTCAAGTTGCATTTCTATGTATGAACAGTGCTTTCTTATAAATAAATATTGATTGATTGATTGATTGATTGATTGATTGATTTGCCAAAAAGTCAGGTAAATGAGCATGACTTTATGTAGTGATCGGTTCAAATAGAGCAGACGTGGGCAATGGGTGGCGGGCCCTTGGTCTAGTTTTGTGTGGCCCCCAAAATAAGCGCACAAAAAAAAAAAAGAAAGAGAAAAAAAATACACATAAAACCAACACCAAAGTACTCCCAAAATGAAAAAACACACAAAAACAAGAGAACAATATACAAAATGATACCAAAAATACACAGAAATGACTCCAAAAAAGATGCAAAATAGCAAAAACATAAAATGATAACAAAATGAATTATACAAAAATACACAAAATGACAACAACAAAACTGACAAAATTCTGTTTTCTTTCCTCAGAGTGTTCATTAATCTAAATGTTGACAGAAATGTTAATAATGAAGCCCTTGGATCAGAAAATCACCTTTTTGTGGCCCACAATGTGATAAAAGTTGCATCTCTGATACAGAAACTAGCTGTGACTCATTACATTGGTCATTATTTACACATTTCTATGAAAAGATGGACAGAAAAACGACAACAGAAAACTTCAACAAAAGTGTTACCTATCTCAGGTTTAACAAAACTCCTGATCTTGTTTTCTCGTCGATGCAAAACTCACAATATACGACAACAAAACACTTACTTTCACAGGTTGTGCATCCTTCATTCTATGTCAACGTACGTCTTGTTGCACTTTCAATGACATTCGGTGACAGTAGAACAAAGCCCGCCCATTAATTAAATCTTAGCCAATTGGCGCTTTCGTATATATTTTTACCTGTCAGCTATTGGTTAATGAGTTTAAAATGACTTGTGCTGATCCAATGAGAGTAGACTAGTGTCGAGAGAAGTGTTAGAGGAGAAACAGACGTTAGGCTTTATGGGATTTGGGTTTAACTCTCTAATCCACTTGACTTCAATCCACTTTTTAATACACCTTAAATGGACACCAGAAGTCTTTAAAAAGTCCGTTTGATTCAGTAAATGTTCAGATTTTATTATTTTACAAGTTTTTATTTTTATTTATTTTTTTATTATCTGGAACTAACAGGCTATATCTTCAAAGATATAGCCTGTTGTCTTTGAAGATATGATTCTAAAAAAAATAGTTTTATTTTAGAATCAAATCACAAAAACTATATGTTGCATTTAAAAGTCCAACTTTTCCATATGTGCAAAAAAAAAAAAAAAAAAAAAAAAATCTGAAATTTGCAGCATCATGTTTTCTTTTCATAATAAAATGAAATTAGTTTCTTATCAATACTGAAGTAACTTTAACTACACTTTATTATGTAGCCTGTAGTTACAAATAAATAGATCCATCCATTTGTGTCTCATTCTCTTTCAGTGCATTCAGAAAAGCAAAACTGTTCCATGTGAATGTGCATGTGTGTGTGTGTGTGTGTGTGTGTAATCTAGGGTTTGACCTGCATGGCTCAGGTAAAACACATCTGCCATGCATTGACTGTGGCCTGCATTGGACAGCTGGGCTCCACACTGAGCTGCTCACTGCTGATCTGTCAGCTGTCAGTGATGGACAAACAACTAAGTACACACCCACAACACACACACACACACACACACACACACACACACACACACACACACACACACACACACACACACACACACACACACAGCTTTGGAACGACTAATTAGGTTTTAAAGAAAACATTACATTAAGTAATATTGAGTGTCTGAGGGTCATTTAAATACATCATTATTTCAATATTGTAATGCGTATCAAATCACCACTTAAACTGAGGCATAAACTGTTCAAAACTAATAAAAATGTTTAGAATAATTAATAATAAAATTAGAAATCGAATTAATGACGCAAAAACGAATGACTTACTGAAATGTGCGTCAGTTCATGTTTATGTGAACTACACTGTACTACACTAAATCACCGCTAGATGTCAGTCATGTCTCTAGTTTATAAGGTCTTCAATATTTTTTTTAGATGGATTTGCAGATAATTGCTTTAATTGCAATTGTTTATGAATAATAATCTATAAACAAAAAAAAATATGTTTGCTTATTAAAGTTTCTCAAAACTTTCAATTCAACTGAATTTGGTAGTTTATATATTATATGGCTACATCGCAGAGCCTAAATATATTGCGAGTAAAATATTTTATAATCATAAAAAAAAGTCAGGCAGTAAAAGCTGATGAGTAAAGAGCATTTTTTAATCAATGTATGCAAGAAAAAAAAGGAAAAAAGCTTTTAGGTTGTGAAAATGATTATGATACAAATGTATCTTTTTTGCATTTTTTCCCCCTGACCCAAATATTTAAATATAGATGTGCAGTTTCATCTAGTAGTTTAACATTTTAGTTAAAACAGTATAATTTTAGACTGTTAGTATGTATTCTGATTCTAGTCTTCTTAAGCAGTTTGCATTTTCTCCATAGTTTCTTCTCACCATGATGTGTAGACATTATTACACGGTGGATTGTGTTTCTTTGTGAGCATGCGCTCCATGATGCTAAATAGTATTAGCGAATGAAGGACGAGATGTATAACAGCTTTGAAATAAAAATGATTTCTTCAAACAATTTTGACTTGTCAGGGTCTGGAGTATAAATAAGCAAAGCAGAACAAACTAAAGCAAGTGAAGCACAAATCAAATCTGCCTGTTCGGAAATTCTAAATGGCAAAAAACAAACTTTAACATTGCTATAAAAAACACTATTTCAATTACTTTAAGCAAGTCACTGTTGAAGCAGTAGATAGATCATTTTTAGGATCTATATGTTCGTGGCAGAAGAAATTGAAGGAAAACTTTAACGTTTTTAACATATCTCACTTTACGCCTTAAACTTAGAAAGTGAAGCAATAAAGTTTCCATAATTTCATTGATAGAAAAAACAAAAATACACAATGGGAACATTGGGAGAATGAACCTCAATGCAGACTGGTCTGGTTGGAGAAACATGATGTTAATTTGGCTGACTAAAATGGTTTTTCACAGTTTTCATCAACTATATTATTTTAAATGTCAATAATTTGACTATGACTAATTAAAAAGAAATACATGTGAATGGAAATCGACTTTCACCTCATGGGACGAAATCCAATCAGTGATCATGTGATCTTACACATCAAATCTGTCTGTGCGTTTTTATAAACATTAATAACATCCCATATCAGGTTGATCAATGCAAATTGAATCTTTAAAAAAAATGCATTCACTTATGCCTAGTGTTTTAGTCAACTAAAATCTTAAAATCATTTAGTTGACTAAAACTAGACTATAACTTAACTAGTTCCGATCACTACATTTTGACAAAGACTAAGTTGCATTTTAGTCACAAGACTTTGACTAAAATTAAATCAAAATTTGCTGTCACACTTAACACTGATTCATTGATCTATGAGGCTTACACTACGATTTTCATCTAATTAAAAAAACTATTGTGGGTAAAAATGCATACGTTCTTATGCTTAATATTTTAGTCGGCTATATCTGTAAGAGATTTAAAGCAGCAGTATGTAGAATTGTGACACTTGTATAGAATCAACCACGTTCCCCCCTGCCCTCCCCATTTCAAAACCTATAGTCAGTTGTGTGCGTGAGTCTGTGGAGCCCTTAGTGAAAAAAAATAAAAATGAAAAATTATTTAAATACATAGAGTTTCGCTTCACAAATTAGGAATGAAAACAAATGTACCATCTAACTGTTTTTATTATTATTATTTCTCATTTCTGTAACATAAGTTTTGAAAGCTGTATTATGGACGTGCCAAAATAAATCCAAAATGCAGCTTGAAATGTTCAGCACCCACTGTAATTTAAAGAATGAGAAAGTCAAGTTGCTCAAATTAAGCAGTGTTATTATTTATTATATTCTACATGATAAATCATACAACACTCGATACATGTGCTTTAATATGGGAGATACACTTTAACATGAAGATAGACTTGCTGTCAGTTGTAAATCACTAAGTTAAACAACAGGTAGGAGAGAATAAAAGGATCCATATGGATTAAAAACATTTAAAAGTCCAACAACGTAGAGTATAGTATTTAAAAGCCCCCCCCATCACACACAAACTCTGCATATGTAAACACTGCAGTGCTGGTGTCTCATTCTCTGCTGTGGTGATGAACATCTGGAACTGTGTGATTCTCCTCTGGAGCAAAACTCTGCAATCAAACACAAGACAATTCATATTAGACATTAGTATAAAGTAATCTTTATTTTTACATTAAACTTGTGTTCAGATTATTTCTGTGTAAATGAGAGAAGTTACTTACATTGATTGTTTTGGTTAATAATAGAAGTCTTTCTGTATTCTGCTGATGTGGACTCTTCAGTGGGCTGCTGTGGATGCTGGTGCTGGTGCTTCTGTCTGACATTTTACAGGCATTAGTATAGCGTAACGTCTTTTTTTTACATTAAACGTGTGTAGTAACTTAGCTTACATTGTTTTGGTTAATAATAGAATTATTTCTGTCCTCTGCTGATGTTTCCTCCTTAAGCTGCTTGGTGGACTCTTCAGTGGGCTGCTGTGGATGCTGGTGCTGGTGCTCCTGTCCTCCATCTTTCTCCTCTTCCTCCATCAGTGGATACCGTTGGTCCATTTAACATTTTACAGGCATTAGTATAAAGTGACGTCTATTTTTACATTAAACATTAGTTTAATGTCTTTCTGTGTAAATGAGAGGCTTTACTTACATTGATTGTTTTGGTTAATAGAAGTCTTTCTATCCTCTGCTGATGTCTCCTCCTCAGGCTGCTTGGTGGACTCTTCAGTGGGCTGCTGTGGATGATGGTGCTGGTGGTCCTGTCTGACATTTTACAGGCATTATTATAAAGTAAAGTTTATTTTGACATTAAACATGTGTTCAGTGTTTTTGCTTACAATGTTTTGGTTCTTTGGTCTGTGTCCTCTGCTGATGTTTCCTCCTTAAGCTGCTTGGTGGACTCTTCAGTGGGCTGCTGTGGATGCTGGGCTGGTGCTGCTGTCCTCCATCTTTCTCCTCTTCCTCCATCAGTGGATACCGTTGGTCCATTTAACATTTTACAGGCATTATTATAAAGTAAAGTTTATTTTTACATGAAACATGTGTTCAGTGTTTTTGCTTACAATGTTTTGGTTCTTTGGTCTCTGTTCTCTGCTGAGGTCTCCTCCTGTCTTCACTTGCATGGATTAAAAATGTTATCTCTAATTCTTAACTCTAACTTAACGAAACCTAATATTTTATGCATGTGACAGGACAACCACTCCAGCTGTGGCCCGTCATAAAGAAACAAAAAATGAGATCCTTACCATCTAAAAAGTCCAGGTACCAGACGCTGCCTGGGACATCAGCCGCCCCGCAAGACGCAAAGGTCAACTTACCTAAAACACCTATTTACAAAAGAGCCCAGGTACAAGACGCACTGGACACACACACATAGACACACATAGACCAGCCTTGGTTGGTGTTAATGTAACCAAAGGCTGAGCTAATCCTGCCAGACGCAAGGACTAGCTGTGGAAGCCGGATACAAACAGGGAACTCTGCTCATAGATGGAGAGGAGCAGGAAAAGGAAAAGCACAGATGACTCTACGATGAGTCAGAGCTGTCGTCCCGTCTCGGCCTCTTTGTCCCAGGCTCACAATGACAGTCAGAGTCGGACGATGAAGGTTCCTCAGAACTGTCTACGTGCCTGACTGTAGAATCACTACAGTAACACCTCTTCTTGGAGACACTGCGACTAAGTGGAATACTTAACCTTCATCCTCAAAGTCACTGTAATCTGAGGAATCAAAGTCCTCAGGGGTCTCCCAGCCAGGAGTCACCTCGTAGAAGGAAAACAAAGTTCCATCAGGAAGGTCCTGCTCATGGTCCTCTGGTACTTCCTGGTCTTCTTCTGCTTCTGAGTCTTCTGGGTCTTCTGGGTCTTCGGGTGCTTTTCGGTCTTCTGGTGCTTCCTGGTCGCCTGGTACTACCTGCTCTTCTGGTTCTTCTGGTTCTTCTGGAGGTTCGTCCCAGCCAGGGACGAAAGGAGGGGGTCCAGCCGAGTCGGAGACCAAAACCGGAGGTCCTGCCCAGACCGGGACCCAACCAGGGACCCAGCCCGGGACCCAACCCAGAGGTCCTGCCCAGCCCTGGACCCAATCTGGAAGTCCATCCCCGCCAGGGAAAAATCCTGAAATAAATAAGTAATTGAATGAATAAAGAAATAGGTTAGTATACAGTGATTTTAAAACATCTTCATCACATTGTGAACATCAAGTCTTTGAAGCTCTTTTTGAACTGAAACACTGTATTTGGACATTCCTTTAGTTGTATATTTAATCTGTTCTACAGTCTTACTCCACATACAGAAACACTAAAGCCTTTTCTTGTTTTTCCTAATGATCGTTGTGAAATAGCATTTAAATCTTGATCCCTTTCACTAAATACATTTTATTTTCAATATTACCTAGTTGTGCTTCACCATTGGGGAATGGAGACGCACATAACAGAGTGGCACCCCTCAGAGTCCACCTCGCTGCATGGTCTTACAGGTCCAGGGTGGCCCTATAGTTCACAACAGCAGCTCTTACATGCACATTGGTTGCTGATGCACTGGCAACTGCACTCCACTGCGATGTCCAAACCCTGGAGTGAAATGTGGAGTATTCCTATGGAAATTACACCCCCCAACTCAAAACTAACTTATTTACAACAGCATTTCCCACCTGACCCCGCCTGCCCTGTCTCTGTGTTTTAGCTTAATTTTTACTGTTGTTTTTATACTGTTTTTTTAATGCACCAGGGTTGGGTTCAATAATATTTTTCAGTTACAATTACCTTTTCAATTACCCATGTTCAATTACAATTCAGTTATGATTACAGTGACCAGCATTTTTTTCCAATTACAATTAAATTACAATAATTTTTTATACTTAAAAAGTCCCATCCATCCATCCATCTTCTCCCGCTTAGCCGTTTCCGGGTCGCGGGGGCAGCATCCTCAGTAGGGAGGCCCAGACTTCCCTCTCCCCGGCCACTTCCTCCAGCTCTTCCGGGGGGACCCCGAGACGTTCCCAGGCCAGCCGAGAGACATAGTCTCTCCAGCGTGTCCTGGGTCTTCCCCGGGGCCTCCTTCCGGAGGGACGTGCCCTGAACGCCTCAATAAGGAGGCTAATTAGGATGCCCCCTGAACGCCTCAATAGGGAGGCGTTCAGGGGGCATCCTAATTAGGTGCCCGAGCCACCTCATCTGGCTCTTCTCGATGCGGAGGAGCAGCAACTCTACTTTGAGCCCCTCCCGAATGACTGAGCTTCTCACCCTATCTCTAAGGGAGAGCCCAGCCACCCTACGGAGGAAACTCATTTCGGCCGCTTGTACCCGTGATCTTGTTCTTTCGGTCATGACCCAAAGTTCATGACCATAGGTGAGGGTTGGAACGTAGACCGACCTGTAAATCGAGAGCTTTGCTTTTTGGCTCAGCTCCCTTTTCACAATGACGGACTGGTGCAGACTCTGCATCACTGCAGACGCCGCACCAATCCGCCTGTCGATCTCTCGCTCCATCCTTCCCTCACTCGTGAACAAGACCCCGAGGTACTTGAACTCCTCCACCTGGGGCAGAACCTCATCTCCAACCCGGAGGAGGCCCTCCACCTTTTTCCGGTCGAGAACCATAGACTCGGATTTGGAGGTGCTGATTCTCATTCCGGCCGCTTCACACTCGGCTGCGAACCGATCCAGTGAGAGTTGAAGGTCACGGTATGTTGGCGCCAACAGGACCACATCATCTGCAAAAAGCAGTGATGCAATACTGAGGCCCCCGAACCGGACCCCCTCAACGCCCTGACTGCGCCTAGAAATTCTGTCCGTAAAAGTTATGAACAGAATCGGTGACAAAGGGCAGCCCTGGCGGAGTCCAACCCTCACCGGAAACGACTTCGACTTACTGCCGGCAATGCGGACCAGACTCTGACTCCGGTCATACAGGGAACGAACAGCTCCTATCAGGAGGTTCGATACCCCATACTCCCGGAGGACCCCCCACAGGAATCCCCGAGGGACACGGTCAAATGCCTTTTCCAGGTCCACAAAACACATGTGGACTGGTTGGGCAAATTCCCATGACCCCTCAAGGACCCTGCTGAGGGTGTAGAGCTGGTCCACAGTTCCACGGCCAGGACGAAAACCACATTGCTCCTCCTGAATCCGAGGTTCAACTATCCGGCGGACCCTCCTCTCCAGTACCCCTGAATAAACCTTACCGGGGAGGCTGAGGAGTGTGATCCCTCTATAATTGGAACACACCCTCCGGTCCCCCTTCTTAAAAAGGGGGACCACCACCCCGGTCTGCCAATCCAGAGGCACTGCCCCCGATGTCCACGCGATGTTGCAGAGTCGTGTCAGCCATGACAGCCCCACAACATCCAGGGCCTTGAGGAACTCCGGGCGGATCTCATCCACCCCCGGAGCCCTGCCACCGAGGAGCTTTTTAACCACCTCGGCAACCTCAGCCCCAGAGATAGGAGAGCCCACTCTCGGGTCCCTGGGCCCTGCTTCCTGATTGGAAGGCGTGTCGGTGGGATTGAGGAGGTCTTCGAAGTATTCCCCCCACCGATCCACAACGTCTCGAGTCGAGGTCAGCAGCGCACCATCCGCACCATACATAGTGTTGACGGTGCACTGCTTCCCCCTCCTGAGACGCCGGATAGTGGTCCAGAATCTCTTCGAAGCCGTCCGGAAGTCGTTCTCCATGGCCTCACCAAACTCCTCCCATGTCCGGGCTTTTTGCCTCGGCGGACCGCCGTGGCTGCACTCCGCTTGGCCCGTCGGTACCTGTCTGCTGCCTCCGGAGTCCCACAGGCCAAAAAGGCCCGGTAGGACTCCTTCTTCAGCTTGACGGCATCCCTCACCCCCGGTGTCCACCAACGGGTTCGGGTATTGCCGCCACGACAGGCACCGACTACCTTGCGGCCACGGCACCGATCAGCCGCCTCAGCAACAGAGGCACGGAACATGGCCCACTCGGACTCAATGTCCCCCACCTCCTCCGAGACATGGTTGAAGTTTTCCCGGAGGTGGGAGTTGAAGCTCCTTCTGACGGGAGACTCTGCCAGGCGTTCCCAGCAGACCCTCACTATACGTTTGGGTCTGCCAGGTCTAACCGGCATCCTCCCCCGCCATCGGAGCCAACTCACCACCAGGTGGTGATCAGTTGACAGCTCCGCCCCTCTCTTTACCCGAGTGTCCAAGACATGCGGCCGCAAGTCCGATGACACGACTACGAAGTCGATCATCGAACTGCGACCTAGGGTGTCCTGGTGCCAAGTGCACATATGGACACCCTTATGCTTGAACATGGTGTTTGTTATGGACAATCTGTGGCGAGCACAGAAGTCCAACAACAAAACACCGCTCGGGTTCCGATCAGGGGGGGCCGTTCCTCCCAATCACGCCCCTCCAGGTCTCACTGTCGCTGCCAACGTGAGCGTTGAAGTCCCCCAGCAGAACGAGGGAATCCCCAGAAGGAGCACTCTCCAGTACTCCCTCTAAGGAATCCAAGAAGGGTGGATACTCCGAGCTGCTGTTTGGCCCATAGGCACAAACAACAGTCATGATCCGTCCCCCCACCCGAAGGCGGAGGGAGGCTACCCTCTCGTCTACCGGGTGAACTCCAACGTACAGGCACTAAGTCGGGGGGCAAGAAGTATAGCCATCCCGGCCCGGCGCCTCTCACCATTGGCGACTCCAGAGTAGAAGAGAGTCCAACCCCTGTCGAGAAGGCTGGTTCCAGAGCCCTTGTTATGTGTCGAGGTGAGACCGACTATATCTAGTCCGAGCTTCTCCACCTCGCACACAAGCTCAGGCTCCTTTCCCGCCAGAGAGGTGACATTCCACGTCCCTAACGCTAGCTTCTGTAGCCGGGGATCAGATCGCCAAGGCCCCCGCCCTGGACGACTGCCCGATCCACACTGCACCGGCCTCATATGATCCCTCCTGCGGGTGGTGGGCCTACGGGAGGGCGGGACAACGTCGTCCTTTCGGGCTCTGCCCAGCCGGGGCCCGTGGGCAAAGCCCCGGCCACCAGGCGCTCGCACTCGAGCCCCAACCCCGGGCCTGGCTCCAAGGTGGGGCCCCGGTAGCGCCAATCCGGGCGACGTGAACTGACTTTGATTTTTATCTTTCATATATGGCTATTGATTGACTTAAAAAGTCAATTACAATTATGTTCTCAATTACTAAATTTCAATTACCGTTAATCACAATTACTGAGCCTGAAATAAATAACCTAATAAAAGTTAACCTCCCTCCTGTGTTAGCTTTCTGTTAGCGTGATAGCGTGACTAAGAAAGATCTAACAAATATCTATCATCTAATTTCTTTCCTATTTCTTGGTCATCTTGTTAAGCTTCCTAATCAATGAAAATATAGGTTTTAATTATTTTTGGTGTTGACATCTGAGTCTTTTTTGTGTCAGTATACCCCTCAAATTAGATTTTTTTAAATGGTGAAATGTGGCAAACCTTGATATGAAACATATTTTAATAATTGTTAACATATGTGTAGAACTGTACATTGAAATGGAACATAGTTCCCCAGTTTTTAGTTAAATTATAATTGACAATTTTTATAGAATTGTCATGGCAATTCCAATCGCCAAATAAATACCTAAACTCAGTTACAATTTAATTACAATTACGACAGCAACCAATTTTTTAAATCACAATTATAATTACACCATATTTGTAATGATCAATTACGTGATTACAATTATAATTGACCCTAACCCTGCTATGCACTGTTGTGGTTTTATACTATGCACTGTAAAGTCATCTTGGGTGACCTGAAAGGTGCTGGTTTTCAAATAAAATGTATTATTATTATTATTATTATTATTACTATTATTATTATTATTATTATTATTAATAATAATAAAGTTTAGCATACTCTTCCTTGGATGTATTGTAGCCTAATGGTAGTTTCCTCCAACCTCCACACAGTCATTTACACATAGAAGGACTATTGAGCAGATGAGTATGTGCAGTATAGTTGTGAGACAAAGTGTTATTAAATCTTGTAATGCTTTTTGAAATGCATAATGTGTGAATAAAGTAATAATGAAATAATAGGAAAAAATGAAATAAGATGAAATTCCTCTACATTAAGAAACAAATCAATGTGTAAAATAAAGCATGTGCAAACAGATGAAACATCACCAGCATTATTAGAATGAATCAATGAAATATTTAACCACAAATAATGCAAACAGCATCAATGCTAACAACATTTCACCCAGTCTAACTGAACATCGTTGGCTGCTAAATCAAACAATAACAAACAAGTACTTCGGGTGCTCATGGGAAATGTAGTGTAGTCAAAGTATCAATTTTGTAATATTTATAAAGTGTAAAATAAAGTACAGTTTTTTTACTTAAATCTACCTTAAACCAGGACTTAAGTATTTTAACTTTCTGCAGCACAAACGTTCATTTTAGAGTAAAATTATCACTAAATCTCTCAGTAAACTGAACTTTTCAGGCTCCAAACCTGATTTAAAGACATACCGACACAAACATGACGATTGTAAATGAATCCATCATGTTTAGTGGTAATGATGATTAAAATAATCATTAAAACATGACTTACCCTCCGCCATGCGTGGGTCCATGGTCTCGTCTGGTCTAAACTTCTTCACAGGTTTGAAGTCTCTTCTCTGTCTGGTTCTGGTTCTGGTTCTGGTTCTGGTCCTTGTCCTGTAGAAGTCTCTAGTAAAGACTTTTGTCTGGTTTTGTTCAACTTTCTCTCTGTTTTCTCTGCTTAAAGCTCACAGCACTCCTCTCTCTGTGTCTGGCTGCTCACAGAGTAACTGAAGGTCAGCAGGTGACGTTAAATAACGCATCCTCCTCGTTTCCAGGGCTACGACGCTATGTTCACGTACACACGTACAAAATGCTTAAAAATACACAATACAATACATTTTTATTTTTTACGTCTATACCTAATATGATAAAATACAACATTTACGTAGGGTGACCACACTTCCGGTTTTACCCGCACGTGTCCACTTTCACGTCAGGTTTCGGCGCATAAATTTAATTATAATTTGCTGATTTCCCACGGACTTTGAACGTCTCACAGTGATTAATGTAATTCAGGCGTTACCCAAACAGGGGTACGTGTACCCCTAGAGGTACAGGAGCATATTGCAGGGGGTACTCGGAAAGATTTAACAATTAATTTCAAAATAATAGGGAAATGTTCCTCGTTCCTTTTTAGGCTTTTTTTTTTTCACCAGAAGCTAACAATACCATTTCTCAATAAAATACTATATTTTTTTGTAGTTTATTGAAACAGGATTATTTTAAACTGTAGAGGGCATTTTATCACACTTCTGACAATAGGAGACAATAATTACAGTACCTATATTTTACAAAGGAGACCGTACCTATTTACTATTGAAGTAATCACGTATAAGTTGCATTGGTAATTTTTTTTCTTCTATGATTTCAACTTTAAATTACATTAATTGTTTTGAAATTGTAGATTAAGGCCTAAGGAACCAATGCTGGAGACACATTTAGTGGTTTAGGAGAGCCCGCTGTTCCACAAATGAAAAATCATATTTAAAATTACAAAGTGTCTATTTGTACGGTTGTCGTACGGACAACCCCGGGTGCTTTTGGTACGGTTACCGAAGTACATGTACGTAGCGTTTTAGGGTTAGGATTAGGATTAGGATTAGGTTATAATTCAAATATTGCAACAATTTTTAGGGTTAGGGTTAGGTTTAGGGTAAGGTTTAGTCTTAGTCATGGGACCTAAACTGGTGAATGACTGACTTATCACGTGACCTAAACTGGCCAAATAGGCGCGCTGTGTACAGATAGAATATCGGTATATTGATACGGCAACCGTACGAATGGCAACTGCCTTAAAATTATTATTGAAATGATGGAAACCGTACTTATGACATAGAGAGGGGGTACACATGATATGACAAAACTGCAAAGGGGGTACACGGCACAAAAAAAATTGGGAACCACTGCTCTAATTTACCGTCGTCACATACTGAGTTTGGAACCGCACTAAGATTGGAACCTAACCCTAACTCTAACCCAGGGATCTGCAACCTTTACTCTCAAAGGAGCCATTTTGCCTCATCTCACCTGGATTAAAGTCCTCCTGGAGCCGGAAAAAAAACCTTCTCAATGAAGACAATACAGTGAATGAAATTCTATACAGTTAAAATGACATAGAATAATGTTTGATTTCATGATTTGATTTACATTGATCATGTAAATGGCAACTTAAAAACAGATTAAAATAAAATGAAATAAATTAACATCAAGAAATAACAACTAAACAGTATCTTGCATCTTCAAATTCTTACACATCTCAGTTTACATGAACACAATGTTACATAAAGAAGATTATTTTTAGTTAAAGTATTTAAAGGGCTACAAAAAGTAACTTGAAGTTTGATAACACATGATCATGTGATCAACACATGCTAATTTCTCATTTCTTGCCACATATAAAACATGCATATTTAACCTGCACATTGGTGGTTAAATGAATCTGTCCCCACACAATTAAAAACTCTATTTTCTTCCAGAATAGTGTTTTTGTTGGTTTAATTATTTACCAGGGATTTAAAACTTAAGGTTAACCACAGGTGCAGGAAAGTTGATGGTCTGTAGATGTTGCAGGAAGTGAAGTAGGAAGGTGCTGAGTCATTGTACAATGTGATTTATTTTTAGGTTAACAAATTGTTATATCTTGATTTTATTTGTCATTAATCAATAATAGCCTCTGTTGGAAAATAACAACTCTTTATTTCAATAGGTTTTTTTCAAAGCTATAGGGAGCCATTGCAAAAGAGTTAAAGAGCCACATGAGGCTCCAGAGCCTCAGGTTGCATACCCCTGCTCTAACCTTATCCAATAATAAACAAATAATACACGTGTTCGTTCACTTTGAAAACAAAAATAAACAAAACTGATTTAAAAAAAAAAAAATATATATATATATTAAGCAATTGCGCACGTGCAAATACAATCTCAGTACGATGCAATCCCAGTACGCCACACCGGTATAGCGTACTGAGTTTACCTTCGTAATGAGATTATAACCCTAACCCTAACCTAATTCAATAAACAAATGAACCACGTGTCCGTTCACTTTGAAAACAAAAAAAATTATTATTATTATCATAATTTTTTTTTTTAGCAAAAATTAATTTAGTAGTAGTGCATGTGCACGCATGCGCATATACAATCTCAATACGATGCGCACTCAGTGTATGACACCGGGACCTGATGATTTACAAATTAAGCACTGCATTAGATTAACTGATAGTCCCATAACTATTTTTTTAAGTTTTGAAGTAAGTAGCATTTAAGTCAAAAGACTAGAACTAAATCATAATTTTCTGTCAAAATCAACTCTGATAATAACTAGATATTTGTGAAATGCACCAGCATCTCCACTGTCCGTCCCTCCTCTGGTCGGTGCTGCTGGGAGCAATGGGGGGTGAGGAGGAGGATGGATGGATGGATGGATGGATGGATGGAGGGAGGGGGTTCGTCCAGCCTGCCCTATATGGCTGCAGATGAGCTCTATGCTAATATCGTTTTGAGAAGCACAGCGTCGCGTTTCTGTCTGCGGGCAGTGGACGGAGTCTCTGAGAGTGTGAGCAGCTCCTTCACAGCCATGGCTGAGGGCGGAGAAGGAGAGGATGAGATCCAGTTCCTGAGGACTGTGAGTACGGACAACCTCCGCACTTTCTATCATGCAGTGAACTGCAAAACCAGTGAATCTCCCGCTATGGGGAGGTCTGTGGTCTGTGTCTGTATCTTTGTCTGTGGTGCATGTGCGCTAGTGTAGAAGTTGGTGCAGGTTGCACACTGCGCGCCCACCTGTGATTGATTGAACCACTACACACATGCAATGCAAAGCCATTACATAAATGTGTTTTTGCACTCCTTTATTGGGAAGATCATTTTCTCACCAGTTTCTCAAAGTTGTGCTCACACGCACAACCCCCCCCACACCACCACCACCACCACCACCACCCCAACCCCCCAACACCACCAATCGTTGTGGCTATTTATGCCCATTGACGCAGGTCGCTCATGTATCCGTGCTTTTCCTTGTAAATCATAAATCATAAATCATATGACAGCTTCTATGTTGGTGTGCTTGGTAGATTATTGTATTACTCTGTTTCTGAAGCTTTGTGAGCATAAACTCCAGCACTTTATTACACAACAGTGATGCATATATGTGCTTTACGTCCCATAATAGCCTATCACATATTTATTTTACACATTTACGTACTTTAAAGATAAAAAAAAAAAAAAAAAACTCAGACGTTTTTGTGTACTTTTAGAAATATTAGTGGCTCCTTGGAAGTCCCTGGTTCTTTCAACTTGCATTTTTTAAAGCTTCTACAAATTAATTTCCATTTATTCTTTGTGTTTTTTTTGTTGTTGTTGTTTTGTTTTTTTTTGTTGTTTTCATATTGAATTTGTCAGTTTTCTGTTTGTCATCGTTATATTTGATTCAAATGTTGCAATAAGGACTGCATGTCCATATCATTTAGAGTTCTGAATCTGGGTTTACCAAAAATGTTTTAATGAAATCAATGGTTTCAGTTTGGTTTTGCATCCTAACCTCATGATTGTGGGTGCAACTTCCTGTGCAGTTATGTTCTCAATAGCTGTCAATATTGATAACTGTTATTTACACATTTTCTAAGCAAATGCCAATTGTTTTATAATGAATATACAGTTGACAGAAGTAAGTAACTTTTGATTACAACTGTGCATATCCTATTGTCAGTGCTCTTATTGTGAAAGATTAGAAATGGAAGAGCAGCATCTGGTCTTTAACATATGAGCATTACATTTTTACAAAATTCAAGAATAACTTTTCAACATTTTAGGTAATTTGATCAGAATTAATTAATTTCATTGATAGGGCGGGGTTATTTATGGATTTTAATCAATTTTGCATTGAATAGCCCAATATCGATTCATAAAATCCTAAAATTCATCATTTAATACGTCTTTTGTACTGTGCTTAATGCTGTGCTATGTGCTCAATTTTTCAGTTAAACATAGATATTTACATTACACCAGAAAAAGTTACTTTCTAATAATTATAGCAACAGATCTCTGAGAATCTCTTCAAAACTCTAGTAAAATTGGTACAAGCTTGACTGTAATATCCCAAAAAAAATCAAATTGAATCGCGAATCAAATCGGGCCCTACCTAATCAAATTGATTTAATAAATCTGAATCCCAGCTCTAACGATTGAATAAAAAGCTTATGTTAGCGCTTCCTATTGAAGGTGGTGTGAATTTGGAGGAGGCCAGAGAGAGAGAGTGGAGGGATGAAAACAGCTTTTACACTTTCACATTCATCTTGCTGGCAGCACATCTCTCTGGAGAAAGCAATTCCAGCTTGATGTTAATCTAAGGACTTTTGTCAACGAGGAGATGAAATATCACTTCCTGGATGAAAGTGAGAAAAAAGTTTTCCAAATTCTTGCATCTTCACATTTTTTTTAGGGGTCTCTAAAAGTATCCACAAAAAGCCACATATCCAACAAAGCATCATTCCAAAACAAAAAGACCATCCCAGTATGGATGCCTGGAGCACTTTGTTTCCTCATTTGATTGATGGCTTTGAGATGTTGACAAATACGTCGCTGTTAACCTTTACGTGAGTCGCCCCCGAGGGCCAGGCTGGTTGTTACAGGCGAGGCGGGACCTTGTACTTAACAGCTCCTACTATTTGTGATGCCATCGATACGCTGGCCCACTCCTCTCAAATTCTACTGTCACAGTGGCATCCTGGTTATCTGATGACAACAGCAATTTTAGTGGGGGGGCTTCCCCTGAGGTCTGCACAGCCTTGTTATCAGAGCGTTACAGTCAGAGAGACTTGTCCTCACAGGAAGCCTTAAAACAAGAGTGCTAATTGAAAAATACTGCAGCACTGAGAAAGTATTATGGGTTGCTGAAAGATGTAATTGAAGACAAAAACACAGGGTGCAAAGTCCACTGGTCTAGATATTGTGTTTCAGTGTGAATGTATTTTGCTGTTGATGCGTGGCTGATTGGGATTGCATTGCTTTGAGTTTTTCTGCAAAGACAGACATGCTGCTGCAGGTGAAACTACATATTACCTTGCTGTAGAGATGATCTGATTACAGGAAAATCTAAAAAAAAAATTAAAAAAAATATTTTTATGTGAAAATCTGACTTCCTGTAAAACATGCACAGATTGAATATAAACTATTATATCGGATATTGGTCCGATATTAGCCTGAAAACGAATATTGGATTTTTTTATTTATTTTATTTTATTTGTATTCTTTTTTCCTGAATTCATTTTTTATTTATTTAATTTATTGTAGAATACTGTAGATATTATGTTGAAGGTTAAAATTAATGTAACCAATTAGTTAATAATAAATGGGTCAGTTTTTCCTCATGCCTACTGTTGCTGACTATTGTTCTCTGTTTGCGTGACATCACTTGATTAATCCTTTTCTAACATTCCACACTATAAAATAAAAATTATTAATTAATAATTAATTAATTAATTAATTTTTGTTAAAGAAATACAGTATGAATGTATGATTCAAGCTGATATCGGATCAATATCGGTATCGACCGATACGCAAGGTTGCAATATCGGTATCATATCAGAAATGACAAAGTGGTATCGGGCCATTTCTATAAACAATTATTTACAATATTTTAGCATTGGAGATCTTCCACTAAGAGAGTGTTTCCCAAACTTTATTGCCCCCTGTGTCTCGTCCAACATTAACCTTGAATTTAGACCTTTTTATTAATTCATTTCCTTTCTTTTTTTTATTTATTAATTATTAATTCATTTCTGATGTTTTGCTCGTTTTAGACTTTGAACTTCACCTTTTGGTGTATTTTAAAGAATTGTGCCACAAATTATTATTGATGGATGAGAAAAAAAAAAGTCTGTACTGTGCATGTAAAACAAAATGATAATAAATAAATCTATAATGTTAAAAAATAAACTGACAAATGTTAATGTGTACCTCCTGAGAGGTGTTCAAGTACCCCTAGGGGTACATACCCCACTTTTGGGACCACTGCACTAAATTATGCAAAATATTTAAAGAATAACTGATTTGGCTGACATACGTCGAGCCTGGAAATTAAAAAGTGCCTTGATTATGGGCGGGGCTGAAGCAGTTAAGACATGCCCAGTTTAGACTATTAAATATCCAAAGAAAAATCTATGCTATACTAACTAGTGGCTACTCAATACAACTGACTATACTTCTCTATTCACAATTCTCTCAATCTAACCTACTCATCACAGAATGTAGAATCCACAGGTGCTAGTTTTTATGGTATCGGCGAGGCCAACAGTGGTGCGTTCGTGACGAAAGTTGCCTCCAGAACGTCGTCGTCCTCCATTCTCAGCCAATAGCAAAGTTTGTTTGCAATAGCTGGGTTTCAACCCATAGAGGGCAGTCAATCTTACATTTTTACAACAAAATGTGCAGTAAAGAGAGATTGAATATTCCTACAGAGCAGTCGGTATCATAAAGAAACTAATTTGTCATTAGCAAAAGACTTATAAACCGACAGCTACAACAGTGTGGCATCTGTTAATAATGCTGTCATTAGCCTGTTGATATTATTTTCCCTCCACTTTCAAATTCTGTAGGTAATCTCAGTGAAAAAACTCTTGACGTGACCCTTTTTCCGCTTTCATTATGGAATCTCGTGGTTCATTCACACATTGCAGAGGTTACTCTTAGTGGGAATAAATTACTTTCATTCACGGTAGTCGTCCAAATAACACAAAGGTGTCAACGTATCCTCACATTTAAAAAGCCAGGTTGCCTATTGAACATGCATTTACAAAAAAAAAGAGAAAAAAAAAAATGGTGATAAGATATGAAAGCTTTCTATCCTGCAGCAGGTCCTCAGGGCGTATTTGGAGTTTATGTTGTTCTGGAAGCCTCCTGCATACCAAGGCAGGGACTCGAGGGGTTTAAATTTAGCCTTTTTAAAGATGATGCTTCCACAGAGCATGCAGCTCTGCTGGCCTGGCACTAAACAACACCCAGGCCAGCACTTCAACCCATGCAGCACAGCACTAGTGACATTTATCACCATTTTTATAGGGATAACGTCCTTATTAGAAATCAAACTCTTGATACCACACAGTTGTATACAACATTTTCTGCTGGCAGAATGCCAACGTAATGGACAGCGTTAGTATGGTATTTCATTTTATCTACCATAGAAGTCAAAAACACTAACTTTATTCGTGTATTTTTTTTTTTATCTGAACAAAAAACCTTGGTTGAAGAATTTGTTCCCACATTCTAAAGTGCCCCCTACATTTAAACTGTAAATGGGTGTATGTCTCTGTGCTAACCCTTTACTTAAGGGTCGTTCTAGCTAGCCTAATAAGTACAGCATGTATTAGTGCAGTGGGTCGCAAACTTTTTTTGGGTCTTCCCCACTTTGAACAAAGATGAACTTCCAAGTCCCACCTGCGCCATTGCCCCCTAAATAATCCTGACAAATAACACACATTTTCAAATTTATTGAACTAACAGGGAACAAGTAACATCATATTTCATAATAAATCAAAAACTATGTATTAATCAATTAAACAAATCACCTGCATAAAAATCAAATGTAAAAGTGCAGTACAGTAGTCAAAAATACATTGTTTGCCATTTGTGACAAAAAGCCTAAAGTGTAAGTACACCCTAAAACTCACTTTTTCATGCTGAATACATATATTATTAGGTATGAAGTAATGTAATTAATTGATCCTAGTCCCACTCTTCACATTCTAGTCAAAGTATTGATATATACTGTATGTATATATATATTTACACATGTTTTATGTTCATGTTTTAAACCCACATCTACAAAAAAAAATGTTATTAATACTAACTTAGATCTGTTTAATCCATGCACATGCAAGCTCCTCCCCTCTGCCCCGCCCCTCTCAAAGCTAAAACTAGCCTGCAGGCCAACACGAGGAAAGTTGTTGCTAGTGATCTTGAAACATGGCAGGAGAAACGCAGCAAAAACACTTAGTAATCAAGCAAAGCAAGTCAAATTCTCTTCTATGGGAACACTTTGGGTTTGATGATGAAGACTTAGAGCAAAGACACATCACGCGCAAGAAGTGTTTTGTTTTGTGCAAAAGTGATTTTAGTGTTTGAAGGATTTTATTTATGTTTAATTTTTTTTGTACAAAAATAAATAACTTTTTGGTTGAAAAATTATCGTTTGAATAATCGTGATTTAAAAAATGACTAAAATAATCATGATGATCATTTTTTCTATAATGAGCAGCCCTACCAGTGATGTCACTAACCTTCGCTGTTGGCTCTGCCCCTCCTATAATATATGGGAGGAGGGACTAGTTTCCTTCTCTCACAACCCTCAGTATGCATTGATTGACAGCTCCATGCAGAACTGTGCAGCACTGTGGGGGCGGGGCTGCTGTGACTGGGCGTGCCCTAACTACTCTAGGGGCAACACCCATAATCGAGGTAAAAACCTGGGGGTGTAACTTTAAGAAAACAATAAAAGGAAATAGATTTTTTAGGTCGGCTATTGAAAATTTGTTTATTGTTCCGTTCCATGTGAAATAAATGCCGCCGTAAATCATTATTTCTGCTCTTTAGTTCCACGTTACATTTTGTTATCTGTCCATATCTAATGCAGTCTACCAATTTAATGGTCTTATGTGTAAGTGTGTTCTTTAGTGTTAATGTTCTTCATTGTCAATGAAGAAAGGCATTTAAACTAGGTATAGACCGATATGGATTTTTTTAGGGCCGATGCCGATACCGATTTTTTTCCATCAGCCTTAGCCGATGACCGATATGGACTGCCGATTTTCTTTAGCCGATATTAGAGCCGATACTACTTTTGTTCCCCCAATTTACATGATAAAAATTACACAATGATGATAACAAATGGAACTTGTCTCAATTTTTAAAAAAGGAACATTTATTGAAATTAACAAAGGTGAGGTATAACGACAACCAATAAATTTTTTTTTTGCAAATATTAAAAACAGGTGATGAAGAACAAGTAAAAATAATTTCTGCTCTCTGTAAAAAATGCGGATTGGCGAACGCAGCAGCCTGCATCAGTCGATGCCGATACACGTAAAAATGCATAAATCAGCCGATAAATCAGTCTCACTAATTTAAAGTTCTTAGCGTGTCTTCCAGGGTGTCCAGCAGGGCCATTTCAGACTTTACCCTCGGCTTGAGGCTCCTTCCTGGGTCTCTAGGGAACCGGGGGTTCCCCCAGTTCCATTTTTAGTCTGTTTTTTTTTTATGTGTACCGTGTTAGAAGCAGGCAGCCAAAGTTGAGTTCCTTCTATGACGCCACAATACGGAAAAAGACAACACTGATTACACAGGCGTTGCCAGCACATGCTTGGAAATGTTGGCTTTTTTTTCATTTTTCTTTTATACTAGAAACATTTGACCATACATGTCTTATCAAAATGAATTGGAGGGTTGTCTCTTTCTATTGAAATTAACTTGTTTTATCTTGCCATTAGGACTTTAAGAAGATTGGCATTAAATTGAAAATGTCCTCCTGTTTGTCGTGCCCCACCTATCACGTCTCCATTCCCCACCATGGGGGCACGCCACACACTTTGAGAAACACTGTATTAGTGGATACAGCATGTGTTCAAGTTCAGCATGTGTGGTTTAATGGTTGTGTATATTGAGTTACACTTCTCTGATTTACCCTCAGAGTGCAGTGAAACGATAAACCCCTGGCAGACCTTTGATACATACATTTTTGTGATATCGTTCTCTACATGTGATTGTGCATTGTTTTCTTTAAAGTATGGAATAATGAACATGAATTAAAAGGTATTTATTATGAAGCCTGAAAAGCGAAGGCTTGACAGGAGCTGTTGATTTACAACCACTGTTCTAACATTTATTGTGATGTGAGAAATCCTACCGTGTGCCATATAACATTGTTTAGTTGATATATATATAAAAGATGGGCAACTTTGACTACCGATACAATACCGATATTACAGCCTTGGGTATTGGCTGATACCGATATTGATACGATGCGATATCAGCCTGAATCATACATGCTTTTCTTACTTATTTTTAGGGATGCAACGAAATGAAAATTTGAGGCCGAAGCTGAAGAAAATATAAACGCTTGTCCGAATACCGAATGCGGTTAAATTTTTCACTATTTTTTTAATAGTGCATAAATAGCTTAGAATACATTTTTAGACATGTTTCTTAAAGAAAGTAAATGTTTATTATATATTATGACATTTTTTTTAAATATTACAATAGTCTGCTTTTCAAAAAAGCACAGCAAACTTTTCATTTATATTAGCCCTTCAAATAAAACAAAACATGTATTTAAAAAAAAAAACCTAAAGTGCATTAAAGGGGAGGTATGATAAAAAAATCATTTTATAATGGTTTTGCTACAGTGATATACATCCCTTTAGCCTCATTCAGACGGACAAAGTTGAAAAAGTTATGTTTCCTCCCTCCCTTGTTATTCCACATTTAGTAAAAAGTCAGCTCCAAATGGGCGAGTTGGATTTTGCCCACGTTGGCAGGTGACATCAACTAACACGCCTCCTAGAATGTGAGCTCCTCCCTCTCCAACTATCCAACAGCTAAAACAAACACTGCAGTTTAATATAGAATATATTTTATACTTTATTGTCATAAATGTAAATGCAAACTGCACTACAGGACTCCCAAACTGCTCTACTTTTTCTGCTGCCGATCGTGTTGGGAGTCACTGCTTGGGGCCACGGACCCATTGTTTACACACATCAGCTGTTAGCACTTCGTGCTAATGCTACACTAGCCTATGCAGCAAGACCCGGTATAGTGTAAGGAGAAAACGATGGGGATGTTTACAGATTCAGCGCTAACAACGGACTCGGTTGGGGAATTGGAAGGTTTCCAACTTTTACGCAGTGATGGGCAACGGAGAGCGGTAAGGAGAGAGTCTGGCTGTGCTTGTGTGCGGAAAGGAAGAGCTGCTGCTCTGGTTGTACAGCAACGTGTGCACACTTTTCCGACTCAAAATCACTGCACGTTTGATTGTGTTATTGCGTCACACACTACTATTGGGCCTTGCTTTTAACTCATTAAACAGAATGTGGCTTTTTTTGCAATATTTGGTGGCCGAATATATTCGGTGCATCCCTACTTATTTTGTAGTGTGGAATGTCAGAAATGGTTTGATCAAGTGATGTTACTCAAACAGAGAACAATAGTTAGCAACAGTAGGTATGAGAAAAACTGACCCATTTATTTTTAACCAATTGGTTACATACATTTTAACCTTCAAGATATCTACATTATTCTACAATTGAATAAAAATAAGTAAAAAATAAATAAGACCATGAAAAATAACCTAAATAAATCCAATAAATACAAATTGTACTTTTAAAGTGCAAACAATTCAGTGTGAAAAGGACAGTATGAGTTCTCACTTTGAAAAGTTACATTTACTAGGTCCACCATTCACTAACCAGGTCCATGATAATTCTTTTTAAGCTAATATTTTAATTCAATTTACAAATTTGAAGGAAGTGCACAAGATGGACAGGTTGATAAGTGAACCAGAGTCACCTATGGATAGAAGTGCTGAAAATGGTCTGCTTAATGGAGTGCTTATATCGGAAACTTTAGATGCATGAAATCCGATATTCGTTTTCTGGCTGATATCGGACCGACACCCCTAATATCAACACTCATGTCAGCATTCAGGATAATGACAAATCTGAGCATTACAACAGGAAAGAACAAAGCGTTTTGTGTGTTTTTGTGGTTATTAATTATCTCGCCAACAGGACAGTTTACGTTTTTATATTGCTGTTATGTTATTGCATATAGTGTGCTGAGTATTATATATTTATTATAAGTGTGTCTGATATGACATTCTATCTATCTACAGTGAAAAAAGTAAATAGTTTGACCAACTCTGCAACGTGGGTGAAGTGCCTTGCCCAAGAACACGACGACAATTATTATTATTATTACTTTGTGTGTTTGTGGAGTCATCTCGTGTGTTTTTCTTTCATTTTGTGTGTTTCTGAAGCCATTTTGTCTATTTTCGTTGTTGTTTTGTACCTTTTTTGGACTCATTTTGTGTATTTTTCCTCTCGTTTTGTGTGTTTTGGATTCTTCTCTTTAATTTATTGGTGTGCATTTACTTTGGGGGCCACGCATAATCAGATCGAGGGCCACCAGTTGATCACATCTAATTGATATACAATGTATTAAGGCCATCTCCTTTTATTTTGTTACACACACTCAGATAAGATGCAAAGTCTTGTCCAACATCCTGAGGTGAACCCGTCTCTGCCTGTTATCAGTTAGTTGATAAGGATTTCCTCCTCATTGATTAAGCAGGCAGTGATCAGTGAGCCTTAAGGAAGCTGGCTCATCTGTTTTGTCGAATGGGCAAAGTAACTGCAATCACTGCCATTTATTTAAACAACCTCCAGCAGGTAAAGGCAGGACGTCTCGTCACTGTCGTTCCTCTGTGCTTTTAATGATGTGTGTGACCTTATCCTTTCATCCTGTAGCCTCCCGTCACCAGCTTATGTAATCCACTGAAAACATGAGGGCAGCAGGAGACTAGCTTTTTTATTTTCTCAGACAGGATTTGCCTTTTCTCACTTTTTTTCTTTGCCCGCCTGGATCCTAAAATCTAAAGTGCCACATTTATTATTCACAATCCTTGTCACAACTGTAATTAAAATAAATGCTTAATCACTAAATTTTAATCATTTTCTGCCTTGTTCCACATTGTTATGTTCAATCATGTATCACAAATGATGTTCTTGTTTTAAGTCCATTGATGAGATTTAACCGAGCAGCCAAAGATCCTCACTTTAAAACTGAGATTTTTCTTCTCCAGGTACAGTTGGCATTTTTGGATGTAATTTGACAGTTGTTATAATTGATAAACTGGTCCGTTGTTAATGCTGACGGTGTGATATCAAAGGGACATAAACTTTAACACTTCATAATTCTCATGAGTCCTGGGTAATGAATGAAAGAACAAGAGTTCAAATACAAATGAATGAAATTAGTTTTCTAAGCGGAAAAGTGTGAAAAGCTCAGAGTAGAGCTGATGGTGGTGGTTGATAATAAGGGAATGAGGTGCATTGACTGCTTCATATGATATTCATGTATACAATATACTTTTCACCTAAATGTGAGTGTTGGCCTTTTTCATGCTTGAACACATGTTTTCACAATTAAACCGAGCCACCACAGAAGCACAGCTGTTGGAGTTTTATAATCCGTCCATCATTCCTTCAAAACGAAAAATGGAAAACAAACATTTTTATTCGTTTTCTCCTTTATCCATTTGCCAAAGTATGTGACCTGGAATTGTACTCTCATCTGACGCTAACGGCTATGCTAACGGTGTTCGTTTTCCATTTTTCGTTTCCTGTACCGAAGAAAAAGAGTTTGAATTTCAAAAACAAGGCGTTTTCCGTTTTTTCATTTTGGTTTTGGAAACAAATATCAAATAATGAGTGTTTTTTTCGTTTTTCGTGTTTTTGTTAGATAATGAAAAACGAATGATACACAGATTTGTTATATTGACGCGTGAACCTTGAAAGTTCGTTGTTCTCAGACTCGATTAGTCGACAAAAATCAATAACAGAATTAGTCACCGACAAATGTATTTGTCGACAATTGTCGGTTACGTCATCGCCGTCTTCTTCAAGCTGCGGATGGAGCTGAACATAGTTTTTCACGAGGAGTGGCTCATCTCACCTTTTATATATCTGTGCTCAGAGCTGTATGCACGTTACGGACGTGATTAGAGGGAGATATATCATCAAAAACATTCCCACTGGTAAGAATATGTCGCTGTTACCGCGAGTTTAGCGCTCTTTTACCGGGAGCTCACCGGTGTTACCACGAGCTCAGAGCTGTCGACGCCGCTCACACACGGAGCTTTGCTCGTCACTGTCACAGTCTACCTGAAGCTGTGACGAGCAGCGACACATCACCACCGCTACTTAGTTAAACACCAGACACCCACCCAACAAAGTGAACCAGCCTAAGTTCCTCCGTCAGATCAACCCAAAGTTCTCACAAACACGGTGACAGAGAGGAACCTGCAGGAACAACTAGAAAGAGGACTAAAGCTAACTAAGCTAAGCTAACCCACCGACACTTAAGAATGGGCTAAGAGCTAATGCTAACCACTTAATGAAAGGAAGAGACGAGCAAAAAGTCCACGTCTTACTGTCATTTAACCACAAAGGGCCAAAGATTTATTAATGGTCAGATTTAACACTTTCATGGAAAGATAAAAGCGAACACGTCACACGTCGTGTGAAATAAATTTTGGCATAAAACTATTGTCGCTATTCATCCATCCCAACTTGTGAAACGCAATATTTTTAATTACATTTCACGTGTTCACAGACAAAGCTGGTCCCATTAGACAGTAATGTAAATATTGTGATTACTATATCTATCCCATTAGTAATGCTCTCAGTATATTGATTATTAAATCATCAAGCTTGATCTGGTTTAATTATAGTAAATCAGAGAGATAATTACCAACCATAACTTTATGTAACTCATCATCAGATATAAAATAAACTACATTCAGAAGCAGTGGCTTATGTGAAACAGTAAAAACACTATTGCAGTTATTTTTTGCATTCCATGTGCTTTTTATTACATTTTTTGGGAAAATAATTTTATTATAAATGAAGAAATAAAAGTGACCCATATGCACAAACACGTTTAATAAAATATCAGGCCGTGAGCTCTTTGAGTCAGCAGCTATTGTAGCTTTATTTTAATGTGTAAATGCTATTACAGAAGCAGATTCTTATGGAAGCCCGTTTCCACCACTAAAAAAAAATCACCAAGGAAAGTCATAATTACGAGTTAGAAAGTCATAATTATGAGAAACAGTCATAATTATGAGATAGAGAATGTTTTGGTACATCCATCTGTACCCATGGCACTGACCAGAAATCTCCATTTGTTGTTCAATAACCTGTGCTACATCAGCCACATCAGTTTTATCCTTTCAATGACAGAGCCTATTTCTGCTTAGTATTTTTTCAAGGGTGCGTTTACTCAGCATATTTCTATGTGAATTTGCAAGCAATTCATCATTTGTAAAGCCTAAAGTCTAAAGTAGTCTTTGATAGTCTTATCAGCCATCTCTCAGTGTCAGCTCACCACATGAACAAGCTGCTGTAAATGTGTTTAAGTATCTCATAATTATGACTTTTTTTCACATAATTATGACTTTCTATCTCATAATTATGACTTTACTAACTCATAATTATGACTTTCTATCTCATAATTATGACTTTCTTTCTCATAATTATGACTTTCTATCTCATAATTTTGACTTTCTTTCTCATAGCTATGACTTTGTTTCCCATAATTATGACTTTCCTTGGTGATTTTTTATTTTTTTTGTGTGGCAGAAACAGGCTTCCATAGATTCTAGTGATGATGTATTCAATTTAATTTGTGTTTGTAAGGGACCTGTTTACACTTTAATTTGGGAATTTTTATTATTTATTTACTGGTTTTATTTGTCATAATTTGACCCAAGCCAAATTTAAAAGATTGTAGCATTATAGAGCAAAATATTTTACCCTTTGTCGTCCGATCAGTCTACTTATTGTTTCAATAATCGATGACCAGTCGACTATTAAAATAGTCGTTAGTTGTAGCCCTAGTTGATAATGGATGGATTGGTATTAGTTTTTTTCTCAGTGGTGTATTCGGATGTCACAACTGGGGTCATTCAAAAAAATCTGGTTTAATAGAAAAATTGGTTACACTAATCCCCATTTGGATATTTGTTTACTTAAATTAGATTCAGCTACAATATTAACTCTCTTAAAAAACAATGTACCAGACCTTTGGCACAGCTTTTTCTCAAAACAAATGCCTTTTCAACCTAAAATGTCACCACAAGAGCACCAAATGTTAAGATAAGATATCACATCATCTGTGAGCTTCCGTCACACTATGCTCATTTAAAGTCTTGCATGAAGAAGATCAGATCTGCTACTTTGCAAGACTTCAAAAACACACAAAATGACTTCAAAATACACTAAACCAAAGAAAATACACTAAATTACAACAAAAATCAACAAAATTAGTTTTTATAAAAAGCACTACAATGCAAATAATAATATTGATAATAGTAAAATGCACAAAACCCTTAGTTCTTTCCTGTTATTTTACATGCTGATCAAGTGTTGATAATGTGGCCCTCGGATTATATTTTACATAATCCTCTCCACACTTTGCCTTTGTCCACAGACAGAATGACAGACTTAATTCCAGCGCCGGCCTTGACTGCCAACACCTCCATTTCTCAGCTCTTCTGCTGAGGTGGGCTCCCCGGCCTCGCACGCTTCACAACTTCTATTATTTAAAGCTGCTCTAAGGCCAAATGCATACAAAGTAAGACTGGGAAATCCAATTTGTTTTAGGATCACTATACACATTTTGGAGTCCGTGATCTGTTTTATTGCACTGCTGGGCCAAAGTTGGTCGACTCTTTCTTTGAGGCTTTTAGACGTGGAGCTCAGACATGTGGTGCATTATTTATTCTGGCAAACATTACCAATTCACACACTACACACATTCACACCTGCACACAAGGTGTCTGTTTATATGTCTGGTTACTGTCACAGTGTTGCATCAGATGCATGTTGAGTATAGTGTTGCATTTGTGCAGATTTGGGTGATGTATTATGTGAAATAAAGCCACTTTAGTTTTTTTGTTGTTGTGCTTTTGTCAAGTTTAGAATATTTCTGTGAACTTGAGACGTGAAAACAAATAATAACCAGAAAATAAATTAAAATATCGCCCCTTGTATTGGCATGAACATGATTTTAATCTCCAAGAAAACTCAGTGGATCACTTTCTGGCATGAGGGGTACCCATGCAGGACGGTGTCATCATTTTTTGGGTGATGTGTGTATTTTATCTGGAGACAAAGACATTATGTTCTTTGTCTTTGACCTCTGGATAGAAAAACATTTGCATAGGATTAATATGTACGTGCACACTGCACAGACTGGCCATAAACCTTTTCAGGAAGTTCCTGTGGTTTTAATTCAGTTTGGTTTCCAGAGTCTGAAGTTACTCTGTTGTCTACTTAGCTATAGGTATTTCTTTTAGTTGATTTTTGTGTGTAATGAGGCTTCCTACAATTGCAGCTGACTGGATATACAGACTTTGTTGAAAAAACGTGTTTGGGTGAATAACAATTTAATAAATGTTTAAATTTATATCATAAGGATACAGTTCAATGTCCAATTTTTGAAAGCCTTTTTTCCTTTTGGTGGCCATTTTCAACTTTTGGTATTGTTTCTTCAAGCCTCAATTTGGCATTTTATTTTTTATTTACCTACTCGCTCTTTTCTAAAGACTTTCCACAGATGTCAAGTCACTAATGTAGTTGGAACTTTTGGACAAAAATCTACAATTTTGATCGATTAATCTGTTTCATAAGAATATACGGTTAATGTGTATCATAAGGGTGGGAAAAACTATGAATTTACAATTTTTTTTCACCCAGAATCTATTTAAAAAGTTATTTATTTATGTGTTTTTACTTAGTCTGCATATGTGGTCATGGGTTAACGCTACAGGTAGTGTAGTGCACTTTCATGTGCAGTTGAAATAAATGTCAAGAGTGACTGACTGGCTTGTGATCTGCATTGTTTTTTTGGAACTATTACTCATATATTGTTTCTAGAAGTGTATGATTCAGCTTATATTTTTGAATAAGGACAATAAAGGAAATTATAAAGTAGAAATAATCAATATGATTGAATTGCAACACTTGTAGAATCGCAATAAATCAGAATAGCAATATATATTGAATCAGCAACGGAGTATCGTAATAAAATTGAATGGGGACAAAAGCATATGGTCCCAGCCCTATTGTATAGTGTGTTGCCTGAAGGCATTTAATGATTTTAGCAAAAAGCCTTCTGCATATTCTCTCTAACATAAGCTACGTTCACACTGCAGGTCCTAATATTTAATTCATATTTTTTGAAAAATATATATTTTTTTGTGGTTGTTCATATATTGCACAGTTAATGCGTCCTTTTTTTAAATCAGAAAATAGAATGCGACCCTGAGGTATTACGTCCGTATGCAGACACGCACTGTGTTTATGGAAGTGAATATGGAGCGATCTCGACTGATAACATGTAAAATATAATAAATATTATACATTTTAAGAACTCACTTTCCTTCCACTGTCTACTTTCCTCTCCATCCTTCACCAGGGTCTCCCCCCTCCCCCGCCGCTAGTTCTTGGATGCAGAATGAGGACGTTATCGCATTTTGATGACGTAAAGGTTGGATAGAAATGCAACCTGACAGCAGTCGCATTGCAAAATATCAGATGCGTATCGGATTTATATCCACTTATAATAGTGGCCTGCGTCAGATTTGAAAAAAAATCTGATATGCAATGTTCACATAGACATGAAAAAATCTGATGCATGTCGCATGTGGACAAAAAATTTAAATTGACCTGTAGTGTGAACATAGCCTAAGCCTGTTTAGGCTTTTTTTAAGGCCTCAGTGGAAAGCAGTTTGAGCATAAATTTGATAATATTCACCATAGTTAAGTTGTACTAGTACACAAATTACATATGCTAAATTTTGGTTTACTAGTACACAAGTACACTTTATTAGTGAAGTAAAAAGTGTCACTAGTACTACTTGTATCTTGCTTCATATACCAATAAGAGGGTGAGCAAAAGGTAATCTAGGCTTGCCATTGGCTCTCAAAAATATTACAACCAATCAGGGGGCTGGATTTTGTTATTGATTCCTCCTACTTCATTTGCATTAAAACTACCTATACTACTAGTGGACCTTTGGCTTTATTAGTAGTAGAGATGTCCCGATCTGATATTGATAGCAAATATCGGTCCGATATCAGCCGGAAAACGAATATTGGATTTTATCGGACTGCATCTAAAATCTCCGATATATTATATTTATTCAATTGTAGAATACTGTAGATATTATGTTGAAATTTATGTAACCAAGTGGTTAATAATAAATGGGTCAGTTTTTCTCGTACCTACTTCTCTGTTTCAGTAACGTCACTTGATCAAGCCTTTTCTAACATTGCACTTCAAAATAAGTAATGAAAGTATCTATGATTTGTGCGGGTATTGTATCGTATCGTATTGATATCGGCCAACACGCAAGGCTGCAATATCGGTATTGTATCGGATGTGAAAAAGTTCTATCGGGACATCTCTAATTAGTAGTATTAGTAGACTAACAACTGTCTACTAGTGAGATTTTGAATGTTTAGAAGTAGTAGTATACAAAAATTTTGTTTTTAGTGCACTAGTAGACAGTGCACCCTAAGAAGTGTAGATGTGTGTATGTTTTTGTGTGCCTGTATGTAGTGTTGTAGTAGACGAGACGGGTCTTGGTCTCGAGACAAAATTTTAAAGGTCTCGGACTCGGAAGCATTTTGACTCGGTCTTGTCTCGGACTCGGGATTTTCCCTCAAGACCGTTTGAGACCAGCACTAATTCCTGCTATTTTTAAACTTTTTTATAATGTGATAATAACAAGGAGAAGAACGGGATAAAACAATCCTTTATTCATTCTTTAATCCACCCCGTATAATGACCACAAGTCACGCAAGCGCAGAATGACTCAAATAACTGTAAAGAGGTCTTATATTAGTCCATTTTCTTTTTAAAGTGGTGTTTTTTGTGACTTTAAACTACAATTACATATTTGTATATAATATCTTCCCTACAATATAAACAGGTTCACAATATAACTATTTTTTATAGTTTCTCTTTCCACTGTATCCAGATTAATAATAATCTTTCTCAACAAGAACTATTGATTGATTTGTCACATGACTGTTCCAGGGTTTGAGTTTGTTTTATTTAGTTTCACCATGTTATTTCTTAGCAGAAATGCTTTTAAACACTTGCTGTACATTCAGCTGATACAAAAATCTTGTTTTCAAATATATACAATAATTGTGAATTTATCAGTAGCAGTAGTAGTTTTAATATTTTAGTTAATTTTTTGCAGGCACCTTTTTTCTCCATCAAATGTATTTAAAATAAACTAAAATTAAAGAGAGAATGTTATTTAACTTTGAAACCTTGTCATAATTTCATTTATTTATATATTTTTTTAAATTAAAAAAAAAATGTTTATGGTCTTGGTCTCGGTCTCGGCTTGTCTCGGTCTTGGTCTTGACTCGGTCTCGGCTCCCGGAGGTCTTGGTCTCGGGCAAGTCTTGGTCTTGGGCAAGTCTTGAACACAACACTACCTGTATGTGTAAAAAGTGTGTTATGTCCCCGCTAGGTTATAAAAGAGCCATCAAAGCCTTTTGTTACTAATCTTGACACATCATGTCTCCAGTGCATCTTCAGTGCTCTCTATGTTGTGAGCGAGGCTTTAGTTTAAAACCATAGCTCAACCTGTACTTAACACCCTTCCTGACATTTATGGGACACTCAACTCCTGTTTGGTCAATTTAGACAGATGACAAACTGAGATGGTGTGAACATGCTGGCAGTCATTCAAGAATTCTTGTTCAATTCCCTTTCATTTCAAAACCACATTCTCCATTTTGCGCCCTTTCCTGAAGCTGCGCCATGTTGAATTGCACTGAGCGCGTGCAAAGCATGTGCATCAAAATAGCAGCACTGAGGGATTGAACGGATTCACCTTTTCTCAAGTTCACATTGGTGGCAGTGGCTGGGTGAGTTGTGGGAGTTTATTTGGCACACCGGCGCATGAGGAGCTCTCCAATTTCGGTTGGTGCTAGCGTTGAGCTGTGTGCAGATGCACCTGTTGCTGTCTGTTCATGCATTCACAACAAGGCTGTCGGCTCAGAAGACCAAGAAAAACACTGAGGCTGGGGCAGAGGCTGACAGTTTGTTAATAGAATTCAAATCAATTTGCCGTGACAGTAGCAGGTCAATGAAAAATAAAATCATTAGTGTGATGAAAAAGCTTTTTTGTTTCTTAAAGGTGTGGTTTGTTGGGATCCAAAGGGGTTTTTAAAGGGTAACAAGGACGAATGGGGTCGGGTTGGGAGAGGCCAGGGTCAAGTTCCTGTGCTACACTTGGAGGTCGGGTAAAGCAAGCCTTACTCATCTCACACTGCTGCTGGCCAGGTCCCTATACATAGTAATGATGGTCCTCTTTAGCTGTCTAGCACAGTGTTTTTCAACCTTTTTTGAGCCAAGGCACATTTTTTTCATTGAAAAAATCACGAGGCACACCACCAGCCAAACATGTTAAAAAATGATACTCTGTAGCCTATATTAACAATATAGCCATTCTCATCAAAGTGTCTTGAATAGGAATCAAATAAACACAAAGAATAAAGGACTTTATCATCATTTGTATTTCTTCTTTCAAATAAAAAGTGCACTTAACATGTCCACTTCAAAAATACAGCTTGAACATAACAAATGAAACAACAATGTGGTCTTAAAGGTAGTAGAAAACGTCAAAGTGTTTTGCAAACTCTAATTCTGTCCAAAATTATTAATTACCAGGAATACAGAAATATCGTGCTTATTATGACAGAAGCAATAATATTTGGGAAAGATTTCACTGTTCTACACTGAGAATCCAAATGAAACATAACTCTCTCTGTATTGCCTCGAGCTCACCGTCTTTGTTTTCTTTCCTCCACTCATACTAGGGCCTTCTTCTGGGTCCGAATTTTGTCCAGGGCCCAGTTCGGAATTGGTATTTTTCCTCTTCAAAAACTTCTCCATCACTGTCACCGTAGTTTCGCTTACCCACAATGCTTTTACCGCCAGCTGTCACTTTCATGCCTCACTAATTCTCTTGTCTCAACGGACAATGCAATTCGCTACCTGCTGCCATCTAGTGTTATGGAAGAGTTTTACATGATTACGTTCTCAAGGTGGGTTCACACCGAACGCGACTGAAGTGACTGAAGCGATGCGATTACATTAAAAATCAATGTAAATGACGCAACGTCAATTTATCCCCCCCTCAGCGACGCGACTTGCATGATCAAAGTTGAAAAAATTTAACTTTTTAAGCGACGTGAAGCGATATCGCCCGTCCTCCACTGTCTGTAGAGCGGAGGCAGCAGCCCCTCCCTCCCGCTCCCGCTTCAGTGCTGACGGCTGCAGCGGAGGCTGTTCTACTTCCTCAAAGTATCAGGTTCAAAATTAAAGCGGTAAATTTCTTTAAAACCACAGTAACTACTGATCAAACACATTCTGAGTGAAGTCATCCTTTAATATCTCCGTTAAGTTGATCATTTAACCGTAGAAGCGGAGCAAGAAGGAAAAAAAAAAGACGTCATCAACACTCTCTCTCTCTCTACCCTGTTACCGGGGCGCCACACACACACACACACACACACACACACACACACACACACACACACACACACACACACACACACACACACACACACACACACACACACACACACACACACACACACACACACAGCTCCCTAGTGATCGCGTCGCTGGAGCGATGAAATGATGGACTGACAAAAAAGCACCACTATGTGCAAACTACCGATCAGGGACGATTTAAGGCAACGGCATCGCTTCCGTCGCGTTCGGTGTGCACGCACCTTTAGTCACTACTGCAGCACGGACACTCGACAATGGTATATTATTTGCAGATAATAATTAATATGTTTTCAAATTTTTTTTTTAGACCAATTAGGTGAAATTGGATAATTTCCCACGGCACACCTGACGATCTCTCGCGGCACACTAGTGTGCCGCGGCACAGTGGTTGAAAAACACTGGTCTAGCAGATGGTCAGGCTCCTGCTGCAAGGATCACTTTGCTCCAAACTCACTGGATTCTCTGGCTAGGATTCAAGTTAGTTACACAGATATGGACAGAAATAAGATTTTGATTTTGTGACCTGATCCCAGGAAGTAGAAGTTTATGGCCACGTTCAGACAGCAGGTCTTAATGCACAATTCAGATTTTTGGGAGAAGTTCAAATTTTTATTTTTTTTTGTGCTCGTTCATATTACACATTAAATGCAATTTTTGTTAGTGACCCTGAAGTGACCCGCATGAGCAAGAGAGATCCCGAGGTAGTACGTGACCACGCAGGCACGCTCTGTTTACGGAAGTATATATGGAGGCAGGCTGATTTTTTTTTTTTTTCCCGGTTCCTCCTCCTGAGACACAGATTTGTGATGTTTATCGCATGTAAATAATGTAAAGATTGAATAGATGCCACCTGGCCGTTCAGACAGCAGTTGCATTGGGAAATATCAAATGAGTAGATCACGTACCACATGACTCAAACAGTTTCTTCCAAAAAGCCATTCACTCTCTAAATAACCAACACATCATAGACGCCAGCATCACTACTGTTAGAATGGAAAATGAAATACTGTCTCTTTTTAAATTTCTCTTTTTTAATATTTTATACCCATGCACTAGGGCTGCACAATTTTGACAAAAAACCTAATTGCAATTTTTCTGACAGATTTTGCGATGCGATTTACGATTTTTTAAAATAGTTTATACATTTAAATGCATATGTGTTTTTTGTTCAAATTCTGTGTTTTCCACATTAATTTTTAGAAATATTAATCAATTTTTTCAGAAAATTTGTAAGTAAGATACAATTAAAAGGAAGATATAAGATATTATATGCTAATAAAAAGAAAACTATAATTAAACAAAAATGTATGTCAAAAATAAAAATGTAATTTAAAATAATGTGTAAGTAATTAAAAGGTATATAAGTTGTACTGACAAGGATTGTTCTGCTCCTTTTTAATTTTTCATGTCATATGTATGAGAGCAGCATTAATGTCACCCAATTTCTCTCAGTGATCAATGGTTTACTGAATCTAAGCAGGTTTATTGATTAACTTTTCCTGATGACATCATTCCAGACCGTAATGATAAAATAAATGGACAAAGTATCAGAAGTTATCATTAATCTACAATGTTTCAGACTGGTGTCGTCCACAACAATAGAACAACTTTATCCACAGATCTTCTATAACTCTGATGAGATGTTTAAACACTCTGAGCAGGTGAAGCTGATTAAAGCTGACTCATGTTGGCGCTACATGAGAAATGGACGGAGTTCCACAGACACATTAAAGTTAAGCGGGCACTGGTCGGCTCTGATTTAGGAGTCAGGGATGATTTGCGTAGTTTTTTTGGCAGTTTAGACAGGGTTTAGTGCGGTTTAGACTGTGTTTGAAGCGGCCAGGATGTCCTTTTCCTTACGGTGATGGAGTTTCAACCCGATTCTGTCCATTTCTGCGTTCAACTGGAGATTTCGTTTTAATTGATCGCTTGTGTCCTGTAACCATCTCTGATTGGCCAGCAGCCCAGGAAGGCATTCCTCTCGGCATTCCTGATTGGTGAACATATGTATCACTCAAATTATGGAGACAGAAGAAAAAACCTCAGCGTCTGAGGTTACGTTATCGCAGTAATGAAAACCTTAATATCGATGCTTTCAAGGTTAATCGTTCATCCTTACCATGCACTTATACACTGATTAACTTTTTATAACCCTGCACTTTTATACTGATGAACTTTTTATCCCGACAGACTGTTAGCGTGCCTTATGTGGTTTTTATGATGATTGTGTGAATCATTGATGTGTAGCTGAATGTTGTTGGGAGGGGCATGTGCAATTTTGTTGTACTTGTACATTGACAGTGAAATTATTTTTTTTGTATATTCTATTTAGGACCATTTGTGAAAGTGGCCAGGGTAGTATTTGAAAAAATCAGATTTGTGCTGTTCAAACTGTCTTTTAACGGATCGGATACGGGTCACATATGGGCAGTCTGAACGTATTCTGAGTATACAAACCAGTTACCCATGGAGAATATTTGCTGTGTACACACAAGAGATACTAATGTCTTGTATACGCAGGATGTTTGCAAAGGAGTCCCATCATTTTCATAAGAGCTCAGTGGAACGAGGGGAATTTATGAGATTTTTAAGAGGTGAAAAGTCTTTGGTCATCGTGTGGAATGGAGATAGAGTTTCTCTGTTTGTAGCTTTCGACAACAACAACAGTGTCTTTGCTGTCAAAGACTGATCTGATGTATTCACTGCTTCGTTCTGCCTGAACCCAAAAGCAAGTGGATGCTCTGGTGCAGGTCGATGACATCACATGCACTATTGTGTATTGCCACTATAATAGGATTGTTGCACACATTTCTTATTTCACTTTCATGCAGGGCTGGGCAGTATGACCAAAAATGTATATCACTGTACTTTTCAAAATTCTACCGGTTTCACGGTATATGACGGCTTTTTTTTTTCATGCATAATCAGGCGTTCACAGCATTTCCTACTAGTTGAGAGAGGAATTACTGCAGTAGATTGACTCAGGATGGTCTATTTTACTGTCATGATGAGTGAATATTGTAGAATAATTCCACACTAGTAGTAATACATGTTTGCAACAGCAGCCCAATGGCTCTTTCCATTAGCATTAGCTTCATTTCTAGCTTTAAATGCTGCATACTCGGTGGTGTGGTGGTTTCTTATGGTGAATAAGGTAGCGTTTTGTTTGCAGCTCCACCAGGACTTATTTCCGCCTTATTGGAATTACAAATTGCAATCCTTTGCTCTCTTTTTTTGTGTTTTTGTGTGCCGACATGCTAAGCTAACCGTGCCTCTGTGTCTGTGAGGCGTGCACACACAGGCACATGCTCACATGTAGTTTCAGGGCTTTTAATTGTGTCTTTCTTATCATTTACACGTATGATTTACACCATAACTAACACTAGAGCGCTACTGTTTACCTTCCTATTTAGAAGTGCAACATTGAGAAGGGTTTGAAACGGGCCGCATCAGCTTCTCTCACAGGTCCACTGGTCCATCACTGGAAATACACTCAGGTTATCACTTGTGCCTTCCAAGCTCAGTCAGTGAACATAGTGCAGCCTTTATCTAAATCTGTTAAATTACTAATGCCATCAAAGAAGTGGGAGCAGCAGCCATGGCAACCATCAACTCAGATTAGTGTAGAATGTGAGCTGGCTGGGTAACACGCACAAAACGCATACACACAAGCACACACACAGTTGCAAATAAATCGGTATCAGCGTGTTGCTAAATGTAGCCTACACTCATTCTGGCAGATGCAGATATTTTATTGCTCTTGTTGTAACAAATGATATAAAGTTTTTTGCACATTAATGTATTATATATCTCAAGGTAGAATACTTTTTCAGGTTCTTTTTTTTCTGCGTTTATTATTAATCTTGAAAGTATTTGAGATAAGTGCCATTATATTGATGCTCTCTCTCTCTTCCTCTGGTGAACAGGATGACGAGGTGGTGCTCCAGTGTGTGGCCATCATCCAGAAGGAGAACCGCAAGTTCTGCCTGGCTGCTGAGGGACTCGGTAACAGGCTCGGTTACCTGGAATCCACTTCTGAAGCTAAAGTAAGATGACCATACAAATCCCATCGTCTCTGCATTTTTAAAACTTTATTGTTAATTTGTGGCGATTGCCATGGGATTACTTTGCTGTATTTGGTGCTAAAGTTTAATTATTTGAATGAGATATTTTTATATCCCCCCTTTGATAAAGCTTTTCTTACCCTTCCTTGGGAAGGGCTGGTGATGGTCACTGTTATGCAATAAAATAAATGTGTTTATTTAATTGCAGCAATAAAACATGTATAGCTGTCGCAACAAGATTGCACTACATATAGTGTTGACCTTTGGCGGCATGTGCGGACAAGGTGAAAAAAATACATTAAAATAAAATAAAATGGCACCTTTCAATGAACCCAAGGTTGAGTATACGTAAAAAAAAATATTACATTACAGACAGAACAAAGCACACAAACAGAAAAACACATATAGAAAAAGGCAGTAACGGTGAGACAAGAGGATGTGGTTGAAAGCCAGTTTAAACAGATGAGTTTTGTTTGGGCAGTTTTGAAAGGGTGGAGTGATGGTGTCACTAATATCTGGGTGGAGAGAGTTCCAGACGGTGTGGGCAGTAACACTGAAAGAAGGTGCTAAGGGGAATGTGTGGGATTGAGAGGAGACCAGAATCGGATGAGCTCAGGGTCAGGGATGGAGTGTTGGAGTGGGGACGATCACAGAGATACTGAGAGCCCTGATGGATGGAAGGTGATGAGGAGATTTTAGTATTTGATAGAGGGGGCCTGAGTGGGTAGATGGATGAGGGTGGGTGTGATGATGTTCTGCACATATAGGGCTTGTCTTCATTTGTAACCCGGGACAGGACTTCGAGGCAGGGGGAGATGAAGGCATGTGGAGGTGATGTGGTGAGGGTAATTTAAAATCAAAGAGTGGACTTGGTAACAGATTAGTGTGACATTGTGTACGTGCCTAACTTTTGTACTTTGCAGAAGGTTAAACTGCATCATCCCTTTCTCTGTGATGGTCAGAAAATGATGGCAGTATGTACAATAGGTTTATATATTTAAACCATTGAAATGGGAACTATTCCAACTCTCTCATATTAACCCCTCCATCTTTGACCTTTTTGACATAATTAGTCTAAAATCGATTCAGCGATATATCACGATATTACGTTGTGCAATTCTCGGATCGATTCAAAATGCATCCATATCGAAAGAAAGAAAGTACTAACTTTCTGCATTCATTTGTTGTTATAGGTATATACCTCAGTTTAAGATCCTATATCATACTATATTAAGACCTTCCAAAATCAACTACAGCCACATATGGGTAATATTTTAAATTTAGCAAAATAAAATACTAATTTATTAAGATAGATGATTATTATTATTATTTTCTTTCAACCCGGAAGTTGAGATGCACGGTTTCTCGGAGCACCGCCTCTCCCCGTGTGAGCGCCTCCCATTTCATGACTTAGTCCTAGAGCCCCGGCAGCATGGGCAACAGGCACGGCCACCAAACTTTGTAAACAGTTCCAGAGAATGTATTTCAAATATAAAAAGAAAGAAGTGAGTATGGCTAACATTTCGCTAGAGGTTTATTTTACTTACGGCCTTGGCCTCTCCATCAGTGGGTTTTATTGTGGGAACCGCTCCAGTTTGAAGACGTCATTTACTGTACAATCCAACATGGAACTAGCCAAAGTTCACCAAGCAGTTTTCTGTGAAGTAACTATCACAGACTAACAGATACTGGATGCTGTGTCGCATGCTCCCAGAGATAAATTCTAAACACTTCTGGTGAGTAGACTCTTCTTTAGGAAGTTTGAACAAATTCCAAGGACTTTTGCAGTCGAACATGCATTTTCGGTTACCAGACATTATAGTTTGGTACAAAAACAAAGACTGTTTATATTCCCTAGACTGGATAAGAAAGGACAATGACCATCCAAACAGATGTTCTTCGACCTCTCGCATTACTCTAGTCTAGCACCAGAGAGAATGGGCACTTCCTGGAGGGGACGGTTCAGAATGCCAGTGATGTCACTCGAATTTGAACCGCTCGTTTTTCAGAAGAGGGCAGAGAAGCAACTCAGAGAACAGGATTATTGAGGATTTTTCAGAGATGCAGGAAGGAAGCCCAATAATAATAATTTGGGGGTGTTTTTCATAAGGAATTAACATTGTAACAAGTTTAAAAACTCAAAAAAGTTGATTTGCATGATATAAGGACATTTAAGTTGCACTAAAGTCAAAGTTGGTTTAAAAGCCACAGACAGATAGCATGTTCTTTTTTTATTTTAAGTTGTTGTCACATGACTTGTTAAAGCCATTGTTTTGAGAGTAAAATATGCCAATAAAATATATTTCATACATTATGTTCTCGTGAAGGTGTACAAATTTACAGATTAGTTCTTTCTTAAGTCATATATTAAAGAGAAAAATTTAAATAATCACCTTATACTTTAATATCGGGATATAGCGCGTCGTGACCTATGTATCGGGATACGAATTGTATCGCCAGATGCCAGGCAATACACACCCCTAGTTAAAATCAAATAAGAGCAACATGTATGTCTCTAAAGCAAATCTAAATATTATTTCAGTCCTGTGACAGATTTAAACTTTTACTGAAATTAATTAGGTTTTGAATTAAAAGGTACGGTAAGTGTCGGATATAGCAGGGCTCATGCCGTCCACTGATTAAACACTTGCGCTCGTGCGCACACACACACACACACGCGCACACACACACACAGCGTAGTGCTGAAGGTTTCCATGCATGTTTGTGTTGAGTTACAGTGCTGCCCTGTCCTTATTATCACACACCAAGCCTCCGCCCCGCTCGTATTTCCAGAGGTCAGAGGTCAGCCGGGTTGTGTTGTGAAAACGCTCTCACGCTCCTCTCGTCTCTTCTGGCCTAATGAAAAGTGAAGCTTGTTATCTTATTCTGGGATGAAGATAAACACTGTCTCATACATGCTCAGTAACACTCAGGACATGAGGTGATATGCCAGTTACCGACTCGGGGTTAATCTGTTGTTCACATATCATATCAGCATTGCAATGCTATTTAAACCCTGACATCCGACAAAGGCATTTATATTGTATGGTGTTAATGAAATTTTAAATAATAATGCAAATGCTGCCTAAAGTGTTCTTTTAATACATTTCACCCATGCGTCCAAAAAGATATACGGTAATATTGTTAATAGGATTTGAAGCACAAGTCAATATTCAAAATCTTCAGTTGCAAAGTTAGGCTATAGCAGCACATCCTCTTGTAATTCTGACAGTGGTCTGAATATCTACATTATTTTGCTTTGTGTTTCGTCTGAGATCCTTGGATTTAGTGGTTTGCATATTATTCATTTCATTTTATTCTTTGTCTCAAATCTTCTGTGGAAGAGGGAGTCATAGTTCTTCCATAAGCAATGGAAGTAATTTAAATAGAGTTTCTAGACTTAATTATTTAAAAACTAATCAAAACTAACATTCAAGCTTTCTTACTTTGACTTGAAGTGGAAAAGCGCAACGAGAATTGAGTTTGTCTGTTTTATGGATAATAAACTACAATATAATGCAAGAAGAACAATTTGATTTGGATATTGTTTATGGAACGATTATTGCTCAGTAATCTGTTATCTGTATAATCGTCACATTTTCTGTTTATTACCGTTAAAGCTGAACAATTAATTGCATTTGCGATATCATTGCGATATCATAAAACGCAATTTTCTAATCGCAAGGCTGCATTTTTTTTTTTTTTTTTACTTGTCTTGTTCAGTTCAGAGTGTTTAAGAAGTGCAGTCCACATGTTTACATGTTTCATGAAACGTGAAGTTAGTTAGATATGTTGAAGAGGTAAAGCCACAGATTTGTTTGCTTTATTGTTGTAATCTGTGCTTTAAAATGTATATTTTATATTTATGTAAAGTGTAATAAATCTGTTATTGTTTATTATGAAACAGATTGATTTATTGGTTCAAAAATACTTGACTATTGCAATATTGAGGAAAAAAATCGCAAATAGATTATTTTTTAAAAATTGTTCAGCCCTTATTACCGTTAACCGACTAACAAACAAAGCAAACTAAGTTACCAACTCATATTTTCTTCCCTCTCTGTTTCTCTTGCAGCATGTTCCTCCAGACCTGTGCATTTGTAACTTTGTGTTGGAGCAGTCTTTGTCAGTGCGGGCCCTGCAGGAGATGCTGGCTAACACTGGGCAGAACAGCGAAGGGGTGAGTACATGATCTACGATTCGAAATTATAGTTGTTGTTGCGTGATAGAGGCGAAGAAAAACTTATTCTGTATTTCACATAATTCTATTATTTCAGAGTTTAGATTGGGAATTTGTCATATTTTTATCATATTTAGATTTAGCAAAAATGATTGTTCGAATGCTGAAACTGATGACAATAGTGGCATCGCTCAGTGTGCACACAAGTGAGGAACGTGTCTGGTGGAGGGAACAGTCTGTGCTGTTGTGATCTACAGAAACTGTTTTGTGAAGTATTTCAAACTAAGAACCGGGGAGATTAAAAGAACATGAAGTCCGATCATTTCAGGAAGGCAACCTTTGAGGACAAGCAGGAAAAAAACATTATTAGAGGCTGTCAAAACAAAAACAAACAGTGGATGAAGTCGAGAAAAGATGGCGAGATAAAGTTGGGAATTTGTGTTTGTTAAGATTATTTCTTTGTTGTAACAATAAATCTTATATAATTGGAAAACCTGTTAATTTTATGAGAAACATGCATTTGTGAGGTGAGCAGCAGAGCTGTGTATGGGGATTTGAACCCATATATATGGCCTCACACAGCATTGCTCTATCATTTCATGTCACTACGTTTATTCAACCACCATTTCTGATCATTGCTTTGAAGTGACATGAAGAGAGAACAAAGAAATAGCCACATTTTGATTAGAAGTCTTGAAATCTGTCATTTGGAAAAGCCAAAGAGAAAACAGTGTTACAATGAATAGATAAATAAATAAATAATGTTGAGGGTAAAGGGGGACAAATGGCAGGTCTCATTTGTTGTCTCTTTGTAATCATATTGTGGTTATCATAATTCTAATGATATTCTCTAACCATAATCCTAAACTGGCATATTCCACAACCTGAGATGCTCTTAAAAACATTTCCTGTTCCTTTGCTTTTTTCACTGTTTTTTTTTTTTTTTAATCATAATTTTTGCTTTTAAGCTTATTGAGATTTTCCCATTCTCATTTTCCATATTATCCTTCTATCTACTTTCCTCTTTTTGTATATCTTTCTCATTTTTTCAGCTATTCTCCTCCATCTTGTCTCTTTTCTTCTGACAAGTGACTCAGTATTTATGACAGACCATGGATATTGTAGAAACAGGGATGAAAACGCTTTCAAAGCATGAGGCTTTAGCACAATGCATGCTGGGGTTTAGTTTGCAATGAAAAATGAAGCGATGCTGATGTAAAAAAAAAAATAATTGCACAGTAATTTTTATTATTTTGCTCATGCTGTCCTTGGTTTTGCAGAGAGCATATTTTGTAAAGTGCTTGCGTCCCTCCTCCTGAAGCACCAGGATGTTGTGTTGCTATTAGCCTTGGTAGCAGTTGTATTTTCTATTTTCATTACTACAACACTGTCGGTTGGCGAATGAACTCGATGTCGGCAGGAATGTAAAGTCGCTGCTCACCAGGCTGATACAACCACCTCCTGCTCTTCACTGTGCAATTGTCTGCCTTTCATTCATAATGCTTTCTTTTTTTTATTTTCTATTTGTGTTACTAGAGCGCTGACCATGAAAAATGGGTAGGTCTAGCTGCTGGTGGGAGTATTAATTCTGCATGATAGATAGATAGATAGATGAGTGGACCTCTGGACACTTTGCATATTCACGGTGCAAAGTAAAGACTATTTCTTGACTGTCATAAAAACTCAGAACTTTTTAATGAATTTCAGTACATTTATCAAAAAAAATCGGAGATGTTTATTCTAAAAGATAATTATTCTTCTGGTCATAAATCAGGCTTTCACCTCCATGTACTTCATCATAAATCCAAACATGCATTCAGTAGACAATCATTTACAGTGTCATTCATGTCTCTGAACTTTACTAAATGGCAATCTTGAAATAGATATCTATTATGTTTTGCACGCTTGTATAACGCTTTGCCTGGCTTCTTGAGGACTACTTTGTATTTGTATACATTTTGTGTTTAAAGCATTCATTAGAGCAAATGTAGCTTCTCACTGTTTGAGATTTAAATGTACTAGTACAGTGCTCGTTGGAAGTATGTATTCATATAGTGGGAGGAGCTTAAGTAGAGTTGTCATTTATAGCCAAATGAGTATGTGTTTGATGGTTGGATGTACAAAGAGGGGTACATACTCTGTAGTAGGAATGTGCGATATTTGATTTATGATTTATCGTCAAAAATGTTTTCACCGGTAAGAATATGTCATCCCACGATATAAACGATAAATTTCCATGTCGGAAATTAGCGAGGGCCACTGGCCATTTTTCCCTCAATTTAGCCGAGAATGCCCATAAATCCTTGTTCCATGGACCAAAACTGCCCCTGTATGTTGTCAACTTATTATTCTCTGGAGCGGAACACTGTTTACGGGAGCTCCGCAGCGAAGCCTCCGTGGCCGCGGTGTGCACCACGCCTCCCGCCCTCAGCTCTCACACCCACAGATGCTCATCACAGCTACCTGAAGCTGCCGAGCTGCGATACATCATGGACCGCTACTTGGTTAAGACCAGATAACCGTCCAACTAAGTGAACCAATCCATCAGATCCACCCAAAGTTCCACAAACACGGATACAGAGATGAACCCGTAGCAACGATTATGAACTGGAAACTCAACGAAAGCTAACTATGCTAAGCTAACCCACCGACACAGACTGGGCTAAGAGCTAACGCTAACCACTCCATATAAGGAATATGCCAAATAAAAAGAACACGTCTAACTGTCATAAAACCACAGAGAGCCATCGATTTGTTTATGGTCATATTTAACACTTGTATGGAAGGATAAAAGCTAAACATGTCACACGTTGTGTGAAATAAATGTTAGCATACTATTAATGTCATTATGCATCCGTTCAAACTTGTGAAACGCAATATTTTTTAATTATATTTCACATGTTCACAGACAAAGCTGGTCCCATTAGACTAATGTAACTATTGAAATTTTTACACCTAAATATACTGAATGATTAAATCATCAGCTTGATCTGGTTTAATTATAGGAAATCAAAGAGTTATTTATTAAACATATCTTTATGTAACTCACAAGATGAATGAAACAAGATTCAGCAACAGTAAAAACACTGATGGAGTTATTTTTGCTTTTCATGTGCTTTTTTTTTTAGAAAATAATTTCATTTTAAGTGAGGAAATGCATTAATTTTGTACAATAACACTAATAGAGTGATGTGTTGATGTATTCAAATGTATTTGTGTTTGTAAGGAACCTGTTTACACTTTAAGTTGGAAGTTGTTTTATTTATTTATAGTTTTTTTAAATTTTTTTATCGTTGTCGTGATAAATACCAGAAATTATTGGGATAATTTTTTTAGTTCATATCGCCCATCCCTACTCTGTAGTGTTATAAAGGAGTTTTGTTTACAGGTGCAAAGTAAAATAGCGTTTGCGATTTCCCTCGTTTAATTTTATGGGACATGCGCATGATAAATTAAGTTTATACCAATGCGGTGGTTTAGATCTCATAAAAGACATAAATACTTACAAATAAAAGTATTTATTTGGCATTTAATATTTCTTAGTGCAGGGGTGCTTATCGGTATTGACCATCTTTTTTAAACCCAAACAAACTGTGACACAGTGACGTCTGAACCGGAAGTAGCGCGCTCAATACAGAGAGCGAGTCGTAATCTTCAAATTAAATTAACGTTTTGCAACACCAAATTACTCCAAAATAACAGATGCTCACACTCGGGCTATGTGCAAGCCGTTGACAAAGTTTCAGGTCCAACGGAGAGAAATTCACTCCACAAACACACACGCACGCAGACCTTTCTTGCTTTATAGATAGATAGATTCCGAAGCATAGTATTTGTAAACTCGCGCAATAGAATAAAATCCATGCAGTGGTTTGTATGTGTCTGTTTTCTCTCAAAAAGGGAATGGCCCGAAATCAGTTTGGATTTTAGATTTTTACAAACAAACACTTCTGTTCTGTTTTCTCTTTATATATATATGATAACCTATTTTGACATTGCACATAACAATAGATAATATATTTTCCAGCAAGTTAATTTTATCCTCTTTTTTTAAATAATATGTTAAGAATTCATTTATTCAGAAATTGGATTCCCTGACATGTGTCAACTGTCAGTCTTCCTCAGAGGTGATTGTTTTGATATAACCCTACTAGTTATTTCATAAGAAAAGCACGAAAGCAACTTGAGATCAAACAGGAGACCAAATGTCCTGGAAAAAAAGTTGTCTGACTAATTGAAACCTTAACAATGAGTAATATAGTTTGATGTATTTTAGTCAGTGTTCAGCAATCCAATGCAATCACTGCTTTAGTATCCTGGAGATTTGACAGACAGCACCATGTATAACACACCCTATGACAATCAATAAATCTAATGGTACTTAGCAAATGAGTCTGGCATGAATCGCTCTTTAATGGCTGTGGAAGATTGATTGTTGTGCAGTTTCTTATTCTCTGGTCGCTTCATAGGAGATAATCATCTGATATCAAGTAAATATTTGGGTAAAAACTCTTTGCCAGGGTTTGTCAACTTTGTCAGTTTTGAGAAAAGGGACAACAGATGAGTAAGAGACAAAAAATAAACAAATTAATAGGAAACAGCTTTGTGTGAGTTGGAAAAGTGATTGAATCAGGTTAAGGGGTGTAACCCCCAATTTCTACTGGATGCGTGTCTGCTCCTTCCCAGCTCCGACAGTCCGGTGCCCTCCACCTGATATACGCAGGGCTTCTATTTCTGGTGGACACCGGAGCACGACGCATCAATCGGCACAGGGCAAATGAAACTAAACAGGAAGTTAAACACGTACTCCGCAATAAAATATCCGGTTACTTTTCACAATAAAACACCAGATTATATTTCAAGTAACTACATCACCAAAACGTCATAATGTGTAAAAACAAAATCGAATTCACTGTATAGTTTCCTCTCATACTGTAACTGTACTGTAAACTGCAGCAACTTTGATTTAGTTCATGTTTTACTGGTGCAGTTTTATCTCTTCTTTGTTGGCTGTTGCTAAAAAATGTGGCTATGACAAATCCAGAGAGTCCAACCTTCTTGTACTCCTTCATTAGGAACAGTGACCTGTTTATCTGTTTATTGTTGCGTTTATAACACGAACCTTTAACTGCGTTCTCGCGCGATAATATATATATCGAGAGAACTGCTCTGTCTCATGACGTTACAGTCATCCAACCGTGGCCCACTCAAAACGCAACCGGTGAGGATTACCGGACGGCGTACAGCGGGGAAAAACCGGATTGGTGCCGTGGCGCAGCGGAGACGTATCCAGTGGAAACCCCAGGTTAGGAACCCTCTTATAGAACATTACCAAAGTGGCATTTTATTCCTTTAACTAAGTAACTAAATCCCTGCTTTTTCCTGACCTGCCACTAGAAGGGAAATTTAAAAAATGCCTTGATTATGGGCGGGGCTCCTGGAGCAGTTAAGACACGCCCAGTCTATACTATAAAATCTCCAATGAACAATCTATGCTATGTTAACTAGCTACTCAATACTCAATATACTGTACCTCTCTATTGACTCTTTTCTCAATCCAACCTACTCACCACAGATTGTAGAGCCCACAGGTGCGATTCTTATAAAAGGGGCGGGGCTAACAGTGCTTGTTTGTGACGTAAGATGGTACCAAAACATCACATGATCTTGTTCTCAGCCAATAGCAAAAATCAATTGTAATAGCCAGGTTTCAACCCATAGAGGGCAGTCACTCTGACATTTTACAACAAAATACACCCGCACGACTTCATACCCAAATACATTTGTATTCAGCAGGGGTTTAGATGCTACAAATCATCCTCTTTAAGGATGATTTGTAGCATTTGTTGTCTGTTTGAGTTTGAAATTCATTGTATAATTGTTATTCCCTTCAAACAAGCATTTGTCCAAAGAACATAAACATGCAAAGTAAACTTATATTTACACACCACTAACTTTGTTTCTGTTTTAGCTCAAATTAGGGAAGTTAACATGAAGCAACTTTAGGTTGCCGCTGGTTTCAAAATAGAAGCCTGTAGTTATATCGTAACAATAAAACCCGGACCTGACATTAAGTTTTCAATGGCCTTGTAATGGGCCTCAGTCCAGTCCAGTGGTTGAGGGATTCTTGGTAATCAACAGTTAACTTGTCAATAGAATACTATTGATTTTTCAAAGAAAAACAACCCACAGAAAAGTTCAATGTATGACCTCAATGGGCATGTCAATGAGAAAAACTCACCACGAAGCAAACATGCTTTCTTAATGCATAATGATTAATAAGATAGTCGTTCCCATGGATCTACAAAAATGTGCATCAGGCAGTGAATGGCCACGCTTCTTTTTCAACAAAACACATTTTTCTCCCCTGCAAGCTTTTGATCTCTGAACAGGAACGGCCTGTTTGGGATACTCTGCTTGTAATTGGAGGGACACCAAACCAAAGGTCATAGTTCCTGGCATTGATGTGTCAGCACAACAGTAGGCCTGAAATACAGACTGGCTCTCTCTCCCACTGTATCCCCTCCCTCAATCCCAGCTGTTGCTGGATACTCTTCTCATTTGTCTTCTGATTGAACTCTGGGTTTCCTTTTTCGTCTCTTACACAAGCTGTGTGGGTGACACTTTGAGGCCTAGTGAGAATTTGCTTTGGGTCAAATTTATGGAACAGTTGGGGGTTCCCTTTAGGATAGTTTCTGAGTGAACCCATCAGCTAACAAGACAGAGGATATTCCCAATGTGCTGCGTGTAGAAAAAACAGCAGGGTGCACCCCAGGAGTCACTTACATTGTTTTCATCCAAAACTAAAAATGGCCTAAATTTGGGGCATATATTTAGGGAAATTCTCAATTACCAATTCTGTTTACTATTTGGAAGACTATTTGCAATTCAAATGTAGCCCTACACAAGGCATACACACACGTTTCCATTTAAACATTTAGCAAAATTAAGCTAAAGGGTAAAATACCCTAGTTCATTTTCTGTGTTTTAGGTAAACCAGCAAAAATGCTAGAAAATAAATCTTAAGTTTCTGTTTTCTATGATTTCCATTAACCCATGACACAATGGAAAGCTGAAATGGAAACCAGTTCAAGAGACTATAAAATGTTAATGTTTGCTAGCATCTTTTAACATACTAAGACCAAAGAATACAGCTTTTATTGTAAATATGTAAGAATAATAACTACTATCAACAATGAAAGTCAATTCTAAAATCACTCTCAGTCAGATTGTACGAGGTTAGCCCACTAGTTTGTCCAGTTCCTGTTTTTCATTTAATAATCAGTGTTTTGGATATTGGTATTGAATTAAAGGGGACATATCATGCTAAATCCACTTTTTTAGCCCTTAAATGCATTTTGATGTATATTTAGATTGTTTAGAAGCACAGAAAAGTTAAAATTAATCTCTTCAGGTGCTCCCTTGATGTCTTTATATTCTGTTTTGGTCATATTTTTCAATCTGTTTTGATTTTTCGATTCTCTATTACGTTTTTTGAACAATAACGTCAGCGGAACTGCCAAATTAGGACATCGACTCCAGGTCCAACACTTCGAGCAATCCGCCATTTTTATTTCTCGCTTTTATTTTGTAGTCCAAGCTCCAGGATGCAGAAGTTACGAGAGGAAAAATCAAAATGTTTGGTTGTTGGATGTAGTAACCCACACGCTTCATTACAACGTCTCCCAGCATCAGAACCTTTTCAAAGTGCCTGGTTGAGTTTTTTTTTTCACGGAAATGTACCCACATCTGTGGGTAAGGTCATTTTTGTGTGCGCGAAGCACTTCAAGGATGACTGTTTCAGCAACCGCCAGTATAAAGAAGGATTTGCCGAAAGACTTTGTCTGATTGAGGGGTCAATTCCTTCTATCTTTGGAGACGACGAACAGAGCACTTCGGTAAGCTGTAAATAACGCTAAAAAGTGTGATGATAAGACGTCCCTGTCATTGTTTTGTTAGCATTAGTAGTTGCACCGTCTTCATATGTTAGCGCTGTGTGCTCATTTTAGATCCTTGATGATAAGGCCTACGTGGTTTAATTTAAGTCTAAAGTTTTCATTAGTCATTTCATTTTGCTGTTTTTGTCTCTGAAAAGACTGTATTAAAATGCATTTCGTGACGTTAGCTCAGTGCTTGTGTTAGCTCACTTGTTAGGGTTCTGCAGGTTCATCATCTTCATTTTCATCTCGCTCCGCCAGGTCCGACTCTGGCTCAAACATGTAAAGCTGGATGGACAAGTATTCCGTTGTTGACATTGTGTAAATAACGTGTGAATAAACTTTTTCTGCGCCACTACATAGCCATATCTCTTCTATCAAACTACAAAAATGGCCGAGCAGGGTGGAGTTGAACCTGGAGAGGGGGCGGGGTATGAAGTGTCTCATTTGCATTTAAAGAGACCGCACCAAAACGAGTTGCTCTTAGAAGCACATCAGAAAAGGGGTAAAAAAGGGGTCTGTGGAGCTATAATAATGAGGAATTCAGACCCAAGCAGTGCAGTTCCGCTTTATATAGACCACAACTGTATGATTTATATCTAAAAAGGAAGGATTTAAAACCATGATATGTCCCCTTTAAGGTTAGTTACCATTTACACGTTCTCACAAGTTTAAAAACAAAATGAATTGAATTGTATTGTATTTCAAATATATATTGTTATTGATATTGCTCTATACTGTATATCGTGTTTATTATCGGGATATATCGTATCATGACAAGCATTTCGTGAATCATATCGGCAATGCACACCCCTAGTCCTTAGGATAAAGCTGCCGAGTTAGCGCTCCTTTCTTTATGGCACTAAATTAGGCGATAACTTCCAACATGATTCTTATTCTAGGTTCTCCATCTTGTCTCACACATTTATTCAAGAAAGTGTCTATTCGTACGGGTGCCGTACGGCCAAGCCCCGGTGCTATTGGTACGTTTACCAAAGTACATGTACGTAGCGTCTTAGGGTTAGGTTTAGGGTTAGGGTTATAACCCTATATCATAACAATTTTTAGGGTTAAGGTTTGGTTAACGGTTCGGTTTAGTCTTAGTCACGTGACCTAAACTGGCCAATGAGGGGCGCTACTTACGGATAGAATGCCGGTATATTTATATGGCAACCCTACGGTTGCCATATAATGCACGACTTGGAGTTTTATTTGATATGTAAAGTTTCTAGACTTTCTTGCAGCAGGGCAGGGATTAAAGTCTTTACAACCTGATCGTCTCACAAAAGCCCATTCATAAAATCTGTTGCTCTAGGCACTCAATGACCATTTGTTCTTCTGTGAGTGCTTTGGGACGCAGGCTCATTGCGGCACCCGCTTCTTGCAATGTGATTTCAAAAATTCCTAAACAACATAGAAAAATTTGCTAGAATTGTTGCTAGTGGTTTTTTTGAAAAAGAGTCCCAGAGGGGTCTGAAAAGTTTCCAAATACAGTTGCTAAGTTAGCAACACTCGACATTTTAACATTGAATTCAAGCTGTTTGTTGAAAGTCATCTTCTCTTTGCCTCCTCTTTAACTACCTTGGTACCAGATGTTACTGCAACCAAAGAATGGTGGCAGTTCAGTGGAATTTGTATTTAATCTCTTCAGAGACTTTTGAAAACCTCAGTTTGAAGATTAAATGTTGAAGAGAATGTAAGTCCAATGGAGTGAATGTTTCAGACTAAAATGGCTATTTTTCTTGTACATGGTGGTAAGTGAGACTTTTTATGAGAGCCTATTAAAAGCTAGTTTCTCAAAGTGAATGACCCATGCCTCATTAACAATCAGATGTATTTGTCCCAACTTGTCAGTTAAGTTAGCCCAACTTTGCTCTTCATGGTGTCTTCTCCTTTTTATTCTGCTGCTATCAGCGGGTTAAAAAGGTAGGTGATGTTATTAACAATATTCCTTTTACATTATGTTTAGGTGCTTTGCTTTTTTTTCCTGGCATTCTTGTTTGTCACAAGAATGAGCAATCTGCCTCCGGTGTGTTGAACTTGTCGTTATGTGAAGTCGTTTGTAATTTTAATTAATTAATCTTCCTGGTTTGATCATATTTTTTTAGTTCACTGCTTGCACTGGGTTTGGATGTATTATAAAGTCCTCTGCACTTCACTCACTCACTCAGGATCCAAATAAATGTGGACTATTAACATCAAAGTGATCAAACTAATTTCATGTTGAGTTATGAGGTCACAAACCACACTTAAATCATCCGTTATGATGTGCGTTGATGATCATTTTATCTTTTTTTCTTACCCTTGCAGGCGGGACAGGGGGGTGGACATCGCACTCTGCTCTACGGTCATGCCATCCTCCTACGCCACTCTTTCAGTGGCATGGTGCGTATATTTAATGTAACAGGGACCAATCCAGTTGTTCTAAAGGAAATATAGAAAATGATCATAAAATTAAACTATATTAAAGCTGCTGGTGACGATTCCTAACATTTCTGAACTATTGATGCCAGCGTGTTCCCAAAAACTCTTCCAAAGTAACATTTCTGGTGTTTTCACAGATTCAAAGTTGTGCCATAATAATGTTTTCTACGGAAACATCCGAATACGACTGAAATTTTATGTCTCAGGAAGTGATGTCATATCATGAGGAACTCCATAAATCACACATGTCATACTTAAGGACGTGGGCCAAATCTGGCCTACCAGGCCAATTTGAGAAAGTAATAAAATAAACTATAATGTCTATAATTACATTGACCAATATATTACTAGTTAACGGGTTTAGTAAAGGTTTTGTCAGTTGAAATACATAAAATTGTGAGTATTTCATTACAATTTTATTTTTTTATAAGGTGCGTTGTTAAGATAAATAGTTCTTCTTAATAATTTACAAATACTTCTTTGACATTAATTTAGACATCTATTTATTTCTAGATATGTATTCATTAATTTCTTTATTATTTTATGGGTTTGGCCCACTTGACATTAAATAGTGTCGTATGTGGCCCTGGGTTAAAATGAGTTGGACACCCCTGGTATAAATGAATTAGAACAAAAATGGTGTCAAGTGATTCACTGTCCACCTTGTCTGGCAAAGACACTCAAGAAATCACAGTAAGAATAAGGTAAAACACTTCTGAATATCAGAAGTATAACTTCAAACATCTTTGCATTCTTCTACTCAACTCCCAATCCCACAATGCAATGCACAAAACTTTTCTGAAGTTGAGATCACATAACCATTGAGTAAATTTTTCCATTTTTTCAGATGAAATACCTTCAATTTATCAATGTATGAGGCCTACACAACGTTTTTATTTGTGCTATAAGAAAATGTTAGTTATGTTATCGTCTCCAGCAGCTTTAAAGTAATTTTACACACGTATTTAAGCTATGCTTTACAATCTTGAATATATACTGTACCACTGGCATTGTCTTGGGAAAACAAATCAAATCCATAATGTTTAATGAGGTAATAAATGCAGAATTAATGTGATTTATGTGGCTTTTGCATCTCACTCCTTCTCTCCTCATCAGTACTTGACCTGTTTGAAGACATCAAGGTCTCTGACTGACAAGCTGTCGTTTGATGTCGGACTACAAGAGGACTCAATAGGTACAGTGTGACTAATGGATTCTTTTCTGTACTTAACTGTCATTGCCTGAATTTATTCTTCCTTGAGTGGCCATTTAGAGTCACCTTGAGGTACAATGAGCACTCGTGTGGATATGTGTGTTGTATTTCTCGTTTATCAGCACAGTATGTTATCCTCCACTGTTTTTACAAATCTGGACTAAAATCTTTGTAATGTACTTATTTGAAGATTTATGCATAACAACATGCATTATTATGCACCATAATTCATTTTATTGCCATTTTTAAAATGGGACTACTTTTACAATTTAAGAAAGTTGAAATCACATGACTGATGACGTCACATGACCCCACTGCCTGAACAGCTCATTGTTTTCTATTGGAGTGAAGCATTCAGCCCAATTCTTAGATCATGATCACAGCTTTTTTCAGTCATAATGCCAACTTACGCTGCTTGTGGTTGCTCTAAAAAAAAAAAAAAAAAAAAAAAACAGGTAAAGTTAATGATGCCGATGTAACCCTCTTTTGTTTACCGAAAGGGGATAAAAACAGTCGTGACCCAACAAAAACAGTTGAAGACACAGAAACCGTTTCTTTATAACCCCCTGTCAAAGTGTACATTTTTCTCAAATGGTGGTTGCCATTATTACCATGTATTCTGGGAATGTCATATTCTTCAAAACTATTGGTATGATGTTAACGATGCCTTAAAGCATATTTTTTCACACTAACATTCCACTTGACTTTAAAGCTATGTTTCTGGTTATAGGACACAAGCATTGCAAACAATAAATGTGTATCTCAGGAATATTCTTTTAGCTGCAGCTAAAAAAGCTATGACAAAGAAGTGGAGCGCACAGAGATAACTAATATATAAACAATATATGTCTGAGACTACATAGACTATACTCTGCTTTTAATTGACAAGAGTGCTACAGATTGACATTGATGCCTTTGTTTTTCCTTTGTAGTTTTTTTTTTATTTTTCATGAATATATACTTGAATTAATCCCAATCTGGGTAGTGATGTAATCCTACACTTGTTTACTATCTGGGTGTTCAGTCGTTAAATTTTATTTTATTTTATTCCTTCATATAAAAAAAGGGGGATGGAGACAAAACACGAAATGTCCTTGAATGTTTTTTTTAATATCATATTTGTCTTTTTTGGCAAACCTGAAGTGTATTGTCTCCTTTCTTTCAATAAAGACATAATGAAAAGAAAAAGAAGACGCACAAACCCTGAGGATAGAAGGACTTAGGGTGGGATTCCTTCTGTCCTCAGGGTTTGTGCGTCAACAGATTACTCGCTAATTTCTGCCACTAAAGCGTCAGCCGCACACTGTTTAAGGGTGAGTAAAGGTACCTTAGGAGAGCTCTTCTTCTCTGCTTCATTTTCTACTACGGAACCGCAGAGTTGGAACTGTTGCCCCCTGCGGTCATATATTTTCTTTTGGGTCACAACTCTTTCTATCCTCTTTCTGTTAACAAAGGAGGTTTACATCAGCATCTTTCAAAAGCAGCACAAATTGTAATTTTGACCGAAAAAGCTGCTAAATGATCTAAAAATCAGTAGAAAACATTGGGATGTTTACAGGCAGTGGGGCCGTGTGACATCATGAATCACATGATTTCAAGATGATGGAATACAGGCTCTTAAACTGCAAAGTAGTCCCATTTTTAAAAGGCAATTACACAAATACGGTGCATAATAATGCGTTTTGTTTAGCATATATCTTCTAACAAGTACATTTTAAAGATTTTAGTCCAGATTTGTAAAAACAGTGGAGGATTCCTTTAAATCATCCACGATCAGGCTTTACATTTTTGTTTTTGTGTGTATTGTGTATCAATAGGAGAAGCCTGCTGGTGGACCATTCACCCGGCGTCCAAGCAAAGGTCCGAGGGAGAGAAAGTCCGCATCGGGGACGACCTAATCCTGGTCAGCGTGTCTACAGAGAGATATTTGGTAAGTATTTCTCACCCCATATTTGTTCATGTTTGACTGACAGTTTTAATTCGGAGACAGGTTTTAGTGTCACTGGCAAGAAAGAGACACAGATTAAATGTATCGAATCAATTCAGCAAATTCCATCCCATATGACAGAAATAGTACATTAATGAATACATGAACATCATTAGTTTTTCATTTTAATAAGCTTAGCTGTTGGGGTGGGAAAACAGTGTCTGAAAACATGGAGTAGGAAAAAGAAAAGTATTGTCTTAAACTTTAAGTAATGACATTAATAAATACTGTAAATAAATGGTAATTCTGCTTTACAAAATTTCTAAATGTCAGGCTATTTCATCTTTTAATTTAAATACTTAAGTCAGTGATGACTGTGAATATAGATTAAATATTTTTTTATCAACAACGTTTTTGCCTTGAACTAATTTTGAGGTTAATTTGATTTAAAAAAAAAAGAAAAGAAAAAAGGAAATACCGGTAATTGCATTTTTACTGCACCTTTTTTGATGACTCATCAGAAACTCTTTTGTCCTTGCGTCAGTTTCACTCATCAAGATTGTGACCAGATTTATCCATTTTCAATGACTTTTAAAAAGTGTAGTGTTCAGCTTTATTAGGATTTAGAGCTGGAACATTTGTGATACTCTTGTGTATTTTCTTTTTTCTTTTCCTCCAATCCAATCGTTGAGACGAGAAAGAGAAATATACTCTATTTATAGAATGCAGTGGATGTTTGGTGGCGATATGCAGCTCATATAGGGAATCGGCTATGATAAGTTCAGCTGTCTGTCTTTAAATGGCACTTTGGAAAGTTTCCGAGCCTTCAGATGGCTCCGATCTGTGCCTCACTTTAAAATGACGAGGCAATTCAAGGGGAAACCTGACAACATCTCATTGCTATGTGTAATGGGAATCTGATTACCTGTGAAGCCCTCCCGTCCAATCTAATGTTGGGAAAAAAACTCTTTCTTTTGACTGATGAGCTCAAAGCTATTGTGAACTTCCTTATGCAGCGCTAGTATACACTCGACCTCAATTAACTGGGCTGGTTGAGGGAGCATGGGGAGAGGGAGGTATAGCGAGAGGAAGCAGCAGATATAGAGAAATGGCAAAAGGGGAGGGACGGCAACGTGCTTGGCATTCCAGAGGAACTATAGTGCTGTGTGGACTGGCCCAACAGGGACAAAACTGTTCAATTAGACTACATCAAAACTGGGAAAGTGCCAGACATTCACCTCGGCCTTTGGGAAATCTGCACCTGATGTGGTCGAATACAAAGGGACACGTCAGTAATGCAGATGTTTTATTCCTCAGCAACTCCAGAGGACATTATCGTGTGAAAACATTTCTCTTTTTTTTTTTTGCTTAAAGGTCCCATATAATGCTATTTTTCACCCATCTCCATTTCTTCTAAGAACCCCAGAAACATAGTATTTGAGGTTTATTTTCACAAACTCGCCTGTTTTCCAGAGTTTTAGCCTCTGAAAAGTCAGTTTCTGAGCAACTCTACACAAACAGGCTGATTTGCGGCCTACTTATGCATGTTCATTATTGGGCGTGTCTATAGACGGGATACTGACTTTCTCCTCCCCACACGGTGACATAGGGCCAGAGGATGGCCCGCCCTCCTCCCACCCACTTAGTAGCCGAGCTCATGCTGCTTTATAAACACGAGACAGAGCGTGGGGGCTGGGCGTTCACCGGTACATACATAGACTGTAGAAAATACATACATAGCACAGTGCAAAGGGCGCTGAAATGTTCACCTTTGTGTGTGTGTCTGATTATATATCAATCATGGCAGAGAGCTTCCTGGAGGCGCGGCTTCTCCAGCTTAGTGCAGCGTCAAACTTGTCATCAAAGTGGGAACTCGTCATCAAATTGGAGCGAGGTGTTTGAGCTCACCCTGCAGTAAGAAAGGAGCAAATCACCCTCTAACTAACGATTTAGGGAATCAATGAAAAAAACCCTTTGGGCATGTGTATGAAGCCCTAATAGCACTTTTATCATGTTTAAAGCACAGAAAAGTTGATTTAGCTTAAAATGGGCCCTTTAAATTCAAGCCTAGATTATAAACGTAAATGTATTGAAAATAATTTCATTGTGATGGATGATGCTGTCTCACAGCTCTGTGTAAATCTCTTGTTTTTAGGCAAAATTCACATGGATAAAGAACATGTAAAAACTTTTTAAAAACCATTTTCATACATTTAAATGTAAAAGTTTAAAATAAAGGTATTAGTATATTCATTACGTGAAGTTAAGCGTGAAGCATTTTTCATTTTAAGAAGATAATATTTTCACCTGCATTTATTTGTTTTTGTTTGTTAGCAGGAGTTTGTCAAACATATTTTTATTTATTTATTTTTGTTTTTTTTACCAAAGATAGACCTTATGTCATTTTAATTTAATTTAAATCAGTTATGTCGGGTTGGTACCTCCATTGCCTCACAGAGTTTAATACGGATCGGATCCAGATTGCACATTTCATTACGATGTTTTAACAAAAACTGGGGGTGTCCACATATTTGGACTGAGTGTATTGTTATTCATGATGATATAAATTTTTTCCAAGCCTTCAAGATCAACACTTCAGAACACTTTGTTTGTGTTTTGTGGGAAAATGCTTGGAATTCCAAAAAAGTGAGAGTTATTTCCACAATTTGCAATAAAAAAAGACTGCAGATGTGTGTAATAAGCACAAAAGCTCATGCAAATATTGTCATTTTTTTTAGATTTGTGTATTTGAAGGGATAAAGATAGCTAGAATTCAAATATTTGGTTATTTATGCAATGATTCATGTTTTGTCTATCATTTATACTTTTTTCTTTGGACCGAATTGGATGATCTAAAGGGCCGGATTTTTCCCCCGGGCCTTGAGTTTCACACATATGATGTAAATCAATGTAAATTGTCTATTTCCTTCACGGGATTGCTTTTAGGAGAAAGTATGGGGACAGCTCCACCAATGTGTTACCAAACCATTCTAAATCCCCTCTGTCTTCCTTTTCCAGCATCTTTCCATCTCTAATGGCAACATTCAGGTGGACGCCTCCTTCATGCAGACGCTGTGGAACGTTCAGCCCACCTGCTCTTCAGGCAACATCGCTGTAGGTAAGTTTATATTCCTGAAAAGATCACCAACATCTGCCAAAGCTCTGCACGATAAACTCTGCCTCTCTGTCACTCTTTGAGATTTAGTTTTTACTGCATTTTTAGGGATCACTGTTGATTAATTTCTTTTCTCATTTACGTTGAGCCTAAAACTTGTTTTAAAGGATAACACTTTAGTCATCTGTTCTACTGTATGTACTTTAATGGTTCTGTTCATACAAAGAAGCACAAACGTTATGCTTGTAACTGGTTTATTTCAGGGTATTTGACTGGAGGACATGTAATGCGTCTCTGTCGCGGCCATGATGAGAGTTTGACCATCCCTGGTGCAGATCAGAGTGAAGAAGAGCAGAGGTAATACATATTGGTAGATCAACAGTATCTGCACATTTTTTTTTTTTAAATGTCTATAGGTTTATAAACTGCAGTATGCGGCAGGAATCCAAAGCTATTTTCTCATTGAGAAATGGGGCAGTAAAAATGTTCGTAAGGAGATTCGTTTAAAAGGACCACTCAAATATTCTGTTGCAGGGGTTTGAAGGGCGTTTTAGTTCTGAGCATCTTATGTAGGTTATTATATAATTTATAACCACCAATATTTTCTTTTTTTTTTTTATGTATTTACCTCTTGGTAATGTTAAACAACCTATTTTATAATAAAATACCCTCGATGTGATTTTACAGAAAGGAAAAAAGAGCACTGCTTTCATTTCCATTACAGTACTTGCATTATCAATATTGGGTCGACTAAGGAAGTAACTGTTTCTGTAATTACCTTTTCATCTGCAAATTGGATTCTTGGACCAGCAATGCCTCTTTGCCAACTTTGGATTTTACTGCAGTCTCACATAAACAGCAGCTGTTGTATCCCCGATACATTTTAAAGGAATGCTGAGTAGCCCCAGGCACAAGTTGTATTTGAATATCTGCAACAATTTTTTTGCAGGATGTTGTTTTAGTGCCCTTTTCACTAGTGCTGCTGCTGCTGCTGCAGTGGAGTGTTTTCAAATCCTGCATTACTAGCTTCAGTGTTTTTGGATTGTGAGAGGAAGTTGGGGTACCCATAGAAAACCCATGCAAGCAAAAGGAGAACATGCAAACATAACACAGAAAGGACCTGAGTTTTATGTTTTTCTTTACTTGTGAAATAACAACGAATTGACATTTTTTTTCTCTTAAATTACTATAAAACCGGCAAATAAAATCTAACTCTTTGGCAACGTCTCCAAATTTGCATTGCATCCAATGGGTATCAGAGGATATTAAGGAGTACGGGTATATTAGGCACTGCCAGGCACTGATATCCGCTACCATTATCAATATCAGTGGATCTCTAGTTGAAAGCATAAAAAGTGTCCTTAATGTTAACATGAAGATATGGACTTTTATTAATACAACTGAACCTGAGCAATTGAGGAATACTGCGTTTTTATATGAGAGTGCGAAAAATGTTTTCACACTCGTTTAAATCGTCTAGGACGGGACTGGACTGTCTTAGCTCCTAATATGTTTTAAAAATCATGCTTTTTTCCCTCCTTTGTCATTAGTTTCACATGATCACTCACAAAAGAGTCTGTAATTACTTCTACATTCACCTTCGACTGCTTCTCTTAGACACAGTATCTTTGAAATACCACTTTTCTATTTGGAAAGTCAGAAAAAAATAGAACATTACAATAAATCAGCTTTTGTTTTCTATGGGATAGTTAACTCATTGACTGCCAAAGACGTCTTTTGGTTTAGTAACGTTGACTGCCAAAGACCTCTAAACACGTTAATTGTGTTTTTCGGCTGGGGTTGCTAGGAGACAGAGTGACAAAGCTCTCCTGTGAACATCGAGGTTGTACCATGATGTAGTGACCAACTGGTGCCATGTAGGTGGCAGCAGAGCACGTTTGGGTGAGAGTTCACCCGTGATGGGCAGTGCTCAGAGGGAGAGGAAAGTAGTTTGCCAGACAGAAAATGGCGCTACGAGAGTTGATGCTGAAGTTCCCAGCAGCGCACACTCAACCAGAGCATGTGTGGAACTAAGTGGACTATTGAGAGTGTCGTAATGGTGAGGGAAAACGATCAAAAAACGGGGCAAGCGGTGAGACTCGGCATGTCCGGGAGGTGGAGGAAGTTGCGTGTGTGGAGACTGACGGGGAGAGAGACTTTGAGGACGGCCAAAATACAGTAAGCAAGCAATTCTGACCTAGAAAGCAAAATAATAAATTTGTCATCAAAAGACCGGTCTCAGTGTTGTTAATGTAGTTTTATAGTAGGAAACTAATGTTGAGGTGTCACTAAAGCAAAAAAAAAATTGCTTCAAAGTCACTAATAGGTTTTTTCAGAAAAAGACGTTTTCCTCAGCTTTTTGTCACAAACTGCTCTGGTTTCAGATTTCAGATTGTCACAGTACAAAATGTTCTGTGGGTCTTAAAAGTCACTGAAAATGATCTAAAACGCTGGCAATATGGGGTTGGCTTCTCTGAAGAGGGCTGGCTGTCACTGTATTATTTTGAATGTGTTCATAGAAACAGTACCTAAATCCTATTTAAAGCACCTAATTTTTTGTGGTTCTGTACTTTGTTTCTCCTTTTGGGAACTCAGTTCATAATTTGTTTTTTCCCCTCACCTCTCCTCATGTTGTTTTCCCATTCTTTCATCTAAATACACCCTTGGCGACCCACAGTTCTTTCGTTCTTGTCTCCCATGTAATTTGTTACTGTTCTTCCATGTTCTCTTTAGATGGGATGATACTGAAATTTATGTAAGGCACTTTGTGGTTTTTTTACCTGTGAAAAGCCCTCTATAAATAAAGATTACTTACTATTTTCTGTATTTAAAACCAGATTTCCTTTTGTATGTTATGTGTTTAACTGTCTCCTTGTGTTTTTAGGATAGTCAACTATGAAGCAGGTAAAGGAGCCTCAAAGGCCCGCTCACTGTGGAGACTGGAGCCTCTGAGGATCAGGTAAATTCAGGACCACACACACACACACTAACACCCCAACACTGATTAAAAGCCTCAACAGTATGGGGGGTGGATCGCTTCTAAATTTATGTGCACCAGTCTAGCGCACTCATACCTGCCTGTCTAACTTTCAGTAAACTTACCTAATTTAAGTAATTAGGTGTAGTGGCAGGTGTGGCATGAGTGAAGCTATAGCGATCAAGTGACCTTCACTATGTAGCACCGTCTACGTGACATGTAAACACTTAGAAAAAATTGTTAGGCATGCAGGCGTGTACACGGGTGCAAGTCAGTAAATGTGTGTGAGTGTTGAGTGTTGTATCCTGTCCAACAACAGCAACGATCTGACTCAGAGCATAACACTACAGTCACTACCACTCTATGGACGGGTGTCGTGACACAGACTGTAACCGGACTAAATAGTGGTTCGTTATACACCCACACTCTCTATAGCTTCACTCACGCCACACCTGTGTCTACGTGTGACTGATATATTTGTGTGTGTGTAGGTGTGCATACACTTTAATGTGTAATGTGCATTCTAAGTCTATGGGAAATGTAGATCAGACGTGCAGGTGCAGTGTACGCATTCGTTTACGTGTTCGATAGACTGGTGCGCATGAATTTAGAAGCGATCCACCTCCCATACAACAGAGCACTGATATAGAAACAAACACAGGTGTTTAAGAACCTTTGCTGTTAAAGATCCATCTCCATGAGACAGTCAGTGCTTTAGACATAAATATCACAGGTGTGTTATTATAAATAGACATATCTATCCTCTCCCTGAGCTGTCACTGCCAATTACCTTTGTTTCTTTTCTCTCTCTTTTCTCTCTGACTGCTAACCAACACTATTTGCCCTGCGGTGACTTGAACCACTAGCCCCCACATATTATTTCTGGAAAGAAAGAAAAAACAAAACCTTTTGAAGAAACACAGCATTGTCCATGGAAAAAGAAGTGTTTTTTTTCTTAGCTAACAATCTGTACATGTAGCTTATTTTCCCAAAACCTTAAATCTTCCTATTGAGTGTTTTATCATTAAATCAGTATGGAAAGACGTTTGAGCATAAATTTGACATCATACATTGTTAATTAAGCTCTACTTGAATTTGAAGTACGCAATTTTGGTTTACTAGTGCAAGAGTACACTTTACTATTGGTGCAAAAAGTGTCCCTTTCAAGATTTGATTTTGTTGCTAATAAGGGGCTGAGGTAACACAAATTCAGGCTTACCATTGGCTTTTGAAAATATTACAACCAATCAGGGTGCTGGATTTGGTAATGATAAAAAATAAACTTCATTTGAATTAATTTTGCTAGTACTACTAGTAGATTAAAATCAGTCAACTACTAGGGAGATTTTGAGTGTACTAGTAGTAGTAGTAGTAATCTAAATCTTTGTTAAACGTTTTTGGTGCATTAGTGCATGAGGAGACCTTACTATAAAGCAAAACTGTCTACTTTGTAACACTAGTAACAACTGTGTGTAGTACTAATAGACTTAAAATTTAAAAATTCAAAGCTTTACTTGTACTAACAGTTACACTAAATTGTCTACTAGTTAGGGCTGGACTAAATTATCAACATTTCTCAAAATGGTGATAAATGATATGAAACTCAATATTTTTTACTCAAAATTTTGGGTTAAATTTGCTGATGAAGAAATGCCACAGAAGCACATTTATTAACACTTTTGTCTTTTTCTCCTGTTAGGGACAGCACGTGTGAGTGAGTTCTGTCGTGTGGCTTGTTTAGGGGAAGGTCTGGATTAGGACGCACTCAGCAATCCATCTAACTGTGTTTCATGCTGTTCTGAGAAGCAGTGAAAGCAGCGACTCGCAAAATGAATATTTTAAGACAAAATAAGATACAAAATAAAATGTATAGCTAAAGGCAGTAGGGGTGTGACGAGATCTTGTGCCATAAGATTTAATTTTTTTTCAATTTTTTTCAATTTTTTTTTTTTAGCTATCCAAACTTCTATTTGTGACTTGTGGGGGCAGTAATGCGCCTTTGCTACATCTCGCCTGCCAGAACCTAAAGCAAGAGAAGGAAAAGAAGAAGAGGAGTACATTTCAGTTCTAGTTTCAATTTGTGGAAGAAGAAGTTTATTAACAGTTAAAAGCACATGGCTGTGTAGTTGCAGCATGTTGTTAATGACATACTCAGGCTCTGTTCGCACTATTTGCACTCTGTATTGAGTAGAACTTTGGTTTAATAATAAAACATTTCTAAATGCATGTGCAACTCGGTTAACTCGTGAACCCAATATTGTGTCTCGCTGAGTGTATCGTCACACCCCTAATAGGCAGTATTGTAATTTTCTATATTGCCAAAATAGAAAACTTGATGTATCTTGAATCTCGATATATTGCTCAAGCCTACTAGTAGATCATGTTGCATTAGTAGTCAGATCTTTTTGTGCACTTTGTTTCCCCTCCCCCTTATTAGCATATAAGGCTTACCAGTAGTACAAGTGACACGTTTTGCTTCACTAGTAAACTGTACTGTTGCACTCGTAAACCAAAATTGATTACACATACTCCAAATTTGAGCTACTACAGTTTATTGTTGATATTACTGATATCAAATTTTTGTTAAAATGGCTTTCCATAATCAATTATCCCTATGCCATAAGCATTTATTATGGAAAAGAACACATCTGATGACACTGTCTCTGTCTATAGCTGGAGTGGTAGCCACATCCGATGGGGTCAGCCTTTCCGACTACGCCACCTTTCTACGGGACATTATCTGGCCTTGACTGAAGATCGGGGCCTGGTCCTACAGGACAGAGAGAAATCTGACATTAAGGCTACATCATTCTGCTTTAGGGCCTCCAAGGTGAGGATACAGTACATATGTTATATTCTTCTTTTGTATACTCCATGTAACATGCTGAAGTAACAAGGCATTAGAGCTCATTTTCATTTAGCTTAAGTGGTGCGTTTAAGCAGAACTAAGTAACTTTTTCACCTCAATAAGTCCTTCTCGTAGTCCCTGTGAGGGTAATACAAGTGTTTATGGTGTGATTGGGGTGTCTTTCATCCTACCTGCTCTCTCTGGCCAGAAAACAGCACTTGCAACTTTCCCTGCCTCCGTCCCGGTGGCAAGACATACTGCTTTACGGCAGCCCAATACAAACTAATGCTAGATTATGACCAGCCCAGTGGCTGCACACGGTTGTCTACAAATGAATTTTTCTCAAACATACATCATGGCTGAGCCAGCAAAAAAGGCAGAGAAAACCTTTGTCAGAGCAACTGAGCAACTCTATGCAGTGATAGCTCAGTGCTGAGCTGTCACACACACTGTCGTCGCAGAAACGGGCACACACACACACACACACATACACTTGCAACCCAGTGCTCCATCAGGCAGCACACACACAAAGATCTATCTATCCATCCATCCATCCATCCATCCATTTTCAAAGCCGCTTTGTCAGCAAGCAAACACATCACACACATTTTCACACTCCCTTCCGTATTACTCCCACTTTTATTTTACTTGTCTCTCTTCTTCATACTGTTCACATGGTCACATGGGACTATATGTGTGAAAGCACCCTTAGTGTCACTGTTGTATTAGGATTTTTCAGTGATCGGTTGCTACTGTCTTGTGAGAGCAAAGGTGTGCATGTAGCTGTGGGGTGGAGCAGGCGGCGGGGTGTGTGGAGTTTTTTTGACAGTGACATAACCGAAAGGGGCCTTTGGGGGAGCGCTAAGTGCAAGTTACTTAGTTCTGCGTTAAGGAACACCTTCTGTAGTTGTCACTGTTTTATTCCATTGATAATCCATTAAGGCTCATGCCTGATCACATGTTTAAACATTTAATCAGTTGGCCAGTTCAAAGACTTCACTGCAGCAAGGCTCCATGGTTGTGGACTGTGGGAAGAACTCTGAGATCATGCACTATCATGTAGGAACACTTCTAACAGTCCTGGTGCCTTATATTCTACTTTAAACATAATTGTTTAGTTTACATTAGCCCTTGGGCCTCTTTGTGCAAAGAAGTAATGACACCTAAAAGCTGTTCTGGGTCCTGATCTACACTAGTGTTTTTCATCAACTTGCCTTATTAAAAGAGGACTGAACATATCTCTCCCTAGACTCTTTGATCAAAGAGCCGTGAGGTGATTGATGAGGTTCCTTAGCAAGGGATGCTGACATAAATGAACCATCTTAGAAAGAGCTGAGTAGCTTTAACTGTAAGTGTTGCAATAAACATTCTGCTTGATCTTTCCCAGACGGCAATAGCCATTTCTGAGGTTTGTGAAGTGAAAATTTACCAACAGTGAACTTTACCTGACCTAGACTGCATTTTATTATTCTTCATTCAGTTATTTCCCCTAGGTTCCTTCCTCCTATTCCAATTTTTTTTTTAGCAGTTTTCAAGCCTTTCAGCTTTTTTGTCAGGCTCTTTAGTCATCACAGTAGCACAACAGCACACACTTTTTTGAAAGTTTATCATACCCGCTGTCATTGGATTACGGTATTGCAGGGGTATCGAAGTCATTTTAGTTCAAGGGCCAAATACGGAGCAGTTCGATCATAAGTGGGCCACAGGTTTTAGGCAGGAAAATTTAAAATTTCAACATTAATGTGCCCAAGTTTGCACTCCCAGTTATAAATTATATGTAAAGTATGGAATGAATCTACAATATCTTAGCATTAAGTGACAGATACTTAAATGTTCTTTGATTTTAGATTTTTTGACCAATTTTTATTTAATTTGGGGAGATAATTTGAGAAAAATTGCAGGATTTTGGAAAAAATTTAGTTCTTTCAACAACAATTTATAACTGAATTATTTGGTCATTTACACTATGATTATTTTATTTTCACTTTCTCCTGCGGGACTAATCGGATGCTCTGAAGGGCCGGATTTGGCCCCTTTGTCTGACTTCTGCTCAGAATTCTATGAAAAAAACAACTATAGACCATAATGATGGAATGAACACGTGACAACAGACATTTGAAAGAATCCCATTGTAAATAAGTGAAATGAAACTGTATTTAGTGCCTCCTGAATCTATATATTTCTATAGTTTTCTGGTCATTTCCCACCGTGTATGGGACCAAGAACAGACCCTTGTATTTTGAGATAATATTTATCATCATTATTATGATTACAATTTTTAACTAAAAAGAAACATTATAAAATCCCATATTTTTAATGTTTTTGTTTGTTAATTTTCTACTTTCTCTCTCTCAAGTATCCCCTACAGTGCCATTGTGTAGAAGTGCCATTTTTACCTTTTGATTTTATTCACATGCATCACTTAATCTCTGCCATGGCAGCAAACTGCTGTTAGGATTACCACCTAATCACAGTACATCATTTGCCATGTATCTATGTTTCCTTCTTTGTGTGGACGTCATCCTTCTGTTCATGTGCTGGTGCTAATGAGGTTAAAATGCAAATATTACAGGAAAAAGTCGATTGTGGTCCAAAGAGAGACATCGACGGCATGGGAGTACCAGAGATCAAGTACGGAGACTCAGTCTGCTTCATCATGCACATGGCGACAGGACTGTGGCTGTCCTATCAGGCGCCTGATGCAAAATCATCCCGTCTTGGTCCCCTGAAGAGAAGGGTCAGTATAAACATCTTATCTCATGCCTTTTTCCCCCCTCTTTTAATAATTACAAATATAACTGTTGATTAGGTTTAAAGTCTCATGACAAGAACCTACTGTACATGTACTCCACACTACATTGTTTAAGTTATGCTACATTCATCTTAAAGCTAAGAGCTATCAGAACTAGATAAGGAGTTTACAGTTGATCACTGCCGCACTGCTTTGTCCTTGGTTAAAGTATCATAGATATGCCTTTGTAGCTACAAATATAGATGACCTCCAGCAGAATTACTCTTCTGTGAATGTTTGCTGGTTCCAGTCCAAGCTCTGACTGCAGTTCATATTCAAGCCATTGTTACAAGATGTGTTAAAACAGAAGTGATTCTTTTATTGAAATGCACTTATGGCGTTCATAGTACTTGTACTTGTTCTACTTTTATTTGTTCTCTAAATGTTAAGATGCATAATGATGGACCCTTTATTGCTCACTGCAGAACACAAATCCCTGACCACCCAGTTAGAACCATAGAAAACTTAAAGCTGCTGGACACGAGTATTTTTATCAGATAAAGACATAGTGTCGGCCTCATCGATCAATAAATTGAAAATCATTTGCCTCAAAAAAAGGTTTGTAATTGTTTGTTTTTATTTCCGTTTAATGACATTTTCGAGCATTGCATTGTGGGATGTGGAGTTGTGGAGACGGATGCATAGAAGTGTTTACAGTGGAGACCAAAAAAACATTAGAGCGACAACTTCAATCTTTTTACTTTCTTTTTGGAGTAAATGATGATCGATTTATTGATCTTTGAGGCCTAAACAATAATTTTTTTATCTAAAATGATCATGGGTAGCAGCTTTCATTGCAAAAATGTTCAGATGACACATCCCTATAAATCAGCAAATGGTTCAAATGTGTTAATGAGCCATTGGGAAAGTGACAGTTAGTTTTGGGTGGGACTGAAGGATTAGAGCAGCATATGATAGCTGTTTGTAGATTGGCAGGAGTCCAATGACACTGAACGCCTCCTTGCACGGGCGCCAGCGTGTCCTTCTAGCCTTGGCAGAGAGGCGATGTACCTGATGTGTTGGAGGTGATGGTCAGTTCATACTCCACCCCTCCCCTCTACTGCATGATGTGGGATTACAGATCATTGAGGTTTGGTGGCTCGATCCACAAAATATAACATAACTGATGAGGAGGAAGAGCTGCACACTTTAATTCATGCTGGGACATAAAATGTAAACAAAGAGAAGGAAGAGGGCAACAACATTATTATTCATGTCAGCATTTAGAATATTGTCCAACTTGAGCATTAATAAAAGAAACAACAAAGGGTTTTGTCTGTTATTGTTTTCATTTTGAGTGTTTTAGTGTAATTCTGTGTTATTTTGTGGTAATTTTGTCTATTTTACTCATTTTGTGTATTTTTGCTTTTTTGTATGTATTTTTACGTCTTGCGTGTTTTCTGTGTCATTTTGTGTACTTGTCATTTTTTGATTTTGCTTTGTCCTATATGAGTCGTGTGTATTTCTGTAGTCATTTTGTGTTTTGGTAGTCATTTATTGTGTATACATATATGTTGTAATTTTGTGATTTTAGAGTCCTTTGTGTGTATATTTGTTGTCTAGTGTATTCTTCTTCAATTTTAAAAGTTTTTTGAAGTCATTTTGTGCCTTTACTTTGGGAGCTGCCATGTCTGTGTCCCGATACACTTTATAAACTGATATTTTCTTTTCAATAAACTTTTACCAGAACTCTCTCAAATGCTTGTGCGGAGCTGAGTTTGTGTGAGAGAATGAAAGAGGGTAGCATTAAAATAGAATATATCGTTATATGTAAAATTGTCATTTTCTTTATTGGCTAAATTGTATAAGATATATCTTTCAGGCCTAATTTCAATGTATCATTCACCAGCTTCTGTTTTTAAGACATGTTTTTTTTTAGTTTGTTTTGAAATGTTGATATTATGCTTTGTGTGTATTCGTTCCTTATTAGGCCTGTCTACATTCTGAGGGTCACATGGACGATGGTCTCACCCTACAGCGCTCTCAGCACGAGGAGTTCCGGGCGGCACGCATCATCCGTAACACCACCTTCCTCTTCTCACACTTCATTATGTAAGAGCTGCATCGGTTGCAATATGACAAAGCAGAAAAACATTCACACTAGGGATGTAACGATTCACTCAACTCCCGATACGATTCGATTCACGATACTGGGTTCACGATACGATTCTCTCACGATTTTTTCATTTACAAAATGGAACTGTAGACAAATTTTTTTTTTGGGAAAAAAACTAGAAAATACTGTATTATTTTCCTTTTATTTTTCATTGTCAAAAGAATTCCTTGATAAACTATTCAAAACAATGCAATTTAACTAAAAATAAATCTTGAATTAAATAAATAAAGGAATAATACAAATGAAAATGAAGCCTATTAATTTAAATTCTGGTTCTATAATAAACAATGCAAAACTGCATAATAGTTCTTTTTCTTTTAAAAGTGCAACTGAAAATGTATTTTGTGCCTTAACAATTGAACTTTAAAAAAAAAAAACCGTCATTGCACTGATTTACGTCATATTTGTTTGGACCAGCAGAGGGCGCTGGTAACATTGGTCGGTTGGCATGCAGATATTCTAGCAGTGAAGAAGAGAAGCTATGCTAGCAGACAGAGCTAATAGAAAAACGTGACTTTTACAGATATTCAAGTAATATTACAGATATTCTTTCGGTGCTAAAGGGGTAATGAATCAATTATTCAATTATTCGCCTGCCGCCAACACTTCCGGATAGCGCCCTCTGCTGGTTAAAAAAAGTACTGCGATTCAATTGTCAGAAAATCGATATCAACCGTGATACCTATGAATCGATTTTTAACTGCCTTACGATTAATCGTTACATCCCTAATTCACACGTTAAAGAAAGTTTCATAGTTTTTATGTCTTTAAGTAATATCTCACATTCTGTACCTCCACGTCCTCCTTTCAGGGCGTTGGATAGCACCGCCAACGGTGAGTCCATGGCGGTGGCCGTGTATGTCAAAGAGGTTCTGCAGACGCTCCATGACCTGATTCAGTATTTTAAGCAGCCGGATTCAGAGCTGGAGCATGAGGAGAAGCAGTGTCTCCTCCGGTCACTCATTAAACGTCAGGATCTCTTTAAAGAGGAGGTAAGAGTACAAAAAATGCCCCCAAAGTGTTATAAAACAAGGAAGTCAATGTGTAAATCTGCTCAAAACACTGCACTGTAACAAAATTAGTAAGTAGAAGTTAAAACCCACAAGCTTTTTCTCTAAAATTGAGTAAGGTTACATTACTGTAGATATTTTGTAAATTTGTATTATATTTTAGTGGAATGTGTGTACCTGTATTTAATTCCTATTTAATTAACAGTCTTTTACTTAATTATGTAAGTTTTCTTTCTTTTTCTTTGTTTAATGTTTCTTCTTTTCATCTATAATATTTCTTGAGCCTCTGTAAAAAATTAAATTCCTCCTGGAATCAATCGAAGACTTACGAAAGTAACTATGGTTCTATGAATCCCGAATGACCGCCAGAGGTGGTGCTTTAAGCACTGAATATTCCCCCTCGCGCATGCGCAGTGTGAGTATGTATACCAACAATGTCACCCGTGACCCCTGGATGACCCGGAGGAAGTTTATATCTTCAGATATCACTACAGGGTACTTTCCTACAGAATCTTCTTGCGAGCACACGAGGGTTCTGAGTGACAAAGAGCTCTGGCGGTCATTCGGGATTCATAAAACCATAGGTACATTCGTAACTCTTTGTTATATTTCATCCCTGCTGAAGGCCAGAGGCGGTGCTTTAAGCACTGAATGACTTATACCAGAAAAGTCACGAAGAATCCTGCTTACCACCCTTCAGTGAGTAGGATCAGAGGACTCTGGCCGAAGGACCACAGCCAATGGATGGGGTGTGGCTACATTCACCCTGTAGAATCTGAAGAAAGTGCCCGGCGATGCCCATGAGCCCGCAGCACAGATGTCCTCCAGGGGCACTCCCCTCAGGGCAGCCCATGACGTAGCAACACTCCTGGTAGAGTGGCCCCGCACACCAGATGGGATGAGACGGTTACTTGCCCGATATGCGTGGGAAATCACATCGACAATCCAGTTGGACAGGTGCTGCTTGGAGACAGTACCACCCCTGTTAGGGCCACCATAACAGAGAAAGAGCTGATCAGACCCCCGAAAATTACAGTAGCTGCAATGTTGGCTTCCAGGGCGCGCACTGGGCACAACAGGCCAGACTGGACCTCTGGCTCCACGTAGGAAGGGTTGAACCGTGCCAGCCGAATGGGCTGGTTGAGGTGAGTGCGGGACAGCACTTTAGGGAGAAAAGCTGTGTTCGGCCACAGAGTGACTCCCAAGCCGTCCGAATTCCACCTCAGACATGTGTCGCTGATTGACAGGGCGTGTCCTCGTGGCTCTCGGAGGATGCAACCTCCAAGCTCCTCTCAAGAAAAGGGACACCAGCTTGTGGCTACCAATTGTGCCATCGTCGACCAATACATGTCGGCAAGATATTGCTGCGACATAGACTCTCAGGGTTGAATGAGAAAGCCCTTTGTCCAGAAGGGACTAGAGGAAGTCCAGGATAGTTGGCACAGGGCAGTGCACAGGGTCCACCTCCCGCATTGTACACCAGTCGGAAAACAGTTTCCATCTGTTCTCATACTGGAGGCGAATAGACAGCGCTCTTGCATTCATTGTAGTACATCTAACTGGGTCGGCACAGACTCGGGCCCCCCAGTGGCCAAATGCACAGTTGAAGGAGTTGCGGATTGGGGTGCCAAATCCGCCCAGCCAGTTGGGACAGGAGATCCCTCCTGTCGGGAAGGCGCGACGGTGCGCCGTGACAGAGGCTGTGCAGCAGCGGGAACCAGCTCCTTCCTGGCCAGAAAGGAGCTACAAGCAGGATCCTGTGGCCCTCCTGAAGGACCCTGTGGAGTACCAGCTGAATCAGAGGAAACGGAGGGAAGACATACAAGAGGCCATCCGGCCAAGGATGAGCCGAGAGGACTGGTTGTCTCGGCCAAGGAGAACCACAGAGGGCAGTGGGTCGACTGCTCCGAAGCGAAGAGGTCCACCTCTGCCCTTCCGAATATTCTCCATGTAATGTTTGTTACCTCCGGGTGGAGGTGCCACTCCCCTGACGGAGGTTTCCGACGGGACAGGAAGTCCGCCAAGTGGTTCTGCTCTCTCGGTATATGCATTGCTCGTATACTGATCAAGCGGGGGGCTGCCCATGTGAGGAGCTCCCTTGCCACTTCCAGCAGCAATGCAGACTTGGTACCGCCCTGATGGTTTATGTGATACACTGTAGACATGTTGTCTGACCGCACAAGGACATGCTTGTCCCTCAGATGTGGCAAGAAGTGCTTGAGAGCTTGGTGAACCGCACGCAGCTCCAACACATTGATGTGTGCACCTTGGTCTTCCACAGGCCAACACCCCTGGGCCGTCCTGCTCTGCCACACCGCACCCCATCCTGAGGGGCATGCGTCTCCCTGCGAGATGGAACGGAGCCTATAGGGACGCCTCTGAGCAAGTAAGCTCTGTCCCTCCACGGAGCCAGGGCGCAAAGACAATGCTGTGAGACCTTGAGCTTCCTGCTCCTGTGCTGCTTGGCATCCAAGTGAAAGCTGTTCAGCCACCTCTGCAGCGGGCGCAGCGACAGCAAGCCCAGAGGAACTACCCCCGAGACTGACGTTTGATTGACCAAAAGACGGAGGAAAGAGACATAGGTCAGCCAGCGGCCCTCCCTGAATAAGGCGAGCTGGCGAAAAATACCATCCACACGGTGGGGGGAGGGTTTCGCTGTCATAGTTACACTGTTCAGTAAAACCCCAATGAAAACTTTGACCCGGGATGGCACCAGGCAACTTTTTTCCACATGCACCTTGAGTCCAAGTCGAGCCACATGGGACAGGAGACGCTCTGTGTCTTGTTACGCTGGACCCGGGATGGAGCACAGATCAGCCAGTCGTCCAGTTATGGGAGAACCTTCAAGCCCAGAGACTGTAGAGGTGCAAGGGCCGCAGACACACACCTTGTGAAGACCCTTGGGGAGAGAGAGAGGCCGAAGGGCAGCACCCTGAACTGCCAGCGGCGGCCGTGGTATGTGAAGCGCAGAAACTGCCTGTGTTGCTGAGCAATTGGGACATGAAAGTACGCGTCCTTGAGGTCTATCGATGTGAACCAGTCCCCATGAGCCACCGTTCTGAGGACATCTGCTGTGGTCAGCATGTGAAAAGGTATGACCTTCAGAAATTTGTTCAACCCTCTGAGGTCTAGGATTGGGCAGAATCCGCCTTTCTTTTTTGCCACTAAGAATTATGTTGAGTGAACCCTCTGTGACCTAACCAGGGGTCTTCAGGCTCGATGGCGCCCTTGGCCAGGAGGGCGGACAGCTCCTGGTCTAATGCGAGAGCTTTTGCCGGGTCGCTGATGGATGTCATTCTGACCCGGCCGGACATGGGGGGCTGGTGGCGGAATTGAAGTTTGTACCCGTAGGTTAGGGTGGCAACCACCCACGGGTCTGAAGCATGAGTAGCCCACTGTTGGAGCTGCTGATGCGAAAAATATCCGACCGCCAGCGCCAGAGCCTCAATCTCTGCCCCCCCGGCCCCTCGGGGCCCTAGTGGGAGGGCGGAAAGGCTCTGGAGCTCGAAATTGTCAGGTGAGCAGAGCCCCGAAAATCCCGGACTGGTCTCCGTGCGGGACGCTGGGCATCACGACAACCAGTGGAGTGAGTTGTCGGCGGCACGTGGGTGTGAAAAACAGCCGGGGAGCCCCTCAGCCTGCCGGCCGGGGGTCTTTCAGAAGGAGGCATCTGGCTAAGCCCGGCAAGCTGCTGCCTGGTTTGCCCAGCCTGGATGGTTCGTTCCAGCGCTTCCTGGGCTGCTGGACCAAATATCTCCCCCGGTTCGACCGGGAGGCTGCGCAGCATTCTCCTGGTTGCCTCTGTTAAGTTCAACTGGGACAGCCAAACCTGACGACGAGCTTGGACTAAGATGGACATTATTCGCCCAAGCTCTCTAAACATAAGCCCAAAAGCCTCCAATGAGGCATTACAGAAGGTAACTGCATTGGCATGCACACCGCCCTCCTGCAGTGAGGCTGAGAGGGCCAACATGAGGTGTGATAGGGAGTTTCCCATGCGACCAGCACATGCTCCAGCATCATAAGCCCTCATGAGAAGGTCATCGGTTATTCGACACTGGGGTCGAGGACACCTAGCATCCCTTCGAAGTGCTTCATCTGGGGACACAATAAGAGAAGCGATGGCAGGCTCGATGGGCGGAGTGCGATCCAGGCCAGCCCCCGCTGCATCATGCATGGCTGCCAGGGTCCGCCCATCTGCAGAGAGACGGGCGCAAGCCTTACTGTCCCTCCAACAGGACTGTAACTCCTTCAGATAATCCTCTGAATGTGGAATAGCGAAAGCTGTGGAGGCAGGCCTGTGCCTGAAGAAGGCACTTTAGATGCTGCCTCTGCCTGCTGTGGGACAGCTGTGTGCAGCCGCTGTAGAGCCAGCCGCATGACAGCGCGCATGGAGTTGTCTTCCACCTCGGCCCCTGAACTCTGATCCGAGGAGTGGAAGCCCTGCTCAGACACCTGGGATTCTCCCCATAATCACAGAAATGGCTAGCCGAAGCAGCCAAAGAGAGTGTATCCTCCTCGGGCAGCAGCATTGGCATTGGGGGAGAGAGTGCCGCATCAGCCACCAGGGGCTGTCGGCCGGCAGGGGTCTCATCTGAGCCAATTCAGCAGACAGCTGCTGATAACCCACTATGGTTAGACTTCGTTCTCTTCCTGGAAGGGGCAGCTGCCGTAGACTCTGCCCGCTTCTTGGAGCGTGTCTGACGGGTCGGAGGTGGCTGGCCTGGGGGGGAGGTCGACTACGGCTACTGAGCCTTCCACCCCTGCCAACCTGGCAACCATGGCCACCCGAGGCAAGTAGTTGCAGTTCATGCAGGGATTGCCTGACAGCACCTCCCGCAGGTGCTCAAGACCAAGGCATGCCGGGCATAGGTCGTGGCCATTCTCTGGCTGTAAAGAAACCCCACGGGATGTGCAGATATGAGAGCCATCCATTGTAGCTGCACAGAGAAGTCACTGATTTCAACACAGGTATTCTAGCTCAACAAAGGGAGGGGGCACGTACGCCGCCTGTCCAGTAAGCACTCCTCGGCTTAGCCTGAGCGCGGACGCCGTAGATTTGGCGAGTATAGGGACCGTATACTGGGGAAGGGAGCGCACACGCAGCCTGCACAATAGAGGCCCAAATATACTAAACAAAAAACAACCACTGTACTGTGGTCCTCACCCGAACTGGGCTCTTTAACAGAAGATGACACTAGCTCAGCCGGTGAAGCTAATGTAAACAAATCCACGCTGGGCTCCGGGCGTGCTCACACGACCCACCGGCAAACAAATAAAGTTGGCTAGCTTTCGGGAGTAGGCAACTCAAACGCAGCCATCACCGACAATCTCTTTCATTCTTATTTTGTAAAGACAACCGTTGATCTGCCGAATAAGCGGCTACTTACCTTGTTAGCGTGTGTCGTCGGGACCAAACACAAACCATATGCTGGGGGGAGGCGGTGCTAACGCGGCCTATGCCAACAGAGGTTGCTAATGGGTAAGCTACCGCTTCCCAAACACTCACCGTCGCAGCTCCTGGAGGGCGAATGCACGCTGCTCCGACCTACCACGGTCACGGAGCTACTAGCGACAGCAGCTTTTATGCACAGTATTCCAGCAACTGCGCACGAGAAGAAAAAAAGGAAAGTACCCTGTAGTGATGCCTGAAGATATAAACTTCCTCCGGGTCATGGGTGACATTGTTGGTATACATACTCGCACTGCGCATGCGTGAAGGGGAATATTCAGTGCTTAAAGCACCGCCTCTGCCGGTCAGCAGGGATGAAATAGAACAAGTGTTTCTGATTCTGCTTATAGCTGCTAGAGACAGTGTTGGGAATGTTACTTTAAACAAGTAATTAGTTATAGTTACTCACTACTTGATCCAAAAAGTAACTGAGTTAGTAATTGAATTACTCTATAATAAAAGTAACTCATTACCAAGGAAAGTAACTATTTGCGTTACTTAGATTAACCCGTTACTGAAAAAAAAAAACGCCGTTATCTTAAACGCTGTTATTCCAAACACTGGCTGGAGACAAGAAGTTTCTATCAGATAAAGAAATGGTGCAAGCCTCAATAAATAGATCAATAAATAGAAAGTTATTTGCTTGAAAGAAATATGTAAAAGATTAGAAATTGCTGCTCAAAAGTTATTGTTTTTTTAACTCCACTGTAAATCTTTTTATTGATAACATTTAATAGTGTTTTTACTTCATTCTTACTGTGATATCTTGGGTTTGCTCACAAAAATTCTGCCAAAGTGACTTGGATTTCCCAACACATTTCTGGTGTTTTCATAAACCGAAACAATGGAAGATGTTTATTTTGGGGTTTACACAGAATAATCCCAATCCGACAGAGATTAAATGTCTGATGGAGTGAGGCAATATCACGGGAACCAAAATAGAACCAAAATGGTGTTTTTGTCTGGTGAAGAAACATAGGAAAGCACACTAAGGATTAAGTAAAAACACTTCTGTGCATCTGTCTATGGAACTCCAAATCCCACAATGCAATGTACAAGGGATGTGAATCTTTGGGTGTCTCACGATTCGATTCGTTTCTTAGGGTCTCGATTCGATTCAAAATCGATTCTCGATTCAACTGATTCTCGATTCAAAAATTGATACAATGCATAGTGTTAAGGCAAATTATGGGATCAAAACAATACAGTTTGTATAAGAATATTTTAAATAAAATTATTTCAATGATGTAATCACACAAAGGCAAACTTAAGACACAAGGTAACATTTCTTCATGCTAAACAAATAAAAATTTACTTACTGTACAAGAAATAGGTGATGAAAAAAACACTATTTTTTCTTAGGGTATGCTGACCCTCCTGTCCAAATGCATCGACCGGATGAATGTGTACAATAGTGCCGCCCACTTTGCTGAAATGGCTGGGGAGGAGGCAGGTGCAGCGTGGAAGGATATTCTTAACCTCCTCTATGAACTCTTAGGTAAGCAAGTCTGAGCGATGCATCTTAATATAAATACACATCTTCTTTCAGCGCCGTTGACTACCAGTAGATTGTCTGCTCGAACATCCCTCATGTTATCACTTGTCTCCTTCAGTGTTCTTCATGCCACTATTTTTCATAAGATTCCCCAATTCTCCACTTAAAGTCAATGCCAAAGACATAATGTATATGCACATTAGCCTCCCTCACAGGTGGTAGCATTACCCAGATCCCTCAGGATGTGCGTCAGCCGTGACCCAGAAAAGTTTCACTTCGGTCTGCTTGTTCTCAGGTCGTTTGTTTTGCTGTCATTAAAACTTTCCCATCACCACCCACCCCCTTCTCTCCTTCGCTGTCCTTACACTCATCGTCACCTCCACGGCATGCACCCCGACACACACACACACAAGCACTCATAGTCACGCCAAACAACCACAAATAAAAGTCCTGTGAGCATTTCCCACACACGGCTCACCCCCAAGAAGGCAGAAGGCAGATGGAGAAAGCAGATTTTGATGATTAATGCTGAAGGGCTCTTGGTTCTTCTGACCTTCTCCTTGAGTAAGCCATTCCATCTGATGGAAGGAAATCATGCATTTATTTATGTTTGCCTTCATCGATGTGAGACTTTCAAGCATTTAAACAGAATGCCTATTTTGATGTTTTGTGCAAAGAAGGATTATGATTTTCCTACAGATTGGGATTACTAATTTACTATCAATACTGATTTTAATGTTTCTCCTTTAGTTCCATAAAAACAATGGCTTTTTGACTGTCAGAATCTGCGACAGTGAAGCTTACAGTAGTGTATAATGCAGTTTATAATGATCTGCTATCACTGGAGTAAAGTGTGACATTTACCATCTGTGTGTCAGCAAATATTGGAATATAATATAAATAGTTATTAATAATAATAACAATCTATCTATAAAGCAGCAAGGTCTGCGTGCGTGTGTGTGCGTGTGTGTGTGTGTGTGTGTGTGTGTGTGTGTGGAGCGAATATCTCCCCGACCTGAAACTTTGTCAACGGCTTCCAAATACCACAAGTGTGTGCATCATTTATTTTGGAGTAATTTGGTGTTGCAAAACGTTCAAAACGTTCATTTTAAAATTACGGCACTCTCTCAGTGCTCTCCGTATATGAGCGCGGTATTGAGCGTGTTACTTCCAATTCCGGGTTGTGCTGACGGCCAATAGCCGACCATATCACAAACTGTCTTTTTCTTCAGACAGAGGAATGTAACTTTTTTGTGAGCGGATGGATCCACAACACGGCTCCACTATAGTTATTGTTTGTTCTGCGTAAGGGTGAGTGTTTCTTCTTATATTATTTTATGTGTTAAGATGCTAAAAGCTATAATGTAAACACACATACACACACCCGGCTGATGCCGTGCGTGTGAGAGTGCCGTGATGTACATGCTGAACGCACACAGAGCCTTTTAGAGAGAGAATTGGGACTTTGGTGTTGCAAAACATTTATTTTTCGTGGTACTTCCGGTTCTCTTTTTTTATCTCTCAACAACCTGTGACGGATTATGTGCATGCGCGAGGCTGACGGGCGCTGTACTAGTAATAATAATAATAATAATAATAATAGTAATAAACACTCAAATTGAGTTAATCTAAAAGTCAAAAGACAAAATCAGTTTTTTGTGGAGACTGGGATGAAAATAAAATAGATATGAAGTGAGCCCATATTTGATAGAATGCAGCAATAGTAGTAACCCATAGTTGGTTTTCTTCTTTTATTTTTTTAAATTATTTTACCTTTATTTCATCAATTGTCACTGAGAACCAGTTCTCATTTACAGTGACGTCCTGGGCTTTGAACGTCTATATTTTTACTCTTGTTTACACACATAATGAGAGCTCGGACTCCCATCAGAATTCCTTTGGTACAAAGTAGGGGTAAATATTGACATTGTCAGGCTAGTGTCGCTGAATTTACACTAGAATGAGAATGAATTGAAAATCAATTAAATGTCACCCCAGAGGTTGATGGGAAGAACACAAAGGGAACACAATCTTTATTTATGACGCAAGGCTCGAAAGGGTATGTTATGTATTAATTAAAATTTTTGAAAAGCCTACAATTGTTCCATCCCAATCGGGAAGTAATCTGGAAATAATGTAACAAACAAATCCAAGTTAAAAAGTAATTTAAGTATTTTATAGCCAAAATAACATCTATTCACAAAAAGGTTTTACAAAAATATTCACAACTAAACAAAGTTAACTAAAAACAATCATATAGAAAGAGGAACCTTACAGTGTAACACAACATGAGCCTCATTTATAACTGTTGTGCACCATTCATGAGGTTGTTTGCGCTGACCATTTATGAACGTGTTCAGTACAACAAAAATCGTTGACTGTTAACCACTACTTTCATTGCCACATTAACCACTAACTCTCTCTCCCCTGTTCCCTTCCCCCTCACCAAGGTGTAACACTGCCTTCTCGTTTTATATTCTCTAGGGGTGTCCCGACCCGATATTGATATGGGATATTGCTCCAATATCAGCCAGAAAACGAATATCAGATTATATCGGACTGCATCTGAAATCTCCGATATATATTATAATATATTTATTCAATTATAGAATACTGTAGATATTGTGTTGTAGGTTAAAATATATGTAACTAATTGGTGATAAAAAATGGGTCAGTTTTTCTCAGACCTACAGTGGCTGACTATTGTTTTTTGTTTGAGTAACGTCACTTGATCAAGCCTTTTCTAACATTCCACACTACAAAATAAATAACAAAAGTATGTGTGATTCGTGCTGACATCGGCATCGGATCGACATCAGTATCGGCCAATACTCAAGGCCGCAATATTGGTATCGCATCAGAAGTGAAAAAGTTGTATCAGGACATCCCTAATATTCTCCCTCTAATAAAGTTTTTCTTACCCTTCCTTACAGAGGGCTGGCGATAGTCAAAATTATGCAATAAAAGAAATGTATTTATTTCAGCTGTGCGTATACACGCGCATGGTTTTATAAATCTGAACCTTTACTGATTTTTTGCATGCACACTTTTGCTATGAATCCTATTCAATTATTTATAAATGAGGCCCCAGATCTACACAGAGGTTTGCAGCACACAGAAGTCTGGTAAACAATGAATCACCAGCAACTGGTAGAGCCACTGGTCCACAGCAACATTACAGTGACTCTGATTGGCAGCAGCTGGTGTCTCTGCACACCTGCAATTAGATGACGCATAGACCGTCACACGCACTATGGCATCTAACAATTGTCTGTACAAAACATTGTGAATTCTTAAAAACACGTGTTTATTTTTTTGTTTTGTTTTTACTAGCTGCACTGATCCATGGTAACAGAACAAACTGCACCCAGTTTTCCAGAAACTTGGACTGGTTGATCAGCAAACTGGAGAGACTGGAATCTTCATCGGGTATGGTGAAACATGTACACACAAGCAAACAAAATGAATGGGAATCTTTTGAAACACTAAATTCAAGTAATCTGCAAGCTTTGGGTAATTTATGCTACAAAACACACAACTTCAGTTACTAACACCCTCCACACCTCGATAAACACTAGATATGGCTACATATTTACTCTTTTTTTCAATTAAAGTGTCTAGTTAGTAAATATAATTTATTAATTTTATGTTCTATGTCATGTACATTTGTTATGGTGATGGGATGTATTTTGTCTAACCCTGCAGGAATCCTAGAGGTTCTTCACTGCATTTTGGTAGAAAGCCCGGAGGCTCTGAACATCATCCAGAAAAGCCATATTAAATCCATCATCTCTCTGCTTTACAAGCATGGGCGCAACCATAAGGTGGGCACAAAGTTCACAACAAAGGACCTTCCTTCATATCGGATCAGTGTCTTCTGTATCCAGGAGAGTTTGGATAAATATCGCTACCTTACAGCCTATAGGAAATGTTACTGACATTTTACTCTAATCCTCTAAAGTTTTTACACCTATATTTAGTTTAAATTTTTGTTTGCATGGACATTTTTCTTTGCAATAGTGGTTGAATCTTTCACTTTGAAATGCAACCCTACAAAGACAAAAATCTTGTGCACTCTTTTCTGCCATTTCTGTAAAACTCGGATGAAAAAAATGCTTGTTTGTGTAATAGGAGTACATTCAAAAGACAGTTTGCATGCATGATTCTTCTTTTATAGTCCAATGAAAACATATTTTTGCATTCTCTGCTTACAGAAAAAGTTAATGGTTCGTCTCATGTTGTGTTTTCCTTGTAAATGGCAGCTGTATTTAGGCTTACACCGAGAAGCAAAAATCTCTGATCTTTAGTACAAAAGCAAAAAGTTTTGATTGTTTTCTCACTTGCTGTGAATATATGAGAGGAAATAAAGTACCTGTGCGTGTCCTCTGTCAGATCCTGGATGTTCTCTGTTCCCTCTGCGTTTGCAACGGAGTGGCAGTGAGAGCCAATCAGAACCTGATCTGCGACAACCTGCTTCCCAAGAGAGATCTGCTGCTTCAGACTCAGCTGGTTAATGACGTTCAAAGGTAAGGCTTTTCAGAAGCTGAAAGCAATGAAGGCTAAACAATGTCTAAAAGTTTCGCCTTTTGTCTTCTTATTTAATCCAGTATCAGGCCAAACATCTTCCTGGGAGTTGCTGAGGGTTCAGCCCAGTATAAGAAGTGGTACTTTGAGCTGGTCATTGACCAGGTAGACCACTTTGTGACCAGTGAGCCCACCCACCTCAGAGTGGGCTGGGCCAACACCAAAGGCTACGCTCCGTACCCGGGAGGAGGAGAGGGGTGGGGAGGCAACGGTGTGGGGGACGACCTGTACTCCTACAGCTTTGATGGTCTCCATCTGTGGTCAGGTGGGTCTCATCTATCCCTTAGCCCCTCCCTCTGATGAATAAACTTTCTTCCCCCTACTGATACAGTATAAGCCATGATACAGATGCTCAGTAAGGAGTTCACCTGATTGAGCAGCTTGGCTCTCATCGTCGCTGAAGGACATGTTTTAGTAGTAGTAGTAGTTTATTTCTTCGGTCATTATAAACATTTAGAACACATGTCACATGTTTTCAGAGATCTTGTACTTTACAATAAGAAAACATGTACTTTAAGTATTTTAAGAGCTAAATGATTCTTGACCGAAGGGGCTGAAGTCAAGACTTATACTGCCCTAACCCCATTTAAAACTGTGAGACTATTACCAAAAATGGCACATAATACAGTTACTGTAATACCAACGATGGTAACACATAAGCACAAAACTAAACTTCAAGAATAAAAATTATGTAATGGATCTGCGATTAACTTCTTTTCTAATGATCTTCATTCAAGTGTACTATACTTTTCCATGACTTTTAACTTGTAGATTTTCTTAAATGCATGAATAGTTTTAGAGCCCTTATGTTGATTAGGTAAACCATTCCATAAATAAACTCCTTTGACTGATATACACCTCCACATCATATTAGTCCTCACCATGGGTTTTTGTAGCTTATCAGTTCCTTTGATATTCTGAATTACATTAATAGTAAAAAAAAAAAAAAAAAATTCTCAGAGTATCTGTTGTCTCTCTAGTGATGAAGCAGTAATAGTGTGTGCTCGTGGACCTTACAAAACTAAGAATGTTTGAAATGCTGGAATCAAGAATTACAACCTAGATTTACACCAATCATAGAAACAAGTGGAGTTAATGACAAATGATTCAGACTGACCCTATAAAAAGAGGTGAAAACAGGAGATACATTTAGAAATTACTCAGCAGTATCTACAACTATTACAAGTTCAAGTTATCACCATTGCAAGCTGCCTCCTCCTGCAGGTTTGACGTAAAAGAATTTCAATTTGACTATTTCTTACTTTCTGAGCGTATGGTACATTTTTAAAATGCAATTTCCACATCTGTTTTTCAATGGAAATGCTAATTGCATAAGGAAAACATTTTTCCCTACCAAAGTTTGGAAAGCTTGATAACTTGCGAGATAATCGCTTCACATTAAACCAGGATTTTCAACCTTGGGGTAATGACCCCATGTGGGGTCGCCAGGAAATAAAATGGGGTCGCCTGAAATGTCAAGTAATAACATTTAACATTTTTGAATTTTACTATTGGGTTTTTTCATTGTTTTATCCATCTATTTCGCACAGTTAAAAAAATTTCCATAATATCACAGAAATTGATATAAAGTGCAGCAAGTGGCAGAAATCTCAGAGCTTTTCAAAATAAAACGCCACACCCAATCTCAAACTGTTTTCTATATTTTCACTTTCGCAAATATAAATCTAGTCAAAATGATGTAATAAACTGTAAAAAATAAAAAAAATGGAGTCACGACAACAAAAAGGTTTGGAACCACTGCATTAAACTAACAGGTTTACAGTTGCAAAGCCTACTATTTGAAAATTCAAATTAGATGCACTCAAACCAGACAGTGTGGGTGAATAATGCACAAGTTCATACAAACTTGATTTGTTCCCTCTTTGTATTTCAAAATTAACCAACTGTTGGATTTGTTTTGAGAAATCTGAGCTATTAGTTCTAATCTCTGCTGTCTGCCTAAAGCATTAAACCTATTACACTTTTTCTTTTTGCATCTGCTAAACAACTTTTGTGTCTTTCTCCCTTTATCTCTCCTCCTCCTGTCTTCCCTCTTCGCTGCCTGTCCTAAATGCACGATGTTTTTCTAGCATTTACAGTCACCCATCCTTTCTGTCTCTCTGTGCCTGCTGCTGTCTAGGGCGAATCCCCAGAGCCGTGGCCTCCATTAACCATCACCTGCTGAACTCCGATGATGTGGTCAGCTGCTGTCTGGATTTGGGTGCTCCCAGCATGTCATTCAGAATCAACGGGCAGCCTGTCCAGGGCATGTTTGAGGATTTCAACACAGAGGGCTTCTTTTTTCCTGTTGTCAGCTTCTCTGCAGGCGTCAAGTATGAATCACAACTGAGTGTGATAAGTCTTGATAGTGTTACATCTACTCATATTATATGAACGGCTTAGAAACCCATTCCTTTAGATTCATTTGTTTCTCCCTACTGAGTCAGTGTTATGTGCCAGTTACATTTTTAAAAAATATGTATTTGTCTCATTAATTGAGAGAAATGGTTAAATTCCTCTTTATCCAGTCTTGTATACTTTGTCCTTTAAGGATCCGCTTCCTGTTAGGTGGACGCCATGGAGATTTCAAGTTCCTTCCTCCCGCTGGTTACTCTCCATGCTATGAGGCTTTGCTGCCTAAGGAGAAAATGCGAGTAGAGCCAGTTAAAGAGTACAAGAGGGACCTGGAAGGCGTCCGTGATCTGCTGGGAACAACCGAATTTCTCTCTCAGGCATCTTTTATTCCCACTCCTGTGGACACTAGCCAGGTGAGATAACAGGAAGAAATTGGTTTAGTTGTTTAGTTTCAAAAAAGAAGGAAAAACAACAGAATACGAATTCCACAACACCCTTCTCAGTTCTCCTTGTGCCTCAGCAGTGAATAATTAGCAGGTCCAGCCAGTTCCAGACACGGAAAGCTCCCTATAATCTTTGAAAAAGAGAATAAAACTCTTTCAAGAGTTTTTTCCAATAGGCTTCAGATGAAGTGAAACTTGTCTGAAGCCCTTTGAAAGAATTTAACCTGTGATTTTATTGATCTTTGTTGAATCCAGTGTCTCCGTCATCTAATTTCTTTCTCCTCTTTGCTCTGCAGATTGTTCTTCCCCCTCATCTAGACAACATCCGGGACAAGTTGGCAGAGAACATACATGAGCTGTGGGGCATGAACAAGATTGAGCTGGGGTGGACCTACGGCAAAGTAGGCTTTACGCTATTTATTACCAAGACATGTTTATTTACTGAATACAACAAACCGTATTATGTTTCTGTCTCTGTTGTTTTATATTTAATACTATATGAAATATTGCCTTGTCAATTCCATTCACACTGCTTGCATCTGACCAAACTTTAATTTTAGGTCATCAAGATTTAGATTACACATTTTAGCTACAGTCAACTTAATGTGGTGGAGTGAGTGACCTAATAATCCTAGGAGCTATGTTGTTGGGGGGCGTCTAGCCCCTCGTTGGATCACCCAAGGTCTATTGGTCTTTGGTGAAGGGTCAGACAAAGGATGGTACAAAGACCCTGATGAATGATAAAATGGAGAGCTTGTGTACCTGGCTTTGAGGGTTACCAGGACCCCACCCTGGAGCAGGACCCATAGACGAGCCCCTTGTGGCAGGGACTTTGGCGGCCTAATCCACTGTCATTGAAACTAGCTTTTATGAGTTTGGCCATCACCTTACTGGCAGAGAAGGAGCTGGAACTGCTGGGGGAGGTTGAGCTTTCCGGAATAGAAATAGTCGTTCTATCTCCACACACGCCAACAGCATCAGCTTTGGAACCAAAGTCCTTAACAGGGACTGGACTTACTCCTTTTCTAAAGTTACTCCCCTACATTGGGGTTCACACCAGTAGACTAGAGGGTTGCTTTTCTGCACTTCGGTCGGGGAACAGATATTCACTTGTGTCACACAATGCAGTACCCACCGTTTTTTGATTCTCTTGGATGGGTACCTAATAGTGATTCACCTGGCAACTCTATTGTCCTCCTTGGTGACTTGAATGCTCATGCATGCCATAATAGTGTGACCTGGAGAGGTGCGGTTGGGGGGAACAGCCTGCGCAATCTGAACCTGAGAAGTGTTCAGTTATTAGACTTCTGCTGTTGTCGCAGTAGGAGTTGAGAGGAGAAGGTTGAGGTGGTTTGGGCATTGATATAGGATGCCCCTTGGACACCTCCCTAGGGAGGTGTGTTGGAAGTGTTCAGCTGGTAGGACAGCCGAGGACACGCTGGAGCGATTATATCTCTTGGCCGGCCTGGGAATGCCTTTGGATTCCCCCGCTGGAAGTGGCTGGAGAGAAGACCATGTTGACTTCACTACTGAGGGTCTTGCCACTGCAACCCAGACCCAGATGAAGTGGTTTGATGCCTGTTTACACTTTAACTAAAGAATGAAAAGGTTGACTCATCATTTGCATTAATGTTTTCAGAGTGCAGAGATTGCAGTACTTCATGACAGCAGTAGAGCTCTGCCGTCTGATACAAGAGTTAATGATGAAAAGATTTTAAAAGGATGACTTGACTGCTAGAATGTAGCCATGTGATTTTTTTAATATAGATGTACTATTTTCTTGATGAAATATGAAATTAGTGTAAATGAGAGATGACTCCTATACATACAAAGTCAGTCTTCAATGCTGTAATAAATCCCCATTTGGTGGATAAGGCTGAACTATTACTGTATGAGTGTGGAATAAAACCTTTAAAGGTGGGACATAAATTTCCACTAATAAATGTCAAAGAGTAAGACATTGTGTTCCACTATGTAACCAGCACAGAGGCTGGATAATCTGAGAAGTTGCCTCAAAAAGTGACCGTTTATAAATTAAATATTTGATTCGCCATGTCTTCATTTTTATCTCTGTGCCATTGTCAGTGTCCTGTTGGTGTGTCACTCTGATCACTGCAGAGGAGCCCATTCAAAGTCTGATCACACACATCACCACCTCTTTGTAACTGAAGCAGTCATCAATGAATCATTTATCACAGAGACTGTCGTTCAGCAGTGCATGTCTCTCCATCAAACGTATGACAATAATTAGAAGGATGAAACACAGAGGGAAGCACATGTCTATATCGTAGATGGATGTAATCTTATAGTTTTAAGGCTCAGACTCAGTGTGCATTGTGTAAACCTGCATTGCACCTTTGTATTTCGATTTCTGCGAGTGTATCAGTCATCTTTTCCTAATTCCTCTCACTGACAGAAAGCTGCACCCGTAACAGTTCGCTGTTCTCTCAGATGCTTCAGTGTTTCAATTTCACACAAGGACAAATCTGTTTCCACACAAGCAATAACAAAAAGACAGGAGTTCTGAGTGGATGAACTCTTATTAGATCTAAACTTCAAGAACAGATGAAGTTTTGTTTCAGCTTACATTGTTCACAGTGTTAAATGCGTGCAGCTGTGAAATGACATTGTTTCTGACCAATGTTTTCATGACAAACACAACAAAAAACAACAGCAGACTCAATTATTAGATCCAATTCTCCATCTCCAGTAGGCACAGTAAAGGAAGAAAGCACTAAAAACATTGTCTTCACTCAACAATCCATTTCTCAGTTTAACCCTGATCTAGGTTATGAGTTACTGGGAACAAACCATTTGTGATTCAAACCCAAGAAACTTGTTTTTGGCCTTTCTGAAGAAACTGGTGGAGCACAAGGACTTCTGCACACTAAGGCTTAACATTTCAGTCAAAAAATCTAATGAAATCAATTTAGATGTACAATATAAAACCCTACAGCACACAACACATTTTTATTTATTCTTATTTTTTTTAAAGTTTGAAATTAGATTTAGGTTGCATACCCCAGCATCATGTATCAACACCATCCAGTTGAGAAAGTATCTTAACACAAACTGCTCCCCGAGCACTACAACGTAGCTACCAACTGCTCCTCAGGGAGGGGCCAAAAGCAGAGAGTAAATTCTGTGTATGCACGTGTACATGTATGACTGTATGACAAAGTTAATTCTCATAATCATTATTTCCTCACTTGTGAACAAGATTGTGGTACTTGAACTCCTCCACTTGGTGCAGGATCTAATTCCTGACACGGAGAGGGAACTCTACCCTTTTCCGGCCGAGGACCATGAACTCAGATTTAGAGGTGCCGATTCTCATTCTGGCCAATTCACGTTTGTCTACAAACAGATTTAGTGAGAGCCGAAAGACACAGGATGATGACACTAACAGAACCACATCATCTGCAAAGAGATTGACCCAATCCTGAGTCACCAAACCTTAAACCCGCAAATTAAATTCTGTCCACAAAAGTTCTGAACAGAATCTGTGACAAAGGGCAGCCCTGGTGGAGTCCTGGTGAAATGGTTTTCCAAGTCCACAAAGCACATGTGGACTGGTTGGGCAAACTCCCATGGCCTCTCAAAGACCCTATTAAGGGTGTAGAGCTGGTCCCCAGTTAAATGACCAGGACCAAATCCACATTGCTCCTCCTCAAACTGAAGTCCAACTATCTGGCGGACCCTCCTATCCAGTATATCCATCATATAAACACTTAAAAAATATTTTTACTTACCCGTTAACCATGTTGTGCAAATCACCATTGAGAAATTCCATCTTTGATTGGCTTGAAAACAAACTGTAACAGAGAGTTTTGAGAGATAAAGATTATAGGTTCATCCAGGCTAATGTAACTCCACAATATAAATCTCTCAGAACTGGTACTCAGTTGTACAATTAAGGAATCATCTTGGATGAGCGGTGACCCTAAATCTAGTTGCCTCAACTAAGCTACCATGATAAACGTGACCGGTAGGACTGAGAACTATCACAGACAAGATATTCTGTAACCTTCTCCATTCCAGGTTCGTGATGACAACAAGAGGCAGCACCCTTGTCTTGTGGATTTCTCCAAGCTGCCAGAAACTGAGAGGAACTACAATGTGCAGATGTCGAGTGAAACGCTGAAGTAAGGCCAACAAGCTTGGAAAAAAATTAACCCAATTACCAATAGAGGAATTTTACTGCTGAATACAGCACAACAGAGTATTGGGGCCAAGACCAAAGCAGTGCTTGTAATGACTTGAATCTTCTGAGTGAGTTTTAGTATTGATTTTTTGGCAAATATTGGAATATATGTGCCAAACTCTGAGTCATCTCACTGTAAATACATAAGGCTTGATTTAATAATGCAACCAAGTTTTATACTCAGTGTTGCCTTGGTAAGCTGTTTGTCGATTACACTCTGCTGGGGGAATTAAATTCCATGTATTCTCAGTTATTACAGAGATCTATCAGTGTCTGATGTGCTATGATCGTGATGCAGATGTTAAGTGATAAGTAATGAATGCTTAATTATTAACATCAGTATTTCTCCTTCTGCTTCATTTTCCTTAGGACTCTGCTAGCACTGGGATGCCATGTTGCTCAGGCCAACGTAAATGCTGAGGATGATCTAAAGAAAATCAAACTACCAAAAGAGTATGACCTCACGCTGAATTAAACTTGGGGTGTTTGAAACCTGTGTTTTTGAAGTTGTTTGTATTATGAGTTGCTGAGCCTTAATTTTTTCCCCCCCGTGGTTGTTCTTTGTGTCTCTGCAGCTACGTAATGTCCAACGGTTATAAGCCTGCGCCACTAGAACTCTCTGATGTGAGGCTGAATGCAGGTCAAGAGCTTCTAGTTGATAAACTGGCCGAAAATGCACACAATGTGTGGGCCAAAGACAGAATCAAACAAGGATGGACCTATGGCATCCAGCAGGTAAAGTAATTTCCCTTCTCTATGTTTATCATTGAATCCTGTCAAATGACCATTTTTTTTTTTTTTTTTCACGAACCAGGATTTAAAGAGCAGACGTAATCCTCGACTGGTTCCATACGCTTTACTGGATGAACGCACCAAGAAATCTAACAGGGATAGTCTGAGAGAGGCCATCAGGACTATGGTTGGATATGGATATGACATTGACCCCCCAGATCAAGAGGGTGAGCCCCATTTGTGGTCAAGATAAACTCCCTAAATATTTTTTTTTAACTTCTCCGATAAGATCAATAAGTCTGTCTCTTTCTCCAAAGTTGTGCATGTGTTAGACTATCAGAGCATCGAAACCATCCGCTTCTTCCGCGTGGAGCAGACGTACGCGGTGAAAACAGGGAAGTGGTACTTTGAGTTTGAGGTGTTGATGGGCGGAGACATGCGAGTCGGCTGGGCCAGACCGGGCTGCAGACCTGACGTCGAGCTGGGATTGGACGATCAAGCCTTTGTTTTTGACGGATACAGGGTAAACTCCACCAGTGCTCTTTCTCTGGGCTCCACACTTGAAATGATTGTCAACAAGTATTTGGATTCATGAAATACTATTTAAAAGCCAAATTGCTTGACAACACATCCATTCTTTATTCAGGGTCGACGCATGCATGCAGGAAGCCGCTACTTTGGGCATCCATGGAAAAAAGGCGACGTGGTTGGTTGCATGATCAACATGGAGGATAAATCGATGATTTTTACCCTGAACGGAGAGCTGATGATCACCAGTAAAGGCTCTGAGCTTTGTTTCGCAGACTTCGAGACAGAAGACGGTGAGTTCCCTCCACTTCATTCCTATTTCATGCATTCCCATCACCAAGTCTCCAGAGGACTGTCTGCGTTTGTTAGATTCTGGAAGTAAAAGAAGTGCAAAAGACCTTTGTGCAAGTTTGGAAAGGTCCTGATGTTATTGATCTACTGCTCCATGAATTATCTACTGTATATGTTTATTGTTCTACACATTACTTTTAGATGTCGGTGTTTTCCAACAGCTAACACAGATTTTTTTTGGCTGCATTCATGCTGCAGGCAAATGTGGCCCAAATCCGATTTTTTGGGAGTCAAGTGACCAGATGTGGTCTGCTCAACACTCAAATCCGACCCATATCTATCTGATGTTTTCAAATCAGATTCAGGCTACTTTCATACATGGTCCTGAATCAGATACAGATTGGATCTTTTTCAATGCGACCTCAGTGTGAACGGTCAAGGTGGATTTAATGCGCATTTGATACGTTGACTTTATAGCAGCAGCTGTAGGAGTGAGTGCTGCGCTGAAAAAAAAAATCCACTGTTGGATCAATCCTTTTTCTGCACGAGAACATGGATTATCCTTATATTTGATACATGGATTATGTAAGTACAGTAGATGCACTGTCTCTGGCGCGCACTATGCACCTGCGTGTGTTTGGCGTGCGCTGATCTGATGTTGACATTAACAGTTGTCTGGTATTAAGAGTAGGCTTACCAATTCAATTCAATTTTATTTGTATTGCGCAATTTACAACAGTCATCTCAATGCGCTTATCAAAATATAAAATTCATATTAAGAAAGAAAAAACCCAACAAGAGCCACATGAACAAGCATTTAGCGACAGTGGAAAGGAACAACTCCCTTTTAACAGGAAGAAATCTCCAGCAGAACCAAGTTCAGAGGTGGCAGCCATCTGCCTCGACTGGTTGGGGTTAGTGAACAGAAGGACCAACAGAACAGGATAGAGAGATAGAACATCAGAGTGTCCCAGACTAGTTGAGCTGTGAACACAGATCAGGAACTGCCAACATCAGCTTCACGACACCTGAAATAGAGCAGAGAGAGAAGGCCAAGGAGAAGGCACTGACTACAGGAAAACATGATACAGTATTATCAAGTCAGCCTACCTTGGCCTTGGGCCTCACTCCCAGTGGCCTAGTCAACACTTATTGTAAAGGTGACGCATCTCTTCCCGTTTATTGGTAAGCTAACAGCAACTGCAAGGTCTGTAAATGCGACCGTTCACAGACGAACCCATGTCTGCTCTAGCGGTTAGGTTATGTAATGATACCACTAAAACAAACGTAAATATGTCATTTGTATGAGGAAAAAATAGGTTTTAATTGTCGGTTTCGAGTCAAGCACGGATATAAATACCTAATGTCTGTCAGACCTGCTGGTTTCAGTTTCACTCTGTTGGGTTTGGGTCAATTGAATAAGGTTCAATTGCTGTGTAATAACCCTGGAACTAAACATAACAACCCTCGAACAAACTGTTACTGTGAATGTTCATGTACATAAACATGTACTATTTCATTTAAATGTTCACCTGCACTACTCATCACTGCACTACTGCTCTATTATCTTATTATTATTATTATTATTATTATTATTATATTATCTTCTTATAGTTATCTTGTTATATTATTTAGTTTAGTTTTGCACATATTAGTCTAACTACTGTTTATATTTATGTTTATATTTTTTTTAGTTCATTGTTATTGTTTAATGTTTCCATTATTAGAGCAAGCACAGTTCACCAAGTCAAATTCCTCGTGTGTATAACATACATTACATGGCCAATAAAGTTGATTCTGATTCTGATCATAAATGGTCTGTGTTTAAATGCAAATCAATGCCACAAAAAGCCAAAACAAAGTATATGTGTCTCTTTTTCTTACTACTCATCCTTCTCTCCACCTGCTCATTCATTCTCTGGCTCTACTGCACAAAAACTTTCAGACAAAAGTGACAATGCGTATGTTGGTCACATTGGAGCCACAAATCGTTCACACTGGAGTCTGACACAGGTCACATTTTATATGGTAATGTGAACGAACAAACAAAAAATCTGATTTGAGCAAAAAATTGGAATTGAGCATTAAGGCTTGCAGTGTGAACGTAGCCTTAGTCTGTTGACCCCTCGAGCCTTTTTATATGCCTCCCTTTTTTTCAGGGTTCATCCCTGTCTGCAGTCTTGGCATGTCCCAGATCGGCCGCATGAACCTGGGCAAGGACGCCAACACCTTTAAATACTACACAATGTGTGGACTACAGGAAGGCTTTGAGCCATTTGCTGTCAATATGAACAGAGAGATCACTATGTGGTTCAGCAAGCGTTTGCCCACCTTTGTCAACATACCACGAGACCACCAGCATATCCAGGTAGAGATTGACTTTCAGTCATTTGCTGCTTTGCCCGTTGTTTGTCTCCATTGGATTTCTAATTTACATTGATGCACTTAGGTTTTTGATTAGGGGTGTCCCGATTTGATATTTATATTGTAAAACTGATATCAGCGGGGGGGGGGGGAAATTGCATCAGATACAAGCAGCACTTCTATCCAGCAGCTACCACCAAAGTTGTGGTTATTTTGCACTTTGAAAGTACAGTTTTTTTTGGTTGTTGTTTTTCTTTGGAGTTCTCTAATTTATTTTTGAATTTTTTTCAATTGTAGAATATTCTTTTATTTATGGTTGAAATTTCTGTAACCCATAAATACTGTATGTTCGTTTTCCTCATTCCTACTGTTGCAGACTGTTCTGAGTAATATCACTTGATCAAGCCTTTTCTAATATTCCACAATACAAAATAAGTAATACAAGTATGTATACTATAATCGCACTAATATATAATCTGATTGATATCAGTATCGGACAATACTAAGGCCGTGCTCCTAATTAAAATGCAGCTTTTTGAGTGTCAATGTGAATATTTTAATTATTAGTATGACCACCTGTTGTCATAATTAAGGTGTCTTGGTGGGACTTGGAGTTTGAACCAGTGGATTAAATGATAAATGTATCATGATGACATTGGTTCAAGCTTTTAGTAATCATAAATTCAATTAAGCGCTAAGGAAACACTGATTGCACCTGTTAGTGATTACAAATACTGCCTGACTAATGTTTAGGGATGTTTGATATTAGCTGGTAAAATGCAAAATAAAATTAGTTTTTTTGCCCATGTGCCGATAAACTTCCGATTTCCGATATTAACCGATACCAATATATGCATAGACCCCCTCCCCGATTATGATTTTAGGTCACATTATATTTATCTCCATGGAAATAACATCACTGGATGTATTCAATGAATAAACATCATCTGTGCAAAATAAGAATATTCAACTTTAGTAATGGAAAAAGTGCCATCTTAAATTTTTTATATTGTTTTTCAATTTTTGTTGAAAAACCAAAACCGATGTCGACCAAAATTACATTTTATGGCTAATATCAGGGGATAATGTCAGTCATCTGTAGGTAACTCCTAAAAGTGCACTAAGGGGTCCGGTCTCTCCTGGCTGCCTGTTTGGCATGGCCCTGGCCGTCTACTGGGCGTGGGCCTTTGCTCCTCCGCTTATCGTTTGGGGGTGGCGATTTGCAGTTAGCGCTGGTTTCTCGGCTCCTTGGGGCTTTCTCAGGTTTGTATGTAGGGGCAGTGGCTGCCTCCCTGCTTGGGATCTCAGGAGCGTCTGGGGGGCTGCTCGGTCGTTGGGGGTTGCCTGGGGCTCCTTGGCCCCCACTCTTTCTGCTGCCCTGGCTGCATCTTCGGGCCCGGGGTGGTGTTTGGGTTCACAGAACCGGTTCTTGCGCAAACATTGGTCAAGGACGCACTGGCACACCTTGGGCTGTGAGATAAACTCGTACTGGGCTTTACCTTAGACACGTTGATCCCAAATACCTGTTCTTGGTATTATCACTCACTCTTTCACTCTGTCCACAGCCATCACCATTATACCTAAGCTTCACGCTTATCACCAGATTGGCTGAACGAATTACACATCACAATAAACACAATATGCACGACTATAACATCACATCTCACTTTCCCTTTAAAACAGTCAACTCTTCCCCACCCTTTCCATTTCTTACCCTGACTCCCTCTTCCCTGTTTTCTTCCTCCTCACCAAGGTGTGACTGCCCTCTTTTTTTTAAATACTGTATCCTCCCTATAATAATTACACTTCCTTAGAAAGGGCTGGTGATGGTCACAATTATGCAATAAAATAAATACCTTTATATAATAAAACACGCATTGCTGTCTTTAAATGATTGCACTTCTTGTAGTGTTGACCTTTGACAGCATGTGCAGACAAAGTAAAAATAAAAAATAAAAAAATATTTCCATGTACCAGTATTCTACAACTTCTTAAAGAAATAAAGAAGTTGCTGGTTTAAAAAAACTGTCTTATTATTGAAGGGACATTTGTTTTACTTTTTTACTTAAGTACATTTAGTAGCATGCACTTTTTAACTTTTACTCAAGTAAAGAAGCAATTTCAATACTTATACTTTTACCAGAGTCATGTTTTATTCAAGAATCTATACTTTTACTGAAGCCTGGTACTTTTACTACCTCTGATTATGGATAAATGTCTGAATGCATGGTTACAGTTATTATTGCTTTATGGATTTCATGGTTTTCACATCCTCAGGTGACGAGGATTGATGGGACGGTGGACAGCCCTCCTTGCCTTAAAGTCACCCACAAGACGTACGGCACCCAGAACAGCAACAATGACATGGTCTACTGTAGACTCAGCATGCCTGTGGAGATGTACTCTGCAGACAAGATACTCGATGATTCTCTCAAAGCCAGGTGAGACATTTGATCGTCTCCAATGGCAAAGCTTTCAAAACTCCATCATATAAAGTTGCTGTTGGTTTTCTGTCTCTGCAGTCAGTCTTCAAACGAAGATGGAAGTGTGGACTATGGAAGCATCACGACTGTAAATCTGATTGAAACTCACAAACACACACTCTCCTTTTCAAACTGTTTTATCACATCACCAGTTCAGTCAGTGATGGTCACACATTGTCTTCTCATTGGTAGTTTTACCACTCAGTGAGAGTGTTTGCTGGACAGGACCCCGCCTCAGTGTGGGTGGGCTGGGTCACACCGGACTATCACTACTACAGCAAGAACTTCAGCCTTAGCAAAACACGCACTGTCACCGTCACCCTGGGAGACGAGAGAGGCCGCGTACACGAAAGGCAAGCACGCTACGACTTTATTATCACAGCTTGTTTTCTCTTATTACTTTTCTTTTACAGACTTTTACAGAAGCTATAAAATTGAAATATGTGATTTCATGCAGCCAGGCAGCTGTGAAGAAGCATCAATAACAGAAGACAAAATGTCCGTAAATTGAACTCCCTGGAGCTTAAGGATCCTTCACTAATTCAAATTTACTTTAAAAGGAAATATATATATATTTGCAAAAATATTGGAAGGAGGGACAAATCAAGTGTATTTTCAGAAATTTCTGCAAAGTTAAAATGATCCATCCCCCTCCCTCTCCGTTGCTCTCCTGCCCTGCCTCCAAAGTCCCTCCCCCAGAGGACGCTGATGTGTAAACCGCACAACAAAGACTGTCAGGTCACTTCATAAAGTTATCGTCTGCTACTTTCTATTAAAACAACACCAACCAGTAACGTTAGCATTAGTATCGGAACCAAGCTAACTTAGCCCGACTGCAACATCACAGTAATATAACATTCACTATGGAGTACTAGTGTACGATTACAAATCAAACAGGAGATATATACACATACCATCAGCGGGGAACCAACGCTGCTCCCTAATGGAAAGGAGTACACTCCTTACCTTGTCACATTCTTCTTCCTCACTAAAAGTCGCCAACTCTGCGTCAGTTTTGAGTCCTTCCAGATCACGGAGTTTCGTCCTCTTCTGAAAAGCCACTTTGATGTTGACTCTCGACGTGTCCCAGGCTCTGTCTAATTCTTTCATTTTAGCTTTTCTTTCTTCTTGCTTCCTCTTTCTACTTGTCGTCTTTGCCGTGTCAGCTGTTGATGCTAACGGAGGTATCGGCATGAGCTAGCTGAGGAGGAAAGGGGCGGGAGCTGTGATTGACAGCTGTCAGACAGTCTATCAAACACAATCCTGGCTCTGATTGGTTCTTTTTGCTCAGTCGGCAATTTGCAGTTTTTTTTAATGCCGTCTTTACATAGTGACAGTTTTAGCAAATAAAGTCACTTTTATAAGAGTCACCTATTGCACCTTTAATCAAGATGAATTAATCAAAGTCTTTTTTTAATCGAATCTTACCGCTAATATATAAAAAATATCAACACATCCTACTCCACAAGCCTTTTGATTTCTGTAATTTATTTTGTTTTTATTTAAGTTTTGAAAGCAGTATTTAGAGTCATTCATGCAAATTGTTAGAGTAATTTGTAATATCACTAAAGATGAATTAGTGGATAAATCTGAACTATTAATAGCTGATGTGGAATAATTTCATTTTTGCCCTCATTTAGTATTCAGGACGCTAAAGAAGGAGCAGAGGGTCTGTGTGTCACACAATTAATATGAATCAAAGTCAACGCAGACCAATTATTTAAATACATGTTAAAAAAAAGAAATTTTTTTTTTCTTAAATACTACAATCTTTCCAACTTCCTGTGCTTTTGCTGCAGTGTTCAGAGGAGTAACTGCTACATGGTGTGTGGAGCAGACGCGGTCGGACCAACCTCCTCCAGCCGCTCCAGCTCAGACCTGGAGGTTGGATGTCTGATTGACTTGGCCACTGGCATCATGTCCTTCACTGCCAATGGCAAAGAGCTGCCCACCACCTATCAGGTAATCAGCAGCAGGAGAGAGGGATGAGGGCAGAGTAGATCATTAGCTCCAGTGTTAACAGGACAGCCTCTTTGGCTTCTGTTTTGAATACAGGAGGACATTTAAAACGTGTTTTTCCCCTTGGCTGTGGAGCTCTCTTTTCTTTTCTGTATTCAAATCAAACAGAGTTGAATTTTGGATACCTTCTCCTTGGACTCAGCAGTTTTCTTATTATTATTCCCCAAATATGCCAAAAAAGGCTTGTTTTATATCACTCAGTCTCATTCTCATGCTATTACTTTGGTTCCTTTTTCGTTAGTTTACAACAGGGAACGCTATTTTTTATCAAAGCAGGGGCCACAATAATATGATTGTGTGATTCCATGGGGCCGCATCATGGAATATTGTCAATATGATTTTGTTGACATTGTGTATGTTCTTTGAGTCATTTTGTGAATTTTTTTCTTGTTATTTTGTATTTTTTGGAACCATTTTATGTATTTTTGTTGACCTTTGCTGCATTTTCCTGTAATTTTTGTTAGTTTTTAAGAGTTGTTTGTGTTGTTTTTAGAGTTAATTTGTGTGTTTTTGTTTTCATTTTGTGTATTTCAGTGTGTGTTTTGTCATTTTGTGTATTTTTGTGTCATTATGTTGATATTGTTCAATACAACTTTATTTATATAGTGCCAAATACAACATTAAGTCATCTCATAGCAGTGCAGTCACCAACATATAGAGGTATGATGACAAATCCCCATATTGACATATATTAGTTTGCTGTCATTTTGTGCATTTTTGCAGGAATTTAGTGTACTTTTGGAGTCATTTTATGTGTTTTTCTTTCTGTTTTGTGTATTTTTGGGGGGTGCAGAAATGGGATCTGCAGAGATCATGTTGGGAAACAGTACAGCAAATCTCCTGTCTTTGTTCCCAGAGTTAAAGCAGTAATCTGCTTAGTAATGTTTGTCTCACCTCACCATTCTTGCGTTTTCAATGCATCACCCTGACAACTTGATGCACTCAATTTCCTTTAAGTTCCTTTTACAGCTTGGCTGAGGTTTCAATTGAATGCGTCTTAAGAGGATGCCCTCAGAGGAAATCGAAAGTTTTCTGTCCTGATGAAAAGCTGCTTGTCCGATTATGTCATCAATCCTTCAGTTGTTTGTCATTCCTTTTTGTATTTAGCCTCAGTTATCGACATGCTCCATCAATGTAGAGTGAAACGTAAAACAATTCAGGATCCTATTGAAACCCTGGGTTCATCTCTCAATGCAAGTTCACAAATTCCAAAGCAGGCTGAGTTCTAGATGAACATTAGGGATCCGTTTTGTGGATAATAAGAACATTTTTGTGTTGTTTTTTTTTTTTTTTTTAAGGTGGAGCCAAACACCAAGCTCTTCCCTGCTGTATTTGTGCGTCCCACCAGTTCAAACCTCTTCCAATTTGAGTTTGTCAGAACCAAGGTTTGTGTCTTTTTTTCCACACTAACATCACACACATTTCACACGATTTGGCTAATTTCTATATCTTACACTCTATGCTTGCACGTCTGAAATTTGAAACTAGTCTTAAGAATAAATTAAAGAACAAAAGTTAGAAATTATGTGTTAATATTTACAGCTTTATATGATATCCTTTAAAAGCCTGTGTATCATCCTTATAATAATATCCCGTTAGGATTAAAAGCTACTCATACATTCTTTATTTATGAATTTGTTTTGATATTAAATTCTCCTTGCTTTGAAGCTTCTCTTCACCGCAGGGTTGGGATCAAATATAATTGTAATTGTGTAATTGATAATCAATTACATTAATGGTGGAATTACAATTTTAAAAATCTGTTGCTGTCGTAATCATGATTAAATTGTTGTTGAGTTCAAATAGTTGACTTTGTAATTTCAATTGCCATGAAAATTCTGCAGTAAATTGTCGATTATAATTTAACGCAAAACTGGGAAACAATGTTACAGTTCTATGTACAATTCTACACATGTAGCTAACAAATATTAAAATGTTTCATATCAAGCTTTCCCACATTTTACCATAAGGCTCAGACTTTCACACCAAAAAATATTAATACCAATATTTTCATTAATTAGGAAGCCCAACAACATAATAAGAAAGAGATAAATTACATGATAGATATTTGTTTTTAGTGTATTTCACAGCTGATTTAGCACCAGTTATAATAAGAGATGCTAACAGAAAGCTAACACAAAAGGAAGTTTAACTTTTATTAGGTTATTTATTCATTTATTAAACTTCAGTAATTGAGAACATAACTGTAATAGATTTTCTGAGGATAAAAAAAATAATTGTTATTGTAATTGGGAGAAAAGGCTGGTAATCATATTTGAACATGGGTAATTGAAAATGTATTTGTATCTGAAAAATGTAATTGAGCCCATCCCTTCTTCACCGTCCTCCCAGGACTCAATGCCGTTCTCCTCGGCAGTTTTTAAAAGTGAGCACAGAAATCCGGTGCCGCAGTGTCCGCCGCGCCTGGACGTGCAGACCATCGTAGCGGTGCTGTGGAGCAGGATGCCCAACACCGTCCTCAGTGTGGAGACGGCCAGGGTCAGCGAGCGCCACGGCTGGGTGGTGCAGTGCCTGGAGCCTCTGCAGATGTTGGCCGTCCATATACCGGAGGAGAACAGGTGACAGGAGGAAGTTGTTTACAGCACACTTTTTTTGGTTTCATTACTGCCCTTGAGCAGGATCTTCACTAGAACCATAAAATCTCGGAAAATTATGATTTTTTTTGTTACAAACACCAAAGACGCGGAGAGAGGGACTCTTTGAACTCGTGATGTTGCATGTACTTACTAAAATATTTTTAACTTAGAGACCATTCCCTCCATAGTTTATGGAGTATGTAGAAAAGCTCCCACTGCACACCTTTGAAGGTCCCATGTCATGCTATTTTTCATCCATCTCTACGACCACAATGGCTAGTTAATACTCACTATACCTTTCTGTTCACAATTCTCTTAATCCAAACCTACTCACCACAGATTGCATAGTCCACAGGTAATAGTTAATATAGGAGGGGCGGAGCCAACAGTGATGGTTCATGATGTTAGAAGCCACCAAAACGTCACAAACCTGCATTCTCAGGAAATAGCAAAATGCGATTGTAATAGCTGGGTTTCACCCATAGAGGGCAGTCTCTTACATTTTTATAACAATCCATCCATCCATTTTTAGGGCGTCTGCTGGTTCTTAACGGAGGAGTAATCATTTGAAAAATGGGGCTCGTACAGGGTAATGGGCCTTATTTACTGTATATATTGGTATGTGCCAATGATTCGGTACCACCAACCGTCGTAATATTTGGCTCACAAATAAATGAGAAATCAACTTAATTTTTTTTTTCTTTTGGGGTCTCAAATCGAAAATCGGGCTCCTAGTGTCAATGCGTACACATCCATAGAATATACCTACCACATTTCATCCGTTCACGGATAACAGAGGAGTAGCGATTTTAACTAGTGTACACAACAAGAAGAACAACAACTGAGTGGCGTTTAGAGTCTGATAGCCCGGCCTAAAAGTGGTTTATGGGGTTTAATTACTCTTGAAGTCACTGACTTTCAATGACAAAGTAATAGCAATATTGATTACATTAAAATATGTATTATGACAACTACTACACAGGATTATCATTTAATTTCTTAGAAAGCTTTCTCGAAGAAGTAAAGGTGTTACATGTGAATGATCAATAGAAAAAACTGTATTTAAAGTTGGCCAAAAATCAATTAAATGCAATCTATTAAAATGAAAACCTTTGTAGGGATCCAGACATTGATTTGAGTCCAATGTCTTTGATTTTACCTTCTACGGCAACATTAGATTTACAGAAAGCTTACAGATGTGTCCCTGCTTTTTTTTCCAGATGTTTGGACATCCTGGAGTTGTCAGAGACCCAAGATCTGAGAAAGTTTCACTACCACACACTGAAGCTGTACTGCTCCCTTTGTGCGCTGGGAAACACTAGAGTTGCACACGCCCTCTGCAGCCATCTGGACCAATCACAGCTCCTCTACTGTATCGACAACCAATACCTCTCTGGCATGTTGAGGGAGGGCTTCTATAACGTTCTCATCAGGTGTGTTCAATCCTCTCCTTTATCATGACTAAGGTACTACAACATGCTGCTTCATGTCTTCCCCTTCTTCTTCTTCTTTCTTGGTTATTGGCGTGTTGCAACCAACTTGAATAGTTTTATATCGCCACCTACTGTACATGTTTTATTTCATTACTTTTCATGTCTTCTCCTTATTTTTGGACAGTCTATAAAAGTGGTTCCCAAACTGGGGGGCGTGACATCATGACTTTGACCTGAAATATTATTTTTATTGTAAAAATATGTGATTGCACAATTCCTGGTGGCAAGACATACTACCTTTACGGCAGCCCAATGCAAACTAATGCTAGATTATGACCAGCCCTGTGGCTGCACACGGTTGTCTAAAAATTCACTTTTCTCAAACTTATATCAGGGTGGAACCAGCAAAAAAAAAAGGCAGAGAAGATCTTTGTCTGAGGAACGGAGCAACTCCATGCAGTGACAGCTCAGCAGCAACACACAGCAATCACTGTCGTTGTGGCAACAGGCACGCGCACACACTCACAACCCAGCACTCCATCAGGCAGCACACACACAAAGATCTATCCATCCATCCATCCATCCATTTTCAGAGCCGCTTTGTCAGCAAACAACCACATCACACACATTTCCAGACTCCCTTCCATATTAGTCCCACATCATTCATTTATTTTACTTGTCTCTCTTCTTCATACTGTTCACATGGGACTATATGTGTGAAAGCACCCTTAGTGTCACTGTTGTATTAGGATTTTTCAGTGATCGGTTGCTACCATCTTGGGAGAGCAAAGGTGCACATGTAGCTGTGGGGTGGGGCAGGCGGCGGGATGCAGAGTTTTTATGACAGTGACAAAACCAAAAGTGACTTTTAGGGGGAGCGCTAAGCACAAGTTACTTAGTTCTGCTTTAAAATGTTTTCAGAACTTTCAAAGGTGGAGAATCAGCAGAGATATTTAGCCTCAGTGTGCTTCAGGTTTTTTTCATTGTAAGTTCGAAATGCATCTTGGGAAACTTGGAAGTATCCTTCAGTGGGAACGGTCTTCATCCTAATCATACTAATAGTATATAGTAGACAGTATATACTAGGGCTGCTCGATTATAGAAATGATAATCGCGATTATTTTAGTCATAATTGAAATCACGATTATCATTATTTGTCAACCAAAAAGAAAACAAAAACAAAATATATTCTTTAAACATAAATAAAATCCTTCAAACACTAAAATCAAGTATGTTCACATTTTGGACAAAACATTGCTGTGTTTTTCCTGCCATGTTTCAAGATCCCTAGCGAAAACTTTCCTTGACTTAGCCTGCAGGCTAGCTTTAGCTTTGAGAGGGGCGGGGCGGAGGGGAGGAGCTTGCATGTGTGTGGATTAAACAACTCAAAGTTAGTATTAATAACGTGTGTGCCAAGCTTTATTATTTGTAGATGTTCAAAACAGTGGGTTTGTTTTATTTAGCAAATAAAACATGTAAAAAAATGTTATATATAATTAGTTTTTTTCTCGTTTATATTATTTTGTAATCGTTGGGTGTAATAATCGAGATTGTAATCGAATTTCGATTAATTGAGCAGCCCTAGTATATACTCATTGAGATTGTAGTGCATAATACCTTAGTGTGCCGTTTCCAACTCAGCCATTGTATGTAGTACTTGGTATTTCTGCCATTCTTGTGTAGTTTGCATGTTCTCATCTTTGCATAGTTTATTCCTCTTGAAGACCACAAACCAACACGTAATACTCGTAGTCGACACCCCCAACCCTGTACAGGAAGAAGCAGGTCCAGTAGAATGATAAAACACACGAGCCATTGATCTATAATGAGGTGGTGCAGAGTTCTTACAGATGGATAGGTCCAACATTTTAACCAGTTTCTGCTCCTTCGTTAACAAAATATCACAGCAATATAATTCTTTACATACACAGTCTCTGTGTATCACAGCAGTGAGTCAGGTAAACTGCTGTGTAAACACTCCTGTAACATCCCACTGTGCTGTTGTAATTGCTGTAGAGGTTTTATTAATGAGCTATTTGAGGCTATATTTAAACCAGGATGTGAACCACTGAGTGCAGGTACCTGTCGGTGTCTCCAGAGTCCAACAGGGATTTCATTCATGCTTTGTGTTGCCAGCGTCCATCTTGAGACGGCGAAGGAGGCTCGTCTAATGATGAACAATGAGTTCATCATCCCTGTGACCGACGAGACTCGCTCCATCAAACTGTTCCCAGACGAGTCCAAGAAACACTCGTTGCCCGGCGTTGGCCTGAGCACCTCGCTCACACCGAACGTCAACTTCTCTCCTGTCAACATCATTGGCACCAAGCGCCACCAGTTCCTCCACAGTCCCCAGATCCCACTGGGAGTCCTGAAGGAGAAAGCCATCAGCATGCTGACGGAGGCCGTGCAGGGGGGGGGGCATTCACATCAGAGACCCAGTGGGTGGCAGCTTGGAGTACCAGTTTGTTCCCATTCTGAAGCTCATTGGAACGCTGCTGATAATGGGAGTCCTGACCAGCGAGGAGGTGAGACTGATCCTGCTCCTGATCGATCCCAACGTGTTCGGTGAGGCCAACGACAAGGAGGAGGTGAAGGGTGACGAAGTGACCGCAGCGGGGGAGAAAGAGGAAGTTAGCAAGAATGAGGAGAAGGCCGTGGAGGCAGGAGAGGAGGAGACAAAGGAGGGAAAGGTGGCGGTTAAAGGCCTGCTGGAGAAGTCTCTGCCTGAGTCCGTCAAACATCAGGTGATCATTCAACCTTTTGCTAACACTATTACAAACAAAAATACATATTTAGATAAAGACTAAAGAGTGAAACTCTAATGCAGTGTTTTTCAACCTTGTGGTCGCTTGGAAATAAAACGGGGTCATCTGAAATGTCTAGTAAAATATAAAAAAATAATGATTAAAATGAAAGTTTTATATACAGTATATATATTTTTAATTTATTTATTTTGTATTATTTTGCACAGTTAAAAAAAAAAAAAACAATTCATAATTCAAGGATTGAAGGACTTTTGTCATTATGTGTATGAATATGTATAACATCACCAAGTTCCCCGTTAAGCCCTTAAAGAATAGAGTAAAATATCAATATTATAAAATAATTAAAATAGAAAAACTCCAGTAATGTAGATAGAATATATACAAAATAATACAAATATACAATGATATACAAAGCAATAGTGACAATAATATCACAGAATAAGATATAGAGTGCAGGAAGGGGCAGAATGATCAAAGAGCTTAAATAATTATTGTTCTTTTTCAAATTAAAACACCACATACATTCTCTGGCAACTGTATTATAAACTTTCACTCTTTCAAATTTAAATCTAGTTCAAATAAAATGCAGTGTGAAAATAACTGAACTGTGCATATTGTCACTTTGTATAACAAACATGATTAAAAAAAATAATTTGCAGAAAGGAAGTCTCTGGGATCGCCAACAGTTTGTGATATAATTATGGGGTCACAACAAGAAAAAGGTTGGGAATCACTGATATAATGCTTATGATGATAATGTGGAGCTGTAACTAAATGTTAAAGTTTAGTCAAGATGGACTTGAACATGTCATCCTACTCATGCTCAAAATGATTTTAATCACAATGATCTCTCAGACTTTAAACTGAATATATTATTACACTTCCAGATAACGACAGCATTTGTTGATCATTGAAGTGTAACGATGTGTGTTTCCAGATGTGCGAGCTGCTGCACTACTTCTGCGACTGTGAGCTGACGCACCGCATCGAGTCCATCGTCTCTTTCTCTGACTCCTTCGTCTCCAAGCTGCAATTCAACCAGAAGTTCCGCTACAACGAGCTCATGCAGGCGTTTAATATGTCGGCCGCCGTCACCGCCAAGAAGACCAAAGAGTTTCGCTCACCACCGCATGAGCAGGTACGAGACGCAACAAGACGATATGTTTTTAGGTCACTGAGGTCACAAGACACTGGAAGGGGGTTGCCAGCTGCCTTCAATAAACTATGAATATTTTTTGAACAATTTGAGCCCATTTTTGCTTATTTTTACCCTTTTTATTTAACTACACCTAACTTGCCATATTGTAATCTATTTTCATCCCTTTTTCTTGCCACATTACTCCCATTTCTGCCACTTCTCCATAAAAATGTTTTGCTATATCTGGACATTTTTTCCACTTTCAAGACATTTTCAGCACTTACAAACCCTTTCCACCACTTTTCCCACCTAATGTCCCATATGGTCACTCATTATTGTCACTTTTAACCTCTTTTCACCATATTTGATGCTTATTTTTGTCAAAATAATTCACCATTTGTCATGCCTATTATTTGCCAGTTAAAACCAGATGTTCCTACTTTTTAAATTGCATTACTGCAACCCTCCCTTCCCTAATTTCTGCCACTTTGAAGCCAATATTGACACTTATTTTTACCTTATTTTCTGTCTATTTTTGGCCAATCTTAATTTGCAACTTTTAACTGATTTCTTTGGTTTTTAAAATTCCTTTTCACCACCTTTTCCACCATTTTTGGTCATTTTTAACCCATTTTATTTCTGATTAAAACAAGGATTTAGATCTTTAAGATGACTATATACTATGGTGCCAATAATAAGAAACTTCCTATTAATCAGTTAAATAATGTGTTTATCACAGATTCATGGAACAATGGACCATCATTTTGCTAACTTTATGGATGGGCCCCAAAAAGCTTTTCCTTTTATTCCTCCCTATAGATGGTCGTGTCTTCACGTGACTGTAATTTAAATGTTTGTCTTCAACCATGTTCAGATACAGTGGGGATTCCCAGTCTCTGGAACCTGTATTTTGGGATTCGTAGGCTAAAAAGGTTGAGAACCACTGACTTAGAAAAAATTCAATGTATGGTTGGAATCAGTGATGTGCCGTGACCACTAGGGTTGGGTAGGCACGTTGCAAATCAAGACCACCAATGATAATTTCATATGTTTCTGTTGGCAATTGTTAATTCAATTCAAATCAACTTTATTTGTATAAAGCAATTTCCAACAAAGTCATCTCAATGCGCTTATCAAAATATAAAATTCATAATAAGAAAGAAAAAACCCAACAAGATCCACATGAACAAGTATTTAGCCATCTAACAAAATCAATATCGTAAAACACCATTAAAGAAACATAAACATTATTCAATATAGCCTCCATACTCTCCCAACAAGATATATCTCATGACACGGCAGCACATCGAGAAAATGACAACAACAACTCGGAACAGCCTCAGTGAGGCACATCCACAAAACCAATCCTTCCTTTTGTACCATTCACTGTGAAAAGTATGAAACATTCTCTGACTTTACCTTTGCTGAAGCTCTGGTAGCTCAGGTGTTGGTCTCCCATCTTTTAAAAGCTGTCATTTTTCCTCAAAAAAAAGTTTCTCTATCATCTCTAGCGCTGTCATTATGCCTGTAGTGTTATCCCACCCACTAGCGAGAGGACGTAGCAGCAGCGGTCACATGGCATCTATTCACTAATGTACTGTGAACTTACGTATAGCATTTAGCATAGCACGGTTACCTCCAAAGGCAGCTCTCTACGCTAGACTGTGCAGCTGTTCCAGGAAATAGCGCTGTTTAGTAATTTGGGCTATGAAACGCACAAAATGCAGACACTTTCAAACTTGTAGGTACTGTAGGCTACTGGAAATTTATAATTATATTATAATTAAAACAAATAATCAAAATATCAATTCACCCTTGGGTAGGCACTGCCTACCTTGCCTACCCTGACGGCACGTCACTGGTTGGAATCATATGTGAATGTGAATCTTGCCTAAATTTAGTTTGGAGCCAGACGGAGGATTACGTTGCACTGCATGTGGTAGACTTGTGAAAGATTATTTACAGCTCGATCCACATTGTGACACGGCAATAATATCATTTTTATTGGCTCATGTTCAAATTCTTTTTTGGATCAATGTAAGCTGTCAAGAATTAGAGGTTAAGTGTTGTCAAACCACAGAAACTTGGACAGATGATGCTTGTCTACGCATTGTTTGAGCAGAGTGAGCTGAATGTTTAGTTCTGGTTTTATTTGAGCTTCAAATGCTTGAAGGGCTTGAGCTGTGAGCTGCATTCCATCATCATCATCATCATTATCATCATCATCGTGTTCCTCCAAGGATTTATTCAAACTCTCAGACAGAAATAGAGCTGCTGGGATCTGCATTCACATACAGCTACAGCTAAAAAAACATAGAAAATTGTGGAAAAGTTCACATTTTTTGTGAATGATTTCAGAAAGTTAAACCATTCCATTCCATTACATGTCAGTTGTGCCACAAATTGATCACCTTAATGCCTCATCACAAGTAATTTATGGGGAAAAAAGGAGAATTCAACCAATGACAGCATAGAAATCAGCATACCATTCAAAAGCCTGACTTTTGTGTTTAAAACGCCCTTTTTATTTTTAATCTTATGGAATGTTAGTTGTGAGTTCACATGATCTATAAGTAATAAACATCAAAATCATACAAAATCCAGGCTTCACATATTAAACTCTGTGCTCCCACACATAAAACAAGCAATGACAGATCCATTGTGCATGGTCTTACCTTATTTGTCTTTTACTGTGTTAAGGTGTTTTTGCCTTTTACAAATATTTCTTTAATCATTGACCTTTAAAGTCTCCTGTGGACAGGAATAAGATTTTTTTCTTTCTGCACTTATTGCAGTACATCTTTTTAATTATTATTTTTTTTTTAATACCCCAATCTCCCAATCTTTAATAGAATGAAAATTGACGTGGATGGATAAAATCTCATTGTTTTAATCATATTTTTTTATTTAGAGGCTATTTAATTTGTATTGTTATTTTGAAAAAGTGAGCCCTTTAAACAGGAAATCATCTGAGTTGTGAGTGCTTCGATGTAAAGAGCTTCAATGTAAAAAACAAGGCGTTTTCCATTTTTTCATATTGGTTTTGGAAACAAATCAAATGAGTGTTTTTTTTTTTTTTTTTTTTTTTTCATGTTTTTGTTAAATAATGAAAAACGAATGAACGAATGATACACGGATTCCTGACCTTTACCCACAATTCTGACTATTAAAGAGTAAAGACTCCTGTGTGAGTGTTCGCTCTTTTTAAAAACTTTAAAAACTCTAGCTTTGTTCTGCTTTGTTTTTTGGGCAGATCAACATCCTGTTGAACTTCACAGCAGGCGAGGACTGCCCCTGTCCAGAGGAGATCCAGGAGGATCTCAATTCATTTCATGATGAACTGCGGCTGCATTGTGGTAAATGCTATGTACAATCCAATGCATTATTTATTATCGATACACTCCCGCCAGATATCGATTTTTTTTTTTTTCTTCTCCATAAAACAAGTTCATTCTGCTTGTTAAGCAGCACTGGTATGTGTCCAATACTAGCACTGAAATTAGTATTTTCTGCATTCATTTTGCTTTATAACATTGTACAATACAATAACATTTATCACACTTTATAAGTGCATGCCAATATACAGATATTCAAAAGAGTATTGCACAAATAATTACACAAAAAATATATACCAGAACATCATCTTGTTAGGATAGCAAATCCAACATGGGACTCCATCTTTTAAGGAACAGCTCTTTCTGAAGCCTCAGAGAATCGGTAATTTATTCCATCCGATAAATTTCTTTTACTTTCTCAATCCAATTAGAATAAGTATTGTAGGTGAGTCAGACTGATGGTGATACATTTGAGTGCAGCTGTCAGCAAAATTCTTAGCAGATATGTTCTGTTACAGTATTTCCTACAAACCCGTCAGGAATTGTCCCTAAAATGGCCGTCTGTGGCTCTTCAGCAAATGGTTGCCTGAATGCTGTGTTGAGGGCAGTGAAAACATGATTCCAAAAGGGTCCAATTTTTGGACAAGCCCAGAAAATATGAGTATGACTCCCAAGATCAGTACCATCATTTTGCCAACAAGTATCAGGATTTACCGGATTCTTTTTTGAAGTTATTTTTGTGTCCTGAGGATTTTGTTAATACTTTACATTTAAACTCTCTCCATGAACTGGAGTTGGTCACCAGCAGTGGGTGTGCACTGTAGCTGTTCCCACTCAATGTTCTTGAAACCAAAATACATCGCTTAGGGGCGCTGCCATCTTGCAAATTTGATGCCATTTGGAGCATTCATTTAATTGTATAGTTTGTAATGATTTAAAGTGAATTTGCACAAACATCATTAACAATATTTTGGTGAAGCATTATTTTGTATCAGTCTTCCCTTAAAGACGTAAAGATAAAACAAAGACGTTGGACTAGTTGTGGTCGGTGTGTGTTAAAAAGAGCCACTGTGCAGTATACACTGTGTTTTACTTGGCTGTCATTCATGTGAAATTGATGGGCAATGTTTTGTAATTCCTGTGAAATGGATTCAGTGCAGTCAATAAATTCTGAATTTTTTCAGTGACGCAGATATCGTAATGTATCGCGGATGAAATTTTCCGCGATTTATCGATTATCGCAAAATCGCTGTATTGTGATAATATTGTTATTATGGGCAAAAATATCGCAATGTATCGCATCGTGAGGTACCTTTCAATACCAGCCCTAATTATTATTTTTATTATTAATATTACTATGTACACACAGATAATCACAAGTGTTTCTTCATCATATTGAATTCAAAGAATTGCTCGCATTGCTGGATTTAAATCTAGATAAACTTCAATGGTCTGGAGTTCTTCTCCACCCCTCACAGAGCGACACTGTTCCGCATGGAGCTGTCAATCAATGTTCACTGAGGGATATAAGAGGAGGAAACCTTCTGTGTAGTTTTACCGCCGTTGGCAACCAAGGCACGGAGCATTGCCGCCCAACCTGTCCGTCCTTCCATCTTTTATAGGAGGGGCGGGGCCAGTAGCGGAAAAAAAATCAGAGCCGGACCGGGGGCGGGACAAATGACCGGGCCCTTTAAACCCAAATAATAAAGCTCATAATAACATCATTTTACAACATACACATGCCCGCAACAGTGGGGCTTATAAGCTTCAACACCACTGAGAGCGATTATGTCATTTTGAAGTCCATCAAACGGACATGAAGTATAACAAAACAAGAGAACAGCAAAAACATTAGGATGGTCACTAACACAAATTCAAAGCATTTCAGCACCACGGATAGCGACCACATCATTTTGACACCCACTTTAACCATTTCATCTCAGAGCCTGTATCTGTAGCTATAAAGTTTAGTAAAACTGGCACAGCGGCCCACATGTTCACAAACACTATTTCAATATGAAGTACTATAGACCTACTCACCATTATATGAAGGGCATACGACGAGACTTGCGCTCAGCGAACTCGCCCACGATGCTCTGTATGTCCGTTTTCTTTGCTCTCTCATTCTCTATGGACAACATGGCAAGTCCACTCAGTCTCTCCTGTCCCACTGTGCTCCTCAGCTGGTTTTTAATGAGTTTCAACTTGTGCAGAAACCATGTTGTTTACATATGTGACGCTTGAAAAACTGAAAAATAGCAATGAATGAACCGCTGTGAAGGCTCGTAAATAGTTTGTGGTATGTAGAAAGCTTGTCACCTGAGGACGCAGCCACTTATTTAAGGAAACTCACTTTGAGTACAGGTGAATGATTGCAGGACCCATGCAGCATTCCTGAAAACGATGTGCGCTCCTGGCCCGATGTTCAATGGCCAGACATGTATTCATATCTGATAGAAAAACCCTGTGTACAGTATAAACAAAAGAAAATCGAAAAGCATTAAGTCTCTAGATTTTATAACTTCTTGTTATGAACGGGCAGGTAGGACAGCTGCTGTACTCCTGTTAACAAAGGTTTCCATGTATTTCTGCGTATTCTGATCAGTTTCAAAGGATGAGTTTCCATCTCTACCATAAGTCTCCTTCTCACTGTCCCACGTCTGCATATCAGTCCATTTACAGCTTTTTATGGTCACTTTTCACTGGATCTAGACTGAGACAGCGCTCTGTCCGCTCCTGTGCACCATCGCCTCAGCAGTCCTCCGGTTGTTTTGCAGCAAGCCTGCGCGTGCATGCACCTTATTTAGTATGCATACGTCACACACGCATGATGGGTGACTGCCTATACTCTGGGCGCCTCTGGACACCAGTCATGGAGGGCCCACCTTCTCCAGCTCCCCGAGCCGTGGTCGAGGCCCGGCTCCCTTATTCCCTGGGCGTGGCCAACAATGACGGCTAGTGGCGTCACTGATCTGATCTCAGCCAATAGCAATTTTCTATTGCAATATAATGCGTTCAACCCATAGAGGGCAATCACTGACATATGACAACTAAAAACACTAAAATGAAATACTTTGACTAAAATGTGAAGAGTGAGACTAGGATCAATAAACTACATTACTTCATACCTAATCATATATTAATTCAGCAGAAAAAAGTAATTTTAGGGTGTACTTACACTTTAAGAGCTAATGTTTTCAATCAGTACAGCAGCTGCTCTGATGCTCCATCTATTACTAATTTATTTTTAATAGACAATGGTTATTCCTTAACGTTATACATTTAAAGTTTTGATGAGGATTCCTCAGACAAACAAGTTCTTTTCAAGAGGAAAACTGAACTTTTTTTGATTGCAGTTTAATTTGCTACACAGCAGACACTGATCGATACGTAATCCGTTAACTCACATGATGCTCCAAAGCGATTTCTCTTCACTCTGAGACGAGTTAAAGTAATGCATTAATCTGAGCGTTTGACACTCGCAGGAATCCCAGTGGAGGAGGAAGAGGAGGAGCAGGACACTTCCATTAAAGGCCGTCTGCTTGCTTTGCTCTACAAGATCAAAGGCCCACCTCAGAAGACCGAGCAGGAGCCTGCAGAGACCGAACAAGCAGCCCCGAGTAAGACTTACTACAGCTCGCGCTCATCAGGACTCTAATCTGAACTTTATAACTCCTAAAGTTATCAATGAATTTAGATTAACAAGGCGATCATCAAACATCATTGGAATGTAGTGTTTGATTTAGTTTCAGTCAGAACTGAACATATTAATTAACTCATGCTGTATCTGAAAAGCAACAATTATTTAAAAAAAATGCTTTGCTAGACAAAGAAAGATCACAACCTGGGCACAATTTCAAATAAATAAAATGAAAAGCAGGTGATGAAAAGAAAGTACTGTGTCATCAGGCTGTGCTTCTGCCTTGGAAAAAACACTTATAGATTATTTATCATTATTCTGAAGGCCACAACATCTTCTTTCAAAGCTTTGAGTTATTCCAAACTCAAAAGTTTGAAGGACAATGAAAGTTTTTTCTACCCTGCCCTTTAAAATAGCAGCTAAGTGCAGGAACTGAAAGGAATATTTGGTATAAAAACTATTTTCTCTACCCACAAATCAAGAACACAGAAGCTGCAATGAAGATGAAGGTTCAGACTTAGAAATAAGTTGAGCAATTTATGGTGCAAAAAGAAGGAAAATATGATGGGAGCTGACGATGAAACGCACACTGCCGATCACACTGTTTACTTGTGGAATTCCACCTTTTTTTCTCCCAGCCAACCTGAAGGAGCTCATCTCCCAGACCATCACCAGCTGGGCTCAGGAGTCTCACATCCAGGACCCGGAGCTGGTCCGGGTGATGTTCAGCTTGCTGAGGAGGCAGTATGACGGCATCGGAGAGCTCCTCCGGGCCATGAAGAAGTCCTACACCATCAGTGCAGCATCCGTGCAGGACGGTATCAATCTGCTAGCGTCTCTAGGACAAATCCGCTCTCTGCTGTCAGTGCGTATGGGCAAAGAGGAGGAGAAACTCATGATTGATGGACTTGGGTAAGAAAAAATAGTTTGCTTATTAGAAGAAAAAAAAAAAAAAATATATATATATATATATATACACACATACACACACAGTGGAGGAAATAATGATTTTTAATTTTGTAAAGCGCTGTATAAAATCCAATGCATTATTATTATTTGATACCCTACTGATTTTGTAAGTTGGACCGATAAAGAAGTTTATGGTACTTTTATTTAAACAAACATACATAATATAGAAAAAAAGATCAGAAAAAAACCCAGTGTACTAAGTTATAAATTAATTTGTATTTGATTGAAGCAAAACATAGCAAAAGCCCAAAACATAATGTTTTCCTCCTCCATGCTCCATGGTGGGGATAGTGTTCTTGGGTTAATAATAAGCATTTCTGTCCCTCCAAACACAGCAACTTGAGGTTATGTCAAATAGTTAAATGTTGGTCTCCTCTGACCACATCACCTTCTTCCATTTCTTCTCTGAATCATTTATTGTAGGTGTTCATTGACAATTGTCAGACCGGCCTGTACATGTGCCTTTGGGCACTGCAGGATTCCAATCCACTACGTCGTTGTGTGTTACCAATGGTTTTCTTGTTTCTAGCTGCCTTGAGATCATTACAAAGTCCCTCTCATGTAGTTCTGGGCTGATCCCCAACCCTTCTCATCGTCATCCTTACCCCAGCACTACTTCATACACAAATACTACTACTATATTCAAAAGAAAAACGTGGTTTTTGGGTTTAGTTACCCTTTAATTCCTTAAAAAAATATGTATAACTTAATACAATGGGTTTTTTTCTGGACTTTTATTTTGAAATTTTGTCACTTTTTTGTAAATGGTCAAACTTACAAAATCAGCTTGGGGTCAAGTAATTTCCTCCACTATATATATATACATATCACAATTTTTTTTTTAATGTTTGTACTAATCTGATAAGAAACTTTCTTGTGCTTTCAGTGACATCATGAATAACAAAGTTTTCTACCAGCATCCCAACTTAATGCGAGTGCTCGGCATGCACGAGACCGTCATGGAGGTCATGGTTAACGTGCTGGGAGGAGATAAGTCCCAGGTACGTTAGCTGTGTGTAATCGGGGAAGGTGGAGTGTTGGCTAAAGTTTTCCTGCAGAGGTGACCGCAGGCCACTCAAACTTTGTGTCCTTACTGGGCACTGCTGACAGAAGCAGGAAGTGCTGCTTGTGATTAAACGCTGCCATTAGTACCAAGCATGAGTGGGCTCAGCTCACACAGACAGGTGGGCCTTGGGGAGACGTTCAGGCCTGCACGTCAGACTCTGGCTCTCTGATGATCACACAGTCAGTCCCAAACACAAATACCACAGCGGTTTGCTGCTACCTGATACTGACCTCCACCCACTGGAACGAACCATAGACAGTGGCACTGCCTGGTTTCCTCTGAAGTCATTCAGTGACACTGTTTAACATTCAACTGTGATTTTGCACATGTGGGAATAAAATGCTGTCTAGAAATCTTTTAATGTTATTAATTATGATTATAAAGCCTGCCCCACATGCCATATATTTCAATAGTGCAGTTTTTTAAATTATTTTAGTATAATCACCCTCCTCTTTAGGTTTAGCATTCCAAACACAAGCCATCCCATTATCACAGTGCACCTCACTGAGACCATCAGATAAAAATTACTTTTATAAAATACTAAATACTTGTAGATACTTTTCTGTGAGAATTGTTTGTTTTTGTTCCTTAAATATTTCAGTTCAATTCAATAATAATAAAAATGATGATGATAGGGATGTAATATTAATAGTGACGGTAGTAATAATAGTAATGGTAATAATAATAATAATAATAATAATAATAATTATATAATAATATAGCAATAATAATAATAGAAAAAACAATAATAATACAATGATAATACCAGTAACTGTAATATAAAATAGCAATAATAAAGTAATACAATAATATGAGAATATAATGATAATTATAAGAATAGAAATAATAATACAGCAGTAGTACAATTATCCAATAATAATAATTGTCAAATGCAATGTATAGCCTTAAGCAATGTTGTCAATAAAAACCTGAGCATCTGAAGGTTTTCTAGTTTTTTTTCTTCTAATCTATCTATCTATCTATCTATCTGTCATGTCTGACGTTTATTACAAACAAACCCCTTGAAAATTGCTTGAGAATTGAGCGATTTATGACAACTTTTTTTTGTGTAAGCACGTCATTCCTCTATAGATGTAATACACTGTAGGAGCGAATGGCACCGTTCCAAGATGGCCACCTTGTAGACGCACTGCTCTAGTGGGCTGCAGAAGTCGATGCGGCGTCTACGTATATAATGTCTATGATTTTACCTCCCATCCCAAAGGCTTCCATATTTCCACAGTGAAATATTTGATTGATGAAGACTTGTTTTGAATGTTTTTTCATTTTCCTCTTACAGGAGATTGCGTTCCCTAAAATGGTGGCCAGCTGTTGTCGTTTCCTGTGCTACTTCTGCCGTATTAGCCGCCAGAACCAGAAAGCCATGTTTGACCATCTGAGCTACCTGCTGGAGAACAGCAGCGTTGGTCTGGGTGAGCATTCAGTCGGGTTGAATACAGCATGTAAAAAAAATGTACAGGTTGTGTTTATATAACATTAAAAACAAGGATACTTTTAGGGCTCAACAAAGCCAGGATAAACTCAGTTGTGTCAGATTGTATGTAAAAAAATAATAAAATACAACAAATATAATTAATACATTGGATTTATATAGCGCCTTATTTTGGTCACTCAAAGTGCTTTACATGGCATTATTCTTTCACTCCACACTTAGTGGTGGTAAGCTACTATTGTAGCCACAGCTGCCCTTGGGCAGACTGATGGAAGCAAGGCCACCATAGTGCGCCATTGGACCCTGCGACCACCACCAACACACCACATTCCTACTAGGCAATGTGGGTAAAGTGCCTTTCCCAAGGACGCAACGACAATGATTGGATAGAGCAAGATTCAAACCCTCAACCCTTTGGTTATTGGACAACCACTCTACCACTAATCCACAGTCGCCCGAACAGTCAGTGTCTCGGATACAGTGTTTTCAAGTGATGAAATGGCGATAATAATAATAATATAATAATGATAATAATCCTCAAAATTCAATATTTAAGTATTTGTTACTGTTACCATACAAATGATTATTTTCTGCACTAAGTCCATGAATGAGTAGCTTCTGTCTCCTTTTTATTAACTCTTCCATTCAGCAATGTGTGAAGCATCTCACACATGATTCAGTCTGATTTAATTGTCAAACAGAGCTGGTGGTATCACCTGTGAAACCATCAAAAATTCACCAAAACTCCTCAGACACTCTAAACCCATCATGGCAACAAAGTGGTTCACTCTCCTGTCTTGGTCAGTTATTTTTTCCCCCATAAAGGTGAATTAAAACATTTATTATTATTTTTTTAATTTTTTTTTTATCTCCATCCATCCATCCATCTTCTCCCGCTTAGCCGTTTCTGGGTCGCGGGGGCAGCATCCTCAGTAGGGAGGCCCAGACTTCCCTCTCCCCGGCCACTTCCTCCAGCTCTTCCGGGGGGACCCCGAGACGTTCCCAGGCCAGCCGAGAGACATAGTCTCTCCAGCGTGTCCTGGGTCTTCCCCGGGGCCTCCTTCCGGAGGGACGTGCCCTGAACGCCGGGGCATCCTAATTAGGTGCCCGAGCCACCTCATCTGGCTCTTCTCGATGCGGAGGAGCAGTGACTCTACTTTGAGCCCCTCCCGAATGACTGAGCTTCTCACCCTATCTCTAAGGGAGAGCCCAGCCACCCTACGGAGGAAACTCATTTCGGCCGCTTGTACCCATGATCTTGTTCTTTCGGTCATGACCCAAAGTTTATGACCATAGGTGAGGGTTGGAACGTGGACTGACCTGTAAATCGAGAGCTTCGCTTTTTGGCTCAGCTCCCTTTTTACAATGACGGACCGATGCAGACTCCGCATCACTGCAGACGCCGCACCAATCCGCCTGTCGATCTCTCGCTCCATCCTTCCCTCACTTGTGAACAAGACCCCGAGGTACTTGAACTCCTCCACCTGGGGCAGAACCTCATCTCCAACCCGGAGAAGGCACTCCACCTTTTTTCGTTCGAGAACCATGGACTCGGATTTGGAGGTGCTGATTCTCATTCCGGCCGCTTCACACTCGGCTGCGAACCGATCCAGTGAGAGTTGAAGGTCACGGTATGTTGGAGCCAACAGGACCACATCATCTGCAAAAAGCAGTGATGCAATACTGAGGCCCCCGAACCGGACCCCCTCAACGCCCTGACTGCACCTAGAAATTCTGTCCATAAAAGTTATGAACAGAATCGGTGACAAAGGGCAGCCCTGGCGGAGTCCAACCCTCACCGGAAATGATTTCGACTTACTGCCGGCAATGCGGACCAGACTCTGACTCCGGTCATACAGGGAATGAACAGCTCCTATCAGGAGGTTCGATACCCCATGCTCCCGGAGGACCCCCCACAGGAATCCCCGAGGGACACGGTCAAATGCCTTTTCCAGGTCCACAAAACACATGTGGACTGGTTGGGCAAATTCCCATGACCCCTCAAGGACCCTGCTGAGGGTATAGAGCTGGTCCACATTTCCACGGCCAGGACGAAAACCACATTGCTCCTCCTGAATCCGAGGTTCAACTATCCGGCGGACCCTCCTCTCCAGTACCCCTGAATAGACCTTACCGGGGAGGCTGAGGAGTGTGATCCCTCTATAATTGGAACACACCCTCCGGTCCCCCTTCTTAAAAAGGGGGACCACCACCCCGGTCTAGGCTTTATATTTATGCATTATAAACAATTAGATAAAATAGTTAACGGAGATTGTCTTCAAAGGTCTGGTATAAAGCAAATGTCAGACATATGGACACCCTATGTGTTTCAGGGAGCCTGTATGAAAGAATCAGCAAAGGAAAAGGCTGATGAGGAGAGACTGACTAATAGGCGTAAGTGTGAAGGAAAGATGACAGGACAAGGTTAGTTAGGAGCAAACGGCTCTAGCTGATGAGTCACTGCATTGGGCTGTAAACTGAAACACCTGCTGAAAAAGGAGACTATCACACAGTCTGCAGAGAACACATGAGCACATTAGCCTTCTTATGTTACATTTTCAATATTTTTAGACCACATTCATCAGGGGGACCAGCTGGCCCAAACACAAATCTGTTTATATGTATATCTGTTATTTTAACCAACTTTTGGTCAGATGTGGATATCTCCGCAAAGCATTTAATATACTCTTTGGCAGCATAATCAAAGGATCTGATTTAATCTCGAAGCATAATCATAAATATAGTGATTAAGGTCCGAATTTTTAGCATTTGTTTGTTTCTAATCTTTGATTTGATCATTTTATTTTGAACATGCAAACAACAAAATAAACAAACAATAATGATGAAGAACATGATGTATAAGAAAGATACACATCAAAATTAAAAAATGACAGATTAGAACCCAAACAATCACAGAATCAACGTGCAAAAAACTGTCGCACAGTAAAACTAGATCATTTAGAGAACGCAAACCTCCACTAAGCACCAAATATCCTCTATATGCCAGATATTAGTAGCTATCTGGATCAGTGATCCTGATCTTTCCATGATCTTTCACACTTTAAAGGCTTGGAAGAAATGTATATCCCCATTATTAATGATAACAGTAGGTTGAAATGTATGGAGACCGGGATTTTTTTTTATTAAAGGTGGAATCCGGATGTGATTTGGATGAAACTCAGTGGGATAATTGACAAAACAACCCAACAAAATTGAGTCAAATTGTAGTCTCACCCAGTTAGATTTTTATTTGAATTAATAATAGCATCTGTATTTGCATCATTAGGCACTCGTTACAGAGACGATACAAATCTGAGCACTCATACTCATCCTGGGAAAAAATGGTATCGGACATCTCTAGTTGATAGATTGTTACCTGCTCTTTCAGAATTCCTATAACAACCTTTTTAAACATAACTTCACCCCGCTTCTTGATAAAACCAAAGCAGATCTGTTGCGCTGGTCAGCCTTACCCATCTCTCTTGCCGAGCGTAGTAACACTGTTAAGATGGTCGTTTTGCCCAGATTCATGTATCTTTTACAGATGCTGCCCTTATTTTTTCCCAAAACGTTCTTTAAAAAATGCATGGTATTGTGACTTCATTTATATGGAACCAGAAATGCCCAAGGATTTGGAAATCTAGATTACAGTGCTCTAAAGCTGAAGGTGGTCTTGCCCTACCAAATTTCATGTATTACTACTGGTCAGTTAATATTGTAAAACTTTCCACCTGGCTCCACACATTTAAAGAGGGCGGTGGCCCACTTTGGTCTGTTATGGAACTGGGCTCTAGTCCTTCTGCCACACCCATAGATCTAATGTGTTCCTCACAGCTACAATCTACTTCCAGAGGACAGATTTCCAAAATATACAATGCGTTGCATCACATAGATCCTACTTCTTTGTCTGAGGTGAAGACTTCTTGGGAACAAGACCTAAACATGAAAATATCTGATGACACCTGGGATTTAAGTATCGGGCTCATACATTCAACATCCATCTGCATACGACACTGTTTGATACAGTTTAAGGTTTTTCACCATGCCTACTTCACTAAGGCCAAGCTTGCTAGAATATACTTTACCTCTGATGATGCATGCCCAAGATGCAAACAGTCGCCCGCCACCATGAGCCATGTGTTTTGGTCCTGTGTGGCATTGGGTAGGTTTTGGGGTTCTATATTTGATGCTTTCTCACATGTGTGTGGCAGAACGATTGATCCTAACCCGATTACCGCAGTGTTCGGTGTTGTCCCAAGTGGACATGGATTGACTACGTACCAGACCAGTGCCATTGCCCTTTCATCACTTTTGGCCCGCAGACTAATTTTAACAAAGTGGAAGGACGCACAACCTCCTTCCTTCATTCAGTGGTTACGAGAATCGATGTGTTTGCAAATTGAATATCTAAGGTACAGCTTACGAGGGTCAATAAATAAATATCATAGGACATGGTTGCCTTTCATTGCATATGTTGAAGGTTAAGAATTAATGCATAATGCAATCATTGAGGAGTTGGGTTGTGTAGCCTATTGTATGTTTTTTTTTTGTTTTTCTTGTGTATGTGTTTAATTTTATGGATATTTTTTCACAAGTTGGGGGCTCGTGTGCCGCTGGTTGTCATTGTGGTGTAAATCTCTGTAAAATAACTTTGAACAAGCCCTGAGTCTTGATATGTTTGTTTGTATAAAATTGAAAGTGTGTGTGTGTGTGTGTGTGTGTGTGTGTGTGTGTGTGTGTGTGTGTGTGTGCGTGTGTGCGTGTGTGTGTAGCCTCTGAAGCAATGCGAGGTTCCACTCCTCTGGACGTCGCAGCATCTTCAGTGATGGACAACAATGGCCTCGCTCTGGCCCTGGAGGAGCCTGATCTGGAGAAGGTTTGTTTATGGAGAGTTAATGGTGTTTGTGTTTATGTTTTAAAAAGGTGCTGGAGCTCTGATGCCATGTGGTAAAGGTTCTAAAAGCTGTTGCCACAAAGGGGATGGAAAGCAGACAAAAACACTTTAAATGAACCAGTGCTAGCATAGCTGTGTGCTAGAAAAGCTACAAAATTGACAAAAATCTGCTTTTAAATTAGATCTACAAAGCTTGAAGGTAATTTTCAAACTTGGGGCCACCTGGAGTTTAAATGGAGGCGCATTAAATGTCTAGTAATTGATTAAAAAGAAAAATTACTGATAAAAAATAATTTTTAAAATATTTTAAATATTAACACACAATCTTGAAATACTGTATTCTATTGATAATTATAAAACTACTTAATAATAATAATTAAATGCTTGGCTACTCTGTATTTTTAATACATTATAACAAACATGACCAAAAACGAATTCTAGGAAAAAAAATATCTTTAGGATCACCAGAATTTCTTGATATCAAAATGGGTTCACGATCCAAAAAAGGTCTGGAAGCACTGACAGACACAAATTTCCCACTGTATGTGGAAAAACAACAAATGTATTTTTAAAAAGTGTTCTTTATATTTCTTTAAATTTCAATCCCTTGCATGTTTTGCGTTGATTGGCTCGTTTCACCTCTTTTTTCACCTGTAGGTGGTGACCTACCTGGCTGGCTGTGGTCTTCAGAGCTGTGCTATGCTGGTTGCTAAGGGTTACCCTGACCTCGGTTGGAACCCCATAGAGGGAGAGCGCTACCTGTCCTTCCTGAGGTTTGTCGTCTTCTGCAATGGTAAGTCAGGCTGTGTTGCTGCTGTGGATAGAAAAGGAGCTTAAAATGCACATTTTGCACTTGGGATGAGCAGTTTTGTCCTTTGTGCATAATATAAAGCAGCATCCTTTGCTTTACACTGTTTCTGTCATCGATGTGATGTGTTGTGTAACAGGTGAGAGTGTGGAGGAAAATGCCAACGTGGTGGTGAAGCTGCTGATCAGACGTCCGGAGTGTTTCGGCCCCGCTCTGAGGGGAGAGGGAGGTCAGGGTCTGCTGGCAGCCATGAAGGAAGCCATCAAGATCTCAGAGGATCCTGCCCTGGACCTGCCCAAGACCCCCACCGCACCGACCACCGGGTTTGTTTCAAAGGCAACCTAATCACTATTTATGAGGCTCACGTCTGGTTTGATTTTTGTGTCTTATGTCAGTTTGTTACTATGTCAATATGAAAGATACCATTTTCTTTTTTGTGTGTGCGTGTGCGTGTACGTGTGTGTGTGTGTGTTTCAGGTCTGGTGAGGAGGAAGGAGAAGTCAACCACATGGGAAATGCCATTATGTCCTTTTACTCTGCACTCATCGATCTTCTTGGTCGCTGCGCTCCTGAGATGCATGTGAGCTTTCCAGCCACATGTTTGTGTCATTATTTAGGTTTAAAGGAACATAGGGCAGGATTTGAGAAAACATAAACATTCATTTTAAGTCTTTTAATGCTAAAGGTTGTTGAAGCGTCCAAAACCAAAGACAATGAGCCCACATACATTTCTCCCTATTGCCTTAAGCAGATTGTGTGATGCATTTTGTTCTGCAATTCTGGACCTGAATATCCCACGGAGTTCTGCAGACGTGAGGTCAAATAACGCTGATGCGCATTCTCGACGGCTTGGAGAAGCGTCTACTCTGCCGGAAATAAAGAAGAAGAAGAGGAAGAAGACGGCTTGGAGACTTGCATGCTGGTGGACCAAACTACTGTTTGGGTCCATAGATGAATGCAGAGGCATGTGCACTGGTCTTGCAGTAAACAAGCGAGTTTATTAATAACCGTGTCACAGATCGTGCCGCATTTTTTTGTCCTAGTCCGACCTGTACCCGACCGAGCAAAACCAAACCCTACAGGCATTCAGATATTTATATCCAAGCCCGACACAAACCTGACAGTTAAAACCTCGTTTTTCTCATACAAATGGCATATTTACATTTGTTTTAGTGGTAAACCTGCTTTTTTTTTAAAGGTCACGTCATGCTATTTATCACCCATCTCCATTTGTTCTAAGAACTCTAAAAACATAGTATTTGAGGTTTATTTTCCCAAACTCGCCTGTTTTCCAGAGTTTTAGCCTCTGAAAAGTCACTTTCTGAGCAACTCTACACAAACAGGCTGATTTGCTTCCTATGTATGTTTATTCATGAGTGGGCGTGTCTATACACGGGACACTGACTTCCTCCTCCCCACACGGTGACGTAGGGCCAGAGGACGGCCCGCCCTCCTCCCACCCACTCTGTAGCCGAGCTCATGCTGCTTTATAAACATGAGACAGAGCGTGGGGGGCGGGGCGTTCACCGGTACATACATAGACTGTAGAAAAAAACATACATAGCACAGTGCAAAGGGCGCTGAAATGTTCACCTTCGTGGGCCTGTCTATTTACATGTCAATCACGGCAGAGAGCTTCTTGGAGGCGCGGCTTCTCCAGCTCAGTGCCGCGTCAAATTCGTCATTAAAGTGGTAACTCGTCATCAAATTAGAGTGAAGTGTTTGTGCTCGCCCTGCAGTAAGAAAGGAGCAAATCACCCTGTAACTAACAATCGAGGGAATCAATGAAAAAAACATTTTGGCCATGTGTATGAAGCCCAAATAGCACTTTTATGATGTTTAAAGCACAGAAAAGTTCATTTAGCATAACATGGGCCCTTTAACAAACAACTATTACTGTCAACATCAGATTGACTCATTGGGTTCAGCCGGGTATCCATCCTCTAGTCACAGCATCAGCTGTACTTAAGAGTTAACGCACGCTCCCGCACCGGCTTGGCTGATGACTGCAGTTACCCTTATGGCCGTCGTGTCACTTTGGGGTCTTATTCCTTGATCCTGCCCTACGTTCCTGTATTGTTGTCCAGTTTTATCATGGTACATTTTAGAGTTTGACCTCATCTTACAACATTTTTTCAACATTAGCATACATTTCACTTCAGTATTTCAAAACTGCTGTGTTTTGTGTTTTCTGCAGCTCATCAATGCGGGTAAAGGTGAGGCTCTGCGTATCAGGGCCATCCTGCGCTCCCTGGTTCCCACCACAGACCTGGTGGGCATCATCAGCATCCCCCTCAAGATGCCTGTGATCAATAAAGGTATGTGTAACTGTTAAACTAAGGCATAAAGCATCTAATAGGGTGTTGGTTTAGGATACCCATACCACCCCCCAAAATATTCTGTGGTTTATTTAGATTTTTTATGTTCGACTGTCATATTTTATCTATCATTTGAAAATGAATAAATACATTGTTACCTCAAAAACAAATGGAAATCACTAGACTGATCTGCTGCCTTGTTATGTAGCAAGTGTTGCTAATGCTAAACCACTTTAGTTAAACAAAGTAAAAAGACTGTGTGTGACTGAAAGAACATGTCAACCTTTCTGTTTGATGTTAAATGTACTTGGAACCAGTTTGATAAATTGCTTACATACATTTTTTTTTTAAATGAGAAAATTACCCTGACTTGAATTATCTGTTATCCCTTTTTTTCATTGAGGGTGATGGTTTTAAGTAGATGAATTGGTTTGTTTTATTGATAAATAACTTTAAAAGTCTAAGTAATCTGAAAGAAAAATTGTGATATGATATGTATGTAGCCTATTGTAAATTTAATGGTGATTTAGTGATGTGGTATTTATTTTCATATTAGGGCTGTGTTGTTAGTCAATGTGTTAACTGGCAGCATTAGTTTCTGATCTTTAGCCTTTTTTTTGGGAGGCTCACGTAAGGTTACAGAGCGAGGGGGTCTACGCCAACGTACAACGCTACCTGCGTCTATGGCGGTGATTTTACGCAGAACCACATATCAGGCTTTATCTCTATGTGCGCGGGGTGGTGGGAGAGCATGGCCCTGAGTGGTGTCTGTAAGGTTGTGTGTGAGCTTCACGTCGTGATTGTGTGCGCCTGTGGTTGTAGTGACAAATTTCAGCTTATGAACTGGCTGTATGTGTGTGTGTACATGAACTCAGCAGGTCTCTTAGATCTATGGACACAGGTCAGATAGTGGAGCCCAGAGTTTACAGTAAACATGGTGATGCTGCAAAGAAGTCAGCATCCAATGTGAACATTTTTAAATCAAAGTTAAAGCCACTTTTTTTCTCTACTGCGTATGATTGAGAGGAAGATGTTTGGTCATGTTGTTGCTGATGCAGTGTGTTTGTAGATGATTTTACATTTTATTACTTAATATTTTAAATGTTTTTTGCTGCTGATATTAATGTTCTTATAGATTTTAAGCGGTTGAATGTTTTCCGTTGCACTTTTTGATCATGTAAAGCACATTGAGTTGCCTTGTGTATGAAATGTGCTATACAAATAATTTGCCTTGCCTTGATTTTTTTCTTTACTTCCGCATAATAATTCCAGCAAGTTCATTTTGTTGTCTTTTTGAATAATCTTCTATTATTATATCTATCTATTATTCAAAAAGAAGACAAAATGCACTTTCTGAAATTATTAATGACTGTTTTTTTTTTTTTTTTTTTTTTTTGTCATGAATAGAATTAGTTTTGCCTTGCATCGGACTGGAAACCTGAGTGACTTCCCAGTTCAACAAGTGCTCTGATGAATGATCCTCCTGACGTAAAGATAACCTGTCTACAGTGGTTATAATCTAAATGTTTACTGGTAAATGCTTTGTCTTTGTTTTTCAGACGGCACCGTGACAGAGCCGGACGTGTCGGCTTGTTTCTGTCCGGACCACAAGGCCCCCATGGTGCTGTTCCTGGACAGAGTGTATGGCATCGAGGACCAGTGCTTCCTTCTTCAAATGCTTGAAGTTGGTTTTCTGCCTGACCTTCAAGCCTCTGCATCTCTGGACACTGTGAGTGATTGAATCCTCAACTATTTTCATACCCATGTTGGGTTTTCTGATGCTACAATTCAGTATTTCAAGTAAATTATTTCAGTTTAGCTCTGTTTCAAAACTTTAACCTACTTTTATGTGATTTTTACCTTAAAATCCTGCATTTTCTGTCTATGTTTGTATTGCTGAGCTTCAACACTCCTGAATTTCATCATCTACAGATCTGCAAAAGCCCAAAATGAAAGAACTTAAAGTTTAGGAGCTCGGTCCCATTGTTTTTTGTGTCCCTCAGGAAGCGTTGAGCACCACAGAGACTGCCCTGGCCATGAACAGGTACATCGGCTCAGCGCTGCTGCCTCTGCTGACCCGCTGCGCCGCTCTCTTTGCTAGCACAGAGCATTACGCCCAACTGGTGGACTCCACCCTGCAGACCATCTACCGTCTGTCCAAAGGCCGCTCGCTCACCAAAGCACAGAGAGACGCCATCGAGGAGTGTCTGCTCGCTATCTGCAAGTACGTGTCTTACAGTTTAGGACGCACTGATGCAGCTTAAATTGACAGTCAGTTCCTTACGAGTGTAAAAGCTCCGATTTGTGAAGAAACACAAACTTACCCAACATACTGTACAATATTCAATGATGTGAAACATACTGTAAATACGCATTCATTCCTGTCTCACCAATTCGACTTAAGACAGTAAATAATAGCGGATCGAAGTTTAATATATAAAGCTGACGTCGTTATCTGTCATTAGCATGAATAAGGTGTCATAAAGACTGTCATTATGTGTTGTTTGCTAAATTATGACAACTTTGGAGCTATGATGGTATTTTTTGGGTTGGATGAAGGGATCTATTGGGTTTAGGTAGGGTTAGGGTAACGAACGACACTTAATGACAGCCTTCATGACACCTTATTCATTCTAATGACAGGCTTCGTGTCATAACAATGACAGTGTAATGTCAGCCTTTATGTATAAAACGTCAAGTAAAGTGTTACTGAAAATTCTAGATGATACCTTGTAGGCCTTAACACAACAAACAAACAACATGAAACCCACCCAAAACCGCAAAGTGGCTTATCAAGAGCAACAACAAAAAACCAAAAAGTTACCAATTTAAGATACCAAAATAAAATCATGACATTTTAGACTTTTTTTTTCAACCTCTATCAGTTACATTTTATTATTACTGTATCACTTTTGCAAAATTAACAATTTCATTTAAATTAGGCTTGCACATTGCTTGAGAAAAGTCTTGGGATTTTTTTTTTGTTTTGTTTTTTTTTACATTTTTTTTTTCAAGTTTTAAGAAAACTAGGAAACAGTGTTCATTTTGACAGCAAAAACGCTGATTGAAAGAAATACATTTTTATATGTATTGACTTATATTTTGTCCAGTTTCCTTTGTGTGCAGAAAAGCTCCTGATTTTTAATGAATTCATTAAATATACTCGGCATCAATGAAAACTTTTGTTTTGTCTGTATTTTTTTTTACCAAGAGTTACCACTACTTACTGAAAAACAGTGCATCTTTTAATTCTTTATTCACATGAAAATAACTAAAAGTAATACACTCTGCCACTCACATTTTTCTTAAACTCAAAAATCCAAATGCTAATACAGAAAGTGCTTTTCCAACAAAAATGAATCTTTCCTATTACCTTAAGAGTAGTGTGTGTGTGTGCGTGTGCGTGTGTGTGCGCTGCTGCCACTGATGTCACGGTGGGTGTTTCCTTCTTGTTGCGTCAACGCCCTGCTGTCCGGTCACACCTGGGATAAAGGGCGAGGGTTAAGGGGAACAGCTACCTTAGACGAACGAGTGCGTATCTTCACTGCACTTTTGAAACTTGGATGAGCCACTCCCGTTTGTTATTCTCCGGCGCCGCCATCTTTGTTTTGGTCGGACGACGTATTTTGCGTCTATGTATTTTTTGCGTCGACGTTGTTGATTACGTCGACGCGTCGTCCCGGCCCTACGAGAAAACAATTATAATTATTTCTCCGGCCAAAAAAATTAGTGTCAAGTTTTCATTGACGCCGAGTGTAATTGTGGCCATTGTTTGCTTGTGCCCTTTAGTTTCAGACAGATGTGAAGTTATAGTCGAAGAACACATTGTTCAGGACTTGAAGCTTGTGACAGGTCTTCTTGTAGACAAGGCCTCACACTGACTCAGTCTGCTCTGGGCAGCATAATGCACACAAGTTTGTTTCCAAGGACAATGTAGCAATAATAGCATGAATTAGTATTTATTTCATGTATGTTTCACAGGCACTTACGGCCGTCCATGATGCAGCAGCTGCTCCGGCGGCTGGTGTTTGATGTTCCAATGCTCACCGAGTACTGCAAGATATCGCTGCAGGTGAGACGGGACAGCTCTTTCTGTCCCAGATGTGCAGGATTTATAACAATAAAACCAATTTACACCAATAAAAAAGCATTACATTTCAATTCTCTGCTGTAGTTTTGTGTCCTGCTGTTTTTCTCACATCTGTGCCCTGATAATACATCACTTCATTACTGTTTTTTTTATTTTTATTATTGTGTGTGATCTGCAGCTCCTGGTCAATCACTATGAGCAGAACTGGAAGTACTACTGCCTGCCATCGGGCATGGCCAGCTTTGGCATCGCCTCTGAGGAGGAGCTGCTTCTTACCAAAAAGCTCTTCTGGGGAATCTTCGACTCTCTCTCTCAGAAGGTGAAATATTCATCATAACTCCATTACATGATTCTTTTATTATATATCATACTTTTATTGATGTGAGCCTGAAATGGAATTGTCTCTGTCTGCAAGGATGACTTAGGGATTGAGTGGCTGCTTGTCTTTTAGAGCTTTTCTGTTTTTGACAGGTTTTTTTTTGTTGTTTTTTTTTTTGCTTTCTGAGAAACATAAGTAACTGACACTTGAGTATGACCCTCTTAGGAGGAAAGCCTCAGGTAGATGTAAGCAGTGGAGTGAAAAATGCAGTGAAGTGCTTGTGAGCGGTGCGGCTGAAGCAAATCAAAACAGATTAATCATTTATCGACATGTTGAAAGCTCTGGGACAAACATTCCATCTTTATGCGTTTCAGTTTTACTTTTTTTTTAGGTGAAATGAAGCAGAAATTAACAAAAAATAATGGCTTTCTTTGTACATGCAGAAGTATGATGCAGATCTTTTTAAAATGGCCACGTCATGCCTGTGTGCCATCGCTGGAGCGCTGCCTCCAGACTTTGTGGATGCCAGTTTGGGAGCAACGCTGGAGAAACGAGCAGCAGTGGATGCACACGGCAACTTTGACCCCAAACCTATCAACACTGCCAAGTAAGCACATAAACACAAAGCTTTCCATACTCAAAGTGAAAGGTCTGTCAACATTTTAAATAATAATCTCCACTTTGCAGCATCTCACTCCCTGAAAAACTTGAGTACGTTGCCAACAAATATGCAGAGCATTCCCATGACAAGTGGTCTTCCGAGAAGGTTTGTTGATGAACACATTTTCATTTCAAATACAGCCATGTATTGCTTTATTACACAGTATTAACTGCAGCAAAGTCCCTGCTTGTTATTTACTGTGTTTGCAGATGTCAGCGGGCTGGATAAATGGAGAGTGTGTGAACGAACAGGCCAAAACACATTCACTGCTGAAGCCTTACAAAGCCCTCAGTGAGAAGGTACACATATTACCATTAAAAGTCTAGGGTAAGGTTTTATTTCCATTTAACTTTCAGGTCTCCTTTAAGATAGGCAAAGATTCTTGTTTCAGCACAAGTTTGATAACTTAAGTTTTTAAAGCCTGATTAAAAAGCAGCTGTGGTTAACTTGCTTTACAGGCAGACAATCCCATTTATACAGTATCAGAAACCAAGAGTGTTTTCACATTGGCCAGCAGATCCAATGCTCATTCAACAAAACTCATCTGAGAACATATGACATCTGATCAGTTGTTTTACAGTTTAATCAATTATTCATTGAAAATGTCTGTTCACTGTTCAAGTATTTTCTTCATGTGCACAAATTAGTCTCAGTACAAACTACAAAAAGGATCAGGCCATACCATACTTGTCAAGTATCCCGTTTTGGCCGGGAAAGTCTTGTATTTTACCCCTGTTTCCCGCCATCTTCCCGTATTAGTATTTTCCCGTAAATATCCCGTATTTTAATGTAATAATAGTTAAACTGAACGCCATCACTAGCCTCGCGAGAACTACCCCCTGAAATGGCCTAGCTTGGTGGCAGTTCTCGCGAGATTAGTGCTGACAGCGGCAACTAACCCGGAAACAACTCAGAAAAGAGATGATGAATGAAGACGTTCCGGCGAAAAAAACAAAGAACTCGTTTAAATATGTTGTAAAATGTGGCAGAGAGTTTACCTTCATAAAGAGCAGCAGGATGGGACACAGTTACATGTTCTGTAAGATTAATAACTGAGATTTTAACGTCTACCACAGCGGAAGGAACGACGTAAGTCACCATGAAAAATCAGCCAGTCACATGCGCCACAAATATACAGTACTTTAAAAAGTGTTAAATGATGTAAAGTCTGTAACAAATGTGTCTAATAAGTCATTAGTGAATACCAGAGAAATTAAAATGAAATATATAATGAAAATAAAATGTTGATGTCTAACTTAAAGACAAGCAACGTGAAATTAACAGTAAATATGCAATGTGTTGACTTGTATATAAACTGTAAGTATATTAAATAAACACATATGCTTCATGTACACATTTATGTTTTTATTTAGGCTGTTTTATATTCAAGATGTATTGAGTTTTCTATTTTTGGCGATATAGAAAACTATAATATTTCATATATATGTATATATTATAGCTTATTATGTATTAAAATACTAGTTTTAGGAGTCACTGCTTTTACTCCTCTGAACAACATTTAAAGCTCAGTTAGATGAATTAATGAGTGCACATATTGTGCAGCTGTTTGTTAATAAATATCCCTGTGTAGCATTTTGCATCAGCAAATTTAACCCAGAATTGTCTCTCTGTCTTTCAAAACTTGACAGGTATGGGCCATGGGGGTACAGAATGTATGGTAAATATTTAAGTGGTAAATCTAAATGCTAAATTTACATGGTAAATCTAAATGCTAAATTTAAATAGTAAATCTAAATGCTAAATTAGAATCTAAATGCTAAATTAGAATCTAAATGCTAAATTAAAATCTAAATTTTAAATCTAAATCTAAAGGCTCCATTTAAATGGTAAATCTAAATGCTAAATTGGAATCTAAAAACTATATATAAAATCTAAATGCTAAATTAAAATCTAAATGTTAAATTTAAATCTTAATTTTAAATCTAAATCTAAAGTCTGCATTTAAAATGGTAAATTTAAATGCTAAATTGGAATCTAAAGGCTAAATTCAAATTTAAAAGCTAAATCCGAATGTAAATGCTAAATTTACATGGCAAATCTAAATGCAAAATTTTAATTGTAAATATAAATGCTAAATTGGAATGTAAATGTTAAATTTAAATCTAAATTTAATATCTAAATCTAAAAGCTGCTTTTAAATGGTAAATCTAAATGCTAAATGTTTAGAATATTCATCAAGGAAGCCACAGTCATTTCAGATACTTCACAATGTAAGATCCCGTCCACACCTCCAAAGCAGCAAACTGAACTTTTCATCACAGAAAGTGTTGAAAATGTTGTTAGACTAATTTCTGAGCACAAAGAATCAGAGGTTGTGTATATTTAGGTAAACCTGATCACATCACAGTAGCATGCTGAGCTTAGCTTTACACATTTATTATTTAGATTTAAATTTGACATTTAAATAAACATACAAACATATTGTAACAATTAAGTAAGACATTGTTTTCCATAAATTTCTGTCTTCCTTAAATTTGAGGAAAATTAGCTGAAAGTGATCTAAATATTGAAAATATAGCAGCAAAAAAAATCCATAAAAAATATCAACTGAAACCCCGTATTAGGCTGATTTACTTAGTGAATACACCAACAGCATCCAATGTGTGTGTGTTCAATGTACAGGAGAGAGAAACTTACCGCTGGCCAGTGAGAGAGTCGTTGAAAAGCATGCTGGCAATGGGCTGGAACATCGAGAGGACCAAGGAAGGAGAAGCCATGTTCCAACAGAGAGAGAGTGAAAAGCAAAGAAAGCTCTCTGAGTCTCAGGTATGACCTTTGACCTCTTATCAACAGGTTGCTTCCTCCTCTTTCCTTTCCCTCCACTCCCTTTTTGTAATATTCCTTGTTTTGACTAATTAGATTATCTTTGTTTTTAGCTTGTTGAATGGCCGACCTTGTATACTTTTGGACAGAACCATTACGTGTTGTTTTCCTAAAAAACAATAATTTTTTTGATAACTTTACTCTTTGTAACTATTGTGCATTTTGATTGTAAAATTGCAAAAATGAGCAAAACTGTGGAACTCTAATATTAGTGACTAATAAAAATGTTTTCAATAATGGACTCAAAAAATGGCTAAAACAAAACAAGTGTTCACATTAATAGTTTTACCTGGTTTCTCGCTTGCCCGTGTTGCCTCTGCCCTATACCTAATGACTGTATGTAAATTTTAATATTGCTTTTCTTTTTGTAAAGTTTTGTGCACTGCATATTTCCTCATTTCTTATTTTGCCTCTTGTGGACTGGTGTTGCAAAAATGTATTGAAACATATAAAGAAATGTCATATTTTTTATAGTTTTTATTATGTATTTCTTTCCTCTGAAACCTGATTTTTCAAACTGAATCGCATGCTAAGTTTTTATTGTCATTCTGCAGGGTAATGGATTTAGTCCTGCTCCAATGGACCTTCACAATGTCACTTTATCTAGAGAGTTACAGGTTGGATTGAAAACTTTCACTAATTTTCACTGCAAATTCACATTTATAATTTTTTTGTTCATGCTTTATTTTTCAGTACAAACTTTTTGTTTCCTCAGGGCATGGTGGAGGTGGTGGCAGAAAATTACCACAACATCTGGGCCAAGAAAAAGAAAATGGAACTCATGGGCAAAGGTGTGCAATAGTGAAAATGTTTGGGTGAAAACTATTAAATACTTTTTTATTTGATTTTTTTTTTTGTTTTGTTTTTTTTGGACTGTGCAGGAGGAGGGAGCCACCCACTGATGGTTCCCTATGACACCTTGACCGCTAAAGAGAAGTACAGAGACAGAGAAAAGGCCCAGGAACTCTTCAAGTTCCTACAGATCAGTGGTTACACCATTATGAGGTCAGCTTGTTTTTATACTAAGGCAGGAAAATATCAATGGCAAAGTAAGGGTGGGACAATATATAAATGTGTATATACACACGCAATAATAAAAACGTCACAAGATATATTGTTTATGTTGTGAAGGGTGATGGTACGTTCACACCAAACCCGTTTCGGCCGTCAAAATCGTGCCTCACGCCCGTAGTTGGACGCTTGTGCTCATTGAATCAGTACGCTTGTCACCAGCTTCGAAGACGCTCTGGACGCGCGTCCAAACAAGTTAGGAAGGGAGCAAGTCAAGGGGAGGGGCTTTTCTGTTGCTGGTGGATGATATTGTGGCGATCAGTTGCGTTCATAATTCACCCAGTGACTGTGAAGTGGGGAACATTGTGTTGAGAAGGCTGTGTTTCTGATTGGATGTATTTAGGTGTGACTCAGTATGTGCACTCTGATGTCAGAGGGCTATAGAGAGTGTGGTTGAATGGAAATTAAAGTTTGGAGTTCCTTGCTGAACACGCCGCCTCCGACTCCCCTTCATCGGCTCTACATTATCCAGAGAGTGGCTTGGATTTTTTTGCGCCTCGGCCTTTCTGGATTCACCAGAGCTGTGCTCGGACGAGACTTTCAGCGCTACTTCCGTCTCCCCCGTGCCCAGTTTGACGACCTGCTGACCCGCATCGGCGCTCGCATCTCCTACCAGGACACCAACTACAGGCGCTCTATGCCAGCAGAAGAGCGCCTGTCCATCTGTCTCCGGTTACTGTGTTTTTTTTCATTATTCTGAAAACGTCACGGTTGGGGAACGCTCCTGATTGGTTGACGCGCCGCGATATGCTCCAAAATTTTGACAATCGTAACTCCAGCATCGGCCGCGTTGGAGGCGCCGGACGCACGTCAAAAGCTTGAAATCTCAAAACACACAGCGTCCGACGCACGAAAAGCTTCAAAACGCGCCGCACAGGAAGCGCGGGACGCACAAGGCAAGGCAAATTTATTTGTATAGCACATTTCATACACAAGGCAGCTCAATGCGCTTTACATGATCAAAAAGTGCAACGGAAAACATTCAGCAGCTTAAAATCAATAAGAACATTAAAGTCGGCAACAAAACATTTAAAATCATACAAGATGACAAAAAATCTCCCTCTCAATCATACGCAGTAGAGAAAAAGAGTGCCTTTAACTTTGATTTTAAAATGTTCGCAGTGGGACCTCTGACGCTCCCTAGAAACACTTCCATATATTGTTTATGTAAACCTGATGGTGTTGACGCTTTGGACGCGTTTGGTGTGAACGTGTTCTGAGGCTTTCCTTTCTGCTACCTAGTCAATGTCCAAAGGTCTCAATGCTTATAGAAAATGTACATGTGCTAATATTGTTGAAAAAACATATCTGTATCTTAAACTGTTCTAGTTTAATGTTTTAAAAATCTTGTTATACAAAGTTCACACACAGAGGGACATTGTTAAGAATTTCATTATGATGGCATTATTCGGTTTTATTTTATACTGTCATGAACTTAGTTCTAGTCAGAGTTGGGGTCAATTATATTTTTCAGTTACAATTACATCTTCAGTTACCCATGTTCAATTCCAATTCAATTACGATTACAGTGACCAGCATTTTTTTCCAATTACAATGATTTTTATCATCAGAAAGTCAATTAAAATTACGTTCTCAATGACTAAAGTTCAATTACAATAAATCACAATTATTGAACCTGAATTAAATAACCTAATAAAAGTTAACCTTACTCTTGCGTTAGCTTTTCCTAAACCAGCTGTAAAATACACTAATTTCTTTCCTATCTCTTAGTAACCTTGTTAAGCTTCCTAATAAATTGAAATACTAGTATTAATAATTTTGATGTGGGTGTCGAGCCATTTTTGTGGCAGTATACCCTGAGATTTCAATTTCTTTTTCAGTGGTAAAATGTGGAAAAGCTTGATATGGAACATTTTGATAATTGTTAACTACATATGTGTAGAACTGTACTTAGAAGTGTAACGTGGTTCCCCAGTTTTGTGTTAAATTATAATTGACATTTTTTTTTATAACATTTTCATGACAATTACAATTACAAAGTAGTCAATTACCTAAACTCAATTACAGTTAATTACAATTATGACAGCAACAGATTTTTAGAATTACAATTATAATTATAATTAATTATCAATTACATGATTACTTTAAAAAAAATCTATTGCGCGATTACAGTTTTAATTATATAGTGTGTATATATATATATATACTTATTTATTTTTTCTTCTTTTTTTTCTTAATTTTCTTTTAGGCGTGAGCCTGGCCCGTCCACATGGTGGGCCACTGGAGAGTATAGATGGCGCAGACGGGCACGCGGTTACAATTATAATTGACCTCAAATATAAATAATATAAATAACAAATAATAATTAAAAGAAAAAATAAATATATATATATATTCCTATTGAGTTGAAAAGGTATTGCCCAGAGTAAGTATCTCCAGCGTTAAAGTCAAAAAAAATTGCAAAGTGAAAAATTACCATAAATGTATATTTGTCTTCCAATAAAGTATCGTTTGGTTATCGTGAGCCCAGTATCATATATCGTCTCATCTCGTAACCTTTGTATATCGTCTTCCCCCGAGTATACGTATTAAACAGTTTTTTTGTACTTTTTGGGTTAAAGTATCAATGACCTTTCAAAGATAAACCTACACACACACACACACACACATAGGATAATGAAACTCTTAACAGGTCTCCTGACCAGGTAAGGATCATGACACAGACACTCAGAATTAGTGGGTTTGCTGGTTTCTTTCACAGAGTTCGTGGAGTTTTTAGTTTGTTGCTCCACTGCAGGAGTTTGTCCAGTCTTGTGTCGGTCTATTGCAAACTGCCAGTAGTGCTCTCATGTCAGCCACTCGTAGAACATTTAAACAAGTGTTCTTAATCACAATGCACTGCACCTACAGCGTCCCTCCCTGAATCACCTCTCCCGATCCTCTCTGTCTGCGATTACATACACCTATCACGGAGGGAAATCTAAAACTAATGTGTTCCTAAGTGGATTTTGACCCAGACCGGAAACAATCTGGTTCATTTTATCCAAACATAACACTGCTTTCTCTTCCATATTCTCATGTTGTGCTTTTGTTTATGCAGTGGAAAAAATTGATGACAAAAATTCCGACTTTTCGTCTATGTTTGTAGAGGTCAGCAAGACTTGGAGCAGGACTCATCATCTATGGAAAAACGTTTTTCCTTCAAGTTCCTTAAGAGGATGCTGAATTATGTCGACTCTGCTCAGGAGTTTATTGCTCATCTAGGTGAGTTTATTCAAACAAATAAATATGAAGCTTGCATTGCTTTTTTAGTTTTAATCTTTTTATTAAAATTTAGCTCAGTTTTAGTCTAAATTTGGTCATCAGAAATATATTTCAGTTAAAGGTTATTTTTAGTCTACTGTTTAGGTTTAAATCGGAATTAGATTTGCATTAGGAATTTAGTGTTTACAAGGTCAGTTTAAAGAGGATTTAACTTTTATTATGAATTAAAGAGGAATTAAAGCTCCTGTGTAAACGTGACCATAGTCTGGTTATTGTCCCTTAATGTAGCTGACGAAAACCATGATGGACATTTTAAGTCAATAAAATTAACAGTGCGATGTTGTCCATCCAGAGGCAATGGCTACCAGTGGGAAGACGGACAAATCCCCTCATGACCAGGAAATTAAGTTCTTTGCTAAGGTTTGGACCTCTTTTTACAAATCAGGTTATTTCAATCGGTTTCATTTCTCAGTTCTCTACAAAACTTTTTTCAGGTTCTACTCCCACTGATTGATCAAACCTTCAAGAATCACTGTCTTTACTTCCTATCGACACCAAGCAAGAACCTGAGCAGCTCCGGATGTGCCTCCAGTAAAGAAAAGGAGATGGTGACCAGGTACGATGTAGAAGCCAAAGAGAATCTGTTTGTTCCCAGTTTCTCCTTCACCTTGTTGCTTTCTCCTCTCCTGCTTTCTTCTCTCAGCCTGTTCTGTAAACTGGCAGCTCTTGTCAGACACAGGATTTCACTCTTTGGTAAGATCGTCCTAATCTCTGTCTCTTCTTGGCCTTCACACTTTATTGCCTCTGCTTTTTATACATCTGCTAAATACAGTATTATCATTTCAGGAAGTGACTCAGCGATTATGGTGAGCTGTCTGCACATCCTCACTCACTCACTCGACACCCGGTAAGCACTGATGTGTCTTTTTCTCCATAAAAGAAAAAAGATGGAAACTTGTTTGGATTTTTTTTTTTTTACAAGACCTTAAATGTCCCCTCCTCCTCCTCTCAGAACAGTGATGAAGTCCGGTTCAGAGCTGGTAAAAGCAGGTTTTAGGACTTTCTTTGAGAACGCCTCCGAAGATCTGGAGAAGCTGGTTGAAATGCTGAAGCTGGGGAAGTTCATGCAGTCTCGTGCTCAGATGAAAAGCGTCACTCAGAGCATCAACTATGTGACGGTGGCTCTTCTGCCCATCCTCACCGCCCTGTTTGAACACATCAGGAATTATGAGTTTGATGTTGACCTGCTCTGTGAGTTTGTTTTCACTCTCCACTTCCAACAAATCACCGTACCTTCTAAAGGTTTACCATTAAAACTCATTTAAAGCTGCAGTATGTAGAATTGTGAGACTGGAATGGAAACAACCACGCTCCCCCCTCCCCTCCGTTTTTCAAATCCACCAACATCCCTGTGAACGCGCACAACTGTGGAGCTGTTTGCAGCGACTTTCTTGCTAGATCTTGCAACTTTCCAACTCCTCTTACCAACTTTTTTTCCTCAATAGTAACTATCTTCAAATCTAGCAACTGTTTCTTGTATTTTTTAAGAGTTTCCTGATGTTTTAAGACTGAAAGCACTTATCACTCTGCATTAACTGTCCCCACTGAGCAACGCTCACTGCTGTTAGCTCCTCCCTCATCCCAAAGTGCTCACAGGTCATGTTCACACTCAGTATCCCCCAGCCGCAGCACTGCAGGCCCAGAGCAGAAAGGAGACCCATACCACTCCGCGTCCAGACTCACTCCACCTTGAAGATGCTTGGTTTACACGCAATTTATCCCGTCTGTTATCACTCTCCCTCTGACTCCAGTATGTGACGTGGACCCCGCGCAGTCTCGTTTTTTTTGGCTTGCTTTGCTGTGTAAGCTATTGGTGCACTTTGTAAAACGATCTCTGATTGGCTGTAAAAGAGCATCACACTCCTTGTCCTTGACGCAGAGGTCCAGAGTCCTCTCAGAACACTTTTGAATTACAATAGGGGTTAAAGGTTAGTATGGATTTTTGACTGAATGATGCCAAAAAAAACTTACATACTGCAGCTTTAAGATTGAAACATTATTTTGATAACCATGTTTTTTCTTGTAAATGATTCATAGAAACATTTTTTTTTACAAAAGGTGAATGATAGTACATTATCATTTAGAGATCATTGCAAGTTATGTAATATTTCCCTTGAGCATTAATGGTTATCATTAAATGTAATTCCCAGTGGATGATGTGCAGCTGTCCTGCTACAGAATCCTAACCTGTTTCTACTCTCTGGGAACTGGGAAGAACGTCTTTGTGGAAAGGTAAAAAGTCATAATGCCAAAAAGCTGCATGTTATCAGATATAACCCAATGCCTAATACTATAGAGCAGGGGTTAAAAAACCTTGGCTACAAGTCCCCCACTGGGGGGCACCAGAACGCTCAGGCCTCATCTGATCTGAGGCTCTGAAGTCATCAAAGTTATCAGAATTATCAAGGATTTCACCCAAATCATTAGTAAATTTGTTCTTATAAATACTATGACTGTAGATTACAGGACGGTGGTTTCCCATCCTGAATCCCAGCTTGAAGGTCATATATTAGATTCTCCTCTAATTAAACATGAACGATAGCATCATTTGCACCTCATTGTTTTCCATAATGAACAGGCACCTGCCGGCCATAGGGGAGAGCTTAGCCACTCTGGTTGGAGCTATGCCTGTAGCCTTCCTGGAGCCTCATTTAAACGCCTACAACCCTCTTTCTGTCTTCAACACCAAGACCCCCCGAGAGAGAGCTAGTGAGTGTCCACGTCAGAGTAAAAGCTTCCTTTTTCAGCGTTCACAGTGACTGATGTGTTTTCTCCTAGTTCTCAGCATGCCTGACACCATAGAGGAGATGTGTCCAGAGATGCCCAGTCTGGACCGACTTCTGAAGGAAGTCAGCGATGGCTCTGAGTCTGGTGCTCGCTACAGTGACATGCCACAGGTCAGAGGGATTAGTGTTGTCATGCTTTTATCCCTTTACTCATAGATGATATACTTTTCATTGAAGACACATGAACACAGCAAAATCTCTAGCTCCAAGGTTTCCAAAGTGGGGTACACAAATTGTCATCGAGGGTACATGAATAGACATTAAAAACATTGTGACAACAATATAAATAGAGCAGCAGTCTGGAGCTCACTGGTAGAGTGGGTCGTCCAATAACGAAGGGTTAACGGTTCGAATCCCGCTCTAGCCAAGTCATTGTTGGGCAAGGCACTTCACCCACATTGCCTTGTATGAATGTGGTGTGTGTGAGTGTTGGTGGTGGTCAGAGGGACCGATGGCGCACTATGGCAGCCCCGCCTCTGTTAGTCTGCCCCAGCACAGCTGTGGCTACAATAGTAGTTTACCACCACTAAGTGTGAAATGAAAGAATAATGCACATCAATGTAAAGTGGTTTAAGTGTCTATGGAAAGCGCTATATAAAGTCCAATGCATTATTATTAGTAAGACTACTTACCTACATTACATGGCCAGTTGTTCTGCTCTCACAGACTTATGTGAATCTCATTGATTGATTTTTAACTGTGACTGATTACTGCTTATTCCATCATTATGGATAGATAAAAGATAAAGATAAAATGGAAAAATTGTCCTTCCCCATGGACTGCTACCACTAGTCTAGGGGTCTGCAGTTGTATTTCACAGTTTCAGGGTCATGAATATGTTGTATTACCGCTATATGTTTAATAAGCAAATGTTTGGTTGGTTGATTTTTCCAAAATAAGAGAGATTGGTTTAACAGTGAAAATGCCAGTAGGCTAATTAATTAAATAAAGCGAAAAATTGATAATTCTGTATATGACATTACGTCACTAACGTGCCGTGAGCACTAGGGTTTGGTAGGCAGGGCTTTGCAAATCGAGACCACCAATGTCGACACCAATGACAATTTCACATGTTTCTGCTGGCAAGTGTTAGTCTAACAAAAGTAACATTGTAAAACACCATTAAAGAAACATAAACAATTAATTAATATAGCCTCCATACTCTCCCAACAAGATTTATCTCATGAGATGACAGCGCATTCGTTGTTTGTGTTGGAAACACAGAAACACGAAGAAAATGACAACAACAACAACAACTCAGAACAGCCTCAGTGAGGCGCATACACAAAGCCAATCCTTCCTTTTGTATCATTCACTGTGGAAAATACTTTTCTGACCTTACCTTTGCTGAAGGTCTGGTAGCTCAGGTGTTGGTCTCCCATCTTTTAAAAGTTGTCATTTTTTTCAAAAGAAAGTTTCTTTATCGTCTCTAGCGCTGTCATCCTGCCTGTAGTGTTATCCCGCTCACTAGCTAGAGAACGTAGCAGCGGCCATGCTCTATCAATTCACTAATGCACTCTAAATGTACATATAGCATGTAGCATAGCACGGTTACGTCCAAAGGCAGCATAGAGAGCTGCCTTTTTACTTAAATAGTTTTCATCTTGGGGAACTGACTGCGCAAACACAAAAAACACGCTATGGGAACAGAGGCAGAGCAGTAATGTGCTTTTGGGAGAGGGTGTGGCCTACTCCTGCCTTACAGCAACTGTGCAGCGTCTCTGCCGTGCCAGGAAATAACAATGTTTAATCATTTGGTCTATGAAAAGCACAACATGCTGACACTTTCAAACTTATGGTACTGTAGTACAGGAAATGGAAAAATGAATAATTTATAATTATATTATAATTAAATCAAAATATCAATTCACCTTTGGGTAGGCACTGCCTACCTTGCCTACCTAAGTGTGCATGAAGGTTCAATAGTGTTTTGTCTGATTCTTAGCCTGCAGATTTCATTCTGACACTGCTGCTGACAGAAAGACAGTTTTTAATCATTTCTCTGTAAAGTTTCTACTTCCTTGAGTGAACAACCATTGACAGTGGACAGTGGGTGGCAGAGGAGGCATGATTCAGGCTTTTCAGCCCTGCTGTTCCTCCAAGCAACACAGGAATTCATTTCTACAGCAGCAATAAGACACAACTACTTGTGTCACTGTCACTGAACCAGATTTAACTACGCTCTCTTTTTATTAGTGTGCACTTTTCTTTATGACCCCACACAGGGCTTTGGTGTTTATTGTCAGCTCTTTACTACAATAAAAGGAAACAAGGGAGGAAAGAATAAGTAGGCAACAGTGTTTGGAATAACGGCGTTTAAAATAACGGCGTTATGTAACGGCGTTTGTTTTTGCAGTAACGGGGTAATCCAACTAATTACTTTTTACGCCGTTACAACGCCGTTATCGTTACTGAACATTAAATGCGGTGCGTTACATGCATTGATTGAATAAACTGTGATCCGAAAGCAACCCTGGCTTCTGACTCCGCTGTTGTGAGGAGGCGGGTTAAAAACAAGGTGAGCGGGGCGGTGTGTAGCTCAGTGGGTTGAGCGCCCGCCCCATGTACGGAGGCTGTAGTTCCTCACCTGCAGCGGGTCCAGGTTCGATTCCCGGCCTGGGACCCTTTCCTGCGTGTCATTCCCTGCTCTCTCTCACCCCCTTCCTGTCAAGCAACTGTCATATAAAGGCCACTAGAGCCAAAAAAAAAAATCCTTAAAAAAAAAAAAAAAAAAAAAACAAGGTGAGCGATTATGATTGGCTAAGGCGACGTGTCAGCACACGCGACACACACAGAGCAGATTGGATGAAGCAGCAGAGATGGTGAGCGTGGAGCAGTCTGATGAAAAGTTGACATTTTTAAGGTGACGATATAAACACTACTTTAAATTAATTGTGGTCAAAGGCAAGAACGTGTATGTGAAGTGTTCACTATATCCAGGAGAGAAGACTTTGTCGACATCCGTTGTAAGCAACTCAAAATTAATGAAGCACCTCACGACACACGCATCTAAAAAATGTGAATTATTTGACATAGAGCAACTTTTTTTAATTTTTTTAATAGTAACGCAAATAGTTACTTTCCTTGATAATGAGTTACTTTTATTATAGAGTAATTTTGTTACTAATGCAGTAACTTTTTTGAACAAGTAGTGAGTAACTATAACTAATTACTTTTTTAAAGTAACGTTCCCAACACTGGTAGGCAATAACAAAGAATAATAATAGACTATGGCATTAAACAAGACTGGGTTAAAATCATGTTATTTGAGGTTTCACAGTCTGTTTCCTGCAGGTGATTGAGGTCATCCTGCCCATGCTGTGTAACTATCTGTCCTACTGGTGGGAGAAAGGCCCAGAGAACTCCTTCACAGACGCTCCGTGCTGCACCATGGTGACGTCTGAACACCTCAGCATCATCCTGGGAAACATCCTCAAAATCCTCAACAACAACCTGGGCATCGATGACGCCCCGTGGATGAAGAGGATTGCCGGCAAGTACCGCATAGTACATAGATTGCAACATAAAAAACAACAACTTGTTAACCTATTAACATTTATGATAATTGTAATTTTTTAATTGTTTTCTAGACAACTAATACTGATTTTCCTTTGTTTGGGATTGTAAACCAACCTAGAGTAAAATAAGTTAAAATTCACTGCCATAACTGATCTGTCACTTTGTCATGGCAAACAGTACGACGGGCCGACGGCATGGTAGGGCCACGTTTAAATAAAATAAAAATCTGGGCGCTACGTAATATTTTGAGAATAAAGTTTTATAAGAATAATGTCATATCTTAATAAAATCATAATTTTATGACATTTAAGTCATAATATTTCCAGATTAAGTCGTAATATTTTGAGATTAAAGTAATATTTTATGAGATTAAAATTGAAATACAAACAGGATCTTGTCTGTGTTGCGGTCAATCGTTAGTTATGGAGAATGTGGAGCCTTTACTGAGACCATATTTCTTTTTAGTTTCACACATGGCAAAATACTGAGCCTTTTGGCTCATCATTACGACACGATTATCAGTTTAAGGATTTGTAGATGTTTCTGTTTGTTCCAACATGAGAACCAGACTGATTTGAGGCAAATAGCCTCTCTTGTAGTGGAGGAACTGGCTGGAAGTGGTTGATTTAAGGGCTTCGGTGTTAGTTGTGTTCACTTAACAGAGAATTCTGAGCGCTATACTATTACAAGTTTTTTAAGATACGGCTTTATTCTCAAAAAACACGACTTTATTCTCAAAATATTATGACTTTAATAAAATTACGACTTTATTCTTGAAATATTACAACTTTAGTCTCGTAGTGCTCAGATTTATTTTAATTTTAATGTGGCCCTAATACGCCATTGTAGAACAGGGATCAGACAGTCAGTTTTGTTTCCTTCCATCTCCAGTGTATTCTCAACCAATCATCCCTAAGGCTGGAGCAGATCTGTTGAGCACTCACTTCCTTCCCACGCTGGACAAACTGAGGAAGAAGACGGTGAAGGTGAGCATGTAGAGGTTATTACAGAGTGAAGGGATGATCGGGACGAGGCTGGATGTGCACGAGTGTAGAAAAAGAAAGCACACACTGATTGCACATGATGGGTTTGTCACAAATGCAGGTGGTGATGGAGGAGGAGCTGCTGAAGGCTGACAGTAAAGGTGACACCCAGGAAGCTGAGCTGCTCATTCTGGATGAGTTTGCTGTGCTCTGCAGGGACCTCTATGCATTCTACCCAATGCTCATACGCTACGTGGACAACAACAGGTGAATGTAGCCTGAGGGAGGGATTCAATTGTATCTGTAGCTCACCTCACAGCAAAGTTGTAATGCATATTTTAACTTTATTTCGCTTGTGTCTTGTTTAATGATAATCTAAGTCCAAGACTTTTTTTCTTTTTTGGACTTCCAGGCTTGCTGTATTATTTTATTCTTTTTCCATTGTTATATTTTGTCTTTCTAGGTCACGGTGGCTGAAAGAACCTGACGCAGACTCCACGCAGCTCTTCAGGATGGTCGCTGAGATCTTCATCCTGTGGTGCAAGTCGCATGTGAGTCCCGTTGTGCATCGTCATGCATTGTAACGGTCTGATAACATTGGTTTATCCCATCCTGTCTTTTTTTCCTACCGAGTGCAGAACTTCAAGCGTGAGGAGCAAAACTTTGTGGTGCAGAATGAGATCAACAATCTGGGCTTTTTAACTGGGGAAGGAACAGCAAAGATGTCTAAGGTAAAGATGTGATAAAAAAAATATAAAGATTAACCTAAAAGGTCAACAAGGCCGTACCCACCACTCACCCATATACAGTATATATATACAGTATAAACCTTGGTTTCCTGGTTTCTTGTTTCCGTTGAAGGAAAACAAAAATCATCTGTGATGAAATCATCTATTGCCTAGGTTTCCAAAGTGAGGTACGTAGGGAATCCATCTATACAAATTGAAAACAGGGTGACAATATGACCAGCAGTCAGGAGCCTCCTTGCATTTGCATTGCCACAAATGACACACTGGCCTCTGTAAGTACATTTTTATTCATAAAGCGCTTTTCACAGATGAAAATCACAAAGTTCTGTACGAAACAAAAGGTGAATTTAAAACAACAGGAGCGTCATCATAAAAAGGATAACAAAATTTAAAATCCATTAACCAGAAGCTTTTCTGAAAAGCAAAGTTTTCAAATGCTTTTTAAGTCTTTTTCTTTTTTTTTTTCCAAATGTTTTTTTAAAAAGTCCACACAGTCAAGCTCATGGAGGGACTGGTGCAAGTCATTCCAGAGTCTGGGGGCTACAGCCTGGAATGCCAGGTCTCCCTGGGTTTTAAAATGAGTTTTAGGGATCTTTAAGAGAAGATCGAAGGCTGCACCCTGAAGTGTAGGGGCACACCAAATCAGCGATATACTGAGGGGCCTGACAATGCAACGCACAAAAAGTCAGGTCTAAAATTTTAAATTCGATGCGAAATAAGACTGCCCTCGTTCTGCCAGTCGGTCTGCTCTCACATAGGCTTATGCAAATCTCATTTGATTGATTTTTATCTGCTGTGATTAATTGATTAAAGAGTAACTAAACCCCTGTTTTCTGCTGAGCTGCTACTTGGAGGGAAATTCACAACATGCCTTGATTATTGGCGCTACTGCTGTAGCAGTAAGACACGCCCACTCAGACAGACGGTAATGCAACAATGATGTGTCTGTACACACAAACACATGGCAAGTTTACAGCTAATATTTGTCACTACAACTACAGGCACACACAATCACAACGTGAAGCTCACACAGCCTCAAAGTGCGTCACACCGAACGCGACTGTAGCAACTGCAGTCATTTCAATCGCCCCTGATGAGTCGCTTGAATATAGTCGTACTTTTTGTTCACTCCATCACTTCATCGCTCCAGTGAAGCAATGACCAAGGAACAGTGTTTGTGTGTGTGTGTAGAGCCGGTGACAGGGGAGAGAGAGAGAGAAAGAGGGTTGATCACTTCTTCTCTGGCCGTATGTTTACAGCACTTATCATCATAGACAGCTCCACTTTTACGGTTTCAATGATCAACTTACGGAGTTACTAAAGGATGAGTTCACTCAGAATGTAGGCTTATTCAAGAAGTTAACCGCTTTTAATTTTGCTCCGATAAATTGAGGAAGTGTAGTACAGCCCTCCGCAGCAGCCGTCTCACTGTCGCGGGAGGGAGGAGCTGCTGCCGCGGCTCTACAGACAGTGAAGGATGGGGAAGCTGTCGCTTGAAGTCGCTTGAATGGCGACTTTGAGCGACGAGGTCGCGCTTCACCTTGTCACTCAAATCACGCAAGTCACATCGCTTGAGGGGAGATAACTTGAGGTTGTGTCATTTTCATTGATTTGAATGCAATCTAGTCACTTCAGTCACATTCAGTGTGAATGCACCTTTACAGACACCACTCAGGGGCAAACAACCCTGCAGTCCTGCCACCTCAAGCACATAGCGATAAGACATACACACTCATCCGCGCACACGAAGAGACAGACGGGAATACACATATAGCATAGATGTGTCTGTAAATACACACATAGCATAGATGTGTCTGTAAATACACACATAGCTTGATGAACCCTCTGATGGGTGCAGAATCTGCTCTTTATAGATGCACAGAGTCAAAAACGTCACTGCTTCAGCGGACTGTTTCACAAGGAACACAGTGGACTTCCTCATTGAGGCTATCAATAAATGCTCACTGAGGGCTGTGATTGGAGGAAACCCTCCTCCCTCATCTCCGCTTTTATAGGAGGGGTGGGGCTAACAGTGGAAGTTGATGATGCATGGGAATTCTGAATAATCTGTTTCAGCCAATAGCAACATTAAATTGTAATAGCCGCCGTTCAATCCTTAGAGGCCAGTAACTCTGACATTTTACAACTTAAAACGCAAAATTAAAATACTTTTACTAAAATGTGAAGATTGGAACTAGATCAATTGACAGCACTACTTAATACCCAAAATACATGCATTCAGCAGAAAAAAGTGGGTTTGGTGTTTAGTTACTCTTTAAATGAAGCAAATAAGTGATCATTCTAAATAAGATGTTTTCTTGTGTGCTACAGATTAATACTCTTTTTATTATATATTATTTGTCAACAGGATAGGTAACGTTCAGAGACAAATTTCACTTCACAGCTACATTGTGTACGACATTACATTATTATGTTTTTTAAGTATGCAGAAGTATGGGGAACATGGCTTCAGGTTAAATATCTGAAGCGGTATGGGACTTTGAAAAGTTTGGGAACCACTGATCTAATGCATTTTACTCAGTGGGTTTGTAGACTAAACTTGACCAATCCCAATGATTGAAGAATAAAATCGTCTTCTCTCAAACAGAATCCCTAGTCGCTGCTCCGGACAGAATTGTGCCTCTTATTAAGCAGCACCTTGGCACACTAAGTAGCTCTGTAAAAGGAAGTCTGAGGAACCTTGGAGTAACTTTTGATGAAGGGATGTCCCTAGAACGGCATTCTAAACCGCTTATTAGGAACAGTTTTTTCCATTTGAGAAACATCTCGAAACTGAGACACATGGTCTCTCGTTATGAGCTTGAGATGATAGTGCATGCGTTTGTTTCCTCACGATTAGACTACTGTAACAGCCTGTTTACATGCCTTAGTAAAAAGGACTTGGCTCGCCTACAAGTAGTCCAAAACTCTGCTGCGCGGCTCCTGACCCGCACCCACAAGACAGCCCATATTACTCCTATTTTAAAATCTCTACATTGGCTCCCTGTCATATACAGGATTAATTTTAAAATCCTGGTACTGACGTTCAGGGCTCTCCATGGTCAGGCGCCTGGATATACTGTATTAAAGGCCTGATCCAGCCCTATGTTTCCAATAGGAGCTTGAGGTCCTCTTCTCAGAACCTGCTGATGGTCCCCTGCACAACTCGAGGAGATCGATCATTTAAAGCGGTAGCTCCTTGCCTTTGGAATGAACTTCCACACACACTGCGCATGCTAGACTCCGTGGATGATTTCAAAAATCAACTAAAGACATACTTTTTTAGGGAGGCTTTCTAGCCACACTTTTGTATCTGCCCAATGTAGGCTTTGTATGTATCCTTTTATTTCTTGCATTCTACCGACACTGCACTGTACTGGCAGATGTACTCTGTTATTGTTATTGTTTTAAACTGTAAAATGTGAAGCACTTTGTGACCCCGGTCTATGAAAAGCGCTATATAAATAAATTTTACTTACTTACTTAAAATGATCCTTAAAGTTTATCTTTCAGTTTTTGCTGAGTCTTATGGCATTAGTAACACTTTGCATGATTACTGTTAAAAAAAAAAATTTACTTTAATGTTAAGTGTTTTGCTTTCGTTGGTATTGCTGATAAAGGGGGAAAACTCTCTCAAAAGCAGCATTCCCCCGACACATGCTGCATATGCAGATCAGAGCGATCAGCGAGCGGTTGCATCTATTAAACTCACCACCTCATCAAAGGTTTACGACCAGCACTTTTGTCGCCCAGCGGTGGAACTCAACCGCCTGTCATGGAGAGATTTAGGTCCCCAAGTGTTGTTGTTACACGGCAAGTTGATTTACTTGTGTTGATGTGTTTTGACATGATTGGCAGAAGTTGGTAATAAAGCTTTGAGAGAGAGCAGAGTCATCAGAAATAAATTATCTATCTATAAAGCAGCAAAGGTCTGTGCGTATGTGTTAGTGGAGCAAATATCTCACTGACATGGTTTGAGTTCGACCTGAAACTTTGTCAACGGCTTCCAAATACCACAAGTTTGTGCATCCGTTATTTTGGAGTAATTTGATGTTGCAAAACATTCAAAACGTTAAAAAAGTTCATTTTAAGATTACGGCCCTCTCGGTATTGAGCGCACTACTTCCAGTTCCAGGTTCGTGACGTCACTGTGTTGCAGTTTGTTTGGATTTAAAAAAGGTCAATATTAAAAACATTTTTTGTATGGCTAAAAGTTATTTAAGTTAATATTAGCTCACGGACAGGTAGACACACACACACACACACAGATGATGTGCATGCGTGGGAGAGTGCCGGTGTCACGGAGTGTACGTGACTGCTACGTACTGAGATGTTCCAATGCTGGATTAGTCATGCAAAGAGATTGCTGTACTTATTTTTAGAAATGCTTAAAACATCACATCAGTCGACCATCGATAAAAAATTGACCAATGATTAAAAAAAATATGATTGTCATGATCAGATTTATTTGAATACAACAGCTTATTATTGTAAAGTTACATTTGGTTTTTACAATGTTTTTTTGAAAAATAAATTATTCCTTTTCGAAATGCTAAATAGTTTTATTTGTACAAATGTATGTCTTTTATCAGATTCTACCTAAACCGCGGCATTGGTACAAACTTTATTTATCAATTTGTCCTGCACATCTCCCTTAGAATTAAACCAGGGAAATAGCACACACTATTTTACTTTTCACCTGCAAATATACCTCTTTATAACACTACAGAGAATGTGCACCTTTTTGTACATCCAACCTTCAAACACATACTCATTTGGCTATAATTAACAACTCTACTTCAGCTCCCACATGAATACATACTTCCAACGGGCACTGTACTTGTGATTTGTAAATCTGATGTATTATGATGACAGGAAATTATTTTTTAAGTTTCCTGATTATTTTTATTTTATTTTATTTTTTTCAAAAAGCAGATTTGCACATGAAATAAAACACTATGGATACTAGAAGAATAAATGAGCTGAGTAGGTAGCGCTGTAGGGTCAGGTGTGATGTTACTGATTAAAGTTCACCCCCTTGTGTTTCCATAGTCGGGGGGTGACCAGGAAAGGAAGCACAAGCGGCGCCGTGGTGAGTACTACTCCATCCAGACGTCCCTGATCGTGGCTGCCCTAAAGAAGATGCTACCCATCGGCCTCAACATGTGCACACCTGGAGACCAGGAGCTCATCTCTTTGGCCAAGATACGGTACAGTTTGGTAAGAAATCACCAGGATCTTTTTAGCACTAATCGATTCCCAGAACTGTTGAATCAAAACCTTTGAGTTCGTTTAACCCTCCTATTATCCTCACATTTTACTCTTGGGGTCATTCTGACCCCAGGGATATTTGCCTCCAAAAAATGATTCTCAGAAAATAGTTTACCACGTTTTTGTGTTTGTTTACTGAGACCGCAATAGTCTCTCATAGTTCTCAGCCGATGACGTGGGACGGCGTTGCCGTAGAGATGACCTTGAGAGTTTGTTAGCTGAGCCAGATCACAGGTGTTCATGGAAAGTAAGGGAAAGGTCAGAGCGTTGATCAACATCCGTCCATGGAGAGTGTGGAGAAAAAACAGACCCTGACAGACTGTTCCCAGAGGGGGCCAAATGAGATAAGAGAAGATGTTTTCAGACGGGCTAGCTACAACATGACTGCCAGCCCTATAGTTCCTGGTCATTCGATCAATAATCCAATAATAATAATTTCGTCGAGACGAACTCTCCACTCCTCTTAAAGTTCACCATGGTGGAATCCATCAGAGAGTTCGAGAGCTCGGCCCCTTCCATCGATGATAAGCGGCTTCCAATATTGCTGCCAACGTAATTCGAATTTTGCGATAAATCAGGAAAATGCCAGATACAATCAGCAGAAGACCTGTTATCATAATTCCAATCTGGTGGACGTCTTCCATGTCCTCAGGACTTGAGGACTCTCCCAATGCCCATATTCCTAGTTGAGAAATTTGATCAAAAGCGAATAAAGACCAGCTGATCAATTCCATGATCTAGATTTAGGATTGGGATGCAGCTATATTAAAACAAGACAAAAACAAGACAAAGAGCAGCAATCAGGGGAAAAGCATCCTTCTTTGAGTGCAAACCGGAAAGTTAACCCTTGACTTGTTCTCTAGCACCACCATTAGGCCAAACTTTTTAATTAAAATTTATTTAGCTTGAATAGTTTTCGTCCCAATGTTCTCAAATGTACTGACAACATAATGACCACAGGAGTATGATCCCTATTGGTTGTGGTGATGATATGACCTTTCCTGCAGCGCCACCATCAGGTCAAACTTTCAATTTTAGAGTTTGTGTAGCTTGAAAATCTTTCATCCAAATTTTTTCTAATTTAGCACAATCATGACTCTTGAAGAGTGAACCATAATGATTGATGTCGGTGAACCCCACTTTCCTTTCATGAACATGTTTAATTACTGACTTGTCATGTATCAACTCAAAAGTATCAACTCTGCACCTACAGTTGAAAAAATATCATGATTATTTTATGCTTAATCAATTGTACCTTTCAAATTAGGAAAAATTATGAAATATGAAGCAAAAATAGGCAACTATTTTTTGAATGATAAACCAATAAATGGGGTTAAATTGACCCCAAGGATAATAGGATGGTTAACTATAACGCTGATCGTTTACTTCTATAGAAAGACACAGATGATGAAGTGAAGGAGCATTTGCGTCAGAATCTCCACCTCCAAGACAAGGTGAGATCACGTCCTCTGTGGAAAACGAATAAATTGCCAAATAAATGCTGCTGTTTGATCTAATTTGATATTCTTGATGTTGCAGTCTGATGACCCTGCAGTCCAGTGGCAGTTAAACCTGTATAAAGATGTTGTGGTGAAGAGTGAGGAACCAGCGAATCCAGATCTGACCGTGGACAGAGTGCAGAACATCTCTGCTGCTCTTTTCCACCTGGAACAGGTGAGAAGTGAGAACCATCATTTTTACTGGAGAATCGGTTTTAAGCTCATCACAATCTAAACAGCAGCACTCAGAGAACACAAACCTCCGCCAAGCGCCAAATCTTAGCCAAAGATAGTGGCAGTAACCTGGATCAGTGATCCTGATCATTGTACAATGATCATTCACACTTTAAAGGCTTGGAAGAAATGTCTATCCCCATTAATAACAATACAATTGGTCAAAATGTATGGGCACACACATTTTTCTGAAATATGCGATCAAATGTGCAATCCAGACCCGATCCAGATGAAACTCATGAAGTAATTGAGGAACCAACTAACAACCAGTTAAGAGTGAAGATCGACCAATTCAAACCGAGATATGAATTTTTTAAATGTCTCCAAGGATTAGAGATAAAGATTCTTCTATTTTTAGGCTGGGCTCCCGGACTCAAAACGCAACTCACTTTGTTCTTGTTGTTATGAACACTAGTTGAAATCACTACTCTTCTGTTATTCATGAACGGATCGGGCTGAAGTTTGGTAGGTATAATCTATGGATGTGTACACATCAACGCTCGGAGCCCGGGAAGAAAAAAAACGAAAATTGATTTCTAATTTAGCTGTAAGTCATATATATGACAGTTGATGGTACCGAATCATTGGCACATACCAATATATGAATGGGGCCCATTACCCCGTACGTCTCACAGGAACGCTAGGGGGGCCTCGGGGGCCTCATTTGACCACTCCTCTGTTAGTTCTCGTTAGATCGGAATGCAGTTTGGTATAAATACTCTATGAATAAATATGATGAGACGCTCTGAGCCCTTTTTTTTAAATGGGGTAGGGGGCCCACCCCCCCATTTCCGGTCATTTCCAAATTTATGTGAGCATAGTCATGTGATATATCATTTCAGAGTTAATTCAACGTAGATTATGATTATGCCTTGCACATTTCGATTAGGGGCCCGGGGGCCCACCCCCCTTTTTTGGCAATTTCCATTAAAGTCGTTTTCTCATTTATTTGTGAGTCGAATATTGCAACAGTTGGTGGTACCGAATCATTGACACAAATCAATACAGTATATGAATGGAGCTCATTACTCCGTATGTGCCACGGGGACACCGAGTCATTTGACTGAATTTTCGGGAACGTTGTACTATTTGGCGCAGAGACGTTCTGCGGGCCCAGCCGTAGTTCATCCAAACTTGTTCAAACAGGTTCAGAAACAGTATATTGATTGCAGCGATTAATATTGATCCCTCCAAAATTCAGTTGAATGTTCCATGGTGTAAGGTGTGTCTTTGCTTGAAATTTGGTCAAAATCGGTTTCGTACTTTTGACGTAATCCTGCTAACAGACAAACAAATTAATTAATACTGGTGAAAATATGAGCTCCTTGGCGGAGGTAATTACTGACAAATAGAGATTGCATAAGTAGACGTAGGGGGAATCTTCTTTGACAAAATAGATCAGACAGGGATTTATTTAGGAAATAAAAAATAATAAAAAAAAAGATTTAAAACATTTTTGATGGTGTAACATAGTTGCATTTTCTCTGATACTAGTGATGTCAGGAGGCAAATGTTGGATAATTTTGACGAAGTAATGAACTGTGAGAAGATAAAGTTTTATCACATGTTTGTTTAAAGGGGAATCCACATATTTTTGTTATCAGTGGGAATTATACTGCTTTTCATTTGGTAGATTTTTTTTATCAGCATTTATTTTCTCTGGTTTCCTCTAACAGTCAAAATACATGTAGCCTGTGTAACTCATTGGTTGATGCTTTTGACTCACATGCTACTGTATGAGTTTACTTCAACATCCCGTGTCCCTCCTCAGGTGGAGCAGCCTCTCAGAAACAAGAAGTGCGTCTGGCACAAGTTGCTGTCCAAACAGCGTAAACGTGCGGTCGTGGCTTGTTTCCGCATGGCTCCGCTCTACAACCTGCCCAGGTGAGACTTTAAAAAAAGACTTCTTTGTTTTAAAGCAACCAAACGTACCAAACAGCAGTGGGTCATTGTTCTCCTGTGTGACCACGTGAACCCTTCATGGCCTAATGACATTCTTTCCTCTGTCCTGTTTGCGTTACGCTCCCTCACTCTTCACCAGATACAAAAATAATAATTACTTCCTGAATGGCTATCGTGAGGTTTGGCTGGACAGAGCCTTTCAAGCCTCCAGCTTTGACTTCCTGTTCTCCCTGCTGACGGTAAAGTGACATTAAGGAGCTAATGTTTCATCTGCTCAACTTCCATCCATCAGGGTGGCAAAGTCAGCTGTTACCGCACGGTTGATTCTGATTGGTCAGCCACAGAGAGATGATTACTGACATTTATATTCAGGAAAGTAGGTCCAAACTTTAAAATGTAAAGAATCCATTTGAACTCAAGGTGAAAGAAGGATGGAAGGACCAACAGATCTGTTTAAATGTGTTTCAGGAGATGATAAATTAAATTTTAAATAGTTATTTAGTCAGTTTGTTGTTTTTCAATGCTTCACTCCTCCTTTTACACTTGGCCTCCTGGATCCCAGAGTAATGTTCTGATCATGTAAATCAATGTGTGTCATCATGTGAGTAAATGGGCTTTTCTTTTTAGTTCCTAGAACTTCCATAAGGTTCATTGGACATCTTGGAAAACTGCACGTTTTCTAAACTCTGCATGCATCTTCCATCATTTATAACTGCAGCTGATTGAATGACAGGAAGTGACCAGTCAGAAGAACCAGTGGATCCACACATTGACCAATCAGCACCCTGCCCTTGCCTGAACCTCTTCACCTGCTCTCCATCTCTCCTTCCTGTTTCCAATCACTCACCACAGCTCACCCTAATGCTACTCCTCATCCATTCTCACCCCTCCTCCCCTTCCCCAGGCATCGTGCTATCAACTTCTTCATCCCGGCCTATCAGAGACTTTGGATAGAGGCAGAGGAGAATGCCTTTGAGGAGAAGCTAGTTCAGGATCTGGCAGTAAGTACTGGGCCTGCGTTGGCACCTTCTGCCAGTCCTGTCTGCTGAATGCTTCGTTAGCATCATGCCCATTGAGGCTTGGGAGCGAACCTGGTTGGAAGCATCACCCAGGGGCCCCAACTTAAGCCTTTAAACTGAGATCCATTAGGGGACAGAGGCTGCATGACCACCTCAGGAGACACAGGGCCAGCAGTGGTACAACAGATACAGACTGGTACTAGAAGCTTGGCTCTCAGGGAGTCTGTAATGTGGCGTGTTTAGGTAATCATCAGGTACAAGGTGACATATACCCTAGACCAATGAGGTGCTGTGCGGTCAGATGCACACAGTTATGAACCCAATAGAAGATTAAAGAGTAACTAAACCCCTGCTTTCTGCTGACCTGCCACTTGGGGGTTATGGGCGTTACTCCTGAAGCAGTAAGACACGCCCAGTCTGGCAGTGACAGCTGAGCTGTGCTCAGCTACAATCACACAAACACAATCCTGACGTGAAGCTCACCCATGCACGCACAACCCCACAGACACTATATCACTCATGGGCAAACAGCTACTGCTCTTCAGACATGAGCCGCGGAACACCACCACACACACATAAACCAGGAAGACCCACATACAGCAACAAAAAGTACATGCAGAGACAGACGGGTATACCCTAGGGATGTAACGATTAATCGTAAGGCAGTTAAAAATCGATTCATAAGTTTACATCGATGCTCTGAAAATTGAATTGCAGTACTTTTTTTAAACAGCAGAGGGCGCTATATATCCTTCTCGTCCAAAAGTGTAGGCTGTGGGCGGAATCTGCTACTACTTTCTTTCTGGCCGCCGTCTACTCTTAAACATGTTCATAAATGATTCCTTACCCCTTTAGCAGCAAAAGAATATCTGTAATATTACGTGAATATCTGTAAAATTTACGTTTTTCTATTAGCGCTGTCTGCTAGCATAGCATCTCTTTTTCACTGCAAGGATATCTGCATGCCAACCGACCACTGGGTTACCAGGTCCCTCTGCTGGTCCAAACAAATATCTGACGTAAATACAGTGCAGACTGTTTTTTTTTCTTTTTCTTAAAGTCCAATTGTTAAGGCACAAAATAAATTTTCAGTTGTACTTTTAAAAAGAAAAGGAACTATTATGTACTTTTACATTGTTTACTATAGAACCAGAATTTAAATTAATGGGCTTCTTCTTCATTTGTATTATTTTTTTATTTATTTCATTCAAGATTTATTTTTAGTTAAATTGCATTGTTTTGAATAGTTTATCAAGGGATTCTTTTGACAAAGAAAAATAAAAGGAAAATAGTACAATAGTATAATTTTTCCCCCAAAAAATAAAGGAATATTTTTCAGTCATCATTTGTCAACAGTCCCATTTTGTAAAATAAATCGTGAGAGAATCGTATCGTGAACCCAGTATCGTGAATCGAATGTTATCGGGAGTTGAGTGAATCATACTGTACACACAGAGCATGATGAACCCTCTGATTAGACCAGAATCTGCTCTTTATAGAAGCACAGAGTCACAAACAGTACAGCAGCGAAAAGGAGTTCCACATGGAGCCGTCAGTCAATGCTTAGTGAGGGCTGTGAGAGGAGAAAAACTAGTCCCTCCTACCAGCATTTATAGGAGGGGCGGGGCCAACAGTGACTTTTAGTGACGCACAAAATTGACAGCGATCACAAATTGTAATCATGTCGGAAATGAACTGAATAAATAAATAATCGCCAGCGTTAAACCCTTAGAGGGCAGTCACTCTGACATTTTACAACTAAATACGCAAAATTAAAATACTTGTGTTAAAAGTCAGATTAGGATCAATCAGCAGCACTATTTCATACCTAATACATATGTATTCAGCAGAAAAAAGTGGTTTTGGGGCGGCGCGGTACTGTCTCACACTGTACTTTTTTTTACAGCGCATTTATAGACGATGTAGCCAACCAGAAAGACTAAATATGTCACACGCATTCATTAAATATACTGTGGAACGTCAGCATGTGCAGTAAATGAGTAATCAAACACATATATTAGGGATATATAGAGAGAAAGCAACAGGCATGTGCTGACAGGCTGCTGTGTGTGACTGAGTGACGTCACAGGTGAAGCATCGCTGCTCCTCTTTTTCAATGGATTTGAACAGGAAATGCATTAATTCAGCAATTTTGACTACACAACTGTTGAAAACAAATTTATAGAGCAGTCAAGTGGACAAATTATCATTGTTAGTATTTTACATGATGACTGCGCACGTCACTGCCCTAGACAGGAAATTACAGAGAGACAGACATTTATTTATTCACTCCTAGCAGTAAGTTACAGTCTCCAGTTAATGTAGCATAGATACGAAGTTTTCTTCTCTCCACGTTTTTGTGAGAAATCCAAGCTTTTTTAATTACAAATGAGGGGGTAAGTTCTCCGATCATCGCTCATTCCTACCATCCACGTCAGTCTTCATGTTCAAAGGCACGTTATCAAAGGCTCACCTGCTTGCATTGGTTTGCTCTAACATGCACAAACCCTGTTTCATAGCTTTCACCTCATAAACCGTTGGTAAACCGTGTTCACCCCAAGGGTTCATGGAGACAAAAGCTCATCTGCATGCTCTCTTTGAATCCCTTCAGGGAGTGATGATGATGATGATGATGATGGTGGTAAAGCTGCTGAGGGAACGAGCTGATTATTCACCTCTGTGCACTCACACAGAAAACCCCGATGAAGATCGTGGAGGAAGAGGAAGAAGAGGTGGCTGAGATGAAGCCTGATCCTCTTCATCAGCTCATCCTCCATTTCAGCCACAACGCACTGACAGAGAGAAGGTGAGATAAATCAATAACGGCTGATTAATGATTGTGGCTTCTTGTGTTAGACAACTTAAAGTTTTACTTGATTAATTTCAGTTACCTGGAAGAAGATCCTTTATATATTGCCTACGCAGACATGATGGCAAAGGTACCAATCACTACATTCATTGTTAAAAACAGCACAGTGATTATGATTTTAAACAGTCAATGAGTCCATCTGAAACGTTACATCTCTCTTTTCAGAGTTGTGCCGAGGATGAGGAAGAAGAAGAAGAAGAAGGGAAGGAAAAGACATTTGAGGCACTGCCATCCTCTCGTACAGCTTAGTACTAATGGTATGTGTGCTGTGCGTTTACACTGCTTTTGTTCTTTGGTCCTCAGGAGAAGGAGATGGAGAAGCAGAAGATCCTGTATCAGCAGGCGAGGCTGCACGCACGAGGGGCTGCTGAGATGGTGCTGCAGATGATCAGCGCCAGTAAAGGTAACACACACTCATTTAGGACAGGTAAAGATATCGTTTAGCATTTATCAGAGAAAGACTTTATCTGATACATTTTTATCAGATAAAGTCATACGTCATACTGTGTTCGAAATGGCGCACTCCGTACTGATGTGGCAGTTTTGAATGGAATGAGACGGAGTCATGTTGTAGGATTTACTGGTCAGATGCGGACACAGCGTTTATTTGGTCAAAGGGTTTTTGAGGCAGACCACTCTGGGATTCAGAGGTTTCCATTTGTGTGTGTTCCAATGAATCTATAGTTGTTCTGTGCTCTCAAGGTTTTGTATGCTGCTGATAGCGCTAAGCATAACAAGAGAAGAGACCTTGGAAAATGGTATGCTTAGTCAGTGTGACCAGGAGAGATTCTGTAATCACATATCACATACTATACAGTGTATAGTATACACTGTCTACTATATACTATGAGTATGATTAGGATGATGAGCATTCCCACTGAAGTATACTTCCAAGTTTCCTAAGATGCATTTTAAACCTACGACAAAAACCTGAAGCACACTGAGGCTAAATATCTCCGTTGATTCTCCACTTTTTAAAGTTCTAAAATCAAGTGACCAAGTAGAATATCAATATGTCCTCATTTGATCCATAAAACTTGCAGAAACACATTTCATACCAACATTTCAGAGATTTTCAGAGACTTGCCATTGTGCTACTCTTCAAAACAAGAGCCCTATTTACAATAGTGTTAAAAACAAATGGAAGACAAGAAGAGATGTTTTTATTTTGAAAAGGGGTTGTTTGATTTGTAGCTTGAAGCTGGTACCAGGATGATTTTATGTTCCACTCGCAATGGATCATGGGGCGGTTGAGTATGACTGTGCATACTTAAAATATGTCCCCATATAGTATAGAGTATTTCTAGCATACTCAATCTTTCCATACTATCTAATGTGAATGCACTACATACTAATTTTGACAACCAACTTAGTATGAGTAGTATGTTAGTATGACATTTCAAACACAGCCATAGTGTTGGCCTCATAGATCAATAAATCGAGGAGCATTTGCTCTGTGAAAAAAATGTAAAATGTTGAAATTGCCGCTCAAAAATCCGATATTTTATAGTATTACATGGTAAATGGACTTGATTTATATCGCTTTCATGCCTACATTGAAGTAGTCCCAAAGTGCTGTACAATATCAACTCATTCACCCATTCACACACCAGTGGGACTGAGCTGCCATGCAATGCGCTGGTCAACCACTGGGAGCAACTTAGGGTTCAGTGTCTTGCCCAAGGACACTTTGACGCATAGACGGGTATAGACGGGGATCGAACCCCCAACCTCTCGATCAGAAGGTGACCTCTCTACCAAAATAAATCTTTTGTATGTGTTCGCTTTGGCTTCAGGTCGTCTGGGCCCCATGGTGACCTGCACCCTGAAACTGGGCATCTCCATCCTAAATGGTGGCAACGTGCAAGTTCAGCAGGTGAGCTCATGCAGCACTGATTAAATGTGATTGTCTTAACATTTATGTCAGCATTTAGAATAATGAACAGTGTGATTAATAATACAGGAAATAACTGTTTTTTTGTTAATGTTTGGAGTTATTGGTGTTTTGTGTATTTTTGTTGTCATTTTGTTCGTTTTTCTTTAATTTGCTGTTTTTGTTTAGTGTGTTGGAGTAATTTTGTGTATATATATACATATATATGAGTATATACAGTGGTGTGAAAAAGTGTTTGTCCCCTTCCTGAATTCTTACTTTTTTGCATGTTTTCCACACTTAAATGTTTCAGATCATCAAACAAATTTAAACATTAGTCAAAGATAACACAAGTAAACACAAAATGCAGTTTTTAAATGAAGGCTTTTATTAATGACGAAGAAAAAAAATCCAAAGCTACATGGCCCTGTGTGAAATATTGTTTTTGTTGCTGTTTAAAGTGTGATTTTTTTCATTTTTGTATATTTATCTTGGGGTATTTTTTGTGATTGTGTAGTCTTTTTGTGTGTTTTTGGTATAATTGAGTCTTATTTTTGTTGTCCATCTTCTGGTCTAATATGACAGTTAAGCAGTAAATATGTAATACGTTGTGTTTCCCTCACTGCAGAAAATGCTTGATTACCTGAAAGAAAAACGAGACGCAGGCTTCTTTAAGAGTCTTTCAGGACTGATGCAGTCGTGCAGGTAGACCTGTATTGGTTGTGTTGTAAAAACAAAACAATTTGTGCCACGCGCTCTGACTCTGGAGTGTTTTCTTGTAGTGTCCTGGACCTGAATGCGTTTGAGAGGCAAAACAAAGCAGAAGGACTTGGAATGGTAACAGAAGAAGGTTCAAGTGAGTCAAAGATGTCTCCTCAGGTCATGGCAGGCTCTACTTTCTCAGGAACCCACAGTTTGTTGGACGACTTTGAAAATAATGGGAATCTTTAAGCTGTCTAGTTTTTATTGCTGGTAATGTGACTTTTTAAGCGTCGTGCTAGTTTGTTGTTCTTACATTTATGTAAAGTTTGACGTTTTGTCCAATATCAGGTTTAGTCTGGGAGCAGACAAGCAGGAACTGCTCTTCAGCCCCAACGGACCCGCCGGCGGGGGCAGCTCTAACTTCCGTGACTCTCATGGTTCTAAAAGTTGTAAAGAATGAATGAAATCACACATTCTATAACTCTCCGTAATCTTAAGAAACTCAGATAAAACCAACCCACGTTCATAACAAAAGACCACAGCACACACACCAGCACATTATATTCAAAGAAAGAAAAGTTGGCAACTCTGCAAATTCTGCCTTTTTCCACTGCTGTGAGTCACAAAATACACAGAGAGCTCTATAACAAGAGCCTACATGAAACTACAGGCCGAGCTGAATCCACTGATATACATGCCGGGTATGTTACGTACCAAAACAATGCCACAAAATCAGAAAATACACAGCGGAAAAAGTTAGCAATGATGACAAATTGTGACTTATCTTTGTTGTTTCTTATCAAAAGTTGCTCCAATGTGCATAAAACTCCATATTTTGATAAATCCAAATTGTGTCGTCAGATAGATACCACCATAACAAACATTCAGGTGTGTCTCCGTCATGTTTATCACCAATTTCTCCAGGCTCTGAGTTTTACAACCCTCTGTCAAACTTTCTGATTGGTCAAAGCATTGCTGAATAACATCCATGCATAACGGCATCAAAGAGTGCAACAAAAAATAGCATTACGCATGGCACGGCAGAAACCTGAATAAAAATGCATGAAAATGTGTTTATTTCAAGCCAAATTGCCACACCTAGTGCTCAAACATAAGACTGATAATGTCCTGAAGCAAGATGGCGCCGCGGATGGCTGCTGTGGTGTGTTGGTGCGCACTTTATTGTCTTGTTTTTGTTGTAAAATCCGCAACTGGCTTCTCTTATTCAAGAGAAGAGCTCTTGAATGTCAGGGCAACAACCCCGAGAGATTTATTTCCCACTTTCATCGCTTCCTCTGTGGATTTACTGGACATTTTACTCAAAGGTGCGCTCACCTTTGCTCACGCAGTGAAGCGCCGGAGGAGAGGAAAAAGAGCTGGTGCGCTGGTGCGCCTCCGCCAGCGCGGCCGGCGCACACCGTTACCGGGGATATTCCTCTCTAACGTGCGCTCACTGTGTAACAAAGTGGACGAACTCCAGCTGCTGTTAGGTAGAAACAGAGACTTCTCCTCATCTTCTGTTCTGTGCTTCACGGAAACGTGGCTGTGTGGAGCGGTACCGGACTCTGCGCTGCAGTTGGCCGGCTTCCAACTTCACAGAGCGGACCGAGACGCGGAGCTCACCGGGAAGAAGAAAGGTGGAGGAATCTGCTTTTATGTGAACAGTAACTGGTGTAACGACGTGACAGTGATCCTCCAGCACTGCTCTCCTCACCTGGAATCCTTTATTATCAACAGCAAACCCTTCTATTCTCCCCGTGAGTTCGCTTCATTCATCCTGGTTGGCGTGTACATCCCACCGTCAGCTGATGTGCGCGAGGCACAGCGCACACTCGCCGACCAGATCCTGTGCATGGAGCGGACCTACCCGGACTCTTTTATCATTGTGCTTGGTGACTTTAATAAAGGGGACCTCTCACACCAGCTCCCCAAATATAGACAATTAATTAAATGTCCGACCAGAGAGGAGAAGACACTGGATCACTGTTACACCACACTAAGCAGTGCTTATCACGCCGTTTCCCGTGCTGCACTGGGCCTATCGGACCATTTGATGGTCCATCTGATTCCTTCATACAGACAGAGGCTGAAGCTCTGTAAACCTGTGGTGAAGGAATCTAAACAGTGGACCAGTGAAGCAGTGGAGAAACTCCAGGAGTGTTTGGACTGGACTGACTGGGATGTTTTCAGGTCTGTGAACAGTTCTCTGGATGAGTTTACAGACGCTGTGACGTCCTACATCAGCTTCTGTGAGGACAGCTGCATTCCATCAAAGACCAGGGTGAGTTATAACAATGACAAACCCTGGTTCACAGCTAAGCTCAGAGGGCTGAGGGCAGACAAAGAGGTCGCTTTCAGGAGTGGAGACAGAGCCAGGTACAGAGAGTCGAAGTACACGTTTGAAAAGGAGGTGAGAAAAGCCAAGAGAAGTTACAACATCAGTTCTCTGCAAATGACTCAGCTTCTGTCTGGAGAGGGCTCAGGCAAATTACAAACTACAAGCCCAGAGCCCCTGCTGCTGCTAACGACCTCTGCCTGGCCAACAGTCTGAATGAGTTCTATTGTAGATTTGACAGACAATGGGACAGACCTGACTCCAACCCCCCTCACACCTCTGACCAGCCTCACTCCAACACCTTCACCCCCCACATCAAAGCTACAGTTTCACCCCAGCTGCCTACAGAGGCTCTCTCCCCTATCTTCCCCCCCTCCTCCCCCCCTCCCACAGAGACACCTTTCTCCATCAAAGAGAGAGATGTAAATAGACTTTTCAGGAGACAAAACCCCCGTAAGGCTTGTGGACCGGACTCTGTCTCTCCCTCTACCTTGAAGCACTGTGCTGATCAGCTGTCTCCAGTGTTCACAGACATTTTTAACACCTCACTGGAGACATGCACCGTACCAGCCTGTTTTAAGGCCTCCACCATCGTTCCTGTCCCTAAAAAGCTGAGGATCACAGGACTTAATGACTACAGACCCATCGCTCTGACATCTGTGGTCATGAAGTCCTTTGAACGCCTCATGCTCTCCCACATCAAGGACATCACCGACCCCCACCTGGACCCCCTGCAGTTTGCCTATAGATCCAACAGGTCAGTAGACGATGCTGTAAACCTGGCTCTCCACTTCATCCTCCAGCACCTGGACTCCCCAGGCTCCTACGCCAGGGTCCTGTTTGTGGACTTCAGCTCTGCCTTTAATACAATAATCCCAGCTCTCCTTCAGGACAAGCTTTCCCAGCTGAACGTGCCAGACTCCACCTGCAGGTGGATCACAGACTTCCTGTCTGACAGGAAGCAGCACGTGAAGCTGGGAAAAACCATCTCTGCTCCCCGGACCATCAGCACTGGATCTCCTCAGGGCTGTGTTCTTTCTCCTCTGCTCTTCTCCCTGTACACCAACAGCTGCACCTCCTCTCACCAGTCGGTCAAACTCCTGAAGTTTGCAGACGACACGACCATCATCGGTCTCATCGCTGATGGAGACGAGTCCGACTACAGGTGGGAGACAGACCGGCTGGTGTCCTGGTGCAGCCAGAACAACCTGGAGCTCAACGCTTTAAAGACAGTGGAGATGATAGCAGACTTCAGGAAGAACCCAGCCCCCCTCACCCCCCTCACCCTGGGAGACTCTACAGTGAGCTCTGTAGAGTACTTCTGCTTCCTGGGGACCATCATCACTCAGGACCTCAAGTGGGAGCTGAACATCAGCTCCCTTATCAAAAAAGCTCAGCAGAGGATGTACTTTCTGCGGCAGCTGAAGAAGTTCAGTCTGCCAACAAAGATGATGGTGAACTTCTACAGCTCCATCATCCAGTCCATCCTCTGCTCCTCCATCACCATCTGGTACGCTGCAGCTACGGCCAAGGACAAGGCCAGACTGCAGCGTATCATCCACTCTGCAGAGAAGGTCATCGGCTGCAATCTGCCCTCCCTCCAGGACCTGTACGCCTCCAGGATTTTGAGGCGTGCAGGAAAGATTGTGGCCGACCCCTCCCACCCCGGTCATAAACTGTTTCAATCTCTCCCTTCTGGTAGGAGGTTTCGGTCCATCAGGACCAGAACCTCCAGACACAAAAACAGCTTCTTTCCCTCTGCCACCATCCACATGAACACACCCCAAGTCACCCACTGAACCCCCCCCCCCCCCCCCCCCCCCCCCCCCGATCACCACCTCCGCCAGCTTGATACCTGCTGCACTGTATATATATATTTATATTTATATTTATCCTATTTATCATTTATTCTCTATCTATCCTTTATTTATCCCTCATCCTTTATATTTATCATTATTATTATTATTGTTGCTGGGTTGTTCTTTGTTGTGTTGTTTTTATTTCTTTTGTTTCTTTTTGTTGCTTGTTTTGTGCACCAACCACCAAGTCAAATTCCTTGTACTGTCCTCAAAACTGTACATGGCAAATAAAACATTTCTGATTCTGATTCTGATTCTGATTGGAATCAATTTGACTGACATATTACAGTTACACACTTGTTTCCAAACTTGTGGAAAACTTTGTCACAGTTGTTGCAAAGTGGGCTTCCGCCTTCACTTTTTTGTACAAAAACCTGAGTATCTTTGGCTGATTGTTTATTATTATCACCAAACTTGCTGCAGTTGATGTCCATACATTAGTTCAATTATTTCTGCTTTTTTAGCCTTCGATAATGATAATTGGCTTTAAATTTCATGTAAATCTCTATTTTTTTGTGCGGACTACAGCTTTCTGTATTTAAAATATTTAGTGTCAGTATCATATATTTCCAAAGTTTCACATCATCTGTAACCACTAAGGATCTTACTTCAATCTGAACAAAAATTAACCATGTAGGTCATGTAGAAACCTAGAAAAACTTTGTTATGGGTTTGTGATTTTCAGAGAACAGTTGCTGGGGCTCAACAGGTTAAAAAACTATGCATCATCCTCTATTTTAACAACACTCACTTATTTGTCGTTTAATCATTCCTTTAAATGTTTTCATCAACTTCTATGTTTAACAATTCATGGCTACTACTTGTGTCCTTGTTACTGTAATCTCTTCACCATAACTGACTCATATTTCTTAACGTAAAGTAGACAGCCCAGGCCCCGGGGTTTGATTCTGTCACTGCACGTCTTTGTTTTCCACACGTACAGTGATGTGTTCATACCTTTTTGTAATGTAACTCCTTGTCTTCTCTTTTTGCTTATGTCTTGGTGTTTTTTGTGCGTCTCCTTCCTGTCATTTTAAAATCCCATCGATGGCAGTCCACACTCAGCAGGGTAAATAGCAAACGTGGATCATCGTGACATGGCTATGCTTCCACCCTGAATGCCCCCCACCCTTTTTCATATTTGTGGTCCATACTTCCTGCTTTCCTTAGTGTCCCGGCCCCGCCCTCTTTCCTGTAGGGAAACTCCGTGCATGCTGCGTACACAGAAAAGTCTCCATCATGCATACTTTGTCCTTTTCTGTGCTATCTGTTCCATTTACTAATGCAAATCCTCCGATTGATGCTCCACCTGTTGTTGTTGTTGTGAGGCGTTCAGTGGCACCATCCAGTGTTGTGACTGAGAGCCTGTGGACTCCTCCACAGCCTAAGCAAAGCTTTGTTTTGCTTTGGACTTGGGCCTTATTTCACCAAGTTGGTAGTGATACACATGCCTAACTTTGACATGTTTTGATGATGTGTGCACAGTAAAACATCAGGCATGTGAAAGTTAGCCAGCTTCCTCCTGCTTATGGAAACGTCCCAGTGTTTAATTAAAGTGCATTTGGATTCAGTTTGGAACCTGTAATCTAAAGACTTTACAGAGAGGATTTGAACATGTCCTGCTTGCTTCATATCCAATGCATTTATGGAGTCATATGTTGGTTTGAGTCAGGGTTGGGGTCAATTACATTTTTCAATTACAATCATGTCTTCAATTACCTGTGTTCAGTTACAATCAAGAATGATTAGAGTGACCAGCATTTTTTCCCAGTTACATTTAAATTCCAATATTTTTTATCCTCAGAAAGTCAATTACATTCTCAATTCTTCAATTACAATTAATCACAATTACTGAGCCTGAAATAAATAACCTCATAAAAGTTAACCTTCCTCTGGTTAGCTTACTGTTAGCATCTCTTATGATAACAGGTCCTAAATCATCTGAAAAATACACAAAAATACAATATCATCTTATTTCTATCATATCTATTGGTTACCTTGTTAGACTTTGTAATCAATGAAAATTTAGGTTTTAATATTTTTGGTGTGGGCGTCTGAGCCTTTTTTGTGTCAGTATGGCCCTGGATTTCAGATTTTTTTAAATGGTAAGATGTTTGAAAGCTTGATATAAAACATATTTTAATAATTAACTACATATCTGTAGAAATGCAGTTTTGCATTAAATTATAATTGAAACTTTTTATCGAATTTTCATGACAAATACAATTGCAAAATCAATTATTGAAACTCAATTACAGTGTCATTATGATTATGACAGCATATTTTTACAATTACTATTATAATTACGCCATAGCTGTAAGTAATGATCAATTTTGCAATTACAATTATAATTGACCCCAACTCTGGTTTGAGTTTTCACATTTATTCACCAAAGTTTTCTTTCTGTCAAGGCTCTAAGGTGCTGCAAAACGACGAGTTCACCAAAGATCTTTTTCGCTTTTTGCAACTTTTGTGCGAGGGGCACAACGGAGGTAAATCATTAATTCCATTATTCCTCACGTGGCTTTACTGTGAGCCATGCATTGAAGTTGGATTGTGTGTGGCTCAGATTTCCAGAACTTCTTAAGAACCCAAACTGGAAACACAACCACAGTGAACATCATCATCAGCACAGTGGACTATCTCCTCCGTCTACAGGTGTCAATCACACAGATCATTGATTCTCAGCTTGTTAATGCATCGGTAACGATTGGTCACATTTCTGTCCCGCTGGTAGGAATCAATCAGTGACTTCTACTGGTATTATTCTGGTAAAGACGTCATCGACGAGACGGGGAAAATTAACTTCTCCAAAGCGTTATCTGTAGCCAAGCAGATTTTCAACTCGCTAACTGAGTACATTCAGGTAAAGCCTCCGTTTATAGTGTTTTTATATTTGTTTGACTTGATTTAACTTCTCGTGATGTTGCTTTCCCACAGGGTCCATGCATTGGGAACCAGCAGAGTTTAGCTCACAGCAGACTGTGGGACGCCGTGGTGGGATTCCTGCACGTGTTTGCAAACATGCAGATGAAACTGTCACAGGTGCACTAGCTCAGACTCACTAACAGAGGTGTACAGAGTACTAATATATCCTACTCAAGTAGAAGCACTGTTACTTTATTGAAATTGTAGTTAAGTACACATTTATTTTTGGTAATAAATCTTACAGTAAACATCTCATGTATAAACTTAAAAAGGAAGAAACTAAATCTTGCACACTTTTTTTTTTTCGGCGGTCTTCACAAACAAGAAAGTACAGAACAGTGTGTAGGTAGAAGCTTCTACACACCTACTGCATCACAACAAAACGAAACATAATATCACACACACACACAAAATATTTAACTTATATTACTATTTTCACAATATATATTCAATATGTATTCTGCACAAGTTTTATATATATACAGTTTATACATTCACATCAAACATACATACACATGAATGTATATGACATGTACATAATATTAATATTGTACTATTTCATATTTACGACACACATTTCATCAATTAAATTTAGAGTGGCAATGTATAAATTAATATGAACCTTTTATTATGTTTAAGTATTAATATATTTTATACCATGATATACATATTATATATTATTGCTGTCCTAGGTAAAATTGTTGCCCTTCTTTCTTATACTTACTAACGATATATGATTTAAAAAGCTTTTTAAACTGGTTTATGTTGGTGCTTTGTTTTATTTCGTCCTTTAGACAGTTCCATAATTTAACCCCTGATATTGTTATACTCATTTTTTTCAATGTTTTTCTAGCATATTGGATCTTGAAATGTAGTTTTCTTCTTAAATTATATTCCCCTTCTCTCTCTAAAAATCTTTTCTGCAACTCTTTTGGAAGTGAACCTTTACTTGCTTTATAAATCATTTGGACAGTTGGATCTTCATTTATTTTCCACAAAGGCATCTGTATAAAATAAAAGGTTTGTCAAAATGTACAATTCTTTTTTAAACAAAAATAAATCAATTCAAAATAAATAAACTCTCAGTCTCTAAGTATAGATTATATAGATACAGATGGCTACATTTATGAAATCTGAAACTGAGAAAATAACCGACATTCAATGCTGTTTTGGCGCCGTGTATTACGTTTAATCTGATTGGTCGGCTATGATATGATGCATTTGATTGTTGTCTGGTCATTTCATATTTTGTAGTTTCACAATGTCTGTTCATTTTAAAACAAAATAATTATAATTTACTCAGTAACGGTTGCTTGTAGAAATGTAACAAATTACTTGACTACTTTTAAAGTAAAGGCAAATTTACTAAAATGACTGATTTAGAAATATATTCAAAGTGCCCATAAAAGCAACTCAATTATAGTAACGTTAGTATTTGTAATCTGTTACTTTACCCGTCACGTACTGTGAGCTCCTATTAAATCTATAAATATGATAAAAAGCTGAAGGCTCTACTGATGGCCATATGAAACAAATTCTTAAAATAAAACAATCAAAGTGGAATTAGAAACATTTGGGTTTTTATATATATCTAACGTGGGTCACTGACTTGTTTTCAGTGCGCCTCAGGGATTTGCAACAACCAAAAACTTAAAATAAACAGAATTTCTTTTATAGAGGTTTTATTGCCTTTTATTTTTCTAACACTAGGGGGCAGTAATACGATTCCTAAAGTTTTTTTCTTAGTTTTTTTTTATCATCTTGTTACTGCTCAGACATAATTGTTCTGTATAAACTATATGAATTTGTTATTTTCATAATTATACAGATTAAAAAAGTATGTGGCATAATACAAAAAATGAAAGGATGGGTTTTATCTGCAAAAACTACAGTTTCATTACACAGTTATGCAAGTAGCCCTAATGCACAGTGATATTATTAGACATACTTTATACTAACTGCACCCTATTTCTTTGTAAATGTTTAATACTGAAAAAAATTGAGTCGCAGCTTGTTTATAATGGTTCATTAATTTAAAATAAACCTATACAAGAAGAATAGCCATAAAAGCTCCAATCACACATGATTCATTGATCAGAAATGTAAAGGGGATGTTCTAAAATGTGAGAAATGTAAATGATGAAACCATGTATGTGACTCAGTGCTGTGTCTCTCTGCAGGATGCCAGTCAGATTGAGCTGCTGAAGGAGTTGATGGATTTACAGAAGGACATGATCGTCATGCTTCTGTCTCTGCTTGAAGGTACGAAACTGATCGATGTGATAACGATCAAAGAAAAGCTGACATTCAGAATATTAACCAGGTTATGTTCTGAAGGGCTGCTGTCCTACAGATTATAGATCCTCTTTATATTCATCTTTGTTTGAACTGAGACACTAATCCAACTGGATTACAACCATGATTTATTAGTGAGGACTTATATCATCCTCAATTATGTTTTCGTTGTACTTTATTATTATAGAACAGATTTTTATAGATATATATAGATTTATAACTCGTCTCCTAAACACCCCTGCTATGTTCTCCCATTTTTATTTGTACATTATTCGGTATCTAACAAATAGTGACATGTCGATTAAATGAATTTCTTAGTAAAAGCTCCATGTGATTAGTTAATATAGGGGAGGGGAGGGGCTACACACACAGCATGGTGAGCAGCACACCGAACAGAAGCAGGAAGGGAGGGAAAAACAATAAAGCAGAGACAGCAGGGGGCCACAAAAAAGTGATTCAGGGCCACATTTTTAACTTTCATGTCAACATTTAGAGTATTGAATAATCTGAGCATTAATACAGGAGAGAGCAAAGGGTTTGTGTTATTTGTTGTCATTTTGTCTATTTTTATTGTTTTCAGTTTGTTTTGAGTCATTTTTTATGTCTTTGAGTGTTTTTAGAGCCAGTTCTGTATTTTTATCGTTTTGTATTTTTTTATGTTAGTTTTGTGTATATTTGTCGTCACCTTGTGTGTTTTTGTTTTCTTAGATATGATTCAATGTATTTTACATTTATGCATTTATGCATGTGGCCAGTTAAAGCTACTCATCTAGTCATCATAGTGTCATAATAGTCTTCTAATCATTGCCCATGCTACCTGTTGCTAATCAGCTGTTCAAAGAGACATTTTACAAAGAAACGTACTGAGATGTCACGTGAGAGAATAGTAGTAAATTCTTACGGGTTATACTGACTCCGAGGTGTTAAGTTTTCGCATCCTTACGTACATTTTCTTTAGGAATCCAGATATTCTGATTTGTTTCAGAGCACCGTTTGCACAAAGTGAGTCAACTTTTGCCTCCTCTGCAGGAAATGTGGTGAACGGAACAATCGGAAAGCAGATGGTCGACACATTGGTGGAGTCTTCCAACAACTTGGAGATGATCCTCAAATTCTTTGATATGTTCCTCAAGTTGAAAGATCTCACCACATCCGACAACTTTAAAGAGTACGACCCCGAGTGTAAGGGCATGATTTCCAAGAAGGACTTCCAAAAGTCCATGGAGAGCCAGAAGCTGTACAACCAGTCGGAGATTGAGTTCCTGCTCTCGTGCGCCGAGGCCGACGAGAACGACATGTTCAACTACAAAGAGTTTGTGGAGCGTTTCCACGAGCCCGCCAAGGACATCGGCTTTAACCTGGCCGTACTTCTGACTAACCTGTCCGAGCACATGCCCCACGACTCGCGTCTCACCACCTTCTTAGACCTGGCAGAAAGTGTGCTCAGCTACTTTGAGCCCTACCTGGGCCGCATCGAGATCATGGGCAGCGGTAAACGCATCGAGAGGGTTTACTTTGAGATCAGCGAGTCCAGCAGAGAGCAGTGGGAGAAACCTCAGGTCAAAGAGTCCAAGCGCCAGTTCATCTTCGACGTGGTGAACGAGGGAGGAGAGAGCGAGAAGATGGAGATGTTTGTGAACTTCTGTGAGGACACCATCTTTGAGATGCAGCTTGCGTCCAAGATCTCTGAGCCTGATGAGGTGGAGCAGCCTGAGGAAGAGGAAGAAGAAGAAGGACACAGCCTCCTGGACGAGCTTTCTGCAGAGGAAGAGGGCAGCGTGGAGTCGGCCTCAGCTTTCACAAACGCCTGTCGCTCCGTCAAAAAGAAAATCCACCATGTCCGCAACGTCTTCTCAATTAAGAACCTGTGCAAGCAATTCAAGAAGGTGAAGAAGTTGAGCATCAAGGAGATGATCACCGGTTTCTTCTCATTCTTCTGGATGTTGTTCACCGGATTCTTCAAAGGAATCTACGGCATCATCTTTGGGTTCTTCCACCTGATCTGGTCCTCCATGTTTGGCGGCGGGCTGGTCGAGGGTGCCAAAAACATGAAGGTGACGGACATCCTGGGCAACATGCCTGATCCCACTCAGTTTGGTATCCATGGAGACGTGATGGAGGGAGAAAAGGTGGAGGCTGCGGAGTCATCGGGAAGCATGGACGCAGCCATGGCGCCAGCGGGCGACATCGCTGAGGTTGATGTGATGTTGGAGATGTTGACGGCACCAAAGAGAGAGGGTGGGAAACACGTGGAGCTGGGCCTGGGGGATGTTTCTGAGCTCAGCGCCGATGGCTCATCAGCTGATCAGAAGAAGGTCTGTAGTTGAAACCCCTTGATGATCCATCCAGGGTTGGGGTCAATTACATTTTTGAATTACAATTATATTTTTAGTTACAACTCAATTACGATGAATAGCATTGTTTCCAATTCCAACTAAAATTACAATTATTTTTTCCCTTAAGTTACAATGTTAGATACTAAAGTTCAATTACAATTATTCACAATTACTGAGCCTTAAATAAAGAAGCCCATAAAACATAACCTGCCTTAAATCAGCTGTAAAATACAGGAAAAAAATATTATCTATCATCTAATTTGTTTCTCATCTCTTGGTTACCTTGTAAGGCTTCATAATCAATGACAATATTGGTATTAATATTTTTGGTGTGGGTGTCTGAGCCATTTTATGTCTGTATACCCAGGTAAACTTGATATGAAACACATTTTAATAATTATTAACTACGTATGTGTAAGACATAGAACTGTAACATAGTTCCACAGTTTTGTGTTTAATTGCATTGAAAATTACAGTTTTTATAGTGTTCATTCCAATTACAATTATAAAGTCAAATATCTGAATTCAATTACAATTCAATTACGATTAAAACAGCAGCATTTTTTTTCAGTTACGTTTATAATTATGTCATAATTGTAATAATGACCGATTACGCAATTACAATTATAATTGACCCCAATGCTAGTTCCATTACATCAAAACCTGCGTCTGTTGCAGAAATCTGCTGCCAAGCCTGTTGAAAGTCCAGAGAACGAACCAGAAAAAGCTGAGTGAGTAACTTCCTCAGAGTCTAGTGTTGATTGTCACGCACTGTGTGCTGAGTAAATGTTCTCCATCACAGCAAAGAGAACCAGGAGAAGGAGGACAAACCAAAGGAGGAGGAGACCAAGGAGCCAGTGATGGAGGAGAAGGCTAAAACCAGGTCCAGTCAGCCCCAAGAGGCGGCGCCAGCCTTCATGTCTCGCGTCTTCGCTGTTCTAGACGTCTATTTGAACAAGATTCTGGTGAGGAGTCTTGAAACTAGTTTAATTTACTCAAGTTTGACCCAACAATCTGCATTTTCAGCATTTAATGAGCTTTAGTGACCCAACCTCCCTCTTTCAGAACTACCTGGCCCGTAACTTCTACAACCTCCGCTTCCTGGCTCTGTTTGTGTGCTTCGCCATCAACTTCATCCTGCTTTTCTACAAGGTAACACAATTTAAAGGTGCAGTCCGCAACTCTCAAATCCCTCTCTCCCCCTCCCTCCCCACTGCTCTCTTGCCCTGCCTCCAAACTTTCCACAGTCCCTCCCTCAGAGGAGCTAACAAGCTAACGTTAGTCCGACAGCAACATCACAATAATATAACATGCTCTGTTAAAAGCATATTACTGCAGCGCTTCTCTCTCTCTATGTGCACACACCACAGCAACAGCAGCAACAACACAGTGTCACTTACAGCAGCCCACACGGAGGCTGCTGCACACACATGAACAACACATGCACCACAGATTTCTAGTGTAACAATTATAAATAAAACATAATGTTAATCAAGCAGCAGTATTTACCTTTCAAGCAGAAAAGTCACCAATTCCATCTTCTACTCCTCCAGACCATACACTGTAAAAAAAAAAAAAAAAAAAAAAGGCGCTCCAGCTATGCGAAAGGGGCAGGGCCTGTGAGCAACAGCTGTCAGACAACCCATCAAACACAATCCAGGCTCTGATTGGTTCTTTTTGCTCGGTCACGGTGCATTCTGGCAATTTACCAAAGGCTGCAGGAGCAGCAGTGGGGACTCAATGAGTCTGTTTTTTCACACAAACTACTAGTTTGATGTAAAGCTGTCCGTACATAGTGACAGCTTTAGCAAATAAGTCACTTTTATAAGAGTTGCAGACTGCGCCTTTAACAATAGTAGTCTTAGGTTTGCATGTTCTCCTCGAGCACATGTCAGGCTGCCTTCACATAAGGAAAGTCCCAGACTTTATCAATCAAGGTGATAATCTCATGCATGTGTGAGTCTCCGGTAGTCGGCCATGGCCAAGCAGCTGAATCCATTTTATTTCATGTCCCCAACTTTAATACAGCTACCCATGTCCATTTTAATTGAGATGAACTTCTAGTGGAGGCCTCATCGATCAATGAATCAAACAATGGGATGTGGAGTCAGAAAAGTGTTTTTACTTCATTCTTACCATGATTTCTTTTGTTTTTCACCAGTTAAGGTTCCAGTTTGTTCCCAGTATTCCCAGTGATACCAGAATGAAGTAAAAACACTTATATGTACCCGTCTCCACAACTCCTCAATCCAAAATGTCAACAAATGGAGTTTTTACAGTGGAGATGAAATGATCTTCTATTTATTGATAAATTAGGCCTAAACTATGGATTTATCTGATAAACATTGTTTTAAGTGTTTGAAATTGGTCTGTATCTTATCCAAAGTAGCTTTAAAAAAAAAAAACAAGGAAAGGACAACTTCTTATTTGTCACTATTATTAAAGAATCCTTAGAATTTTTTTTTTTTACTGTCATTGTACAAAGTACAACGAAATTGCACATGCCCCTCCCCACGACATTCAAGTACACTTTAAGAGGAACGTGTGGCCCTCGCATCAGAGAAGTACAGTTTTGTTCCCCATCACTGGCCTAAAGACAAAAGCTGGTGGTTTTTGAGTGTAGAAATATATATACATATATAACTCAATAATCCATGCTGTTCTTTGACATGGGATACATAATGAAAATAAAGATGATAATGAGTAACTGGGACATTTTACACAGGTGTGTAGAAATAGAAAACAGAACACTTTGGTTCACATCAATGTGATGTCAATATCACTGAAAAAGGGACACTTTGTGATGCTCAGGCATTTAGTAAAGCACAGGTGAACAGATTGAGGTGCACTACACATGCTCTCCACTGTGCTCCACAGGTCACAGAGGAAAGTAATGAGGAGATTGACGATGAAACCCAATGGGAAGGAGGCGAGGATGACGATGAGAACACGCTCTTCGACATGGATGAGTTTGTGCTCCAGGAGAGCACTGGCTACATGCTGCCCACGCTGCGCTTCCTCGCCGTCTTCCACACGGTCATCTCCCTCGTCTGCCTGGTGGGATATTACTGCCTAAAGGTGGGCTCGCCGTCACCCCGCAGTGTACGTCTTCACTCAGACGATCGGTTTCACCTGACTCACAGAAAGCATGTGATGCGTTCAGGTTCCTCTGGTAGTTTTCAAGAGGGAGAAGGAGATTGCCAGGGAGCTGGAGTTTGACGGGCTCTACATTACTGAGCAGCCGTCTGATGATGACATCAAAGGCCAGTGGGACCGATTGGTCATCAACACACCGTGAGTTACACAACAACAACAATCCTCAATAAATACAGTATAATGTTTATGAAGTAAACTGCCTGTAAGCTCTATTTTGATTTGCACTGAGAAAAACATCTTTATTCATGATTATTTTAAATGGAAATATATCTAATGAATTCAAATAATAATAATAATAATAAAAGATAAAAAGGTTTTGGAACAATTAAATTAACATTGCAAAATTTAAAAACAAATAAAAATCATCTGTTTCAGTTATTTTCTGGTGCATAAATAATTCATCTTCTAATACAGATGATTGACTTTGGGTTGCAGGTCTTTCCCAAACAACTACTGGGACAAGTTCATCAAGCGCAAGGTTAGTTCACATAACTGGTGTTCCATATACCAGTGTTTCTCAAATGGGGGTGCGTGTACCCCTAGCAGGGTTCCTGCGGATCCTTAAGAAGTCTTAAAGCATTACATTTTCAAAAGTCTTAAATTTTAACACACAAGTTTGATTTTATGATTGTAATTAGTCTCACATTCAAAATAAATAACATGTTAACATTTTAATGAAAATTACCTTTCCATTAAAGATTTTTCTTAATGCTTTTAATTTTTTGTATTTTTATTATTTTATAGATTTCTGGCTATTTATCTTGTCGTCTTGTGTTTTTGATTATTTTTAGTGTTTTTTTTTTTTTTTTTGTGTATTTTACTGTCATTTTGTGTATTTTTACAAAGTGTTTACTTTGGGGGTCGCCAGTTGCACTAGACATTTAAAAAATGACCCTGACCCTATGTAATTGATGTGGCATTTTTTTCTCCAATTATGTTTAAGGTTAAGTTGGTCTTAAATTTAATTTCAAATGGCAATATAAAGTTTTAAAATGAAGTTGACTAAAGCTGTAGGAACCCTGCTCGAGGCACTACTGGTACTTGAGATAAAGAGAGTGGGAAATTAACAAATAAAAGCATTAAAAATGATAATCATCATAATAATGACAATGGAAATTATCTTCATTATAAACTTGAACTGAAAAGACAAGAGTGTTGGTTCCACACCAGGCAGGAGATGATAGGAAATAAATCTAATCAGGAGGCACTAAATATTGTTTCATTCTACTTACTTAGAAAATGAGATTCTTTAAAATGTGTTACTGTATCATTCCATCATTATGTTCTATTGTAGTTTTTATATAGAAACTGAGAACTGCTGCTCTATATGTTTAAACCACTTGGAGAAATGCATGCATAACCTGTATGATCATATCCTGGTTTACTAATATACACTCCACTGTGTGTGTGTGTGTGTGTGTGTGTGTGTGTGTGTGTGTGTGTGTGTGTGTGTGTGTGTGTGTGTGTGTGTGTGTGTGTGTGTGTGTGTGTGTGTGTGTGTGTGTGTGTGTGTGTGTGTGTGTGTGTGTGTGTGTGTGTGTGTGTGTGTGTAGGTAATCAACAAATACGGTGACATGTATGGAGCTGAACGCATCGCTGAGCTGTTAGGTCTGGATAAAAACGCCCTGGACTTTGATCCCACTGTGGAGACGGTGGAGAAGGAAGCCTCCCTGGTTTCCTGGTGAGAACTTAGAGCTGAACACACACACACACACACACACACACACACACCACTAGGATAGATTTACACAGAGCATGTATAAAGGGTTGTACTACTTTGATGAGATTTCAAGCTAAAGTACAACAGGTGGGAGTGTCTACTCCAGTATTATTAGTGTTTGTACACTAAATGTAATAATATTCATATAAAAAATTCAAATGAAATTGTCCTGAAAGTAAAAAAACAAAAAAAAACATTTTGCTTCTGTTCAAATAGAACAGCATGACTTCTACTAGGGACTCTTTCACACTTTAAACTTTTTAATTTCATCATCTTTCCGTGTTTAAATGACTTAAATGGCTTTTAAACGTCCAGAAATCGTACCAAACATGCTGAATAGAGTTAATAGACCCTTTGATTGTTTGTAAACATTGTGGCGTATTTTGCTGGGCGGGGCTTAGATGACTTGGATGATTTATCTACGTTGTTAGACAATGGGGAGCAACGTGGCGGTCATCTTACCTCAGACAGCTGGTCCCGCTCATTACATCAATGTCAACGGTGCATGTACTATTTAAATAACTCTTACTTGCACAATTTTCAACCAATTTTCTAACGGAAAGCGGCAACTTCAACATGTACAAACATCCTATGTTATACCTACATATAATAAGGTTTGTAATAAGGCAAACTGTTTGAAAATCCATCAATATCTAATTAAGTTAAAGTTATTTTTGTTTAAGCTGATCACTCACCTTCCAACAGCTACTGTAGAGTGCGTCAGAATGTCAGTTGTCTGAGGTAAGATGGCCACCGTTGAGCTACGCTGGTGAATCCCACATGCATCACAGTGTTTACTGTATATATATATCTATGCTTTAACCAGCAGCCATTAATGGGTCTATAGAGTCAACCAGTATTGTTAATGTTACATTTATACAGAAGCTGTGAGGCTTATAATGAAATGACACAAGATTCTGTCGCATCCCATGGAAATGTGTGATTTTGACCCAAAACATTTTTTATAAAACCTTTAATTACAGCAAACAGAGAAATTGCCTCACATTTTGCACAAAATCTTGCACAGCCGTGTGATTTGAGGTGTAATGATTCTGTCTAGACGTGGCACCAGATAAACTGATCACCTGTTGAGCTAATACACCGACCGTTATGGCATATTCATTCGTTTGCTTCACTTATTAGACACTCAGTCCCAATTTCTGGGAAAATAAATTGTGATATTGTCCTAAAACATGCATTGGAGGTAGTTGTGTGATATGTTGGGGCCAGATTTAAAACAAATAGAGAGGAGATAAAAAAAATAATATTGCTTTTTCTGTTTCAGGACGTGAAGTCCATGTTTTCAATAATCACTAATTCTGTCACCACTCTACTTTGAGCTCCTCATTTCTTATCCAAACACAATGTTTTGTTCACAGGCTGAGCTCCATCGACACAAAGTACCACATCTGGAAAATGGGCGTCGTTCTGACTGATAATGTAAGTTTATCGTCTCTTGTGTCGTAAAATCAGCTGCTGTGATTATGATGTCAAATGTTTCACTATAACAATAAGTTTTTCAAGCTAAATCTTTTCTCTCCTGCAGTACTTCCTTTATCTGATCTGGTACACCATCATGTCCGTCTTTGGACACTTCAACAACTTCTTCTTTGCTGCTCACCTGCTGGACATCGCCATGGGCTTCAAGACGCTCCGCACCATCCTCTCATCAGTTACTCACAACGGCAAACAGGTGCGTTCCTCCACCAGCAGAGGGAGCCACTGCGCAGAAAAGAACGGCTACTATGCTTTAGTTTATGGCTTCAATTCCACACAATCATTATTATTATATAACCTGCTTCATGTAAACATATGTAGAAATGCATAGATTAGAAACACTATCAGAATAAATGGAAATACCTGTGTCATATTGAATTAAGGTGAGACACTTATTTCTAGCATTTTATTTTATTAATTGAAAATGTTCTCTACCAGTTCATCTTAAACCAAATCTAATCCTAACCAGACCAAGGTATTCTAGGAGTTCACAGAAACATTTGTCCATTTAATATCTGACACACATTTTCTTCACCCATCAATAACAGTTTGTGGCACAGTAGATTGAAATGTAAGTTCAGATTTTAAAATGGCCAAAACATCAGAAACATATATATATAAACTAGAAACATGGTGTAGGCCTGTTCGAGTCCAATATGTGACGACCACCTGAAATGTTATAAAAACAAATGTAATGTAATATTGTAATAACTGGTCAATAATGTAACAAGTGCTGAGCCCGAAATGTAATTAATTGTCATAGGGGGTACGTGAATGAAAATTAAAAAACACTGACAACATTGGAAATAAGAATATAAATAGAGCTGCTAATGCTAATACTAGGTTATGGCCATGTTAGACTATTGCTATTGTAAGGCAAATGCTAGGTGAAAGCTAATGTTAGGCTAATGTTAATGCTAGGTTAAAGCTGATACTAGGTTTATGATATTGCTAAGCTAATGCTAGATCAATGTTAATGCTAGGCTAATGTTAGGTTAATACTAGCTAATGCTAAGCTAAGGCAGGACAACGTGGGCCAGCACTCACTGCATCCTCACTTAGTGGAGTTATTATTATTTCTCAACAGGATCGGTAAAATTCAGGGACAAGTTTCACTGTAGTTCTACATTGTATATGACATTATATCTATTAAGTGTGCAGGAGTAGGGGGTACATGGCTTCAGGTTAAAGGTGTAAATGACTGTGAAAAGTTTGGGAAAATTGCTCTAGAGAGAATAATCAGAAAATGAAGACGAGAGTTTATCTTAAAACTTACAGGAAAGAAAAAGCCCATTAAAAAGTGTGTGAAACAAATCAGCAGCACTTCTTCTGATTGTCTGATTAATAGATAAACACTGAGCAATGAACTTGATTGGAAAATAATTCATGAAATTATGACCACTTGATGCGTAAACTAAAGAGTGCCGAGTTGCACCCACTTCAAAATAAAAGCACAAGCTCTTTTTTTGTTGAGGTAAATAACTGCTAACCAATGCCATGAGTTGAGAACCCATGTTCTATGTACGGTATCTCTTAAGCTAGCCAGCGTTTGTCCTGGCAGCCTTAAGAACATTTGTCCCACATTAATTAATGTGAATAATAAAGTACGACAGAGTGGCCTTGTAACTTTAGCAACTCCTTTGAAATTCAACGTGAGCTTTCCCTCCACTTCCTCTTCCTGTAGCTGGTGCTGACTGTGGGTCTGCTGGCTGTGGTGGTGTATCTCTACAGCGTGGTGGCCTTCAACTTCTTCAGGAAGTTCTACAATAAGAGCGAGGACGAAGACGCACCTGACATGAAGTGTGATGATATGATGACGGTACATGTGACCGACCACCTCTGACCATTCACCCACATGCAGACTGACAGAGCTGTGACTCCATGTGGTTTAGTAGAACGATTAATAGAGTCTGTGCTCAGGTCGACCTAGTGGAGCTGAAAAATGTTATTCATCAGATTTTTATTTTGAATCCTGAACATTGGAATTTGCCGTCCTTGATGGGGCGATTCATGGTAACCGAATTGAGTGGAAAATAAGTGTCAGTGAACTCTTAGATACAAAATAATTATTTTTGCCGACCTTGCATAGAGCTTGTTTTTGTACCCACAAGGTCTGATCACACGTTCACAGTGAGCATGAGGCATTTTAAAGGAATTTATTAGAATTCTGAGGAGTAAAAAAAAAAAAGTCCAATTGAGTTTTTGAGGCTGAAAGACTAAATTGCACCTCGGCTTTCAGTAGCTCTTTGTTCAAAGTGCAATCACAGTGTTGCTTGGTCTCCATCGTGCAGTGCTACTTGTTCCACATGTACGTGGGCGTGAGAGCTGGAGGAGGGATCGGAGACGAGTTGGAGGACCCAGCTGGAGATCCCTACGAGCTCTACCGCATCCTGTTCGACATCACCTTCTTCTTCTTTGTCATCGTCATCCTGCTGGCCATCATTCAGGGTGTGTGTGTGTGTGTGAGTGAGTGTGTGACATGGATCTGTGCTGCTCTGACACACTGCTGCTCCCTCCCTCAGGTTTGATAATTGATGCCTTTGGAGAGCTCAGAGATCAGCAGGAGCAGGTGAAGGAGGACATGGAGGTGAGGAGTTACACAAACAAAAACAAACCCGCCACTAGTTCACGGACAATTATGCGGTTGTTGCAGCAAATAGTTGTGTTATTTTCTGTAAATCTGCAAAAATAAACTGATTGCCTTTAAATCATTTCATAGTAAAACACAAAACAGCTCAATATGTTAAGGTTTCATTTAGTCAGACAACTGTTTTTCAGGAAATTTACTTTTATTTCCTGACATGTTTTGACTGTCATCTGCCAGTTCTCTTCAGAGGAGTCTGCTGATCACTTTGATGTAGTCTTGACTTCTGCATAATAATTCTAGCAAGTTATTTTTGTATTATGTTAGAGGTGCAATCTGCTACTCTCAGATCCCTCCCTCCCCGCTGCTCTCTTGCCCTGCCTCCAAACTTTCCACAGTACCTCCCTCAGAGGAGCTAACAAGCTAACGTTAGCCCAACATCACAGTAATATAACATGCACTGTTAAAAGCATATTACTGCAGTGCTTCTCTCTCTCTATGTGCACACACCTCAGCAGCAACAACACAGTGTCACTTACAGCAGCCCACACAGTGGCTGCTGTACACTCAAACAACACATGCACCACATTTTTCTAGTGTAACAATTATAAATCAAACAGCAGTAATTACCTTTCAAGCAGAAAAGTCAATAATTCCATCTTCTACTCCTCCACACACTGTAAAAAAAAGACAGTGCTCCGGGAAAGGGGTGGGGCCTGTAAGCAACAGCTGTCAGACAGCCCATCAAACACAATCCTGGCTCTGATTGGTTCTTTTTGCTCGGTCGAGGTGTATTCTGGAAATCTGCCAAAATTAGCAGGAGCAGCAGAGGGGACTCAATGAGTCTGTTTATTTCACACAAACTACTAGTTTGATGTAAAGTTGTCCTTACACAGTGACAGCTTTAGCAAATATGACAAAAAGTTACTTTTATCGGAGATGCAGACTGCACCTTTAAAGTTAAGTTGTCTGAATAAATGAAACCTTAACATATTATTTAAAAAGGCTCAGATTTATAACAGTTCAACAAGATGAGGATCATTTCCATCACATTAAAGGTTTTTAGTGAAGAGAATAAAAAACAGAATAGGTGTTTAAGATTTTATATCTATCTGTAAAAAAAAACATTCAATGAAGTATTTCTACTATTTGAATGTTTACTGCAGTGAAGGTAACAAAAAATACTGCATGTGATCAGTTTACACAGTAAGGGTTATTTGTATCCCTAAGTGACATTTGGCTATCATGCGTGTGAATCACAGTCAGCCTGTAATTACTCTACCTACTGTACTTCTTTTTTTATATGTAGGCTATAAAAAGCTTTTAAACTTGTCATTCTCTGAAACATACAGTATTTTGATGTAGAAAAGTCAGTCAAGTGATGAATTTTGTTAGTGTTTCACAACAAAACTCCAAGCAGTGCAAAATAATTAACCTCCCATTTCTGGCAACACATCAGGGAACTGACTTAGTTTTGATATTTGTTGTGGGGCCAATATGCTGAATTTGCGACATAACCTGACCCGTTAGTGGCATGTATGAGTGAACCCACTGATCAGAGATAGGCTCCCACTCATTACACTACCTGGTTATCCTGTACAGACAATGTCCAACCTGTTCATGAGCAAACACAAAATATGACTTTGTTAACTGGTGTTTGAATAATCTGTCAGACTTGATCGACTAGTTTTCAAACTTAGAAAAAAAATATTTAAAAAGTTTGAAGTGACATCTGACACTTAAACTTCAATAATCATCTCATTTAATATGAAACTTCTCCTCACCCTCTCTCTCTCTTCTCTTTTAGACCAAATGCTTCATCTGTGGCATTGGGAACGACTACTTTGACCGAACGCCTCACGGGTTTGAAACCCACACCTTACAGGAGCACAACCTAGCTAACTACCTGTGAGTACAGCTAGCACCAGGGTCTGCAAACACTACCGAGCTTTTGTTGTGAGATTTTTCTAAAGCTTCATCCACTTGTGTGCAGGTTCTTCCTGATGTACCTGATTAATAAGGATGAGACTGAACACACAGGGCAGGTATGTGTCACCAAACCAACATGTTTTAATCCACAGCTGAAAAGAGGTCACACTTTAATGGTTTAGAACGTATCACGTGTGAGGATTAATAAAATAATACAGTAATGTACTAATCAATAGATTAGATTCATAGGAAAACTGTCTCCTCCCACCAGATTAACCAATATTTAAATAATGGCCAAATTAAAGACAAATCCTCCCGTAGTCTTTTAATTAGAGCTTCTTCCAGTGACTGTATACTAGGTGCAGACATTAAAAGTCTTTCCTTCCTTTTCCAGGAGTCTTACGTGTGGAAGATGTACCAGGAGCGATGCTGGGACTTCTTCCCGACTGGAGACTGTTTCCGTAAGCAGTACGAGGACCAGCTCGGTTAGAGCGAGTCTCTCTACTTTCCTTTTGAACTTTGACTTCCTCCTGAAATGGAAAAACACCATTTAAACTTTGAATCCATACGGAGACACGATAAACAACTACTATTGATGCCTGGGCATTTTGGATTTCACGTCCTCATCTTTGTTACTGAAAAAACACAAACTTCACTCTGTGTTTATTGCCTGCTTGAGCCACCATGCTGCACAGTGTAGACATGAACCATGTGAAGGTTTACACTGTGACTACTGAATGTGCACAAAGTCTAGATTTAAACACCAAATCTTTTCAATCACTTGCTACCAAATCCAGTTGAATGGATGTGTGTGTGTTTAATCCTGATGACGTGGGGTGGGAGGAGCAAAGCCTAATTCTAATTTTTTTAAATGCCGGTTCAAATCTGATGAAGTGAGGAATCACTGACTGCCGACGTGCCTTTTTGAGACTATGCAACAACTGATCAAAAAAAGATGCAAACAGATGTAGACTATTTAGGAAACATTGTTGTATAAAATCTAGATGATGCTTGTGTAAATGTTGCTTATTTGGGTTTTGTTCCCATCCTGCCTGTCAGCACCTCACCCTAAATATAACGCGAGTGAAAAAACATTTCATTTTATCAGAGCCAACCTGGCTATCTGTGACTGTCTAACCATCTGTATGTAGTGGCTTTGGTAGCCCTGCCTTTGTTTGGATGAGGGGGAGGAAACAAATAAAGGAATTGATGCAATAATCCCAACGTGTCCTTGGTGCTGTGTCCCAGACTCAGTCTATGCTCTGTTAACACTCCTGTAGGGCACAACTTTCACAGTCTCAATGTTCTGCTGTGGGAACATTTTAACACGTTCATGAAAAGTTCCAAACATGCTGTCCCCATTGTTTCTCAAACACTTTGGTAAAGAAGAAAAAGAAAGAAGCAGTCCTGGTGGTACATAGATCTCACCTGGTTCTCTTCTAGTTCCTGTTGGTCAGGAGATCATGCTGTCCAGCCAGTCCTCCAGGTCCTCCTCACTCATCTCCTGCTTTACAGTCACAGGCTTTGACAATGAGACGTCTTTTTTACCCTCCTCTTCCTCTAGTTTTGCTTCTTCACATGCTGCAGAACGAGAAAACATCAACATTTATCACAAGTCTTTTGAAAGCATAGTCAAATGAATAGAAAAATAACAGGTTTCTACAGAGCAGTTGCCACAGAAACCCGAAAAATGTGACTTAGAAAAGCAGACATGAAATAACAGCCTTGAAGAGTGTTTTTTTTTAAATTGCATTTGACAAAAAAAAAAAAAAAAATCCACAAGAGCTTCAATTTGGTTTTGCAGAGCTGAAAACTGACAGTGCTCTGGAAGATGTACTGACAATTATTTTTAATACAGTATCTGCAGGAGTCCACCATGAACAGCTAACACACTATTAAAGCTGCTGGAGACAATTATTTAGATAAAGACATGGTGTGAGCCTCGGATGTTTGTTTTGCTCTCTAATGTAAACACTACTACTATAAGTCAATGAACATTTTTTTGCATTGTGGAGTCCTGTAGATGTATAGAAATGTTTTTACTTCATTGTGTTTCTATTCCAGACGAGAAAATGTATGGGCTTGACACTATTTTTATTCCCAGTATTCTTAGTAATATCACCTCACTACATTTCAGCCAGATTCAGATCTCACCATGTAAGGACCAGAACAACACAAATGTGTTGGGCAGTCACTTTGGGGGCAAACAAGTAAAAACACTTCTAAAGGACTCCACATCCCACAATGCAATGTGCAAATCTTTTCTGACAGTTTCAATAAACTGAGTTTCAAGCAACAATTTCATTTTTTACATCTTTTTTCAAGGAAATCATCTTCGATTTATACATCAATGAGGGCTATACTCTATCTAATAAAATATAAATAAATTGTCCACTGCTCTAGAATTCAACCCATTAAGTGAATTTCCAAGGTGTATTTTTTTCTTTTAAAGATGTAATTTTTATTTTGTTTTTAGGAATTACGCGTTTGTGTTTAAAATAATTTCACACCTTGTCATTGGGATTTTAGATGATATTAAAGGTCCAAATTTCTTCAGAAGTATGTGTGTGTTTTTTGTTTTCTTTTGAAGTAAATGTTAATGTAACAAACCCAAATAGGAAAATAACACTACATGTAAATGGAAGTATAAGCCTTTTTAAATATTACGTTAAGAACATAGTATGAAAACTAGGGATGTAACGATTAATCGTAAGGCAGTTAAAAATCGATTCATAGGTATCACGGTTGATATCGATTTTCTGAAAATTGAATCGCAGTACTTTTTTTAACCAGCAGAGGGCGCTATCCACAAGTGTAGGCGGCGGGCGGAGTCTGCTAATACTTTCTTTCTGGCCGCCTTCTATTCTTAAATATGTTAATAATTGATTCATTACCCCTTAAGCACCGAAAGAATATCTGTAAAAGTCATGTTTTTCTATTAGCTCTGTCTGCTAGCATAGCTTCTCTTCTTCACTGCAAGAATTTCGGCATGCCAACCGACCACTGTGTTACCAGCGCCCTCTGCTGGTCAAAACAAATATGACGTAAATCAGTGTAATCACGTTTTTTTTTTTTAAAGTCCAATTGTTAAGGCACAAAATACATTTTCAGTTGCACTTTTAAAAAGAAAAAGAACTATTATGCAGTTTTGCATTGTTTACTATAGAACCAGAATTTAAATTAATAGGCTTCATTTTCATTTCTATTATTCCTTTATTTATTTCATTCAAGATTTATTTTCCCCAAAAAAAATTTGTCTACATTCCCATTTTGTAAAATAAATCGTGAGAGAATCGTATCGGGAGTTGAGTGAATCGTTACATCCCTAATGAAAACCTTAAGTCACTTATAAACCAGAGACAGTATTGGTTCTTTATCACTAAGAACCACTAACTTTTATTTAATGAAGTGCATTTCTTTGAATAAAGAAAATATAATGTCACACTCAGACGTGTGTGTGTGTGTGTGTGTGAGTAACCATTGGTGCTGCGTATGCTTACATGTTTCTGGAGCATTCGGAGTTGCACCATCGTCGAGCTGCTCTACTTCAGCACATGGGAGGCCTTTCCGTAAGCTGAGCAGCTGCTCCAGCTCTTCATCATCATCAGTAGCCACAGGGAAAACCGTGGAGTCTGAGCCGCTCGTTGGGGTTTGGTTGGTGCTCGGATTGCGGAACGCTGCACTTGGAGCAGCAAATGAAGACGTTTTGGAGATGGTTTCAGGTTTGGAAACGATGGGCGTGGCAGGGAGCTCTACTGGGGTGGAAACCTAAAACATCAAGTGATAAAAGTGTATTAACAAATAGATCAGTGGTTTCACCATCCCGTACCCCTTCAGACATTAACCTGAGGCCATGTACCCCCTACTCCTGCACACTTATTTTACCTATGCTTTTGAGGAATAATATACATAAAAATATTACATCTGTAAGCACAAGATTAAACATCTTGTTTAGAATTATTACTTGATTTATTAAACTATCCTATTGTCATTTTCTGAGAAAAACTCTCTCTCATCACCTGAAACTGTTAAATACAACTCACTACATTCTCCGTGCAAATTATTTTTCTGTATTTTGTTTTCACGTCAAAGCTAAAAATCCATTTTCACATATGTATAAGGTTGCTAACGAGCATCAAGTTATTGACAGCACGTTTTGCTAGCGCAAAGCAATGTAGCTCTCATTATATTTGTGTTTCTCTGTCACCACCAGAGGGCAGTCTTACAAAGACCAATGTTTAATTTGTGACAATGCATGGAGGCTCCTGACTGCTGCTCAATTTATATTCTAGTTTCCAATTTTTATTTTTATTCAAGTACCCCTATGATAATTTGCGTACCCCTGGGGGTACCCGCACCCCACTTTGGGAACCTCAGAATAGATGATCATTTGATCCATCATTTTGTTTGTGGGAAATCAACAGAAGCCTATTTTTTACACGCTTATCCTATTTAATGTTACAGGTTGGTGAAGTTTGAATAAAAGTGCTTATGAGCTGTGGAAATAATGTGTAAATTCAGCCTGAATTGTGATGAGATTTAGTTTCTAAAGCAGTTCTGAGGTCTTTAAAACACTTCTCCACCTCTCAGTATGAAACTACTATCTATATTCTCTATTTCATATTTCAAAGTGTGTTGGAATGCAAGCTATGTGTTGGATCGCACCTGAACCAAGTCATCGTCAAGGTAGAGTCTCTGAGTCAGAGGCAGCTGTTGAAGAAGTTGAGCGAGAGCAGGAAGGTCCAACGGTACCACAGACATCTGCAGAGCAAACACACACTGATGCTGTTTAATGAATTCAACATAAAACACTGAGATAAAGATGTCAAACATACTACATCATCTACTGTAAGAAACATGGATGCATGTTGGATTACTGAGTAAACACTAAACCAGTTTATATCTGAACACAGACATAAACATTTAAAGAACAGTCATGTTCATCTATAACGGGGAATAAAGGGGGGAGATTTGTGGGGTCCATCCATAAAGTCAGCAAAATAATGCTCCATTGTTCTATGAATCTGTAATAAACACATTTATTTATTTATCTGAATAATATCCACTGTTATCCAGGAGGTTTATTATTATTTGTGTCATAGTATATAGTCATTTTAAAGATCTAAATCCTTGTTTTAATCAGAAATAAAATGGGTTAAAAGTGACCCAAAATGGTAGAAAAGGTGGTGAAATGGGATTTAAAAAAAAAAAAGAAATTGGTTCAAAGTTGCAAATAATAGAGGCCAAATACAGACAGAAAAACATCCTTTAAAAAAAAAAAAAAAAGGTTTAAAGTTTAAATATTCACTTAACAGTGACAGAAATGGGGGAGAAGGGGTTCAGTAATTTAAAAAGTAGGAACAATTAGTTTAAACTGGGAAATAATGGGCATGAATTTGGCAAAAAAAAAAAAGCATGAAATATGGTGAAAACAGGTGAACGGGTCAATGTGTGTGTGACATTTGGAAAAGTGGTGGAAAGGATTTATAGGTGCTGAAAATGTATAGAAAGTGGAAAAAATGTGCAGAAATAGTAATACATTTTATGGAGAAGTGGCAGAAATGGGAGTAATGTAGCAAAATAACATTAAAAGGAGCAAAAACATGGCAAAAAAAAAGTGATGAAAATAGGTTAAGATAGGCATGTTTGGTGTAGCTGCAGAAAAAGGGTAAAAATAAGCTTAAATTGTTAAAAACTATATTCTTAAGTTTCGTAAAGGCATCTGGCAACCCCCTCCCAGTGTCTCGCAACCCCAAGGTTGAGAACCCCTGCACTAAAGGACCAAAACGGGATTTTAAAATACGGTTTGTTAAAATTGTGAATCCCACATTTACCTCACTGGCTGTGAACTGGTTCTTCTCCCAATCTTTTTCCTCTGAGAACCGGAACTGGGTAAATGAATCCCCTGAAGAAGAAGCACAGAAATAAAACATGAACATCATCTGACATCAGCATCACTTTGAGCTGAAGATCACAGCCGGGTTCACCCGCTTCAGTTTATTTGTGATTTCAAAGTGCCAGCCTGTTCTTTGTGGAGCCAGCGTTCGTCTGAGAGGCTTTGTTTTTAACTATAGGGGTCACGCCAACAGGTGCCACCAAGCGGCTTATCTAGAGGCAACGTATTATTATTAATCATCACAGGCCACACTGAATTATACAGACAGAGCGAGAAATAGCTGCAAAATGCTCAGGTAAAATAGGAGCGTGGAGTGAAAGCGCTGCAGAGTCAGAAGTGAAGCACCACTCCTACAGGTCCTCATCCTGTGCAGCAGCAGGATGTGGTTCAGGCTGGAAAAACAGGCTCTCTGAGGCAATTCAAGATCAAAAGCTGCACTAGTTAGTGAAAGTAAAAACTTTAGACAGAAGCAGACAAACAATGAAAAGCTCAGATACAAACTCCTGATGAATAAAATCTTAAGTAAGTCTAAATATATAAAACAGTCAAATTCTAAAAATCCAATGCAAATGTCAGTGGTTTATGAGCTGGGAATCCATTCAAATTTTCCAAACTGATTCAATTTGATTTGTGATTTGGTTAAGGATATTTCAGCTAGGGCTGTCGCTTTAACGCATTAATTGCGATTAATTAATTACAAGAAAAATGAACGCATTAAAAAAAAGCACTACAAACAGCGCGGAACCGTTCTTATTTCAAGAGTTCCCACTATACCCATAATACTGATGCACAGGCTACAATAAGCCTCATCACCGGAGTTTTGTAACCTCCGCTAGCACCTGAATGCTAAACATGTAGCAGCTAGCGCAGACACTCAGGCAGTGCTAACTGCTACATGCTACAAGACTGACAAATGAACAAACTCACTGGATGAATATTATTATCTGAAGGAAAGAGAAAACAACAAGTTCAATGTCAGAAAAGTGTTCTTACTGTTTATGATGTGCTAACTTTTAGCATTACATATGATGTTTTATTTCACTTTTATTTTCTATTATTTGGAGATTAACTAAAGGACTCATCTCAAACACAGAGGAATGGCTACTCCTGCATCTGTTCTAGTTAAAAACAAATAATAAATGACTTTATAAAGACACTTTGTTATATATCAATATTTTGATCTGCCACATTAATGTAATTTAAATTAAAATACTTACTAAAACAACTGAGCCCACAGCACTGCATTACACACAGTAGAAAGGATGTGTTAAATTATAGATTTTATCAATTGATATTGGGCCATTCAAAGGAAAATCGATTACATCGATTTTTTTTTAAACCCAGCCATACTATAAAGCTATGATAAAGTTTGTGTAATAAAGTTTCATTTCTACAAACTGATTAAAGAAATGTCAAAAGTCAGGAATAGAATTAATAGTAGAATCATCTCAGACAGCTGAGCAGACTTTACAAAATTTCACAAACTTTTCTTATGTATTCAATTGATCCAGACAGACAATCAGGCACAGGGCAAACCCTGTTATGTTCCCATTCTAATATTTCCACCTTGGTCTAAAACACAGATGAGATTTTACAAAGGTGGTGGCCTGGGGTTAGCAATGTTAAAGACCAAACTGTAGCTAGATAACCCTGAAGAGACAAACACTAATCTGTCAGATGTGATTAATGAGAACAATCTCTACTGACAGCCTGGTGCGACTTGGACAGAATTACACCAATGTCCTTATTTGTCACCTAAACCAGTGGTTCTCAAACGTTTATGTTGGCGCTAGTACCCCCTTTCTCTTATTATGATTGAATCCAAGTACCCCCTTTGTCCAACCATTCTGTTGCTCAGAATTAGAAGAGTTGTCATGACACCAAAATGAGTAACCTGAGAAGCCTTTTTTATTATTAATATTTTTATGAACTGCAATGTATTTGCACACGTTAGAAATACTTATTAATTATTTATAGTGTTGTTTGGTGCATGATAAGAGTACATGAACAAAAGTACATAAGCAATAAAAAAAACAATAAATGAAGTTCAAATTTATATGGTTGAAATTAAAAAAGTGATCAACCAGTTTCCTAGTTTGCACATCAATTTATGTTTAACTAATATAAATAATCAACTTAGGATAACAAATCCACTGTCTTTAAAAACAAAAAACAAAGTTTTGGTGTTTTGAGATTGGATGTGATCCTCCTTTGTATGTATATCATTTGTAAATATTGTTCGTACACTGTAAATATAATAAAAGAAGCCGTGCACCGTCCAGGTAAGACAGAACTTTAGCTTGTTTCTGTTGAAGCGGAGCTCTCTTCATGGAGTTCGTTCTTGCTGACAGAAACACACGAACAGCCAATCAGCTCACAGATGGGCGGACCCAGCGTGCGGAAACAGCCGATCATATCTCACCAGTAACAGGCAAACGGCCAATCATTCAGCAGCTGTGGAGTTCGGTTGCAGTGGTTGCCATGTTGGTGTGTTTTCACGTGCGTAGCGTGCAGTGAGTCTAGACTGTGTGGTGAGAAGGCAGGAGGAGAGTAGAGACAGCCGTTATGTAGTAGAAACTGGTACCAGTAGTATCGTAATCCACCGTAGTACCGTCTTATAGAATTTCTTGTATAGTAGGAACCGTTACAATTTGGCACCGAGGAGTACCGTGTGTATCGTGCAACTATACTCAGAATACTATGAAAAAACAACTGTAGATCACATGACGGAACACTTTTTTTTAATATTTTATATATACACAAAACACCCATTTCTCACAAATCTGGCTTAATTTGTGTTAGTGAGCTCTTCTCCTTTGCAAAGAAAATCCATCCCACCTCACAGGTGTAGCATATCAATATGCTGAATAGACAGCATGGTTATTGCACAGGTGTGCCTGAGGCTGGCCACAATAAAAGGCCACTCTAAAAATGTTCAGTTTAATCATACAGCACAATGCCACAGATGTCACATGTTCTGATGGAGCGTGCAATACGAATGCTGACTGCAGGAATGTCCACCAGAGCTGTTGCCCATGAATTGAATGTTCATTTCTCTACCATAAGCCGTCTCCAAAGGTGTTTCAGAGAATTTGGCAGTACATCCAACCTGACTCATAACCGCATACCACGTTGGAGAGGTGTTCTCTTCACGGATGAATCTCAACATTGCAGGAAAATACAGTAAAATACAAGAGGAAAAACACAGAAAATACTCCAAAAACACTCAAAACTATTAAAAAAATGAACGAAAAACAACAGTAATACACACAATTACTCAGAAAAGTATACTAAATTACAGAAAATGACAACAAAAGTACACAAAGAGATAGAAATACACAAAAATTACTGTGAGAGTAAGTCAACAAACATACACAGAATGACAGAACGACACAAAATTACTATAAAAACTCTGTTCTTTCCTGTATTAATGCTCATTATTCTAAATGCCGACATGAATGTTGATCATGTGACCCTCAGAGCAAACAAAGCCATTTTTGTGGACCCACTATGATAGAAGTTGCCAATGTATTTGTGCAACTTATAAATACTTATTCATTACTTATAAAGTTGTTTGGTGCATGATAAGACTACATGTACAAAAGCATACAAGCAAAAAAAAACAAATAAAATTTAGAATTTTAATGGTTGAAATTAAATAATCAGTTTCAGTAGAGGCGGCCGCTACGACAAGGACATTTATTAATTTTCACTCTCTTTCTCAAGTACCCCCTGTAGTGCTATTGTGTACCCACACCCCCATTTTAGAAACACTGACCTAAACATTGTCAAATCAAACATGTAATTAATTACCAGGACACAGAACGTTAACACTGATTAGCTACAGATCAAAGAACCTCCACTTTTAATGCGGTTCTCCAGCTCTGGCTGATGGTTTGAGCGCAGACGGCGCTAAGTCTGCCACACGCAGATGGATAATCAGTGGGAGATCGGACAGAGGATCTGCAGTCAGTGGCAGCCTCCCACCGTGTCCCATTGCCCTCTGTGCATTGTGCTGCAGACACTCAGCCTTTAGGCATTACCATCAGCACCATCTGCAGCTGTCCTTCAGTTCTCGTCTGCACGGGAAGTGAAGGGGGTCAGAGAGTAGACAGGGGTTTTTATCCCTGGGCAGAGTCCCTGCTGTCAAACAGACGAGATGAGAGATGATTTATGAATAGGAACGTTATCAAGGCTACAATGACTGCAGCGCACAGATAAGAGCAGTGATTGGGGATGTCAGCTTTATGTGACGGTGGGAAGGGGGGTGGGGTGGGGCTTTGTGTGGGTGTTTTCTAATCACTTATAAATACAGATTTTCACTGACTGAGAGAGATATGAGCGCATTTAACCTGAACTTTACCACAAGTAAAATGCTTTCACATCCCCACTGGTTTCCTGAGTTTAGCACGACTAAAGAAAAAACACGGAATGACAGCATTTCAATCATTACAAAATTATATTGCGTATGAAATAGTGATGCATGATATTATCATCCCGGTATCGGCTATTTGATTTAAAATTAAGTCATTCTGCTGATATATTTAACTGATAAAATAAAAGTTTGTGCTTCCTTGATCAACCCATAGACATCATATACGTAAACGCTTTTAAATTTTGTTTTATGTAAAGTATTTCTTATTTGTACAAGCAATTATTATTGATGTTACATCCTTCTCAGCTTTGTCTTATATCTGCACTAGCCAGTGGGCCAACATGATAAAGAGTCTGCAGAATAATTCTGTATGTTAATTCCATGACAGAAACTAGATGATAAGGGGGAAATATCGGTATCGGTTATTGACCAAAAGAATGTAAAATATCTGCATATTGGACGTTGGCCAAAAATCGAGATATCCATTATTTTTCACATAGTCACAAATCTGAGTGTGGATGCAAATTATGACTATCTACAATAATCCATACTATTGCAGCATTTTGTTACACATAAGGCAAGAGGCTAAAGTTGTTTGTATCATTGAGTTTAACTACAAATACAAGCAAACCATTGCAGTAACAAGTGAAACTTACTTCTAAAAAAATAGGAAATGTTTATTCTGTAAATTCATTAAATGATGATCTTTTTGGAACTCCACGACTCAGGCTCAGACATAAACATCAGCTATTGATGTGGGATCATGGTTTAACTGAGGGGCTCCTGGTTCTGTCCAGTTAATGAGGAATAGCAGAGATATGGCAATGGAATTTAATGCTTCCAAACCCACCAAAATTCACATTTCATCTCATTTCAGAGAAGGAATTTTTTTTTCTTTAATATTCTCCCACATAAATTATCTAAATTTGCACAACTGAAAAGAAAAAAAGGATACCTGGAAAACAGTAGATTAATGAAATGGGTCAATAATGTGACATCTAAATATTCTGTCAAACTTTATTTATTTTAGTTAAAATAAAGTTTAAATGTTTAAAAAGTTGGAATTGAAGTTAAAATGCAGTAACTTAGAGTAAACATGCTTTTTTAAAAACAAAACAAATTACTTATGATATTTTCACAATTTGAATGACAATAAAATAAATTACAGGTGGTGCGACTGACTGACCATGACTGCTGTTTTGAATTTTTTTTATAATTACTCTTAATCTATTCAAATTTAATGCCTGCCCTATTTTAATTATATTATAGTCCTGTATATGATTTCAAAGTATTTCTATATTTATTTAGATCCTAATATTTTTTATTTGTGTGTTGTAGCAACATGACCTATAGTGTAAATGTTCTGAGGCTTAGACAAAGCAGTAGAAATCTAACATAGGCCTAATGAATACTCTTATGAGTATTTCAAAAAAAGGATCTCTCGAGTTCAGAGCACATCAGTGAAACAGATTGGAACTCATTGTTTGGCTTAAAAAGCCACCGGATTCTCCAGGCTGAGGATGTTCAGCCCTACATGTAGTAGGCTACAGTATGTATTGATAATACAGCCCTAATTCAAATATTGAAAGCTATCCCTTGAAAATGAGTCAAAGGATGCAGTGCTTCCTCAACTCTAATGTAATAATAAAGCACTAAAACAGTTTATCGTGACGGCAGCAGTTTGTGATTCATTATAAATAGTGAGAAAAACCTGAATTATCAAGGCATTGAGACACTGTTATGAATAGCACTCCAGTGTTAATGGAGCAGCTGCAAGAATCAGCGCCTGGATGACCCCAGAGAACGTCAATTTATTCTGCTCTCGTTCTCCATTCACTGAAGGATCAGAATTTGAGTTAAAGAGGAAAACTCTTCTTTTTCATGTAATCCGTGCATCGTTTCGTCTGATATCAGCTCTATATTTTCAATAAGCCGACATTTTTCCTCCTCTTCCCATCGTGTTGTCCATCAAACAAACAGAAATGCTTACAGCGTCAAACTGCCAGCCTGCTACAAGTCAAAGACTAGTGTCCTCCCCCTATCTGTCCATGGGAATGTTAGTGCAGGTAATTTGGACGAACAGACAACCATGGCAACAGCTGCCACAAAGGATGAGAGGAACTACCATTAGGGCTCCAGAGGACTAGAGGACAATAAGGAATAGATGAAAAGCACATGGGACAGAAGTAAGCCAGTGAAAGGAGAACAAGGGAGACGAGTAGCGTGAGGCAGGTGTTTGAACACAGAAAAAAATAACTGAACTAAATGAATTTCATTGATTCATTAACAGTGCAATAGGTTAACTTAGCAAGTCCCAGGAATAAATATGAACACAGACATGGGCCCTGTTTTTATTCAAAGGTAACTTTTAATGCATGTATTGAATGAAGCTGCCTTTGAATTACTATTCTTCCAATGTTTCAACTTATCCTATAATTATGGAGATAGACCTGGATGCCTCCCAGATTGTGCCTGTATCACATTTAGAGAACTTTACTGCACTTGGCATCAAAAACCAACAGTACCTGAGAAAAAATAACTGAAATAGAACCTAATGTGACTATAATGTGTGATTCTTGTGGGGCCTCACCAGCACAGACACTGGATCTGTTCCATAAAAGTAAAAAGACTAAAAAGGATGATATTATTATATATTTGCCACAAAATGTAATATACTGTATGTCGACATGGTTTTTTCTCCAATGTCTCCATTTGTTGTCTTAGGTTGACACTACATGTAGTGCAATCTTATCTATACATCTATGTATATATAAAAATCGGAAGTTAAAGCTGCTCGGGATGATCTTTTTTTTTTTTTAATCAAATAAAAAAATGGCTGTGTTGTAAATTTCATACTAACATACTACTCATACTATGTTTGATGTCAAAATTAGTATGTACTGCGTTCACATTAGATAGTATGAAAATAATGAGTACAAGAGAACTATCCGGACGTATACTATATAGGGACATATTTTAAGTATGCACGGTGGCCACACTAGTCATAGTAGTAGTTTTATGGATGAAATGAGCACATGTTGATATTCTACTTGGTCACTTTTTCACTTAAAATGTTTTCAGAACTTTCAAAGATAAAGAATCAACAAAGATATTTAGCCTCAGGGTGCTTCAGGTTTTTGTCATTGTAGGTTCCAAATGCATCTTGAGAAACAACTCTATCCTGTTCTCCACTGTAAACACTCATATTGACGTTGTCAGAAAAGTTTCACGCATTGCATTGTGGGATGTGGAGTCCTAGACCGTAGATGGACGCACAGATGTGTTTTTCCTTCTTTCTTATTGTGATTTCTTGTGTTTGCCCCCAAAAACTCTGCCAAAATGACTTCCCAACACATCTGTGTTTTCATGGAAAGAAAGTCACAGCAAAACAATGGTAGATTTTTATTTTAGGGTTTACATGGAAAGATCCAAATCTGGCTCTGACTGAAAGTCTCTGAGTGAAGCAATATCACGGCCAACACCGGGAACAAATTAGAATAAAAATTATGTTTAGCGAATAACTGTTCTCCTTGTCTGGCAAAGAAACCACTTCTATGCATCCGTCTGCAAGACTCCACATCCCACAATGCAATGTGCAGAACTTTTCGCCGACAATGTCAATATAACAAGACTTTCGAGCAGCATTTTCAGTGTTTTTTCCAGCAAATGATCTTTAATTTACTGATTCATGAGGCCTACACTATGTCCAACATTAAATTATTGTCCAGAGCAGCTTTAAGTATTGGACAATATATCGATGTTGAACATTTTCTATAAAAAACTGTCCAAGTACACCTGTTGGAGAGTAAATCCTCTTATGAGTCCTTCAAGAATGACTAAACAGTGAATTAGTCATGCTGTGTGTGAAGTGGTTGTGCTTACATTGTGTAACTGCAGTATGTATGCTATCCTCTCTCTTTGACATTTTACTGGTTGAAGCCCTTTTTAACAAATGGAGTCTTTTCTCACCCTTCTCTGAGCTCTCTACAGTCTGCTAATGCAGAGTCACACCATCATCTCTTATATTTAAGCTACGCTGTTCCCTGTTGTTGGCTCGGCTCCAGCTTTTCTTATCCGCTCTGCTTTTTTTCTGCTCTGCTCACGTCCACCCATCACCTTAATTCACCACTGTTCATCCTCTTCTCTCTCCTCTGTGCGACTGTCAAGCTCTGGCAGTGTGAACGTAAGCCATGCTGGATCTGCATCACCTTGTTATACACAGGATAAAGTATTGAGGAAATATTGTGTGTAAACTGTAAACACGACTGTAGCTGTTTTCACAGGTTTTCTTTTTGATATCCAAACAAGGCTACCGCTGACTCTGGCTTCAAGCCCTGTGACACAATCTTCTTTGGCACGAGGTTGCAATTAAACAATACTTTCTCATCTGCTGAGTGAGAGAACTTGCACTTTTTTTTTTTTTCCGTATTATGCAATGTCACACTGAATATCTAGTGTTTGAACACAACCTTCTGAACAAGACATCATTATCACACTCTTTTAGGAACAGCAAAGACATTCTTGCTGGCCATAACCTTCAAAGAAAAGCTGCATCAAGTACCTAAACTTCATTGGAAATTAAAGCAAATACTCTAGAGCTAGAAAAACATTAAATACATGAAATGATTTGTATTGCTTTCAGTTTTGATGTGTGAATGAGAGCTGTGAAACACACAGGGAACACCCCCAGAATTTGTTATTTTCTGACAACAACTTGATAAGTGTGAAGCTGATTCAAAGACTTATTCTAACACAAGAACTGTGCAAAGTCAGACTTTAACAACCTGGGCCCGGTGTTTCAAAAGTAGGGGCCCCGATACGGCACTAAAAGGCTGGCATTAGTATTGGCAAGTACTATTAACACACCAATGCCATTTACAGCATCAAACTCTTCTTCAAACGCAGCGCCTTGTGTTTTTCTCTCTCCCGACTCTCATTGCTGCCCTGAGTCTGATCACAGAAACACGTATGATTACGTGTTCTATTGGCCCAGAGCCGCTGCTCTGAACCAATAGCAAGGCCGTATTTTCATGTTTCCGAAAAAAAGAAAACAAACGTGCCTACACACAAGAGAAAATGTTGGTGATTTGGAGGACCTGATTTTCAGCGAAAAACAGGTCATATTTTTTTAAACCCCACAGTATTGGCATGCATCTGTATCGGCCGATACTATGCAACTGGGTATCAGCATTGGGACAAAAAAAAAAAAGGAACACCACTAGCTATAATGTATTCAGCCTATCGGTATAGGCTCACATCAAAGTAGAAAAAGTTTGGCCTCAAAAAATTATTCCCCAAACAGCTGTCAATATTGATCACAAATATCATATTTAATTCATGGATCATGGATAGCAAAAACAAGTATGACTAAATGCGGAAGAATTGTATCCGGATTAAACCTTTTGAAAAACCGGGCCCTGAGGAAGCGTTTTGGTATCATTCACTTAAGGCTCAAACATACTATGGCGGTCCCCACGCACAACTCTGCACGGACTGTCCACTCTCCTTAGAGCTTACATACTTGGGCGCTCCGTTGCGTAGTAGTTTCCATTAAAATCCTACATGTCCTATGATTCTTAGCGCTTCTCTGTAGTCCTTATACTCCTGGGACATGTTTTAAGGGTACTTTTCGTAGCTCATCTTCCAGTCTATCCTCTAAGCTCGTGTTCATCTCTCCTGCTCTGTTTCACCAGGCGGGTGAAATACAGGGTGGGGTTACATTTATTGCGGGTCGATACAATGCCGAGCAGTGTTTTGTGAGACTCCAACTACGCAGAGAAGTCCACGCGGTCGTAAAATCTGAGCTTTGCATTTAAGTAGCCTGGCGGACTCCGCGCAAACACCGCACGGACTCCGCTTTGCGGGTGTCCGCCCGAGTATATTTGAGCCTTTAGCCTGTCAGTGGTCATAATGCCATGGCTTATAGATGTAGAAGTAAATGTATTTAGGCTTTAATGCTTTATCATGTGGGTGTGCCTGCTTGGTTGTCTTGCCCGGGCAAATACTTCATCATCATGTTAACTAGCAAACAACACGATGTTTTTTAAGGAAGGCATACACATTGTGGAAACCAGCCGTTGTTTACAGAGAGAGGCGTTATATAAAGAGGTTTTGTGCAGAGACACAGTCCACTCACTGTGCGATGCTCTTAACCCTGATTGTACCTGAACAGAAACACAGCATGTACACTGCGAAAACAACTGCTGCACAGTCTTCATCAACACCAGCAGTGAAATGTTAACATTTTGCTTTTTCTGTGACTAGAAATAAAGCCTGGTTCTCTTCCATTTTCTAGAGGAGTTGTGGCATGTGAACAGTGTGTGAATACATCCCCTTCAGTGTGAATGTTTTGGCAGATTTAATCTTAATGAGATTAACAATGACAGCTCATGGATTTCCTACCAGGAGGAATAATGTGTTAGATACAGTAGGTGTTTGGAGATATTCAGAGAGAAGCAGGAAATGGAAGGAAAGTGAATGACAAACTTTAAAAGAAAAAGGGATAAATCAAGATTTTTGAAAATGTGAAATGGAGTGTTTAGAGTAGCTTCCTGCTGTAACACAGTCGCACAGCCTTCCTTTTTTCTTAGCACTATGGTACCACCAGCGTGCTCCCAGTCACGCCTTTTTAACCAAAGCAATTAGCCCAACATGACATGGTGCTGAAACCCACTTTGCATCTATAAATCACTGCCTGCACTAATTGCAATTAGAATCCTAAGCAAACCAGGCGAGACAATAAAAAGGGCTGAAACCATTTACACTTAACTTTTATTGGTGTGAAAAGCGGGAGAATGTGTGTGAGTTGAAGTCCTATCAAAGAACTCCAATCCACTCAGGACTTACTCCTTTTTAGGCTTGTGTCATTTTGTTCCAACTTAGTTAGAAGGTCATATTTCAATCTCTGCTGGTCAGTTTTTAGCAAACAGTGAGATAAATGCTCCAAGACAAACGAGTGATGTACTGGATCCTTCTGTTAGTGTTGCACATTCATCTTTAATAGCCTTCAACACGCAGCATTTGACGAGCAAGCTTTCAGAAGCATTTCCAATTATAGGCCTTTACAACACAAGAATGAACCAAGATAAAAACAGTAGACATCTACATTTCTAATATAGATACACATTAAAGACAAATGGAGAGAATATGGTCTCAAATTATCATTTATTCCACTTTCTCCTCATTTGGACCTTTTATGTATGAAGCACAGGACCGAAATATAAACTTCCACATGCACTGCCAATGTTGTCATTACATCATTTCCATCTGAAAGCACTTGACATACCGAGGCTGTAGTGAATGAAGTGTTCCCTGAATTCATATCACATCTTGTGAGTCATTTAACAACGGAAAGAATGTTGCAATAAGTATTCAAAGTGAATTTGCACAGCCATCTGTGTTCTAAACTAACATTTCCTAAATAGGATCTGAGGTCAAAACTTAGCCAAGATGCAATGTACCAGTAGGCTACATATATTAAAGATCATTAGAGAGACCGACAGTCACAGGAACGCATAAAAACACTCCAACAAGAGTTTTAATCGGTCCGTGGTAGGAAAACGCAATACCACAACAAAACAGATGGCCAGAGATTAAGATCTGGGGCTTGAACCGTGGACCTTCTAGCAATGTTACCCAACCCCAAAGTTACACATGTTTGTTTTTCTTCCTAATAATTCACAATTGCTATAGAATGCATACAAAAACATTCTATTAAATGTTTACTGTTTCTGCTTCCTTTTGCATGGAAAGGCCATTAATTGACAAAGACATCTAAAAACCGGAAAGTGAATATTTCTGTTCAAAGGTAAAACATCACTGCCGTTTGTTCAGTCTTCATATAAAAAGGCTTACCAGAAGGTCAGAGGAAGATAAGAACATTGCACCCACTAACAGCTAAATAAAGATTTTCATGGCTTTTCTTAAATAAGCACAAACCTGCCAGAGAACACCAATGTTTCAAGCTTCTGAAAGCCTGAGCGGATGAAGTGTGACAGGTCTTTATATTTGAACAAAGCATTCTGAGCAGCCACCCCAGTTGATCTATTCCTTTTAGAGATCCAGATTTCCTCTGTTCTTGGAGAAAATTCATCTAAAGCCACTTAAAGCTGCCTAAACTTGACTGAATCATGACAGCTGTCTCACAGACACAAAACACACACCGTCACCTGGACTCAAAGGAACTCAGGTTTTAAACCTTTCAGGACAAAGAATCCCTAACAGGAGAAAATGTGCATGTGGACCATTCATGATCCTCCCACTGACAACATGTCGACTACAAAATATCTCAAGTAATGTTCATATTTTCATATTACATCAGTATGTGTGAACACACAAATATTTTCTCAAAGTTTGGTACCAATTCTAAAAGTCTTTGGAGATTGACATTAACATGAACAATATTCACTGGCTTTAGAAACAGCCTACTGTTAATGAATCTGCGTATGGTTTGTTCTTTGGTTATTCTGTTTCAAAAACCAACAGAAAAAACAAAACCAGATAAATGGCAACTTTCTGATTTAAAATTCAAAATGAAAAAATGGCCAAATCTTGTATTATTTGTGTGATATTGGATATTTACGGGGAAATTCTCTTTTACACTGCGTTAATGCCACCTGAACTTTACGGAATCTTCGTGTTGCGCTATTCCTGGTCAGCTTTAAGATAACGTTGCGCCGCTATACAGGATTTAACGGTAAAGGCTTGTGAGAGACAGTGGTATGTTCAGGGACAACTCACAAAACTACCTAAATCGCACTTTTATGTTGTAAATGTATGACCGTCATGTTTTTGTACGTTTTGAATTTTGCTGGTATAAACAAACTTCCACTTTTGTCTTTATTCAAGGATGTTCAATCAACAATTCAAATAATTCATATTGATAGAAACACAAAACAATAGAGATGTAACGATTAATCGTAAGGCAGCTAAAAATCGATTCATAGGTATCACGGTTGATATCGATTTTCTGAAAATTGAATCGCAGTACTTTTTTTAACCAGCAGAGGGCGGCGTGTACAAGTGTAGGCGGCGGGCGGAGTCTGCTAAAAGTTTCTTTCTAGCCGCCTTCTACTCTTAAATATGTTAATAAATGATTCATTACCCCTTTAGCACCGAAAGAATATCTGTAATATTACTTGAATATCTGGAAAAGTCACGTTTTTCTATTAGCCTCTGTCTGCTAGCATAGCTTCTCTTCTTCACTGCAAGATATCTGCATGCCAACCGACCACTGTGTTACCAGCGCCCTCTGCTGGTCCAAACAAATATGACGTAAATCAGTGTAATCACGGTTTTTTTTTTTTTTTTTTAAAGTCCAATCGTTAAGGCACAAAATACATTTTCAGTTGCACTTTTAAAAGAAAAAAAACTATTATGCAGTTTTGCATTGTTTATTATAGAACCAGAATTTAAATTAATAGGCTTCATTTTCATTTGTATTATTCCTTTATTTATTTCATTCAAGATTTATTTTTAGTTAAATTGCATTGTTTTGAATTGTTTATCAAGGAATTCTTTTGACAATGAAAAATAAAAGGAAAATAGTACCGTATTTTCTAGTTTTTTTCCCAAAAAAAAAAATTTGTCTACAGTCCCATTTTGTAAAATAAATCGTGAGAGAATCGTATCGTGAACCCAGTATCGTGAATCGAATCGTATCGGGAGTTGAGTGAATCGTTACATCCCTACAAAACAATCAAACAATATTTATTTTAAAAAAAAAACAAGAAAATTGCATACTGTATATTATTAGAACAGAATAGATTAGAGGTGTGCCAAAATATTGATACGATATATCGCAATATTTTGTAGATATTTTGTGTATTTATCGATAGACTCCTGCCAATCATTGATTTTTTTTTTAAGTTAAGTACTAAACAAGTTAAATGTTCTCAGGTTTTCAAGTTTACAAAGAACAAATTGATATGAGTATTAGCAGTGAAATGTATGTGCAGCCTGCTGTGCAGGTTTAAGTTGAACTTTACACATAGTGGTAAGTACAAGTTAAAATGTGTGCCCAGGTTTCAATAGACCACCCAGTTGGTTATATTATAATGCACTGACTGACTGTTTATTTATCACATGCAGTGACATTTTCCAGTTTTCATAAAACAAATTAACTCTACTTGTTAAGCAGCACTGATATGTGTCCATGTTTACAGAAAATGTGGTAATGCTTGCACTGAAATTATTATTTTCTGTTTTCATTTTGTTTTTAATGACTTAAAGTTAATTTGCACAAACCTCATTAACAATATTTTGGAAAAGCATTATTATGCATCAGTCTTCCCTTAAAGACGTGAGCATAAAACAAGGACATTGGACTAGTTGTGGTCTGTGTGTGTTAAGAAGAGCCACTGTGCAGTATACACTGTTTTACTTGTCTGTCATTCATGTTAAATTGATTTACAATGTTTTGTAACTCCTGTAAAATTGATTCAGTGCGTTAATAAATTCTGAATTTCTTCAGTGATACAGATATAATGCATCGTGGATGAAATTTCCCGCGATATATCGATTATGGCAGAATCGCTGCATTGTGATAATATAGTTATAGCGGGCAAAAATATTGTGATGTATCGCCAGGTACCTCGCAATACCAGCCCTAGAATTGATGACAATTGGGGTTTATAATATATATTTTTTTTCATTCAAAGTGTAGCAGGATGAGGGTAGCCCATGTAAATTATCAATAACCAATAGCATACTGTTACATAGGGATGTCCCAATACAACCTTTTCACTTCCGATATGATACCGATATTGCAGCCGTGCTTATCGGCCAATTCTGATATTGATCCGATACGATACTAGCACGAATCATACATACTTTTATTACTTACTTTGTAGTGTGGAATGTTAAAAAAAGGCTTGATCAAGTGATGTTACTCAAACAGAGAACAATGGTCAGCAACAGTAGGTTACATTGTTGGAGTGTGAACCACAGTCACCTATGGATAGAAGTGCTGGAGTGAAAAATAAAAAAATAAAAAAAATCCGATAATCGTTTTCTGGCTGATATCAGACCGATATCCGATATCAATATCGGATCGGGACACCTCTACTGTTACAGTAGAGGTGTCCCGTTACATTTCATTAGATTTTACTGTAGCAATTTGTAAGTAAGTAAACTACATTTATAGAACTCTTCACAGGTAAAAACCACAAAAAGCTGTACAAACATTTCAGTATCAACCAGTCTAAAGAGAACATGTAAAAACAGTCACAAATAACATGGAAGACAAGAACGGGAGAACTGTGGGTCGCCAAGGGCATAGGAGGTAACCCGAATTTAGATGAAAAAAAGAAGACAGTAAACTTTGCTCTCCTCTGATACAGTCAGATGTTATGGTTCAGACGAGAGTCCAGCTGGTAATCAGGGATAGGAGGGGGGAGGAATAATTTCAGAATAAAATAGATTTAAAAAATCGATATTGTACAATTGCATATCTTCAAAAAAATTTATTTAAATAAAAAAATTTTAAAGATGAAAATGTATTGTAAGTGTTATTAGTAACCATTAATACAGTGTTGTAGTAAGGGCGTAAAAAAGAAATCGATTCGGCAATATATCGTGATTATCGAATCGATCCAAAAAAAATGACAAAATTGATTTTATAATCACTTTTTTTTTAACGAAAAAACCATTTAATTGCACTAACATATGCATAGCACGTAAACAACTGGTCACTAGGTGTCAGTGAAGAACATCAGACCTTATTAAACTACATCACTCCTCGATGCATTTTAGCTTAGAAGATGATTGCACTTTATTTTCATACAACATACTGGGCACTTTGATAGATGTATGCGGTAACTTTTTTTTAAAGAATTTAAAAACTTAACTGATGGATTTGACAAAATCTTTGAAGATGTACAACAACATACTTGCGGGTATGTTCACATGATTCAAGTGCTCCTTCATTGTGTTTGCATGATCACACATCCATTGTATGCACATTCATCACTAAACAGGTCGGCAATAAGCTTGTGGCACACACCCGATCAGCAACAAATTGTAATGCCAACAGTGTATTCTGACAACTTTCAGTCAGAATCAACTTTTTTATTCAGAAAACTTGCAGCTCAAGGGATCCTGTGCATAGCAAGGCGACGTGTCGTTAGCTCGCTCTGAAAATAAAAGGACATGTGAGGCGCACTGCTGTGTGGGCATCTCCCTTTGAAGACCAATCTAATAAGCAGACATCAAGTGAGAGCCGGGAAATGTATTCAGCACACATTGTGGAAGGCCATTTCATGTTGAGATGCATTGATATTTTTGTGTGCTATTGACATCATTATCTACACAGACAGATGGTAAAAGCAGACGCTGGTCACGACAGAAGGTTCTGATGATCAATTAATTGATGCTCACATAAGACGCAACTATCCAAGGTGTCGTTTGCAGCATTCTTATTCCTAAGGACCTTCAAGTGTGTGTGCATTTTCTTTGTTTTGTTTTTATCGAAACCGTAACAGATGAAATGAATAATCAGCACAATAACAGTGTAATAATTCCAAGTGGCTTCTCCTTTCTCTTGCTATTTCTTTCCCTTGCATTTCTTTTTATTGGTTTCTGATTGTTCTCTCATATTGGCACTGGATTTTTTATTTTATTTTTATTTTTTTAATAAGCAATATATTTTGTAATAACAAACTGGCATTTAATATAGCGCAAACCTCTGATGACTGCATGGTTCATACTATACATGTATTGTTTTTCTTTGTGAAAACAAATGCAATTACATATTCCACTTTAATAAATGCAAGTGTTTCAGAACAAACTATTTCTGTGCTGTAACAATGATTCACTGTGTATTAATCGGAATTACTGGGTCTGAGTTACAATTAAATTAGTTGATTTTTTAATTGATTGACATCTCTAATTTGAATACAAAAGCATGCGTTCAGCTGTGGTAATTGAAAACACTTTTAAGAAAAAAGAAATAATTAGCACACCTAAAGCATAGCTTGAAGCGTGGGTGTTATAGTTTTCCCTGTCAGATGGAAACTAAAAATACATGCATACAAAATATTTTGCGTAGGCTTAAGAAAAACTTTGACTGACCACAAGTGCAATGTTTGGTTTGTCTTTGCTAATGAGCCTCAATACGCACACATCTGTTGAAAATATTCATGTGGCGTTATTATCAGCGTTATTATTATTATTTACCACACACAAGCCACCCAGTGTGGGAGGTCTGAAGCATGCCGAGGAATAATCTTTAATTGAGGCAAAGTCACATCGCAAAATGACTCATTTGTTTTTCTACATCATATACCGCATGCTTTTTGATTACGAGCACAGATTTGGAAAGATGAATCTTTATCTTGTGACACCGTTCGTCAACGCATTGTCATTATCTTGACATACTATCAAAGACAAAACTACAACATTCAGACATCCCAGAGATCTAAGCAATATGAAGAACAACTGCAGTCTATTCAATAACATTTTTTAATCCTCTCAAAAATGTTCCCACTCTAAATTCTGGAGCAATTTTCAAATATTCCAGATAATAGTTAACCAAATGGTTCATGATTTTAACACTGAACATTTTATTCACTTTTAGAAGATATCAATATTGAACTTCAGCTGAACAATCTGTACAACTTGAACTTATATTTCAATCTACAGCTTACCCTATAATCAAGGTGGATGAGTCTTGAGATTAAGTGTGCATTTGAAAAAAAAATTTTAATCATAAAGTGAAGCTTGATGTTCTATGCTCATAAAAAATAAATGCAAATAAAAAAATTCTAGCCTTGCTTAAAGGAGCATATTTTGTACTGATGTTCTGGGTGCAAATTTCCCGCCCAGTTTTACAGCCGTGAAGTCAAATGATGCTGATGGTGACGTCAAATGAGGGCGAGTAAATAAATAACCGCATCACAGTTGGAGTGTTGATCGGGCCGCGTTTTTTCGTCTGAGTCCGACGGTTAAAACCTCATTTTTTTCTCAAATAAATTAAATATTTATGTTTGTTTTAATGGTAGGCATCGATTTTATTAAACCACTGTTAATGTCAACCAGCAAAAGTGAAACACAAACATGTTGCATGAAAGAGACCCATCAGATCTATTTCCATAATCCATGTATCAAAGATAAAGATAATCCATGTTATTGTGCAGAAAAAGTAATGTTTGAATGGTGTATTCCTATAATTGTCCTCCTCTGCTCCATTCTCCCTCCACCGTGGATCCTGCTCTCACTGTTGCATTCTTCAGGGCTACAGCTGCTGCAGCAGGAAAGGAAGAACGCTGCACGCAAACAACACTGTGACCGAACCCGACCACCAGTTCTAAATATTTGTCCGAACCATCGGGTCCCATTAGGGTTTGGTCGGGTATCCATCCTCTAGTTACAGTATCAGCTGTGCTCCCGTGCTTACCAGTTGATGGCTGATGACTGCAGTTATCCTAACCACCGTGGTGTCACTATGGAGTCTGATTTCTTGATCCTGACCTATGCTCCTTTAAGAGTGGGTGGGGAAAAAAAATCAAATAATTCTCCTAAGGTGATCATTCTAAAGTAGATCATCTCTAAGGGGGCTGACAATCCACCAAGGAAAGGGAGAATGTCTGAGAGAACAGAAGCATGGGAATCACACTGACCAGTACTTCTCACAAAGCAACCAGTCAAATCAGTCGATTGAAGCACAGGGACGGGAACAAAACCACACCCATGTCACTGAAGAGGTTGGTACAACCGCAGAAATGACGGTGGAGGACTCTACCCAGTTACAGAGAAATTCAAAGGAAGAAATCAAAAAGCAGACACTTCCTAGGGAAACAAAGATCAAAGGGCACAGACTGAGTGTGAGGTGGCTTAAAGCTGCAGATAGGAGAGAGTGGAAAACAGTTATGGGACACAAGCTTAGGCTTCATCACCCTGTAGCTGGCCACCTTTGATGAAGGTGTCTTGTGTTAAAAAGGCTGAAACACCCCCCTGAATCAAAGGAAAACTACTGATGATGCGTCCCAGAATTTACACCCTTCCCATATCTGAGATGCAACTCCCAAACCACTCTCAAATGGTAAACCTCATGTGACTACATCTTTTGGCACGAAGGACAGTTTAACATCACATCCTGTGTTTATTGAGATTAATCACGACAAGGTGGTTACCAGCACCATGACACGTGGCTGGTGTGAAAAGATAGTGTTTAAACAGAAGGTTGTGATTTAATCAAGTGTAATTAAACAATTCTCTGAGGGATACCGTGCAGATGCTTCATCGATAGATAGGGGAACAATAATGAGGCTGTGCTTTATAGGTCTAGGGGGACATAGGTAATGGTATACTGTCACAAGAAGGAAAAGTGCATTGAAGAACCCAGTTTTGCCACATGGTTCAATCACAGCAAGTGAGAATCACTTTTTTCTTTCGGGGCTAAAAGGGATTCCAGAAGAGTCCAGAAAAACAGAGATCTTTAAAGAGTGAAGCTTGTGGTTAATGGATGTACAAGGAGGGTTAAAAAAATCTACTTTATACCAACATAAAGCAACACCTTTTCACAAGACACAGTTGCAGTTGAAGTAGTTTGAATGCACTTATGGGAACATTAACTGTATGAACTCACTATTTACCCACATATTGCTGCATTCAGGTTGGTTTGCTAATGCCTATCTAATGCACACATGGAATATAACAGAGGGAGAAGACAGGAAAGACAACCACCATTCACACACTCATTCACTACTCGGGGAATCTTCAGTAACTCAAATTAACCCAACACATGTTTTTTGATTATGGGAGTACAGAAGTAACCAGAGACAAGCTATACTAGCTTGGGGGGTTGAACTTGAGAACTTCAAAGAGTGGTTCCCCTCCCTGAAATCAAACACTAAGCAGTGATGAGCGAATACAACACAAAGCAGTGTGACTGCATAGGTCAGAAACAACAATTCAGTTCCTAAAAACAACTAATTACAGTATGTATCAGTTCTTATATCAAGATTTAAGATGCAGGTCGATATAATCTAATGTTTTTCAGATATCTGATATCAATATCGGATTGGGATACCCTTAGTTTCAACCCACAGAGGGCAGTCGCCCTCACATTTCTACAACAAAATATTCCAAATTGATTTTCGTACAACAGTTGACATTTTAGTCAATCAACAACATTACTTTATAACAAATAGTAGGGATGTGAATCTTTGGGTTTCTCACGATTTGATTCGATTCCGATTCAATTCAAAATCGATTCTCATTTTAACCGATTCTCGATTCAAACAATTTTCTATTAAAAAATTGATACAATGCATTGCGTGTTAAGGCAAATTATGGCATCAAAACAATACAGTTTGTATAAGATAATTTTAAATAAACTGATTCCAATGATGTAATCACACAAAGGCAAACTTAAGACACAAGGTAATATTTATTCAAGCTAAACAACTGTACAATAACTTGCATAAATTAAATTTCCTCAGCCTCTTAGGGTGCTGGGGCTGCCGGCTGAGTCACTGTAGAATTTTTGTCATCATTACTATTATTATTATTATTATATCTTATTTCGTTATTAATATAAATTGTTCCTCTCTTCATCCCATTGTTCTCTGGGTGCATCTGTGGGGTTATCACATTGTTGTTTGTTCCTGTCTTTTGTCTTGTATGTTGCAAAGTTTAATACAATTTTTAAGTTTATGAATCGATTCAGAATCGTAGATAATTAGAATAGCGATTCTTATGTGAATTGATTTTTCCCCCCACCCACCTCTACCAAATAGATTTATTATCAGCAGCAAAAATAGGGTTTAGTACACATCATTTCATCAGTTTAGAAACCATGACACTTCAGTACCATTATACACCGGCACACTATCAACAGTTCATAAGTTTTTGTGCAAAACTGAGTTGTTTGTTTTGAAAGATGGAGTTATGGTTTAATGTATGCAGCTCTTCCAAGAAAACCATTTCTACTCAGACTTCTGTAGAAGGAAAGTCAGTGCACTGTTTTCCATCAGGTCCACCAAATTCCCAGGCTAACTTTCTTTCACAAGAGATTCTCCCACGCTTTTTTATAATCTTTTATGTGATCTTCATTCTACTCAAATTGAGACTTCTACAAAATCACTTCAGTAGGATGAATGCAGCACTTCAAATAACTTGTTACTTCATTAATGGTTCAAGATGAGGTGAGAGTTTTGTTTTTTGTGTTTGCTAAACTCAGATTTTATCAATGGGACACAAAAATATTTTAATTGCTCGCAAATGTGTGGAAACCAATGTGGCTTATAAAGAAGTTGCCAAAAATGACACCCAGCAACACTAACAACTTCCCAGTGAATTTCCTCCCACAACATGACAACTGTTAGGCTCATGGCAGCAGGCACTGAGATACTTTCCATTGGAGTTGACAGTGTTTACTGAAATGATGAGCTGCTCGGGCATCTGACATTAAACAGCAAGAAAATCAGCTTCTGGATCTCACACGTCTGACAAAGCGTATTGAGCATTAATGGCTGGCTTCATGCAGAATGAAGAGAATTGAAGTTCACTTAAACAGAACCAGATTTCCAGGAGCAATGCTTCTAACATTTGTTAGGGAACTGAAGGACTGGGATCTTTCTGATCTTTTGTCTGTAGCAGCTTAGTTTAGCTCATGCTATTGATATTTTAGTTCTCATAATAGCAAACACACCCAACACAAACCTCTGAGCAGGCAAAGATATCAAAAATATGTTTTTAAACCAACTGTTGGCCTTTCATTACCATATACCCATCACAACACAGTCACACATTGCCATTACTATGTTACTGTTCATTCTCCATCTACGTTTGTAACAGCAAGAGGCTTATCTGCACAGCAAGGTCAAAGAAAAAGCAACACAAAGCACTTTCTGAAACTCAGTGTGTGGCTGTTTGAGACATTTAAAAAGCTCTACCAAGATGTGGGATATTTCTAAGGATTGTATCTGCTTATAAAGTACATGCTTAAATGTGATGTCAGGGCTTATGTGTGGACAGCATATCTGTTGCACTGCCATCAAGAATGCAAACATCAGCTCTTCCTAAACGGCTGCTTACTCCCCATACTGGCTCCACCTCCAACCCCTCCTGCACATTGGTTTTATCCTTCTCCCCTACCTCCTCCACCCGCTCTCCTCCTCCTCCTCACACCTCTTACATGTTGTCTAGTGGTGAGATACAGCATGAGGCTTCCATCAATGTGGGAATTTGCTCACGAGAGTAGCTTCGGATGGTTTCGTTGAGCAGCTTGCATTCATGCAGTTAAAGCCAGTCAAACAACACATTTTCTTTTAATTTCATCCAGCTCTGAGGATTGAAGAAATTTACCTTTTTGGAGTCGTCTCAAAAACTTTTGACATGGACTTGTCACTGCTTTTCTTCACTTTCTTCTTTTTTTTTACCTGGGTTACCGAAAAAAGGCTTTGAATAGTTGCTGTGTCAACCATCGTTCTGGAAACGGATTCTTCACAGAAAAACACCTAAAGACACATCTTGGTTCTTTGTTACATGGACACAGACACTGACGCCCCGGCCGTTTGACCTTTCAGAATTATGAGAGGGACTGGTGAACTACATGACGCCGGTGCTGTTGATCAAATCATTTTCATTGAAGAGCCTTCTACTTAGCAACTGATAAGGGTGAGAGACGGTGTGATGACCTACCTGTATTTGGCAAGTGTGTTTTTCACCTCGCTGGAGAGAAGAGTGCAGAGGGAAAAGTCAAAGAGAGTGGAGGGAAGGAGAGAGGCGGCGAGGGAAGGTGTGAGGAAAATGCTCTGAGGTGAAACCAGAGAGCAAAGGAAACTAAGCAAACTCTGCGCGGCTGACTGACGGAGTAAAACCAAAACCGCGAATCAAAGACTTGGCCAAACGCCCAATCAATGCTGGCATATTGTGTTATGACAGAGCCACACAGAGTGAGTATTCTGTTTGATGTGATTATTATGGCAGGAAATTAAACAGCTCACAAAGCAGCTGTCAAAAGACTCGGCAAAGCTGTTCACAGCAACGCTTTTAGAAATCTAACATGATCATATGTTTATCATTGAATTGTAAAAGCATCCGAGTTATTACAATAAATAATCACTTACTAGGAGCTGATCGTAATCAGGAGTCCCTAAAGGTTCAACAATTTACAAAGACAACTCATGTTCAACTACACAAGTATTACATTATTAAAAAAAACAAGAATTACTACATTTTACCCTTTGAAGGCATTTAAACACTATAGTCTAATTAAGTCAAAATCATTTACTGCTTGGAGTAGCATTTATTAAAGGCAACGATTTAAAGTCGTTCCTCAGATTTATATTAGGTAATGTTATAATGTGTGGGCTAATAAATAAGCAATTTAAAACCTAAAAGTGAAGGAATTTTAACCTAGTATAAAATAATTTTATAATGTTGCATTTCCAACTGAAATTTGTCAAATTAATGTTATTATTATTGCTTTTAATATCATCATTGAAACCAAAAAAGTTTTTTTTTTTTTCTTTCTGGTTTTTCTTATGACAGTGTGTGTGTAACCAAAACAATTAATCAACATTTGTGTATAACTCTTGTGGAGCGTGTAACTTATTATTAAAACAAACCAATAGTTGGGCCCTTGAGGAATCATGTAAAGTAAATGACAAACAATAACTACGGTAGTTAAATCTTATCAGATGTTTGACGAATGGATTTACACTTTCACTTAAAACATGCAGGTTGCTGAAGAATGTGGAAAGTCGATTATGAGAACAAAGCCTTGTTTATTGAAAAATCATTAAAAAAAAAGAAATATGTATGTATGCATGTATATACTTCTTTTTTTTTTTTTTAAACCATGCCTGCTTTTGTCGTTTTAATTTGAACCCACATGTAGTGGAATATTTTCACTCAAAAGGTGCGTGTATTTTCTACTTTGCATAATACTTATATAATAAACGAACGTAAATTTTTCTCAAAAGGAAACAAAAGGTCTGGTAACATGAAGTGATCAGTCATATTTTTTGTTGTGTATTCAAAATTGAGCTTTAATTAAGCTCAAGTACATTTTGTCCGATTACTCAATTAATTGATGGAATAATTGATAATTTGCAGATGGAAAAGAAGTGTACTACACGGCACCTGTGGTATTATGCTTCCTATTGTCATCACAAATAGCCTCCTTCTTTTGATTTGATGCCAGTCTCCTGTGCACACCTAATCACGTATCTATAATGACACCGGAACATATAAATTAATGCCTTGATTGGGACGATTCATCTCAGTTAGGAGAACGTCCTTGTGTTCGTCAATGTGGTTACCCGATTCACTGAAGCTCTAATGTGATTTCCTTTTGTCTCATTATGATTGAGGCTTGATAGGTGCCCATTAGCTGCCTCGGTAAACTACGGCTGCGGGGGAGGAGGATTGATTCTTGTGTTAATGTGTACAGATAGATGTGTTTGGATGTAAATAACTAGCTGGCCATTTCCTTTCAGTCACACACACACACAATGTGAGCCACCATGTGTGCATTGCCCATAGCAACAGCGCAATCAACCCACAACAACGCAAGAACTAAGTTGACCCCTGAGATTTCTCAGAAACCCCTCATGGGGGCCCATTAATCTATAGTGATCAATGTTTCTGTTGTTTTTCCAGAACCTCTCTAATACTCATAATAATTTAAAGGCTTAAAATTACAAAAACAACCCGCAATGATTAGCGTTAAAAGGATTCAGAGTCGTAGTAGATTAAGGCTTTGTCATGTAACCATCTCTGTCTTAAAAAAAAAAAGAACATTTCATTTAGTTTTCTTATTTCTCAAATTTCAGCACCAGACAAAATTCAATTACAGTCAAAAAAAGCAACTGCAACAAAAAAAAACCTCTTCAAATGATTGGACCAACAGGCAACTTAGGAACCATCTGTGAGAGCAGAAATGTATTCAATTCTAAATCTGTTTACAACATTTCTCTATAGCCAGCTCCATTCTTCAATCCTAAGGAAAACAGTAAAATGCTCAAAAACATTACCAATAGCATTTTGATCCTGGGCTCTTAAGAATGCCTCAACAATTACCTAGAATTCGTATTACCATGTTTTGACAGCTGTGAGCAGAGCTTTGGTGAAAGCTGTAATTACCAGTAAAATGGTTACACAGCTTCAGTAACCTGTGCAGCTGTTAAAGTCTTTCCTGCCCTACATGTACCGATGGTCATCATCTCTGACTGTGAAACACAAGATCTTTCCCGCAAACCTTTGCTCAATGAGTAATTTCTCCGTCACAGCCACCATGTTAGAAGAGCTGATCTGTGTTTTCACACTACTGAAGGCTGGAGTTTGTGCCAATGACACAACAGACTTCCTCCCACCTACTTTGGTTTAGCATGGACTCCACTTTTTCCAAGGACAACATCCATGCTACATAATCAATTTTTCAGAGTCATCCCACTACCAAACTAGTTTATTGACAATTAAATATACAAATTAATGTCTACATCTGACAAAAAGGTAATCTGTCCCCTTATCAGCATATCTCTAATAAATATCTACACGTGCATTGGTTGCAGATATGCAATCTTTAGCATTTTGGTGTGAAATGATAAAAACAATGCTCTGATTTCCAGTGCAGCAGATTTCCTCCAAAACCTAAATGGTATGACAGGAGTAACTAATTAGTTATTAAACTTAAGTACCGGATCTTGTTGTTCAATGCATTGCGACATATGTCTAAATAAGATAATCGTGATGTTTGAATCCCCTGTATTAAATGAATATTTTGAATTGAAATAATGAAACCATTATTGATCTAGCAAAACATTTTTAGGGCCATATTTACATTAAAGAACTCACAGTTCTAAATGTAATAATGTAACAGAATGTAAAAGAGACCGTAGGAGGAATCCATAGTACCTACAGTTAACACATGGCATTAAGAGACCCCACAAGATCACTTTGAACAACTCACAATAAATCTTCACAGGATTGTGAATTGAAATTTTTAGGATTTGAAGAAGTCTACAATCACTTGGATTTATGTTAGAGCAGTGATTCCCAATCAGGGGTATGTGTACCCCAAGGAGTACCTGAGCCCCTTGTAGGGAATACATTTTATTTATTTTTTTCCCTTCAAATTAATAAATAATTTTATTAGGCTTTTTCAGACACTGTAGACACTCAGCAGACAGCTCTTCCACCATTTGATAATAAATAAATAATAATGTGGGATATTAAATAATGTGGGATATTTTCTTACAAAATATTTATTTGAAGTTTATCAAACTTATTTTAAAAAATGGAGCAAATATATTGTCTGATATACATTTTTTATGAATGCACAGTAGGAAGTAATTCATTATGTCGTTTAAATAGATGCATCCATAAAGACAATTAATAATTGGTTTGGAATAAACCGTATTAACAAGTCTAAGATGCTGTTATTCAAGCTGTAGAGGAAAGTTCAGAGGCCAACATGTGAACAACAAGTGAATAAAACAAGGGGTACGTGAAATAAGAAAGGGGTAGTTTTAATTTGAAGAGAGGTTCAGGGGGTACATGTGTGAAACTCAAGGCCCGGGGGCCAAATCCGGCCCTTGAATTATCATGTAAATTATCAACTAATCCAGTTGTAGATATCGAGAATTATTTTTTCCTTTGTTTATATCACATGAATGCAGTCATTTTTAATCGCAAATTGTAGAAATAGATGCAATTTTTCACAAACAACTCAAATTTTTTGAAGTGCATTAAACTGATTTTGAAAACTAGGACACAATGATGCTAAAATAGTTTTTCCCTCAACCTATAATCTGCAGCCCACTTGAGATCAAACTGGTTCGAAATTGGCCCCTGAACTAATCGGAGTTTGACACTTGCTTTAGAGCAATGGTTTTAGAGGCTGTTCAAACTCAGCTTGTATAATTCAAAGATTCAAGATTCAACATGTTTATCATCATGTGCACAGTAAGGAAACATGTTTCCTTATACAATGAAATTCTTACTTGGCAGTCCACACTGGATACCATACAAAGATTACATGCATGCACGCATGTACTGTATGCAGGATAATATTAGCTGATAAACTGCCCTGTTATAGCAATCAGTTTCCATCGCGAACTGTCAACCAGAGAAAATGTGGTCGAAATAAGTAGATAATCCCGTTTCACCACCACTGTCTCCACCTTTCTGTAGGGAATCTCTTTTTTTCTCCACCTCTATGCCCTGGGATGTTTGCTCTTATAAGAAGTTCAAGACAAAAAGGGTGGGAGCCATTTGACTCCTGATTTAAAACAAATCAAAACTCAAAACTAACATAAAATGAGGTTAGGAAAAAAGCTTTGTCTGGTAAAATCCTGATTTCATGGCTACCTTAATTGGCCAGAGAACAGCTCTTTAAAGCATCACCTCCCACGTACAATTAAGTATCCCTCAGAGAGTGGCAGTCTGTTGCTGTACGCCATGACTAATCTGGCAATGTGGGCAAAACACCGATTTGAGAAAGAGAAGTCAAACAACTCACAGAAATGGCACTAAAATGGAAGGAGTGAGAGCGATGCTGCTACAGCAATCCCTCAACGGTCTAATAACGTGACAAATATCCCGTAAATACAGCTCAACCCCAGATGAGAAAATAAATAAAAATTGCATCATGGCTTGGCTCTGAAGCATGCAAAGGATCAAGCTCAGCACAGGTTGTCAACAGGAATGAAGAAATATGGCGGTGAATCCCAAAGCTGGTAAATATCAGCGCACAGGGCTCAACAACTGGATTCAGAAAAGAAAAGTCGCTTGAGTGATGGGGCTGTCGGAAATGAGCTCGAGCTTTGATTACTTATAATTACGGTGATTTTTCAATCACCCAACTATTGCAAAAGGAATTGTTGATGAAAATAAATTTAAGGAAGCGTGCCGCCGTAAGCTCTCGTGTTGTTAATGACACTCATTCACACTGCCAGCTTACAGTATATCATCTATGTATGTTTATTTTACTTAGTGGAGAAAAAATATAATTACAAAGTCTCTTTCTCGGTTTATTTTGGACAAAGTGCATATACAGTGTGCAATTAAAGTCTAAAGTATAAAACAACACTGTTTGGAGGCAGGGCATAAAAATCCCATAAATGTCACAAGAGAATCAACAATGCATACTTATCAGGAAAATATATATGATTTGTGACTATGTCACATGTAAAACAGTGTCATCATGGATATGTACAGTATGTAATGAGCAGGACATACATCTAAAAGCTAATGAAATGGTCTGAGTTGTAAGCGTAAAGTGCATTATTGTGAGCAATAAAATTATCTGCCACAATATACTGTAGACCACTGTGCCTGTAAAGACCTTATAGCTTTCACTATCAATTCAAGTACATAGATTAACTTCCTTGTGTCAAATATATATTTTATTTCCCATTCAGCACCAAGTAAAGAAACTACCAATAGTAAAAAATGATTAGCGCAAAGAAATTGAAATAACAAAATTCACTTTGTTTCTGCCCGCTATTTCTTCACACATATTCAAAGCCCATAAAAAGACAAATCCGTATTATAGTTGTTGGGGACCGGACAAAGTATTCTCTATGACAATCTTCCATTTAATGTAAATACAGCATCATCCTTAGGCCAGATGCTTAATAGCTACTGTGATACAGAAACACCTGCTTTGTGCATTAGACAATAAATGTTCCCGTCAGCAGATGTCAAACATATGGAGCCCTAAAAGCACATGTATCAAACTCAAGGGCCAGGGGCCAAATCAGGCTTTTTCGACCATTCAATTCGGTCAGCAAGAGAAAGTAAACAAAAGACAAAAAAACCACTGATTAATGTGTAAATTACCAAATAATGCTGTTGAAGATATCTCAGCCCTTCTAAAATACACTAACTCAATACGTGGAGGATCACAATTTTCCAATGTTTTTACTGCATGACTGCAGTCATTTTAAATCTCAAATTGTTCAAAGGACTCAACTGAAATTATTTCTCATAATTTCCCAAAATTAAATAATTAGTTACAAAATGAATGAAATTTAAAAAAGAAAACTTGGGCAGATACAGTATCTGTCACTTATTGCTTGGATAATGTCGGCGCGATACATACTTTATGTATCATTTATATGTCGAAGTGCAAACTTTGAGACATTATTGTTTGAAATTGCTCATTTACGCACCTAAAATCAATAATGTGAAAGTAAATATTTAATACCGTTATATTTTTACCCGATTTCAAAGTAAAAATCAATAAACAGATGAATATCCTGCACTGCGGATGACTTCATTGTGGAAAAAGGGGGACAAACTTTTTTTTCCTTTTATTTCAGTTATTTTTTTAAAAAAATTGCAAAACCTAGTTTTGAGGGATCTCTCAAAAGTTGTCTTCATTTATTTTTCTGTATTTTTTTTTTGCATGTCCCTTTAGGGGGATCCGTACAAACAAGTGTTCCAACATGGGTAAAACTAATGTAACTCTTTTAGTTCTATTCATTTAGACATGAAGGCTGTCTTTCAAAATAAAGGTTCTGCATGAGGCTGCTGTGGCAACAATCACACAGGACACACATGGACATAGAAAAGTGTGTTTGTTCATGGAAGATAATATCATTGTAACTGTAAGGGAACATCTGTGCCACCTCACAAAGGTAACCACATTTAACCAGGACCTCAGTCAGTTTACAAATGTGTTACAGTTTTTAATTCTGCACTAAATTGTCCGTAGTATTGTGCGTGTGTGCAACAGGTGAAATGTCCTGATATCAAACCAGCCTATTGCCATATGTGGGTTTCAATATGTTGCTGCAGATTTAAATGCCAACCAGTGATGTTCGATAAGATTTCCAGGCGCTGCGTAACCTTTTGATCCAGTTATGTACTGGAATACCTGCTGCAGTGCATTATGAAACCTGTACTTGTGCTAAAAAGAAGCTAAGAGAAGAGGGAGCAGAGAGGAGTGAGATTTGCTCTCCAGCGTTGATGTAGAAAACGTCTCTAAATGCAATAAATAAATAAATAAATAAACTTCAACTCCCACTTTAAAGGCCAAAAATGGATTGTGTCAACAAAACAGAACTCTAAACATATGCAGTGAAGTGAGAGAGAGTTAAAGCCCAGTTACTGGTCAACACTGAGAACTAACATTTCACTGATCTCGGCTTTATTTATGTATTACATGCAATAAATGTAAAAGAAAGAAATGCTTAGTCATGACTAAGAACATGTTTAAGTCCCTTCAGAACATACTAAAGGGATCTCACATGGGTTTGTATTTATTTTATACAATATTGTATATCATATAGTGTTCAATGCTTATTGTTCACACCGGTTATTGATTAAGAGCAGTTTTGTTGCATATTGAATCCAGTTAATAAGCTGATAACAGATAACAGTCTCTGATTCAACACAACATCAGCCACTTTGTTAAATCCTGCCTGCACGGATCTAATTAAACAATAACTATAAAATAACTTAAACTAAATTATTATCATTTATTATTATTATTACTAAACTAAAAACCTGAAAATTGCAGGACATTCTATATATTAAAATAATACAAATAATGCATAAAATAAAAAATAATGTTTCTAATAGTATCCAAGACCACTTTAAAGTAGGAAAGAGTAAGTATAATTTGTATAAGGTATTCATAATTATGAATATACAAATGTGCGGACAAATGTGAAGTCTAGATGTCTAAATATTTCTGTTGTGGGTGTAAAATTATGGAATGGTCTCAGTGATGAATTTAAGTTGTTAACTTCCTTTACAAAACAAAAAAAAATGCCTAAAATGTATACAATTATTCATGATTATTAGGTTGAGATAATAGATGCATTTGACATTGATTTTAATTTTTATATATATACAGAAATGCTGGTGTTCAACAGTTAATGAAATGTATTAACAAGTGTGCAGATGGAAAAAGAATACATTTTACATATTTTTTTCAATACAATTTGTATTTAAATTGTATTATTGTACTATATTAATCAAATTCAAACATTCATTCATTCAATACTACCTGTTATAGTTAAACCCATTGAAAACGAACTGATCTGGTTGTGTCTGCCTTACTTAAAGCTGAGAATCAATCCAATATTTGATTCAATCCAATCCTGTTTAAAACCATTGTGTAACATCCTTACAATGAGCTGCTCTATTTGAGGCTCAGCTCTCTCAGGTGTGATCCTTTGATGAAAAGAATTATGAACAGAATCAAATACAGTAAAGAGCCCAGGAGCCCAAACGTTGTGGGACCCCTGAGGTTGAAATGAGCAAACAAGAAATCCGATGGAGTCATTTCACTGTAGAGTCCAGAGTCCACACTTTCTTTAAACAAATACAGAAACTAATACTGAAATGTTAATGAAAGATGAAAATTGAGAAATCTTGTATTTCACTGAAGCAGAAACTGGTAAAAAAAATTGTTCAGGATTCATTTGTCAAATGTAAACTCCATACAGACAGTGCTGCTCAGCTGACAGTTTGAGCTAATCCATCCTGTCTGTTCATCCAACCATCCACAGATGCTTTCATGGCTTTTCCCTGTGTGAACCATTATTTGTTTTCTTTGCCATCTTTGCGTTTCCTCCACTTCAAAATCTGAGTCAATACGTCCAAAAATCCAATCCTGTTTAAAACCATTGTGTAACATCCTTACAATGAGCTGCTCACTAAGCCCAAGTCAAATATATAGCTGGTCTCTGTGGTTATGAGTTAAGTAGATAAGTGGGTGTGGTCAGACAAACAAACATCCGCCTTCGACTTTTCATGTGAGATCTCACCTGCTGACTCCAGGAGGACGTGGAAATCGGTCCCTCTGCGAGTAGGCATCTCGTCATCTGGCTTCTGCTTCTCAGACGCCTCATAACGGTCCCAGTTTGACTCCAGCTTCCTACTGGTGAACGTCTCAGGCTTGTCATCTTCCTCCTCTAACGGGTCTCCTTCATCATGAGGCTGAAAAAGAGTAGAATGGATAACACGCAGGCAGGCAAAGGTCTGGAGTTTTGACTGAAGGCACGCCATCCACCCTAAAGGCTAAAGAGTTGATCCCTAAAACAAATATTATATTAATCCAGAAGCTGACATGGAAAACTGAACAAGATGAAATGGCAAAGGCTAATCGTTGAGTCTACAAAATGTCACAAAGTACACACAAAGTGACAGTTTGTTTTCCTATAACATTATGAAAGAGTCCCATGTTGACTTCATGAAAACAAAATCAAGAACATAAGCAAAACTATTCACAGAAACCTTCATTTAAGACAGATTTAAGAAAATAAGAAAACCAAGGCTGAAAACCAAAAGAAATTATTAGTGCCACTGCATTTAAATCTCTGAATGTATACTAACCTCAGTAAAATTAAAGCATTTCCATTTATTAATGCTTCAAAGAATAAATCAATGAAAAATATTTGAACATATTTATTTAACACTGACATTCCAACAATGGACAATATAAAATAAAAATAAAATACAAAATAAAATCTTTAACTTGAGCCCACTTATGTATACATTAAATAATATTGTACAGGCCTATAATGAATGGGCTGTTGAAAGAGTCAACTTAAATTTGTTCCGTCATTAAAACACAAGGCAGCGGATTCACTAAAGGTTTAGGGGTATTAAAATGTGTGCAAACGTCACTCCATGCCGTAATAAGGGGTACAGCGCGTCCAAAATCCACTAAGGGCTTTATTCTCCCATTTGCGTAAGTCCAAAAAGCCTCGCAGCGGCGCTGTTTTTGGCTGTGTGCTATTCTCCACCTGTACTAAATCACTCACTGCGCGCCTCCATCCCAGTTACGCACTGTGGGTGGAGCAGCCCTGAAATGTGGGTGTTCCCATTCAAATCTGGCTTTATACGCATTCTCCGGTGTGTGCAAGTCCTTTTCCTCTTACGCACTTCTAACCCTGGAATAAGTGCAGCACCCTGATAAGGTAAAACATTATATTACACTATAAATATAGACTTAGTTACATTTGAAGGCACACAGACTCGTGCATCATGCAGCAGCAGCAGCTGTGATCACTCAGCTGCTGCTGCACGATGAATTAAAACTCTGACAGACGCAGACTTCTGTCCACGTTGGTCACAGTGATTCAACTATTTTCATACTATGTCCAACGTAAAGTCACAGTTTGATCCACTACAGAGTGAGACAAGCTGTCATATGCGGATAAGGATGGACCACAAACTGTTCCCACACATATTTTAATGAGGCTCAGCTCAGGTCGCTTTAAACAATTTATATTTAAAACTGCATATTATGGAAGCCAATATTTCTGTTTCACTGTAAACATCCCTTTGTATTAAAACAGGACGCTCTGTGGCCGGGTTATTTCCTCACATCTCCAACGCATCTAACTCGGTCACGCTTTACAGCGATGACGATGATGATGATGATGAAGGAAAGAAATTTTAACCGTGACTCAATCACACTGCAATAATCTATTCAATGATCTGATCGAATCAACCTGTTAGATTGTTTATGAATGAAGGCGTTTCAAATTAAAAGTGAACGTTATCATTTTCATTGATTTCAATGACATTTACAAGCGTTGGGAGAACTCCAGGTTCCGTGAATTCTAGACAGCCCGAAAAAATTGACATCACTGCCTTCTTTCCTTTAGCCCGCCTTCATTCACACATACACGCTTTTGGACTCCTTACACGCGGTGGGCGTGTCAGCAGCCTGGACCGTAGAATACGCATAAGAGAGAAGCATGTAACTGCAGGCGCACAAAAAAGCGTTTAAGTCCAGACGGGAGAATAGACCCCTTAGCGTGTTTCCCTCTGATGAATATATAAATTAGGCAGAACTCATAAGGGGTGCAAAAAAATGGGAGGAGGAAATGCAAATAAACTAATACAGTGGGCGCAATGCAAGTCAACAAATCTGAAACAGTTTGTGGGTGACAAACACACACACAGATATCATGGCAGCAGCTAATGTTGACACTAAAACACAGTGGAGATGAAAAAAAATGGGTTGCCTTCAATTTCACTTCTTCAAATGTAATTTTTTTGCTTCTGTGCACTCACCTGTCCACGTTGAACAAGCAAAATGTTCATTTAAATAGGGCGGTCTCAACCACGTCTATACGCACAGCTATTACCGCCACAATGTTAGTGAATTTCCCACAGCAGGTGAGGAAACAGCATCACCAAAGGAATAAGGGACACAACCGGTTTATCACACTTCATTTCAGATATTAGTGAATCCGCCCCAAAGTATATTTAAGTTGGTGATGAAGATCAGCGTATCTGCTTTATTACAGTGAAATCTGTTACTGACAAGTCTCTCGCTGTCAGCTCTGAACTCTGTCTCCAGGCAGGTTCTCCTCATCCATTGCATTCTTTTGTGCTCTGCTTTATACCCATATCAAAGTAATGATCTCTTTATACCAGTATATGAAGTGCAGAGGATCTCGGTGAAACGTGTGCTGACAGACTATAAAGCCTAATTGATACTTCTGATGCTGAGCTGTTTGGATTTTTTGGAGGCGTACTTCAAGTGTCAGAGGGCTGCGCAAAGCAACGGCGTCGACGTGACAGAAACATAAATCTGAAATGAGTGAACTTTTCAATGTCTTCACTCCATTTTCTGTCTCTGCTTATAAGACGCTTTAGAGCTCATATGTATTGAGACAAGTGCGTAATGATATCCTGTTTTGCCGGGAAAAAAAAGTGTGGAAAATAGCAGAAAAAAAAACTTTCTGGTGGCAGAATTTTCGGTGCATCACTACCTTTAATTGGGTTTGCAAAAATAATATCATTGTGTATAAAATGTATTTTAGGGCTGTAAAAAAATGCTTTTGTCCCAAGTGCCACTGCCAATTCCATATATATATTGAGATTCTGATTTATTATTATGATTCGATGGTAAAGAAGATTCCATATTTAAGTTATCCCTATCCAAAAACAAACATTTAATCATACACTTCTAGAAACAGTATACGAGTCATAGTTACCAAAATAAAATGCACATTACAAGTCAGTCATTCGGAAATGTATTTCAAATTGGATTTCAACTGCAGATGCACAAAACTACATGTAGTGTTAAAGGGATCCTCCACTGTTCTTACAAATGTGGCCTAAAACCTTTGAAATGTCCTTATTAGAAGATCTTTGCCTAACAAAACATTATTTTGCAGCATATTTGTTTTATTAACTTTTAAAAGTTGGACTATTTTACCCTGAGTCCATTATGTTATCAGATCACGGATTTTGTTCATTAAATTTTGGTAAACAAAAAAGGTTTTCATCAACTTTTTTTTTTAACCTTTTACTAATTTTTAAAGCAACCCAAAGCAGCACAAGTTGTCATTTTGACTGAAAAAGCTGCTAAATGATCCTGAATGCTTCACTCCTATAGAACTCAATGGACTAAAAGGGGCGATTCGCGTAATTGTAATTTCAACATGGCTCAAAAAAGATAAAGTAGTCCCATTTTTAAAAGTTTTTAAAAATGAATATGGTGCAAAATAATGTGTTTTGTTAGGCATAGATCTTTTAATGAGGACATTTCAAAGGTTTTAGGCCACATTTGTAAAAACAGTGGACGATCCCTTCAACCTACTGTATGATCACAGCCATTGTAAAAAAAAAAAAAAAAAATTAAAAAAAAAACACCCAAAAAATTATAGTAGTATTAATTTTGGAAGACTAATACATTTTTTATATCGTCACAAAAAATTGCGATGTATCGTAAAGCTATAATTTTTCCCCACCCCTAATAATTTTGTGCTTATATTAACTCAGAAAACCCAAATATTTCATCAACAAAAACAGAAAGTAGCGACTAAACAACAATAACAAGGCACCAATGCATAAACCTTCCATACCCGTTTTTTCCACATCAAGGTTACTGAGCTTGGGGCAAGATCCTACCAGAGTAAAAGTTGCCACAGACATAATAGACTTGCTGATGACCTTCATGCTGTGATGCTTTTTACTCATCACCACTCAACCACTTTTCTCTTATTATTTAAAAACAGAAAGTCAACTCTGTTTTTTACTTTCGAGGCTTTCAAACCAGTGGTTTAACTTAATATATTTGTTTTGTCGGTTTGACTCAGCAGAGCATAGTTTAAGTACTTAGTGGTAGAGAAGTGATTAGCAAATAGCATTTGTGTATATGAAGTAGTTAGGCTACCAAAAGGCTCAGAGCAAATTGAGATTCTCACTGTATGACAACAATACATCGACGTCAGATCCAAGCAAACCCATTAAATTTGTCTGAGTCATAGATTTTATCCTTTTTGGTGAGGCAGCTGTCTAAATCTTCGGCGATTGTTTCCATGGAAATGCACGCACGTTGTTTTTCTTTGTCAGCATCATCAAAGCAGCACATAGTCACTGTGGATGCACCAAAGGAGATTTTTGTGATTGCAATCAAAGACCCCATAAACCAAAAGACATTTCTATGATTGCAATCACTGAGCTCCTATTGTTTCTCCCCTAAAGCTGTAGTTACCATGGCACGGCTATCAACTGACGGAACATCCCGATGGGAATGAAGATGAAGCCTCTCGTGTCATTTCTGAGGCAAAGATGCAGTGAGAAACGAGTGAATGTCAAGAGCCAAGCGTTGTGATGACCAGTTACTGTGATGATGGCGTTCCTTAAACTTTCCAACCTGAAATCTTTGCTGGAGAACAAGGATGTCTGATTCATTTAAAGAATGACTAAACCCTGAGGTTTTGCTGATGTGCGTCTGGGCTGGAAATTCAAAAAGTACCTTGATTATGGGCGGGGCTCCTGGAGCAGTTAAGACAATTCCAGTCCATACTATAAAATCTCCAAAGAACCATCTATGTTTTGCTAACTAACTACTCAATACTCACTATACCTCTCCATTTAAGCATCAATCGACATGGGTTTTTTAGGGCGGGTACCGATACATATCATTAGTAATCAAATCAAGGAAACTGATAACTAGGGCTGTGTATTGCCTGGCATCTGGCAATATGATTCGTATCGCGATACATGTCACAATATAATACAATATATCCCGATATTAAAGTATAAGCGATTATTGCGATTTTCTTTTTTAATATATGACTTAAGAAACAACTAATCTGTAAATGTGTACACCTTCATGAGAACATTATGTATGAAATATATTTTATTGGCATATTTTACACTCAAAACATTGGCTTTAACATGTCATGTGCCAACAACTTGAAATAAAAAATAACATACAATCTGCCTGTGGCTTTTAAACCAACTTTGACTTTAGTGCAACTTAACTGAGGTATACGCCTAGAACAACAAATAAATGCAAAAAGTTAATACTTTATTTTTATGATTTTATTGAAAAAACAAGGTTTCAGCGCACTTCTTTGTGCAGTTACAATGTCTTCTGCAGTGGAAAACACTTTCCTGGTTAAATAAATGTTTTTTTTTTTTTTTTTTTAAATTAAAAAAAAAAGATTGATATGGATGCATTTAGAATCGATCCGAGAATCGCGAGACGCAATATCGCAATATGTCACTGAATCAATTTTTTTCCAACACCCCTAATGATAACAAATATTGAGAACCAAAAACCTCAGCAAAGACATTTTTTAATGCAACCTCTACATTTTCTGCTGGGTGTCAAACTCATTTTAGTTCAGGGGCCAAATACGGAGATCACATGAGGGCCACAGATTCTATGTGGGAAAAGAAGTCATTCCAACATTATTTTGCCCTATATTTGCACTTCTAGGTATAAATAAATAACAATATATGTAAGAAACTGGCCATATCTAAGCAATGAGTGATACATGAGTCCGAACAGGATTTTCACTTTCAATTTCTTAGATATTGTGAACAATTTCTATTTAATCAATGGCTATATTATGTCATAATTTGAGTAAAAATTAAGGATTTTGTAAGAATTTTGAGTGGTTTTTTTCCACTGTTTAACATTAAAAATGACTGCAATCATGCAACATAAGCACCGGGAAAAATGTGAATCCCTGCAAATGTTGAGTTTTATTTACACAAGGATTCAGGTTTTCTCTGTCATTTTTACTTTCTCCTGTGGGCCAAATTGAATGCTCCAAAGGGCCAGATTTGACCCCTGGGCCTTGAGTTTGACACGTGCCTTATGTTCAATATTCACAGCTATGCTTCAACAGAGCCGTCCTTGCCTCTCTCTCTGTTGAGCTGCATCTTGAAGCTTCAAGGTTCAAGTTTCTTTGTCATTTCAGTGTACTCTTGTACAAAACAGTGTTTCTCAGCCATTTGATGGACACAAACAACAGTTGAACAATAGGTACTGACCTCAGACATAGACATAGACACGCAACAGACAGCGTTAAAAAAAACTGTAGCATCCAGATGTTTGCTGTACGCGTGAAAGCTGATAAATACATGAATAAGGATAAATAAATAGTAAAACAATCAAACAGTGAGCCACCACAAGCAGTAAAGTGCCTTTGATTGATTTAAACTGGGGGCGAGAGAGAAGGTAGCGCAATAAAGGTCAAGGTTCAGGGTAATGGGGCAATGTGTCCCTATGTGTTTCAGGGTCCTGATTGCTTGTGGGAACAAACCACGGTTGGGGTCAATTATAATTGCGTAATTGGTAATTAATTACAATTATGACATAATTATAATTGAAATCTAATGAAAAAATTGTTTGCAACGTAGTCAATATGTTCATATCAAGTTTATCGGTCACTTCTCTTGAGGGTCATTTTAAAGTATAAAATGTAATTGAAGGGTTTATACTGACAGCACACCAAAAATATTAAAACCAATATTTTCATTGATTAGGAAGCCTAACAAAAGGTTGTAATCAAAAATACTGCTGTAAGTCGCTAACAGAAAGCTAACAAAAAAAGAAAGCTAGGTCTATGAGGTTATTAATAGGATGTAAAGATAATCGTGAGGTGTCAGTTCACATCGATACTCTGAAATTGAAATTGCAGTACTTTAAAAAAATAATTTTTACAGCAAAGGGCACTATCTATTTAAAATTTGAAATTCAGGACGCACCACCATGTTTTAAATCAGAAGTGTGGAAGCATTTTGGATTCCAAGACAAAATGAAAGAGGTGAGAAAGAAAAAACATGTGAAATCCATGGTAAGAGGAGCACAGAGAGGAAAGAGAGAAACAAGAGAGAGAGAATGAAAGCCATAGTTGTTATTTATATTATTTCTTTGATATGGGATTTGTTTTAAAAGTTCAATTGTTAAGGCATCAAAACACATTTTCAGTTGCACTTTTAAAAAGAAAAGGAACTATTATGCAGTTTTGAATCGTTTACTGTAGAGCTAGAATTTAAATGAATAGGCTTCTTCTTCATTTGTACTATTTCTTTATTTATTTCATTCAGGATTTATTTTTAATTAAATTGCATTGTTTTGCATAGTTTATCAAGGGATTATTTTCACAATGAAAGATAAAAGAAAATAGTACATTATTTTTATTTTTATTTTTGAAGAAAAAACATGAATATTTTTCAGTCATCATTTTGTCTACAGTCTCATTTGTAAAATAAATCGTGAATCGTATCGGGGTTGAGTGAATCGTTAGATCCCCAGCTATTCATTAAAGGCTCAGTAATTGTGATTAATTGAATTTGAACTTTAGTAATTGAGAAGGTAATTGTAATTGATTTCAGGGAGTAAATAATGATTGTAATTTTAATTGGAAAAATTGCAGGTCAACAGGGATTTAGCTGTAATGTTGGTAGCTCTCCCGACACAGCGTGTTTAACAGATGTCAGAGTGACACCCATGTTCCTTTCCGCCGTGCAAAATTCATTTTTAATAGCTGGGTTTCAACCCATAGAGGGCAGACACTCTTACATTACAAAATATACCAAATTTAAATACTTTTAATAAAATGTCAAGAGTTGGACTAGGACAGCCAGGTTTCAACAACACTACTTCATACACAAATACATTTGCTTTCATCAGAAAAAAGTTAGATTTGGTGTTTGGTTCCTGTTTAAAGGAGCATAGGGCAGCAACAAGAAATAAGACTCCATAGTGACACGAAGGTTGTTAGTGTAACTGCAGTTATCAGCCAAAGCCAGGGGGTACATGAGGTTTTATAATGTCTATTTTTAGTTGAAAAAGATTACCAGTGATTCATCAAACAACAACAAAGACACTAAACTGAGAGAAAAATTGCACAAGATCACTACCAAATACACAAAAATAACAGAGAAACATACAAAACAAAATCACAAATAACCAAACGACAACAAAAACACAGAGATAATTTCAATAATGCCAACAACACAAAAATGACACTAAAACACACACAAAATAAGAGAAAAACATACTGAATAATAAAAATAACAAACAACAACAAAATACACAAAATGATGATTAAAATGATCTTTATTCGAACATGAACTAAAAATACAAGGGTCAGTCTTGGTCCCACAACAGCAGATGATCGTCAATTATAAAAACTATAGAAATAATTCTATTCAGAAGCCACTAAATACTGTTTCATGCCGCTTATTTACAAAATGAGATTCTTTAAATTATGTGTTATCATCACTCATCCATTCCATGTCTTCATGATGTTGTATTTTGCAGTTCCTTACATAGACAATCACTGCCATCCAATTTTGTACAACCTAGAAAATCTCTTTATCCCAAAAAACAACCACTCACCAGATTTTCCACTTGAGTTCCTTAAACTACTCAAGCATGAATTCCATGCATTGGACAAGCTGTCTGAAAAAATTGGTCCAAATAAACACATTTATACTTTTGACTGAGTTACTATACAAAAGAATATACTCAAACCTGGTTTTTATCACCGCTATCACTTTGCGTTAGTTTGAGAATAGGAGTGTGACAATCTCTCGATACGGCGATATATTTTTTCGCACAATCGATTATCGATATGCTCGCGCTAAGTATCGATTTAATTTTCTTTTTTTTTTAATTTAAGATTTTATTTTCAAAACCTTTTCTGGGAAAAGGAACCACTTGAATATTGCACGATATTGGTGTCACTGGTAAGAAAGACCCTATTTTTTGTTTACAGAAAGCACTATTGGAGATACTTCTACATTTACATTGGTATGTTGACACTTATTTACAGAAAAGTTGCACTAAAATAGTGTCACTGTTCATAGGACACTTTTTCAATTTATTGTCTTTCAGAGATGTAAAATAAAAATTGTATTTTTTCACTTAATTTGTTTTTTGTTATGCCATAGATTATCGTAGATTGATTTCTGACCAATATATTGATAATCGCACTATCGTCATATCCTGAGATAATCGTTTTCGTGAGCTTTGACCATTTTAGGTGACGTGATAGGTGCACCACGTGACTTACAGTACCGTCAGTTATATATAAACCAGGAAATGCTCTAAAATGTTTTTTTCCGTTAATGTATTTTTAATCTTAACCCATAATTCCTAACCCTAACCCTGGAAATACCATTAAAAAAAATTCTTCGTATATGTATTTTTAAAGGTGGAATTTGCCGTGTTAAATATGTTAAAATGAATAAATACATATGCAACACCAGGATTCGAACCCACGTTTCCGTATGCGTAGACAAATCCGTGAAAACAGCAGATGTGTGTATTTTGGCAGTGTTTTTGTGCATAATGGCGTCAGTAGTTGATGAGAAAAACTAAAAAACGATCATCCCGGGCAACTTTAAATTAGATGATCTGTCCGGCTGTAATCAATTTATAATTAGTATGAACATGCTGGGGATATATCACAGCATCATGTGAGATTAAAATGATGTTAAAGAGTTGCAGAAGGATGAAGAGATACACTTAATTCACAATCTACAAAACACAAACCATCCAATTACATTCATGATTTCATTGAACTGGATTGGCAAGTTTAAATTAATGTAATATCAACAACCAAGCTCATTTTAAGACAAAGGCATTTTTAAATTGATGATACTCTTTGGAAACATACTTGTGAGCTTGGTATAAACTGAATCGAAATATTTGATTCCTTTTTTGGGCGAATATAGCTGTGCATACCGTTAGAATATGATAATCATTGAAAGCAAAAAAAAAAAAAAAAAAAAAAAAAAAATCACAAGTTACAACGGTGACCAGTTGAACCATAACACCATACACTCACTCACCCGCTGATGGAAGAATGCTCCACGCCCACGGCCCCGGTGGTGGTCGTGTTTGTTCCTCCCTCGGTTTTGTCCTCCTCTCCCTCTACCCCGGTGCTCACTACCACTACTTTCTCCCTCGTTTCTTCCCCGTCCGCCTCTTTTCCAACTTCCCCCCCTGCCTCTGCTTACTCTGCCTTCCATCGCCGATAAAACATTGGAGGGACAGTTTAGCATGTGACACGCTCACGCTGTTTCTTAATGGGTGTTACACCAAAAACAGCTCACGGTAAACGTACTTCCGTTTTGTTTTAATCATCGTTCCGAGAAGCATAGGCACTTTCTGAAATCAAACAATTATACTTACCATCAATCTACAGGATATAATAATAATAATAATAATAATAATAATAATAATAATAATAATAATAATAATAATAATAATAATAATAATAATAATAATAATAATAATAATAATACATTTTATTTAAAGCGTTTTTCCATATGTATGGGTTAAAGACAAAACTTGCTCCAGAATGGATAGCTAGATAAGTATATGAAAACTAAAATACAAAACAACAACATGTAACTAAAATATCAAATAAAACAAAAAACGGTTGTTGTTTTCAGTCTTACTCAATTAAAAGTATAGATGCATAAAACAGAGTTTTTAAACCAGTAATTTATTTTTTTTATTTATTTATTTATTTATTTTTAAGAACTTGTAGAATACTGGTACATGGAACAAGCTAAATCTGTTTCCTTTGAACACCTGAATAATTTAACACTGATTATTGATAACATTTGTAAATAAAATGTCCATTTCTTTGCAGCATAACAACTAAAAGCAGCATCACCATGTCTGATTCTGATTCTGATTTCTGCTGTGAGCTCTGGGCTCCACTATCTGACCTGTGTCCATAGATCTGAGAGACCTGCAGGTTCATACCTGACTAACATCTCACCCATTCACATATTTATACACCAGCAGCAGAACTTTAAAGTCTATTCTGAGGCTCAGCCAGTGTAAATACTTTTTTTTAAACTAAATGTTAAATTAATTAAAGAAAATGTAAATTCTGTGTTGTCATCTTTGCTCCTTTCCTCCTTTTTTTTAACTCAGGAAGAAAGCCGTGCCTGCATGGGGGCTCTCATGAAGACTTTTCAACCATAAAACAGACAAACAACGCACACAGAACAATGGATCTCCACAACAGCTCTTTGACCAACAGTTCCTCAGACCACATTGCTCCTTACAGTGTTTTGGAGGTTATTACCATTGCTACAGTGTCAGCCATTGTCAGCTTAATAACTATAGTTGGAAATATGCTGGTAATGCTGTCTTTCAAAGTAAACAGCCAGCTTAAAACAGTAAACAACTACTATCTGCTGAGTTTGGCTGTTGCCGACCTTATCATAGGATTGCTATCTATGAACTTATACACAACGTATATACTCATGGGTTACTGGTCCCTTGGTAATCTTGCATGTGATCTCTGGCTAGCAGTAGATTATGTAGCCAGCAATGCTTCAGTGATGAACCTTTTGGTCATCAGCTTTGACCGATACTTTTCCATCACGAGGCCGTTGACGTACAGGGCAAAGAGAACTCCAAAGAGAGCTGCTATCATGATCGGCCTGGCCTGGTTGGTGTCTTTCGTCCTGTGGGCACCGCCCATTCTGTGCTGGCAGTACTTTGTAGGAGAGAGAACCGTGGAAGTGAACAATTGCCAAATCCAGTTCTTGACAGAGCCAGTGATCACGTTTGGGACGGCCATCGCTGCCTTCTACATCCCAGTGTCTGTGATGACCATTCTTTACTGCAGGATCTACAAGGAGACGCAAAAGAGGACAAAAGATCTTGCAGAGCTGCAGGGTCTCACAGCAGAGACCCTTCCAGAAGGAAGCAAACCACAGAAAACAATCATCAACTCATGTTTCCATTTCACCAGAGAGAGGAGGGACCAGAGCCAGGCTTCGTGGTCTTCATCTAACCAAAGTAATGTGACTAAACTGACCACTAGGTCAGATGAAGCGTGGGTGAAAGGAGATCAGATAACGTCTTTCAACAGCTATACGTCGTCTGAGGAAGAGGAGCATCATGTTTCTGTGGAGACCCCCCGGGGATCGTTCAGAGACCGCTGCAGTACAGCCAGTGACAAGAATGGACAGGTTACTGACTTCACAGATGACCAGTACTTTACAACTCCTCCAAAGAAGAACAGTACAAAGTGCATCTCCTATAAGTTCAGACCAGGCTCACAGGGTAAAAACGGGAACTCTGCCAGTGCAGCCAAGCAATGCACACCCAAAGCAGAACCACCTGGCAGGAACAGCTCCCCCTCCACTGCTTCCACCTCATCCAAACCCATTGACTCTGCCCCGAAGAGCCAGATCACCAAAAGAAAGCGGATGGTCCTGGTGAAAGAGAAAAAGGCTGCGCAGACTCTTAGTGCCATTCTGCTGGCCTTCATTCTCACGTGGACGCCGTACAACATCATGGTGCTCATCTCCACCTTCTGTGCCGAGTGCATTCCGACTTCCCTCTGGCACCTGGGCTACTGGCTGTGCTACGTCAACAGCACCATCAATCCCATGTGCTACGCCCTCTGCAACAAGACCTTCCAGAAGACCTTCCGCATGCTACTGCTCTGCCAGTGGAAGAAGAAGAGAGGTGAGGATAAACTGTACTGGGGTGGACAGAACCCCAACGTCAACAATAAAATGACTTGATGTGACACAGGAGTCACATGACACTTTCCAAAAATGTTGGATTTTCTTGTACATTTACTATTGGTCATCTGCAGCATGAAGCTCTGCCTGTGGTTTCAACGTATAATATAAAGTTAGTAAGAATGAGCTGCATCTGATGAGGCATTTTATCATTTCTAAGACAGTAAGTGCTACTGTCGCTATGGTTACAGGCACAACTTCCTGTCTATCAAGAAACAAAAATGCAGCTTTTTCTAAAAATATTTCAGTACGTGTCAAATTATTTAATGTACCGTTTAATATTGCTTTAATGTAAACAGCAGTGGGTGGCTCTTATTGTGAAAGGCTTGACAGAGTTCTCAGTCCAACAATCAGGAGTAAAGCTTCTTAGGAGTAAAACCACTTCTTTTGTGTGTCATTTAACGCTCACACAGGAAGTTGCGACCATGATCAGGAAGTAGCTCCTACAGGAATACGGTTGATGTATATAGTTCCGCAACAATGGGACCTCGTGCATTTTCCTTTTCACGCTACTGTAATTGTATTTTAAATTGTATGTAACTGCCGTTTTGTAAGGTAATATAGTTACTGACACAATGCATTGCTCATGTAATGCACAGAATAAAGTTTTAACACTCAAAACAATCTGGTTTCGAAAAGGACTGACAATCAAGTATCTCATTTCTTTCAGCTTTTCGTGTGAAGTTGATTTAGTTTCCATGATTTGTAAAACAAAAGACTCCAATGTGGTCTAATGGTGACATTGTGTAGATTTGAATTTTTTTTTGTGCTTTCTTTGCTTTGGCAGCTGACTACTGATTTTACACCAGCTAAATTCATATTATCAGATTGGTATTTTACCACATATGATTGATGTTGTGAACATGAATTGAACAGGTACCCTTTACTCAGCCTGTTCCTCTCTGCAGTGACCTACACAACATTTCTGTGAACCATGTCGGCGTATGTGGTCATAGGTTAACACTACATTGTGCACTAACCCTAACACTGCATTGTTTTTTTGGAACCAAGACTTGTGTTATTTCTTTTAAGACACAGGGTGGTTATACTGACTCAGCAAGGTTTCAAGTTCTTGTGAAGAAATGGGTGAAATTGAGTATTGCAGTCCTATCAAGGACATTTAGCAAAAGAGATCAACCAAATTATGATTATTAATCCGTTTCCCAGTAGCACCATCAGCTTGTGGAAACCTATAGCGATTCAAAGTACTGTACACCACATTCCAAAGAGGTCTGGCCACAAGTGTTTTTTGATGTAAAAAACAGGAGCATGAGTCAAAGTTAGAAACTTTTGACTGGAGCAGAATGCAGATCCTAGCCATACAGCAACAAATATTATATAATGTCTGTATCATGGAGTACAGCATTAAATCAAGAGGCCCAGTCTTAACATAGCATGTTCTCCAAGAATCCTGGAACAGCCATCTGTCTCATTTCACGTGTGCATGTGGCACTAGAAACATCGGATGGTACAGTATAATGTCACTAAATACAATCATTTTGTCACGTCATCAAAAAAAAAAAAAACAATGTCTACACTTTGGTAACAATCTTATTAATTCACCAGTTGTTTTTGACACTTTATGTTGGAAACTGTTAATAAAGGCTGTGCAAAAGACAGAAGTTTTTTTTTTCTTTGTAAGTGTTTGAGCTTGACTTTTAAGGGCTAATCTGTACATTTGTATGTGAAACGGTGATATGACTCGTGCCATTCCACTGCTGTAAAAAGCACACCACCTTGTACATGCGTATTTGTTCCCTGATGCCCATGTTGTAAACATCTGCACCTTCCTGATGTAATGATGTCTGGTTGACCTGCGTAAACAACGCCACGCCTTTTGTTTTGAACGTAGTGGAAAATGTGCTTTGTGAATGAATCTGTGCTCATTGATCTAAACGCTGAAATACAAACTCAAATGGAGAATCACTGTCATTACTGAACCTGAGGTTTAAGAAGTTGTTTTTGTTTGTTTGACAAAAAAGGATTTCAAAATACCACAAAAGGCAGAAGAAAAAACTCTATATTTGTGATTGTATTTATTCATCCCATTTTTGAGCAGGTTAAGGGGACTGTTGTAAATGAATTTAAATCCAGTTTTTAGTTTTTAAAGCTGTATATATCCCAGCCCTTCCTCCCTGCTGGACTTTGTGCGTATTACAAATGAATAAACCTGTTGCAAGATACATCAACATAACACATACCAGATGGTTGGATACTTCATGACAAAGTTAACATTCACGTACCAAACCAGGTTTTGGATGCATTCACTAGTGTTGCGGTCAATCATAAATCTAATCGCACAATTTATAATTAATTACAATTCTAATCATAGTTGTAATGTTAAAGGTCCAGTATTATGCTCTTTTTCACCCATCTCCATTTGTTCTAAGAACCCCAACAACATAGTATTTGAGGTTTATTTTCTGGAGTTATAGCCCTCTGAATTGTCACTGTCTGAGCGCTCCTAAAAACAAGATGTTTTTTGGGCCTTCATGCATATGCATGAGTGGGCGTAAACACACATCACAGCAGCGGTAAATCAATAACAGTCTTCCTTCTCCTCCTCTGACCACAGAACCTGTCAATTTAAGATGAGAGTCCATTGATAAACGAGAACATTTTACAGAGTAACAATAGTGTGAATGTAGCTAATGTTTTGCACAAAGAGTTTAATTGCTAAATTCCAACTCTTGTCCCTCGTTGGGCTTTTACACAAGATATTATAATCAATGCACTAAAATATAAACGTAAAGATGCTAAAATGACATTGTACACACAAAAGAACGCATACAATCATCACAAAGCTATAGGAATAAAAGTTAGTAAAATTGTAATTGAACTAGAGTAATTGAGAATGTAATTGAAATTGACCTTAAGGGGAAAAATAATAATTACAATTTATTTGTAAATGGAAAAAAGGCCAGTTATCGTAATCATAATTGAACACGCATAATTGAAAACGTAATTGTGACTGAAAAATGTAATTGACCCCAACCCTGGCATTCACACAGTTGACCCCTATCTGCCAGCAGAGTATCTGATTTTACATGATCAATGCTAATCAATTAATATTCTGAAATGGAAAAAGCAATGTAACCTGTCTTTTTATTTAAAATCAGGCCCCAACATGACACAGAAATGTTTATATTTTTCACGAGAAAACAGGTGAGTGAATGTCTAAAAAAATATGACAAATGTCCCCAATTCTGCCCATAGTCCCATTAAAAATCTCGTGCTATGCGTTGATATTTAAATATTAATCATGTTATCCTGTGATTGAAAAATGAAGTGTTTTAATGTGTTGTGAAGATCAAGTGATTCAGATTATTGCGACAACACTTAAATCTGAAAAGACACTGGGACAAAGAGCGGTTTAGCTGTTGGCTGAACTGGTGATCATTTTACCTAGTGACACGTCACGGTGGAAGCATCTCCAATCACACGGCTGCAATGGATTTCATGCAAAACGTGAGGATTTTTCCCCCCAGTTGGTGTAATTAAAGGTTTCACAAATAATGTTTTTGGACCATATCACACGTTTCTGTGGGAGTTTTACTGTTAAACAGACTCACGACTTAATCTTGTTTGATTTCAGTGTAACAATCCTGTTTTTGTAAATAATTTCGGCATATGAATGTAAAATCAACAACAGTAGTTGGTTCTATTAACCTTATTTAATGTGTGGTACATTTTCAGGAAGTGTAATAGCCATTTAAGTCATGTGAACAGGGAAAGATGACGAAACAAATAACCAACCCCAAGGTTTCAGAGACCGGGGACCCCCACTGTACCTGAAGGTGGTTGAACACTGAAGAACAGTCACGTGGAGACAGGACCATCAATAACGAGGAATAAAGGGGAGAGATTTGTGGGGTCCATTCATAAAGTCAGCATAATGATGGTCCACTGTTTATGAGTCTGTGATAACCACATTTATTTATTTATCCAAATAATATCCAGTAATCCAGGAAGTTTATGATTTGTGCCAGAGTATATAGTCATTTTAAAGATGTAAATCCTTCTTTTAATCACAAATAAAACAGGTCACAGGTGAGAAAAATGGTGGAAAAGGTGGTGAAATGGGATTTTAAAAACCACAGAAATGGGTTAAAAGATGTAAATTAGAGTGGCCAAAAATGGACGGAACAAGTGGTAAAAAGAGTAAAAAGTGGCAAAATTGGAACAATTAGGAAAAATGAGTTTAAACTGGCAAATAATGGGCATAACAAACAGTGAATGTGGTTAAACTGGAAAAGGTTAAAAGTGACGATAACAGGTCAGCATCTGTGACATTAGATGGGAAAAGTGGTAGAAAAGGTTTATAAGTCTGAATGTAGAAAAAATGTGTAGAAAAGGAAAAGTGGCAGAAATGTAGCAAAAATGCACTAAAAGGAGAAAAAATGGCAAGATATGGTGATGAAAATAGGTTAAAATATGGCAAGTCTGGTGTAGTTGCGGAAAAAGGGTAAAAATAAGCAAAAACTGACTCAAATTGTTCTAAAAATATTCTTAGTTTCTTGAAGGCAATTGGTGACCACCTCCTAGTGTCTCGTGACCCTAAACATGGTCCCGACTAAAGAAGGTGAGATGTGATGAGACTGAAAAAAGCTGATCTTTCATACATCATTTTAGTAATTTATTTATTTAAGTTTTTAAATAAGATTTTATTAGTCTTAAAATTTTATTAATCTTTTTTCACAGACACATTACTGAAAACACAAAAGCAAGAAAGTCTGAATGTTTTGATAATGGATTTAGCAGCAGTCTAAAAACGCACATTAAACAAACACTGATGGTGTTAGTGTCACTACTGCGTAAAAGAAAAACAGGGCACGGTGAAGAAGATTTTCTTGCCAAGTTTCTCAAAAGAATATTAGAAAGCATCCATGAATAAGGGGAGTCTGTACAATAAACGGACATGGTTGGTTCCGTAGACCACAGAGACAGAGCTTCTTCAGGCAGACGTGTTGTAGCAGCACTACCTCCTCTTCACCGCTGGCCTCGGCCCCTTACTGCTGCTGCTGCTGCTGCTGGTTTTACTGGAACCCTTGGAGCCGGAAAACAGCTTTGTCATGAGCTCGGAAACATCTGGAAGCTCTGGGTTTGGGCTCAGCATGTTCATGGATTGCTCCATTTCCTGTGAAGACAGCAGAGAATGAAAAAGGTTACAGTTGAAAAGATGAAATAGCTCTATGTCAGTAAAGATTGTTATAGACTAACTACACTTATTTCTGATTAAAAACATGTATTTGGTATGAAGTCATGTTAATTGATTCTAGTCCAACTCTTCATAATTTTAGTGTTTTCATTTGTTGATATAATGTAAGAGTGACTGCCCTCTATGGGTAGAAACATGGCTATTATTAGTGTTACATTTTGCTATTGCTGAGAATGGAGGTTTGTGACATTTTGTTGGTTTAAGACAGGGTTGGAGTCAATTATAATTGTAATCACGTAACTGATCATTAATTACAATTATGGCGTAATTAAAATTTTATTTTTGTAATCTGTTGCTGTCGTAATCATAATTAAATAATTGACTTTGTATTTGTAAGTGCCATGAAAATTCTATTTTATAATTAACGCTAAACTGTGAAACCATGGTACAGTTCTATGTACAGTTCTATACGTGCTGTATGTAGTTAACAATTATTAAAATATGTTTCATATCAAGCTTTCCTACAATTTCAAAAAAATAATATTCAAATCGAGGGGTACACTGACACAGAAAAAGGCTCAGACACCCACACCAAAAATATTAAAACCTGTATTTTCATTGATTAAAAAAACCTAATTAGGAAAAAAATTAATTAATAATTGTTTTCAGTGTATTTTACAGCCACCATAAGAGATGCTAACAGGAAGCTAACACAAGACAAAGGTTCACTTTTATTAGGTTATTTAGTTCATTAATTGTAATTTAACTTTAGTAATTGAGAATGTAATTGTAATTGACTTTGAGGATAAAAAAAATGATTGTAATATAATTTTAAATGGAAAAAACGCTGTAATCGTAATAGAACATGGATAATTCAAAACGTAATTGTAACTGAAAAACGTAATAACTCTGGCTTAAGACACACGTGTCAAACTCAAGGCATGGGGCCAAATCCCGCCTACCAACTAACTCAGTTGGAGATACAGTATCTCCAAATTAATACAAAGATTCAAAGAAACTCCACAATATTTGCATGGCTCATATCGATATCTTATATTACATGATAGTCATTTTTAATCTTAAATTAAGATATTTCTTCAAATTACATAAAAATTTGTCACGAAATCCAATAATATTGAAAGTGAAGATCATGCAGGGACTGATGTGTCACTTATTGCTTTGATAATAGTTGTACCATAAATATTTGATCATTTATTCATACGTGGGAGTGGAAACTAGACCACAATAATGATTACAATACAAATTTTCCCATCTAAAATCTATGGCCCACTTAATAAACAGCTCCGTATTTGGCTCTTATAGAGCACCTAGTTATCATAGCATAGATTGTTCTTTGTAGATTTTTTCATATAGACTGGGCGTCTTTTAACTGTACCAGGCGGTTTAGTTACTCTTTAAAAAGCTAGCAATGCAATGATTTATGTTTACCTTTCTCATCTCTGGGTCGTTGGTGTTGACAACCTTAGGCAACAAAACGATGATCAGCAGGGGAAGGACCATCATCATCACCTGCACAAGTGACAAAAAAAAATCCCATCAAAACAGTGATGATGTCATACCAAGTAATTAGAAACGCTAATGTAGTCCGACAATTGGAAGAAAATAGAGTAAAATGAATATTAAAAAACAAAACAAAAACAATAAAGATGCCAAGAACTACAATAAACTACTAAAGAAAACCGGGCCTTTTAAAGTTAATTCAAAAACAAAATCACTATAATAATCCATGTACCTTTCATTCTTTGGTTATTCCACTTTAAAACCAAATCAAAATAACAAATAAACAGTGTGGTTATTTTGTTTTACTGATATAAAACCAGTAAACCTGTTTATGGGGAAATTAGAGCAAGAACTGCCCCTGGTTTCCCTGCCCAGGTCCTGGACCAGCTCTCATCACATAATAGGACTGTTAAAGATTTATTTCATCAGTTTTCTGGTCCTGCTCATGTTTTCATTCAGTCTGTGGATGTTTCAGCTATTAAAAAGCAGCTCACGTTAACGTTTTGTTTCGCTGTGTTACGGTCCAAATAGTATCCAGATAAACAGGTGACTAACTATCAACAGTGAGGCTGGTGTGAATTACAGCTTGTTTGAGGGCAATAAAAATGTTTATTTTGCACATTATAAATACCGCTAACGGCAGCCGTCAACGCATACAGAAGTTGATCACAAGAAACGAGGAGCACCAGTAGATTCATTACACCACCTCTGGTTCCAAAAAAACCCACAAATTACGCCTCTGCCATCAGCGTGAGTTGGACAACATGATACAAATTATTATATCAAACGCAGCAGAGTAAAAGTCCGTCTGTCGGTTGTTCTGTGTGGTGAGATTAAAACATGAAGCTCTCGTCCTTTACCCATAAATATCCAAATATCACACAAACAGAATGAGATTTACATTTAAAACCAAAAAACGCTGCATGTTTGGTTTTTCTGTTTTGGTTTTAAATCAGAAAAACAAAATAACCACACTGTTTATTTGTTATTTTGATTTAGTTTCAAAACGGAATAACCAAAGAACAAAGGGTACACAGATTTATAATAATCTTTGTAGGCTGAATTAAAGCTGCATACATCAGCCAATGCTTTTTCTCACCATCGGGTTCATAAGGAAGTCAGTCCAGCCCCAGGTTTCTCTTTTCATGAAGTAACTGTGAGGTCCACTGGCTCTGATCTGCAGAGGGTAGGGCTGGCGGATGACTTCTGATGTTTTGATGTAATTTACGAGGCGCGCCCTGTGGACGGAGGAAAGGTTTAACAAAACCACAAACCAAACCTCGTAGTTTGATGCTGCTGTAACAGGATCTCACCTCATTTTCCCCTTGGATGTGATGTCAACTCGAACCGGTTCAAATCGAAAGGTGGGGGAAACTATTTCCACGACATATGAACCCGAAGGGACGTCATTTACAGTGAAGCTCCCATCAGTTCTGAAAAATCATAGAAAACAAGTAAACACACTGAATATTAACAGTCCAACGTAAATGTAGACATGTAGGAAACAACTCTTAAGTTAACACTGTCAAACACGTGCATGGAGACTAAGGGTGTGAGGAAAAAAAAATTGATTTGGCGATGTATTGTGATATTTTAACATGCGATTATCGTATCAATCCAAAAAATATTTAAACTATTTTTTAATCGTGTTTTTTAAAAACGTAAACGCCTGGTCACTAGCCAGTGAAGCACATCAGAGGGGTATTCCATAAAGGAGGGTTAACAAACTCTGAGTCTATCCATAAACTCTGGGTCAACATAACCAGCGATGGGAAACTCTGGGTATTGGATTCCATTACAGCTGGTATGAAGTGAGTTAACCAACCCTGAGTATGTAAACCTTGGGTTACTGACGTGCACGCGCGCAGTAAAAAGCCATCATCAATGGATCGAAGATGAGTCGAGCTGCCATGGCAACCACCCGGAAAATAGTGATTTATTCACCATAATGGGTGAAATAAGCCGGTGTTTGAGGAACATGAGCAGTCTTCAGTGACTATAGTGGCTTAAATCACCCATAATTAGTCACACTTTTTGGTCGCTTCATCACTTTATTGCTTCAGTGACGTGACGAGTGGAGAATAATATGAATAAAATGTGTCTGAGGAGGCGTGGCAGCAGCATAGGATGGCTGCATAGAAAGCCCTCCCGTTACACTGGATATTAAGACAGTAAATGCCGCTTGATATTGCATCATTTATATTAATGTAATATTGTCGCCAGCCATCTCAACGTCCTAAAAAACGTCATAAAAAAACACTGAAGTGGGACGCAAACCCGCGACCCACCACTTCCACGCGCAGCATCACAACTCACTGCGCCATCATATCTTCAAAGAGCCGTGATCTACAGATTTAACTGTATAACAATATAAAACAACAATCGAGCCTTAAAAGTGGATTAATTTAAATTGTCATCTCCTCCTTTATATAATCCACAGGTTTGTATTCAGGGAACTTTACTACAGACGTTAGTAGATGTTTTAATGCAGATCAACCTCAACCTACATCCACAATGTTATAGAGAAAACTACCATTTGCACACACAAAAAGTAAAGCAACACAACAATAGTAATGATGTGAGGTGAGCACCTCTGTGGTGTGTGATGTTACTATTGTGTTTCAGGGAAAAGTGTTAAGGTTCATTAAAGTGTTCAGAAACGGTGTTCATGGGGGCGGAGCCAGGTAGAAACCCAGGGTTTCTTTGATAAAACCTGCCAGCGACCAGGTTTAGTTCACGGACAATGTTGCTATGGTAACATACTCAGAGAAGAACATACCTGGCGTTTAGGAATGGGATACTCTGAGTTTCCCTCATTTCAGCCTGAACATACTCAGAGTTTGAACATAACCCACTTTATGGAATACCCCTCTGACCTAATTAAACGATGTCACTCCTCAATGCATTTTAGATTTAAGTTGGTAGCACTTTATTTTCATAAAACACACAGGGCACTTTTATAGATGTGTGGTTACTTTTTTTTATTTTTATTTTTAAAAGAATTTAACATAATCAGAATCTGTTGTAGAAGTAAAAGTTAGACTTAAAAAAAAAAAAAAAAAAAAAAAAATGTAATTTGACAATTTGATAAACATACCACTTTTTTTTTTGAGATATTAACACTTGAATTACAATTAGTTACCATTTACTTGTTCTCGCAAGTTAAAAAAAGAAATAAATTGTGTTTCATATCATTTTGCACTTGTAAAGATGAAATTTGTAATTATTGATATTGCGATATAAATTGTACTATATATCGTGAATTGTATCGTTCAATTCGTGGTTTTTGATTAATGCATTTAATTTATAAAATGATTGATGTAATATTGTCATTTCCTTTTATGCACCTATTTGTGATGTGTTTTTATCATGATTTAAGCTCCTTTGTCTTATTGACATGCTTCGTTGTCACATGTTTAGGAACTGCAGATGCAAATTAGAATGATTCAGCATATTTATATGTAGTACTGTATAAATAGATGTTGACTAATGTGCATTGTCCCTATCAAATAAATAACAAACTATGCAATATAAATGTGTCATCTCAATGTCTGAACTTATTCGGTGACTTGTCTATTGTGCATTTGTATGAAGAGCAATGAATCAGGAAGAGGAAACACGTTAGTTCCTTTCATCCCATTCAATGCTAATGCTACCAAACAGGCTAACCAGTTAGCTTGGTAGCAGGTGACACTACGGCCTTGTCTCACCTTAAAAATCCCACGTATTCTTCCCCTTCGACCAAGACTCTAGCCGACGACACCCAGTCCTGTGTCTTCAGGCCCGGAACGATGGCCCTGCCCTCGATTTTAAACCGATCTCCTCCGTTGGGTGGCGAGAAAAGTGCTGCGCCAGGCCCGGTTTCCATGTCGGTGAAACACCACGACACAGCGACCAGCGCCGCCTGCACACACAGCCATAACAGCGGTGTCCCCTTCCTCTGAAACATGTCGTCTGGTTTTATTTATCTGAAATTAACGCAAAACTAGAAATTCTAATGAGCGCTTGTCCAGTCATTAACTGTTCTGTTCGACAAACATCAGCTGTACTGCACTCTGTGACGTCACACCACAACCAAGCAACATAGCGGGTTCCGAGTACGCATGCGCCAAACGGCAGAACAAACATTTTTAAATGTTGGTTATATATGTACAAAAATAAAATAATTTATTATATTATTCTATCGTCAATTATTACAATATTAAATATCTTTATTAAATCTGATTAGGAATTCAAAATGTGAATGTATTTGACCCATGGTAAATGTTAAAAAGAGAAACATTTGTTACTATTTAAGGGTAGCGGAATAACATGGAATAAATTATTAAGTTGATGCACTATTTTTAAAACAATCCATAAAGTGTGTTTTATCCAGGAATAAATTAGAGAAAACAGAAATGTGAAAGAATCTGGTCAAATCTGCTGTTGTGTTTTGACACTGTAAACCAGTTTGTGACTTTTAAAGACAAAATAGAATAAAGGCATTTACTTCTTTCATCCTGTCTGCATTAATCCCCATTAAAAATGTAATGTTTTAAATTCATTTTAGGCCCAACTGAAATGTTACAATTGATGTAACCTTTGGCATATATTTGCTTTATAGGAGACATTTACATCTTTATTATATACAAAAATAAAACTTGCCAAGATACTATGCAAAATACATGATAAATAATAAAATGCTAGAAATATGCATCATTTATTAGAATAAAAGTGTTAATCTTAACACAACATTTTTGTTATGCTGTCATTTGTCTACTGAATACTAGAGGGTTCGTGTTTTTTTTTTTTTTTTTTTAATCGTTTAAAATAAAACCTTATTTGTTTGTGGAGTTTAGGGATAAAACCCGTCTACAACCACCAACTCTTGTATTTTCCTTTGCCAACACAACTGTAATACACCTATAAAAATTTATCTGTTCACACATCCATTCTTCCTGGAGCCTATTCCAGTTACAAGCCACACCCACATCCTTTACTGGGTGAACAGGAAGGCATCCTGAAACACATTCACTCCAGAAACTAGAGTAACTGTAGACCTTTAGTTACATTTAAACTAGTAACTTGACTGGTAGGGTTGCTACTCTTTGGACCACCAGTCAGTTGTAGATATAGTGATTAAGTGCCCTGGTTTAATAGAAGCTGTTTTCAAAATGTATTAAATGTTAGTTTAATGAAATGGTTCAAGTTTTCATAAAATTTATTAAAAAGAAAGTTAAAAGAACTGATTGTTTTCCGATTCCACTGTATATAGTCAGAGGTCGACGGAAGAGGCAAAAATGAAAAACAAAATGAACTCTAATAACTTAAAGACAGTTGACAGATTCAAGTTCCCAATTTGTGAGAACCCAGGCGCAGAACATTGAAACAGCCAGGCATTCATCACATCCACACGTGCAGCAGCAGAGCGTGCTGCAGACGAGACTAAAGGCTTGGCACTTCATAGAGCGACATTACACCCAGTCTCGTGGAGGTCCATTAAACATATCCCCTCACTAGACGATCCACTTCAATGTGAAGCAGTCACTTTGCTGAAGGCTTTCTAAGGCATCCTCAGGAGTCTCCAAGCTTTAACTGAGGGAGAAGTCTGAACTACCAAGTTCAGTCCCAGTTAAGAGGTTTGAGTGTAAATAGTAGATTGGAGCAGTCTTTGCGTCTGGCATCATAAACTGGTCAGAATATGGCCACGATTGGCAGTAGTGGTGACATCCTCAGAGTGCTTACGGTCAGCTGTCAGGGAAGCTGGGACAGAGACGCCTCAATGGCCTGCAACAAAAAGAAAAGACAGTGCATTAGGTTTTTTTGCAGATAAAATAAAAGATGTTTAGCATCAGGAGAACAAGAAACTCAACTCAGGAGAAAAATTTTCTCCTGATTTTAAAAACAGCATTACATAATGTTAAACTGATGAAAAAGAGCATTTTAAGCGTGTCTTGATTCTACTTTCTCACCTCTGATACGATACCAATATTGCAAACTCATTTATTCTGTAGTGCGAAATGTTAGAAAAGTCTGATATTACTCAGAGACAATAGTCAGCATCATTAGGTAAGAGTAAAACTGACCCATTTATTGTTAACTAATTGTTTGTATACATTTGGAACTAAAACCAAAGAATATTTTACAAATAAATAAAACAAAAATAAAGAAAACCCTGAAAACCAACCTTTTTAAATCCAGGAAAAACAAAAATATGCATATTTTTAAGGTGCAAAACAACAACTAGTTTAACTTAAAATGTAAAAATATTCTACAATTGAATTAGAAAGACCCTGAAAATGACCCTCAATAAATCCAATAAAAACAAATTATAATTTTTAAAGTGCAAAATAACAATTAAACTTCACTCCAGCAAATAAACCCCTCAATATTGTTTATGCTTGTATCAGAGTGCTTACATTTAGGAATTCATATGCAGGCTGATATGGAAAAATCATTTTTTTTTTGTTTTTTTACTGATATTAATATTGTATCGGGCAGCTTTAACAGATTCTGGCCAAACATCCACATTTTAAACATTGGAACGACCCAAAAAAAAAATAAAAAAATATACAATTGAAGGGCTTCCTCCCCAGGATTCAAACCTAGGACCCTGCTGTGAGTGCTTTCAAAATACTATATGATGAAATCACATTTCAGTACTCTCACTTTACAAAAACATAAAAAATAAATTGTTAAACAGTTTAAAATCAGCATATAAACTTTTAAGTCGAAACTTCATCAATTTTTTTGAAGCAAAATGTTTTGGGAAGGAATTTTAAAGTATTTAACATCAACAACGTCAGTCATATTCCTTTTTTTTTTAATATCTTTATGGTAGTGAACTCATGATAGCTGACCTACAGCAGGATACAATATCCTGGTCGTGAGGGACCACAGATATTTTTTGATTCCCAAATAAAAGAGTTCTTTACAGGTGGACTCCTTCAGCCCAGTGGAGCAAACATTTGTTTTCTTCTCAGTGTGGGAGTGGCAGGTCGTGGGGCCAACCAAAATAAACAGAGGATGGAACAAAAGGAACACCTGTAGAGTCTGCTCTAAATCCCTGGAACAACCTTCCTTATTCTGATCCCCTTTGACTAAACAAACAAAAAAAAAGAAAACAAGTTCAATGTATATAATTACAGTAAGACTTGTGCTCACTTTGGCTAGTTCTCCTGTAGATCCTGGAGCTAAACATAATTGAGTGCCATCCTTCCACAGATCCTTCAACCGCTGCTTCATAACTTCAACATTCCTGCAGTAAAAACAAAGAAAAAACAACCATTAACACTCACCAAAGAGAATTAATGCAACACAAAGTACAAGCTCCGTTCCTTTAGCTCGTCACCAGACAAAAACCTGAAATATTAGATAAGTACACAGTACACAATGCTTGTTTTGAAAGCAGATACACAATCGTATGTTGACTAGATATTACCAAGTAAAGCCCAGAAGCAATAAAAATGAAAGAAAAACACACTTTAAGTTTGCAGTTTGTGTTCATTAGAGCTCACCTGTCTTGTGAACTACTGCTCTGATGTTTCTCATTTTTACAAAGTTCCGGCCACCATTTCTTGATAACAGCTTGAACCCAATGTAAACCAACCTTTAAATGCCTGTTAAAAAGATAAATTAAAAAAACATAATAAATGATCAATTACTGATTTTTGACATGCATCCAGGAGGCTTTATTACAGTAGACTGCAAATGATTTAGTTTAGCTGACAGTTCAATGTGTCATAAAGTAAACAAAGGCTGGATGATTCACAGTGTGTCCTCAAAGACACTTACTCTTCATATTTACTGGTAAGAATTGTTTTGACTTGGGGCATGAGGTCCACGCAGCAGCCAAGAGACAGATGTGGTGCTTGAGTTTGGAGGCTGATGAAAGAGGAAAACAACAGGATGAAGGGAAATGAGCCGATTAACTGTAATGCACTCAATCACAGAAATATGACATGAACAGGACTCAATGGGTTTAATTGAGGCCTTTGTTCATTCACTCACTGAACACAGAACTGAAGACAATTCCAGCATTATAACAGTGGACCAACAGGGAAGTGGAAGAACCTTGGATAAAATAGAGTTTCTTAATTTGAAATAGTGCTAAAGTGTGACAGGACAGCTACATTTAGTTTGCACAGCCTTGTTATTAGTGTGGACACTGATAATAGGAAATTCACGTTCTGAAATGAAAAAAGCAATCTAAACACTTCATTTAATATCCGTGTCCTAACAAGGAAATAACTCCATTGAATGTGTTTGGGACAATATCACGTATGTACACACTATTTCAACTAGTGATCATGTTATCCTGTGACTAAATTATATGCAAACTTCATCTGAAGTGTTTTTAATGTGTTGTGATGAACAAGTGGTTCAGATTATTGTGAATGCATTAAAATTTTAAAAAGGTACCGTACTGTTCCAAAGACAGGTTTAGCTGTTGGCGTATTAGTTTAACTGGTGATGAGTTTACCCATGACAGAAGCATTGCATCGTACAAAACTTGAAGGTCATTCGGCCGTTGGTGGTAATTAAAGGTTATTTGGGACCAAAACACACATTTCCATGGAATAATTCTGGTTAAACGGGAGTCTGAGGGTTGAAAGTGTAGTGAATGGACATATTAAGCTCCTGCGACATAATGTGAGTGATTTCAATTTCAATGTAACCCTCCCAGCTTCATTAAGTCATCTAAACCATAATGAAATATAAAATTAATAACAGTAGTCGACACTTTCAAACACTATTTAGCATGTTTGGTACAATTTCAGAAGTTTAATAGCCACTAAAGTCATCTAAACAGGGAGCGACAATGAAGCTGAAACAAAACGGAAATGTGTAAATCCTGAAAGGAAATTGAGGAATTTTTGAAGGCCTCTACATTTAATACTGCACTGTAATCTGATGTAACATCTAGTAGTCTATGGATGAAGTGGGAAATGGACATGTGGAAGTGATGTGTTATGACTTTGTCAAACTCAGCTCAAACGAGCTCCGGTACTTATTATATCCTTAAGAAAATGTACATTAATCAGTATGATTTTCAACAAAAAACAACAACACATCCAAAAGTGCCTGAGATATCAACGTCACTGTTGAGTCTTAAATGAAAAAAAAAAATGGAAAGAATGTCAAAATTTGATTATAATCAGCTGCAAAAAATCATGTATATTAGTACAATAAGAATAATAAAAAGTACTTATGACTGTAAATATTCATTGAAAAGAGAAGTGACTAACTTGTTTGTTAGGATAGGTAAGATGTCAAGCAGCACTCCTGTGTCTTGAATTCTGGGAAGTGAAAAAGAATAATAATGGTTATTATTATTAATAAATAAAAATACATACAGTATAACCACGCAGCTATGTTGCAGTTACCTTAAGAGGTAAGCCACAAATTCACTAGCGTTTTTTTTCCACAGTGTGAGAGCGACTTTGAGTCGAAGATTCCTTCCAAAGAGGACACGAGTCATGGCTTCATGGTCCTTCGATAGCTACACAAAGCATAAAGCCTCAAAATAAAAAGACTTAAACATAAAAACACATTAAAAGGAATCATCGTCAGCTCTCACCTCAATAAAGTCACTGTACTTAGAATTGGCCCCGGCCATCTTGGAGGCCTCTGCAGCGTTTAGCGAGCGCCCACAGCCGTCATTGTAATGAATGCCGCGCACATCGTCCGAGCACGTCAACTCATTTTCCTTGTTGGCCATTACGGGGTTACAGGAGGCGGCTACATTGGATGCTCTACGGAGCAGCTTTTTTTCCACCACCACCACAGCGCAACTCCTTCTTTTGCAAGATGACTGCCGCTTTGCTTTTCCGTGTACTCCGTGATTTACCTGAAATCTGGCAAAAACACAGAGCGTATTAACACCTTACAGTCTGAAAAACTGAAGACGTGAGCCGACAGACACAAAGATTCAATAATACCTGGCTTAAAATGTGTTTTAACTTAATCTGGACAGACTTTCAGTTAAACCCTCTCTATTGGGGTTTCTGCATTCAAGAATATTTACAATCCCTGTGTGTGTAGATAAGCCTGATCTCGTCTGATCTGTCAGACTAAGTTGTTCAGTATGAGGCCCCTGGACCAGGTGGGTTTGACAGCACTGGTCTAAAAACTAGAGTGCATTTATTGGCTGTAGTTTAATACATGTTAGCAACTGAACACAGACTGAGGCCACTTGTGCCCATCAGGACTAAATGAAAGGCAAGGTGCTTCTTGCAGTGGATCCCAGGAAAAACATTGTCCCATTCAATACCCACACTGTCACTTTTAGAGCTGGATATCAAATCCATTCAATTCACAAGAATCCCAATCCATTCTCAAGGGCCTCAATCCAGCTCACAGCACTGCATTACACATGATAAACACAACAATCAATTTCAATGGAATTATATGTTTTTTTAAATCCAGCCCGGGTCACTTTGATCGCTAATTTCAAGTTCCAATTACACAAAATAAAATTCTTGAAAAGGATTGAGTTGCTCAAGTCTGCTTGGCATGATTTAAGTAGAGCAATTATTGTCCAAGATTTTCAAAAGCTTTGTTTTTTTCTATTTGGTAAAATATGTAACTCCTCTTACACAAGTAGTTCAGGGTTAATCAGACACATTTTAACTCCAGGTATAGATGATAATGGAATGAAAAGGTGGCATGAATGACCAGTGACTTTAGGGGATGATCTGTTGTAAATGTCATACTAATGTACTACTCATACTAAGTGTGATGTCAAAATTAATATATGGTGCGTTCATATTAGATAGAAAGATTGAGCACGCATGAAACACCCAGATGTATACATTACTAATCGGGACATTTTTTAAGTATGCACGGTGGGCACACTAGTCATACTCAACCGTCCCATGATGCATTGCGAGCGGAAAGTAAAATCATCCTGGGACCAGCTTCAAGCTAAAAATCAAACATTTCCTTTTCAAAACAAAAGCATCTACACTTTTGTAAGTAGGGCTCTTGTTTTGAAGTTCACTGGATGTTTTGTCAGTAGCACAATCGAGGGTCTCCGAAAATCTCCAAAATGTCAGCAGAGGTGTCCCGCTCCGATATCGATCCGATATTTGCCTGAAAACAAATATCGGATTGAAATTTCTGGATTTTCCAATTTTTATTTTATTTTTGTTATTTATTTATTTTATTCAATTGTAGAATACTGTAGATATTATGTTGAAGGTTAAAAATTATGTAACCAATTGGTTAATATTAAATGGGTCAGTTTTCCTCATACCTACTGTTGCTGACTATTGTTCTCTGTTTGAGTAACATCACTTGATCAAACCTTTTTTAACATTTCATACTACACAATAATTAATTAATTTTTTTTTTTTTTTTTTTAAAAAGAGAATTTTTTTTTAATAATGATTAAAAAAGTATGTATGATTCATGCTGATATCAGATCAATATCGGTATCGGCTGCAAGGCTGCAATATTGGTATCATATCGGAAATGAAAAAGTTGTATCAGGACATCCCTATAAATCAGCATATTGGCCACTTTCTCGCTTAAAATGTTTTCAGAACTTTCAAAGGTGGAGATATTTAGCCTCAGTGTACTTCAGGCTTTTGTCACTGTAGGTTAGAAATGCATCTTGGAAAACTTGGAAGTATACTTCAGAGGGAATGGTCATCATCTTAATCATACTTAAAGTATATAGTAGACAGTATGTACTCAGAGTTTGTAGTGTATAGTACGTTAGTGTGACATTTTGAACAAAGCCAAAGTGTTCATCAAGAGTGTCCAGCTTCAGTCCTTAAAGTCCCTGTCACCAGAAGAAGGCAGACTGAAAAATACACTAGTTTATATTAAAATTATTAAAGGCTCCGGCTTCAGCTACTGGAGTCTACTTTGGTGGCTCCTCTAAACGCAGACTTGGCCAATGGAACCATCATTATGTCGGACCACAAAATGTGTTGCAACACCTGTCTATGGCTAGCTTCGTGTATAGTGGTGACAAATTCTGTGGCCGGCAAAATCTAAATTTGAGTTCTTTGTAAATAACGAAACTCTATTGGCTACACTGAAGCCAACGTAGCTAACTCTGAAGGATGTCGTATGTGTAAGCAATCAGCGCTAACGCATTTTCTGCATCACAACCCATATATGGTTATTCACCGGAAAACAAACTGGAAACTGGCAAAAAGCAACATTAAAATGGACATAATGTAAATATTTCGTGGCCACACTATTTAGGGTGTGTTCTTGCATTTAGCATCAACATGAAAAATGGTGACATACGCACTATCGGGGTGACATGTCTGAATGTTGTGGAATTATTCTTGCTCCAAAGCATATGATTGGAAATATTGTCTTATTTTATGTTCATATTAATCTGATCATTATTCTTGTTGTGGAAATAGGATCAAAAGAAGCTGGCCGTAGCATATAATACTGTATATTGAATATTAATAGGTGATGCACTCTAGGGCTGGGCAAAAAAAAAAAAAAAAAAAATCGATTTAATCAATTAATTGAATTTGTAGATAAAAATGATTTTTATTTTGCAAATTCAAGTTTCATTTTTTTTTTTTAATTGAAAACTGACTTTTTCGCATTCCGATGTGAGCCAGCCCCCTCTCTGTTTACATTTGTTCACCCTTTGAGTAGGCTATATGTGTGCCATAGGTATGTTCAATTTTTTATTTGCACTATGCTGAGATACTAAGGGAAGAGTTTATAATTTTTTTAAACTGTAATATTATATGTTAAAGAATATGTAGTTATCTGATTTCTTAATCAGAAAATTTAAGCTACTGTGAAGGCGCTGTTGCACTTTTGCTTAAACCTGGATTAAAGCTTGAAATTGTTGAATGACAGAGCCTCATTTACTTTTTATTTTGGGATTGTTCTAAGCATTTTAACTCTTGAGGACATTCACAGCAATAAAGTTACACTTTTGACAATATATCTGATGTCTGCAGTCATTTTAAGTGCATTAAAAAAAATCATATTAATTAAAAAATAAATAGTTTTTTTTTGCGCAAAATCGCCCAGCCTAATGCACCGTGTTAGATTTAAAGTTGGAGCTCCCTTGCATCTGTTGTCCATTGGAAAGTGAAGTCGGAATAAATCTACAACTACTATAATAATGAAAATGAGTGAAAATGATGCACCGTTCGAGTGTGTTAAAGCAAGGAAACAAAAAACACACACACCCAGACCAGTGTTGAATGACATGAACTCCATACGTGACTCACCTGCCTTTATCTAATCCCTCTTTATTTTCTATATCCACCTAAAACAAAAGGATACGGGATGAAGCCACTACTACAATCTGTGCTACTGAAACACCAGCTCACACCAACCACATTTCCATACCTGCTTCATGTTCTTCTCAGTAGAACCTTGCAGGTGGGATTGTAGAAAGCCATTGGGTAGACTCCTGTTGATTCTATAGACTTTTTGGTGTTGTGCATACTCACCAGCAGCCATAATAAGGGACACTGTTGGACAAACAGGAGACGGAGGTAATAAAACTCAACACAGTAGGTCAAACTCAGGGCTGTAGGTTTTATCATCCAATCTGGTTGCATGGAATAAAAATTAGTAGAAAAATTCTGACTATTAGTAAGAGCTTCATGTAGTACTGTTGTAGGTGTTTGTGGCTCAGTGGTGTCATCTTAAAACAGATAAATGAAATTAGGAAAATATACATAATTAAGAATGTAGCTTTTTGTTTTTAAATAAAATGCTGGGGTACTTTAATTAGAATTAGTTTGAACCTCCTGCTTCAAAATGTAAAAATATGCTAAAAAAAATAAAATAAGCAGTATTCAGACTGATGTTGTACATGTAAACATACACAGAAAAGGTAACTCACAAAAAAGTAAGCAGTGCGGAATAAAGTATAAATTCAACAACATACGTCATAAGAATAAAGTTGAAGCGCAAGGTAACACACAGCATTTAAACATGGTTTTGAGTGTGAACTCTAAAAGTTAGCTTAAGTTCAACAGTTAGCATTAGCTGTTAGCATTATGCAGAAAACACACGGGCGCACTGAGCAGCTGGGCCGCTAACGTCGGCTAACAAGCTAAATTAGTCTTTCCTTCCGAATCAGGAAACTTCGCAGCTTCAATGAAAGCTTATTAGAAACAGAGAAAGCACCATTGGTAAAGCGGACCTTCATACCCACCGAGTCATGGTGTGTGCTGTCACAGAGGCCCCTCAGGTGTGAAAATCCAAAACATGAAAAACTGGTTCAGACTCACCGCCAAACTCCTGAGTACCGGATCGCTAACGTTCAACCAGTTTTTTAGCCCGTTCAAACGACACACCGCCTCACTGAGGGCATTATGGGATTGATTTGGGACAGATTCAAATATGGAGATTTAGCGCCCTCTAACGGTGGTTACATATACTACCATATTTAGGCTGTGGTGCTCCTCCAGCGCCCCCCAGCGGCCATTAGCAGTACTAACATGTGTCCTCCATACTACGGAAGCCCGTTTCTGCCACAAATATATAAAGAAATAAATCACTATGGCAAGTCATACTTATTAGTAAAGTCACAATTTTTAATGTAAATTTGCAAAGAAATACAAAAATGTGACGGAATAATTTTGCAATAAAAACTTATTTATGTACTTCCACTATTTTCTACACTATGTACCATGTGTTGAATTCTAAAAACTGAATAAACAGCTAAAATATGTGTTTTTGAATGAATTAGTATTCAAAGTGTAATTAAAAATACTAACAGTACGTGTTGGTAGACACGCACACCTGTCTCAGACGTATTTGGGACAATAGGCAAAACCACTGAATTCTACCGCAAAATGAAACTTTACATTAAAAATAAAGTAATTTCTTCTCAAAATGATATTTTGTTTTCAAATGAAACCATCATATGAATATACATTTACAAGTATAAGAACCAGTTGAACACTGATGTGCTCAATGTAAAATAAATGAATGGAAAACACTTCTTCTCCATTCATCATAATGGTATAGACCTTTTTTTTTGCTGTGTTACACTTAATACAGACCGTACATACATAAGTGTGTTGTAAAATATTTGAGAATATTGTTTTTATACTCAGAACACACAAATAGACGATCAAATATATTTTATTTTTCCCACAAAAACAGTTTACACTGTACATTCCAAGCAACACAAATATGCACATATAAAACAAAATAATTTATTGAATAGTTATCGTAAAAATAAAAAAATAAACAAACTATGCTGCAGCACAATTACAGTACATGGGTGCACAGAGCACATACTACACTTAGAAACAACAGACATTGTGTAGTTTGGAGAGTTTTATTGGGACCGTGACAATGTGTTACCTGTTGTGTGTAGCTCCTGGTGCTGCTGACCAAACCAGTGATGGGAGGGTTTCATTACTCAAGTAGAGATGGGTAAATTGGATCGTACCATTGGTAAACTGGAACCAGGGGTATTTTGGGTTAAATGTTTATACTTAGTGGAAGCTTTAAAATAAATTAAGATTTTTAACCCATAAATCCCTGCAGGGGTAATTGATTACGTATAAATATGATATTAACATAATTTCAAAATAAGATAATTATTAAAAGTCTTAAGTTATTTTGGTTACTGACTAACATTTGGTTTGTCTTGTAGGAGGAGCTTCCAGTACATATAAGGAGTGGCTGAAGCTCCTCTGGCAGTGGAGTGCTCCAGAGCATCTTAGCAGAGGCCTGTTAAATGCCTCATTTGTGCTTTGCAAGTTTACCTAATTTTAAGTTACTTTTTGATAGTTTGTCCAATTCTACATTAGTTTTGGTTTATTTTTGTATTTTTCATATATATCTGATTTTTTTCTGCATCTACCAGCACTGTTTTTGGCACTATTGAACCAGCACTTTGTGGTTCATGGAAAACAAAAGGGTTAAATGAGGAGACTGACTCTGCCTCCTGCCTTCACCACAAGCCTCCAAATCTTACACCTCTATTCTATTTCGGTCTGGCCAAAGCGCGTCATCTATCGCAAGCAATGTTTTCCCTGACCAAGCAGCGGGGGAAATATCGCCTATGGCGAATCCAGCAATGAAAAGCATCAATTGCTATAATTCCACATGCATCTTCCACAGCTTGGAGAAGGGGTATATGCGTTTGTGGATTTCCGTCATACACTTTCCATCTTCAGGAAGAAAAAGAAACCCTCAAAAGGGTTGAGGAATGGAGAATATGGAAGGAGATAAACAACTAAAAAGCATGGGTGGACAGTGAACCAGTTACAAACCAGAACAGCCCGTTGGAAACTCAACATTGTCCCAAATGACAACATACCTGATCAATCTGATCTGGTGGGATGAGTGTGTTGTGTAGGGTGTCCAGGAATTGTGTAGGAGCCAAGGTTGGCATGGTGATGGATGATGGCTAGGTGGATAATCGCTGCACACATTGTGATGTTCCCTCCGGGCTGACCAGGGACTTAAACAATGGCACGCTGGCCAATGATGTTCCTTCCCCTCCTTCGTCTTTTTGTGAGGTTGAATCCAATCTCATCAATGAAGATGATGTTCCCTCCGCTCCACAGCAGCCACCTATAGCTCAATGACTCTCTGAAACACACATGACAATAAGTATATTGTATAAGACTTGGACATAGTTATATCGCAATTTTTTGACTATTTCTGAATTGCGTTCCCTCCAGCGTGTCCTGGGTCTTCCTCAAGGTCTCCTTCCAGAGGGACGTGCCTTGAACACCTAATTAGGTGTCCGAGCTACTCTAAGCCCCTCCTGGATGACTGAGCTTCTCACCCTATCTCTAAGGGAGAGCCCAGCCACCCTACGGAGGAAACCCGCAATCTTGACCCTAGGTCATGACCATAGGTGAGGGTAGGAACGTAGATCGACAGGTAAATAGAGAGATTCGCCTTTTGACTCAGATCCCACCTCACCACGACAAATCGGTGCAGACTCCGCATCACTGCAGATGCCGCACCAATCCGCCTGTTAAGCTCTCGCTCTATCCTTCCCTCACTCGTGAACAAGACCCCGAGGTACTTGAACTCCTCCACTTGGAGCAGGATCTCATGCCCAACCCGGAGAAGGCACTCCACTTTTTTCCGGTTGAGAACCATGGACTTAGATTTGGAGCTACTGATTTTCATCCCGGCCGCTTCGCACTCGGCTGTGAACCGATTCAGTGAGAGTTGAAGGTCACGGCTTGATGGAGCCAACAGGACCACATCATCTGCAAAAAGCAGTGATGCAATCCTGAGGCCCGCCTAGAAAGTCTGTCCATAGAAGTTGTGAACAGAATCAATGACAAAGGGCAGCCCTGATTGACTCCACCCCCTCACTGGAAACGAGTACGACTCATTGCCGCAATAATAAAAATAAAAATACTATACATTTTATACAGGACTACAAAACACTTCCGAAATCAAGTCATATGGGGCAGAAAATAAATTTGAATAGATTTAGAGTAATTTTGAAAACGTTTTAAAAAGCAAACGTGGACAGACAGTTGCACCGCATGATATTTTGACACTTTAATTTATAGATAAGTAACTACAGATGTTTATTTTTATGCATTTAAACCTTTTTTTTTTTTTTTTTAAACTGAGTAAAATGCAGTTGGACAAAAAATGAGCTACTTTGATTCACTAAAGCTTACTCACATTCAATTTCCCAGTAGTGACCTACACGAGCCTCACATGCAAAGCGTGTTCCTTCCTCTTTTACCACAGCCACAGAAATATTTGGTACGTTTCTGTTCATCATGTCCAACATTCTGGGCTCAGTAGCGACGAGCGTCTTAAAGCAGATGGAAAACAGAAACCCTCCAGTTTGGTTTTCATTTATAAAGAAAATGAAACCCAATGTTCTGCAAATGTTGTACATTCAAAACATCTTTGGATGAATGCTTGATTTGATTTTGCATCATTTTTTGCTCAAATTTGAGTTTATTCAGCTATTCAGAAAGAAAAAGAGTTAATCATATTCAGGCTGCCATTAAATCATGCAGGATATTCAATACGACAGTGAACAAAGCCACTCAACTCTTCTCCAACCCTAAACCTACAAACTTATGAGTCATCTTCTGCAGTAAAAATGATTAACTGGTACAACAGCATGTTCTAAACACTAAGTTAATAAATAAGTAAAATATAGTAACAGGCAAGGGTGGAGCAGTGATTTTAAAAGTGAGGGTCTTCTAAGGGTGAGGCAACCGTCAACTCCCAATTTAGTTTTTTTTAAATTAATTTACTAAAACCATGATAAAGTAAGTAGGTAAACTTTATTTTTATGGCTGTTATTAGGTCAGTGATACTCAAAATGTGGCTCTTTGTCTTAATTTTTAAAATGGGGAAACTTTGTAACCCCTTTTTCTTTGGCTATGTGGGCAACTTCCTTTATCATTGTTGCCCCTCTTCCAAAATAATTGACACTTTTTTTGTTTTTTTGTTTTTTTCAGGTTTTCGCTTCCTTATGCCAATAAATGTCCCCTTTTCCTCATTTTTGTCCATTTATACAAGTTCTTTTTTACACTTTTATCGAATTTTTGTCTTTTCTTTAACCACTTTTTTTCCACTTTTTATTCCAATAAGCTACCTTTTGCCCAATAAATAACCCTTGTTTCATTTTTTTCCTACATTTTGCCTCTTTTTGTTCCACGTTTTTGCCCTTTTTTTTACTATTTTGTTTTTACTACATTTTGCTCATTTAAGCTACCTTTTGCCATTACATAGACCTGTTTCCTCTTTTTTGTTATTTTTTTTTTTTTGCCACTCTTGATTGCTTTTGGCCCATTTTAGTCACTTTTCACTCTTCCCTTGCTGTGTTTTTAGCCACTTTTGAACCCTTTTTTGCCACCTGTTACTTACCTTTTTGTCACTTTACTACGAAACGGTGGCTACGTCAAATGGCCGGCTGTGATTGGCTTTATCACCATTCAATCAATCTAACTGGACCAATACATTTGCAACGATGAATCACTCTGTAAAAAGTGAATGGGATGAATTTTTGTTGTTTATTTATTTTGTATTTTTTATTTCTACTACTGGTAACAGGAGCCATTTCAGATTGAACAGCTGAGAAAAATCAAAGTACAGTGAACTGGGAGGGACAAACTTAATCATCAATTTTGCAAAATAGTCTGCGCAGCCATAGCAATGCTAATGAATTCTCTTTCAGCAAACCACACTCGCGTTTGTTGTTTGTTGTTCATATTGAAACAAAGTTATCCAACAATATTCCCTTTGTGCTGTAAAGCTGGGCTGTCTGTCAACATATGCTGGTCATTTAAAAGTGTATTGTTTGGTTTTTAGATAAACGTGCTTACAGATGTTTCAGGTCAAGGAGACACTGATTGAATTTTTCTGAATGAATAATGCTATTGAGCAACTTCTAACAAGATTACAAGGAATTTTCTCCCAGGAACAGACTTTTGGTATTGACAAGAGTTTTTAAAAGTGCAATAGTTTCAGTTTTTATTTTATTTTTTTATTTATTCAGTTTATTTCCGACATGGTTGCATTCACAGAAGTTGTGTTATTCCTTTTTTTAAATTTTTGTTTTGTTTTGTCCATGCCGAAAAAGGAGACGAGAGAAGCAGTTTGCTTATCCGAGTTGCGTGTTGTTCACGTTTTCCCCTCATATTCTGCTCTCTTTTCACTGTCCAGAAACCAAAATGACAATAAATGGAGTTTGTGGATAAGCAGTAGGTGTTAATGCTTTATATAAGTTATAAATAAGTTGGTCCAAGCATGAATTTTCCTGCATTTCTGATAACAGTTTTAGTCGACTAAATCTGTTACAGATATAGTCGACTAAAATTTACAGTAGGGGTGAGTAATGGCAAGGATGTTGCAATACGATACGATATTATCATGATATCGTGATATCACGAGATATTGCAATATTCTACCCAGTTAATATCAAAATTAAACGTAGAGATGAAAAATCAAGTTGCTGTACATGTTCATCAGAAGATATTGATCATTCAGAGGACAAATTCAGTCAAATTTGCTTCAAAACATCTTATTTATTATTAGTGTTTTTGCACATTTTCACATAAAAAAGAAAATGCAGTGTCACACACTGCCATCATAGAATAAAGTGCAACAACTAACCATTGCAACACATTGAAAGCATTGTAACAACTGTAAGTGAGAACATAAAGCATAAAGTACTCTGAGTTAATGACACTGCACACAAATAAGTAAAAATGAATCCTATTGTGTCAGTTTGAACACTGATCTGAACAGATCATATTCAGTTCAATTCAACTTTATTTATATAGTGCAAATTACAACAGTCATCCCAAAGCGCTGAACAAAATATAAAGTTCATAGTAAGAAAGAAAGAACCCAACAAGATCCACATGAACAAGCATTTAGCGACTTTTTTATATCAAGAAAATAAAATGTCTGTGCATACATATTGCCTATGTGTTCTATGTCACTGAACACACTGACCTGAGAAGTAAAAAAAAAATGCAAAAAAAATTAAAAAATTAAATTAAATAAAAAATCGATTTATAATCGGCACCCAAAAAAATCGCAATATATCGCGAAATCTATTTTTTTCACACCCTTAATTTACAGCATAAGTGTATGGATTTTTTAAAAGATTCAATTAGTATTGATTAGTCGGACATGGGATTTATTAATGCTTGTAAATACATACACATTTGATGTAATCAATACATAAGATCACACGATCACATGTTCAGATTTGATTTTGTTCTGTGTGACAAAATGATAATTTTGTTTTTCTTAGTCGACAAAAATATAAATATATTTTTTACATAGTTTTTAACATGTTTTTTTTTAAATTGTCTTAGTCTAGTTATTGTCACTTAAAAAATGTAGTTGATGAAAAGTATGACTAAAATATTTAGTTGACAAAAATAACACTGGATTCAATCAAGTCAAACTGTGAATTGACTCATACCTGAACTAATCCTTATTCATGGAAAAAAACTACATTTTCTGAAAATGTATGAAGAAAAAAAACAACCAAGTGAAAAAAACAGAGTTACAGTATCTGCTGTTGCAAAATAACCCTTCATATATAAACTAAAATTGTGTGTGTTTAAGAAATACATTTAGCTTATATTTTCATTGCCTTTGAATATAGGGATAGATGAGGGACGGGGATATCATCATTTTTGGAAGACAGCTTTACCCCAAAACCAAGAATTGTCATCAAAAAGACATTTGATCACAGCTTTTGGGATTCTTTTCTTAATTTTGCAGGGTTCTTTATTGGTCAGTGTTGAATCTGAAACGATCACGCCAGAAAGTTCCATCAGTCAGTTTTCAGCAAGTAGGAAAAAAAGGACAATGTTCTCATGTCAAAACATAAACCAAGCATCAGGAAAACACCATCCTCTTAAATCCCAACTGTGTGTAATGTATATAATCAACAAAGGTTGTTGTAGAGTTGACGCTCTAGCACAAAGTGTCCCTTTGGACCAACAGCCAATAAACAAGTCTGACTCTGTAGCATGAGTAGAGTACATATTACCGATTAGCCTCAATGGATCAACTTTGCTGACTAATCGGTCATTTCCTGCCTTCCATCCTACTGAAAAATCCTTAGATTAAAAACTCTAAATCCATTGGTCTGCTTCCCTTGAAAATCACCCAAAAGCAGCCACAGGGTTTAAAGCCTGTAATCTGGGGCTGTTGCATAAAACCAGTTGGTTGGGTGAGCTTACCAAAGGAAGAAAAAAGGTGATTTTCCTGAGGATTTTGCATTCCATCAAGCTTTACTGGCTGACCCCTGTGTGAGTACATGTTTAAGTATATGATCTGCAGTTTCTCATTTAGTGTTGCATCTTATCTTAAAAGCAGTCAGAGGCTAATTAGAATAACCCATTATTTCTCTTTCATTTAATGAAGTGACGCTCCCTCAAATTTTTATACTTACCATCCATATCAGTGACTGGTTATAGATACATTTGCATGCATGTCTAAATGTGACAGTGGCAGTCACTAGGTGGCAGTGTGGGTCTGTAGCAGATTGATCTGCTGCCACAGAGGGATGTGGTACCTGGACATCTTAAGTTTTAAAGATCTGAAATTAAAAGGTTTGAACTCATTCATTGCAGTTTTGTACATTCCATTGAGTCTATTCAAGTTTGAAGTTCATGGACATTTACAGAATCTCACTATGTTCAGGTTTCTTTCATTTATGAAGCAACTAAGAAATGTTAAAAGTAGTCAAACTATGCAAGTAGTTGACTGGTGCATATTTTTAATGATAGAGAAATGTGTCACACCAAGAAGAAACACACATGATATTTTTTACTACTCCTATAATTAATTTGGGGCCTCTCACATGTGTCAAAATCATGGCCCAGGGGCCAAATCCAGCCCTTTGGAGCATCCAATTCGGGCCCGAGGACTAAGTAAAAATGACAGAGAAAACATGAATCATTGTTTAGGGGTGTGACAATATCTCAATACGGCAATATATCACAATTTTTTTTTTTCTTCGCACAATTGGTTTTCGATATGCTCGCGCTATCAATTAAAAAATGTATTTGTTTTTTGGGATGAAAGATTTATTAATTGTCAGAAATGTTGTCACTGTTTGTTGAAGGAATCAATATATTGTTTACTGGAATATTGCACTATAATGGTGTCACTGGTAAGAAAGACCCTATTATTTGTTTACAGAAAGCACTATTGGAGAGACTTATTCGTTTACATTGGTATGTTGACACTTATTTACAGAAATGTGGCACTAAAATAGTGTCACTGTTCATAGGACACTTTTTCAATTTATTCTTTCAGAGATATAAAATAAAAATTGCATTTTTTCACTTAATCTTGTTCTTTTCTTGTTATGTCATAGATTATCGTAGATTGATTTCTGACCAATATATCGATAATCGCGGTATTTTCATATTGTGAGCGTTGTTTCGCGTATCGTATCGTGAGGTACCCAGAGGTTCCACCCCAATCATTGTGTAAATGAAACTCAACAATATTTGCAGGGGCTCACAGTTTTCCTGGTGCTTATATCACATGATTGCAGTCGTTTTTAACGTTTAACAGTTAAAAAAAGTCAAAATTCTTACAAAATCCTTTAATTTTCCTCAAAGTATGACAATGAAATAAGAAGAAATTGGCTGCAAAATCTGGGAAATTTAACGTGAAGATCATGTGGGGACTGATATATATCACTTATTGCTTGGATGTAGTCGGTTTCTTACATATTTTGTCATTTATGTATCGGTAAAAATGCAAACTAGGGCACAATAAAGTTGAAATGACTCGTTTTCCCACATAAAATCTGTGGCCGACTTGACATCAATTAGGATTCACCAGAATAAAATGACAAAAAAGAAAACTTCAAGTCTTTTTCAAAATAAAAGACAAATCCAGATCCAAGAAGCTAAAATGTAATTATAAACATTGTACATTATACATAACATTTTCCCAATTTACTGAGGGAATGAATAATGTGCTCAAACAACAAAAATGATCTGCATGTAATTATTTGGCAAGAATGTCTCCCAAATACAATCCAGAGAAATCAAATGTAAATGCTGATATAGATCTATAATCTGTTTAGAGTTCACAGATCTTAAATGTGATACTATTGTGAAGTCAAAGCTTTAAATGTTGCCCTCCTTGGTTTTGAGTTTGTGTCAGAAATCGACAATCAATACCAGTCATTGTTAGCTGCTAATATAAATGAGCAGAGACACAAACAGAGACATGGGAAAACTGGTGGTTTGGGGGCCACATGTAGGACAAAATGACAAAAACACACAGCAGTAAAAATACACAAAATTCACTCCCAGAATACACAAAAACAACCACAAAAATGTACAAAGATAAAAGAACACTATACAAAATAACCAAAATACACAAAAAATACAAAACTACACAATCCACACAAAACGATTAAAAAACAGACATTTACAGAAAATCCACAAAAACATATGGAGGTAAGAATAGTATCAGTTTTAAAGTCTTTACACTGGCTCCCAGTCAGCCTCAGAATAGACTTTAAAGTTCTGCTGCTGGTGTATAAATCTGTGAATGGGTTTGGTCCAGAATACATCAGTGACATGTTAGTCAGGTATGAACCCAGCAGGTCTCTCAGATCTATGGACACAGGTCAGATAGTGGAGCCCAGAGTTCACAGTAAACATGGTGATGCTGCTTTTAGTTGTTATGCTGCAAAGAAGTGGAACAAACTGCCAGCAGAGCTGAAGTCAGCATCCAATGTGAACATTTTTAAAACAAAGTTAAAGGCACTTTTTTTCTCTACTGCATATGATTGAGAGAGAGATTTTTTGTCATGTTGTTGATGTCATGATGATTTTACTGATGATTTTAATTGATTCTACTGATGATTTTAAATGTTCTTATTGATTTTACTGATGATTTTAAATGTTCTTATTGATTTTAAACAATTGAATGTTTTATCATGTAAAGCACATTGAGTTGCCTTGAGTATGAAATGCGCTATATAAATAAATTTGCCTTGCCTTGCCTTGCCTTGCCTATCAACAGGCTGAGAATAACAGCAATGAATGATGTTACAACCTATTAAAAAACAAAGTGGTAACACACACACAGACAAATATATACAGACCACAAAATACACCATTTCTCCCAGAAATTGTTGCAATTACAAATGTTTTTGGTATACGCATGTTTATTTCCTTTATGTGCATTGAAAAAAAAACACAAAAAAGCATTGTAACTGACATCAGGTGTGATTTCTATATTGTCACTTGTTACTTTTTTTGTGTTTTTTCAATGTACATATAAGAAATAAATACATGTATACCAAAAACATTTGGAATTGCAACAATTTCTGGGGAAAATTGTGTATTTTGTGGAAAAATTCCACAAAGTTCCAATAATTTAGTCCATGACTGTAAAAGAAAAAAACAGGAAAGCCACAAAAAAAGACATTTACAACAGAGAGAGAATAAATAACACAACAAAAAACACAAAAGGGATGGAAGAACTCTGTCTCCGTTAAAAAAAAGACATTTACAAAGACACTTCTAAATGTATCCTCTTCTGTTAATGAAGCCGTAAAGTCTTTCCATTTTGATTTTTGTTATTTTTACGGTCATAGTTCAGCATCTGTTTTAAACATCTTTATCACTTTTTTTTTTCCCAGTTTTGATTTAAGGAGAGGCAGCAGTTGGCCTGAAAAGGGATGAAGTCCTTCTAATGGATTCATTTTGCTCTTCTGAGAACTTGAAACAGAGGAAAAGCATGTGTGAAATGTGCTGCAGGTTGCAGATGTCTTCCATGATCATTTAGTGTCTGCACAAAGGTTCAGCAGCGTTTCATTACACGACAGGCAGTAAGTCAGAGTGTGACCCACAGCTGACTGTCACCTGCTGCCTCCACGTTTGACCTCTGACCCCGGCCTGTCACTCAAACCTCGCTCACTGCAAAAGTCTTCAACTGTTTTGTACTTGGCTCCGTGCACAATATGGCGTCCAATAACTTCTGGTCACAGTTTGTGAAGGCGCTGACTTCTGTTCCATTGTTGTTGTTGTTGTTGTTACGAAGCCAGCGAGCGGAGGGGAAAATGAGCATGTTCGGTGTCCTAAAGAGGCCATTGGTCTATCAAAGGGTTGGAGGTTCAGCATTACACCGTTGTGTACCTAGATCTACCTTTTCTTCACAGTATTCCTGTATTAGCTTCCACTGCTTTCCTGCTGATAATACAGCGCGTCAGCAATGGCTAACCCAGGGGTCTGCAACCTTTACTCTCAACCTGGATTAAAGTCCTTCTGGAGCTGAAAAATACCTTCTCAATGAAAACAATACAGTGTATAAAATTCTATACAGTTAGAATTATATGGAATATTGTTGGATTTAATTTGATTTATATTGATCATGTAAATGTAAACTTAAAAACAGTTTTAAGGAAAACAAAATAAATTAACATCAAGAAATAACAAAACAGTATCTTGCGACTTCAAATTCTCACGCATCGCAGTTTACATGAACACAATGGTATATTAAGATTTTTTATTTAGATAGTGTATTTGAAAGGCTACAAAAAGTAACATGATCATGTGATCAACACATGCTAATTGCTCATTTCCTGCCACACATAAAGCATATTTAACCTGCACATTGGTGGTTAAATGAATCTGTTCCCACACAATTAAAATCTCTATTTTCTTCCAGAATAGTCTTTTTGTTGGTTTAGTTATTTACCAGGGATTTAAAACTTAAAGTTGATGGTCTGTAGATGTTGCAGGAGGTGAAGTAGGAAGGTGCTGAGTCATTGCACAACGTGATTTATTTTTAGATTAACAAATTGTTATATCATGATTTTAGTTGTCATTAAGCATTAATAGCCTCTGTAAGAAAATAACAACTCTAGCTATAGGGAGCCGTTGCAAAAGAGTCAAACAGCCACATGAGGCTCCAGAGCCCCAGGTTGCAGACCTCTGGGCTAGCCAAAATCTGGACAGATAACTTCACTCCAAGTAGGGACACAAGAGTATGAAGCTGGCATTTATTACCCAGTGATAGTGTTTACGCCAAATTGAAAATGAGGACCTGCAGAGACGGTTTGATCTGGCTCTGAGTCAAATAGAGCGGCTGCAGCTGCAGACGTGTTTTGTAGCGCTTTGCTAACTCAGGTGACCAAATTCACCATTATACCAGGTGAGTTTGCATTTTATATTCTGTATTTTGTTATAGTAGCAGGTGCATGTAGTATTCAAAGTTAAAGCAGCAGTGCAAGAGTTTCGTGATGCGCTCCACGCCCCCTCCTCCACTCCTGAACGAAACTCACGTGCACGTGCACACTGTGGAACTGTTCGCGACTGTTTTCTCCATAGAGACTGGTAAAAAATGTAGGAATTTTATCTTGTGCTATTGGAGAGTTTTCTGATATTTTAGAGACATGAAAGCATGAATCACTCACTGCTGTGAGGACAGTAAGAGGCTAGTCACCGCTGCTCACACACAAGCGGCTGAGCTGGAGCAGATCAGAGCACACACACTCCGTCCACACTGCAGATGTTTTTAATAAGCTATTTATTCCGTCTGTTCCCACTGTCTCTCTCTCTGACTCGGGGCGGACTGCGCTGACTGAAAGAGTTTCAACTAATACAATACAGAAAAAATATGCATCGTATTTAGATTTTTTTTGGAAGTGTGACGCGCTTACAGCTAAGTTGCTAGACAGCTCCATAAACATTCAGTGCTGCCATCACATACTGTACTGTCAAAAATCCAAAACACTTGTTTATGCATCATCATTGGGGGCACAGTGCAGCGAGAGCTGTCGGACTTGGTGCCTCACACCGTCAAATGCAGAAGTACATTTTCGCTGCCCGGTGCAACAAGCCACTTTAGCCAGGGCCGGCCTTCCCAACAGGCAACACAGGCGGCCGCCTAGGGTGCCTTCTACTGGAGGGGCGCCAAATTGCACCCCCTCCTAATTTTTTTATAATAATTTAAAAAGGTATAATAAATGTGAAACGTTAGCTGAATATTATTAAAAATCTGTAACTATACATGCTAATCTTCTGCCCATATTGATATTTATCTTACATCTTGTTCTATTCTATATCATTCTATTGTGTGGTTTGAACATCATGTTCTTGGATTTTAAGATTTGTGTTACTGACTAGTGAAACCAAACAGGAAAGTAGAAATTTCCTTGTACTGAAACTTTTACTGTACATCTTATTTTAACTTTTGATTGCACTGTTTTGCATTGCTTTTGCACCATTTTTGTTATTATTCCCTCAAGACATTTGCACTCAACCTGTAGGTGTTATATTGTATTATAATGCATTATTCTAATCTTTAAAGGTCATATCATGCTATTTTTCACCTAAGAACCCCAAAAACATAGTATTTGAGGTTTATTTTCACAAACTCACCTGTTTTCCAGAGTTTTAGCCTCTGAAAAGTCACTTTCTGAGCAACTCTACACAAACAGGCTGATTTGTGGCCTACTTATGCATATTCATGAGTGGGCGTGTCCCACCCATTCCATGCTGCTCATGCTACGTGGGCGTGTCTGTTTACACGTCAATCACGGCAGAGAGTTTCCTGGAGACTCGGCTTCTCCAGCTCAAATTCGTCATCAAAGTGGGAACGCGTCATCAAATTGGAGCGAGGTGTTTGGGCTCGCCCGGTAGTAAGAAAGGAGCAAATCACCCTCTAACGATTGAGGGAAACAATGAACAAAACACTTTGGGCATGTCTTTACACTGGGTCCCAGTCAGCCTCAGAATAGACTTTAAAGTTCTGCTGCTGGTGTATAAATCTGTGAATGGTTTTGGTCCAGAATATATCAGTGACATGTTAGTCAGGTATGAACCCAGCAGGTCTCTCAGATCTATGGACACAGGTCAGATAGTGGAGCCCAGAGCTCACAGTAAACAAGGTGATGCTGCTTTTAGTTGTTATGCTGCAAAGAAGTGGAAGTCAGCATCTAATATGAACATTTTTAAATCAAAATTAAAGGCACTTTTTTTCTCTACTGCGTATAATTGAGAGGAAGATTTTTGGTCATGTTGTTGATGTAATGTGTTTGTTGATGATTTGAATTGATTTTACTGATGATTTTAAATGTTCTTATTGATTTTAAACAATGGAATGTTTTTTCATGTAAAGCACATTGAGTTGCCTTGTGTATGAAATACGCTATACAAATAAATTTGCCTTGCCTAACAGCACTTTTGTCATGTTTGTCGTGTTGCAGAATTGCATTGTTTTGTCTCGATATTCAAAATAAATAATAATGTGTACACACACTGTGTCAAAGTCCAGGGGGGGTCCACTCTTGTCTGGGGCACCTAAAGCCGGCCCTGACTTCAGCCATGAACTCTGTCTGTTTACTATTCTAACAGAACACATCTTCACTCTGTGCGCTCTCTTTGCTCCTGTTGAGCATAACACTATCAATGCTTTTCACTACCACTTCAGTTCAAGATGGGAATTTCAGGCGGCGCCAGAAAAAATACACTTGTGTACCTTCACGCCGTGCACACATGCCAAATAATGATAAAATGCCTGCACGCTCGAAGGCTGAAAACCCATTTGTTAACATGCTCAGGACATACGGCTGCACCGTGGATGTTTACGTTTGTTCAGCGAAAGATTTATTCATTTGAAAGGTTCGATGTACTGTATGTCTTGGCTTTAAGTTTTGTCCTGTATGTTATTTATCTGTAGCACAGGGGGAACATGTAGAAGATTTAGAAGGTGCAGGTAGTTACAGTAGGAGTACTTAGGGCAGTATGGGCAATTGGTGGTTCGTTGCCTCATGTGGCCCTTGTTCTGTGTGTGGCCCCAAAAACAATACAAGAAAATTACTTCAAAAACACAAAATGACTAAAAAAACACACGAAACAAAAAAAATACACAAAATGACAGAAAATATAAAAAGTGACAAAACAAATTACACAAAATCTACAACCAAAACAAGAGAAAGAGGATGACAAAGAAATAAACAAAATGAATCAAATAACACAAAATGAAAGAAAAAATTACACAAAATGACTCAAAAATACAAGAAAAAAATACATGAAACAAAATTACACAAAATGACTTCAAAAATACACAAAACAAGAGGAATACATAAAATAACTCAAACAACACAGAATGATAACAAAAATACACAAAATAACTCAAAAATCACACAAAGGAGAAACATGCAAAAAATGACAGAAAAAATTACGAGATAGAAAATCTAAAAAGTGACAAAAAAAATACACAAAATGAGTCAAAAACATACAAACAAGAACGAAAATACACAAAACAGAAAAAAACAAATACACAAATGACTTCAAATTAAAGTTGGATAATGACTGTATTTACAGTTTTTTTTATTACTTTAGACTGTGATTAAATTTTTTTTATTAATGTTAATGTTATGTCATAATTGATGTGGAAAAACTGCTCCATATTTTCATTTATTCATATTCAAGTTGAATGATTTCCTCAGTTTGGGCTCGTGTGTGCATGGCTTTTTACTTAAAGGTGACTTAGTTGAGAATCACTGTATTATAAGATATACAGTATTTAAGTACATGTAGAGTAGTTTTTCAGTATGCTGAGGTCAGCATATCACACTTAACCAAATGTGAATGAATTCAAGAATTTTGTTTCTAATCTAAGGCACCCCATGTGTAACTCTAATAATTACACAACAATAATAAGTTAATAGCTAATGGAAAGTGAATAACAATAAATAAAACATTAATTAATTGGATGTAGTAATTTATTGTCAAAGGAAAAAACAACTTTTAATGTGTTGGTGGCTTTGGACAGAATGTACTGTATATAGTGTGAACTCCTCATACACACGTGTATGTAGAAAGTGCTTTATTTCTGAGTGATGGTCTGTACAGCTGAGAGAGGAAGTCTGTAAAAGTCATAAAGAAGATTCATGTTCCATAGTGCTTAAGATCTTTACAGCAGAGCCTGGTACCATTGGGGGGGACACCTCCATATGAAACATTAAACTCCCCCCATGTGGTCTAAGTATGCATGAACATCACTCAGAAAACACTTGTACTTTCCATCTGGCTGGTTTTGGAGTACCTGTTACACATGTCTGACAGCTGCATGGGGTCTCAGGGGGGAGTGACCATCTGGGTGTTCAGGAACAAATCCATTTTGCTTGCTTTAGTCTTTAAGTGGACATGTATTTAAATACCTAACATCTAAACTTGAGCCTTGGATGATTAATACACGTCAGTGGCCACTCTGTCATCTCTTCAGCCTGTCGGAAAATCCATTTAATACAAGAAAAACACAAACGTGTAGATCACGTTTTATCACTGCATGTCTAACCATCTCATGCCAGGGAAGTCATGTGACAGGAACAATGTTTTATACATTTTTAGTCATGTGTTATGTAATTTTCACGTGGAACAGCTTCATTCAATACCACGATACCAGTCTATAAACCACGCTCTGTAAAAAAAAAAAATAACAATGACAACATTTCAGGAAATATTGTGACTTTTTTTCAAAAAGTTAAACCAGACAGGGAACTAGCTCAGGACTACAACTATAAAAATGCTTTTTCATACTGGGTTTGTACATTCAATCACGTTTTTGTCGTTATTTATTTAATTTTAAATTAACATCCCACACCAAAACCCAGGAGTCACAAGACCCAATTAATATAATGTTAAGTAGGAATTAATACATTCTGATGAGGTATTTTCTCTAATTCACATACTGTAAGGCACATAAACAGCTGCTGCGTTTTAGGAGCATTTTAACAGATTTGAAATTGTCAACCATTTCTGGCACCATGAATCAAAAATGTTTTATTGTTAGCAAAAACATTAATAATATCCACTCCCTACTAGATGTTAAATGAAAACAAAAACAATTAATAAAACTGTCAATATAAAACAATGTGAATGTAATCAGAGTCAGATATAGTTTATTTATCCCAGGGGGAAATTGTAGGAAGCAAAGCATTATGCATTGAAATAGTTGAATTAAAGTCAGGCTTTTAATAATTCTACTAGTGTTGTACAACAGCAGGCATGTGCAACAGGTGGCTTTGGGGCCATATGCGGCCGTCAAGGTACTAAACACACAAAAGGACATAAAAAGGCACAGAATGACAACAAAAATACACAAAAGGACAATAAATGTGCACAAAAACATGTGTAAAAAAACCCAAAATGACAACAAAAGTACACAAAACAACAAAAAACGACTGAAAAGAAGAAAAAAAAACCATAAAATCGCAGAAAAATATACTAAATGACGCCTAAAACACACAAAACCATGGCAAAAGTACACAATAGGACAACAAAATGACAAAGAAAATACACAAAATGACAACAAAAGTGCATACAAATATCTGGAAAATTTACTAAATGTTTCCAAAAACATACAAAACCACAACAAAAATATACAAAAATGACGGAATAATACATAAAGGGGGTACGCTACAAATCTAGATTACCTATTATCGCACTAACTTCCGAGATTTAATCAGTGTGTGCTGGACTATAAAGCTCGCTAGAGCTTAATCATTATAGCAATTAATGCTGAACAACTAACTCTAGCTTGGATCTGTAGTGAGCCCTAAAGCCCCGCCTCCTGACCAATCAGTTCTCTTAGAAAACATGCCCATTGATAGATGATCCTGGTTGGTTCAGATCTGACAGCTGTGTTTAGGAAAGAAGATTATTAATTATAAATGCAATCCTTTCATTTACCAATTACATCCTTTAGGAACGATATAGATTCATGTCTAATGGACTGATTTACAATCAGCTGATGAAGCCTGTGTCATCGTATGCACGGACGGGTGAAATTATTAATTAATTCATACGCTGACCACCTCGGCAGGAAAATACTACAGTTAAACAATGTGCTCTCATCTCTCATCCCAGTGTGTGATAAATAGGTGTACTTAAAAGAAACATGTGTGTGCTGTAATAAAGTTTAACTGCAGAGCGCCGTCCGTTTATCATCCAATGAATTATCATAAATAATCTCACGCTTTTACACATTCACAGTGTCAGCAGCTTCCTGCCTGAGTTATCTCATTCCTGCCTTTTCTGTAACAACAGTGTTGTCTTTGGTCTGAATTATGGATTTTAATTGTTCATCATTATAAACTTCAGCAACCACGTTATGAAGTGGATCAGATCTGAGCAAGTATAAAAGCTCCGCCTCCTGCTGCGCTGCACTAATTCACTGTTGATCTTCACTGTCATCATGGATTTATATTCATTATATTTGTTTAAGATGTAGGAACCCTGGTCGATGGTCAAAAGGCGGTAAAAACACTGTCGCACATTTGGAATTTTATCACACTTTTATGACTCAAAAACAGACAATGGAAAAATGGACCAAGGAAAATTTCTTCAAACCCAGCCATTCTTCATCCTGCCCTCATCCTGCAGGATGAGTGTCTGTGCTGACACTCATCCTCCCCAAAAAACAGACATTCCACAGAGATAACAGGGATGTAACCCGACACCCTTCACCAGAGACATCTTTTTCAACATGAAGATTAAAAAGGAAGAAATAAAAAGTATAACACCATCCAACGCTTTAAAGGCAGAACTGCGATTTCAACGAATTTCAGACATGTGACCTCGATTTTAACCATTTTTCCTTTCCTTTTCTTTCAAGGGAAATGTTTATAACTCTTCATATTCCATGATCATTGATCAAAGTGTTTTTGTCCTCTTTTGTTATGCTTAAAGCTAGAAATAATTCAAATCAGTCATTTAAGGGATAATCAATTGAAAGTCATTTTTCAAGGGTTCATACAATCGACACACACCCATCCTCCATTTTAGACTAGACACCCTGGCTAGTTTTATGACTCTTTGTTTAAAAAGCCCTAACACACAGAGATCATTCTCTCATTATTCCTCACTTATAAAAGCCATTGAAATAAATAGATTCATTCAATTTAATCATTTAAACATTTCATAATTTTACATTGGTAATTTTAAACTGTTAAGTCAACTTCATCAGTTAAAACACGTGTGTTATAAATATTAAAATATTATTTAACAGCAACTGAAGCAAAAGACATGCTTATCTCAATGACTTGAAATTTTACTTTGAACGTTTTCCAAACACTTCTTCACGTGAGAAAATCTACGTGATAAAAGCCTCTTCAAGCAAGCAAGTCAGTCTGTTCATCGACAGACAGCTACTTGATATTCGTGATGATTTTGAAGCCTTATGCAAAATTCTGATCAAAGAATATTGTAATGAAAATGAAATCCAACGCATGTGACACCAGGGCACCCGACGATGACCTGATAAATGATAATGAAACATGTTCACCTTTTGTTCTTTCAGTAAAGGATCCGCAGCTCGTGCCACACGGAGGTCACAAACTTCAGGGCACCCGAGAGCATGCAGATCCACGAACACGAAACGTTCACGTCTGAAACGCGCGGAACATGATATGAATAACACATTAATGATCCAAAATCTGTCTGATCCCAACAGACACGCCGACCAAAATGACAGGGACAGTTGCAGTGACACACGCGATGATATGCAACACAGAGCCCAAATGGATCCGGCACCGCTGCTGGATCCCACTCCAATCACACCTACAGGTGATGAAAATCCACCCTTCAAATGCATTTTAGGTGAGCTTAGCTTGGGAAATAACAACAGACTTTATGTCGACACTTACCTCAACAACACTGTTAATTATGAAGCAGTAGTTTATACTGGAGCCACCGTCTCCATCATGCCACCTGAACTTTTCTATCTTCTCTGCAACATGTCAAACCCAGTAGATGTTAAAGTTGAAAACTGTCACCTATCACCGTGAGAGACCGAGACCGACCAACAGCCGGATCATAGCCTGATAAAACACATCAGACTGACAGCAACCCAACTCACACAAAGCCTCACTGTGAAATACCACTGCTCAGACCCCAGCCTCACCCATTTCGTCTGTACATACGTACAGCGACACTGAGCATTTGTCTTACAGCTCTCGTCACAAGCAAACACCCACACAGCCTGCTCTTACTGTTTGTGACTTGAAATTTTTCCAGGAGGACGATCCATCAATTCAATTTATGATTGATTTCCTTTCAGGCTTCATAGACCGTGAGCCATCAGCTCATGAATTCAACTCGTACCCAGATCTTCAAGATCTCTTCAAATCAAAAGATCACCTGCGTGTTGTCGATGATGTTCTTTTTTTTGTTGTTGTTTTTTTTACTTGTCTGCACATGCTGTCAAAGGTCAACACTACAAGAAGTGCAATCTTTTTTTAGACAGCAGTGTATTTTATTTTTTATTTTTTGTTATTGCAATTAAATAAATTGCATTATTTTATTGCATAATTGTGACCATCACCAGCCCTCCCTAAGGAAGGGTAAGAAACACTTTATTAAAGAGAGAATATAATAAGAGCGGGCCGTGTTACACCTAGGTGAGGGGGTGGGGGGGAGGTGGAGGGGGAAGAGAGCAGGGAGGAGCGATTCAAGGAAGAGAAATGGAAGGGTGGGGAGGAGTTGATTACTGTAAAGTGAGATGTGAAGTTGTAGGCGTGAGGCTTAACTATAATGGTGGTGGCTGTGGGCAGAGGGGAGGAGTGAGTGGTAATACCTGAAACAGGTATTTGGGATCAACGTGTCTAAAGTTAAGCCCACTACAAGTTTTATCCCACAGTCCAAGGCATGCTTGTGCATCGTAGACCGATGTATGTGCAAGACACTGCCACTGTAAAACCCAAGTGCTGCCCCGGACTCGAGGACACAGCCAGAAAAGCAGAAAGAGTGGGGGCAAGCGAGCCCAAGCAACCCCCCCCCGGCCGAGCAGCCCCCCAGACACCAGGCTGAGAGGCAGCCACCGCCCCGGACATACACACCCGAGAAAGCACCTAGAAGTCCCCCCGCCGCCCCACCCACCCCCAGGGGCCCAGCCAGACCGCCACACCGGCATGCGGTGCGCGCAAACCAGAGGCGGTACTTTGGGGACCGCCCAAACAGGGGCCACCCCACGCCGCACCCTCTGGTATGCATCGATGACATTCTATTTCATACTCTTGACAGAACCACTTCCCTCACGCTTGTGCTTCCTTACTCGTACAGGGGGGAATTTATGGCGAACGCACACAACACAAATTATCAACACAGAGACAAAATCCACAAAACGAGAACTCCAAAAGATCGCTTACTGGCCAAAAATGGGCCTCGACACGGCAGAATTTGTGACAACATGCAAAGTCTGCTATAAAATCAAACGTTGAATTGTCAACTCAGAACTTTGGTACTCAGCTAAAATTTAAAATAGATAAAGTAACCAAGTTTATCCCATTTAGTCAACAAACTCTGAAACCTAAAATGTTCACATTGAAGACTCACCAATGTAACTTTACTGTGCATGTCCTACTAAATCCTCTGTAGTGCAACAGACCAACACCAACACTAGGAGCAGTTTAAAACTGCATCACCGGTGTTGATGCCCACATTGAAACAAAGGGGGGTAAAAAAGTGAAACAGACTTTAAACTCTTGTACAAACACATGTCTAACCCCTGTGCTTTGTTTAAGCAGTGCTCGCACCAAGGAACAGCTAGCGATGCCATAGCTAAACCCAACATGTCCTCACAACCCCCAATAACCAATGGGAGGTACCGAAATGTGAGGTAACACAAAAATCTGTCTGAACAGAAATTCCTTAACACTTCAAAATGTTTGTGTCATATTAAATAGCAATAATATGACCTTAACTCAACGATACTATAAGGGTTAAACCATAGCATCTGTTCCCATTTAAAAAAAAAAAAAAAAGGTACAAAAGCATCAATAAAATTATACTCCAGCAGTAAAATCTGATTATAAAAGAAATAATTCAGAAAATATCCCAGCATTAAAATTTGCACTATAAATACTGGTATTACATAATATATGCGTTTGAACGCAGTCCCCACTATAAGTCTTCCCATGAAGCACTAATTTACAATACACCCATATGCTTTTGTTATTCATTTAAACTGATCAAATCTCACTTATTGATGAACATTATAATTTGTCCCAAACAATAGGATCGTTTTATTCTCAAAATTATCAACCAGTTAGAAACTCATGTCAGACTTTTAGAGTCCCAACAATTCAGACTATCATCAATTGAGACACCTCGGCCACAGCTGGACTGCAACCAGGTTTCCATTGCTCTCTCACTCAACCTTCACTTCTGAGTGGGAAGTGATTGGACACACCTGGAGAAGGCATGAATCACGGACCACTTCGCCAAATAATATCTGACAACTATTTGAATCAAGTGGCAGAGATAAGAAGGAAGAGAATATGTGAGGAGAAAAGGATGGAGAACAGTCAGCCATCCAAGCACACCACAGCGTCCCATGCAGAACAAAAATAGCATCAGAATGAGCAACAGGGAGGATTTCAGGGACAGGCTGAGCATGGATGAAAAGCATGTGTGGTCCTGGTGTATCTCTGCACGCCGTCACCTCCAGCTACTGGTCAGACGGTGGCCCAGAATCCTCCTGGAACTGAGCAACCAGCCACATGTCCAGCAGATGTGAGAAAGCCGCCTACAGCTTCCTACGCTGCTGGAATAACACTTTTCACATCAACACATGGCCATGTCTAAAAGAAAGAAAACACTTGCTGATCACGTTCCCCGCTGCATGCGGGGCTGACGTCCCCTGGGGGGGGGATTCTTAACGCCCAATGTGCCAAAATCTGTGCTTCCTTCATCCATTCACCCAACGCACAGATTATTTGATGTTATTCAGTCCCCATAAATCTCATGAGGAAATTGTGGTTTTAAATTCTGGTGTATTGTCATTTCCAATCAAACCACGGCTGTTATTAAATGGCCACTTTACCTGTTAACTCTGCAATCACGATGGATGTAAAAAAGATAACTGCAGATGAGTGACCACGATTGAGGTGGATAAGTAAAAAAATAAAAATAAAAACAAAATCACGAATACAGATTCCTTGCATTCAGAACGTCAGGCCTGTGTGTACCCCCCAGCATTAGCAGGATTACGTCAAAAGTACTTGAACCGTTAATGAAAGATTACATTACATTTTGGAGGGGATACGGATCAATATACTGATTCTGGATCACTCTCAAAACAAAACAAATCCCCATCTCTCAGCAATTCATATCTTGGTTCGTAGTCGGCCGATCTTTGAGAAATTTGAATCGGTTATGTCAGGTTGGTTCCTTAATTAGCCCACCGGGTTTCATCGAGACCAGATCTGAATTATGCATTTCATCACCAAATGTATAGGCACCCATACAGTTGGACCTACTGTATTGTTACCAAAAAACACTTTCGCTAAAATGAGTTACACCATCACTAAAGCCGGGTGATTTTTACCTGATATAATATACCCATTAAAAAGTAATTATCATCTAAATATATCAAAATATGACAATACATGACAAATTAGAGTTGTATTCTTTATTTGAAACTCTGCCATGCCTAACAAAGTGAAAAAACCCACCATGGGGGGACTCTAAAAATATTAACCACAATTACTGAAAAATTAGGAATTTAAGAACAAACCAAACAGTCACTGGTCCATGCTTTTCTGGGGCATTTGAGGCTTTGGTATAGTATCCTAGACACACGAACCGCTGCAAGAGTGGAACAAAAAATTAAATTTTTTAATTAGGCAAAAATATTTTTATTGACCTATGAATTTCCTTAGAAATCACTTTATGATATTTATTACAACTACTGGACTAAATAAAGATAGCATTCAAGTTTTTTCTGTGTGAGCCACAAAATACAATTATATTATTATGTTTAAAATAATATTAAATTAATGACATCTACAGATGCGTGCCCAGGATTAAGGTTACAGTTTTTTTTTAAAAATATATTAAATCAACAACTGCCACATCCCCCCCAAATCTAAGTAAGCAACTGTTTTCAGCATAGTGCAGCAAACGTGTTAAACTATATCCAAATAATTGCACTAATGTTATATACAGTATCTTAATATTGTACTTGATTAACAGACTCAAATTGTTTAAAAACCATCTCTTCTTCCATCTGAAAATAAAACTATTTCATTTCAGACCTCCGTCTGTCCCTCATTTCACACTTTAGCTGTGCTACATTCCTGCTAGTGCTGATTAGCCCTTAAGCCTTTCACTCTATTATTGCAAGAGTATAATAGGTCATGAGACTTAAACACCAGAAAATTCTTGCCCTCCGCACCCCCTTGTTAGGCTCCGTCCATTAATGCTGTGGATTTAAAATAATCTCAAGCATGGAAAGAATAGACATCCAGACGTGGAGCTGTTGAAGTTTAGTTTAAGGCTGGCAGGGAGAGAGAGAGAGGAATGATTGTCGTTCACAACTTTAAACAGCTTACTGTAGACTCTGGTTGGTTATTTTTTTCCTCACCTTAATCTCAGGGAGGCGTTGTGTTCTGAAACCTACTTAAAGGATTCTCAATCACACCAAACTTGGGAAAAATAGACAGACAATAAAATCTGAAATGTGTTGCTATGATGTTACAGTGCTTACTAGTGGTGAAAAAAATATTGTTTGGGTTTCCAACTCTGACACGGGTCACGTCTGGTCAAACCCAGAAGTTCCAGAACGTATTACAGCGACACTGTGGCAAAACAGAAATAAATTTGTGTTATGAATTTGTCACACCACAGAAACATGTGTCATTGACAAATCTGAAAGATGAAAAAAATTTGTTAAGTATATAAAATTAGGTCTCAAAACCATGGAAAAACAACAACAAAACTTCTCTCTGCTCTGAAACGCTGGGGGCATGTCAGTAAGAGATGCTGGAACCACGCCCTTGCGCTGGAAGGACGCCGCCTCCGAGTACTGTGTCTATGGGAGAGAGCAATGTGAAAGCGGCTCCAGCGTTGAAAGTGCTCCAAAAGTGCTCGGATCGGACCGGGTATCAGGGGAAAGGTCTGCTCCGCCCGAGTCCAAATATGTGCATCTCTCCCGGGTAGAATCCAAACTGCGCCTTCTAGAGCCAAAACACACAAACGCGGTGCAAAAAAAAGTGCTCATTTTATAGAAAATGTGGCACCAGCAGACATGTTTTATTCCCCCGAGTCCAAATATGTGGTTTGTTTTCTGCTGAATTGCGCCTGCAGGAGGCCATGGAAGTTTGGTGTGCTTCGGCAGCAGGGTCGGGTTTATGCTAATGATGGCTCCGTTACGTGACGCGGCTATGATTTCTGACCCGCCCATTAAATCCTGAATACAGAAATTTGAAACAGTTTGTGAAGCCTAGCTCCACTATTACATTCTGATGATTTTTACATGTTTTAAGAATACATTTATGAACTATTTAATGTGTTTAGAAGAAAATGGCTGAATTTGCTTTACACGGACTTTAAGCTAATGCTAACTTGCTAGCTATGATAATCAACTTGCACCCCGTGCATACATGTTATATGTGATATGTTTGTAGCACACTATTGAAAGGTTATTTTATTCTCCAGTGTTACAGTTTTACTGTAAACATCCAACTCCTTTGTTGGCTATGGAGTTCTTACAGCTGTTTAACTGCTTGGATAATTAGTCTGGACGACTACTGAAGCTGTTGTTTGAGACAACATAATAAAAACCATTAGCGAAGTTGAGTAAGTATTCTTATACTGGATGTATTATTTTTTAATACATCCAGTGGGGGATCACATTAAAAGTAGGCTTAACCTGTTATTTCTATGTAAATATATATAATTATAGTAGGTTGGTGGTTAAGGAGATCTGTGTGTATATCAGTATCGGTTCATTTTTGTAATTGGAAATTGGTGGACGTTATAAGTGCTGCCGCGATTAGTCGACACTATAGACCATTAAAATATGTCAAAGCATTTTTTTAGTCTGTGTCGTTTTGCTATTAGGCTCCTATATATTTTTGAGCTCATTAAAATGCACACCAGTGTGTGCACCGTGCACGCTTTGCTGGTTAATCTGCCCCTCCTTGTTCCCTCTTGCCCTGCCTTTATTTATGCGGACCATTAAACACAATCATGTCTTTTTATTTCTTCATACACATGCAAATACAGTTGTTACTTAAGTTAGTCAAACAGCTCTCAGAATGATTCCCCTGCTGGTAAAGATGAGACATTCCCATGATAAGCCACTAGTATACACTACAGAGAGAAAGTTATCGCTACAATAATCAGCACAGCTGATCTCATGTTACTCTCTCCCTCACGGGTTTGCACACTGAGCCGACACATGACTTAATCAGTGACATTCACAGGACAGGGATCTTTGGAAGCAAAAGGATCACATTTCCCAGGTATGGCTGGCAGAAATGCAGTTTAGAGTGTACATGTTATCAACTGATGAAAGGTTGACCTTTTTGATGATCAAACATGACGTAACCTACAATGGTGACATTCCGAAGGGCCATTATGATAAAAACGTGACGGTGAGAGACAGCTACGAAGCCAAGCTGTTTGCTTAGGAATGAGTAATAAAAAGCCCAAACAGTAAAAGTAATCTCTTGATTAATTAAATTACTTCAAATTGGCTGCCATCTTTTAGCACCTCTATAAATATATAATGACCTATCATACAAACGACCCACCAAATTTGCTTGTATTATTTTGTTTTAGAAATTACTATTACATGATAAGGGGAAGTTTGTCACAGCTGTTGACTCTGTTGAATGGTATGTTACACTGTGTTTTTGCAAGTTTTTGCTACTTTATTGTGACATGATGACAATAATAAAGTATTTAGATAAAATTCTTAAACCAAACATGGTATTGCCCACATGTGGTTTTTAAGACGCGTCTGTTCTAGGGGTTGAACAGACTAGTCGACTTTAGTGTTGTCTCGCAACTCTGCCCACGTGACGTCGACTAGTTGCAGTACCTGACTTTTGTCCAAGATGGCGGCGCAACACAGCAAACGAGGGTCCTAGGACCCCTGTATGGCAAGGCAGCACAACATCAAGTGTTTCTTGCTCCTTCCTGGTTTGTGCTCAAACTGCAGCTGGTAGGCAGATACTACGGCTAATATACATGCTAATGTTAGCTGTAGTGGTGACATGTCTGTGTATTAAGCAGATCTGGAAAACATCAGCAGCGCAGGACGGAGGCTCCGTTAGCGGGGGATGACCACTGTTGTGCCAAAATCTGTGTCTTGGCACAATACCGGCACCCGGCTCAGCTTCGGCTCTTGGTGACGTCATCGACTAGTCAACGTCGACTCGACTAGTATGCACATTAAGTCGACCTTTAAAATTATGAAGTCATTCAACCCCTAGTCTGTTCACAGTTATAAGTCAAAAAAGGTGTTTCTTATGAATACAATCCTGAGATGAAGCAGAGGAACAATTGTAGATGCGCAAAGCAGAAGTGACGTCAAGAAGGAATGCATCTCCGTGTTTACATTAATGAACGAATCGCATCGGCCAGTGGTGACTCAGATATTACCACACGTTATGCATTTTGGATCGGAAAGGAAAGAAGAGTTTCTGAAGATGAACAACAATCTATGTTACTGTGTATATGAGTGAAACACTGTCTACAACTGAAAACACTTACAGACATTGTTTTACCACACATAATGGAGAGTAACTAAGCCATTTCTAGAAAGTATGACCGTAATGTGGCAGTAGGCTACGTTCTGGTACATCCGGTTTTGACAGGACATGAAAGCTCAGAGCGGGAAACCCAAACAATATTCTTTTCCATCACTAGTCAGTACTGCAACATCATAACGTAAATTCAGTGACATAAACATATCTCTACCTTTTTATGTAACCACATTGAATATCATATTTATATAGGCTCTGTAAAGTCTTTTAAAGATAACACTGTAAATAGTGTAATTTTAAAGCCTTTAAACCTGTTGGGAAGCAAATGTTGACCTTCATATCTTTTTCATCAGTCGAATTGACTAACTTTCAGAACATAAAAGACTTATGGTTGTTTTTGGATGTTGCCAAATTTTGCACAAACCCCCACCAACACAACATTGTGGCTTACTTTGTTTATAAGTTGCGAGGTTGGGCCCCAGCGCAGCAGAGAAGACACATCCTAACATTTTCCTCTGTCTGTAAGTCTAATCTTCTCTGTTGATCCAGAAACCAACTCAAAGCCTCGCTTGTTTGCCAGCGCAAGGTGTTTACTTTCCATCAGGGATTCAAGCGATGTCTGCAAATGTTTCACAACCTGCTCTTCAAAGGGTTACTTAAAACTCCTGGATGATCATGCAGAATTGAAGCTTTTGAAGGGGTTCCCTTGTGTAAACATTCTTGTTTGGTCATTTGCGTAACTCTGGGTTGACTGTATCCATTCATATGCCGGTTTATACGAGTTTGCTGTTGTCAGGTTGATTTCTGAATATGTTGAAGTAGCATGAATTAAAGGTTGATAATGTAAGGATAATATAAGATTACAACACAGGACCTAGACCTGTGATGCTGAAAGGGGACCAACATTTAAGGCAGAGTCTTGATGAATATGTGCCTGGTCTTGTATAATGAAATCACTATGACTTGTGGTGACATCCCTGGAAAACTTTTTGACTAATTCTGCACAACATACATTATTAGCAGTGATTTGCCAGAAATATTACATAATTTTATTTTGAACTATTACTGACGTTGACACAAAAAAACTCTTTGCCATGTCATGTGACACCATGTTACATAAGCCTGCTGAATAATGTGAGGACTGGAGCTTCTAAAGTGTATTAGTAGGACTTCACAGTTCCATCCATCCATTCATTTTCTGACTCACTTTGTCTTATTACTTTTCTGATAATTGTGACTACAATACTGAAGGAGAGGTGAATTGTATTCAAGCAAACTTCAAATCCAGTTACTAAACTTCCAGAATGAAGAATGTATTTCAATATGGTTTACTATACATTACATCCCAAATTATTTCTAAAACAAATTTGTCAATTGTTTTTAGTCTCAGGGACATCCAGGATTCTTGTTGCTTCACAAATTTTGATTGTCCTACATTTGGGGCGACCGTGGCTCAGGTGGTAGAAGGTCGTCTTCTGATTGAGTGGTTGGGGGTTCGATCCCAGTACCTGACTATGTGTCGAAGTGTCCTTGGGCAAGACACTGAACCCTAAGTTGCTCTCAGTGGTCGACTAGCACCTTGCATGACAGTCCTGTCCCACTGGTGTGTGAATGTGAGAGTGATTGGGTGAATGAGCTGATATGTAAAGTGCTTTGAGACTGCTTCAGTGTGGGGATAAAGCGCTATATAAATCAAGTCCATTTACCATTTAATGTGAGATGTTTCTGGTTTCCCAGAGTTTAAGATACCTTCATTTCAGTTCAAACCTAACTATACTGACAAAACTAATACTAATTTAACTAATCCACTTAAAGGTGTTCTGACATGAATTCAAATTTCCCTACAATACTTTTATAGGTCACTGGGAAACGAACAAAAAGTAATTTTAGAGGTTTGATTCGTTTCCAGGTTGTATCTTTCAGTTAAAGCCATAGTGTAGGCCTCATATATCAATACATTGAAGATCATTTGCTTGAAAAAAATAGTAAAAGATTGAAAGTCGTTTTCACTCTCTGCTGATCGGTGAAGGTGGTCGCATTTTTCTCTGGTCCCACTGTCCTCCCCTATGTGCCCTTGCTGCTTGTTTTGTTTTAAATATATTTAATGAAGGTATTACAACAGGCTAAAAGCCATTCAAGTAAACTTTCTGCTTTTTTTAATACACATACAGAAAAAAAAAAAAAAAAAAAAAAAAATTGTCTTCTGTTTTGTGGATTTGATAGGAGACTCATTTTGTCTAAAAACCAAAATTTTGGAATTGGTCAGCTGGTCTCTCAACGCAATCAATCAAATTTTTTCGACCGGGCCGGAAACACGATCAATTCTTGGAATAAGTGGAAAGTCGTGGACATCTACATGATTGGAATTACGGTAGCAGGGATAGTGCTGATTGGAGCAGGCAGATTTCTGATCTATCGCCAAAGCCTGTATTACGTTGGCAGCTGTTTTGGGAATGCTGCCAGTCATTTCTGAAGGATGGGGCAAACCAACTTGGAGAGGCTGAGTGCTCGGCTTGCATTTTATTGCTGGAAACCAAAGACTTAAGTCTACCAAAATTGTGCTAGCCTGAATCAAAAACAAACCGTTCATCATCATTGGCTTCCCCCACATGCCAGCCGCTCAAGGCCTTCCTCCTCTTCCCTCATTGCCATGTGGGACTTTTGTTCTCTGAACCAGATCTACCAAGGTCATCACACATCATCTGACTGTATCAGAGGGAAAGGGTTTATATTTCCCTCCCTCTTCGCAAGCTATTAGGGAACGGATGAAGCCCCCACAAGACGCTGCACGCGCGTGCCCCCCAGCGACTGCCAATCCTTTCTTTTGTTCTCCCTGAAAGTTGCAGCAAAAGAATGGTGGATGTTTATATTGGGGCTTACCCGCAAAGATCAGAATTCCGTTGAGAATGTCTCGAGGAGTGAGCTGATATCACAAGTGGCGATGAAAACAAACATTTAAGTGACAATTTCAAGCTTTTACATCTTTTTTCAAGCAAACAATCTTTGATTTGTTGATCTGAGGACTGCACTGTTTATCCAATAATAAAAAAAGGTTGTCCCTAGCTTCTTTAATTAGGTTGAGTGTTTAGTTGGTAAAGAGAATGAGGACAAACAAAACTGTGTAAACTGATGAGTCATCTGTTAACCAATGCCTTGTTGATTGTTTGGACTGATTGTTACTGGTAGTTTAGCTTGATTGGAGAAAACACGACCACAGGACGTCTCCTAATCTTTGATTCCCAGTTTGTCTCCACAAAATCCCACAACACCAAATATTTATTGACATGGTTAGTTTAGACATAGGAAAACGCCTGGGCCAAAACTGGGAAGTTTTCAGAATGAATCTGGCCTTACACTTAGTAAACAAATACAGGCAGCGTCTACCTTTACAGCAGAGTTGCACTAAAAAGTAGGATCTGATAAGTTGACTGAATTCTGACTCCTCTGACAAAGATTGGCAGTTGACAAACATAACCTTATATTAACATACTATTCAAAAAGAAGACAAAATGAATCTTGCTAGAACCATTACAACTATGGTCTGAATCTGAAAGAAATATATGTACTATTACTTTAATATATATTTATATTACTTTCTAACCAAAAAAGTTGTAGTGGTATAGATACCGTATGTATGTCCTCCCTCACCTCTTTTGGACACTGTTGCTCAGTTGCACTGGAATAAGGAAACATTTGGTATCCTTACCACAGTAAAGAACTTACTTTGTGTTTATAAATTTGTTTGAAAAACAAAATCCCAGTAAAAGCCAGAAATTTTGGTAAAGCTTTGAAATGAGATTTCAAGGTGTCGGATTTTGACTTCCTCAGCATCACAGACCAGTCCACTTAGCCAGGCAATGTGATGTAACCATTAAGGAACCAGAGACAGAGAACGTGACTGAAAAGTTCACGTGTACATTTACAATACAAAGCCTTCTGTCAGTGCTAAATCATTGCAGGAACTGTGCAGATTCATTACACTGAAAGAAGACAATGTTGTGTCTGAAGTTAGTGATGACTATCTGATGGCAGTCAATGAAAGCTTGACGTTTGATTTTCCTCCACTGGCTGAGTCGTGACTGAACCGTCCTACACTGTTCCAAAACAGGAAAGGAAATCTTTACAAAAGTAATTAAACTGATCAGTTACAGTTAGATCATAATGTCACCCAGTCAGGTCAGTGTTCTGGGGAAGTAGCTGTTTATTTGAACAGAGGGAAAGGTTGAGTTAAATCATACAGACTTACAGTGAAGTGGATACAGGACTGTAAAGGGTCGAGTTAAAGACAGGATACTTGGAGATTTATTAAAGTGACAAAGTGGAATATTGAGGAAAAGGAAGAAGGAATACGATGAAACATCTCAAAGTGAGCTTTATTCAACAAGTATATTTAATAACAAATACTTGTTATCTCGGTTAATACAGACAAACCAGACATGAAGGTACAGTATGAGGTGACTACCAGACATTCATACAATGGCTCTCTCTATATGCACCGCTCTGCCAGCATACAGTCTGATACCCACCTTCACCACCAGATATGCTCCCAATGTGCAGAACAGGGCCCCTCGGCATATTTTTTTTAAGTAGATCTTAGACTCCTCAGAGGGAAGGCCTGTCTGGTGACCTTGTGGTCGGATTTACCTTCACTGCTTGGGAAAGCACAGCTATATCCTTTGGTGAATGCATACCATCCACCTGTACTGTATGAGTGCAGGCAGTCATACGGAGTTCACATTCGGACACAACAGTTACTTATGACCAAGGAATGGAAAACCATATCATTTAGTCCAGTGGTTCCCTCTCTTTTTAGGGTCGTCCCCACTTGGAACGAAGGTGAACTTTCAAGCCCCACCTGCACCCTTTGCCCAACAAATATTTTTGATAACACATTTTCAAATGTATTGAACTAACAGAAAACAAGTAACATTCATATTTCATAATAAATTATAAACTAAATTAAACTAAACACCTGCATGAATAACAAGTGTAAAAGTGCACAAGTCAAAAATACAAGAAATAACAAAAATAGTCTGCAATCTGTGCCAAAAATCTTAAGAAAAAGGAAATTAATGTTTGTAACCTATTGAAAGTTTGTTAACTCACTGCCAGCCCTTCTCAGAGCAGCCAACCCCATATTGCCAGGCGTTTTAGATGATTTTGAATGTTTTTTAAAGACCTACAGAATATTTTGTACTATGACAATCTGAAATCTGATTCTGAAAGATTACTCTAGTTTCATCAGAAAAAAATATTTTGTTTCTACCTTGTTTCGTTCTTCGGTAATCAGCAGTTGAATAGAGGCAAGTTTCACCTTTCACCTTTCATCTTTCTGAAAAAACCTATTAGTGACTTTGAAGCAATTTTTTTTTGCTTTAGTGACACCTTAACATTCATTTCCTACTATAAAACTACAAAAACAACACTGAAACCAGGCTTCTGATGGCAAAATTATTATTTTGCTAACTAGGTCAGAATTGAATGGATTTCTTACTGTATTTTGGCCTTCCTCCAAGTCTCTCCCCCCGTCATTCTCCACACACGCAACTTCCTCTTCCTCCCTGACATGCCGAGTCTCACTGCTTGCCCTGTTGTTTTTATCGTTTTCCCTCATAATTACAACACTCATTAGTCCACTTAGTTCCACACACGCTGTGGTCGAGTGTGAGCTGCTGTGAGCTGGTGGGAACTTCAGCATCAACTCTCGTAGCACCATTTTCTGTCTTGTTAACTCTTTTCCTCTCCCTCTGAGTTCTGCCCATCATGGGTGATCTCTCATCCAAAACTGCGCTGCTGCCACCTACATGGCACTAGCAACCCCAGCCGAAAAACACAATTAACATCTTCAGACATCTTTGGCAGTCAACGTTCCTAAACCAAAAAACGTCTTTCGATGTCTTTGGCAGTCAGTGAGTTAATTGTTCCACACCATGTGAAGTACATGTTGACGTAAATAATTATTTTTGCACTTTAGTTCCATTCCATTCTGTTCCCGGTCCATACCTAATGCAGTCAAATAATTTAATTTTCTTTTAATTTCTGCTACATTTTTAGGTTTCTCATGATTACTTTCTTTGTGCATAGGCATTTTGTTTAGTGTTCATGATCTTAATTATCATTGAAGAAAGGAATTTAAGAAGATTGGCATGAAATTGAAAATTTTCAACAGTTTCAACAGTCGCGCCCCACCTAAATTTAGTCAAACCACCCTGCTGATGCATTTTTGTCAAACAATTCCTCCTCCCATGGTTTATGTTTGCAACACCTGAGCAGGATCTCCTTTGTATCATAAATACTTAGACAAGGTGACAAAAAACAAGATGTTTTTAAAGAATAACTAATTGTTACAAGTTAAATCACCAGTTCTGTGGAACATCACTGCAAGGTAGGCATCGGTTCACAACAGTTACTTCAATACTACTGATGTAGATATATTAACACACAAAATTAGAGCATAAACCACCGCCAAATACCAAATATCCTCTTTGCCAGATATTGGCAGTTGTCTGAACCTGGATCTGATCCAGACAAAACCTGTTTGGGTAAATGAGGTACTAACTCACTGACTTTTGAAACTTATGTAGAATCACTATATTGATCAAGATCTATGGTTAAAATGTTGCCAAAAACCGTTAACTAATTTTGACATAATCCTGCTAACAGACTAACAAACCAATAATAAAATAAATGCCAGTGAAAATATTACCTCAGTGGTAAAAAAAGCATCAAGGCATTGTACTGAAACATTAAAAGCCTCTACTTTTATCATTTAAACCTTTGCTTAACCAGGATAGTGTAACTTAGTTTAAAAGTCTCTTTTTTAAGAGTCCTGGAAGCAGTTTGGTTTGTGGGACTTCCTCAAAGTCCCACAGTGGATTCGAACCGACAAACCTCCGTTACAAGCCCACTTCCACATTTGTGTACAACTCACTGATAGGTACAGGGTTTCTTTCTTTAAAAGAATGGAGCTACATTCATTTATTAAGAACATTGGGAGATATGCATCTTTGAGTCTGATTTTAAAAGATAAAACATCTGGAACATTCATTAAAATAAATTCAATTTTTATTTTTCAGAACTTAATTCAATTTTTTGCAGCCCATCATCAAATAGTTTACAGACCTGTACTGGCCTGCAGCCCGGTGGTTGAGAATCACTGCTTAAATGGGCTTATACCAAACTCACAACATCTAAACTAATCCTTTAAAAAAATTAAGGACTGTCATGATAAATATATAGATCCAGCAATTCAAGGAAACAAAATGAAACCAGCCTGACTTGAAAAATAAGCAAACAATAAAAACCTTTTGATAATTCCGTGAGGGAGAAGAGGACTTGCTGACTGATGTCTTTTAAAATATGTTAAACTGTCCTATCCATCACACGGTCACTGTAATTCTCCTTATGTAACTGTGAAGAATGAAGAGAAAATAACGGCACTTTGTAAAGATGGACATAACTGTACATCTTTGGCTCCAAGGAGACATAACTCAGTATTGATGAGACAGGATTCTCTGTCATTACACTTAGGAATTATGAAAGAAACTTAAGTTTAGCCAAAGCACAAACTATCAAAACAAAGTAGAATTGGATTAATGTCGCACACCTGAATCTAATCTAATCATGCAGCTCTACTGATAATGAGCTATTCTTTATAATCAGGTGTGGTGGACCAGGGGAGCATCTATAGACATGAAGGATGGGGGCTCTGCAGGACTGAACTTGGACTCCATTCCTTTTGGCAATTTAGAGACTCTAATCAACCGAACTTACATAATTTTTGGGGGAAAAAAACCCACATAAGCACAGAGAAAACATGACAAATCTAAAGAGAATGGACCAACGTATCCATCCCGGGCTTGAACAAGGACCTTCTTGCTGTGAGGCAGACGTGCCCCGATTCAGATTTTTGTCAATTGATAAAAAATAAGACCAAAAATACAACATATAACTCTTAGCATGCTAATGCTACATTGTGTCATGAAGATTTGTTGGGTTTTTTTCTTAAGAATTTTAGATTTTGATAGCGCTTCGAGATGTTGTAATTTGTGCTATATAAAAAAAGTTGAATTGAATGAGTGTGATTTCACCCAAGTCACCACTACTGCCTTTTAAAAATAATACATTATTTTAATTTGTTAAGTTAATAGCAAAGTTTTGTTTTTAAAACGTAAGTTAACTGGAATATTTTTAAAGCTGTCTTTAATCTTTTACATTTTGATTGAAAAAAAATATAGATTTAGTGAAATAAAACTTGACAAAAAGTATCAATAACTCTTTTATATGCTATCGAAAAACTTTCATCTTGAATTAAACAAATAATAGATGGAATTTAAAGGTATATCTTCAGACTGCACTGTTTTACTTCGCTCTGTTCCTTGTTCTAACAATGAACTGCTTTATTTACGTTCTGTATAAAGCTAATAGAGTCCAACAGTTAAGCTAATGTGCAACATTCTGCTTCTTCATCTGCACATACTACCATTGTTTTAGGGTTGTAACAAGTATTATATCTGAAGTACTCTGAAGATGTCGAACCTTCATGTATTTGTGGTTGCAGATGTATAATAGTGTATTATAGCATTGTTATAAATTTCCTTCGTTTAGTTTGTATTACGGTGTTTTTATGCTCAGGCACCTAAACGGGCAGCTATTGTTTTCACAGTTGTGTTCGGGCACTGTTGTGGGCCACGAAGGGGTCCTAAATTTTATATTTTGATAAGCGCATTGAGATGACAGTGTTGTAAATTGCGCTAAACAAATAAAGTTGATTTGAATTGAATTGAATAGATGGTGAACTGATGTACTGTAGGTGATCCACCACGTTTAGGATCACTCCCACATGTGCTCGTTCATGGGAGGGTCATGTGACTCGTTTGCTCCAAGGACACCCATCAGTGTAGCCTGGACAGGTAGCAGCACACAGTTTAAGGAGCTTCACACTGAGCATCTGTTGAGCTCTTGTGTAACGTTTAATGAGGCTGCGGTTTTTGGTGGTTTGCTTGAGTTGCGACAGAGCCGTGTCTGGGTAAATGGGTCTGGATCTCTATGATGGATGAGCACAGATATATAAAACACACACACAGAAAAGTGAAAGTAATGTATAGAAACAGACAGAAATGCTGACTATGTATGCTATATCGATCAAAGGTTACGGCTAATGTAGTTTAGTTTAAAGGTAACGTCAAAAAGAGTCAATGACGTGACACTTATATGTTCTGTCCAACTGCATTTCCTTAAGTTAAAAAAAGGTTTAAATGCATAAAAAGATACCAAATATGTAGTAACTTTGCATATATGCACTCACTTTGATTTTTGTTTTATAAAAAAAGAAGATTTTAGTTACTAAATGACATGTGGTGCGGTTGTCTGGTCATGACTGCTATTTTAAGAAAATCTTTAAAATTACTTAGATATAACTATTCAAATGTATTTTCTGCCCTATTTTAGCTATATTATAATCCTGTATTTCTATTTTCATTTCCATCATTATATACATGCAAACCCTGCCCGATGATGCCTATTCAATGAAATATCATGCGGTGAAATCCTTGTACCATAATCCACTGCCTGCGGGCAGAGGTGAAAGTAACGAATTAAATCTAATCATGTTACTGTAATTGAGTTGCTTTTAAAGGTACTTGTACTTTTTTTGAGTATATTTCTAAATCAGTAATTTTACTTGTACTTAAGTACGTTTTAAAATAAGTAAAGTAATTCATTACATTTCTACCATTAGAGTGAATAACTATTTTTTGTTCTAAAATGTGAAACTATAAAAAAAGAAATGATCGACAACAATCGTGCCATTTCTGATCAAAGCCAGCCACTTTCTTCAGTTCAGGTTGTGGTTTCTATTTATTATGTTGTTACACACATGGCACATTTGGCATTACACTGTTTTAGATTTAGCTATACTTATAGCCTGACATTTTTTTTTAAATTTTTGATTGGAATTCAGTGGTGTTATTTTACACCGGACTTCAGACAAATTTGACTATTGTTCCGGCACTTCCTGTGCGCATGCGTCGTTCCGTCAATGCCAGGTCTTTTTGACATAAGCGTAATAGCCGAGTGGTCTAAGGCACCAGACTTAAGGATGTATCCCTCCGCTGATGTGAATCCAAATCCCACTTCTGACATTTTTTATTTTTATTTTTTTAATTTAACACGGCAAATTCCACCTTTAAAAACATATAAGAAAAAAAAACATTTTAGGGTATTTCCTGGGTTAGGTATTTTTTTTCTTCATCTTAACACATTTAACACGGCAAATTCCACTTTTTAGGGTATTTCCTGGGTTAGGGATAGGAATAGAGTTAGGGCTAAAAAAAAAACTGACAAAACTACAGTATAGCTAGAAAGACACAGGTCCGGTAGTGACGGAACAACCGGCATTCGGCTTACTGCACATGTGGACGCATGCACATAGGAAGTGACGGAACTATAGTCAGGATTGTCTGAGGTCCGGATTCGGACCAATAGCAACTGTCTATTTTATATATACAGTATTAAAAAAAGAATTGTACACTTTATTTTATTCAGATGCCTTTGTGGAAAATAAATTAAGTTCCAATTCTGCAAAATTTGGTTTGTACATGAGATGTTTACTGTATACAAGGGAACCGTGGAAAGATTTATAACCAAAAATAAAGTTAAAGTAACTAGTAGTAACTTTTACTTTGCGTACTATTCTACATTTTACTTACTTGAGATTTTATGCATGGCTTACTTGTACTCGAGGCACAATCTCAATCAAGTAACAGTACTTCTACTTGAGTAGGGTACAGTATATCTTTACTCTTTACACCTCTGCCTATGAGAAAAACATTTTTCTTTTAATGAAAAACCTTTCTCAGTCGTTCTAATTTATGTTTTTTTTTTTACTGGTAATATGACAACTTAGAACTGTATTAGAGTTCATTCTGCAAAATAACTGATTTGTGACAGCTCCACTCTCACTGCAGTCCTCTGCCACAAACTTTCACGGCCTTGTAAAATGTAACATACAACCGTGCACAATGATTGCACGCAGCTTTGAATGTCAATATATCACGCTCAGCACTCTGGTGTGTGCATGACCTTTGTCAGCAGGGTGAGTGTACAGTATGTACCTGTATGCTGTGCTTCACGTGCAAGCTGCTGTTTAACTTCTTAATAAAGGAAGCAGTCCTTCCACTCCACTGGTGCGCAGTAAGCTGCAGAACATGTGGAATAACAAAATGTAAATCCAGCTGGTCTGAAACAGACAATCCAAAGACTGATCACTTCACTTAGCGTCATTGCCCTAATTTACACCTGTGAAAAAAACAGATGCCTCCAGTGTGTGTTAGTGTGTACATGTTGCATGTTCACTCGACCCTCAGCTTTCAAAACAGACACTGGAGGTGGTCTGCTGAAAGAGGAGAGAAACAAACGTGACCAACCCAAACACAGGATGGGATACAATGAGCGAGCAGTGCAGGGGAAAGGTACTTACTGTATGTACTAATTCTGATGGTTGAAGCCACTGGAATTAAGATAATGATCATTCCTTCACTTTTATACCATAAAAACAGCAGCTGGGAATACGCGCATGTTAAAATTTTAACAGCTATGTCATGTATATTGTATTAATTTGCAGACAATTTTAAAGCGGCACCGTGATTTGATCCAAACTGAATCCATGTAGGATCTCCAATGCATTACCATTATTTGCGTTGATAGATCAATAATCAATTTATTGTCCCCGCCACAAAATGTGGAAGGGGGATATAAGTTTGAGCTCAGTCCGTATGTCCGTCCATCCGTCCAAGTTAAAGGGAACAGCTATTCTCAGAAACTGTTTAAGATAGGATAACCAAATTTGGTGTGTAGTTTCAGGGTATCAATACTTTGATGGAGTGCGAAAATGAGAAGCGTGCAATAATTTTTTCCAGAGTTACTGCCCTTGTTTTGTTTTTTTTTACTCTGAGGTATCTTCAAAGGGGACAGCTTTTCTTAGAAAACATTTAAGATAGGATAACCAAATTCAGTGTGTGGCTTCAGGTATCAATACCTTGATGGAGTTCGAAAATGAGAAGTGCGCAATTATTTCTTCCGAAGTTATTGCCCTTGTGCCGTTTTTTTTTTTTTAACTTTGTTCAAGGTATCTTTAAAGGGGACAGCTTTTCCTAAAAAACGTTTGTGATAGTTAGTACTTTTATATTCTGATGTGATAATATCTTCTTCTAAGTTCTTAGATTTAAGACATTTAGGAAAAGGTTGTGAGTTAAAATGAGAACCAATCTGGGGATGTTGATGACTATGTCTTCTTGTTTATTGACCATTTTTGCTAGTCCATCACAGATTTATCTGTAACGCTGATTATACATCAATCTCAATTCAGTGTGCATGTTTAAGGACGGAGGGAGAAAAACATTGTTTCTACAGCGGGTCCAAAAATTTAGCTGCTTTGACAAAAGAAGGTGTCATATTTCTAATTAAGATTTCACTATACTTTACACATATAGATTTTAGAGGGGTGGGAAGATACACAGAGTTCACAATATGATATGATAGGTGATAATGGGCTCGCAATAACGTGTTTAGAAAGAAAATAAACAACAAAAATTGAAGTTTTTTGATCACATATGAGGTAACTTGAGTTTCTACTGGCACACACAATTTGAAATAAATTCATTCAGTCGTTTGTGGCCTGCTCCGTTTAAAATTTTCTACATTTGTGACATCACAAGTGAAATCGGGAAAGAAAATACCCTCCCCTCCGCTGGTAACTCCACCCCCAACCTGATGAAAACTTTTGCAAAATTCCGCCATATTTTTTCCCACCGAATGCGACTGTAGCGACTGCAGTCACTTCAGTTGCCTGTGATGAGTCGCATAAACATGGTGGTGCTTTTTGATCAATCCATCATTCCAGTGAACAGTGTGTGTGTGTGTGTGTGTGTGTGTGTGTGTGCGTGTGTGTGTCTGGTGACAGGGGAGAGAGAGTTTCAGGTCGGGTACAAATATAAATACCTAATGTCTGTCGGACTGCATGTTTTGGTTTTGCTCTGTCAGGTTCGGGTCAAACCTTGAAGGTTTACAGTATATCATAAGTGGTCTGTGATTAAAAACAAATCAGCACCACAAAAAGCCAAAACATTATTTGGCTCGTTTTTTCTTTATCATTCTCCTCCTCCACCTGCTCATTCATTCTCTGGCTCCACTGCACAAAAACTTTGAGACAAACGCAACAATGCACATGCGGGTCACGTTGGAGCCACAAACTGTTCACACTGAAGTCTGATACAGGTCACATTTTAATTGGTAATGTAAACGGACAAACAAAAAATTGGAATTGAGCATTAAGGCTTGCATTGTGAAGGTAGGCTAGTATGCTGACCCGCGAAAAACAGAGGTGGGGAAGGGGGAGGTCTATGCAAATCCAGGGACACACCCCCAAAACAAAGCACTCTCACAGAACTCATTTTTACAGGGTATTAAATCTTCTGTTGCTTAATTAATGGTATGTTTTGACCAAACACCAGCACACATATGCCATTTAGACCACAGGGTACTGTTTTATAAGGTGAAAAATTTGTATAATATGTCGCCTTCAAGTTATAACTGTACTGTATTGGTTGTCAGTAAAGTCCTATCACAAAAAGCTTTTGTGTAAGTTTATTAATTCAGTTAGAGTACTCTTTCAATATAAACGCTGCTCTTTGACGGTGGCTGTTGTCCGATGTTTGAAAGTCAAACGAGGGTTTTTCCATTGGATTCCTCCTCTATCAGCATCTGTAGCTCTCCTGTCCGGCTCAGGGTTCAGCAAACAGAGGCCACACTGGGGCCTTTGGCTGCGATCTGGCCTCTCTCAGGAGGCTGCCTGGCCCACTGCTCTCTTTTCCTCTTTTCCAAATGAAGTAGGTAAAGTCAACACTTTTGGTGGTTGAGGGGAGGATGGTGAGTGTGCTGTGGGGGGGTTGGAAGACAGTCTTGCGGTTGTCAGCAGGCAGAGGGGTGTTTGCCAAACTGTTGCAAGAGTGTGAATGAGCAAATGAAGGAGTCAATGAGGGTATCTGTATGGAAGGAGCATAGCTGGTGTTGGTCTAAAATGACTGATTCTGGGAAAGGAGTGAAACAATACTATGATTAGCCTTGGAGGTAAATTAAACAAAAGCCACAATTGACATAATGGAGAAGAATAACAATCTCTATTAGATGTATTGTCCACTACGGTGCAGTTGTCTATTGTTTAAAATCCATTAAAAACAACATGAAATTTGACCAACTGGACATCCATAGTGTGGTGTGACCATTACTGTGTAGTGCATATGTAAATGAATAGTGAGTCTAAGAACTGGACATTATTTAAGGGTGTGTGAGGTGTGCATTGGTTAGCAGGCAGAGAGGATCAGGGAGGAGATGATTCAGGGATGGACTCTGTGGTTAATTAATCACAGGTTTAGTGCATGTGATTATTCACACCTGTTTTTATTGTTCTCAGTAGCAGTTGAAACAGTAGAATGATAGGACAGTCTGCCGAAAGTCAGGCGGACACTTCTGCAGAGGAACAATAAACTAAGCTAAGCTAACTAGACAGAGCTAACTTGAACTAACTGGACAAATAAAGCTAACATAACTGCAAACTGTCTGTATGCCTCATGTTTGGATCCGAGGTGTATATTGATTTTCTGTACAAAACTTCTGTATAAGATGATTTTTGACTAATGTAGACATGGAGCCTTCCTTTACGTTTGAGACAGCAGGTACAGTGTTATGCTGCGTTCACACCGAATGCGTCTTCTGTGGCACCGGATGCATCTGCCGCACGAAATGTTCCGCAGGATAAAAAAAATTTCCCCATTCGCTTCATATGCGCGTTTGAAGCGAAGCACAGCCCACCAGCCACATATCCAACTCGGTGAGTTTTGCTGCTTGCTGAAATGAGGAGCTGTGCTCCTTTTTCTCCTCTCATAAACATAAACCACCAGTGAAAAAAGCCAGTGTGATTAGTGGCTAATACTATCCTAGCTCAGTGCCGACTTTCAAAGATGAAAACTACAGAGAAAACTTTTACCTGCTACTACCACCTCCTCGCTGATTCTCCTCCATGCCAAATCCTTCCTACTCCGGTCCCAGTTATAAAGGCCATTACAGACCGACCTGACGTCATCGTCAACAAAGACCCTGATTGGCTTTCGTCATGTGAAACAGTTGCAGGAGTTCAATATTTTCAACTTTTGCGAATGTGCGAATATGACAAAAAATCAGAAAAGCGCTCGCACGGCCAACGCTCTTGACACGCAGATCAGACCGCACTGCCACACAGGAAAGATTTTGCATCTGGGACGCATCTATCCATTGACTTTGTATGTAATCTGGTTGCACGAACAGCACAAAGAAGTCCCACGTTGAGGCTAATGATATCTAATGTTGCGGTAATTCAAATTTACCTCTTCAAAATGCACTACCCATTCAACAGTTGCCAGTAAACTTGTAGAAGTTGTATCAGGAGGTCAGCTATAGCAATAAAAACAGGCTACATTGATAGGCCATAGCATGGTTTGTATTCAGATCGGTAACAAATTTTGGAGTGGTGTGGTATGGAATCGTATACCAACACTTAAATTCACCCCATGTCTTTCGTCCGTTCATCAGCTTTCTTTGAATTTGTTTTCTTGATAATGTCATTCAAAGTAACCATTAGTTATTACATAATGATTTACTATTTTTTCTAAAGCCACTGTGGCTATGGTCACTTCTCTGTCTAAGGCTACAGACAGTGGTACAGAGGTGAGGCTGCTGACTAGCCTGACCTGACGATGAAGGGGACCATTATGGGTGAAGGAATTAATTTTTGGCCTTGTACTAGTCAGTCCTCAAGAGTAAAAAATTTAAATTCTGTTCACACCATCATCAGGAAGAGGTTGTGGACGAGCAGGTCGAGCCAAATCTCATATTTTTCTGCTTATTTGAAGAACATAGAGTGATCCTAAAGTTTGTACGAGTCCGTTTAATAATATATAATCACTGCACGTCTGACAGATGAGAATAACTCAAGTGGAAAATTGAATGAACGGATGAGGTTCAGACTTGCATAGTGAGCAAAAAGCACTGACTATGGCATTGTGAGACACTAACCAACATGAAGCAGTACCTACTAAGATGCTTAATGCTATAAAAGAACCACTCTTTTTGTGCATTACTGCTAATATGTGAAAGCCAATCATACAAGAGCTTATACCCAGCATGACTTAGGGCTCATTAACATCTGGCACTTCTCAACTTTTGATGTTTTAAGAGTAACTAAACCCCAAGGTTTGGCTGACTAGCGTCTAAACTGGAAATTCAAAAAATGCCTTGACTATGGGCGTGGCTCTGGAGCATTTAAGACACTAATCTCCTAATGACAATCTATGTCTCATCAGAATTCTCTCAATCCAACCTACTCGCAACATATTGACGACAGTTGACATGTGCTCATTTTATTGAAGGGGTGGGGCTAACAGTGGTTGTTTGTGATGTACAAAGCCACCCAAAACTTCACAAACCACCACTCTCAGCCAATAGCAAAATGTAATTGTAATAGCCAGGTTTCAACCCATAGAGGGCAGTCACTCTTGGATTTTTACAACAAAATACGTTAAATTGAAACACTAACTAAAATGTCAAGAGTTGGAGCAGAATCAATCAACAACACTACTTAATAACCAAATACAGCATCTGCTGTGTACAAATGAAAGAAAAACACTGCATTGTTCTGCTGCAGAGATGTTGTTGTGGGCCTGAGCAGAGACCAGAGCTTTGTTTTTCTCTTTCACATTAACTGATGGATTAAATATGACAATAATAGATTTTAGGAGCTGTATTTAATCAAAGTATTGACTCTCACAGCTATGCCCAAAGACATTCTGAAGTTTGAAAGATCTTTGTATTCTTCATAATAATCCAGTTAAATCCTGTATCGTTTGCATTCTTAGAAAAAGTCATCCACACTTTCTTACTTTACAATTGGATGCCACGAGGGGATTAGCTTTCAAATTTGATCAACATCTGTCTAAAGTAAAGCTTAACATTCCCACAAATGAATGGATAATTGTGCATTTGAGGATAAAGGAGAAGTATTTTGGCAACTTCTGTGTTTTTGGCAATTTTTCTGATCTGTGTTTGGTTTTTGAGACAAAGCAGAAGAGCTCACCTTTTAAACTGGGAACTGTCTGCACTTGATATGGGGGAAGAATATCCTCCCTGTGATTTAGATCAGTGATTATTTTTGTCATAGATTACAGCTTTTATAGACAAACCGCTAACAGCTGTGATGTAAAACTCCAAGGGAATGTAGTTAGTGGGCAAACACTGTCAGTCTGAATTTCTCATTTTATACCACATCACGTTACCAAAACAATCCCCCACCACGTGATTAAGGGCCGCATTTCAGTATAATGTTGGCCTTCCTAGAAACACTACAATCATCTGAACGCATTCTTTAAAGTGTAAAGAATATTTAACTCCCCCCCTCTGTGAAAAGCACAGTTTTAAGCAACTAAGGTAAACTTGATACATGTAGATGTCAAGGAAATATTTCATATGTGCAGGCGTAAGGACTTAACGAGAGGCATGTTAAATAAACCACCTCAGTCAGGTCTTATGTGAGGTGTTAAAGGATTTCTTCCAACTGGAGGGAAAAATATTGTATGTAAAAACATGACCTCCGGGTTCCTAACTTATGCTTTCGAGAAGTTAAAGAAGGAAAAGCTTTTGAGGGGTGCACAAACTCTTCATCTTGCCAGACCTTGTGATGAAGACCTAGATTTATGTTTTTTTGAGCACTGTGTTGAACGAGGATCAGGCATGGAAACATCTGTATTTCTGTAAGCGTAAATCAAGTTTGAACACAATTTTTGCACAAAATTTCAAAGAACTCAAACTCAAACATCAGATGGTTTATTCTGTTATTTGGTCAGATAGCCAGAATTTAAGATACCTTTGATAGGTAGTTTCTCATTGTACAGACTACAAATTATTTTTTATTAGTTTTGACTTGTTTAACATGCAGTCCTGGATTTTTTTTTAAATGTATATGTGGTTGTGTTGTGTCTCTCTGCTTTATCTGGACAACATTTATTATTTTAATAGTAATCGTTGGGGGTAACAAATGGCTTTGACCTGTTACGAGCAGATTTTCAGCATAATAATCTGCACTGTGTTTTTAGACACCGTTATCGAGGTGTAGTCTTTACCACGGGCAGCTTTGTGAACGAATGGTTAGCAATGCTAATTCAATTAGAGGGTTGTGGGTTAAATCCCAAGCTTCTGCAAGCACTCGGCAGGTCTTTTCAACAACACAATGGGTTCATTACGTTGACCAAGAATGTCATTGACCACCCCTAGCACAGACTCAGTCCTTATTGGTAGTTGGTGAAGTCTATAGTCTATAGGCATGGTAGCCCCCAACACTACCCCAACTCCCTCTGGCATGGAAAACATAACTTCATGGTATGAAAGTGCTCCATGGCCACCCTACACCAGCTCTGTGGTCCACTTTGGTCGCCCCAGTGAAAATTACTTGGGCATACCTCTGAAGTTAAAAAATAAGGCAGAATTGTAACCTAAAACAAAAATTGCAATATGTCAATATACAATATTAAAGCTGCTAGATATGAAAATGTTTTATCAGACAGTGTAGGCCTCTGATCCGTATATTCAGGGCTTAAAATTAACACCGCCAACCCGTCAAATGCTGGTAAAAATTTACTTGGGAGGGTAACATTGTAGCCATTTTGGCTGGTGAAGAATGAAACACTGTTTGAATCAGCAAGCTGCAGAAAGTTATTGTTGGCAGATTGGGCTGTTTTCTGCCAAGAAGATTTAGGGTTTTTGTTTGTGTTTAGACCTTAAAACGTAATGTGTTTCTGGCAACACCGCTTCTTATACTAATCTTACATTTCCCATGAACACTACGTTGTGATGTGTCATTCAACAATTGGCTACGTGCTGACGTTAGCGTGATTGTGGTTATCGGAGAAGACAAAGAGAACGGCACAAAACAAACAATAGGATCTGTAATTAAGTTGTAAAATTAGCTGGGAAGAACAAACCTGTGGAGATATTTATCAGGTGGTGCAAAAAACTGCAAATCCCTACCATAACACTTGGCTTATTAACATTTTGTGAAAGGTTTCGCACACTGCATTGTGGGATGTGGAGTCCCGTAGACAGATGCATAGAAGTGTTCTTTTATTCTTAGCTTGATTTTTTTTCACCAAACTAAGAGTGCAGCGATTGGCTTGACACTATTTTTGTTCGGTTGGTATTACCCGTAACATCACCTCACTCTGGGAGACATTGAATTTTGTTGGATCATTCAGTGTAAGCCCCAAAATAAAATATTGACCATTGTTTTGCCACAAGTTTCAGTCCGTGACAACACCAGCAATGTGTTGGAAGTTTTTGGTGCAAAAGCAAGAAATCGGGGTAAAAAAGAAGTAATTACACTTTACAGATCTATGAGGCCTACATTATGTCTTTTTGTCTCCAGTTGCTTTAAAATATAGGTTGTGTTCAAAACTGTACAATTGTCGTGACAAGAAGACAACAGGGCCAAAAACACCTTAATGCCATCAGCTTTTGTGTTTCCAGGACCATCACGTGACTGAATCATCAGATCACCCTCCCTGTAGATTCATCCTGATCCTCCAATTGCTCAATCCCATCACAGAATGCCAGTGAGAGGCATTTTTGCTCACCAGGAATCCCTGCTTGGGTCTCAAAGGTGGGGGGGCAGCCGCTCAGGAATGACCCAGGACATCTTATCTGATGGGCTGTGGTTCTGCGGTCCTGGTGCATGGTAAACTGACCGAAGATAGTTCTGGCCTCAGTGACATTTTGTGCTGCTAAGGGGCCCCTGAAGATTCAACAAGTCTGAGGCCTCCAAATCAACTTGATTGCTATCTGAGAATCCTCAACAACGTCACCAATTGACACAGTGAATTCCCACCTGTGTGTTATGTAACCTTCTGCTTTTCTCCATGCTTTGTCTTGCTGTAACACCAGCTGTGTGACTTTTCTAATGTCACGCTCTTTTACAGCCAATTACCACAATACAATCATTTTGAAGAAGTGCAGGAAACTTGAAGACTTTCCATAGAACTCACTTATTCTGTCTACGTTTATTGTTGATTTGTGTGTTACGAGTCCTTTTTGTCCATTTCTGTTGTCCTTTTCTGTATGTTTTTGTAATTTAATCATTTTTTACATTTTTGTTGTCACTGTGTTTTGGAGCTCATTTGTGTGTCTTTCTGTTGTTTTATTTATTTTGTAGTAGTTTTATGTTTTTTGTGTAGTGCAAATCTTGTCTTAGTTTTTTCTGCATAATGTATTGAGTCAACTATTTTTGTGCATTTCTGCCGTCATTTTGTCAATTTTCGTCATAGTTTTGTGTTCTGTCTTTTTGTGTATTTTTGTTTTACTTACAGCATGTGTTTTTCCCCCATAAAATTTATGTTTTTTGCTGTCTTGTGTATTTTTGCTGTTCTTTTGTGTGTTTTGTGCATTTACTTTGGGGGCTGCACAAAATTGTATTTAATTTCAGTTTCCAATCTTTTCAGAATTTAGTACATCGCTACAATCTCTGATGCAAAGAAAACATTATAAAGCCCCAAGTTTCCCGTTTATTGCACAGCTCCCTCTCACGTGTTACACTCCTGACAGTTACATTATGTAACAAAGTTTTTGCCTCAAAGCAGAGAAATGCTGCAGACACAAACTTTGATTGCATGGCAAAAACTGACATAAAACACCAACTCTGGGCCATTTACATGAATGCTGTTTATTTATACGTCAACCTAACAACAAGAAGCAGAACGTATATGAGACTGAATCCAATGTAAACCACAGCACAGTGCAGCCAAAGGCTTGTGACAAAAAAAAAAAAGAACATATCCCTGAAAACACATGTGACTAACTTTGTGGATATGGTATGGAAATAATTTTAGCAAACTTTTTCCATTTCTTGCTACGCTTTAATTCCTTCATCTGTCAATTACTTATGTAACATGCAAGCAAGCCCTGAGAAAAGAAACAGCCTTCTTTGTCGGTGCCAAGCCCAATGTATAGAAGCCTGAGAGTTTTCAAGCCTATAATACGTTCTTCTGTATTAAAGGATGAAAATGTAATTTAGTTAGAATACATTTGCATGAATTAAAACAACGCATTTCCTCCCAAGAATCAGACATGATTAGTGCAGGGATGATAATGAGACTTTACATTTTTGAATGCCTAGGTAAGTCATTCCTCTCATGCTAGGATGTGAGTCTAGTGAGCCAGGAAAGCGCTGAACTCCTTCACACAAAGGCACCATTCTGTCAGTGCCGAGAGAAACAGCAACACCCAGGGAAAGTATGACACTGGATGTCCAGGTAAACATTTCCAAAAGTAGCTAAATTTACTTTTTCATGTCAGTAATGTGAACTCCCACCTCAGCTATCCTTTTCATCCCTAATGTTTTTGAGCAGTAATAGGCATATATGAAGGGGACTTAAGTATCGGGTGGTATATAGTGGTTTATTTTCTCTCTATGTAAAAACATTCCAAGTGAGGGCGAAGGCGGACGAAACATTGGGATTGAAAAAGAATTAAAAGGATTGTAAAGCTGTGGGGAAGCAGGAGGGACAAAAAATGAGGGAATGTGCAGTTAGTGGTGTCCAAGGAAAGGGGGTGCACTGACACGATGGGCTGATCATGAGCGCTCCCTTTGCAAACAGATAACTATGTGTTCAGCAAGGGCCCCCTCACTCATGAAAGCTGCTTCATAAGTTGGTAAACCTAGAAGGCCAAGCCACGTTCCCCCCACGGCGCTTATTTTCTCATCCTGAAACCTTCATGATGAAACAGGAAGAGGGCAAACATGACGCACACAGACTTTCCTTTATAGAGCTGATGCACACCTGCAGAGGACACACTCCGTCCATCAGGGGAAGTAAGTGGAAGAAAGCAGGGTTAGTGTCCTGTCACACTGGACTTTTATATCCATCACTGGAACACAGAAGCTGCGACTGTACGTTTATGAGCAGGTGCTGTTTAGTGACAGACAACAGTCAGTCATTGCAGCAGGTAAACTCACCATCTGCTACACACCATTCTGGCTCTTGATGTAGCTCATCTCAAACAGATGCTAGCAGCACCACTCTCACTCACACTCGCACACAATTTTTTTAAACGTCAGTATTAATTTGCTACCTGGTACTAAATGGTCCATGGACAAGAACTGGTCCCTCTCCTGGTGGCTATGAACCATTGAGTTAGAGCAGTGGTTCTCAAACTTTTTGAGCTCATGTACCCCCTTTGTACGAATACAACATTTTGCTCAGAATACTATGAAAAACCAACTATAGAGCATAATGATGGAATGAATGAGGGTTAACACACATTTTAAAGAATCAATTTTTCAAATAAGTGCAATGAAACTCCCAATGGTTAATTAGCGCCATGGCAGCTCTGTCCCATTGGTGTATGTACAGTATGAGAATGTGAATGGGTGAATGAGCTGATATTGTGAAGCGCTGTGGGACTACCTCAGTGGTTATAAAACATTATATATATATATCATGTCCATTTACCATTTCTGGTCATCTCCCACCTGGTACAGTATGGGACCAAGACTGACCCTTGGATTTTCAGTTCATATTTGAATCAAAATCATTGCATCATCATTATTATGATTATGATTTTAAAGCCGGGCTACCGGACTCAAAATGCCACTCACTTTGTTCTTCTTAATCATGTTGTTGTGTAGTTAAAATCGCTACTCCTCTGTTATTCATGAACGGATCAAAATTTGGTAGGTATAATCTGTGGATATGTATGCATCAAAGCTCAATTTTCCGTTTTGGGCCCAGGAAAAAAAAAACGAAAGTCGATTTCTCATTTATTTGCGAGTCAAATATTACGATGGTTGGTGGTACCAAATCATTGGCAGATACCAATATATAAATGGGGCCCATTTCCTCGTACTTGTCACCGGGGCGCCATTTATCAAATGACTAGATGATGAGATGCTCAGAGACCTTTTTTTGAAATGGGGTAGGGGGCCCATCCCCCCATTTCCGGTATATCCCAAATTTATGGAAACATTCATGTGATATATAGTTTCAAAGGTAATTCAACGTAGATTACAATTATGACTCGCACAATTTGATTAGGCGACTGGGGGCCCACCCCCCTTTCTCAGACAATTTCCATTAAAGTAATTTTCTCATTTATTTGTGAATCAAATGGTGGTACCGAATCATTAACACATACCAATATATGAATACGGCCCATTACTTTACAAATGGCTACTCCTCTGTTAATGCTGGTTGAATCGGGCTGTAATTTGACATGAATATTCTATGAGCCAATGCCAAAAGCCTCTCTGAGATGTTTTTGAAAGGGGGGGATGAGGGCCCACCCACTTTTCCGGTAGTTACTACATTTATCGGAACATAGCCGTGTGATATATCGTTTCAAAGGCAATTCAATGTAGATTACAATTTTATCTAAACTATACATTATGAAACACTGTATGCTTTCATTTGGTAATTTTGTGCAGTGCCATTACGTAGCTACATTTGAGAAACACAGAGTTAGAAGAAGAGAGAAAGCTTAAAGCAGTAGTGCCCAACCTTTTTCGGCTCACAAGCTACTTCTACCATGGACAACTCTTAGCGATATACTTTGTTGGTTGGTTATAATTGTAAAAAATCTGATTTTAATATTTCAAGTATTACATTATTAAATATTTGTATAACATTAAAATACAATAATGATATTGAAGCAGAAACACTTAAAAACTGAATTAGATTGAAATTTATTTAAAAAATGTAACTACAATCAAAACAAACATTTTAAAAATAAAATTTGTAAAATATAGAGTAAAAATGTAGCATTTCCAATTCATCATTGCAGAACCACAACTCTGTGAAAGTGTGATGGTCGGCAGTTTGTTTATCTCAGATAATTTCACAGTTCTGTTATAGCAAAATTATATGCACATTATATCAATCCACAAAAGCTTCAAACACAGCTGCTCACTTCATAAAAACATGGTTGAAGAATAGAATCTTTGCACTGAACACACTAATACCTCATCTGCATTAACCCAAATCTTGTGTGTTGAGAGGCTGCAGTTCATACAACAAAAAAGTAAAGTCAAGAAGCCGAATTATACAAAGGAAATCACAAAAGAATCAAACGATCCAGGAGGGAAACGGAAGAATTATAGACCCATGATGGTAACGGAGTACATGTCTTATTACAGGGTTGCAGGGAATGAAACTAGTGGTGCCAGTCAGTAACACGCAAAGCGTTTCAGTATGTGTAGCTCACTTTGTTCTTTAGAATAACTTCAATGGCTTCCACCACACGGTTGTCTGACAATGCTGGTGCACCTGTTCGGGCCACTGTGACTGTGAGCGGATGTGTGAGCGACTTTAGGCTGTAGGAGGTTCTTCTTCTATGTATTATTAGAGGTTGAAAATTAACCAATGAGTGCACTAGCGCCCCCTCATATTGAGGTCAAATGCTCAATTGTTAGGTTTAACTTCTGGTATACATGACCGTGCTGTTCTCGTTCATTTATGAAGACATGCAGCCATGAGCACGAACAACACAAAATGTCTCCACGATCCACCTGTAGATTGCGATCCACCTGTAGATTGCAATCGACCTGTAGATTGCAATCGACCTGTAGATTGCAATGGACGCGTTGGGCACCACTGTCTTAAAGTGTGTATGACACCATTTTTCATGTTGCTAAATATAAGAACTCACACTAAATAGCGCATGCACAAAATATGTTACATTATTGTGCTCATCTTGATGTTAAATTTTGCATTTTAATGTTGATTTTCACGTGTGCTTTTTGAAGAATGATCATATACGGGTCGTGTTGACGCTGAGAGCTCAGACTGACGATGCCTACAGTGGTACCGTAAATGTCATCATTGTTATCATTACACAAATTTCTCACAAAGATGCCTTCTTACTGTGTAGCAGCTCATTCAAGGAAGATTTCTGCCAATGAAGTTTCCTTATTTACGCAGAGCCATCATCAGTGTTGTGCTAGTTACTGAAAAAAAGTGACTAGTTACCGTTACTAGTTACTTTATTAACAACGTAACTCAGTTTCTATTTTGAGTACTTACACCAAAAAGTAATGCGTTGCTGGAAAAAGTAACTTTTGAGTTACTTAGAATTAAAGAATGTATTATTTATTTTGGGTCATTTGTGTCCAAACAGCTTTACATCAGTTCTGTAATAATATAATAATCCACTGTTGATCAACTGCTATAAACAACCATAAATGATGTGCATATGAAGCACAAAACAGCTGCTCCAAAATTGAAAGAGTAATTTTTCAGCCTTAGCACAGTAATGTAAAGTAAGCTGTGCATATTCCAGGTGCACATTCTGCTGTTGAAAATGCTTATAAAAATAAATGTGGAAAAACAAATTCACAGCATTTTTCTCAGCTACACAATGCTAAACATATCAGGCTAATGAGCTGCTGTTAGCAGTGACTCAGCAGCAGCGACAGGCTGCATATTTACAACAGCATACCGTGCAATAGTTTGGCTGACCTGTCCCTGGATAACAGTCACAGTCGTTAAAATCCAGTCGCAGCCTTAGCTTAGCTTCACTGATGCATCTTTTGGAGACAAAAATAATGCGCGTATTTCCACTCTAAGAAGCTCGTCCTGCTCTCGCATTGACTCGCCATGATTGGCGCACGTGATGTAAACAGAAATACGCCGACAATGCTTCTTCTTCTACTGTTTTACCGTGTTTGGCACGGCATCCCGCAAAAATGTGCAGCTCCACTGTAAACAGGAAGTACACTGCAACTAGCAAAGAATTGGACAAACGCACCATATTGTAATGGTAACTGCGTTATTTCTATAGAAATATATTGCGTTACAGTACTAGTTACTGTCAAAAGTGACGTTGGGGCACCAACACTGGCCATCATTACATCAGGGACAGAATTAATCACAACACCCATCTACACCCATCTAGTCACAAGCAGGTGTTGTGATGAATACAGTAACACCACCAAATGATGGTGTGCATTTACTTGTCTGCTCCGGTAGCTAAAACCAGTCTTTAATAGCTTTATTACAAACAATATTCTTCATTATTTTTTAGTCTACAGTAACACCACCAAATGATGGTGTGCATTTACTTGTCTGCTCCGGTAGCTAAAACCAGTCTTTAATAGCTTTATTACAAACAATATTCTTCATTATTTTTTAGTCTTCCTTCTCCTACAGCCTGAGCACAGATGGCTTGTTCCTTTGTATTGACAGAGGTCTGACTACTTCCTTTTTGCTCAGATTCACTCGCATCTGCGCATGAAAGGTAAACATTATCAAAATGAACTCCTCGAGAAATCTTACTTTCGTGTGTTTTGAACATGTAGCTTGTGAGCTGAGAGTTCCTCTCGAGACGTCATGGGCACGACGCTGGCATTTCAGCAAAACCTAATGCAGGGCGAAAGTGGAAATTAAGATTTTTAATTAAATATTATGAACAAACCATGCATTGTTTCTTCAGATTTTTGTATTACTTTGAGTTTTGAGCTTTGAGTCTGAAATTGTTACCCTATAATGGAATTTTCTCACTGGACAACCTTTTGTCAGTGAAATGCATGAATGCTGAGAACTTGACAGTTTCAAGAACAGTCAAATCTCAAGTTTTATCAGTCACCTTTATTCCAAAAGCCTGTGTACGTATCAATAAACCTCTGCTTTCTGTCATTTGAAATATCTTGCAAAGCTGCTGACAACGTCTAATCCCTCTTTGCTGGGTCAGCAAATGCCTCACGTGTAGTGTTGCTTTGACAGGCTTCAAAGTCGTGCTGTTAAAATCTAAAAAAAAAAAAAAACTGTTGGCGTCCAATGCACTTTCCTCTGTCTGCAAAGCCATTTACCATTAAGGAGAATAATCTAATTTCCCTCACTAACTCATCCTTAATGTCTCAATGAATCTTCATCAGAGCGCCATCACAAGCCTGCCCTGAAATTGTTTTGAGTTACTTTTTTTTTTACTGCTGGGCTATAAATCTTTGTCTTCTTGACAGAAGCGAAGATTTGAACATTGATATATGTTACATAAGTTTGCCAAACTCAGTTAATTAAATATTGTAACATAATATGGAATTATACAGCAGTAGCAAAAATTAACCATTGTTTTTGGACTAAATATATTTCTCATGTGTTCCTGATCAGTGGCTAATGGATGGATCTTGATCAACAACTACTTTAGCAGGTGATCCAATGTTTGGGCTTGAAGCTGAGTTTCCAGGAAGTAAAACACTCCCTAAGACTTAGGCTTGGTCAAAAAATATCGAATCTCCAGAACGGATGGTTTACCTTCCAGGAGAGGAGGAAATCTAAGTTGTTGGTTTTTTTTTTTAAAGTGTCAGCTTCTCTCTTTCTTGGAACAGCACTTTGGCCAAAATCATTTGTGAAGAAAAGGAAGTGGTATGAGACATTGTGTTGCTTCTGTGCTTTTTTTTTTTTAACATTAAACAACTATGAGAAATTCTCTAACTACATATTGGTTAATTTAACATGCTGCTGTGGTAAGGCACACAAAAACACTTCTAGGCTTTTGGAGCCGGGAGTAGAGGACATGCAAACTCCACACTGAAAGGTCCTCCACCTTCTGCCTTTGAGGTTAGCGCTGCCCAACACAATATGATTGGTAGGTTATCTTCTGCCACCGCAACTACCATAAGCAAGTAGCCCGACAAATCCAACCAGGTGCACACGTTGGTAAAATACAGAGTAAACGCAGCGTGTGCTGTTACTGCATGTGCTTGAGGGCATTCATTATTTTCAGCTTGTTCTTGTAACTTAATACTTGTTGCTGGAAGGCTCATCACTTCTCCTGTAATTAGGCTCTGAGAAACAAAGTAATACTTTGGAATAATATCTTAGTTGGAACAACAGGTCGTTTTAGCTTTGATTGCGAGCAGGTGGCACTCTTTGATGAGATATAATCCACTGAGGTTGAATTAAACAACGTGTTCTTCACAGAAGCCAGCTCCTGGTATCCATGCCATGCATTACCTTTCATTACCTGCATAATTCCCATAGCATTATCTTCGACAGTAGGACAACCCAAGTGCCCTCGGGGCAGGGGAAAGGCACAGGATGGAGGATAATTCTGAGAGTTTTCATTTCCCCAAAGTCTTTGGGAACGTTTTTTTTTTATATTTTTGTATTTGATTACTGCAACCAAAATGAAGGTTTTGTCATTTAGCAGGATTTAGCTAGAAAGAGATGTCTGTAAGGTTCCTTTAGTCCATTCACACACTATAATTTTTGCCCTTCACAGGGTTAAAGTGGAAAGGTAAATATTTAAAGGTATAATGCCATCCTGTCGTCACTTTTTGAAGTCAACAGTTTCTATTTTGAGTATTTATTATATTTATACAGATCATTTTATTTTTTGATTCCTGTTATTCTGCACATTGTTGCTGTATAATATGCTAGTCAAGATTTCACTGCGCTACTACATGGCCCCCACAACCAATAACCACTCAACACCAAATAGAGTATTGGTAGTATGTTTTGTGATTACATTCAAACAGTATAATTACTTTCAAACAGGTCTAGCCTCGTAGTGGCCCAATAGATGTAGGGCCCTGGAATGAAAATGTGTGATATGGTCCTAAAACATTAATTACTGCCAACAGGCAAAATCGCTCCCAAGTTTTGCACAAAATCCTGCACAGCCATGTGATTTAATGCTTCTGTTGTGACCTGTCACCAGGTAAACCGATCACCAGTTCAACTAATACACCATCAGCTAAACCTGTATTTGTACCAGCGCCTTTTTAGATAATAATCTGAACCACTTGTTCATCACAACACATTAAAAACACACTTAGATGTAGCTCTGCATGTCTTTTCAGTCACAGGATAACAGGAGGATAGTGGCTGAATTGTACATATCCACCCATTTATCACACTTTCTAGACATTTAATCATCTGTTTTATGGTAAAAAAAAAAAAAAAAAAAGCATGTAAATGTGTGATATTGTTCCTAAACATGCTTGTGAGTCATTTCCACGTCATGTTGTATTTACCTGTTGTGACACACGGCCTTGTTTCCGTGCACAGTTCCGCATTCACTTTGATTGACAGTCTCAAAAACAGAAAGTCGGAGCCTATTGGCTGGGTGCACTCTGCGATCGTTTCCATTTATATAGGGGTCTATAGGACGAAGGCGGAACTTATATACATTAATGTATATGAATGACCACCGGCAGTAGACCATAGTAAAAGACTAGTTAGATATTTTTTGCGCATTTCAAAAGAATGATACATAAACATAGATTTCTCAGAAACTCTTGATATCAGCTTTAATAAACAAGTGAAAGAGCAAGAGCTACTTTGGTCCATGGGGTGAATCACTAAACTACTATCCCCTCCCTTACTCAACCTCATAAATCCCAGGAGGACGTTTGGTTATTTGCCTAAGACCATCCTTTCCTCTCTTTATTCAGTGGCTGCAGCCTGATCCGATGTTAATGAGACAATGATGATGACACCTACTCGCCCTGCTGCTGTTGTTTGATAGTAAAGTCTGGGCTTTCCTGAAGAATCTGCCACAGAAGAGCTCTCTATCCTCGTCTTTGAACATGCAGCGGGTTTCCATTAGGAGGACTTGGGGGATATGACTGAGGGGGATGAGCTCCTAACTTTATGAGGCACTACTTCTCATCCTATTGTGAGGGCCAAGTGTAGTTGAGTATAATAATAGGAAATACAGAGATAAAACAGATGCATGGAAGCCCTCAAGGCTAAAATGGTTTGAGCTGTGAAATACGGGGGAAGTCACTGAGTGCAAGAATTTCCATTACCCTTGGAAATGCGCTAAATCTTAATTGTGCAATAAAAACTGGTAATGGAAACACCTGAATTTTACAAAAAAAAAAAATATTGCTAAAAAGTTTTTTATGCTTTAATGTGGAGGTTTTTCAGACGTTTCGATATTGTATCGCAAAATCGATTCAACAAAATCGATTGAACAACAGGTCATTGACTACCTCGGATGAGATTTCACAAGAGTTAAGAGGCTCCTGCCCAAAACAACCTACAATGGAAAAACGTGCAAAGCGCAATTATACTTTTGGTCTTACACAACATGTGACTGGTCCGACACACACTCAAGGTCACACTTTGGATCTGGTTATCTCTAAAGGTGTTGATATCTCTGCTGTTGATGTAAGAGACTTAGCTCTATCTGATCATTTCTGTGTCTTTTTTGACCTAGAGACTGTAACATCTGTTCCCCCTAGTTATGTGTGTTTAAAGAAAAGGTACATAAATGAGAACACAAGTGCACAGTTTATGGAAGCCATAGCAATGACACCAACATTGAGTGCTGAGACAGTTGATGATCTTCTGGATGAGTATAATAGAAACGTCTGTAATGTCATAGATGTGGTGGCTCCAATCAAAACTAAGAGAAAACCAAACACACAGAAAACACCTTGGAGGAGGACTGAGATAATGCAGAATTTGAAATCTGACTGTAGAAGAGCTGAGCGTAAATGGAGATCAACAAAACTCCAAATTCATCTAGAACTGTACAAAATAAGTCTGCGAAAATTCAATGATGGCTTGTTCAAAGCAAGGCAGCAATACTTTTCTGAAATTATTGCCAAAAATGTCAACAACTCTCGCACGTTGTTTTCTGTAATTGAAAAGCTCACAACCCCCCCAGATCAGATAGCCCCTGAATTACTGTCAGCTGGAAAATGCAATGAATTTGCTGTATATTTCAATGAAAAAATACAATCAATAAGGTCAAACATCAGAACAAACCAGCAAAATCACAAAAAGCTTGAACAGCTTCAACCACTGAGGGATGAGTCAACTACAATGTTAGAGTTTATTACAGTGAACCCAAAAACAATAGAGGAGACTGTTCAGCAGCTGAATCCATCAACGTGTTGCCTTGACACAATACCCTCAAACTTCTTTAAAACTGTTGTAAAGTCAATTGTCACTGATTTGTGTCAGATAATTAACTGCTCATTCCAATCAGGCATCGTACCAAAATCCCTGAAAGTAGCTGCTGTGAAACCGCTGTTAAAAAAGAGAACACTGGATGCCTCTATACTGGCTAACTATAGACCAATCAGCAACCTTCCATTCATGGCCAAGATCATTGAGAAGGTGGTCTTCAACCAACTGAGTCAATTCTTAACATTCAACAAAATATTTGATAAATTTCAGTCAGGTTTTCGTTCTCATCACAGCACTGAAACTGCTCTGATCAAAGTGATCAATGACATAAGGTTGAACACTGATTCAGGAAAAGTATCTGTTCTCATTCTGTTGGATCTAAGTGCTGCATTTGACACTGTAGATCATACAATTTTGTTGCACAGATTGCAAACATGGGTTGGACTAAATGGAAAAGTAATGCAATGGTTTAAGTCATACTTGGAGGAGCGAAGCTATTTTGTAAGCATTGGAAACTTTGAATCTGACAGATTACCAATGTCCTGTGGGGTTCCTCAGGGATCTGTTCTTGGACCCCTTCTGTTTAACCTTTACATGCTTCCTTTAGGACAAATTTTACAGAACTGTAAGGTTGATTATCAGAGCTATGCAGATGACACACAACTATATCTATCACTGAACCCAGATGACCATGATCCCATTGAGGTGTTGTGTGACTGTTTAGAAAAAGTAAACTGCTGGATGAGTGAAAACTTCCTTCAACTAAACCATGACAAGACGGAGGTGATTGTCTTTGGTAACAAGGAAAAGAGGACGGCTGTCAGCAATTATCTTGAGTCTCGATCTTTAAAAGCTAAAGACCAAGTCAAAAACCTTGGTGTTCTGATTGACTCAGATCTTACATTCAGCAGTCAGATCAAATCTATCACAAAAACAGCCTTCTACCACCTAAAGAACATCTCCAGAGTGAGAGGTTTAATGGCTCAGAAAGATCAGGAGAAACTGGTCCATGCTTTTATCTCCAGCAGACTGGACTATTGTAATGGTCTTCTGACAGGAATCCCCCAAAAGAGCATCAAACAGCTACAGCTGGTTCAGAACGCTGCAGCTCGGGTCTTAACCAGAACAAAGAGGTCAGAGCACATTACTCCAGTTTTAAAGTCTTTACACTGGCTCCCAGTCAGCCTCAGAATAGACTTTAAAGTTCTGCTGCTGGTGTATAAATCTGTGAATGGGTTTGGTCCAGAATACATCAGTGACATGTTAGTCAGGTATGAACCCAGCAGGTCTCTCAGATCTATGGACACAGATCAGATAGTGGAGCCCAGAGTTCACAGTAAACATGGTGATGCTGCTTTTAGTTGTTATGCTGCAAAGAAGTGGAACAAACTGCCAGCGGAGCTGAAGTCAGCATCCAATGTGAACATTTTTAAATCAAAGTTAAAGGCACTTTTTTTCTCTACTGCATATGATTGAGAGAGAGATTTTTTTGTCATGTTGTTGATGTAATGATGATTTTACTGATGATTTTAATTGATTTTACTGATGATTTTAAATGTTCTTATTGATTTAAATGTTCTTATTGATTTTAAACAATTGAATGTTTTATCATGTAAAGCACATTGAGTTGCCTTGAGTATGAAATGCGCTATATAAATAAATTTGCCTTGCCTTGCCTTGCCTTTGTCAAAACTTTAGAAATATTACATTAGAAAAAGCCCTGTTAAGGTTTTTCACAAACTGGAGGCTCTGCTGATCTGAATCTGGACATTCAGCATTTTTTTAATTTTTCAAATGAAAGACACTTTAAATTGAGAGCTGCGAGGCTAACTGCTACTTGTAGTATGCCTACTCATTTCAGTTGCAACTGTTTGGTGATTTGCTAAAATGTTAAAATAATGTGATTAAATGGTGGTTTAGCTTCCCTTCAGGAAGCCCAAATAACAAACATCAGTTCCGAATATTTCAGTGCTGGCTTTGAGACAACCACGCGGTTAGAGCGACTGGACTGTTTCTCTGCAATACTGGAATTACATCAATGGTTTTGTTTTCAACATGTGCTTGTTGTTTTCTTACATTTACTATGGGTATTAAAACTTCCTTATTAAGTTTGGAAAAAAATGTTTCACTCATAAACAACATTGTAGATAGCATTGTCCTGCTTGTTGTGTTGTATCAGTCAATAAGCTGAATTAATTTGCCTTTCCTGTTCAAGACATGATTACTATGGCCAAATCAGGTAAATTTTTAGTTTAGTGTTTTTTTCTGTTGTTTTTTGCAAGACAGGCCTTCATGAAAGATTGTTTGCACTTTTGTATGAATTTAAATATAACAGAAAACACTGTTTTTAAACAATATGACTCATTTAATGTATATTTTAAACACTAAATACTAACCTAAGGCTATTAAATGGCTTTCCTGTTTCATCCGCTCACAATGGTGTAGCACTTATTTTCCTGGTCTACAAACATTTATGAAAGAAAAAGGTTTGTTTTTGTTTGTACATACTAGGTATTAAGTTAGCCATGTTGCATTTTGTTAATAAAGAGAGCCAATGATGGTAACATACAAGCACAAAGACACAGCGTTAATCTGGAAGATTGAAAATATATATTGTATCATTCATGTTGGTTTATCGCTGTACTTTAGAGAGTTTGCGCTAGTTTTGCATTAACAACACAAAGTAAATTTACTTCAAATGAATGCTACATGCTACAGAGCTAGACTCAAAACTATTTGTACACACATTTATACACCCTTGGCAACTGAACTGCAAGCTGCCAACCTTCTATCAGAGCAATTTGCAGGTCAGTGTCTTGCTCAAGGGCATACAGACACATGGTCAGACATAGCCAAAGCTGAACTGCCAGCCTTCTGTAGAGCCTCAGATTTTCCGTTATTGCCAAAAAAGGATGTGAAAATTAAATTCACGCTCTGAAACGGAAAAAGCAATCTGACCTCTTATTTTAAAAATTTTTCTTTATTTAAAACCGGACTCCAACATGACATGGAAGTGCCTCACATGCATGTTTTGGGACAATTCACGCATTTATGTGCTATTTTTCAACAGAAAATGGGTGACTGACTGTATGAAATACCCAAATTGATATTCCTTTCTTGATATACTTTTTACATCAGAGATGGCGACAAAGATACTGTATTATGCAGACATTTTTCAGACATCTTGCGCAGAGTTTGATTTTTTTTATTTTGCCAAAATACCTTCTCTAGGATTTAGCATACTCGCTACAATTAAAGCAGTCCGTATATGACTGATGTACGGACTGCTTTAATCTTAGCGAGTATGCTAAATCCTAGAGAAGGTATTTTGGCAAAATAAAAAAATCAAACTCTGCGCAAGACAAGAATAAAAGGCTAACTTCTCAGAAAGGCATGTGTTTTTCATTTAGTGCATAGTTTTCTGACAAAAGACTTTTACTAATTGGATAGATAATAGCATAATAAAAAAAAACAGTGTAATGATTTACCAAAGCTAAGCTGATTAGATGCATGAGGTAGCAGTAGTTCTCTGTTGTCCTGCAGGGAAAATACTGGTCATACCAGGCTGCGTGAAAGGCTCAAAATCATGTGGGAATATTTTGGAGTCTGAATCATTTGCTGGGAATGTTGCCCCCTGCCAAGATTGAGACAATGACATAATAAAGAAACTGCACCTGCACGTCTACTCATTTTGTTAAACTTTATCTTTACAGTGTTATGAACAGAAACCTGCACTGACTTGAAAGCATGATACGGGATAAGAAGGATCACACTTATGGTAATCATTCTTTGATTTAAACTTAAGTTGAGAGGTAAATGGAAATAAAGAAAATACATAATGTAAATTAAATAAAGGTTCAAAAAAATGAATGAAAAAATTTAAGTTTGGTCACTTTTAATTGACCTATAACTGAAATATGAAATAGTTTGCATGTTGCATGTCTTTTTACATCTAAAAAAAAGTGCATTTAAAGGAGCATAGGGCAGGATCTATAAATCAGACTCCATAGTGGCACCACGGTGGTGAGGGTAACTGCAGTCATCAGCCAAGCCGCCGTGGGAGCGCGCATCAACTGTTTAGCACCGGCGCACAGCTGATACTGTGACTAGAGGATGGATACCCGACAAAAATGACGTGACCCGACGGCACCGGATGGGTCAGGTTTGGACAGATGTTTACAACTGGAGGTCGGGTTCGGTCATATAATGTCTTTTTGCACGAAGCCAGTGGCAGCCGGCCCATAGGGGGACACTGGGGCGCCGCCCTCCCATATAAGATGGGGAAAATGTAAAATGTACTTTTACAAATTCAGTTATAAATGACGGTTTTACCCACTGGTGTTTGCCTACATGCAATATGAATTATATAAACTACAATTCCCATCTACTGACATTCATTCACAAGTGAATTTCTGCACAGGAATTAATCATTTATGTCATGAGGGCGCTTTTCGGAGCGCCCAAGCAGTGCAGAAAAATAGCCAATCGTGTGCAGTTGCCATGGCAGATTAATAAATGAATGGCCAATCAGAGTCTAAGAATTTTAGGGTCCTTGGGTGCTGAAAATTCTGCCTGAAGGTATGGCCCATTTCTGCCTGAAAAAAAACATCAACAACCCAGGAATAGTAAAAATATTAAGTGCTATCAATAGATTAAAAAATAATGTGTGATTAATTAATTATGTTCTGTGATTAATTAATCTAATCTTTTTTAATCTCACCTAAAACATGCTGAGAATCACCCTCAACTTGAGGTATTTCCATTTAAATTACATTATTATGGCAGATTGAAACATTTATGTATAACAAAGTGGCTATATAAAGTCATTTGTTTATTTTTAACAAAGTTGAATCATTTCCATTCCTCTGTGTGTGAGACTAGACTGAAGGGCTGCTGATACCTTTAGTTTAGACCATCAGGGGAATATTGATGTGTAAGTTAGTCAATCCAACAAATAATGTTAAATACCAATGAAATAAAACATCAGGTCCATATGAAGTGCTATAAGTTAGCACATCATAAACAATAAAAACACATTTATGATCAATACATTTATTGAACACCAAACTTGTTGCTTTTTCTCTCTACTTCAGATAATATATAATAAATAAAACAGACCCATTAATCACATTGATGTAAATTAGCACATCAAAAGTAACATTGTTAAACACAAAATAATGTGCTGTTAAACATCAAGTAAACACTTAGTAGTAGTAGTAGTCCCACATCTTCTACCACTGATAGTGGTCTACTGTCCACTACAATCATTTATCCACTGACTTTGTTCATTTGTCACTCATGGACTTATTTATTTTAGCTCTGAACCCTGTCATCTTGTCCACTGTGGATTGTATGGGCCACTCGGTCTAGTGTAGCATCCAAATTAGGGCTGCAACTATCGAATAATTTTGGAATCGAGTATTCTGTCGATTTTTCCATCGATTAATCGAGTAATCGAATAAATTACACTTTTGTGTTTTTAAATAACTATATCAATAGTGTGTAATGCAACATGAAAGGCCTCTTAAAATGAGCATGCAATTGACTGTTATTCCTCTCAAAAAGCGTTTTTATTTAAACTCAACACTTCACGCTTAACAATTGGCTCCAAAACTAAGCCTGTTTAACAAATCTTTCTGTGAAAGCCCATATGAGGACAAAAAATAAATAACAAAAAATGTACAGGTACAAAACAGAAAAAAAAGAGAACTTGCATGTGCAAGCCTTTAAACGAGCAAATGGTGGTTGGGAGAGTATTTAGGGGTTTATCCACTGCAGTCAAACTAGACGCTCATTGGATAAATGCTCGGTTATGACGCACTTAGTCCCGCCCATCGGACGCCGGGCTTCACAGGAGGTCTATGGAGCAGTGGGCTGGATCTGTCTGTTCCGGACACTGGAATAATGGATGATGATTGGATGATCTGTCTCAGGCTAATTCAATTTTGATTGACAGCGAAATGAGCCAATCAGAGAGTATGACGTTGTAAGCACACAGGCGGGTTTTTCAAATATTTCAGTCCGTTGCTCTGTGTTGACACGGAGACTTTGCTGATCCTCTCATAGCGAATCAACTTCTGACAAACCTAGTGTCTGTTTTTGGTGTTTGTGGAGACTGTTACTGCTTGTGTTGTGAGACTTTTGACCAAACACTCACACTCCAGCGCGCAGCAGCTACGCACGTGCGTGCGTGTGTGATAATCTACAAATAGTTGTTGACAACAAAATGTGAATTCTACTAGAATTCACATTTAAATAAACAGATACATTTTCTGAAGTAGGCAGAAAATGAGCTTCCCCTGCATGAAAGACCAGCAGCCGCCACTGATGTGTGTGTGTGCTCGCGCGCGTGCATGTGCCCGCGAGCGGAGTTTGCGGTGAGGAGGGATAAATTAATGAGATTTTGGTGCATTTTCTCTCTCGTTATTTGTCATGCCTTGTTGGCACTGTCAGCTCATGACAGGCTATTAATAATTACAAGCACTGCACAAATATTCTGAAAAGCGATAGTGTCAGTTAGTAATCGTAAAAATACGTTACCTTGTTGACGGGCCGAGTCCGCTCGGAGAAGCACTGTTAACGTGGGGGTGCTTTCTATTCAGGTGCTGCAGCATCGAGGATGTACTGTTATGGTACGCCAGGTCCGTTTTGCAGTAAATACACTGCACCATGTTGTCCGCTTTACGCAGCGTAAAATGATTCCACACCTTGGACATTTTCTGTCTTTTAAAAGAACTTCTTTCATTTTCGGCCATTGTTTGTGTGAGCAAAATAAATACCGCCACTTGTTAAATGCGCGTCAGTATTACAGTCCGTGTGAAACAATGATCTCGGAGCTGCGGAGTGGTCTTTAAAGCGGGAGTGATACCATGGCAACGTGAATTAAACGAAGCCTCGAGGCAGAAAATTTGCCTCGAGGCTTTTTTGTATTCGAATTACTCGAGTTACTCGAGGAATCGTTTCAGCCCTAATCCAAATAGAAGAATACTGTAGAAGGACCGCTGTCCATGCTGGCTGCTCCAAAGTTAGCATTGAGGTGCTAGCTTCTACATAGTTAGCATTGATGTGGAAAAGCTCCGATGGAAGCATGCATATGGTTGTCATGAAGAAACACAACAAAAAAAGAAAGTGTAAAATAAACAAATAAAAAGAAGGTTTAGGGTTCTGGCTGGATGTCAGAAACGCAGGATGGGTTATTGCATCCATTTAATCAGCAGACCAGAAGACCAACCAACTAATCAACCAACCAAACATTCTTTATGTGCTTCTGAAACAAATCAATGCACCACAAAGTGCTTCACAGTAAAAAATGAAAATATAACTAAACATGATCTAAACAGAGACATTTTTCCCATTAACAAAAACAAACTTGCACACACACAAAGACTGAAAATTCACTTAGAAAGTGTAGGACCAAATCCTATCTTCAAATACTAAAGTGGACCTCCACCTCACTGTCTCACAGTAGATATACAGTATATATCAAACATCAAAACAACCTCTATCTGCAGATTAGGGAGTAAAACAGAATATGAAAGACCAGACAGTACAATCAGTGATATGACCATCAAAGCTTTGAAAAACCAGACAAACAGAATCACCAGGGGCTTTGAAGCATGTGAATGATGAGTTATGAGAACCATTGCATACCGAGGAATAAATGTGGGACCATGGGAATAGATACAACTCTGTATCAGGAAAAAAAATGCCTTTGACATGTTTGATTTCATATATTAAATGAAAACATCAACATTTGTGACATGCAGTGATGTTTGCTATTTTTTTGTTTGTCTTTTTTTGTGAAATTCAATCAGTCCTTTGCACACATTTATCATTCACCTAGGTGAGTAAATTATATATGCTTAGTACTCTTTATATATTGGTGTATGGGCTAAAAAAGACCTTTGATGTAAAAAAGTGGCTTTGTTTGTTTTTCATAGTGGGTCTCTATCTTGTAAGGACAGCTAAATATCTCAATCCAGCAGCTTCAGTTGTAACGTGAAGGATGACTTCCCTTGTCAATCATTCCCGAATGGCAGGAAACAGTAATTTCCTGTTTACTTAGTTTTACATGAAAATGTGTCACAAACGCACGCATACATGTGAAAATATCTGACCAGTCTGTCAAAGATAAAACTGAAGAGATGACTAAGAAAACCCTGACGGAAAAGAAGGTTTGGTTAACTTACCGTATTTTTTGGACTATAAGGCACACTTAAAATCCTTTAATTTTCTCAAAAATTGACAGTGCGCCTTATAATCAGGTGCGCCTTATGCATGAAATTAACTACTGTGCTTCAACATACTGAACTGAAAAAGTGAGTGTATTGTTCTGTATTTTAAGTGTTAATCCTGAACAATGTTGAGAGTTATTGTTAATGAGTTGAATAAAGTTTGACTTATCTGACTATTTTATTTCGCTTAATGCGTCTTAATAATAATAATAATAATAATAATAACAATAACAAACCGGTGCGCCTTATAATCCAGTGCCCCTTATAGTCCGAAAAATACGGTATACATATGTCTATGTACAGAAGTTAAGGTGAATTCAGTGGTAATTACATTGTGGAAGCAGTAAAATACTAAAAATTGATGTATGGTGTGAGGAAACCCACACAAGCACAGGGGGAACATGCAAAATCCACACAGAAAGGAAGTTAGTGACTACGAGGTGGCTTAAACCCAACCTTTCTGCTGTGGAAAAGCTGTTAAATGAAATATAAGAAATGTAACAATATTTCACAAACGTATAATAAAAACAAACAAACCAAAATATAAAATAAAATATATAATTAATTAAAATGAGAGGCATAAGCAGAGTCATTCTGTAGTGCACTGGAGAGCATTGGTGGAATCTTGCAATAAACTGACGACCTATCCGTGGGTTGTTCATCTGCTTTATGACCATTATCAACTAACTACTAACAACTAACCCTAGTATTCCCCTGTGACCCTCTACAGCAGGCATGGGTAACTGGTGGCCCTGGGCAGCCCCCAAACCCAATGCACAAAATTACTCTAAAAAAAGCAGAAAATGACAGAAAAATAAACAAAATAAATACACACACTACTAGTCTGCACCAAAACGTGCAAAATAACAGAAAAAAACAAATTACACAAAATGACTTCTAAATCACACAAAACTACAATAAAAACACACAAAACGATTTAAAAAATGCAAAAAACAGCAACAAAAACACAAAATGATGAGGAAAAACCAACTAAACGATTCTAAAAGCGTGCCCCTCTGATCAGACAATCAGATTTTTATCAGAACCAAACTCAACCTGGACTGGTTCCTTGTGGATATTAAAGAGAGAACCCAAGTGCACAGATTGGGAACCTTTAGCAAAGCCGTAGGTTCTTTATTGGATGTTTGGATTTGATAATTAAATAATTTTTACAGCAAAGACAAAGTCCAGTCTAATAAGTTGAAACTTTTTGAGGGCAAAACTTAGCAGGAGGCAAGAAATACACCTTGCATCCAAGCCAATTTGAAAGTATTGTGTTTTAAAACATGGCTGACAAAAATTCATATTCTTCTGATTCAGTAGAGCCTCTAACTCTCAAATGTGTGCACATATGGTAACAAAGAAGGAACAATCTTTGGGTTTCCTTTAACTGTGATAGTTTGGCAGCAGTCGGATGAACTCTAACTATTCAACACAACTTCTTGCCAAATGAATTCCTATGATCTATGACCTCATAGAAACTCTTAGACCGCAGGAAGGAAATCACACAGGAAATTTTGGAGTGCTTTACTATCTAATCATGCCCTGAAAGATGCAGCTCGACAGGGGAACACTTTGCTCCTTTCATCGTCCTCTTCTACTGGTGAGGAAAACTGTTTTGGTAGTAGGCATCAGATGCCTTCCTCCATCCCGTGTGACACAATCAGTCCCCCTTGAATTCCTCCTGTGCATTGAGGAAATTCTTCTGACAGTAAGTGGAGCCACATTCAGGCCAGAGACTCATGGAAAAAGCCTCGTTTCCTTTCTCCTCAACAGTTGCTGACGATTTCAAGAGTTTGTCCGCATGGACCTTTCCATCGCCTTGTCATCGAGGGGCAGCCAAGTGTAGTGAGTGGAAATCAGACCAACGGGAAGAACCCATTACAAGTCTTGCCAACCGCTGAGCAGCTACGCTGGACATTGGCAAAAAGAAAACAGTCCTCCATGTCCTCACGCATTGGAGACAAGGTCATGCTTCACCTCTGCTCATGGAAATTTAATTCAAGGTGCACGCAGAGCGTAAAACAGGAAGGGGTTGTTTTGGTTAATATAGCTTTGACATGAACGCAGAGAAAATGAGTTTACGTGAGCTTGTTTCAATAGCTAAGTTCGTAACTTAGCATGGCATAGCAATGACCCCAACCCTTTGTGTGCTACAGACCACTATTGTATCACGGGGAGGGGGTTTGCGGAGACCAAGGGGGTCACGTGCTTAGTTCTGTTCGCACCTCCCGTGTAGAAAATACGATATGCTCCCCAATGGCACATGTGAGTCAATTTTAGTAAAGTTAGGGGAAGGAGTTGAAGCACAATTTGCAATTTTCAAAATCGTAATTTCCATTATGTACGTGAAAGTAAAATCCATTTCATATTTTAAGAAACAATTTTTTTCTTTGTGGTACGGTACCACATGGTCTGCAGTGTGTCGTTGGTGACCAATGAGTTAAGGCATTGCCAGAAAGTAAAAAAGACAACATTACAGCAAATAATGAAAGATATACCCAAAAAATAACTATTCCTATGTTGCCCAAAAAAAGCGCAAAAAAAAGGGTCAGATGTGATTTAAAGCTGCTGGAGACAATAATCCCTTATCAGATCAAAACAGTGTAACCCTCATGCGTAAATAAATCAAAGATCTTTTGCTCGAGAATTTTTTTTTGTTTTGAGCTCCACTGTTAACGCTTGGTTTATCGAGATTGTTGGAAAAGTTTCAAGCATTCTTTAAAATGATGTTGTCGTTTTGGTTAAAAAAAATAAATAAATAAAAAAATCAGTATATCTGACTATCCACAGACTTTTATGAGTTTTATGTACCTGTTTAGTTTAACTTAGCGACAGAGTGGCAGCACAGAAGTTGGCAAGATGTGCAAAACATCCATAGGCAGACATTTAAGAAAACCCAAATATAAAAAGAAAAAAAAGAAGCCTAAACTCCTGGACAAGCTGTGGTTCACACACTGATTACAATATGAATTTCTGTATTGGATATACTTCATCTCCTATACATATAATTTACAATCATTTCACTCATTCATGTTGCAAATAATTCCAACCAAAGTTGTTTTTCCATGTGCTTAGATAAAAGTAGCAAAGTCTAGGCTACCAATTAAGTTTATGATTGATCTCGCTCTCTTTTTAAAATTACCAGTGAATGTTCAGACAGCTGCTTGTGATTCCAGCTATCTTGGCTCAAACGAAGCCTTATTTAACTCATTGATGCTTTCTGAAGGTGTGAGTTCACCCACACGGACAGTGCTGGGATGTTGATGAGGAGCTGGAACTGTTAACGACTACATTCTACTACATAGACATGGTTTGAATTAGAGTGTGAAAATGGTAACATCATGTCTGATGCAAGCCACATTCAATTGCGTATATATTTTGATGTGTAAATTACCTCAAGTGACCAATTGTTGCCATTGTAGCATTTTAATACCACCCGCTTTGGTCATCAACTTTTTTATGCAGCATTTACAAGGATTATGCAACAATCACGTGTTGCTTTTAATCAAGCAGTAAAAAAGTTTTATCCTGATTTAGATGAGGTATTTATGTGAAGGGATGTTTTTCGTTAAGATTGCTTCACACTAGGGTTCATTTATGGACACCCACAGGAAGTGTAGAAATCGCTACCAGAAACATCATTAAGCATCTAAACATGAGATTTTACACTGTGTTATAATGACTGAAGTTGGTGTAGCTGATAAGCCAGCACACGGTTGTTTATAAAGTGTTGAAACCGACATAACAATGATGATGATTAACCGCAGTAAAAATGAATTAACCTTCCTATTATCGCTTCATATAGATGCCAAACATTGGAAACCTTCCAGCCATAAATGAAAAGCTTCAGTTGTGCCAGCTAGAATTGTAGAATGTCGAACAAACAAACATGCCAACACTTTTAATCTGTGGCCATGTGAATTAAAAAAACAAGATAGCTACTATTTCTCTTATATGAAGAGGCCAGTTTCATCACTAGGCTGTAGAAAACATGCAACTTCCAGATAAAAACCCTAAGGTTTAAAGTATTGTAACACTAGTATAGGTCCGGATCGGGTTGAAAGGGTGGATAAACGCTTGAGTTGTGTTCACAGTGCATTTTCTGATCCTCTACAAACAGTCTCTAATGCAGTTGCATGAGCTAGTGTCTTGGTGACGCCATTACTGGAGTAGAAACTTCTCTGGGCAGACAAATAGAAATGAGAAGAGAGTCTCATCTATTGGTCAAAGCGAGCGTGTAAGAGCAACAACTTGCTGTACTTTTGATATTTGGTTTTCTGCCATAGCCGGTTCTCCTGCCCACCCAGAATGCCGTGCGCTCTGCTTCATCTTTGACAATTCCAGTGTTTGTTCTTAGCCGAGAGCGTTTATGTGCATAGGGCACCTAAATCCTTCTAGTTTTTGATTGGCTTAGCCAAAACAATCCCTCTAGAATTCACCTGCCTAATCTGCTCTAGACTTTGTTTGCATGTTCAGTGCCTGAACGAGGAGGACAATCCGGTCAAATGAATCCCAGAGTGTTTTGACCGCTCCAGAATACTTCAGTGTGAACGCAACTTATCCTATGAACAAACTTACCATAAGGATCTAAAGCTGAAAGATAGTTCTTTGTTACTAATTTGTGTCAGAAATGTCTGTAGAGTTATTTATATAAACTTTTAGCTTCAAATACATTTAGTATCCCTTTATATTTGAGCATCACCATTTTGCCAATCAGCTTTCACATATGATGTTGGCAGGTGGAAGGTCTCTTAGTATTTTCGCTTCCATAGATTCAATGGTGAAATAGCATTTCAACTCAACGTTTTAGAGTCAAGTTGCATGTCATCCAGTTCCTTGGACGTTATGGCATTATTCCTAAAAAGACATTCCTACTTGAAAAGGTTATATAGAACAATCATTCCATTGAGCTGGTTTGAGTATTCCTTTAAAACTCATAAACCTCAGAAATGTAGATTTGATTTAACTTTAAAATGGCACTATTTATTAAAAGCACATGATGTAACATCCACATTTTTGATTGGTAAACAATGCAAAAATTTACATCTCTTATTTTTAATTTTTCCTTTTTAACTGTCACAACACGAGTCTTTTTAGACCAGAACACCACAGAGGAAACTCACAATAGGGCGGCCAACTATAGGAGGTGGATTTGATCACAAAGATGATCATCTGTAAATTTGCCAGAAACGAGTTTCCATGTGGAAAAATGATATAACATGTTCACCTCTCCTCTCGTTTTCATTAAAGCAAAGTGAAAGCGAGAAGAGCCAAATGTTGCTCCAGGGGCCCGCACATCCCCGTCTGGTCGGAGACAAAAATGAATAATAGAAAAGAGGTATCGGACTAGACTTTGAAAGAGCTGGAACAGTCCGGATAAAGACATCAGAAAGTCTGATCTCCCTCTCTGATTTCTTTTTCTCATGAAAGACATCTTGGCCTTGTGCCAAGATGTCTTTCCGGTTTATTGAAAGTTCATAGACAATACTGCATTAAGTAAGTAGAAATGTATGGAAACTGCTGGAACTTTGCAGTTCCTTACAAAAGATAAAATGGAAAGAGTTTTGACTGATTTAGTCAGTAATGCAGTCAAAATCATATAAGGACAGCTTTTATTTCCATAAAGACTCAATTGAAACCTGCTGAATATATATTACGATTTCAGAGTCTGAGGAAACTGTATATGGATGTTGATAGTGGATGTTACATATTGTGAGTGAACTTACAAAACGAGCAGTCTAATTTATAGGAGCAGAATGTGTATTTCAGTCATTAAAAGTCCACAAAATGGAAATTTAAATGATTCCACAAGCATGGTGTATGTTAGCTTCTACAAGGTCAGAAGTTGTTGAGAAATGTAGACTTGGTCCCTCCCATCAGACAGGCGTTTTGGAGCAGTGATGTTGAGAACATTTGGAATTGCACAAAAAATGTGATTGTGAGTGTCTTAATGACTCTAAAAACAAAGAGAAACTATAATTTATCAACAAAACAAAGCATATTTTGACTATGTAATGGAATTTAATGGTTTAAAGGTGGAATGTTTTGAGTATCAAACAACAAAAGCACTCTAAGACGAGTTATTTATTTATTACCTCCTCCAAGGAGGTCATGTTTCCACCGGTGTTTGTTTGTATGTTAGTTTGTCTGTTTGCAGGATTACATCAAATGTAACAAAAGCTGCAACATGTAGAATATGTGAGACTGATATGGAAACAACCACGCTTCCCCCTCCCCTCCTTGTTTCAAATATAACTTACTTCCTCTTTCCCTGATGTTGACAGCTTACGTCTGTTATCATTCTACCTTTTAGACTCTCGCATATCCACATCATTGTTCCATTTTTTTGGCTTGCTTTGCCATGTAAGCCTATGCTACGATAGGGACTTTTCCTGATGGAATGTCCGCCATTGTACCTTCAACCTAAAGGACGTGAACACACTTCGAGCAGCCAACAGTAACCACCAAAACAGTTAATGGACCACTTAGTTTGTAAAAAGATCTCTAATTGGCTGAAAAGGAGCATCCCGCTCCTTGATTTCTAGAACTTGAATACAGAACCAAAAGAGGTGGAGAGGTCTAGTGTCCTCGCAGAATACTTTGAATTATAATATGCTCAAATATTATTATTGATTCAGGACAAAATTATGCCAAAAAAACTTGCATACTGCAGCTGTAATGAATTTTGACAACACTTTAACCAAAAATAGATCTTAAGCAATGGAAGATTCAATTAAATTTTGGAGGGGATCTGGATTAATGTTCTTATTCTGGATGAGTTTGAAAATTTGTAATTAAATGATCTTAATGAAATTTGACTCAGTTATGTTGTTTTGGTTCATCAATTACCCCACAAAGTTTCATCCAGATCAGATCTGAATTGTGCATTTCATCATGATTAAAAAAAAATGGGTAAGAAATGTCTTACCAGTGTGAATGATCATTAGGGATGTAACGATTCACTCAACTCCCGATACGATTCGATTCACGATACTGGGTTCACGATACGATTCTCTCACAATTTATTTTACAAAATGGGACTGTAGACAATTTTTTTTTTTTTGGGAAAAAAACTAGAAAATACGGTACTATTTTCCTTTTATTTTTCATTGTCAAAAGAATTCCTTGATAAACTATTCAAAACAATGCAATTTAACTAAAAATAAATCTTGAATGAAATAAATAAAGGAATAATACAAATGAAAATGAAGCCTATTAATTTAAATTCTGGTTCCATAATAAACAATGCAAAACTGCATAATAGTTCTTTTTCTTTTAAAAGTGCAACTGAAAATATATTTTGTGCCTTAACAATTGGACTTTAAAAAAAAAAAAAAAAAAAACCGTGATTACACTGATTTACATCATATTTGTTTGGACCAGCAAAGGGCGCTGGTAACACAGTGGTCGGTTGGCATGCAGATATCCTTGCAGTGAAGAAGAGAAGCTATGCTAGCAGACAGAGCTAATAGAAAAACGTGACTTTTCCAGATATTCAAGTAATATTACAGATATTCTTTCGGTGCTAAAGGGGGAATGAATCATGTATTAACATATTTAAGAGTAGAAGGCAGCCAGAAATAAAGTATTAGCAGACTCCGCCCGCCGCCTACACTTGTGGATATTTTCAGAAAATCGATATCAACCGTGATACCTATGAATCGATTTTTAACTGCCTTACGATTAATCGTTACATCCCTAATGATCATTGAACCATAATCATAAATACTGATCCAGATAACTGCCAATATCAATATCTGGTAAAGAGGATATTTGGTGCTTGGCGGAGATTTGAGTGTTCTTGTTGCTTTTGTAACATTTTTTTATTATAAAAGCTAAGGGTGTTTGCATTGAATTGGAATTGTTAGAAAAATATAACATGTTTATGGGGTTAAGTATTTTCAGAATGAACCAATGCCCTGACCTGTTTCTAGACATCTCAAGAGTAATTTTGCACCCTGAATCAGATGTGACCAGCTCATGGATGGATGAATAATTAACTTTTAGCAAAAGTCTTAATTTATATAGAACTATTATGACAGAACAAACCACAGGTGCAAATTCTGAATCCAATAAACATGGACAGAAAAACTGCTTTGACTATCAAAAAGGGCTCCCAGGATAAATACCAGTAAAGCAGAAACATGCTCTTCAAGCACACAGATCTCAGAGGATAAACTTTAAAATCAAAGCTACAACCCTAAAGCTCTTGTTGTTGGGTCCCAAAGTCTCTTAATCTTGTTACATAACTATGAAAAGAAGCATTAATGTATAAAGTCTAGCCATATACAACATTACTAAAATGCTGTTAGTCCCCTAAAGACATCTCAAGTGTTTTATAACTATGATGGTTGGTTAAATTGCCATCCGTAGCTGGGACCTTGACTTAGAGCCTGCCTCATTCGTAAAATAAGGAGCCATACCATGATTTTCTCAAATTCCTGTGATACATTAAGCTCATTATGTAACAACCCCAAACTGCTAGGGGAAATCTTGCCCACTTACCAGCCTCTGCGTCTTTGCTTTCCATTCAGTTTTAAACCAGGCTGACAGAAGCAGGCCAAGGTGGTTTTAAAATGTATGGTAACAAACAATATGACCATGGAAGTGATATTAAAGGATATAGTGCTGCTACGCCACGTTGTTAAGGGTATGTGTTCAAAAATATTAACTCAATCAAAAGTAAATACCAAAAGTCAAGGCGTTCAAAAATGAATGTATGTGTTGGAAACATCTGTATATGCCGAGCATTAAAACAACCTCCAAAGAATTAGGCAACATCTGTAGAAGGGCAGTGAGCATATCTTATCAGTAACTCTGGAAACAATCAATGGAAATAGCATCTCTCAGTAAACCAATTCTGTGGTTCATGGGTTGAAAATAAAATATCCAAACTGTGGAAGTGCTATCCCCACTTAAAAGACCACTGGATATACACTGAACAAAAATATAAATGTAACTTTTGTTTTTGATCCCATTTTTAATCAGAATCTGTGTTAGTGAGCACTTCTCTGCCAGATAATCCATCCCACCTGGTGTAGCATATCAAGATGCTGATTAGACAGCATGATTATTGCACAGGTGTGCCTTAGGGTGGCCACAATAAAAGGCCACCCTGAACTGTGCAGTTTTGCTTTATTGGGGGGGTCTTGGGGGGCCCACACGCAGTGCAACACATCTTCGCATAAAGTTGATTTGAAAGGCAAAGGCGGGAACAGTACAAGAGGGATTCTGGTGTTTGTGAATTCCAGGAGAATCCATCTTGCAGGCAAGGTTATTTGGAGACTGAAAAATGACTGAAATGAACATTCAATTCACAGGCAACAGCTCTGGTGGACATTCCTGCAGTCAGCGTGGCAATTGTACGTTCCCTCAGAACTTGCAACATCTGTGGCATTGTGCTGTGTGATTAAACTGAACATTTTTAGAGTGGCCATTTATTGTTGCCAGCCTAAGGCACACCTGTGCGATAATCATGCTGCCTAATCAGCATCTTTATATGCTACACTGTGAGGTGGGATGGATTAGCTCTGCAAAGAAGTGCTCAGTAACAGATTTAGACAGATTTGTGAACAATATTTGTGAGAAATAGTTTTTTTGTGTAAATAGAAAATGTTTTAGATCTTTGAGTTCAGCTAATGAAAAATGGGAGTAAAAACAAAAGTGTTGCATGTATATTTTTGTTCAGTGTAACTTACTTGATTAACAACCCAATGCAGAATGTCAGAGTCATGGACACTTTATTCTCACACGACATCAAAACGGCCAAGGGAGAAACAAACTAGATGCGCACAATAGTATCAACATGTTATCGGCCGATGTGTGTGGGGCACAGACTGCAGGATTGCTTGTAAATCAACGGAGGTAAGAGGGATTCAACAATCTCAAAGTACAATTATTCAGTGAATTTACAGATTTCAAAAGTTTTGTCATATCGCTGACAATGAATGCTTGGATCTTGTAAAACTGCCTAGGTAAGTAGGTACAGTAACACTTTTACACACTAAGTTTTATACATAATCTCTGCAATTAGGTGTAGTGAAAAAATACTGGCCAAATGAGTTGTAAAATATATCGGATATGCCCAAAAATCCAATATTATCATCTGTATCTCCCTCCTGCCTGAAAGCCTGTGCTGAGCAGCTGGCCCCCATCTTCACACGGATCTTTAATACATCACTGGAGCTGTGTGAAGTACCTTCCTGCTTCAAAAGCTACAGCATCATCCCAGTCCCAAAGAAACCTGCCATCACAGGACTCAATGACTATCGACCCATTGCCCTGACGTCCGTAGTCATGAAGTCATTTGAGAGGCTGGTATTGAGCCACCTGAAGGACATCACAAGACCCCCTGCAGGGGTCCAGCAGGGGAAATGACCCCATGCACATACTCTTCCTTGTGTGTAGTAAATCCACCACCTGAACTGACATGCACTAACCTTGAGCAAAGCTTTCCCAATGAGCTGTATGAATAAACAGAAGCTGGTGCATTTTATATTCTGTGTCCACTTTTGGACATTTTGAATCTTTTGTTTATACTGTACCAGGAAAAAAAGCATTGTGTTGTATTCACTATACCAAAATGGTCTCATGGTGGTCAAATTCTATCCCATCATTTACTGTTGGTGTTGGACTTATGAACATAATAAACATTATTCTACTACTGAACTACTGACTAAAAAAATTGTATTGTAATACTGAAGGTAGAACTTCTCATTCATTTATAGGGCCTCCGAGTTTCTGTGATCATGGAAAACAAATAAAATTCATGTTCTAAAACGGAAACACCAATCTGACTCTTCTCACTATATTCAGAATTGGGCCCCAACATGACACGGAAATGCCAATGTTTTGGGACCATAATCACACATTTTGAAACTATTTTTCACTGAAAAACGGGTGATTGAATATCGAGAAAATGTACAAATTATCTTCTTCAAAATCTTACACAACTAGTTATCGTGTTATCCTGTGACTGAAAATAACTGCAGCTTTACCTGAAGTGTGTTTTTAATGTGTTGCGATGAACAAGTGGTTCGGATTTTTATGACTGCATTAAAAACTTTAGGTTATTTACATAATCCCGGTTCTATGAGTAATATGAGTGAGGTGTCTCACTATGAAAGGCGTGCACGCTTTTCTCAATCTACCAATCCTGATTGGCTGGTGAAACGTGTCCGTCGGCCAGAGACACTTCCACCTCCTATAAGAGAAGGAGGCGGACGACACACATCATTCAAAAAAAGCACCTCTTCGCACTTGCCCAAGCAAGAAGGGTTGTCTGGTGGACATCTCACCCATATTACTCATAGAACCGAGGTTCTATATGTAACCTAAAGTTCTATTTCATAATATTTTGTGAGGTGTCTCACTATGGGATATGGGAGCTCCCATATTGCATACATGCTTATCAAGCGTACGCCAGCCCGCAGGGCAGAAGACTGTACACATCAGGACAGTAAAACCGCTCGTGCTACTCATGGAGTGGAGACGTCCAGCATATAAAAGCAGACAAACGTGAGAGGCGAGGTACAACACGCCGCCACACAAATGTCCCGAACAGACATTCCCCTGAACAAAGCCCAGATGTGGCGAGACCCCGAGTCGAGTATGCACACAGACTGTCAGGCGGCCGCAGACCCTGACTCGTATAAGGCAAAGCAATTGCCTCCACAACCCAAGTGACACGTGTTGCTTAGTAACAGGCTTCCCCTTACGGGAATTAGCCCAGGAGACGAACAGCTGCTCCTCCTGAGGCTCCTTGTCATGTTCATGTAAGTGCGTACTGCATGAACTGGGCACAACAAATGATGCTGCTGCTCACCTTGTGAGGCAGAAAAGGCCAACATGTCAATAGGAGAACCCACCACCACATTCGGCACAAAGACTGGGTTGGGCTTCAGAATCATCCTCACATCGCCAGTGAAAAGCTGAACGCATGACGAGAGCACCGAGAGCGCATGAATGTCACTGACCCGCTTAGCTGATGCCAGAGCCAGTAAAAAAACAGGATTGGCAGATTGATAAAAATGCTTCTGAGGGCTGCAGATGGAGTGTGCATCCCTTTCATAATGAGATATCTCACAAAATATGAAATAGAACTGAAAAAGCAGTGGTACAAAAACAGGTAGAGCTGTTGGTGTATTAGCTGAACTGGTGATGAGTTTACCTGGTGGCATGTCAAGGCAGAAGCATTACACCTTCAGCCAAAAATGTAATTGCAGTTAGTGCAGGTTGCTGTGCATTTGTTGTTCCACAGGATTTCTTTAGGTCATTATAGTGTTAATGCTTGAGTTCTCATTGACAGGATTCTCTTCATAGCGCCACTTAGCTGAGTCCAGCTCCAGACAGACAATTGGACAGAGGGACTGTGAACCAGGGAAGGTTCGATGGCAGTGATGACAGTAAAGCTGGGACACAAAGACTGTGCCAGACAGCACTGAGCATCGCCACGGGGAGTTTCTCTTTTCATCCATGGAGGGTTTTTGGTTATTCCCATGAGTATCAGTCTCCCAGGGGTCTGAGGCCGAAATTCAAGCATTCGGAAATGACTGATAAGCCCTGACTGATTAGAAATACTGTCTCCAGAAACCATGCATGTAGTTTTCTGTCAGAACACATCACTGATGAATGAAGGAAAACACTATTTAACTACTCAACCTAAACCTGCATGACATCTGCTTTTCAGAGGCTGCTTCTAATAAAGTGTTGAAGGACGTAATACAGTAGCACATGTATTGAATTATTCTCAAATGTTTCACACCTCATGTATTTCTAATCTGAAGACAAAAGTCTCAAAACCACACCCACATTTTGATTTTGAAGTCTGGTGATTTAGAGTTTTATGAAGCATACAAAGACGATAAGTTATGCAACTGTGTTTTCGTCTTGAGCTGGCGTGAATTCAAAGCTTCTCGTTCATGGATCTGCGCCGCCAGATACTGAGGACTGCCAAGGACATTTTAGTGATAAAAGTGAAGCAGGTAGGAACAGCTCCTTTAACTTCTAAGAATCTCAGGTCTGACAGAACCTTTGAATCTGAAAATACAATGGGTGGCACTAGTGATGTAACCTTTCACATGTTTTATGTGTTTTTTTTTTTTTACTTTTTGCGTATTAATCCACCCATCTGCGATACCTATTTATTGCAGTTCGATCTGCATACGGAAGCAAAGGTTTCAACACAAATTCAGATGAACCAATGATTTTAGATGGTTAAAAAAAACCAGAATACCTATAAAATAGATTAGCAAACATGGGCCTGGATTTGCACCCGCAGTCTTGGAGTGAAGAGAAAATACCACTTTCCTGTTTAGTTAGAAATGGCCGTCTCCAGGTGCCGAGTGTTGTCCGTTATCGTCTGGGATTTTGTGTCTTGTGTTCGTTAACTCCAACAAGGTGATATTTCACCCGCGTTTATCTATTTATTATTCTGTTAGCAGGATTACGTCAAAAGTATTCACGGAATTTTACAATTTTTTTTTTTTACCAAAGATAGAATTTAGGCCATGGAAGACGATGTGGATCCATATACTGATTCAGGAACCGTTTCATCTCATCCTTGGAGAAAACTGATATCTCGGTTCACAATTGACCTTGAGTTTTATCCGTAATTGCATTTCATTACGATTCTGGGGGAAAATGGGGCTACCCATACATTTGGAAGTACTGTATCATTATCAATGATGTTAGAAATGCCTTAAAATCCTTTAAAGTGCTCGTTTAAAAAGCCTTGTACCTTAAGCATTAATGACAGCGGTGGTGTAACTGTTAAGGAAACGGAGTTGTAATCGGATGGTCACAGGTTCGTAATCACCCTTGGCCGTCACTGTGGGATGTTGAGCAATTCCCTTAACTTTAACTACTCATGTTGTACGTTGCTTTGGATAAAAACGTCTGCTAAATGAAATTGTAAAATGCAACAATGTGTTATCATAAGCATATAGTAAATTTGACATCATTGTCAGGAAAATGTGTTTGACTTAATGTAATATGTATACAGTTGTTTACCCATGAAAGTGTCAAAAATAGGAAAAGATAACGTTTTTCTATTCAAGTCCACTTGAATCCACTAAACTGATCAAAATTGAATATAATTATTTTGACAACCCTGATGTTTATTTATTTGATAACATTTTACTCTAATAATTTTAAGATGAGACATTGTTCACAAAGTATATATATATTAGGGATGTAACGATTCACTCAACTCCCGATACGATTCGATTCACGATATGATTCTCTCATGATTTATTTTACAAAGTGGGACTGTAGACAATTTTTATATATATATATATATATATATATATATAGTTTCACTCCTGTGGATAATAATTGGTACAGTGCACCATTTTCATTGACAGCTAAAATGTGATGCCGTGAGCAACAAGCAGCATGCAAAACATGGCGTTAGAGATTATTTCCCAGCTGCTTCTCCCATCATTACAGCCTTTTATCTTTTTGATGCTGGGGGAGATATTTAATCCGAGAAGTATGTTGACCCTGAGGGCACAGCAACTTCTCTGTGTTTCTACAACAAGAAACATCATGGTTTGACATGCTTCGCAATCACCTAAATCAAAAGAAAACCCCAGACATGCAAAGACAGAGAAAGCCTGCTAATGATTTTTGGGTGAGAACTATGTTTGTTATGGTGTACTTCATCTGAGACAGTGCATATTAGTCAGCCAACATGATCCAACAGGCCTGCGTGTCAGCCCTGGAGCTGATGTTGGTTTTCCTGAGAATATGTCTTCTTTCTAAGAGGCTCTTTGGAGCCACTTAGAAAGTCTTTGTAGCTTCACTTTGGTTCATTCAAACCTATTAAGAATGATAATACGCTGACAACCAAGATGTCTAATAAAAACGACTACTTTGACACAATGATGTGTGATGTCAGATTCCTAATATATGAGTCGTCATTTGTGTCTACGTAACCTAGTAATTTATTAAATATTTTACTGTGTGAATTTTATTAAATGATTGTTACACATCAGATCAAAGAATAAACAGTCCTATAATACACGCATTACATTAGTTGTACAACAGTTGTGCAACAAGTCAGTAGGGTCTACGTCAAAACAGCATTTCAATCTGACATTTTAGTGCTTAGTTACATGTCCTCCAGTCCCTAAGAAGAACAGGAACCTACAGTGGACAGATTCTGATGTTGCAATTTGCAAGACACAAAAAATCTGACTTTGTCTACGCAATGATCGGAACCATTCCTTTAATCACATGAAACCAGTTAGACTTAGAATTACGTAAATGGAGAGCTTCCTTGAGTAATCACTAAGTTACAGTTTGTCATACATGTTGACCTCCACAAGCGTGAATTTAAAGTGCTTTTTAATGCATATGGAGCTTCTTACTTTTTTTTTTTAACCTTGGCTGCACGTTATTGAAGGTCAACACTAAGTGTAGTGCGATCTTTTTACAATAACTATGTATTAATGCAATTAATTTAATACATTTATTTCATTGCATAATTGTGACCATCACCAGCCCTCTCTAAGGAAGGGTAAGAAAAACTTTATTAAAGGAAGGATATGAAAAAAGAGGGCAGTGTTGCACCTTGGTCAGGGGGAAAGGAACAGGGAAGAGGGAGTCAGGGTAGGACAATGAAAGGGGTGGAGAAGAGTTAATGCAGATGTAGATTTCAAATCGACTCACTCCTATTAGTGAAGTTTAAAAAGAATAGTCTTTCAGTTAAGCTGTCTTCATATTTTAGGTTGAGTATCTCTTAAAAGCTCATTATTATTGCGATAGACTTTACACTGCAAACAATTAGCTGTTATTTTAAAAATTATTGTGTGTTTTTAAGCTAACTTTGTGTGTTTTTATTGTTCTGAATGTGTGTTTATTGTGCTGAATGTGTGGCTGCTGTGGCCATGTCAAAAAAATAATTCCTGTCACCGCTTCAGGACAGACAATAAAGTCTATCTATTATCATGCAAATGATTTGATGAGTTTTTATATCCCCACAGAAATGTTCTGTTTGGGAATCACAGCTAATAGCATCTGATTTACTATCATTAGGGTAATATGTAGGTTGACCTCAAATTAAAGGAAAAAAATATTAGAAATGCTACATCATGATCAATATCAATATAAGTGTTTTCAAGAAGCACACTTTAGAAACTGAAAGTACAGAAGTGTTCAATCAATAGATTATCTTCTCTTTCTTTCATAAGAGGTCACCAAGATAAGGTGTTAGTGTTCTTTCTCTTTCACTCTAAACACTGTTATGTCTACGCTGTGTCTTGAGAGTGGGCACGGAATGCAGCCGTAGTCTATTTCTGGCATTTTAAAGGAGCAGCAGGAGTTTTGTAAAGTCTGACCCTCAGAAAGTCTGAAGGAAAATGTCACCAATATCTGGGTGTGGACCACTCGGCTGACCAGTGCCATGTTTTGTTTGGGTTCCTAATGAAGCACTTGATCTTTGATTGTGCATGTGATTTATCAAAAGTCTTTATTTGTTCTGAACTGGCAACATTAACAATAATTTTGATTAAAGTTTTTTGTTTAGAATGAAAATGTTTCCTTTTTTTTTTTCCAATTGTATAGGATGAGATCTTTTAACGTTAAGAAAGTTTGTGAAATTGATGCCCATCAGGTCATCTAACAATAAATTATTTTAAAAGGCAGGTGTTTTCCTTAAAAACTTTTTTTTGGCTAGAATATTTATTTTAAAAAATCTAAAATTTGTTAAGTTAGACTATTGTGTAACAAGTTGATGAGCCAAGAACGTCTATTCAGATGTGTTGCAGATCAGAGATCAGAAACTTGAAAAGCTGAAAAAAGACATACTGATACTCCTTTATTTCTTTAGCGCTGCAGAAAGACAAACTTAGGGAGTCACTTTTCTTGGCAGCACAAAAACAAACTCAGCAGTCCGTTCATCAAGCAGTGCCGGAATTAAAACAAACTCTGTGAACTGTTGGAAACATAAATCACATCAGGCTGACATATTCAGAAGTCACCTTCTGTCAGCTGGCTCATAACACGCTTGGTGGACGTACAATGCGACTTGTGTCAGAGCTGCTCAGTGGAACACAGACACAAGTGAAAGTCACCGCGGTATGCCAACAATGCTAACAGAAACACGGCTCATGTTACCTGAGGTGGCTCACAAAGACTCTTTCAATCTTATTTTCTTTCAAAATCAACTAAACCCAACTAAATGGTAAGTGGATAGAGGATAAGTATGAGGGGTAGCTAATGATTTGCAGGTTTGAATACAGCTGCTGGTTGGTTAATAATAAAATGAATAACGTTTGCATTTATAGCTGCCTATTGATGATTTTAGTCCAGAAAGGTGCAACTTTTAACACAGTGGGGGCAACAAATTGGGATTGTCTGATCCAAGGACCTCAGGACGACATTATGTTTTTTTTTATGTCAGTATTTAGAAAAATGACCAATCTGAGCATTAATACAGAAAAAAACTAAGCGTTTAGTGCATTTTTCTAATAATTTAGTTCTTTTTTTCCAAGTCCTTTTCCGTTTTTGAACTCATTTTTACTGTACTTTTGTTGTGTTTTTTTTGTGTATTTTGGGGTTGATTAAGTCAGTTAGTATGTTTTTGTTGTCATTGTGTTTATTTTGTGTCATCTGCTCCCCATTCCTAAGACACTGAGAGCCTCTCAGAGGGGGAGACACTCATTGAATATAAAAAAAGTTTACAGTTGTAGGACTTTGAAAAGACCAGGACAGAAGTAAAGAAAGCCTGATAGGTTTATTGAGATCACTGACGTTGGTCCTGCACAGGATTTAAACAGATGACATTCTGACCAAAGGGAAAATGAACTCAAAGCTTTTAGCTTCAAACTGGATTTTTGTCTGACTGGGACTCAATCACAAAGGCAGTTGTACGTGGAAGTGCAAACCAGGGTTAATTAATGTTAGAATTGCCTGTTTTTATCTTTTTAAGTTTGCGGCCAACTCGCGATCAAACTACTCCATATTTGGCCTGTGAGTGATAGAGTTTGACACTTCTGGTTTTTGATGCTTCCCGTGATATGACGTCATTCCACGAGACATTACATTTCAGCCATATTCTGATGTTTCTGTAGAAAGCCACGATGTCAAGTTCCAATGGTTTTGGCGCAACTTTCAATCTGGAAAACACCAGAAATGACACTTTGGCAGTGATTTTGGGGTCACACTGGAATCAGCAGTGGATGAGAACGACTTTTGGATGAAATACAGGTACAGTTTAAAAATGATAAGAATCGTCCCCAGCGGCTATAAGTAAATGTTGAGAACATTTTGAGTATCATTATTTTCTAATCTTCCAGCAGAGTCTTTATACTAGTTTTCATTGCAAGTTGAGAAGCAAAAAACTACTTTTACACAAAAACATCATGTCAAAGTCACAACAGTCTATAACTTTCCAAAATAAGTTAATCTGGTAAACCACATCAACACAGACGCACACACAGGATGTGTGAGGACTTGTGACCACTCAATGAATCAAACTGCCTTCTAAGACTCAAAGGCCTTTCGTCTGAAATCCAACAATTCATCAGTCGTGCAGTTTGTGGCACGCACACTGTGTGCATACGGTAGCTTGTTGACACCAGAAAGCTTTGTTTACACCACCCAACTCATGCAAATGTTGAATAACTGAGAAATGATTGTGTATTTTTCAGACAATTACCTTTTGTTCATTTCCTACAAGGTTCTGGTACAATTCATCTCAGTCCAAGAGAAGCTTTTAGGTTATTTGTGTAGTTTGTATTTTTTGACAAATGAAGAGAAACAGTATTTGAAAGATTTGCAGATGATGGTTAATGTTGTTTAAAAGGCACATCTGCTACTTTAAGGTGAAACCAGGGTCATCAAGGAAGATTGAATCCTGATCTATGTGCCGCTAACTTCTCATGGTTACCCAAAGAAACATGGAGCAGTCAACTATTGGAGAACATTTACTGAAAAGAAAAACACAGTGAGTGTCTAAAGTGTGGGAGCACTATACACACCGTTTATTGCCATGAAGCATTAGCTTTTTATAAAAGCAGTCAACAGAAGTACAACAGGTCAGGTTTATTTTCTCTGCAGATACGCTAGATTTGTGTCAAAAACAACAATGCACCTACCGTAACTGTCAATTTAATTGAATTTACAAATAAAGTGACCATTAGTACCTGTAAATGGCCGTGTTTCAGCTCGAGCCGCCTCACTGATAGGAGCATTTTAGCCGGTGGCAGTTTAGCCGCCTTTGGCTCAGAGGCATTAAATCACGTGCACCATGCAAGGTCCTTCATGCCCCACCATGTTTTCCCTGCCATACCCAGAGATGGTCCAAAACGCAAATAAATGGAAGGGTTTAGTCACACGTTGCGGACAAGGTGATCCGCTGTGATGACCCTGCAAAAGTAAAAGCCAAAAAACATTGGTTTTGCGGTTTTGTTTTTGTAACGGTTCATTAATTGATTAGTTTTCCACCAGTTGGAGCCCAGATTGAAAGAAGAACGAGTACCGCAGTTGACTCACAAATAAGCATCAGTGTTTCCGCCTAGCCACCACACCAAGTGTGCCAAAGTTCAAAGTATTGAAAACAGACTCAAGGTGCTGTTTCTCTCAATAAACAGTAGTGTTTAACACAGTGTAAATGATTTAATAAAATTGTTTATCATTATAATATGAATCTTGACATATTTGTTTAAGTAAATATCCTATGGGGGGTGGATTTGAAAGGGATGTTTATTTACATTTTTAATGTGTTCATTTTAATGTATTAATTCAGCAGTGCTGCAGCAACATAATTTTTTTCCCCTTTCCAATGGCCTTATATGATTTTTAAAGGATTTCTATAATCGTTTTGGATTCTTTGAAAATTTTTTATATTGTTTTGTTATATTTGAATGTATGTATTTACTGTATTTTATTATGGTTACTTGTGGCTCAACCAAACGTTTGACGAGTTCATTGACTGGTAGTATTTGAATACTTCTGGTTTAGTGTCTGCGAGGTTGCTTTACTGGTGTATAAATCTGTGAATGGTTTTGGTCCAGAATACATCAGTGACATGTTAGTCAGGTATGAACCCAGCAGGTCTCTCAGATCTATGGACACAGGTCAGATAGTGGAGCCCAGAGCTCACAGTAAACATGGTGATGCTGCTTTTAGTTGTTATGCTGCAAAGAAGTGGAACAAACTGCCAGCAGAGCTGAAGTCAGCATCCAATGTGAACATTTTTAAATCAAAGTTAAAGGCACTTTTTTTCTCTACTGCGTATGATTGAGAGAGAGATTTTTAGTCATGTTGTTGATGTCATGATGATTTTACTGATGATTTTAATTGATTTTACTGATGATTTTAAATGTTCTTATTGATTTTAAACAATTGAATGTTTTATCATGTAAAGCACATTGAGTTGCCTTGAGTATGAAATGCGCTATACAAATAAATTTGCCTTGCCTTGCCTTTACTGACCTCACAGTTATACAGTGCTACTGCAGTCACTTCCTCCAGCAGGTTTCCCCCTGAACTAATCCTACAGAGGAATTTATGAACTGTGCTGCAGCTAAAACAGTATTTGGATGGCTTTGGTTTGACCTTACAGTAGACCAACATAAATTCAACCGTAAACGCAGGAGCTCCACACGGAAGATCTACTTTCAGTTAAGGAATGGGCTTCATAAAATGTAAATAAGTCAAATTTTAATAGGAAAAAATCGTAAAATGTGTAACAACACAAATCACAAGCACATTGTACGACAAGAAAAGAGATTAGGTGTAAATAAATGATAAACAGTTACTCAGAATTTCTCCTTAACAATAAGCCTGCAGCAACAAATGCTGGAACATGTTTTATGATTCAAGCAAATAAATCACAACTTTAATATACGTCAACTTTGAAGAATTTGGTGTGGGTTGTTTCTTTTAATAATATGATAATATTTACTTTCAAACTAGACATAAAAGACTTCAGAGGTGTCAGCTTAATTTACCGCAAGTCACATTTATGCACGTGATCAGAGAAGTATTGCTATGATCTGCACATGGTGCCACAGACTTGGTGAAAGCAGTTGCTGTTTTAGTTTGGATGGCATCACACAGAGAGCGTTGAAAAGCTCACATTCTTTCACTTTTCCTCATCTGCAGCTTAATTTGAGGCTACTGTGATTTGTTCAGTGCCTGCTCTCATTAGCTTTATCTGCACGAGGCCTGCCACTGAGGTATGCCGCTTCTCAGTGCTTACGAGACCTCATGTGCAGATATGATCTTGACTAACTTAACCCGTCGTCTAGGAACTCTGCATCATTCCAACAGCAGGGCATCTCAGGCTAATGGTTCGCTCCCTGTGGACAGCGTCTTGCTTAAGTGTCGACATGTCCTAATAAAGGCTTTATTAAGCAGCTGCGGATTTCTCTCTGCAGACTGAATAAATGATCCTTCATTTAAAAATAACAACTATAATAAACACAATTATGACAAGATATCTACAGATGGATTATTCAAGGGTTTTGGAAACATTTCTTTCTTTCACATGTCAAAACATTTGTGAAATGTGATAACATGACATTTGAGCAAAATGTATACATTTTTGAAGGATCATCCATTCTGAGACGTTGCACTATACATTCTAAGATAAGTCTAAAGTACGGTACATACCAGAGCTGAACAATTTTGGGAAATAATCTAATTGCGATTTTTTTCCTCAATATTGCGATTGCGATTTAAATGCGATTATTTTTTCAAGGGCCTCTTGTCATGTATTTTTCAAAGAACACAAGCAATAAATCAACCTTTTTCATAATAAACAATTTCAGATTCATTTAAACTTTAAATAAATATGAAATTTTAAACCACAGATTACAACAATAAAGCCAACAAATCTGTGGCTTTACCTTTTCAACATATTTAACTTACTTCACGTTTCATGAAACATGTAAACATGTGGACTGTACTTATTAAACACTCTCTGAACTTAACAGGACAGTACAAGACAGGACAATAAATAAATAAATACAAAATTGCAGCTTTTGCTATTAGAAAATCGCGTTTTATGAAATTGCAATTATATTGCAAATGCAATAATCGTTCAACCCTAGTACACACAAGGATTTTCTAAATCTAAATCTAGCATAGAACAGTTTTGATCGTACTGTTTGCGGAACACACAACAATTTGGTCCCAACACCGATCTAGAATTTATTCCTCTAAGCCAGAAATCTCGTGATCAAACGTGATGCAAGAAAATGTGAAAATATAGCAACAACTGGAAAAGAACAAAAAAATCTATAACTGAAAAAAAGGATTTTAACACTATGTTACATAAGTCTTGAGTCAGAAGTCGTCAGCTTTCCCCACACACATGAAAGTCTTCTGTTGTAAATACTGAACAACTTCAATATCTACGATTGTCAGCCCCAACCTTTGTTTAAGCTGATTTTTGGGACAAATGTACCCCTTACCATGCGTTTTACCACAGGATGATCTTATAGGACAATTCTATAAAATATAAAGTAATCTGATGTTTGCCATCTTTGTTCGGGAAGGGGAAAATCAGGACAAAACAGTCCAATTATCTTCATGCGTGTACCCTGCTTGCTTTATGCTAACAGCACATAAATCAAAGATATCAGAATCGGGAAGCATATTTTTCCATTAGTAGAAGCTCATATGTGACTGAGCAGTGCAGGTTATTCTCCATTAGTTTGTTTCTATAGATGGATGGTCACAGGTTTCCATTCGAAACATTTTGCAACAACTTGACCAAAGGTCTCCTAGTCCACCAATGGGATAGCTTCTACTTCTTTTGCAACTTGTGTTATAGCAATTTGAAAGTTTTTTCCAAATGAAATAAAGTAGATGTTACCATTTGCTTTGGGAGTTACTGTGATTTGTAAAATGAAAACTTGCAGACCGTCACTTTGCAAGTTAACTATCTATATTTGCTCATCAGAAAACAATTTATAACTATAATTGAAACAAAAATATTTTGAACAATTTAATACTGTCGTGCAAAAGTTGTTGCAACACACGTTTCTTTGAACGTGGCGTTGGTTTGAACAAACACGTGTCTGATGCACTCTTTTCTCTCCCCTTGCATTTCGAACAGCCTTTTAATGTTTCCCTTCCCTCCTCTAATGATTGTAGAGACTAATTGCAGTCAGCCTTTTTATTCTGGCCATTCTCAGAAAAAGGAACCACCAGTTTAAACAAAACACCCGTAATGCACACAAACATGCAAATTTAAGCACGCACATTTTTGGCTCTGAATCGTCGCCCATCCCGTCACACTTTCTCCTGGGAAGGCAAACACTTCCAGAGAGCTGAGCTCCTCTTCTAAACACATCCTCCACCCCATCACAACACGACTTCTTCAATCAGCTCACATTTATTTCCCACCCGTGCTCCTCAATGGGCCTTTATGGACCATTTTCATCACACAAAACCCACCTTTGTCTACCAAAGCCTCTTTCTGGAAGAGTCAATCTACATGGGTTTTTTTTTGCAAAGAAACTCTTTGATGTGTGAATGTTTCCACTGGAAACGACGTAGTTCAGGGAAACCACACAACTCCTCTTGCGAGCAGGGTGACAGGTCTGCTGCTGTTTTGTATATTACATAATTCAGCCTGTCAGCTGGGGAAAATAGATGAGACTTAAATGTTAACATGTAATAAATCTAAGAAAATTGAGGCAACATATGTGTGATTCTGGCATTGTAAGCACTTCTCTTTGGTTTGAATAAATTACACAGAGGGTCACAAAGGACTCATGTTCCAACTTTCTTAACACCAAATATATACGACTTAGGAAACGTGACTTCAAAGAAGCTTTCATGTAACCCAATCTGCTTTAAAGCAATAATGTATTTAAGGAAAAACTGTAGCAATCAGGGTTGTCAAATCCTGCCCCACGGGGATGATCTTCTTAACTACAGTAGCCATTTGTGTCACCTTGGAATGAGACAAAGTTTCATGTTTTCTTTAAAGCATCTTTTTTTCTAATCATCTTGTAGGTAAAAAAAAAGTCTTCATAGGTTGAATATTGGAGAGCATTCTTTGACTTGACTTCTTAGACCCCTCGGATTAGATTTACTTCAGTCTCTTCCTGCCTAAAAAGAACAGCGATGTACCAAACAACCCTCCGTAGGCCACAATGTACATCAGGTTGGAGAGCCAATGACCTCAGATTAAGCTGGACTGTACAAGTTAATTAAAAAAAATCCATTCAAGGCATAACTGGGTTGAAAGTGAATAGCTCGTCTTATGTAAGCCAACACCTGGGATCCTTCAAGCATGCAAGAAATGCAGCATGAGATCAGGTGCAGCGTGGGCACCGCCTCATTTGGCATCGTACGGTGGTGAAACTTTGCCATTTTCTACAATAATGAAGCAAAAAACTCAAACCAACACAGACATGCGTGATAAGACACAAAAAGATAATTATTTTTAAAGTATTGTTTGGATAAAAGTAATCCAGCTTGTTGTGACTTTGTAATACAGTTTTTTTGGGGGGGGTATATTTGCAGATAAAACACGTTCTATCCCTAGATTCTAGGGATGTAACGATTCACTCAACTCCCGATACGATTTGATTCACTATACTGGGTTCACAATACGATTCTCTCATGATCTGTTTTACAAAATGGGACTGTAGTTGGGGACAGCGCCTCTGGATTGGCAGACCGGGGTGGTGGTCCCTCTCTTTAAGAAGGGGGATCGGAGGGTGTGCTCCAACTACAGAGGGATCACACTCCTCAGCCTCCCCGGCAAGGTCTACTCCAGGGTGCTGGAGAGGAGGATCCGGCCGATAGTCGAACCTCGGATTCAGGAGGAACAATGCGGTTTTCGTCCCGGTCGCAGCACACTGGACCAGCTCTATACCCTTCATCGGGTGCTCGAGGGTTCGTGGGAGTTCGCCCAACCAGTCCACATGTGCTTTGTGGATCTGGAGAAGGCATTCGACCGTGTCCCTCATGGTGCCCTGTGGGGGGTGCTGCGGGAGTATGGGGTCCGGGGCCCTTTGCTAAGGGCTGTCTGTTGCTGGCAGTAAGTCAGACCTGTTCCTAGTGCATGTTGGTCTCCGCCAGGGCTGCCCTTTGTCACCGGTTCTGTTCATTACTTTTATGGACAGAATTTCTAGGTGCAGCCAGGGACCGGAGGGGGTCCGATTTGGGAACCTCAGGATTTCATCTCTGCTGTTTGCAGATGATGTTCTGTTGGCTTCCTCAAATCAGGACCTTCAGCGTGCACTGAAGCGGTTTGCAGCCGACTGTGAAGCAGCCGGGACGGGGATCAGCACCTCCAAATCTGAGGTCATGGTTCTCCACCGGAAAAAGGCCAAAATGAGTTTCCTTCGCAGGGTGGCTGGGCGCACCCTTCGAGATAGGGTGAGAAGCTCAGTCACTCGGGAGGAGCTCGGAGTAGAGTCGCTGCTCCTTCACGTCGAAAGGAGCCAGCTGAGGTGGCTCGGGCATCTGTTTCGGTTGCCTCCTGGTCGCCTCCCTCGGGAGGTGTTTCAGGCATGTCCTATTGGGAACAGGCCTCGTGGAAGGCCCAGGACACGCTGGAGGGACTATGTCTCTGAGCTGGCCTGGTGTCGCCTCGGGGTCCCTACAGAACAGCTGGAGGAGGTGTGCGTGGATCGGGAGGTCTGAGCATCTCTGCTGAGACTGCTGCCTCCGCGACCCGGCCCCAGATAAAAGCGAAAGAAGATGGATGGATGGATGGATGGACTGTTGAAAAATGATGACTGAAAAATTTTACTTTATTTTTTGGGGGAAAAAAATAAAGGAAAATCTATATTGTTTTCCTTTTATTTTTCATTGTCAAAAGAATCCCTTGATAAACTATTCAAAACAATGCAATTTAACTAAAAATAAATCTTGAATGAAATAAATAAAGGAATAATACAAATGAAGAAAAGCCTATCAATTTAAATTCTGGTTCTATAGTAAACAATGCAAAACTGCATAATAGTCCTTTTTCTTTTTAAAAGTGAAACTGAAAATGTATTTTGTGCCTTAACAATTGAACTTAAAAAAAAACAAACAAACATTTCACTGTATTTACGTCAAATATTTGTTTGGAGCAGCAGAGGGCGCTGGTAACCCAGTGGTCGTTGGCGTGCAGATATCTTGCAGTGAAGAAGAGATGCTATGCTAGCAGACAGAGCTAATAGAATAACGCGACTTTTACAGATATTCACGTAATATTACAGATATATTTTGGTGCTAAAGGGGTAAGGAATCATTTAAGAATATGTTTTAAGGTAGAAGGCGGCCAGAAAGAAAGTATTAAAGGGGACATATCATGCTAAATCCACATTTTTAGCGCTTAAATGCATTTCGATGTACATTTAGATTGTTTAGAAGCACAGAAAAGTTCAAATTAATCTCTTCAGGTGCTCCGTTGATATCTTTATATTCTGTTTTGGTCATATTTTTCAATTTGTTTCGATTTTTCGATTCTCTATTACGTTTTTTGAACAATAACGTCAGCGGAACTGCCAAATTAGGACATCAACTCCAGGTCCAACACTTCGAGCAATCCGCCATTTTTATTTCTCGCTTTTATTTTGTAGTCCAAGCTCCAGGATGCAGAAGTTACGAGAGGAGAAATCAAAATGTTTGGTTGTTGGATGTAGTAACCCACACGCTTCATTACACGTCTCTTAGCATCAGAACCTTTTTAAAGTGCCTGGTTGAGTTTTATTTTTCACGGAAATGTACCCACATCTGTGGGTAAGGTCATTTTTATGTGCGCGCAGCACTTCAAGGATGACTGCTTCTGCAACCTCCGCCAGTATAAAGAAGGATTTGCCGAAAGACTTTGTCTGATTGAGGGTTCAATTCCTTCTATCTTTGGAGACGACGAACAGAGCACTTTGGTAAGCTGTAAATGATGCTAAAAAGTGTGATAAGACGTCCCTGTCATTGTTTTGTTAGCATTAGCAGTTGCACCGTCTTCAGACTTCATATGTTAGCGCTGTGTGTCGTTTTAGATCCTTGATGATATGGCCTACGTGATTTAATTTAAGTCTAAAGTTTTCATTAGTCATTTCATTTTGCCGTTTTTGTCTCCGAAAAGACTGTATTAAAATGCATTTCGTGGCGTTAGCTTGGCGCTAGCGTTAGCTCGGTGCTTGTGTTAGCTCACTTGTTAGGGTTCTGCAGGTTCATTATCTTCATTTTCATCTCGCTCCACCGGGTCAGACTCTGGCTTAAACATGTAAAGCTGGATGGACAAGTATTACGTTGTTGACATAGTGTAAATAACGTGTGAATAAACTTTTTCTGCGCCGCTACATAGCCGTATCTCTTCTATCAAACTACAAAAATGGTCGAGCAGGGTGGAGTTGAACCTGGAGAGGGGGCGGGGAATGAAGTGTCTCATTTGCATTTAAAGAGGCCGCACCAAAACGAGTTGCTCTTAGAAGCACATCAGAAAAAGGGGTAGAAAAGGGGTCTGTGGAGCTATAATAATGAGGAATTCAGACCCAAGCAGTGCAGTTCCGCTTTATATAGACCACAACTGTATTATTTATATCTAAAAAGGAAGGATTTAAAACCATGATATGTCCCCTTTAACAGATTCCACCTGCCGCCAACACTTCTGGATAGCGCCCTCTGCTGGTTAAAAAAAAGTACTGTGATTCAATTTTCACAGTATCGATGTCAATCGTGATACCTATGAATTGATTTTTAACTACCTTACGATTAATCGTTACATCCCTACTGGATTCCCAAACAAACCTCCAGTGATGTAATTGTTCAATTCACTTAAGAAAAAGGCAATCTAGCTTATGTTACAACTGGTCGCTCAATGGGAATCTATCTCAAACAAAGCTATCAAACAATCTTGGGAGCAGGATCTACAGACGAATATCAGTGAATCGCTCTGGGCTGAGCTTTTGAAAAAGATGCATTCGTCTTCAATGTGTGCAGGACATTCTCTGATCCAATTTAAAATAGTGGATCGGACACACCTTACTAAATCCACATTGGCAAAGACATATTCCTAAATTGATCCAACGTGTAACAGATGTGGAACGACAGAATGTTTTGGCTATGTCCCAAAATTCATGAATACTGGGTTGGTATCTGTGATGCGCTTTCTGCTGTACTTGGATCAAACATAACTTCAGATCCTTTTCTGCTGCTTTTTGGGGTCACTTTGAAGAAGTTACTTATCGAGGAATGCAAACTGATTGCCTTTTCAACCCTTTTAGCTCGATGTTTGATTCTGTTGAAAAGGATGATGGCACACTGAATTAAGGATGTGATATCCAGTGACATGCAGCCAGGGTAGGCAAGGTAGGCAGTGCCTACCTAAGGGTGAATTGTGAAATTTGTTTTAATTATAATATAATTATAAATTATTAATTTTTCCATTTCCGATAGCCTACAGTACCTATACATTTGAAAGTGTCAACATTTTGTGCTTTTCATAGCCCAAATGACTAAACATCGCTATTTCCTGGTACGGCAGAGATGCTGCACAGTCTCACTCTGCCGTAAGGCAGGAGTAGGCCACACCCTCTGCAAAAGTCAGTCAGTTCCCCAATATGAAAACCATTTACGTAAAAAGGCAGCTCTCTACGCTGCCTTTGGACATAACCGTGCTATGCTAAATGCTATACGTACGTTCAGAGCGCAATAGTGAATTGATAGAGCATGGCCGCTGCTACTTTCTCTAGCTAGTGGGCGGGATAACACTACAGGCAGGATGACAGCGCTAGAGACGATAAAGAAACTTTCTTTTAAGGAAAAACAACAGCTTTTAAAGGATGGGAGACCAACACCTGAGCTACCAGACCTTCAGCAAAGGTAAGGTCAGAAAATTGTTTGTATTTTCCACAGTGAATGGTACAAAAGGAAGGATTGGCTTTGTGGATGCTCCTCACTGAGGCTGTTCTGAGTTGTTGTCATCATTTTCTCTGTATTTCTGTGTTTCCAACACAAGCAACGGATGCGCTGCTGTGTCATGAGATATATCTTTGTTGGGAGAGTATGGAGGCTACATTAAACAATTGTTAAAGTTTCTTTAATGGCGTTTTAGAATGTTGATTTTGTTAGATTAACACTTGCTAGCCAAAACATGAAATTGTCATTGGTGTCAACAACGGTGGTCTCGATTTGAAATGCCCTGCCTACTCAACCCTAGTGCTCACGGCACGTCACTGGTGATATCTACTCTTAATTTGGAGAAAATTAGATATGTGAAGGGGGGGTCAGGAAAGGAGGTCTATCGGGTGCGGAGGCCTTTTTTTTTTTTTTTAAAAAGTCTTCATTCATCAAAACTTGTTCAAGACTAGTTTTAAACTGACACTGGCTGATGCATTCATCTATTTTTGTTATTTGGTTCTCTGTATAAGATGTGGTAAATGTATGTACGTTTGGCTTTATACTTTTGCTTTTCTCTGACAATGGGTTGTAAGACCTTCCAGTGTGGGGTGGGTCTATGTTTCAATGTTTTTTTTCTGAAAATTCAATAAATATATTAAACACATAAAAAATAAATAAATAACCGTACCTGTATTTCATCTAAAAGTTGTTCTCATCAGTGATGCCTATGGTGGCTGGGAAGTGTCAGGTGAATGCATTTACAGAAACGAACACAAATGCAAACAGGTCACAACGGAAGTGTTTCCGACGGACCGGTATTACAGTCGGACGGGTATTATGATATGATAGCCTGATATGAAAAATATAAGAGTATCCTAATCAACTTTCACTTACTTTCATACGCGTTTCGATGTCTTCTTCTTGTTCTTCTCTGTTATTATTATTATTATGTAAGTGTGCACCCTACTTTAATTTTATGTTTAACTGTTTTTTGAGTAAAGCAAAAGAAAAAAACTGTGAAAAATAAATAAGAAATGAAGTTTTGCATGTCAACATTTTTACAAGTTTGCTAAATTTCTTACCTAAATGTCTCGCATGCATTAATAACCCAACTCAAATGTGTGCAGTCATACCAAAAATATACGATTTATAGAGGGCAGTGGGCATTTAAGGTCAAATTTAGAGCTGGAGCTGCAAACAAAATGTGTTTTTACTCACTTTCATTTCACATTCATGCACAGAGCCATGACATGGAGTGTTGTGTTTAACGTCTTAAGGAATTTAGAAAAATGTTTCTCTACATAAACAGTTAATTGTTGTTGTTATCAAATATCTATTCACAATGGCACAATGTAAATAAGAATATGCATTTAATTAGTGTGTATAAACATGTTGGAGAACCCCATTGTTAACATATGGATCAATGAATGCATTTTTCTTTTAACTCCTCATATTTAAACAGCCTGTACAGACTAAACAAACAAACCGCAACAGCACATGATGTCACTAAACAACAATTTAAAAACAAATGTTTGCCTTCTGCCATTGTCTACTGTAAACAAAAGGGGCCTTCCCTTCAATATGTGGCTTCTGTGGTGGGATCATGGTGTAATGATAGAAGGGATATTTGTGAACCTAATTTGGGATAAAAACAGACACAAAACAGTTTGCAGCCTTCACTGTTCTTGAATATGTATCGACCATTATATTCTGTCTGGTCAAATGCAGGACTAGGATGGTCTAGTTCAGATGTCCCCAACCCCTGGTCCCTGGACCATTTGCTGCTGGATTGCAAAGAAAGAGTATAGACGGTAGTATTAAGTATACTACCTTCTATACGTAGAAATTAGTATACTACTTAGTATAGTTGCACAATACCCACGGTACCCCGGGCTGCCAAATTGTAATAGTTCCTCCGATACTAGAAATTCTACACGATGGTACTTCCATGGATTGCTATACAACCGGTGCCAGTTTCCGCTACATAGCGGCCGCTTCTACGCTCCGCTTCTGTACAGTCTATTCTCACTACAACTGAACTCCACAGCTGCTGAATGATTGGCTGTTTGCCTGTTACTGGTGACGTACAGGGATATGATAGGCTGTTTCTGCACACTGGGTCTGCCCGTCTGTTAGCTGATTGGCTGTCGGTGTGTTTCTAGACAGCCGGCATGAATGAACTGAATACAGCTTTGATAGAAACTCCCTTCAAAACAAACAAACAAGCCAAAGTTCTGTCTAGCCCAAAAGCGTGCACGGCTACAAACACGAGACAACACACTCACCATGGCAAAAGCACCGGTCCCGAGTGGCGAGCCTGCCGCAGCATCGTTATCGTCAGTGGCGCCACTAATTTTGCTCAAAAAACCCAAACTCCAAAAATCCCATTTTGAACTATTTTGGTTTTTAAACGAGGCAGAGACGGTAAAGCAATAGGAGATCTACTGTGCAGGTGCTGTCACCAGATATAGGAGCCAAAGAAGGGAAAACTTTTTTTCCCAAAGGAGGGAACTCATCCAACCTCATAAAACACCTGTGATGTCATCCAGATTTACATGCAGTACACAGCACCTAGACATTGCATAAAAATATAGTTTTCAGAGGAAATCAATTCCTGTTTATTGTAGTTTGTCCTCTATGGTTTATCACGTTGGAAAAGAAGCATTATTGTCAAACATATTTTTTTTCAATAGGACAGTGGATTTGTTATCTTAAGTTGATTATTTCTATTAGTTAAAGTTAAAGATAAATCGATCTGCAAAGGAAATTGAATGATTATTTAATTTCAACCACATAAATTCTAACTTAATTTATTTGTTTTTTATTGCTTGTATGCTTTTGTTCATATATTCTTATCATGCACCAAACAGTACAAGTAATTAACCAGTATATCTAACTTGTACAAATACATTGCAGTTATCATCGCAATATTACTCGGAACTAGAGGTGGGAGAAAAAAATCGATTCTTAGATGCATCAAGATTCGGAGGTGGACGATTCTGAATTGATTCTTTAATTTCCAGTAATCGAAAATTTTAATTTTAGAGGCCATTTAAAAGTCTGAACAAAAAGGCGGAACAAAAGGGCAGCGGAACTGTGGTGTGCAGCGCGTTTCCAGAGGGACACTTTAAAGAGAGCACCACAACAATGAAGCATGGACGTGCGGGTGTTAAGACCATCCCCGTACAGCTTAAAATCTGATGTTTCTTTAATGTCCACGGTGGAAATGAACTGGACAAGAACCACTCTGTATGTAAGTGCTGTTACACTAAAATTAAGTACTTTGGGAACACAACAAACATGAAAAGCCATATAGCACGCTTTCACCCGGTGGAGGAGGCAAAGTCGGCTGCTGCTGTGGCTAAAAGTACCTCTGCTAACCAGAGAACAATCGAACAAGTCACAACAAAGTTTCCACCCTCTTCGGAAAAGGTAAAGTGGATTAACAAGTCAATTGCAACCTTTATTGCTAAGGATTTACGTCCTTACTCAATCGTGGAAAACCAGGGCTTTCGTGCGCTGCTGCATACTTTGGAGCCTAGATATACCATCCTTTCTTCACGTTACTTTACTGATACGGCCATCCCGAAGCTTTACAACCAACCAAAACAGAAGTCATAGCATTGCTGCAGAAAGCGGGTAGGATAGCAGTGACGTGATGTGTGGACATCTTATAATTTTTTTTTTTCAATTGAAGTTATGTTACAAGAAAGGCTGCTACTACCTTTGTTTCAAAAACTTGTACATTTTCAGTTCACATACTTTTTCCATTAGTGTAATAAAGCTTAATGAATGGTAATGTATTTTTTTTCAAACTACATACAATATATATTTTGTACAGTGCGTGGACACAGTGAATACAACAGATATATTGTGAATAAAATATGCATCAAAATACATTAATAATCGATTTAGAATCAAATAGAAGCACCTTGAATCGTAATCGAATCGAATTGTGAGGTGCCTAAAGATTCCCACCCCTGTCCGGAACCGTGATATTTTGTCTGGTATAGTATCGTGGTTTCTCATTTTGGTATTGTGACAACTCTACAACTTAGTATAGTAGTTTGTGCTGATTTCATTTTCAAAAATCAGCATGCTTACATGCATTACTCTATTTGACTTTGTGAACTCCACTTTGCCGCTGACAGCATAGTTCATGAGCCACTAGCTAACGCACCGAGCGCCCTCACACATGTTTATTTGTATAAAAAGTACATATAATCCTATAAAAATAAAGTACATACCTGTGATTACTTGTGTAAAGATGTTAAATTAACATCAAAATGAAAAACAACTAACTAAACTTCCAATTTCTTCAAAGTCAAAGCTGCTGGGGACGATCTTAAACATTTGTTATTCCATAAATAAAGACATAGTGTAGGCCTCTTAGATCAATAAATCAAAAAGTGCATTGTTTCGTCCATTGCATTGTGAAATCGGTCATCTTATAGAAAGGATAGAGATTGTATCATCTCAATGTGAGTACCTTTACACATATGTCTAGCATAGATAGAACCTTCTTTGTTCTTATTGAAAGAAAGCAATATTCTTTGTGTAACTCAGCACACATCAAACATAAAAGCTGGTCCTTCATAATCTCCCTATAGCATATCCACAGCAGCCTGCAGACTTTAATTAAAGCGTGGAGGCATTTGAAAACATAAGTGCGTGTAGGTGGTATCACTGTAGGTGTAGTGATTGATAATCGAGAACTCAAGTTGGCATCAGCACAACAGCACTTGGTTATAATCATGTGGTTGATTAGAGGATTTTGCAGCTGAGCAGCAACAGTTTCATTGTAGCGGAGAAAGCATCGAGACCTTATTGAAGCGCCATAAAATGTAAAGGATTTCATGATTTAAAAAAAAAAAGAAATGTTCCCTCTATCATCAAACAAAGCTTTTGGTCTCTGCAGCCACTACTGATGCTTCCAAGCACAGGTTGTCAGTATGGTCCACATTTTCCCAAGGATTACTTTCACTAGTCTCCACCTTTTGGCCAATCATGACATCATTCACACTCTCCTTGATTACAGGTAATCACAATTCACTTTCTAATCCATATCCTCATATTTGGGAGGAAGTACAGCTCAGTGGATCCTCTTTATACTCTACACCATTATTCTAGCGTCCATTATCCCAATCCAATACTTGTACCAACCACTGGGTGCCTTAATGACGCATGAAGGCATGAAATATTTCAAAGAGAAACCATGTCACCCCTGAGGTAAGTGTATAATCAGAGATTTAAAACATTCAATCCGCTAATGAAATCAAAGGTAAACTGTATTTGATTGAAACTCTTATTCCAAACCTAAACAGGAAAAATAAAAGCATTAGTAAAGCTCTAATCTCATGCCAGGTTTTTCTTAATGATATTACAATGTCATTAAACAACAAAAACAAACACTGAACTGCAAAAAAATGACTAGAGCTACCATCTGACCCTTTGTTTGCAGCAGTACACTCAAAATGCCAGAATTATATTTTCTTGAACAGCTTCCTGGCATCAATAAGAAGTTTAAATAGATAAAACTGGCAGAAGGAAGTCCTGACAAAACCTTCAACTGAAAAGATAAGCAGCCTGCACACTGTGCACAGTGCAGTAAGCAAGATAGAATAAGTCTGAGTACCACCAGGAGGACTATAACCTATGTTTTATTCACTACCAGATTATACTTGCCATACTACACTCATAATGCTTACTTAGCAGGAGAAAAATGACCAATATAAGCCCTTTATAAGTGAATAACATTGCAAAGAATAAGGCAAAGTCAGTCCTTCTCCATTGCACTAGTAGTCTGTCTGTAATATGTCGTCTGCCAGGCTCTACGTGGCAGCACAGGATGCCGGTTCCGCGTTTCAAAGTAATCACCATCCTAATGAGCCGCTTATCCTGCTTTATGTAATCAGTGTATAAAAGCACAAAAGTGAGAGAGAAGAGGAAATGGGTGCATAATGGAGAGCAGACGCCGAAAACACAACAAACAGCCACAATTACAGGGGATCCCACCTGAGGCTGATTCAGAACAAACTGAGAGCAACAGTTGAAAAGGACAAAGGTTTATATCCGTGTGCATGTGTTAATGGGCTTTTTAACTGTGTGAATCTATGAGCAGGAGTGTTGGAGAGGGAATCGGAAACAAGGTGCTTTTCTGCCACTTCTGCAGGTCGAAAACTCTTTGATAGCGATGGGTATGCACAACTTGGTTAAACTACCGTGATAATTAACATTTCTCTATGAAAGTGTGGTTTAAATGCATTTACAAAGAGTTTAAAATATATAAACGGCAGAAAGAAAGGCTCAGTCAAAAAGCCTTTAAACTGTCCTGATTCTCGAGGTAACCTCTGCTAAGCTTTTTTCTTGGCTTTAATTAAAAAATGCCTTCAACCCTCAATGGAAGTTCAGGCTTTGACCAAACAACTCCTTTGGTTGAAGCTTTGGAAACATGATGTGCCATGGCTGAATAATACTGAGGTCAGAAAGAAAAAAACAACTTGGACTGTAGAGTGCAAACCACATTGCTGGAGTCACACCCTCGAACTACAGATGACATCCTGCCACCACCAACTAATTGGACCTGTTGCTACTGAGCAAGTTTGTTGAGTTTCCTACACAATTTACCAAATGCCTAATACATAAACAGTCTTTAAACACCATCTTTATATTGCTCTATGGAAGGTCTTCTTTTTAACTTTTCAAGGCTGCTTAAAATAAATGGAATCTTGAAACAAAGCACCAAACACTGCAAAATCAACATATTTACCTGAATAAATATGATAATGTGACTGTTATTTTATGTTATTATGTTCATATGTACACTATTTATGAGTGCATTATTGATTGCATGTTGTAGACTGTGGTTCCTATACCCAGTATCAGGGGGACTGGTTTGAGTGTAACAGAACGGACGACGAGGTGGAGTAGGAAAAGTAAGAGTGATTAATGCTGAACTGTATTGCTGTGTTGGTGTGTGCCCGAGTGGACTGGAGTTAAGAACATTGTAGCCCATTTTTACTCAACGCCAAAAGAACTGGAGTGGTGAACAAGAAAAGAGGGTTACAGTAATATAGTTGTCATGAGCGTTAGCAGTTTTTATAAAGGGCAAAAACATTATTTCAATGAGTTACTGTTTAAATGCATCATCCATCCATTTTCAAACCCGCTTGCTCATTTTTTTCAGGGTCGCGGGGGTCTGCTGGTGCCTATCGCCAGCTTTCTTCGGGCACTAGGTGGGGGGTACACACTGGACAGGGCACCAGTCCATCGCAGACTGTTACCCCTTATTTATTACAGTTGTTAAACATTTGGTTAGATATGAACACAAGCAGCAGCATCTGAGCCATTTTATGCACTGTGAAAGAAAGCCCGAGTTTGCTTTGCACACATAAAACGTGAAATCGTCACCCATAAAGGTCCATGCTGAGGATTGAAACCACAATTATCTATTTTAACTGAAATGCATCATGGGTTAAATCTGCCTCAATTCACAATACTGCTCAGGTCAACATCTACATGTCTCCAGTTTAAAAAGTATCCCAAACAACTCCGAAGTCTCATATTGTAAGGAAAGTGCATTCAAAATAGAGAATAGATACCCGACAACAGCCAGACAGGACCCAACGGTACCATTGACCGTGGGCCGGGTTTAGGTAGACATTTGGAAATATGCCTGAATTTGGCCATATGGAAATCCTTTTGTAATTCTTGGAAATCCTACATGCAGCACCAGTGGTGGCCAGTTAAAATAAGCCAAAAAACAAAACAAAAAAAAATAACATGTTTCCCTTCATCTCCATTCCAGCGCTTTTCTGCAGCTGACGCTGGGTTCAAGCCAACTCTGAACTCTGCCTTTCTCATTTGAAAATTCTGAGAAATTAGAATAAAAGCAATAATGTTTGTGTGATTAAAGCTATGATTATTCAGAATAGCATATTTACAGTATATTGGTCCAACAAAGCAAGGCAACATTATGTTGCATATTTCAGCAACAAGGCATTAAAAGTGATGATCATTGTTATGAGACTCCAGGCTAATTATTTTGAGATTAAGTTTTACTTTACCATGTATGAAACCAGAGTTCTGAGTTGCATTGAATGCAGCACGAGGACTTCCTGGTGACAATGCAACCTGTGGGTGGTGTTAAGAGTACACATGTGAGTTGAAAATCGCTGATTGGCTGAAAACCTTTAACTCAAAGCTTTCCTTGGGCTGGTTATTGCATGGATGAACAGCACCTGGGTGGGCCTTGAATAAAATGGGTGGGCCTTGGCCACATCCGTGGTGCTGCGGGTGGGGCCATAACTGTGGGATGTTGATCAAGTCATTAACCCTAAATGCTCCCCTGGTGCTATACCGTAGCTGCCCACTGCTCCCCAGGGAGGGGTTAAATGCAGAGAGCAAATTTTGTGTATGTATCTACATATACAGTATGGCAAAGTATATTATATTCTATTCTATGTACTCAATTTGGTTTACTAGAGCGCAAGTACACAAGTAAGCATATATGCTAAAAGTTGGGGAAAAGCAGATTCAGGCTTGTCATTGGCTTTTGAAAACTACAACCAATCAGGGCACTGGATTTGGTTACAATCCCACCTACCTCATTTGTCTTAGGTCTACTAGTGCAATTTGGGGTGTACGAGTAGGAGTACTAGTAACCAAAAATTGTCTACTACTGCTAGATGAGTGAAAACTTCCTTTAACTAAACCATGACAAGATGGAGGTGATTGTCTTTGGTAACAAGGAAAAAGTACTGCTATCAGTGAGTATCTTGAGTCTCGATCTATAAAAGCTAAAGACAAGTCAAAAACCTTGGTGTTCTGATTGACTCAGATCTTACATTCAGCAGTCAGATCAAATCTATCACAAAAACAGCTTCTACCACCTAAAGAACATCTCCAGAGTGAAAGGTTTAATGACTCAGAAAGATCAGGAGAAACTGGTCCATGCTTTTATCTCCAGCAGACTGGACTATTGTAATGGTCTTCTGACAGGAATCCCCCAAAACAGCATCAAACAGCTACAGCTGGTTCAGAACGCTGCAGCTCGGGTCTAAACCAGAACAAAGAGGTCAGAGCACATTAGTCCAGTCTTAAAGTCTTTACACTGGCTCCCAGTCAGCCTCAGAATAGACTTTAAAGTTCTGCTGCTGGTGTATAAATCTGTGAATGGGTTTGGTCCAGAGTACATCAGTGACATGTTAGTCAGGTATGAACCCAGCAGGTCTCTCAGATCTATGGACACAGGTCAGATAGTGGAGCCCAGAGTTCACAGTAAACATGGTGATGCTGCTTTTAGTTGTTATGCTGCAAAGAAGTGGAACAAACTGCCAGTAGCGCCGAAGTCAGCATCTAATGTGAACATTTTTAAATCAAAGTTAGACACTTTTTTTTCACCACTGCATATGATTGAGAGGTTGATTTTTGGTCATGTTGTTGATGTAATGTGTTTGTTGATGTTTTGAATTGATTTTACTGATGATTTTAAATGTTCTTATTGATTTAAACAGTTGAATGTTTTATCATGTAAAGCACATTGAGTTTCCTTGTGTATGAAATGTGCTATACAAATAAATTTGCCTTGCCTTACTAGTAGACATTTTTGTGTTACTAGTAGTACTAGTAGACTTGTAATATGTTGACTCAAAGCTCTTGTAGTACTGCTTGGAAACCACAATTATCTTCACAATTAGTTTGGAATATTAAACCATCAGCTTCGTGTCAAATGAAAATCCTTATTTTCCGCTGGATCCACCTTATTAACCAACATTAGAATATAGTGATAATCTAACTATGTGGTGACTATTTTGATAACGAATCTTCTTACCAACATCAAAACAATTCAATTATCCATTCATCTCTAATTTTCAGATCAAATACAACTTAAATTGACCAGTCACATTCTAATTTCTTGTTTGATGCTTTACAACAGTCCATACATTGTTTCCCTTCAATGTATTCAAGTGATGAGAAACTGCTGGACTAGATGAGGTCATAAGTGGTGTCAGGCTCTGTATATGCACAGAGCAGAAGGCCTCCTTTATGAAGAAGTCTTAGGGTTTATTAAACCACTGCTGCTGTGCACTGGAAGCCATATGTGAAAAAAGATAAAGATTTGGCATTCCAGCCTTTGATGTCTGTTGTTTCACCCTGGGAATACTGTACAAGGGGGGGGGGGCGCACAATGTAATTATGGGAGAATTTATTTCTTGTGGCTTCCTGTTATTCAGAACACGCTGTAAAACAGCCTGATGCTACGTTATCAGGAACTCCAGTGTTTATTCCAACAAGGTGGCTGCCCCTTATTAATGTATGAAGAAAATCTATGGTAGATGTGATTTAAAGACAGATAGATGGGTGGATGGTGATGGACAGGAGAAGATACAGAAAACCTGAATAGGATGCAAGACAAACGGTTATTTTGTTTTTTAGAGTCAGTTGAAAGAATCCATCGTAACAAAGCAACTGATAACTTGATACTAAAAGCCCATTTAGAAAAAAAGCTTCATGAAAAAAATCTAGAAGCTTTATATGTACCCATGTATTTACATCACACATTAAGTTAGTGTGTCATGTAACTGTTCTACAGAAATCAAGGCGTTATCCTCTTGTGGGGTATAATGGAAACAATCTATTGCCGATTGTGAAGGCTCGCAAGCAGTAATTTTAAAGCAAACAATTATAAAAAAAGACGTACACCACTATCATTAGTGGCGTGCATTTCCAAGACATTGCTACAGAATGGAGTATTAGCCACAAATATGCGTGATAAGAGGCTTGGGAAATGTACTGGAACTACCTGTATTACTGCACTCACATGTGGGTGATTAGATTACTATTATTTGAATCATCCCACCTTTTCCATTCAGGTGAACATTGCATTTTATGTTGTGTTTGGTCTCTAAAAACCAACACCTGATGCTACAACAGGACGATGTCTAGCAATGAAAATTGTAGTGCCTCTTTCTTGAGTATAGTGTTCAGTTCAGTGAGAAGCCTTGTGTCAAAAGAGAGCTAAACTAAAATAAGAGGTAATGTTATGTCATTGTTTAAAGCTCAAATTGTGCGACTCAATTGCAGTGTCCGAATGTGCACAGCTCACGATTCATGCTCTCACACTATACGGACTGACACTGACACAATCTGACTGCTCAAACTGTACATCCATACACGACACATCAAAGTCTTGTTTCCGGATTAAAACAGAAGAAGAAGAAAAACCCGGATGTGGAGAGACACTCAAATCTCAGCAATAAGAGCTTTAAAAAAGAAAAGGCTGTGATGTGATGGACCAGGAACTGGCTGGTCAGACAAGGGAAGTATGGTCCGTCAATTTTACAGCGGTTCTATGGTGTTCGCAGTGTGAGCGTTTGAGGTAAGCCGGTTCATTGCACTGCTTCAACAGTGCGATACCCTCACAAGGAGTGACCAGGATTTCAAACAGGTTTGATTTTCTTACGACCATACGATTGCTGATCGGGAGCTGGTCGTGAGATGTTAATCGCTTCTCATGACCCCATGTATACTACACGGTGCCCGCCATTAGGGGACTCTACTCTGGATGAAAACAGCAATCTCGGAGCGATTACAATCAAACTCAGCTTGTTTTACATCTCTAATATAGAGTTGACTGGCAGAAAGCAGCACTGCAGTGCCATTAAAGTAAAAATAAAACAACTCATATGCAGATGTGAAGCAGTGGGGATGGGCAGATGTGTGTGGATGTTGAAAGTAACAGTGATATGAGTTATAGAGCATTAAAAACCAGCAGCTCTTGTAGATGATAGGCTTCCTGTGAAATTGAAAACCATTCACAGCCAAATCAAGGTATTACAATTATCAACTGTTTTGTGAAAGCGCCCTAAAAGTGCATGCAATATTATGAGACAAAAAACTTCATACCAAAGTTTTGACAATTCAAAAGTTGGCAAACAGTGTCCAAGAACTCATGTTCTTGCATTACCAAAAGTCTGTAAACATTCAAAGTTTAGCCCACTGACTCATACTACTGGTATATGCATTGTTTGTTTTTATTAGCTTAGCACATCATTGGATATACAAACATGGGGATTGAACAGTTTTCATCCTCTAAAAATGAAGACTATCAAAGGTTGCCAGAGATAAACTTTATGAGCCCGGCTCATACAAGGACAAAGTCAGACAGCCGACATTCTTTACATTCCATCTTGTATCCAGTAAAGACCAGTTGGGTGTTCAAAGAAGCTTTTGATTTGTGCTCCTGACTTTCCTCGATGGTTTCCTCACGCGACTAATCACAGTCTGTTTATTGTTTGTCTGGGCTGCTGCAGCCTTTACGACACAGCAGCTGGGAATCACAGCGGCATAATCAGAATTCATATAATATTATGACTAACTGTAAAAACGTCCTAGAATTGACCAAATATTTCCTTTTCAACACGCAGAAGCAAAATGTAGAAGCACAGAAAATCCAATACAACAATATTCAGACGTGGGCTCATTTTGTGAGTCATATTTCAATAAACTACATCCTTGCATGCTCCATCGCTGTGACAAATACCCTGCAAACCTTATCCACCTGGGATGTAACACGCAGAATAAAAAGAAAAATAGCTAACCTGTGAACAGAATAACAGTGGCTGAAAGTACGGTAGTAAATCTTTCAAGGTCGATTTAGCACGACTTTCCAAGTTTTCCTCACCAACTCAAAACTGCTGTTTTTCAGCAAATTGAAAATTCCTCTCCATCAAAAACTTGACATTTACTGATACGGCAGTCTCACAGTAGTGCAGTTATTCTGTATCCCAACCAAAGCTAAAGATGGAAACCTGAATGACAGGCAACCGCACTGCAGAGCAAGTAAGGATAAAGACACCATAACATGTAAACCATGGCCCATTGCAGATGCAAAGCATTAACCAAGGGCAGGTGTTTGAAGAACTCACAGAAAAAAAGGGCAGAAGCGGGTAGAAGATACAGCTTAGTTCACCTTGAGCTCAGGTTTCTTACTGCTAAAAAAATCTTATCGACATTGTCCGATGAGCACCTCTGTAACTGTTAGTTTGGAGCAATTCAAGAAGTGCCTTGTGAACAAAAACTGAGCCAAAATTACGGCGTTAACACCTAGCTCTTAAAACCTATTAAACCTAAATCTTTTACCATTATGTTACATTAGTTTGCTGTTCATTAGGAGTGACTTAAAGCTCCATTTCTTGTATGGTTCTAACATTTATTATGGGACAGTCAGGAATGGGACAGACAACATTCTGACTGCAGACAAACCACTTGATCAGATTTCTGCCATTTAACGGTGGCTCTTGGTGACCGTTTCAGGTGATGGTTTGACCATAAAGTACCTTACTGCCAACCCGACACAAATCATAATGTGGAAGATCCCTCTACAAGGAAAATCTGTGGTGATAAAATACTGAAAACTAACAAAAAACAATAAGTCAAACATTGGGAAGAAATCGGTGGAGAATTGGTTAAAAGCAAGCTAGGAAAACGGCACAATGTCCTTAAATTTGAAAGATTATTTTTTATCTATTTCATTATCTGGAATTATATCAAAAACTGGAAATGGATATGAATTGATCTACTGCAAATAAGTGACAAGTCCGACTCTGTAAGGGATTTTATAAGGGGAATTAACACCACATCATTTTGATGCATAAGAAAAGTTTTATCACAGTGAGGGATAACAGTGGAAAACATAATACCACTGTTAAAAACAAGTAGAGGATCTTGAAAACATGTGGGGGACGTTATGTAATCGCACATCGATCTGAAAAGTTATTCTTGGTGTGTGTTCTTTAAAGCCAACTGTTTTGGTTGAGATGCTGATTCAGGATGTGGGATCAGTCCGCAGTTTTTCTCAATATTATTCAAACAAATAAAACGACCCTGAGAGGTTGACTAAGGGTGAAGGACTATTGATAAGAAAAATATCGAAGAGGGAATTAAAGGGGAGGGAAACAAAATTTGAAACACTTTAGAATTAAAAAAAAAATAAATCGGAAAAAACCCCATTAGTAAAACTGGGAAGATAAGATTAAAAATAATAATAATAATAAGTGAATAGGTTGAATTAAGTGGAGAAACACAACCATGTCAGGCATGCTGTCCTCTGGTTGGACCACTAGACATAAAACAAGGGTACACCAAAAGCCAGTGCAAACCAGCAAGGTGCAAAAAGTGAAATCCTAATAAGACAAAATACCTTAAATCAATATTTTTTGTCTAAGATCTTTTTTTGCTTACCAGCTAGTTTTTGTGTAAAGGGTATTTTACTTACATCATCATTTAAGCCATATTTTCCTGTTCTGTTGGAAGATAATTCAGTAATTTACTTGATTTACAATAAGCCTATATTGCCTTAATTTAGGGGATTTCATCTTATTAAAATTTCACTTTTTGCAGTAAACATGCTCTGTGTAATGATGTGCTGAGACTTTTCCAAACTAGAAAAGCTTGTATGGAGACCCTTACCATGACTCCTCTGCAGCCCTTTTTTTATTTAGTTCTAGTCTTCAAAGACGATGCACAGTAAATACATTATTGGTTACATGTACCATATTTAATGCTATTGATCCATTTGACAAGGTTTTCCATAAAGAAAGACTGAAATAGAAAGACAAAAAAAGTCTCTGCAGTCGGTCTTTGCTGCATACTGTATACTCGTACCAAACAGGGGAAATTCTAGCTATGATCTTTCTATCTTTCATCATGTTATGAATCCCTCCACTGACGATGGTGGAAAACCAGAGACTTGTGGTTTCCAGGTATTGGACGAGCTCCCCTCTCCATCAAGACGACGGTAACCTGATACAAAAACCAGGATCTGTGTTATCCATCACATCTCAGGTTTTCATGTCCTCTGTGTCAACAAGTGTTTCTTCTCCACAGCAGAGTCAGGTTTTATACTGGGAATCAGGCTGGCTTCCAGGACCGTATCCCAAAAAATACAAAAGGTGTAACTGATAGAGGAATGTGGGAGGTGTGATAAGGGTATTATCAGAGGACGATCAAAACAACCAGAACACCTGCAAAAGCAGGATTCAGGGATTAAAATGACATTTGTTCAGCTTCTCACAGTAAGAGGGGGAAAGCAGTTATGCTGACATTTCCTCTTGTCAAAGGTCAAGCAGTTAAAAGTTTTCTGGTGTTCCAAGTTCCTATTGCAAGCCTACTTAGTCTGATGGAAAAACAATTCACTCATCATTCCTCTTCTGACATGCTTGTTCCGGTTCAAGGTAACAGGGTTCTGTCAGTGGCGATCTCCAGCTATTAACATGCCCTAGGCGGGGTGTACACCCTGGACAGGGCACCAGTCCATCACAGAGTAAACATAAAACCAAGAGATAACCACTCTCACGGGCAATTTACAGACTCTTAGGCTATATTAAGACAGCAAGTCTTAATGCACATTTCAGATATTTTTAGACAAATCAAATTTTGTCTGCTCATTCATTCAATCCTGGGACGCAGGAGTGAATGAATGAGGTTGGATAAATACAACCTGGCTATTCAGACAGCAGTTATTTGGCAAAATATCCTATACAGGACCACATACACATACCATGATACAGTGGCCTGGGTCAGATTTAAAACTTCACATAACGGATCGGATACTGGTTACAAAAAAATCGTATTTTGGCCGTGTTTCCCAGCAGTCTGAACATAGCCTAATCAACGTAACACACAATTGTTTATTTGTTAATAGGAAATCGGAATACCCAAAGAAAACTCACGCAAGCATTGGGAGAACATGCAAACTCCACACAAAAAGGACCTACCTCAAGGCTTGAAAGACTACAATGCCATGCTGTCAAAAAGGCAATAATAGATAAATAAAGTTTGGTTAAAAACTTGTTCATATGGTAAATTAATTAATTTCCTTCCCAATAGCGTCTTGTTTCTTAAATCATGATACCGACTCGATGGAGAACATACAAGACAGTTTACCTAAACATTACTGGAGTTATCTTGACCTCATATTATCCTGCTCTCTCAGAACATCGTGGACCATGACATTGAAGATACACAGCAGTGTCACCATTTCACATGTCCAGCTGACTGCTATTAGTAGATACTGTAGGTTTATCATCAGCCAAAAGCAACACGCTTCCACCTCCGCATTTTGTCCCTCAGATTTCACTGCAGATTGTTTATTTTGCCATTTCTATGAGAAAAACACTCATTATAACAGATTAAAGCAACTGTCCACAGTGTTCCCAAACGTCACACAAGCTGCTGATTTAGGGAATAAATGGTCTTGAAACTTTTAAACTGAGGTTTTATTAAGCCTCATTTGTTAATTTCTGTATCCAAAATCAAAACCATGGAATAAACAAGGTGCTGTAAAATTGTCGAATGGAAACATTTTGGTCATGGGAAATAATTTTCAACCGAGTAAAAAAACACAAACGTGTTTTGGTGACTTTTTAGGGTAAATCTACAAATACTTGTTCTGGTCTTTATATGAGGCGAAAAGTTATCAAGTCTCGTGGTGCAGCCTTGTCTTTCTTTGTGCGTTTGTGCGTTTTCTAAAGACGAGATTCACAGAGGAAGTTTTCTGTATGGAGCTGGCATGAGGCCACAGGACCAACTTTGGTTGAATTTTGAGCAGCCCCCAAAGTAAACACACAAAATGACAGAAAATTAGAGAAAACAATACCAAAAACAGACTAATTTACTTGAAAAGCACAAAATATACAGAAAAATATAAAAACATCAAAAATACATAAATGACTCCAAAAACACAAAATGATAACAAAAATTCACAAGGACACAAAACACATAAAACGGCTGCAAAAACACAAAATCAACAAATATATAAAATTACGCCAAAAACATGCAAAATGACAAAATACTCCAGAATAAATAAAAATATACAAAATTACTACAAAACTACACAAAATGCCTAAAAGAAAAAAGAAAACAAAAATACACAAAATGACTCCAAAAAAAAACAGCACACAAAATTACAGAAAAATATACAAAATTACATCATTCCTGTATTAATGCTCAGATTAGTTATTTTTTCTAAATTCTGACACGAATGTTGATTGTATGTTGCTTGTCTCAGGTCTACTTGAAAATCTCCATTTATTTTCAACCATTCATTCTGATCTGCTCTTTCTTTGTTCAATTCATTGTGCAATGACAATGAAGTACATTTACCTTACATTATGTCCAGAAACTTCTGCTCACATTTGGACATGCACCTTAGGGTCCAGTCTCCTTATGGTGATCAGCAAAGCTTCCCATGTCCTCACAGGCCTCAATTAAAGTGAACCCAGCTGCACCGCTTCTTTCATTTGCTTGAAACGCAAGTCCCGAAAGTTGGTGCGGTGTATGTTCTACTGGTTCCAAAATAAAAGGTTCCGCCATAAGTCAGTCAGAGGGGGCTGAGTTCATAGCCCACCCATAACACTTCCCCCCAATCATGAGTCGTTATAGGCTTACTTAAAGAGTAACTCAATCCCAAACTCACTTTTTTCTGCTGAATACATATGTATTTGATATGAAGTAGTGTTGTTGATTGACTCAAACTTCAAGAGTTGCACTAGAATGAAACTATTTTTATTTGGCGTATTCTGTTGCAAAATGTCAGAGTGAATGTCCTCTATGGGTGCCCGGCTCGTACAATTGGACTTTGCAATTGGCTGAGAATGGTAGCTTTGCATCATTAACAAGCATTGTTGGCATCATTGTTTGTGTGCGTGTGTTCATAGGGTGTTTGTGCACAGCCCAGCTCAGAGAGTAATTGGGCGTGTCTCAATTGCTCCAGGAGGAACGCCTATAATCAAGGCTTTATCTGCCAAAACCTGAGGGTTTAGTCACACTTTAAGTGGGTGAATAAACCATTTATTTTTGTTTATCTATCTATAATGCAAGAAAGGTCTGCGCGCGTGTGTGTGTAAAAAATATAAAAATGAGTTAAAAAAAACAACAAATACATTTATAATGCGCATGTCCCGTAGAATTAAACCAGGGAAATCAAAGTGCATTTTACTTTACGCCCACAAACATACCTTTTTATAACACTGCAGAATACAGAATATGTACACCTCTTTGTACATACTTCTAACGGGCACTGTACTAGCATTACATAAATATATATCAATTCTATATATAAAACATTTTAAATAATATTGCCTGCCTTATATAGTGTCTTAATAGCAATACTGTATTATGATTGGCAAAGCTTGGTACATTTGCTGCTTTTTAAATTGTATTTCCCACCATTGAAATAACAAGCACTGAATTACCTTCCCATTTGCAGGTTGTCTAAAATAACTCACCATCTCATTATATGGTCTTGACAAAAATCAGCAACGAAGTTAGCAGAAACAAACTCGACCTGTATACCGTGTGACAAATTCCGGATCAAAGTGGAGGACTCGGCAACCATTGTGTCGTAAATCCTGTTGATATCCACACAAACATGACCTCTGTGACTCCCACAGCACTCAGGCAGAGCCATAAAACTCTGCAGACATTTTCATTCAGCTTTGGGATAGTCATGGTGCGGTCCTGTTTTCTCTGTAGCTGTTTTTTCAACCATTAAACAGAATGTGGGTTTGAAATTAAGTGTTCCTGAAACGGTTGTAATGTAGTGGTTATGATAATCGCCAAAGGTTCTTGGTGATACATTTTTATAAAACCTGCGGGGAGTGTTTTCTCTCTGGCCACTTCATTTAATTTCTCTTGCACAAAATATTTTTCTACACCACCTCCTGAGGAGAATCTGATGGGCTTTTGTTACCATTTGTAAAATGTTAAAAGTTGCATTAGTGTCACCGCCGCACTGTTGTGTTGGCTAATGGTTTCCTTCAGAAAAATAATCACAAACTCATCTACAGTAGATACTGTGGATGTGTTCCTCAAACAGTATCTGGGGCCTTGATTAAGGTCAGCTCCAATGCAAGACCGTAATCAACAGCAACACTTTGTTTAACAAAACAATCTGCACCATGCACTCAACCATTTGATAAACAGTTTGTATGTGAGGAAGTGGATGCTGTGACAAGCTAAACTTCTCTACTGCAACCTATCTGTGATGATATTACTGCTTTTATTTTGTAAGGCATTTATGTATTTGTTCCTTTCATGAAAATGCAATCCAACATAGATACCCCATGTACATCAAACAGTAACCCGAAGCAAATGATACACTTTCATGAGTGGAAAAGTGCAGTAAGAATTAAATTCTTATATTTCTGCACCCTTAACATAAACAACACATTTGATGATCCCACCAACCATCCCCCATCAATCAACACAATGTTTTACCTTTCTCTGATAACCCAACAATCTGCTACACATTTACAAAGCATCAGAGTCAAATTTCCATAATTGACGTCAATAAACTTCAACAATCCAGATTTGAGATTAAAGTGGCTGTCAAGTGAGGAAAGAATAGCCAGCAACCATTAAAATATCAAATATCTTGCAGTACAGGTTGTTGGTTCATCAGTTGGAATCATTGATTCTGAAGTGTTGGAGCTGATAAAATATTGTGAAGGAGTATAACAAAAGCCTGTGCAACTGTAATAAAGCAATTACTGTTTATTATGGTGAATTTATACTCATGTACAATAACCCATTGCAATCCCATTGAAACTTTTGCAAGGTAAAGTCTAAAGTCTAAAACCCAAAGGAGGGTTGGGCACCCCAGGGCCTCTGTTTTTCTGTGATTGCAGAAAAAATGGAATTCACGTTCTACCACGAAAAAAGCAATTCAGTCCATTTCTGCTTTTTTTCTCTCTTTTTATTTAATATCGGGGCCCAACACGACATGGAAATGCCTCACATGCATGCTTTGGGGAGGAAAATATCATGCTATTAACTAGAAAATGGGTGATGAATGTTTAGAAAGTGTGACAAACAGACAAATGTGTTCAATTCCACCAATAATCCCTTTTAAATAATCTTGAAACGTGTTTTGGTGATAATATAAGGACTTGAAACTTTGAATCTGACATATTAACAATGTCCTGTGGGGTTCCTCAGGGCTCTGTTCTTGATGTCTTCTGTTTATTTATTTAACAGGGACAGTGTACATTAATCTCCAGATAGAAAATGCACCAGATTTAGCCAGAAGGCTATTTTTCATCTGCAGTCCCTGTTCAGCCTTTATATACTTTCTTGAAGTCAAACTCTACAGAGCTACGCAGATAACTATATCACTGAACCCATATGAATATGGTTCCATAGAGGTGTTGTAGGACTGCCTAGAAAAGTAAACTGCTGGTTGAGTTAAAATGTCCAGAATACATCAGTGACATGTTATTCAGGTATGAACCCAGCAGGTCTCTCAGATCTATGGTCATACTGTTGGTCAGATAGTGGAGCCCAGAGTTCACAGTATACATGGTGACACTGCTTTTAGTTGTTATGCTGCAAAGAGGTGGAACAAACTGCCAGCAGAGCTGAGGTCAGCATCCAATGTGAACATTTTTAAATCCAAGTTAAAGGCACTTTTTTCTCTACCTATTATGACTGAGAAGGACATTTTTAATTATGTTATTGTTGATTTAATGTTTTTACTGCAGAGTTTTAAACATCTTAATGTTTTCTGCTACACTTTTTAATCATGTAAAGCACATTAAATTTTCTTGTCTATGAAATGCGCTACACAAATTTCTTTTTACTTGCCTTTGGTGAGACTGTGTGTTTACGGCACACCTGAGTGGCTCTAGACTTCAACTGAAAGTGCTTCGAGTCTTGACCAAATAATTGCTCTAGAATTCCCCTACCTGATCTATTCTAGACTTCATTTGCATGTTCACAGCGCCCAAACGCGGCGGGTTATCTGGCCAAACGAATCCTAGTGTTTCAACTGATTTAGGATTCTTTGGTGGGAACAGTCCGTACGTTTCAATGTCCCAAAAAAAACTATGCTACGAATGCATTTTTGTATGCAGTTTGTTATTTACATGCTATAAAGAATGATTACCATTTAATAGAACTGTATACCTCTAATCCAGAACATACCCGTCAAAGTATCCCGTTTTAGCCGGGAAACTCCCGGCTAAAACTCCCCGTATTTTACCCCTCTTTCCCGCCATTTTCCCGTATTAGTATTTTCCCGTAAATATCCCGTATTTTAAAGTAAAAATCATTAAAAGATGCTTAACTTTACTGAACGCCGTCACTAGCCTCGCGAGAACTACCACCTGAAATGGCCTGAGTGGCAGTTCTCGCGAGATGAGTGCAGACTTTGGCAACAAACCCGGAAACAACTCAGAAAAGAGATGAACGAAGACGTTCTGGCAAAAAAAAAATGTGACAGTTTATCTTCCTAAAGTCACCATGAAAAATCAGCCAATAACAAGCGCAACAAATATACACTGCTTTCAAAAAGTGTTAAAGGATGTAAAGTCTGTAACAAATGTGTCTAATAAGTCATTAGTGAATACCAGAGAACCACATGAGTGAGCATGAGAAATTATAATAAATTATGTAATAAAATAAAAGGTTAATGTCTAACTTAAAGACAAGCAACGTGAAATTAACAGTAAATATGCAACGTGTTGACTTGTATATAAACTATAAGTATATTAAACAAACACATGTGCTTCATATACACATTTATGTTTTTATTTAGGTGGTTTTATAATTTAGGAATTAGGGCTGGGTGATATATTGTAGGAAGATGAGATGAGTTATTATTAATGGGTTATATAACTGAGAATATTAATTATGATTATTAATATTACTTCAAATTTGCGGGGTGCCACTCCTTTTAACAGGAGAAATATGTCTAAGTTTTTAGACTAAACTCATCAATGTGAAACCAGGGAAAAGTGAATTCTACCAGACATCTACACCATCATCACAGCTTTAATGAATCAGAGGAATCAAATATTATGTTTAACCTTTTATTCAAAAGTCAACAATTAACACAGTCAAATATCAATTGAAATGGGATAATTAAATCATGATAAAATGCATTTCTAGGCTAATAAAAGTGAGGATTATATGTAATAAAGTGAAATCACTAATCTAGGAGGATGCTAGTCTACTAAATATTGAATAAAAATGTAGGATACATATTCAATCATAAGATCATAAAATCAAAGAATAAAATAAAGAGAGCTCATAACAAAGAGAGGAGGACGGACAAGGGGGAGACGAACAAACATGAATGAGATGTACTGTGTGTGCAGCATGTTGTTAATGCGTGTAAGTTTGTAGTTATGGAAATATGTATGTGATCTATTGTGGATGAAGTTGCTGATGCAAGTTCATTCTTGTACCTTGGAGGTGATGTCAGGCTGGACCTGGAGGTGCTGTTGAAGCAATGTAGCAGGACGTGCCACCGTTGGTTCTGTTTCGGTTCCACAGAATTTAGCCCCTTCAGCCGATCCGGGCGGTTAGGCCTTCGCAGCTGGCTTAGATAATGGCTCTTGGCTAACCACAACGGGTCGCGGGCCGGGCTTCCTTTCGGCTGTTACGCACGTCACTGGGTAACGGATTCGTCCGAACCAAGCAGCTGTTGACTCCAAAATCTAACTGTTTCAACTAAAAATAAAATGAAATGAAAGACTGGAAACATGAGGGAAGACGGGTGAGCATGAACGCCCGCGTCCAAAACTGTTGTTTCTGGTCGCGCGTCTTTTTTTAAAGGGCGTTTGGCGACGCCTTTTGGAGGAGGCGTCTGGGTGGATCCTTCTGTGATCATGTCGGTGATTGGTCAATGTCTCTGCTTTCAGCTTGTGGGTGTGTCTTGGGTGTGTGTAAGTGTAAGACAGAGACAGACAACAAGGGATGATTCTAAACATAAAAGAATGCCTAATAATTAATTCCACATATTTCAAAACATCTTTTCAACATCATATCCTGAAATATCATGAATTACGAAAGGGTTTGATACCAAACATGACTGGAAAATATCCTAGAATCACTTTAGGAATTAATTAATGCATTTTACCTGTAATTACTCATAGACATAAGTATCAAAAATCATGTTATGCCTCCTCTTAACTATATGGTTTCCGTAGATACCTCAAACTAACGTTTCTGATGTTTTCTGGTATTTTTAAGCACTTTTAAATGATAAACACTTTAAAATAGCATTCTGTGGGTTATTGCATTACATGAAACGAGTGTGATCGAACAGACAATATTTGCAATTTCAATTTCTGTAGAAATCATTCCAAAAATGTTTTCGTTTGTAACTTTCAAACATAATACAATTTCTTTGTTCTCCTTTCTTCCCGTGGAGATCTCTCAGCTAGGTGCCTGGACAGTGTTCTCCTGTGACGTCTCACCACAGGGGGTCAGAGGGCATTGGGACCGTTCTTTGAACTTATAGCATCCCACAGTATCTGTTTGATAAGGGGGAGAAGAGGGATGTTCTTCTTTTGATCATAAATGTCGCAGGGAGGTAATATAGGGGAAAACTGTCCTTGGATTCTCTGGTCCTTTTGTTTGGCCGGAAGGGGAGTCGTAAAAGAAGGGTTCATACTACGTACTTCAAATAGCTGGTTCAGTCTTAGCGGCTCCGGTATTGAGTTCACAGATCACATAGTGGGGTTAGTCCTGCATCTCAGAGTTACGGGGGCAGTTGTGTTTACACAGTTCGTGATAACACAAAAACAGGCTCCTTGGTTAATTCTTGCTAGCAAAGGGGGAGGCTTAACGCTTGATGTGGTTTGTTTCCTACATAATCCCCCTGTTGATAAGGTTTCAATGCTTTGAAGCTCTTATCAAATAGTTCTTTTGAGGAAACAAAAGAGGGAACGAACCTTCAAGTTGACGACAACTAGAAACAGGTAAAGGTGTGTTGAGGTCCTCACACACCCTGACGAAAGTTCAGGAGTGACAAAAGTCCAACGTCCTTGTTGGAACTTGGAGGTGTTTCCCCCTGTAGGGTAGGGAAATCACTCTCACCTTGACGCTGAGATGAGCAGCATTGCCAGGAAGTCAATACTGGAGGCAACGCTGGGAGGTTGAAGCTAGAGCCCCTGGTGGTTGAGGCTGGAGCCCCGGGGGTTGAAGACTGGAGCCCTGGTGGTTGAAGACTGGAGCCCCTGGAGGTTGAAGGCTGGAGCCCCTGGAGGTTGAAGGCTGGAGCCCCTGGAGGTTGAAGGCTGGAGCCCGGGAGGTTGAAGGCTGGAGCCCCTGAGGTTTGAGGCTGGAGCCCCGGAGGTTGAAGCCTGGAGCCCCTGGTGGCTGGCGTTGGAGCATTGCCTGGTGTTAATGCCCGTGGGCCATGGAGGTAGGAGTTAGGCGACCATGGAGTCGATTCTGAGGTGCCGCTTGGCAGTGGGCACCCGTAGACCAGGAAGGCAGACTAGGTGTGTGTACTATATGTTGCTATGTGTCCCTCAACAATGCTCGGTGCGAACATGTAATTTGGGATCAGCAGTGTGGGGTAACATAAAAGTGTACACATAAGCACATAGATAGCGTGGTATCGGTCAATTACTCCTGGTGCACATCAATAAGACAAAGACAAAGCATGCAGGGTATAAAAGAATCAAATCTAAACACACAAAAATAAATCCCTAAGGGATCTTAAACTGAATGAGAGAGAAAGAAGAAAAGTTTTCTTTTGCTCTGGCTAAATTTGGCCTGTGCCTATCTAATGAGACGCGTTGTGGTCTCGGTAGCAGGGTGTTAGATATGCTAATGTTTGGGGCCTGATCAATGGGATGGCTGATTGAAAGTTTACGGATCAACCAGCACGTTTAAGTCCTGACCCTCAGGTGTGTCCTCGGTGGGACCAGATAGCGTAGTGGATTCTAGTTCCTAGGTCTGAGTTTATGTCGTCCTTGAGGTGGTAGATGTTATTGAACGTGACGACTGGTAGGTTAATTAGGAATGCTATCTCTCGGTTCGTAGGGTTTATTCAGCTCGCGGTTGATGGCTTGTCTGTTGATTTTAGTGTTCTGTATAGCTTAATTTGGTTTTCGGTGGACCCATTTGAGCTTTGATTCGGTTTTTGTGCTCGGAATCTTTATTTGGTACACCACTGGAGACAGTTTATCGGTGACCAGGTAGGGTCCTGTTCATTTGGGAAGAAATTTCTTCTATTTATTTATTTATTTTTTCAGTTTGGCTGCATGATGATTGGTTTTGCCGGCGGGCGGAGCAACGCTATAATACCAGACGCGGTCTCCCACCTGTAGTTCCTCTTGTGAGGCTTTTTGGTCGTAGTAGGTTTTACGGCCCTTCGCGCTCTCTTTGAGGTGTTTTTGAGCAAACGCGAACGTAGCTCGGAGGTGGTTCTCAAGATCGGTCGTGTATTGGTGGGTGGTGTAAGCGGTAGCGGTGTTAGCTTGGTTTTGGTTTTGACTCCTCTGTGTCTGGCGTAGGGAATGTCATGGGCATGTGCCAATATCACCCCCCTTTGGTTCTGTGGGACAACGAACGCATGCGTTTGGGAGTCCGCAGAAACATGGACCAAGGTCCCCTTGACTATCTGTAATGAGCGACGGGCAGCGAACAGATGGCTGGATGTGGAGGCAAAGTCCGAGGAGACTTTTAACGTTATTGGGTCATTGTCGGTGAAAGCGGGTTTTACCGGTGCGATGACCTGCGAGGACATTGGGGTGTCGGTCTCGGCAGCTGCACGAGAGCGCGTAATAGCATTCACTGACAACGGGTGGGGCTCAGCGAGCTGGGTGGGGTCAAAGGACCAGGGTGTTCCTGATAGCGCCCTTTCTTTGGCGAGAGCATCGTTGATGTGTCGGTTCTGAAACGCAAGACCATCGGTAGCGAGGGGGTTGTTGGTTAACGCGCACAGGGAGGTACTTTTGGTCGTTAGAGTACGGTCTACGGTTTTAGTAGCCGGACGCATTTGGGCCGGAGACCGGCTGGGGGTCTCCTTCAGAGCCCGAGAGTGGTTCAGTTGGTAGCACTGAACTCCGTCGAGTGAGTCATGCTGCAGCGGCAGTGGCTGCCTGACTTGTGCCCAGATTTTCAGGTTTTGAAAGTCGATCAGGGGCTCAAATCGGTTGAGGAGATCGATACCTATGAGAAGAGGAATCTGGTTGTGGTCTGAGATGTAAAACGGGTGCACCAGGGTCAGGTGCCCTATGGTGACTTGTACGAGAGCCTTCTTCGTGATAACGGTGGCGTTGTCGCCATAAGGTTCAATGTCCATGTGGCAGTCTTGGAGTATCAACCTTAGGTTGGTCTCCTTGGCTAGGCTGCGCAGCTCATTGAACAGTTGGGCGGACATGAGGGATATGTCTGCTCCTGTGTCAAGTAAGGCTTCGTTAGTGAGCACACCTTCAAAAGTGGCTGATATATAAAACTTTCGGGCGATTCCTCTTTCGTAGAGGTCGCACCAGAATTGGTGAATTGGTGGTTCACCCTCAATGGACTGATGTCCATTTGAAAAACGGTGGTTTGGTGCATGTGTTTGCACCAGCAAGACAGCACTAGGCGAATTATCGTCATCTTTGCATTTTGATCGTTTTTGCTTTCTATTGATTTTGTCATCTATCATTTGTTCGAACATTTTCTTGATGGATGCCATTTCTTTAGTGATTTGGTTAGATAACCTAATTTCTACTCTTTCTATTTCATTAGATTCATCATCTGATCTTGATCTGTTTGGCTGCTGGTCGTATGACCTTTGAATATTTTTGTGATACCAAGGTTTTGAGTGTTTGTTTCTGAGTGGAGGTGTTCGGCGGTCGTTGTTGTGTCTTCTCCACTGGTCAGAATGGTTGTAATCATACCACGGTGGTCGCGGTCGGCGATCTTGGTGGTGTGAGTTAGGGCGGGAATTTTGGTGCCGAAAGTTTTGTTTTGGTGCATAATCTCGATAATCGGTGTTATCTTGGTATTGTTTTGGCTTTATTCCATGGTACGGTTGCTGGTTGTACCGCGGAGGGGTCTGTGGTGCTTGCGGTGGATGCTCTTGAGGAACGATGAGTTCCTTTTGAATGCCTTCCAATTGCAGCGAGTGAGAGTTATTCTTTATCGGGAACATTTCGCGAGGTGTGGATTTTGCCGAATTTTGTTTGTACAAGAGGAAGCCTCTGATTGCAAGATCGCGAAGTTTCTTACTGGACATGGTATAGGGATCTGCCGCGACGCCGAGATGGGTGCTCGTGCTGTGGTGAAGGTTTCTGAGGAACAGTTGTTTGAACTGCTCTTCTTCCTCCATACCTGGGTCGTTGCGATTACCAAAGTATGCCTGTAGCAAGGTGTGGTAATATTGTTGGGGTGATTCGTTTTTCCCCTGTTTAACGGTGTGGGCATAGTCGAAACCTGTTTGGTGAAGTGCGTCAGAAAATTCATCCACCATGAGGCGGCACAGTGTTGTGTAATCATTTCTGACCTGAGGTAGTTGACGTTCAATGAAATCATTAACAAGCCTGCTCGAGGTTGCTTTGATTAGGTAGATTTTATCTTCAACATTAGCCATTGGATAACTTTTTAGATAAAAATCAATGTCTCTCAAAAATGCTCTAGCATTTTGGGGTTCGTCGAACTTTGGTTCAAATCTCGGAATGTTTCTGGCGATTTTATCCAGGTCGCGGTTGGACGGTCGATTGCTATTAGGGGGCCTGGCGGGCGTCGGTCCGCCGTCAATAGGAGGGTCCGCGGAGGCATCCCGGGGTCTCCTTAAGCGACGCGGACGTACCGTTGGGTCGGTGGTGCGCAGGACTTGTCGAGTTGCGTCTTCACCGTCGGAGTCAGGATCGCCATCGGCCTCCGACATTGACAATGATGAGAGAGCGTGCCCGAGCTCACGTCTTGCGTCTAGGAGCTCTCTCCTGGTGAGGTTCAATTGTCGTTGAACCTTAGCAGTAGCTACTTTACCGTCAGCTACTTGTTGTAATAAGTCATTAGCCCTCTCTCGTTCTGCGTCTAATTCTTTAGAAAGCAGTTTAGTTTTGGCTTTTGAGGCTTTGATCGCCCCTTCTGCCTCAAGGAGGAGTTTCTTCCCATCATTTGACTCGTGTATTTGGGCGTCTAATTCCCAGGTTGTGGTGTCGAACTCATGTTCGAGAACGCGTATTTTGTCTCCGAGTAGCACTTTGGATTTTTCTAATTCTTTATTCTCAGTGATTAATTGATTAACTTGATCTTCCGCTTCTTCTAGGTAACTCACGCGCATTTGGAGCAGTCCATTTTCTTCACGTGTCTCTTCATACTGGGCCGTGAGGTTCGCGCAGCGGGCTTCGCGTTCCTCGATGGCTTTGAGTTGAGCGTCGCGTTCGCTCTCGAGGGTTTTAACCCGATTCTGTTCGTATTTTAACTGGGCGGAGAATGCTGATATTACACAGCCAAGCTGTTTAACCAGCTCTTTATCCTTCAGTTTTTTGTAAACGGCTGCAGTGACGCAATCGGCCACAAGGTCTCCTAATTCTTGAGGGGGAGATTCTCGGATTTTGGCATCAATTGTGGATTTTCCGTCCCCTAAGATTTCTGTGAGGAGAAATTCTAAGTTCTCGGCTGGATGGTCTTCTGAGGAGACAGACATATTGATTTGTTGTGGGTCAAAATCGTACGAAGAAATCTAAAGGATTTCAAAATTTCAACTAATTTTTCAAATAAAATTCAAAAGTTACAATGGTAGTGAATTGTTTTATCTTATTTTGTTTGTTCTTAGCAATTCACTGTTTGGTAAATAAAAACTGAGTGGTAAACTTGAAAAGTTTGGTGTGGTTTGTTTAATTTAAACAATTGTTCTTACTCATTCAAGATTTGTTCTTACTGATTTAAGACTTTTGTTTAAATTAACTTTACTTTAATTCAACTTCGTTGAATTAATCAACAGGTATTTTTAATCAATTAAAAAAATGTTTTTATTGAAATTAAATTCAAATCTTATTGAATTTATTTTAATCAATAAATGTTTTTCCTCAATTAATTTAAACTTTCGTTTAAATTAGCTTTACCTTGATTCAGTTTCCTTAGATTAATCAGGTGTTTTAATCAATTGAAAAAAAATGTTTTTATTGAAAATTAAATTCAAATCCTATTGAATTTATTTTAATCAATAAATGTTTTTCCTCAATTAATTTAAACTTTAGTTTAAATTAGCTTTACCTTGATTCAGTTTCCTTAGATTAATCAGGTGATTAATCAATTGAAAAAGAAGAGAAAAAAAAAAAAAAAAAAAAAAAAAATTTTTTTTTTTTTTTTTTGAAATTTAATCCAAATCCTATTGAATTTATTGTAATCAATAAATGTTAATTTTAATTAATTAAATTCTGTTTTAATTTATCAGTTTTTATTTCAGTTGTAATTTCCTTTAGGTTGATTTTTAAGAATGGTTTGTGTTTAAATTCGGTTGTGTTGAATTTAATTACCTTAATTAAAACTGGTTTAACTTTATTAAACTTATTTTAATTAATAAATCCTTCTTAAATTAGTTGCTTTCATTTAATTAACTTCCTATTCAATTTAATTGTTTTTAATCAAATTGATTTGATTTTAATCACACTGGATTAATCATTTAGTAAAATGTGTATTTTACTTTAATCATTACTTTATTTATTTAAACTGTTTTAGTTTAATTATTTTTCAAATTGGTTTAAATCTTGTTAAACCTTGATTTTAGTGCGTCACTTGTATTTAAATGAGTTACCTTAGTTTTAATAAGATTACCCTTTTAATGGCTTAACTTCCGTTTAGTTATGGGCCTTGTGTGTGCGTGCTTTTCTGAGAGATGACAAAATCAAATCGAGCACATTTAAAACCACACGATTTCAGCAAAGTGACGGTAAAGACAGCTGTATCGATGCACAGTTGTCAAGCAAAACGTGTCTAAAGACACGCTGTAACTTAGATGTGTTTAAAGTCTCACTGGGCACGATAGGTTAGCTTGATGCTAACCGCTTAGTAGCAGGCTGCTGCTGCTAGGCTGAGGCTCTCGTTAGCCTGTTATTCGCGAGCTCGCCACGAGGGGCAGTCGCGTCTCAAAAAGGGACAGGAAGGCCTGTCTTTGTGTGTGCACGGTGGCTTGACACACTTGCTTCCGGTTTCTGGAGCGTTACACACATGTGTCCCAACCACAATGAGCTAACATGAGCTAATACAACGATAGCTTGTCCGTTTTAAGGAACGGAAGATTCAGACGACTTACTCTTTGTTTGCGTCGGCAGATACCAGAGTTTCAGAGCTCTTCGGGGTAGCAAAGTCCTAGTTTGCACTGTCTGCGTATCTTTTCCTTTTATACGGGATTTTTCCCGGTTCTGGCAACTTACTGTTTACCTCTGACGTCACAGTCACTGACGGCGCAGTGATTAATTTTAACTTTTTCTTTGGCGCGGCGGCCTTTCATAACATTAGCGCTTTAAACACAGAGACACGGCGGTCTTATTTATTCAGTTTCTAAGCATTAGCGCGGCGGCTTTGCTTAGAATACAACATTGGTCGGGGCGCAGCGGCTTCCGAACCAATCTGGCAACACGAGTGTTCAGTTTTTAGACCGGCTTTGATTCCAATGATTATTCATTAACGCTGTGTTTATGGCTTCAGCTGGTCCCATCTGGGGTGCCAGAAATTATGTAGGAAGATGAGATGAGTTATTATTAATGGGTTATATAACTGAGAATATTAATTATGATTATTAATATTACTTCAAATTTGCGGGGGTGCCACTCCTTTTAACAGGAGAAATATGTCTAAGTTTTTAGACTAAACTCATCAATGTGAAACCAGGGAAAAGTGAATTCTACCAGACATCTACACCATCATCACAGCTTTAATGAATCAGAGGAATCAAATATTATGTTAACCTTTTATTCAAAAGTCAACAATTAACACAGTCAAATATCAATTGAAATGGGATAATTAAATCATGATAAAATGCATTTCTAGGCTAATAAAGTGAGGATTATATGTAATAAAGTGAAATCACTAATCTAGGAGGATGCTAGTCTACTAAATATTGAATAAAAATGTAGGATACATATTCAATCATAAGATCATAAAATCAAAGAATAAAATAAAGAGAGCTCATAACAAAGAGAGGAGGACGGACAAGGGGGAGACGAACAAACATGAATGAGATGTACTGTGTGTGCAGCATGTTGTTAATGCGTGTAAGTTTGTAGTTATGGAAATATGTATGTGATCTATTGTGGATGAAGTTGCTGATGCAAGTTCATTCTTGTACCTTGGAGGTGATGTCAGGCTGGACCTGGAGGTGCTGTTGAAGCAATGTAGGCAGGACGTGCCACCGTTGGTTCTGTTTCGGTTCCACAGAATTTAGCCCCTTCAGCCGATCCGGGCGGTTAGGCCTTCGCAGCTGGCTTAGATAATGGCTCTTGGCTAACCACAACGGGTCGCGGGCCGGGCTTCCTTTCGGCTGTTACGCACGTCACTGGGTAACGGATTCGTCCGAACCAAGCAGCTGTTGACTCCAAAATCTAACTGTTTCAACTAAAAATAAAATGAAATGAAAGACTGGAAACATGAGGGAAGACGGGTGAGCATGAACGCCCGCGTCCAAAACTGTTGTTTCTGGTCGCGCGTCTTTTTTAAAGGGCGTTTGGCGACGCCTTTTGGAGGAGGCGTCTGGGTGGATCCTTCTGTGATCATGTCGGTGATTGGTCAATGTCTCTGCTTTCAGCTTGTGGGTGTGTCTTGGGTGTGTGTAAGTGTAAGACAGAGACAGACAACAAGGGATGATTCTAAACATAAAAGAATGCCTAATAATTAATTCCACATATTTCAAAACATCTTTTCAACATCATATCCTGAAATATCATGAATTACGAAAGGGTTTGATACCAAACATGACTGGAAAATATCCTAGAATCACTTTAGGAATTAATTAATGCATTTTACCTGTAATTACTCATAGACATAAGTATCAAAAATCATGTTATGCCTCCTCTTAACTATATGGTTTCCGTAGATACCTCAAACTAACGTTTCTGATGTTTTCTGGTATTTTAAGCACTTTTAAATGATAAACACTTTAAAATAGCATTCTGTGGGTTATTGCATTACATGAAACGAGTGTGATCGAACAGACAATATTTGCAATTTCAATTTCTGTAGAAATCATTCCAAAAATGTTTTCGTTTGTAACTTTCAAACATAATACAATTTCTTTGTTCTCCTTTCTTCCCGTGGAGATCTCTCAGCTAGGTGCCTGGACAGTGTTCTCCTGTGACGTCTCACCACAGGGGGTCAGAGGGCATTGGGACCGTTCTTTGAACTTATAGCATCCCACAGTATCTGTTTGATAAGGGGGAGAAGAGGGATGTTCTTCTTTTGATCATAAATGTCGCAGGGAGGTAATATAGGGGAAAACTGTCCTTGGATTCTCTGGTCCTTTTGTTTGGCCGGAAGGGGAGTCGTAAAAGAAGGGTTCATACTACGTACTTCAAATAGCTGGTTCAGTCTTAGCGGCTCCGGTATTGAGTTCACAGATCACATAGTGGGGTTAGTCCTGCATCTCAGAGTTACGGGGGCAGTTGTGTTTACACAGTTCGTGATAACACAAAAACAGGCTCCTTGGTTAATTCTTGCTAGCAAAGGGGGAGGCTTAACGCTTGATGTGGTTTGTTTCCTACAATATCGAGGTTCAAAATGTATCGAGTTTTCTATTTTGGCGATATAGAAAACTATAATATTTTATATATATATATATATATATATATTATAACTTATTATGTATCAAATACTAGTTTTAGGAGTCACTGCTTTTACTTCTCAGAACAACATGTAAATCTCAGTTAGATGGATTTCTGAGTGCACATATTGATCAGCTGTTTGTCAATTAATATCCCTGTGTAGCATTTTGCATGAGCAAATTTAACCCAGAATTGTCTTTCTGGTCAGACTTTATTTGGTAAAATTATCTAAGATGTTAATAAAGGTCGACTTACCAGATTCTAATCATATGATTGTATTTAATAAGTGGTTGATAAGTGGGTATTTTAGATTTCTTGTACACCTGTCTTAAAATATAAGGGGTACTGGAGCTTCGTTGGGCGGGTGGGACGGCTCGTAGTGGGCGGCAGAAAATTTCCCTTATTTTCAAATCCAAAACTTGACAGGTATGATTCAGAATAAATCATAATTGTGACAAGGCAGAGAAAGCTTGCATGTCGAGTTAAAAATGTGCAAGAATGTAACCAGAGAATGGGAGCTGTATTCTTAATTTCTCTCAAACTCTTACTTCTGCGTACAACATATTTTTCACACTGTTGGTGCATCAAATTGAATTTTTCACAGAAAAGTCATTGATTTACCTAATTTTGTAGTCTCAGACTATACTGAATGAAGATGACCGTAAAGCTGTGGCTTAGCTGTGGATTTCCTGTCAAAATATGTTCCGCTATTAAAATGTTGAGAGGCAGGAATCCATCGGGGTCACAACATAACCTCAGATGTAATTACAGCAGATGAAATAAAAACAACCCTGACACATTTTCAGTGACCCAAATATTAAAGGAGCTTAAACAGTAGGATTGACAGGAACAGCTGAAAAACATTTAGTATTGTCCAAATGGGACGTCTCCGAACCAAACTGAACACATTCCAATACGAGCGTACTGCATTACTTCTGCATTCGCCGGAAAAATCATTTTTTCTAATTTGAAAATAAAATGTAATCAACTTACTTGTGCCAACACATGTCGTTTTTGTCATTTTTATAAATGAATGCGTTATTGTCCAAAAAAGTGATAAACAAATATGAAATCCCATAAAGTTAAAATACAAAGTGGAAAAAGGTGCTTTGACCTCTTATACATAACAAAAAGCAGCAATGGCAGTGAGACAACTTTCACTGTTGATTCTCCAAACAAACTAAAGCTGGAAGTTTGAATGATGTTTAACCATGCAGTCATCGGAGTTCAAGCTCAAGCTGTTTTCACAAACCCTGAGACCAAACAAAGGTCTGCTGTGAAGGTGTAAACGTGATGGCCCTTCTACTCTACCTCTGCCCTTTAGTGCGTTGTTAGGTCACGACCCCAAGACAGCTCCCTGTTTTACTCCTGGAAATCTGTCCCTTTCGCTGTATCCTCTGGTTGCTTAGCAACCATGTCAACAAAGCTGATTTGTGCCAAATACGACTTCTGCCAATATAAGTAATTGCTGAGTGGAATAAAGATTTCACTGTAAACAACCTCAACTACTCAACTGTGTAATTTTCAGTGGAACTGATGATGTCAAAGCAGAACTACAACTTGGTTTCATTGCAAACGTTTGAGAAAGATCAGTGAGTGAATAGATATCAGGCAGGGTTAAATGAGAGTTCACTTTGTATATGAGATATTGTATGCATACAATATCGCCAGGGTCTTTCCTTTAACTACCAGGCTCTTATTTTGAAACCAGAAATGCATCAACAAAAACTTTAATCAAAAACCCAAACTTAAAAAATCTGAGTAATGTAGCAATAAAAACTCTAATGTATCAACATGTAATTGATGAGCTAAACTAGCTGGTTCAGGTTGTGCTAAAATTATAATGCTTCAATCTTCATTGTTGGTGCTTTCAGCGGTTTGGTTCCTGTAGTGCAGTTCTTTACAGATTTGTGGGCATTGCTTGATTTGTCAACTTCATCAGGTTTGGCTTCCTACAACTTGATCACACGTCATCGTTTTCATCTTCCTTGGATCTTGGTTACTGGTCACTAGAGGTCGTTAATCAGACCAATTTGATTGTATTGAAGTGTTAATTCCATTACAAACCATTTTTGGATTATGCATCTTCCATTTAACATCAGCCTGCTGCTGAATAATTTTACTCTCTTTTGAACTAACACCTCAGAGCACTTTCAACCTAATATTTGGAAATTTAAGAATCAATCTATAACCGTATATAATAAAACTGTGGTTAAATGATTATCAATTTTTTTTCACTACCCCTACTGGTGGTGAAGATAAGAACCACTAGACAATAGCTACAGCAGGTTTGCTCTGGTCTGCTGCACAGCTCCTATCCTGGAAGTTTTAGATGCTCCTCAGGTCCCACCACACCTGATTATTATGGGTAGCTATTTGACAATTAATAGTAACAAGTAGGGAATTTACAAATCTAAAGGTATGCCTTCAACAGGAATGTCAAGTATCACTGGGAACATATATTTAGCTATAATCTTGATTTAAGCAACAGATTTCACGCACTTAGGAATATAACTGGTATTCCTCAATCACATGCACATGACACTGCTTTTTGCAGGGGTATTGAGGCCACGCCCCCATGCACTCTTCCATCACGTGCACAGATGATTTATAGAACCCTGGATTATTATTAATAGTACTGAGTTGAAATCACATTTTCGAGATTGCATTACTTTCTGCAAGTCCTAAAAGACAAGATGTTTACAAAACTTGGATAATTGTTAAGTTCTATTTACAGTAGATGTTTTGAAATGAAATACTTTTTATTGTACTATTTGTTACAATTTTGAATGCGCCAGAGTTAGCAAAAATGTTAATTGTGAGGATGCCATCGCATCCCATACTGGGATTTTAACACAATACTGGTATAAACTGGACTTCTAACTGGTTTGACTGGTTTGTCCTTTCACACTGCGATTTTAACACATAGTACTGTGTTAACTGGTTTTCAACTCATTTTAACTTTTTTTTTTTACTTTTTCAATGCATTTCAACTTATTTTCAAATTGCGGTGCGACACGGGCAAGCACCAGCATCCTCACTTGCATTTTCTTCAGGAAATGCAAATATTCTAGTTTGAATCTGTTGTCCCTTGGCAGGTCACAAAACAAGCATTCACAAGGCTTAAAGTACATATATAGAATACAATCAGTTAATCAACAATACAATGTGCATGACTATAAGAGTTACAGTTAAAGTGCTTAAGTTAAGGTGTGTATTGCCAGTGTGAGCGTTATTTGGAAAGTGCACAAAGTCAAAAACCACTCACCCTTCACATACAAAATCAACAAATGCAATATATGTATAAGTATTAGTGGAAGTTTACCAGAAATTGTCCACCCCTTTGCATCCCTGGTGGTTCCCCAGCCCCCCCAATGATGGACTGGCAAGCTGTTGATGGTGTACCCTGCATGCTGGTTAAAGCTCTTGATTAAAGGTGTGTTGTGTGTTTCTATACTTTGATCATCTATAGGCAGCATGTTAAACTGAATAGGATTAGAAGTAGTACAGTTTTCCAAGCCAATAAAGAAGGGAGGGGTGGGGGCTCAAATGAATCCTTTCACCTGTACTCTGGATATTTCCAACCACGCCTATTTTTTGTTTAGGTTTCAGTGCTGCTTTTTTTTCTGGCAGCCAGTCACAGCTGTGAAAGAAAAAATATCCCCTGTCCATCAAATATCTTTGAAACCATCTTTACAGAGACAGTTTTGTACCAAACAAAAGTCAAAAACAACAACTTTGCAGACAGGTAACCGTGAGAAACATGATTTCTATCCTAAAGTCAAGGACTTAAATGTCAAACAGGGAAAAGGAAGCCTTGAATAAACACTTGAATGAATGTATGCGTGACAAAAAATTTAACAGCTGTTTTGTCCATGTTGGATTTGGTAAACAAAAGATTTGTAGCTCTGAGACCAGACACAGGGAGATGTTCTCAAAGTCTGAAACGGGCCTCCCATGAGCCTTTTGTAAAGACTATACACTGCCAGACAAGCACCCATACAGTATGTTTCACTGTTCTACTGCCGTCGACATGAAGTAACACGACAGTCAGGATGTTTCCTTCAGCAAGCAAACATCTCGTTATTGTATGGTCTTCTCCTAAAAGCACTACAGCAACATTAGAAATGCTTGCTGTTGTTTTTAGTCAACAACATCGACCACAGTTTTATTCTACCAATCCTCTCTGGATGGATTTGTTGTCTAAAATATATGAAAAGCGTTATATGTAGTGTTGGAGATGTTTTAGACATCATGAAAGTAGAATAACAGCATTCAAATGATTAAATCATGTCAGTGTGTTTTATAACTCTGGGACCAGGGCTGCTTCTTTTTCAGCAAGCCGCACACAGAGAGGATTCTGTCGGATAGAACCAAAAATCCTTAGAAGTCTGCTGCAGCCCTTTTCACTCCTCATAGGACCGTTTAAGAGTTATTTCGGCTGGTATGTGCATTCTACTAGCAGTTTTCAGGTACCACTCCGGTTTTCATTCAGTCTGTGGTTGTTTCAGCTCGTAAAAAGAATTTACTGTAAGTTTCGTTTTGCGGTGTTACGGTGCAAGTAGTATCCAAATTAATGTCGCTGATGCGAGGCAAACATAGATGTTAAAAAATGTATACACTATACATTTACAACTATACATTTTTTGTGAGGCCAGTATAAAAGTAGCTTTTCCATGTTTTAATACCAAGCACTAGATTATCACAGGAAATGAGGGGCACCAGTAGACATATACTACCATCTCTGGTTTCTTTAATCAGATATGTTGAAACATTTTGTCATCTCCAAATGTTATTTTGATTTATTGAAGTATTCATTCGGGATGCACCGAAATGAAAATTCTTGGCTGAAACCGAAGACAAGGAAACCAAGCTCGAAAACCAAAACACCTGAAGAAATTATGCAAATTATTAGTACCATTGCATCTGAATGTGTACTAACCTCACTAAAATTAAAACATTGCAAATGTTCATATTAATATGAATGCCTCAAAGAATAAATTAATTAAAAAAATGTGATACTAAATAGCACCGACATTCCAACAATGCACAATATGCAATAAGAAAAAAATATAAAATGTTAGACTTGACCGAACTCATACATTAAATAAAATTGTTCAGGCCTATATCTGACTAAGCTACTGGAAGAGAGTAAAATTAAATATGTTCCCTGCTTTCATTGCAGCGTGCATCATTTCTTGTGCGTGCTGGTTTAATCCCATCCAAGCAATGATCTTCATAACGCGGACCAAGTACAGTCATGATGAACATGCAATGACTAAAGCCAAATTCATGGTGCTGATGCGTAGCCACGTGTTGCGGTGCAGGGGTCTGTGTTGAGGGAGGGCTACACTAGTGTTAACTTGACACAAACATAAAACACACCTACGGGCTCCATCTCAAACTCTGCTTAGAATACGCTTTAGTGCTCAGATGTGTTGAAATACAGCCGCTCCACGAGTCCGTGGACAATTTTGTCCGTTTCCTGAAAAGACAACGCTGACCGAGGTGTTTGCTCACATCTTTACAACATCCTGTTTTGGTTGGGTTGTTTCGGTGAGAAAAGTGTTTCGGCAGAAAACCGAAAATGCCCTTTTGGGCTGAATTTTTGATGCATCACTAGTATTGTATGTAACATTATGCATTGCTCCTATGTATGCTCCTAAGTAATCCCACAACAGGATCAGTGTTGAAAAACACAGAATAATTACTTTTGATAAGTATAATATGATAAGATAATAAATCCTACCCACTGGTATCCAAAACAGGGTTAACCAGGAAAGCTTTTTAGTCCAGAACGCCATATCCATCCCTGTCCACTCTGTGTGCAGAGGCCTTAGTCTACAACAGCAGAAAAGACACCTGCATCAAATTAAACTGTGTTAACTTCTTTTTTGCCAATACGGTGTGAGATCATTCCTATTGGACTCTAAATGAGTTCAACTCATTCACTGCCAGCCATTTTCATAGCAGCCAACCCCATATAGCCAGGCATTTAAGATGATTTTTACTGATTTTTTAAGACCCACAGAACATTTTGTATAATGACAATCTGAATTCGCAAGATTAGACTCGTTTCATCAAAAAAAAATATTTTTGTTTCTAGCTTGTTTCGTTTTTCCGTAATCAGCAGTTGAATAGAGGCAATTTTCTCCCAAATCGCCAGTTTGTGACAAAAAGCTGAGAAAAACGTATTTTTCTGAAAAAACCTATTAGTGACACCTCAACATTGGTTTCCTACTTAAGAACTACAAAAACAACACCGAGACCGGGCTTTTGAATGCAAAATTATTATTTTGCTAACTAGGTAAGACGAATGGTTTGCTTACTGTATTTTGGCATTCATCCAAGTCTCTCCCCGTCATTCTCCACACACGCAACTTCCTCCTCCTCCCGGACATGCCGAGTCTCACAGCTTGCCCCGTTTTTGATTGTTTTCTCTCACTATCACGACACTCTCAATAGTCCACTTAGTTCCACACATGCTCTGGTCGAGTGTGCCCTGCTGTAAGCTTCAGCATCAACTCTCTTAGCATAATTTTTTCTCTTGTAAACTCTTTTCCTCTCCCTCTGAGCTCTGCCCATCACGGTTGATCTCTCATCCAAAGGTGCGCTGCTGCCACCTACATGGCACCACTTGGTCACTACATCATGACACAAGTTAGATATTCACAGGAGAGCTTCGTCACACTGTCTCCTAGCAACCCCAGCCAAAAAACACAATTAATGTCTGTAGACATCTTTGACAGTCAACGTTACTACACCAAAAAACATCTTTAGACGTCTTTGGCAGTCAATGAGTTAAACGGAGTGGCAAATTTGGCAGCACCTAAAGTTAATCCTGTAGAAGAATAAAAGTTGTTAAAAAAAATGTTTTCAAATAATTACAAAACGATGGCTAAGTCCAGATCATATATCCCAAATGAACATAAATTTAATCCCAGCTTGGTGCAACCAACAACCTCAGTCACCCATTTAGAAGCAACCACTATCTTTCCGACAGTAATGACAGACCTAGCTGTAAGACAAATGAGGTGTGGTGCACATCCTTCAGTAAAACCATTACACCAGATGTAAAAAATCCAGTGATGTCAGGAAGGACAAGGTGCAAAGTGCCCGTACCTGCCAGCGGAGACCGCAGACACTCTCACAGATCAGTTATTTTAGACATTTGCACGACAGGCCAGGTCCTGATCCATACCTGTTCCATGTAACTGCTGGCAATCAACACAGTCATCTAATCGTGTGTCGCTTTTTCACTTTAGACGTGCAGGTCTAGACTAATCCTCCCCTATGTCAGTGTCATCTTTTTTCCCTCTTCATTTTCTTTTAGGGCAAAGTAAACCAACAGAGCAACTACGTGTAGTTTTAACTGTCCACATTATAAAAAGGCTGCAGTCTTTGCACAAAGTTCTTCTTAATTGGCTTTTGTAAAAACATTCTTAATGAGTTTACATTTTGTTTTCCCTGATGACGCAGAACCAGAAGGGCCTTTTGTTATGTGGTGTTAGCTAGGAGGCACTGACAGTGATCTCTCTGTGGTTGTCAGATTGATGAACATTGAAAGCATATGGGAAAAGGCTCCCTGAATATTTATATATTCTGCAGAGTATGTCAGGAATGTGTACGTGGCAGTCCACCTCTCCATGTATCCATTAGAAGCTGTCTGACAGTTGTTTATTGCTGCCTTAGCTCAGGTCACTGCACTTTGTGTTTGTTTGTCCAAAGGAATGTGTGTGTAAAGCCATAAAACATGGCCACTGTTTGAATTTCAACCCAAAATAATTAAGATGGTTTGAGGAAATTGGTTTTTAAATCACAAAACGTGAGCAGTTTGGGGTTTGTGAGTGTTGCTGAGTCTGGTTGCATGTATGTATGTACTCACCCACCAAACCATCTACCATTTATCCTGTTGAATGTCAGAAGGTGCTGCAGTGTCTCCATAACTCAAAATGGACTGATTGCTAAAACAAATTTCAAAGCATTGATATATATGTGCATGGTATATACATGGTGTGCATTTAACACAACCATAAAAACTAATGTTGTGCTGATACCGATACTAGTATCGGGAGGAGTCTCAATACGGTGCTAAAAGGCTGAATCGGTATTAACTATCAACACGCCAATAACGCCGATTTTTATCATCAAACTGTTCTTCAAACTACTTTCAATACCCAGTCAGCCAAACGGAAGAAGAAGCCGCCTAACACCAACGAAAAAGAACCCACCAAACACCAACAAAGAAAAATCCACCGTTACCTCGTCGGCGGTCCCCCCTTCCACATTTTGGACCTCCTCGTCCATGGTGTTGTCAATGACCTCCGAAAACCACTAACCCGTTGACTCCGGGCCTGGCCCTGCCATTATGACGTTTTGGTGATGTAATTACTTGAAATATGATTTGAAGTGTTTTATTTTGAAAAGTAACCGGATGTTTTAATGTTGAGTAAGTGCTTAACTTCCTGTTTCGCTATATTTGCTCTGCGCTGAGGACGGAGCAGATACGCACCGGTGAAACCCGGTGGTGAACGGTGGTTTAGTGGTTAGCATGTCCGCCCCACAGCAAGAAGGTCCTGGGTTCAAGCCCTGGGGTGGACTTGGGTCCTTTCTGTGTGGAGTTTGCATGTTCTCCCCGTGCTGCGTGGGTTTCCTCCGGGTCCTCCGGCTTCCTCCCACAATCCAAAAACATGACTGCAAGGTTGATTGGAGTCTCTAAATTGCCCACAGGAGTGAATGAGAGAGTGAATGGTTGTCTGTGTCTGTGTTGCCCTGTGATGGACTGGCGCCATGTCCAGGGTGTACCCCCGCCCAGCACCCTATGAGAGCCGGAGATTGGCACCGGCAGACCCCCGCGACCCTGTTAAACGCGAATAAGCGGGTATGAAAATGGATGGATAAAGTGAAACCCATCAGCTACGCTGGTGTGGTGGAGACGTAACGCAGCGGACCCGTATCCAGTGGAAATTGGGGGAAAGGAATGCGCCGCTGTCCAAGGGCACCTCCTCCTGCCTGACTACGGCCCGGTTCGAGACAGAAACCCCACTCTCGCCCTGGCCAACGCCCCGGGTTTCCAGCAGGTCCCCCTTCCTCCTCCACCCTAAATTGCTTCCTTGAGAGCCCACCATGTTGTCAGACTACTGCTACAAATAGGTGAAATGCAGAGGAAATAATTTCACTATGATATAATCAATAAAGTATATTATTATGGATGGAGAGTAATCCACATTTTCTCCTCCACTTTTATGTGTGATTGATTATTTTTCACCTGTCACAGTCTGATGAGGCAACGCAATGCGATCTGCCTTTCTATCATTTGTAATGTGCACTGTGCTACCATAATACCCTCTCCTGCGTGTCCACCTCAACATTTAATACGTCCACATCACATTGAGTGAAATTTGTTTTATTTGCTCGTTTTCCCCTTCGATCCACCGTGAAAATTTGTATTAGTGAATATTCATTTAGGGTCACCTGACCTTTTATGGGCACCAAATGGGCGGAGCAAGGTGTTTCTTCACATGCACCAACCTTCGAGTTGATTGTGATTTAAAAAACGTAAAAACAGGAGTGGGACGTACGTGCGCTCTCGTTTATAAATCGTAGAAAAAAGATTTGTAAGCACTTCCTGGTTTTTAGCGTACGCCACCTGAAGTATGCTTACTGAGGCGCACTTTTATAAATGAGGCCACAGGTAGGCAATAAAGAAAGTTATCCTGCATTTACTCTGTAAAACAGGAAAAAAAATACCAACACAAAAAGGATTAACCAGTAACAAACCAAGCCATGATAGCAATGATTTTTACATCCAAGTGAGTATGCAGCTCTTACAAATTGGAAGAAAAACAGGTCACATCTTTTTTTTCAAACACCGCACTATCCGCACGTATCGGTATAGGCCGATACTACGCAACTGGGTATCGGTATCGAGGCCAAAAAAGGGCATCGGAACAACACTAACAAAGTGCCAAAACACTGAAATAAAGGGATGGCTGTGGTTCATTTCAGCCAGTGGAATGATTTAAAAAATGACAAAATGTAAAGTAACTGATACCATTTACAACATGTGTCAGTCATAGAGCACCTGGTCTTTAATGTATGACGTCTAGGTGTGGGACAAACTGAGAAAATAGTGAAATGATTACATACCTCAAAATGTGATTGTGATTGTTATTAATCTTTGGTAAAATGTGCATCTTCTTTGTGTAATGTGTTGGACAACAGCAAAAGGAGCAATTTGATGGCATTATTTCATTCGTTCATATAGACACATTTACAAAATAAGTATACTACACAGAGTACTACTTTAAAACTGTTGGAGATAAAGACATGATGTAGGCCTTTCAGATCAATAAAACAAAGATTATTTGCTAGAAAAAAAAGATGTGGAAGATTGAAATTGCTGTCCAAAGTAAGAATGAAGTAAAAACACTTCTATGCATCCATCTATGGGACTCCACATCCCACAATGCAATGCACAAAACTTTTCTAATGTCAGTAAACTGAGTCTTTAAAGTGGAGATTAAAACAAACTTTCAAGCTTGAATTTCATTTCTGTACCTTTTTTCGATCAAATGATCTTCAAATGATTGATCTATGAGGCCTACACTTCTTCATCAGATGAAAACAATCTCCAGGGGCTTTAAAGACAACAAGCAGAAAGTTGTGGAGTGGCCGGTAAAATTCTTAATTCCGTAATTTAAATAATTATAGATTCCAGAGATTGAAAAAGCTTTAAACAGCTAATGTTAGACAGCATGGTTCACCAATGCGGTTCCCCTTGGCACCAGGTAGCCAGCATGGATCATGTGAAGTGCCTTCAGGAGCTCTAGTAAATCTGATTTACTTTCCAGGATTCAAACTCAAAAAGATAAATACATATAACAGATGTAGGTAGTTAAATACTGCTGCACGTGATAAAGTTTTAGTACTGAATTAACCATCTGTAAATGTACATTTTCACTGAAACAGTGTGACAAATGTTTTTAAGTGTTGCAGATTTGGTCTATGGTCAGTGGTATGTTGTAAATAACATGATATATAAAATATATTTCTAAAAATGACAAGTGGATTTTCATAAAATTAATATTGTTACATTTTACAAATGTTACATGTTATGCGATTAGTTAAATGTTGGCTTTTAGTTGCTAGTAAAATACGACGATGATAATTTTCTATGAAATGTATTGAAAATGAAACAACTGCATAAATTAGGAGAAACAAAGTGTTGCATCTTGAAACTGAAACAAATTTTCTACCTTATTACCTTACCCTTTAACTAAAGTGAAAGCATTTAAACAGTGCTTTTCTAACTGGTAGCCCTTCAGACTACAGTAACTATGAAGTAGGTGACAGTTTCAGAAAGGCTGGTGACCCCTGTTGAGTCCAAAACCTTCACTGTGCCACAGCAGGTTTACTAAAACTTAAGGAAAACAAACAATCTTTATAAGAAACATTTTTATAAACAAACATTTTTATAAGAATAACCAGTTGGCCTGCAGCTGTGAAGCTGCTGATGGTCAACACAGGATATTGCATTGTTTTGCCAAATGTGGGGAACACAGTAACGGCTCTTTGGAGGCAAAGATAATCTGCTGTTCTGCTCAGTGCAATTATAACAGATGATTCAGAACATCTTCCCTCCCAAACCCACAGAGCTCAGGAATGCAAATTACATTGTCCATGGACGCCCATGAAAAGAAGCTGGCACACCGTGACCTCCTAATAGGCTGAAGATGGAACTGGATCAAGACTACATTCCTAGACTCTATTAAATATTTGAAAATCACTAAGCAGCTGAGCCAGAAGCAACCAGCGCCTGTTCTCGTGCACATGCTCGAAAAAATGATGCTGGCCTGGTACTGATGGTGTTACGGGTGAACCGTCCAATCAAATAACGAGAATTTGTGGGAGTCAGAAGAAGGTCCAATGAAAGAAGTGCACAGGTTGTTTGAGTCTGCATCACTGCAGATACTAATTTAATTGGTGGGTGAGGGAGTCTGTCCGGGTGTTGCGTTCATTGTGCGTGAGGCAGGACTATTAGCAAATCCCACTGGGAGTGTGTGACCTCAAGCAGAATCTCACCAACTTCAGCTCAACACCTCAACACAGCTAATGTCTGATCCACTGAGTAAATCATGGCTCTGTGCGGCTGCCAACAGGAGAAATAAGAGGCTGCGCTGTTCGTGACCTCAAGCTGAAGCCAACTTGGGTTCTACAGTAGGACAATGATCCAGAACATACCAGCAAGTCTGCCTCTGAATGGCTGAAGAAAAACAAAATGAAGACTGTGGAGTGTCCAAGTAAAAGTCTTGACCTCAATCCTATTGAGATGTTGTGGCATGACCTTAAAAAGTTGGTTCATGCTCGAAAACTCTCCAATATGCCTGAATTACAACAACTGTGCAAAAATTAATGGGCCAAAAATCCTCCTCAGTTTTGAAAAATTATCTCATTGCAAGTTATTGCAAACGCTTGATTGCAGTAGTTGCTGCTAAGGGTGGCCCACATTATTAACTTTAGGGGGCAAACACTTTTTCCCACAGGGCCATGTAGCTTTGGGTTTTTTTCTTCCTCATTACATTTAAAAACTGCGTTTTGTGTTTACTTGTGTTATCTTTGACTAATGTTTAAATTTGTTTGGTTATCTGAACATTTCAGTGTGGAAAGCTTGCAAAAAGTAAGAATCAGGAAGGGGGCAAACACTTTTTCACACCACTGTATATTATGTCAGCTTCCTCACCAACATCCCAGTAACAGAATATCCTCTACAGGCTCAAACAAGCTACCTGGAGTCTTTCTGAAGCTTTCTGATCAAATACAGACTCACAGGCACCAGAGAAGTCAGCTCACCTGTGACCTCAGGACCCCTCAGGGCACAGATCCAAACCCACAGCTCCCATCCTGCTCCCTGCATCATCACACGCCTCAATGATGAACTCATCTACAACTTAATGGAAAGTGGGCTGAATTTCCCAGAGCATAGAAACAGATAAATGATGTGATCACTTCAATGTGAAAAGTTTACTACTTCCTTCTTAGTTTGCCGCCATTATTTACGAGTTTTTCCGTCCGCATCTGTGATTGCTTTACCTAAAAAAGTCATTACCACCACTAAGGAGGGAATATTCTCACCGGTGTTTATTTGCCTGTTAGCAGGATAACGTCAGAGGTACTTGAGGGATTTTGACAAAATTTTGAAAAATAGAGACCCCACAACATGCAGTCCCTCCAGGATTTCGCGGGATTTTTTTGTGATTGTTGCGGGCTCAAATGCCTGATTCCGCGCGCCATTTTTCCAAAAGTTGCGGTAAAAAGTTGCGATTTTTTTACAGCCCTAAAACATACTTTATTCACAATTAAGGTAATTGTTTCTACCAATTATAAATTTGACCAGACATGTTCTAGAAAAAATATGCTTTATTGTTGGAAAGCAAACACCGTCACAATTTTGCAAAACATGCAAACACATTTTTTTTTTTAACCTTATACACTGACCATACCCTGAATGCAAAAGGTGTAACAGCTTTCAATCAAAATGATCATCAGAAGTCCAAGTCAACAAACAATATTGAACTTAAGGAAGTGCATAACATGAACCTGTCATGAAGACATATTTCTTTAGGCGTAACAAAAAAAATACAAAGCATTAACAAACATACTGCATGTAATGATATTGTGTGCTTAATGTTTGTTCTCCCACATAGGGTTGTGCACTGGCTTGCATTCTCTTGACGTGCTTTGCAGAAGCAAAATGCTTGTCCATAGACGACTTCCGTTTGTAATCGATGGTAACTTTGCATTTTGAACAAAAAAGTTTACCTCCACTCTTATGAAGCAACGTTGGTACTGTTTGCACGGTCCTTAGCCGATATTTTTGTAAGCAAATGCAAGGTATTTCTATCGCACGACTCCACTGAATGCTTTCTCCCGGCACTGGTTGAAAACAGGATGTGACGTAGGCATTTTCTTCTTCGTAGGTTCCTTGTAGGCAGCGCAAAGCATAGACATAATATAAGTAGACGCACCGCTCTAGTGGGTGGCAGCAGTCGATGCGGCATCTACGTATACGTATACATGTCTATGGCGCAAAGCCCATAGTACAACCTCTGCTACTTCCGTAGCAACTACAAGCGCTAAAATGCCAAAAATAATGATAAGCGGCTGCATTTTTTATTTTTTTTCAACATAAGTTGCGGGAAAAATTGCACTAATTTTGCGGAGTTTGCTTGATTTTACATTAATAGTTGCGATCGCAACATCGTGAAATCCTGGAGGGACTGAACGTGGAATATTCCATTCAATTTTGCAAGAGATCCATATGAATATAATGATTATGGATCAGTTTGAAAAAATCAAAAAATCCCAACCCAGGGTTCTCACCAGCGCTGTTGAGCGTAGGGGACCCCTACGTTGTAATTTTGATCCCCTACAGAGTAATGTAGCACCTTACTGCGCGTTTTCAGCAGCATAGGGGGGATTTTTGTTTTTTTCAAATCGGTACCGTTGTAATAATTGTTGCACGCATGGACACAAAAGGGACTTCCAGATGTGCATGGGCTGTTTTAACTCCCTTTTTAATCCATAACAGTCCCAATATTATTGCTGGGTGCCATAATTGCTCATTTAAATTTGAAAAGCGCATCTTCGAATCGGTCTTTTGAATAAAATGTTATTTCTTGTCTGTACAGTGTCTCCGAGTATTTATCAGTGGAGGACCGATACCAAGCATGACTAACCCTCTAACTGAATTCATCAAGACCATCACCAATTCAACAAATACCTTTTGGCTTTAAAGTAAGGCAGTAACAAAGTTAGAACTTTTTTTTTTTTTTTTTTTTTTTAAATCAACAACTTTAGCTTTACTTCACTTAATTTGTCCTTCAGATATTTATACATTTCAAATATTATTATTTAAAATGTAATTTCTTACCAGTATCTTACAGTTTCTGGGTCTTTGCATCCTGAGGCCTCCTTCCACCACTGCACGTCACACAATGTCAACCAGTACTTGGAAAAACTGCATTGTGTTCTGGAAAACACGCACACACAAAACTTATATTGTATTGAAAATATTATGTGGATAAAACTGTAATAAACTACTTCTTATCTTACCGTGTCGTTTAAAACACGATGGGAAACTGGAGGTCGCGTGTGACATCAGGTGTGCAGCATTACCTCCTCACTGCCTCGTGCCTGTGGCAGCACAGTGGTGAACTCACGTCACCTCCTGGCGGTGAGAGATGGAACTGCAGCATCGAACTGGGATTCACTGTCTGTTACTCAAACCTAAGCATTTATTCTACACAGTTAACGGGTTGCTTTATCTGTAAAATAAGATTAAATTAAATTAAATTAAATGTAGGGTTAAATTAAGCGTATTTCTAATTTTTACCAAGGAACTCAATTATTTTAGATGAATAAACACATTATTCAATGTTTTTAGGTTTGATGGACTTATACACTTGCACAGAGATGAAATTGTAACAAATACATTCGGAAAGTTACCTATAATCTCTAATGAGGAGTGTATAATTACAATAAGAAACACTCTAATGTGTTTACATTTTTTTTTTTACATGTATATTTATTTCATTTTATAAAAAGTTTTTGTCGCGTGCCTGTGATGGAAACGTGAGAGAGGAGTGAGTGATAGATGAATGTTATGAGAGGAAACACTTGTCCATTAGGAATGCTCAAAAAAAAAAAAAAAAAAAAAAAAATTAAAATAAAAAAACACTGAAGTTCTCTCTCTCTCTCTCTCTCTCTCTCTCTCTCTCTCTCTCTCTCTCTCTCTCTCTCTCTCTCTCAGCTCGACCCTTGCTCTCCTCTCACTGTGATTGGACGAGGACACTTGCTCAGGAATGGCATCAAACTATTTAAATAGCACTTTTGTCCTCCTTCTGCTTAAAAAGGGAGTCTTTAGTGAGTGATACCAGAGGGCACAAGTTTCCTACTGAGGATTTATAATAACTTCTGGCTTGAGGATTATACTTGGATTTCTACATTTTTCAGAGGATTTATTACTTTGGAGCTCCTTTTTTTTTTTTTTTTTTTTTTTTGCTTTAGCAGGTGAGGCGGGTAAAATAATAATAATAATAATAATAATAATATGTGTCTTTATTTCTGCAATAATTTGTATATTAGGTGTGTTAAATGTGTTGCATGACTTTTTATGGGGTATTTTGTTGTCACAGGCAGCAGGTAGAGGTTTACCATGAAGCTGACAGGAATATTTCTGCTATTGATGCTTTGGACCTGCGATGGTGCGAGAGTCGCAGGTGAGTTTTGGTTGATTTATATATTGTTTTAAGATCGGGGGGGAAAAAAAAGATTAATTAAAAAAAAAAAAAAAAAAAAAAAAAAAAAACCTGAAATATTAGTGTTTAGTTTTGATGAGGTGATTTTTTTTTTTTTTTCAAGAGTGGAACAAATAATTAATTAATTAAAAAACAAAAATATTGTTGTGTTTATTTTTGATTAAACTGATTTTTATTATTATTATTAATAATATTATTATTAATTTCTCTTGGAAATAAAGTATTGACTCCTCATTGTTGTCCCTCAGAGAGTCGTGAGGACAACAGTGTGTTTGACCTGTTTGAGCTCATCCACGTCCCCAGTAAGAACCATGGGGTGACCCTGGTCAAAGGAGACGACCCCTACAGCCCAGCATATAAGATCCTGAACCCAGACCTGATTCCCCCGGTTCCAGAGAGTGCCTTCAGGGACCTGATCGACTCCATCCACGCAGAGAGGGGCTTTCTCCTCCTGCTCAACTTCAAGCAGTTCAAACGGACGAGGGGAAGCCTCCTGACCGTGGAGAAGAAGGACGGATCCGGACCCGTGTTTGAGATCGTCTCTAACGGCAAAGCGAACACCTTGGACATTGTCTTCTCCACTGAGAACAAGCAGCAGGTGGTCTCCATTGAAGATGCGGACCTGGCTACGGGTCACTGGAAGAACATCACCCTGTTCGTGCAGGAGGACCGTGCGCTGCTGTACACAGGATGCGAGGAGGTGAACACCGCAGAGCTGGATGCGCCGATCCACAGCATCCTGACGCAGGACAGTCCGCTCAGTGCCAAGCTCCGGATCGGAAAAGGAGCCGTGAAGGACAGGTTCATGGTGAGTGATTAGATATAGTTCATTTACTTTTGGACTTAGACCCCAGGCTCATGCGTAATTGTGCCAAAATGCGTAAAAACGCCTGATTTCCTCCAAAACATCGCATGCAAGTTAGAATGTCTGTCATTTCACAAACTATGGTTACTTACACAGTCGCTGTTACTTTTCCTCAAACTTACAGGGTGTGCTACAAAACGTGCGCTTTGTGTTTGGAACATCACTGGAAACCATCCTCCGTAACAAAGGATGCCAGAGCTGTGAGTAGACTCGACGTATATGCTATTTTTTTTAATTTTATTTATTTTAAATTTATTTATTTTTTTAGTGTTCAGTTTTGATAAAATCGTATAACCAAACTCAGTCTCGGCTAAATTATACAAACTGCACAAGTGCCACTTCCATGGTGGAAAAAACAAACAAACAAGCAGAGACATTTTATGTTGACAAAACAATGTTAGAAGTAAAATAAATGAAGTTAAGTCTAATCTACTTCCCCTCCCTGAAATAGAGTGGCATTTTTAGGGGCTAAATTTGAGTAGTAATAATCAGGAGAATGTTTGCTAAAAGAGTTTTAAATGCTTTGTTCACCAGCAACTACGACTGATACAATGCTCCTGAAGAACCTGAATGGTTCCTCTGCCATCAGAACAGAGTACACTGGACATAAGACCAAAGGTAAGCACAGCAACCTGCAGTGCCTCTTCAATAAATGATAATGGACGTGAAAATGTAACTGTCTTGCTCCTCTCATGGTGAAGACCTGCAGATGGTCTGTGGCTTCTCCTGTGAGGATCTGATTAGCATGTTTAAGGAGCTGAAGGGCCTGGGTGTCGTGGTCAAGGAGCTGTCCAACGAGCTGCGCCAACTGGTAAGAGTTAAAACCCTGTGCCTCTGTGTACCTTATTCCTTGAGATGCTACAGTCGTATAGTCAGAGGCACAAGATCCTGTTTATAGGTTTATATCCAGGGCTCTTGTTATGAGAAGCTTTAAGTGCATGTTGTTAATCTGTAGGTCTGTAACTTCATGCCTCTTTGGCAATAAAGAAAGCTGAGCCTTTTTTTGGATGTTATATATTGATCCCACAGAGAGTTGCACCCACAATAAAAAGTAGTGGCTCGTGGTGGAACCATAATAGGGAATAGTCAGCAGATAAGTTTTAATATACTGTGTCTGTTTTCTTTACTTCCAGACAGATGAAAACAAGCTGATCAAAAACCGCATTGGCATCCACAGCGGCGTCTGCATCCACAACGGCATCGTGCGTAAGAACAAAGATGAGTGGACGGTGGACGACTGCACTGAGTGCACTTGTCAGGTGAGGTCTGCCGTGAACTCTCTCTAATATCTGCTTTGTCTTAAGTGTTAAACAACACACACACACGGGACGGAGTTCTGTTACTCTCATACGCAAGGACAACAACAATCCACTGCGGTGAACACACTCTCAGACACACGTGACCAACCATTGACTGGTCTGGTCAATAATTAGACGTGTGTTGACTTGGCTTAAGGCCAACGCCTTTTCTGCTGTAATGACAGGCTCGTTGTCCGAGTTTCAACTTGAGTGTGGCCTTAAGGGACTTGTCCAGGCTTTAGGTAATCCATTGCATTTAATTATAAACAAGACAGACTCTGCCAAGAAAAACAAGGACACTCAGAAGGCGTCAAATATCCTCTTTGTCAGATAGTGGAAGTGATCTAGATCAGTGATCATGGTATCATGATCATTCACACTCCATCACCAGCACTCCCTAAGGAAGTGTAAGAAACACTTTATCATAGGGAGGATATAAAAGGAGAGGGCAGTGTGACACGCAGCTGAGGGGGAAGGGAACAGGGAAGAGGGAGTCAGGGTAGGAAATGGAAAAGCTTGGGAAAAGTGGATTGTTTTAAAGTGAGAGTGAGATATGATGTTATAGTTGTGCATATTGCCCTTATTGTATTGTGTAATCAGTTCAGCCAGTCTGGTGACAAGTGTGGAGAAATTGAAGTGGGTGACACAGCACCCATAGGTATAATGGTGGTGGCTGTGAACAGAGGGAAGGAGTGAGTGGTTATACCTAAAACTTGGTATTTGGCATCAACTTGTCTAAGGTTAAGCCCAGTACGAGCTTATCCCACAGCCCGAGGCCAGTGCATCCATAACCAATGTTTGTGCAAAAACCGCTTATGCAAACCCAAGTGTCGCCCCGGGCCCGAAGATGCAGCCAGACTGACAGAAACAACTGGAGCCAAGCTCTTCTCAATGCGGAGGAGGAAGCTTTCAATCCCTGATAATATAGATATATGTATGGACACCCCCATTTTTTGAAAAAGCATAATGAAATGCACAATCTGGATCAAATCTGGATGAAGCTTGGTGGGATAATTGAGGAACCAACTCGACATATGAGTCAAATTTCATAAAGATTGGTCAATTACAAACCAATTAATACTTTTTTAGAATTTAGCCAACGATTCTTTGTAACTTTCATTTCCTCTTACTCACCCTGAAAATGAACAGGTTTATTCAGGGTGGGTGGCAGGCTTGCTTTACCCATTTGGGACTCGGTGCCCAGTGTAGCTCTGTGGTGAATACCATGTTTATTATATGGATTTTGGCCTTGTTCCCACCCTCCCCTGACCCAAAGGATGGGCGTTTGTCTGCTGGGTTCTTTGCTGTGAGCCAAAACTCATAGTATTGTAAACGTCAATGCTGGTCTGAAAATTTAATGAGCTGTTTGCACAGATTTGGATGAGAATCATTTTGAGGCACGCACTAATTCACAAATGTTTACACAAGCATTATTTCGACATTAGGGAGAGGGTTTCATAATGTTTCCATAACCTTGAGAAAGTTGACCCACAACCAACTTTAAATCAGATTAACAGCTGCATGCTATAATCTGAGTGTAGTTTGAAACACAAATGTCGTCTCTGTTTACAGAACTCTGCTACCGTATGCCGAAAGATCTCCTGCCCACTGATTCCCTGTGCTAATGCTACTGTTCCCGATGGAGAGTGCTGCCCACGCTGTGGAACGCGTAAGCATTTAAATTGTACCACATCCTTCACCACATATAGAAAATATACCAAAGTAGAACCCTATAAATGTCTACATAAATGGCCTCTATAGACTCATAGGTTTACATCTCTTTAAACAGGTGTAGGATTAAAACATTGACCCTTTCTGTTTGCTTTATAAGATACAAACACACAAATATTTTTCCATATCTAAAAGTTTCTATAGGAGTGAAAAAATACTCATTTCAAAGATGGTTTACCTGCAAAAACATCCGAAGAAATGAAAGAGAGCCTTGTGATTAAACACTGGCACTTTGTGTTCACTCTCCCCCTTTAAATGGCCATGATTTGCCAAATAGGTTTCTAAAAAAAAATGGAAAATCGCTTTACTTTTCATCAAAGCCATCTTTCACAGGCGTGACATGTTCCTCAACGGCACACCAAAACACATTCATCCTGATCTCAGCCACTTGTTGAAATCATTAAACACCCTGCTCGATGTTTGCAAAGTGAATTTCCTCTCGAGGAAAAACATTAGCCAGTATGGCATCTCCAGCTTTACATTTAACAGTGTGTCTAAACTCAAGCTTTCCCTCCTCATTTAGTCTGTGTGTTTGTGAGCAGGAGCTGCCTCACAGGAATAACTCTTTTATTGTCTCGGCCTTTGCCTCCTGCACAGCGAGCGACTATGCAGAGGACGGCTGGTCCCCATGGTCTGAATGGACCCATTGTTCCGTGTCATGTGGGCGGGGCATCCAGCAGCGCGGCCGCTCCTGCGACCGTATCAATAACAACTGCGAGGGCACCTCTGTGCAGACCCGCGACTGCTACCTGCAGGAGTGTGACAAGCGCTGTGAGTTCACACATCACATCCACCATGCACAATCAGCGACACGTAAAGTACCTTTAAGGTGCCGTGTATTATTATGATAATGTGATGCAAAGGATCAAGCCTTTGGTTTCTGAACTCTGACCTTTCCCGTTGGCGCTCAGTCAAGCAAGATGGCAGCTGGAGCCACTGGTCACCCTGGTCATCCTGTTCAGTCACCTGTGGAGCTGGTGTCATCACCCGTATCCGCCTCTGCAACTCCCCAACCCCCCAGCTCGGTGGCAAAGAATGTGAAGGAGAAGGTCGCCAAACTGATAAATGTCAGATGTCTCCTTGTCCCAGTAAGTTTCTCTCTCTAAAACACCACAGTAACTATTTTTACAGAACAAGGTAAGCATTTTTCCTCTTCTTTTTGTTTTTGTCAGTCAATGGCGACTGGGGACCCTGGTCGCCATGGGATACATGCAGTGTCACCTGTGGAGGTGGTGCCCAGACTCGTAAACGGCTCTGTAACAATCCTGGACCAAAATTTGGTGGTAAGGAATGTGTTGGCAATGCCAAAGACTCGCAGATGTGCAACAAGAAAGCCTGCCCTATTGGTGAGTCACTGCAGTCATGTACAGATCTGTTTTCAAAATGAATTATCTCTATAAACTTGAATCTCTCATTACAAAGAGATCCGAGCTGAATGCACTAAAGAAGATAATGAGAAAGGAATATTGTTTACAGATGGATGTTTGTCTAACCCCTGCTTCGCTGGAGCAACGTGCACCAGTTTCCCGGATGGTTCCTGGAAATGTGGGAAGTGCCCGACCGGATACTCCGGTAATGGAATCAAATGCAAAGATGTTGATGAGGTAAAGTTATCTTTTTTCAGGACAATTACATGATAACAAGCACATATTGACGCCGACTTTTGGTTCAACCTCCTTAATGGTGACATTTATGGCCCTTTCTTATTCTGAAAACAGTGCAAGGAGGTCCCAGATGCTTGCTTTCAGTTTAACGGTGTGCACCGTTGCGAGAACACAGATCCTGGCTACAACTGTTTGCCATGCCCCACCCGCTACTCAGGACCTCAGCCGTTCGGTCGAGGCGTGGAGCAGGCAGCTGCTAACAAACAGGCAAGCATAGTCTTGTTTTTTGTTTTGATTTTTAAGAGAGGCAACACAATTAAAACATTCAGAAAATGGTTTAGATTAATTCATATTTCTTATCATTTATTCCACATGAATGAACAGGTGTGCACACCTCGCAATCCCTGCTTCGATGGAAGCCATGACTGCAATAAAAATGCCCGTTGCAACTACCTCGGGCAATTTGCTGATCCCATGTATCGCTGTGAGTGCAAGCCGGGCTATGCTGGGAATGGTCACATCTGTGGAGAAGACACTGATCTGGATGGGTGGCCCAATGCTGACTTAGTCTGTGTGGCGAACGCCACCTATCACTGCAAAAAGGTGCCACATTGACACTCTTACCATATTTCTATAAAGGTATAAAGCATCATTTTTATGAAGGTTCAAGTGTCTGACTCTGTTGTTTATATGTGCAGGACAACTGCCCCAACCTCCCCAATTCAGGACAGGAAGACTATGATAAAGATGGCATTGGGGATGCTTGTGACAATGATGATGACAATGATGGCATTCCTGATGATAGGGTGAGTAAGAATATGTGAGAACTCCTCCTCTCATCATTATTGACCAAACCCTGTGCCAGAGCTCACTCTTACCATCGTCATCATCATCTCTTTCTTCCCAAAATAGGACAACTGCCCATTCGTGTTCAATCCCAGGCAGTACGACTACGATCGCGATGACGTAGGTGACCGCTGTGACAACTGCCCTTACAACAGCAACCCAGATCAGATAGACACGGACAGCAATGGAGAGGGAGATGCCTGTTCTGTGGATATCGATGGAGATGGTAGACACCGATTTAAAAAAAATAATGCTTTAAGAAAATGTCATGGTTTTGCATGCCAAGATTGCAGAAATTGTTTGTATCAGTTTCATGATAATATTACATCAGAGGGAATAATGCAAAACCCACAAAACCAAAACATTTCCTGGGTTTGCAAATCTTTAGAATGTTGTTCTATCAAGCAATAATATGAGCAATACTCCCCTCTGCCAAAAGAATAGAACCAGATTTTTTTTTGTATTTTAATCGTCTTCAGAATTTGCAAAAAAAAAATAACAAAACAAGAGTTACTATATATTCTATAATCATCTTATGATCTATAATCTCAAATCTTAATTTGTCATAAGCATATGCACTGAGAGTCTTCCTTGTACTAAATATGTGTCAAATATTATACAAACAAACTTTTTCCTTTGTTTATATTTAAGTGAATATCTAACCTCCTTTCTTGTTTGGTTTAGGTTTAATCTTGCTCATAATGTCATCAGTCAACATTTGATCTACCTTTTTGTTCCCACCAGGTATTTTGAATGAGAAGGACAACTGTCCATACGTCTACAATGTTGACCAGAGGGACACAGATCTGGACGGTGTTGGAGACATGTGTGATAACTGCCCTCTGGAACATAATCCCGATCAGGTGTGTGGACCCACACCAACATACACACACAAGCACACATACACAACACCCTACCCCATTTCCTTCCACCTCAACCAGCAACAATAATCCACATTCATCGACAGCCTTTCTCTATTTCTCAGCAGATATCTCCCTTTCAATTGAGTCTCAGTGATTAGCCCTGTGTGGCTGTCTAAGCTTTATCACACCGTGTAAAGGCAGAGCAAATCCTGTATGCAGCTCAAGGGCACATCAGTTCAATAGGGCGTGGTAGGGGGCTCTGGGTCTTTTCAATGGCCCATTGACGTTAGCTGGCTAATGTGAGCTCAGAAGCTCGAGGCTGGATATTACTGAGGAATGGCACGACACAGGCTCACTCCGTCCACCTGCGCCATGCTACACTGAGATATAGGAATGTGTTGAACAACGGGAATCAAGGGAAGGTTTGAAAAAGAAGGGGTGCATCCAAGTCTGAACTGATGTGGCTTTGTAAAGAGTGAATTGCACTCAGCATTTGGAAGTCTGGGCAAACTTGTCCAGACACGGATAGAGCAACGTTATCAACACAAAGAAAACCAATGGCTACAAAAATCCCCCCTTGAAATCTTACTCGATTTTTTTTTAATCATATTTGTGCTCTGGGCCTCTTTTTGGTTCCACATTCTTTGTCTCAACCAGCAGAGAAGATAGAGCTTGAAATTCTTTCTCACTAGTTATCAAACAGGAGGAAATTGAGCAATACTTGATCATAGTTCAACTGAGTTTGGCAGCTGAACAAATGTTTAAAGCCCAGAAGCGTAAATTATTAAATCTTCAACAGATCTAAAAGCATAACTGACAAAGCCTAAATTGTCCCAACAGATACGTCTGTATGAGACACTTGAAAACATTGTTCTTGCAGCAACTTGTATTTCACTCATTGCAGCTTGATTCAGACGATGACCGTGTGGGAGATAAGTGTGACAGCAACCAGGACATTGATGAAGACGGACACCAAAACAACCTGGACAACTGCCCGTACATCCCTAACGCCAACCAGGCTGACCATGACAAGGACAGCAAGGGAGACGCTTGTGACCATGATGATGACAATGACGGCATTCCAGATGATAAGGATAACTGTAGATTGGCTTTCAATCCTGATCAGTTGGACTCTGATGGTGAGCCAGAAATGACATTCACAAAGTTTTTCTAAAATTCTCTGCAAAGGATTATGAATGCTGATCACATATCATCCAACACTTTCAGGGGACGGTCGTGGCGATGCCTGCAAAGATGATTTTGATCAGGATCAGGTGCCTGACATCTACGATGTGTGTCCTGAAAACTATGATATTAGTGAGACGGACTTCCGTAAGTTCCAGATGGTTCCTTTGGATCCAAAAGGCACCTCCCAGATTGATCCAAACTGGGTTGTCCGCCATCAAGGCAAAGAACTGGTCCAGACTGTCAACTGCGACCCTGGCATTGCTGTTGGTAAATAAAAAAGATTACTTTTATTGAGTGCTACAGATTTGTGTTGAGCTTGTTATTAACATTTTTTCAAAGCACTTTTAATAAAAAGTTATTTTCTCATTCTCAGGCTACCATGAGTTCAATTCAGTGGACTTCAGCGGCACTTTCTTCATCAACACTGAACGGGATGATGACTATGCAGGCTTTGTGTTTGGCTACCAGTCCAGTTCCAGGTTCTATGTGGTGATGTGGAAGCAGATCACACAAACCTATTGGTCCAATAAACCAACGAAAGCCCAGGGCTACTCTGGGCTGTCCATCAAAGTGGTGAACTCCACCACTGGCCCAGGAGAGCACCTTCGAAATGCCCTTTGGCACACAGGCAACACTGCAGGACAGGTAGGATGGATCTCTGTGTCTCAGTGAGTAATGTTTCATTTGAACCACTACATTAGATGAACCCATTGCATTTGTTTTTGCCATTTAGGTTCGCACCCTGTGGCACGACCCTAAGAATGTAGGATGGAAAGATTTTACCGCCTACAGGTGGCATTTGATCCACAGGCCAAGAACTGGACTCATTAGGTGGGCAGAAAATCCATATAGGCCTTTCCTTTCTCATGAATTTACCCTCTAGCCATAAGTAATCACCTTTCCTTCTTCTTTTCTGCACAGAGTTGTGATGTATGAGGGTAAGAAGATAATGGCAGACTCTGGTACCATCTATGACAAGACATATGCAGGTGGCAGGCTAGGACTTTTTGTCTTCTCTCAAGAGATGGTATACTTCTCAGACCTCAAGTATGAATGCAGAGGTAAGTCCCTCTCAAAAGTCATCTAACTCTGCTCAAAATTGGATCTAAAGGTAATGTCTTTTTTTTTTAACAGATGCATAATGCAAGACATTGGAGGCTCTGAGGAACGCACCTTTTGTATAAAGTATGAACTTATATAGTCTTTTGCAAAGTCCAGGGACCGATTTAGCTTTTTGAATTTTCTGTGGCACGCACACACATAGAGCAGAGGGCCAATAGTCAGCCTCAAGGTGACTGGAAGCAATAACCGACTGAAGACTAAATCAGGAAAACAAACAGCCTTTACATCCGCCACAGAAAAGAAGAGCTGAGACACAAAACGGCCTGTTAGCTTCACCTGCAGGACACACTATTTCTATACCAGCTCAGCTAGCCTTCCCGCTTTCAAAGGCCTCATTCCTACAAGGGGTAACGACCAAGCACTTCAAATTCTTCCAGTCTCTTTTTTGTTTTCCTATTTCTGTTGTTTGTAAATGATGGATTTAGGCCTGTGTCTCTCAGCCTTACCTTCTGGATGGACATTCCAAAGACAAAACTGAGTCTGGCCTTTCCTTTAATGGTACCAGTCAGGAAATGGATTCTGGTAGTTTTAAAGGACCAAGGATGACAACAAAGAAATTTCTTTCTAGTATTTGTTGCTAAAGATCATGAAAGCAGCTGGTAGAAAAAACGCAACAGGGAATGACATATTATGGATGTTTCTCTTCATGCAAGTAGGATGTGTTGAGTATCAAAGTGATGTCACCAGCTGACCAAAGAATCTCTATCGAGAAAGATTGTAAGAACTTAACTTCAACAACTTTTTAAATTAGGAGAAATTTGAAGTGTTCCAATATCAAAACAAATAGTAAATATTGGCCTTAAAAGAAGTTTCTCCTTAGATTTCACTGAGAAATATTGTAAATACATGTAATTTAATAATACTTGCCTACAGTGTAGGCAGTAAACTAAATTTTAATAATTTGAAAAAGTTTGTTTCTTTTTCTTTTTATGGTTTAAGTCTTGATCACAGTAAAAAGTGGCCCAAAAGAAGTTGTCAGATGTTTGACTGTTCTCCCGCCTTACAAAGTGAGTTCTGAATGCTTCATGTTGGGTCAACATTTGGAAATAAAATGTGACGGTTGTGCCTTTTTCTTAAGAGAGATGAAAAGCAAAGAATATCTTTGATGTACAAATATTACCTCAATGCTGTTGTATGATCTGAATCAACAAGGAAACCCACCTTATTTCATATTAAAATGATGGACATGTTAGTGCTGCTGTAGCATGAGCTGTACATAATGTGACCTTTCACATGTTTAAAGCAAACGCAGCCGAGCTCTCGTTCTTACAATCTCCAGTTAAACAGGAGGTTTTTTTTTTTTTTTATAACTTCGCTTTTTTGTGTAATTCAGTTTTTAACAGATAAATTATTGCCCTGTTTGTATTTGTGTAGCTGCGCGTGTGTGTGTTTGTGAAAGTGTGTGTGTGTAGATAATTGCTATTTAAATAATTTATCAGGACCTGTTGCCTGACCAAAGGCCACATGTCCGTCTGTATAAATGGTTTGCACACTGACGTGAGGATGTTTTGTTCTTTATCATTTGTACTTTTGTTTTTCTTTCTTTTTGGTCATTGTGTGTATTTGTATCACCAACATTTTGTATGATTAGTTTTGCTGGTTTGTAAAGATTTTCTTAGTTGTACAAAGCAAAATGCTGTTTTTATTGATAGCGACTATTTTGTTGCATACTTTAAGACAATAAATAGTTGTTCCAACTTTCATTGTTGTGCAGATTATTTCTTTGACCTACTTTTTGACTTTCTATCCATCCATACACCCATCCCCCTATAGCAGAGATGGACAATTATTATCACAGTGGGGGCCACAAAAATGGAATTGTCTCATCCAAAGGCCACACTAACAACATTCAGAATAATGATCAATTTGAGCATTAATACAGCAAAGAACCACAAGTTTTTTGTATCTTTGGAGTAACTTTGTGTGATTTTCTTGTCGTTTCATGTTTTGGAGTGTTTTTGTTGTCCTATTGTGTATCTTTCTGTTATTTTGTGTGTGTACTTTTGGGGCCATGCGTGGCTCCCTGGGTGGTCCCATTCCCATTCTGCATACGTCTAATTTAGTATTAGCATTGTAATTCAGTCAAGAATTTCAGAATATTATTTAAGAACTCAAAATGAACTCAAATAAATCAATACCAGTAAAGGACCCCCCATAAAGACTAGTCAGTTTTTCTGCATCATTACAGGGCTATCTACTGACATTATTCATTTAGAAACTCCTGCCTGCATTCTACAGGATAAAAAAAACTTCACAATCCAGATTCAATCTTGTCAACTGTAGACTGCAATTTCCACCTCTTATATATTGGCCCACTTCCCTTCAGGCTTTGGTATGCTTGTACCTTCAGGCCTCGCTCTGCACAGAAGCAAACATCATGTCTGTGATGAAGGCCACATGTGGAATGTTACACGGACATCTACCCCTGGACTTGATCTGTGAGACCTTTCTGCCGCCTGCAAATATTGAGCAGAGACAAAAGTTGACATTGACCGACTGGAGGAAGACAGCCAGCACAATAACCCACTGGAGAATAAAGTACAGCTCGTCTATCACTGGGGTTTGTTTGAATACCATTCCATACCTGTCAAGTATCCCGTTTTGGCCGGGAAAGTCCTGTATTTTATCCCTCTTTCCCACCATCATCATATATTAGTATTTTCCTGTAAATATCCCGTATTTTAATGTAATAATAGTTAAGAGATGCTTTACTGAACTGAACGCTGTCACTAGCCTCGTGAGAACTGCCACCTGAAATGGCCTGGGTGGCAGTTCTTGCGAGATTAGTGCTCACAGCGGCAACAAACCCGGAAAGTTTACCTTCCTAAAGAGCATCAGGATGGGACACAGTTACACGTTCTGTAAGATTAATAACTGAGATTTTAACATCTACCACAGCGGAAGGAACGACGTAAGTCACCATGAAAAATCAGCCAATCACAAGCGCCACAAATATACACTGCTTTAAAAAGTGTTAAAGGATGTTAAGTCTGTAACAAATGTGTCTAATAAGTCATTAGTGAATACCAGAGAACCACATGAGTGAGCATGAGAAATTAAAAGAAAATATGTAATGAAAATAAAATGTTAATGTCTAATCTTAAAGACTTCTGGTCAGACTTTATTTGATACAATTATCTAGATTTATATCATGTTTCACCATTTTGAGAAAAAAATATTGAGATATGAGTTTTGGTCCATATCACCAGCCCTAGTAGGAATGTTCACAGCATTTCAATGTTAATAAAGGTCGACCTACCAGATTCTAATCACATGATTGTATTTAGTAAGTGGTTGACAAGTGGCTATTTTAGATTTCTTGTACACCTATCTTAAAATATAAGGGATACTGGTGCTTGGTTGGGCGGGTGGGACGGCTCGTAGTGGGCGCCAGAAAATTTCCCTTATTTTCAAATTCAAAACTTGACAGGTATGATCCCATTCTGACAGTGAAAAAACACTCAGCGTCTTGAGTTTTTTTTTTTTTTTTTTTTTTCATTTTGAATTTACCACAAAACTTTTTCAATCAGTGCAAATTTTTCTTGTTTCTGTTTCATAATATGAGATCCATGGGTGGAAAGAAATGAATTACATTTACTTTTGTGTTTTGTGTACTTTTTTAGTACTCTATATTTGAAATAGATTCCGTTACAGAGTAAAATAAATCCCGCACGCGGACCGGATTCTGCTACATTTGTGCTATTGAACGTACCCTAGAGCTGTTGTTAGGATCAGCCAATAGAATGTGCTCTGTTGATTCACGTGACGTCACTCACATTGCTGCACTGCGACAAAGCGAGAGCGCTAAATTGGCTGCCCCAATCGTTCTAACCGAGAAAAGGAAAATAGATTTTATAGAGATTGTCGTTCACAAAGGTGAGAAATGTGAAAAGCTCACAGAACAATGCCGTAAAAAGTGGTTTTTAAGCCTACGTCTGCGGTCGGGAGGAGCAGAGTCTGCTGATGCCCGTGTCTGCAGCGACCACTTCATCAGAGGTATGTTAGCGAGCTAACTTTGTTTTTGTGTCTGTGTTTATATAGCATTAGCTTGTCGTTAAATGCTCATTTACTATTATTTACCGACTCAGAGCGGAGCGTTTTTGTGGCCCCCAAAGTTTTCTTAATGACCCCCCCGACTCTGGTCTCCCGTGCGCCTCGTCTTCCAGCAGTGCCTGATAAGCTACTGTGCGTCTTTAAGCATTGTGTGCACGTTTCTTTTTTTTTTAACAGCTACAGGTGTTGTAGCCAATTGATCAGCAGTTTTGCACAATGATCATGTGAATTTAATTACAATTAATATTATTAGTATAAAACTGTATTTGTAGGCGCGTGCACGTTACCCTGGGGCGTCAGTATAATTTTTTCCTACTTCGGCTCATTCCACCTAGAATGTTTTATGGACTTATATGTATATATATAACTTACTGTACGCATTTCTTGTCCCCCCCCAAAAAAAAGTAACTAAGTAACGTTTACTCTGAGTACATTTTAAGTACATTTACTCAAGTAGATTTTTACACCAGTAACTTTACTTTTACTTTAAAGGGGACATATCATGATTTTAAATCCTTCCTTTTTACATATAAATCATACAGTTGTGGTCTTTATAAAGCGGAACTGCAATGCTTGGGTCTGAATTCCTCATTATTATAGCTCCACAGGCCCCTTTTCTGATGTGCTTCTGAGAGCAACTCGTTTTGGTGAGGTCTCTTTAAATGCAAATGAGACACTTCATACCCCGCCCCCTCTCGGTTCCACTCCACCCTGCTCGGCCATTTTTGTAGTTTGATAGAAGCGATACGGCTATGTAGCGGCGCATAAACTTTTTATTCACACGTTATTTACAAAATGTCAACAACAGAAGACTTGTCCATCCAGCTTTACATGTTTGAGCCAGAGTCGGACCTGGCGGAGCGAGATGAAAATGATGATGAACCTGCAGAACCCTAACAAGTGAGCTAACACAAGCACCGAGCTAACGTTAGCGCCAAGCTAACGTCATGAAATGCATTTTAATACAGTCTTTTCGGAGACAAAAACGGCAAAATGAAATGACTAATGGAAACTTAAGACTTAAATTAAACCACGTAGGCCATATCATCAAGGATCTAAAACGAGCACACAGCGCTAACATATGAAGTCTGAAGACGGTGCAACTGCTAAGCAACTGCTAATGCTAACAAAACAATGACAGGGACGTCTTATCATCACACTTTTTAGCGTTATTTACAGCTTACCGAAGTGCTCTGTTCGTCGTCTCCAAAAATGACCTTACCCACAGATGTGGGTACATTTCCGTGAAAAATAAAACTCAACCAGGCACTTCGAAAAGGTTCTGATGCTGGGAAACGGTGTAATGAAGCGTGTGGGTTACTACATCCAACAACCAAACATTTTGACTTATCCTCTCGTAACTTCGGAGTTGATGTCCTAATTTGGCAGTTCCGCTGCAAATACTGTGATGTAATAGTTCAAAAAACGTAATAGAGAATAGAAAAATTAAAACAGATTGAAAAATATGACCAAAACAGAATATAAAGATATCTACGGAGCACCTGAAGAGACTAATTTGATTTTTTTCTGTACTTCTAAACACTCTAAATATACAACAAAATGCATTTAAGGGCTAAAAAAGTAGATTTAGCATGATATGTCCCCTTTAAGTAAAATTTTATCAAAGTAACAGTACTTTTACTTAAGTAGATTTTTTTCTGTAATCTTTCCACCCTGATGAGATCTTGTTTCTTTGTATTCAGTCTAGTGAATGCTAAGAAGGAGAAAAAAAAGATCCACAAGGTACGTCAAGGGATCTTAGGACGTCTCTCAAATAAAGTGTTGAAATGGTCTGGTCAATGACCAGGGGTCTCAAGCAGATCCTGGAGGGACACAATCTTGCATGTTTTAGATGCCTTCATGCCTCAGTACATCTGAATCTAATGGATATGTCAACATCCAGCTCTGCATGAAGCCAAAAGGTCTATATCTCACCACAGTCAGGTGTGCTGAAGCAGAAAGATATCCACGCTGCTGAGGACAGCTGTCCTCGTTGACTGGAAAATGAGCCTCAATAGACAAAACACTTCTCCATTAGAGTGCACCAACACTTTATAACTATATAATAACATTAAGATTCCTCAAGAGTAATCAATCATATAAAGGCCTACTTTGTCTCCTAATCATAAAAGTTCATAATTTGCTCTTCAATGCAAGTAGTTTTAAGAAGAACCCATGTGTTTGAAGCTAAATGGTGAAAGATTTAGGTAGGGTGTGTTGTATCAAAGAGACAAAAAGAAAATACCCCAGAATAGGAATGGCCGTGATCAGATATCTACCTATAAATGCAAGAATGTTCTGTGTGCGTGTGTGCGTGTGTATGGAGCAAATATCTCCCCAAAGCGGTATGTGTTTGACCTGAAACGTATTTAACTTATTTAATATTTCATGGTTATCTAAATTATTCCCGTGATCCCAAACTTCCTTTTAATCGAGGGTCACGGAGTCCACTTCCTCTACCGTCTCCATGACTGTGCCATGCTATCGTCAGCATCTCAAAAAACGGGAGCTCAATACTCCATCTGGAAAACTGCAGATTCTCTCTTGTGCCGTGCAAGGAAGCTAAGCTCTGACCACTCGGGTCAAAGGTAAATAGTGATTTTTGTTTAACAAAAAGACAGCTGAATTGTAGATAATACTTGAATTTACCTACTTACTCGTAGTTTGGAGCTTTACTTTTTGTTTTGCCCAGCTTTGTTACTTTTGTGATAGGCGCTACAATGGCTATGGAGTTTGGTTATCAGCGTCTCAAACATTTCACAGGAGCACACACACACACACACACACACACACACAAGCACACACGCTATGGGGGGGTGGATCGTTTCTAAATTCATGCACACCAGTCTATCGAACGCATAAACTAACACGGGAAAATGAGCCTCAATAGACAAAACACTTCTCCATTAGAGTGCACCAACACTTTATAACTACATATCACCTCTAATTGAGTGGTATCGATTGAAGTATTTATTGCTGTTCACACAACAATTTTTGACTTAAAAAAGAAACTGAAAGCATGAGTTACAAATAGGAGTTTGAAATGGAATAAGCAGATGGGAAAACAAAGCTATCAGTGGGTTACGTGTTTGACTCATAATGATACAGCATTATGTAAACAGCTATTAACTTTACCAGGATTAGAGTTACGTAAATCGTGGCAAGGCACACTTTTTGCAATGTGAAACAAACCATCCTATGATTGGGTGGAAGTGAACCATTTATTGCACTATTGTCACTTCACACAGCATCATATTGCAGCTTTGTTGGGTTATCTACTACTACCTACAGACATGGAGGTGTTATTATATCTGATGAGAAGGTCATATTTTTACCGGCATTTATTGAGCAAGATTATGTCAAAGGCAATTCGCAGATTTTTACTTCTTTTACTTCTAACCAAAGATACACCATGTGCCATGCCTACTGAGTTTTATCCAGATTAGATCCGGATTAGGGCATTTCATTATGAGTTTTTGAAAAATAAAACTGGGGGTGCCCATACATTTGGACTTACTGTATGGTTTTTAATGGGGATATAAATGTCTTCCAAGCCTTTAAAGTGTGAATACTCACAGTACCATGATTATGATCACTGATCCAGATATACAGTAACTGCCAATATCTGGCAAAGAGGAGATTAGGCACTTGGTGGAGGTTTGTGTTTTCTGAGTGCTGCTGTTCTTTAATCTCTCTACAGTCTACAAGTTTGCAGAGGTAAAAGTAATGGTTTACAAGTACTCACGGTACAGTAATTGCAATAGTAAATATATTTCTAAATCAGTAATTTTACTTGTAAGTTTTAAAAGAAGTAATTTGTTACATCCCTCCACCCAACCGTTACTGAGTAAGTATTTTGTTTTTGTATTAAAATGATCAATGGACATTGTAAAACTACAAAAAAATAAAAAATGACCCGCATCACATCATAGCTGTTCAGCCGTCCAATCAGATTAAACGTTATGCAACGCGCCAAAACAGCATTGAATAGATGTTATACAATATATGGTTATATGATCATCAGTGAGTTGTTGTAAGAGTTTGTTACGGTCTGAAAGGTACCTTAAAGGCACACTGTGTAATTTTTGGCCACTAGGAGCCCTAGACCAGGAAATTTCACGCAAGCGCCCCTAGTGGCCAGAAGCGCTGCAGCACTGTCGTAAAAATCAACAAACATTCGAGCCAGCCTCCCTTCTCTTTTGATTGTGTACGCAGACCGTAGTTGACCTGTAACATTGGGATATGGATTGGCTCTAAGGGCTGGGGTGCGAAGCGGGGCTGGGCTCACGCCGCGGCTACAGTCTATGTGCTGGAGTATGGGCTGGTGCAGTCGCCGTCACTGCCGCCCTCCTCTCCCCGTTGCTGGAGTCCCGGCGGAGCGCCACCTCTTCGCCGTGTCGGTGGCGCTCCCCCTACTCCCTGGCCTCGCCGCAGTCATCAGCCCCCTTAGTCGAGGGTCGGCCCGGTGGCCAGGGTCGGGGCGGACGGGCAACCCCGCCCACGCTGGGTTGCCCGTCCCTTCCGACCCCCGGTGAAGGGAGCCGACAACCTAGTGCTGGGGTGCGAAGCGGGGCTGGGAGCCAATACTTATCCCGAAGTTACGGATCTGATTTGCTGACTTCCATTACTAAAGAATCCATGTTTAACTAAACTAGCGATTAGTGCACCATTAACCCAACACAAAACTACTATATTGTGCTCTTTTGGCTGTAAACAAAGGCTAACTCGTTTCAGCTGCCCACAGCAATGGCCATATATTGTGACATCATGTGGGAACTTTATATATCCGAGCCTGTGGTCACATGACTCCCGTAAAGTGAAACGTTCTCCAGGCATTCTCGAGGTCACATGACCTGGCCAAAGACGGTCCGTCTCTCCAAACTTACATAGTCGGTATTTCAAGAGGGAATCCCTGCTCGGAGCATTGATACTGTCAAGCGCTGTATATCGGCCTGAGGAATCATTTAAAATAACTCATATGGGTCAACTGTTTAGGTCACACTGTCCACGGTGTGCCTTCAAACCAGAGTACTGTCCTGACCACAGGTCAGCAGTTACAGTAATAAACATAATGCATATGCTCTTAGTTGTACCATTTCTGATCAATGCCCAACCACTTTCTTGGGTTCAGGTTTGGCGTTTCTACCTATTATGTTGTTACCCGTATGGCACGTTTAGCATGGCAATGTTTTAAAGTTCATAAATGTAGCTATACATAGAGCTGAGGATTTTTTATTTTTTTTTAATTGATTATTTAGTGTTCTTTTATTTAAAAAATAATTGTAGATTTTGACACACTGTGAAAATAAATTAGGTTCCAATTGTGCAAGATTTTGTCTCTACCTTTTTAAGTTTAAAATGAGATGTGTACTGTATGCAAGGGAACCGTGGCAAGATTTATTACCAAAAATAAAGGTCGGGGTGAAAGTAACTAGTAACTTTTACTTGTACTTTAGTTTTTATATATGACTTACTTGTACTTGAGTACAATTTCAATCAAGTAACAGTACTTCTACTTGAGTAGCTTATATCAGTACTCTTTACACCTCTGCAAGTTCAAAACGCTAATCTGACAGATAAAAAAAAAGCTTTTAGCCTGACTGAGTAAAATTGGTATATCTTACTTTTTGTAAAGTGGGCCTTATATAGAACAGCGAGTGATAAACCCTAAATGTTTCCCAGCAATCCTTACAGGACTTCTAACAAACAGCCTCCGGCCACAGATTGCTTACCACACACACACAGTCATCAAATAATGATAGCTCCAAGCTGGTAAAGACCACTCGATTACCTTGTGCACTGTTAAAGGGTCTGAAAAAAGCACCTTTAACAGTAAAAGCTCACACTCGACAACTTTGAAGTGTAATGCAAAGTGCTGATGAATGGAACAAAGACGGTCCACCCTGGAGTTACAGCAGCTTTATTTACTCCTGTAATTCATCCACAGAAGTGGCGAGACAGCACTCCCTCCACTGAGCCCACCGCTGCTACTGGCAGCAGACTTCAAACCAGTTCCAACTTCAAACCATCACATTTGATCGTCCTTTGTCTGTCAATGAACACCTCCTGGTTCATGTATGAGGTGCTGAAGTTGTATGTTAGAGATGGAGGACCCCCCACCAAATATATACTCTGGCATTTACCACCTTTTGCCTCAGTAAGCACATGAGCCGCAGGATACCATCTGTACATACAGTCGCTGAGGCTCAAATAGGAATAAAATAACATTTAGCTGAACGCTGCAGATGGCGTGAAAATGAGTGTGGTTGAGTCACAGCATTTTATGACACGTATTGTGGGTGTGTGTTGGGTGTGATTAAAATAAAAGCTTCAAGACACCTGCACTTGACTGTTTCAGAGTTAGAAAAACAGCTGCAGGCACCAGAACAGATCAAATCTTCACTTTATTCACTTATGTGGTTACATAACATTTCAACCAATCTGTTCTTTGGTTCTGCACATGTTTGGCTTTACTGCCAACCTGTGCAGGACACTTAATATGACCAAGAGTTTAAAGGTAAAACACATCAACTGAATAATATGAATACGATACTGTTTCGGTCATTTATCAAACATTATAGTTTTTATAGTTTAATAGAGCATTCTTGTCAAATAAATCTGCATCATAAAAAAACACTAATTAACTTGATTCAAGTCTAATTAGCAAAGCCAGGTCATCAGATCTACTTTTACTCTGTAGACCAGAAGTAAAATACCAAAAGGCTGATATTATCGCCACGTTGTCGATATAAGTCAATATTTGCTTAAAAATGAAGTGTCAGACATCGGCCATTCCGCCGATATAATAACAGGCTTTGCTTTCTTGATCATCCCATAGACATCATATACATTACATAGATGCTTCATCGCACATGGAGAGGCGGGACTAAACGCCGTCATCTTTTGCGTGGAGCAAGAAAAGGAAGTCAATTACAATGACGTTCTCAATTACTAAAGTTCAATTACAATTATTCACATTTAGTGATCCTGAAATAAATAACCCCATAAAACATATTCTACCTCCTTCTGTTAGCATCTCTTATGATAACAAGTCGGTTTTGACCCATGTCTTTATATCAGCTGTAAAATAAACTAGAAAATATTATCTATTATCACTTTTTGTTTTTCATCGCTTGGTTACCCTTTTAGGCTTCCTCATCCAATAAAATATTGGTATTAATATTTTTGGTGTGAGTGTCTGAGCTGTTTTTGAAAGGCTAGAATGACCTTGCTAAACCTTGAGAACGAAATATAGAATTTCTTTTTTTCTTTGAACTCTGTTAATAAAGGGCTTCATCACTGTTCTAAAAATATTTGGCCATAAAATACAAATTTTCTGGTTGTTTTTCTGAGATTTGAAGAGAAATAGTTTTTATTTTTCTCAAGGAAGATCACACTTTTTTATCCATTTTTTTTTTTTTTTTGGTAATTTTGTCGCGATGGGGGGGGGCTCTAAGAGTTTTTCATTTTTCAGAGGGGGGTGCAGAGGAAAAAGTTGGGAACCACTGGTGTAAGCCATAGAACTACCATTGTTACCCAGTTTTACGTTTATTCAAATTTTTGTTGAATTGCAAAGTAAATTATCTGAATTCTAGGTACAACAAAATATTTCATTCAATTAAAAATGCAACTATATTTCTGTCATAATTGTAAATAATTATCAAATACGCGATTAATAAAGACATTGAAACAGATTTTCCCCAAAAAACTGACTGGTGGTCGTCTTTTATTCAGAAGCACAAAATGAAAAGCATGAAAGCTGTAGTTGTTTATTGGCAACTTTTGATCTGGCCTCACTTTAAATCAGAGGGAAAGAACGGTATTTAAGCTATGTTGAACTTTGTGTGTCTTTGTGTGGACACAGCAAACTACTCTTGTTTTTCTGACACACACACACACACACTCACGTCAGGCTCGATGACATAACCGTCGTATAATCACCAAAGCACGCAGGCTACCTCTGTGTAAATTCCCATGTGTGGACCCTAGTGAAATGATTCCCCATTGAGAACAATGCTGTTCCTGTGATTGTTGGCACACATGATGGGATCCTGTCAAAGATGTGTTGCGACCTCTGACCCCAGCCCGCTGCACCTGTACTACTTTAACAAGCACTGAATACTTTTGATGGAAAAAGGTGACCCGCTTCACCTTCAGCGCATAGCAACAGGTTGAAAGCTGTTGGACAAACAGCGTTATGAGGAAGTCACGCAGTCAGGCTACCTTTTGGGACAGGCTATGAAACACATCACTCTGCTGGAAAGTCATCCATCATATTCAAAATTTTGGGATGGAAAAAAAGATGACGTATTGGACAAAACCTCTTTATATGTATTACTGGTTGTCGCATTGATGTATTATTGGTTACAAGCAGTCTTTCAGCACATGAAAAGGATCATTAACTGTATTTAAAGGGCCCATGTTAAGCTAAATCAACTTTTCTGAGCTTTAATCATCATAAAAGTGTTATTTGGGCTTCATACACGTGTTATTATCATTGATTCCGCAATCGTTAGTTAGAGGGTGATTTGCTCCTTTCTTACTGCAGGGTGAGCCCAAACACCTCGCTACAATTTGATGACGGGCTCCTACTTTGATGATGCCATGACTGACATGTAAACAGACACGCCCACAAAAGGTGAGCATTTCAGCGTCCTTCGTGCAGTGCCATGTGTGTATTTTCTACAGTCTATGTATGTACCGGTGAACGCCCCGCCCCCCACGCTCTGTCTAGTGTTTATAAAGCAGCATGAGCTCGGCTACGGAGTGGGTGGGAGGAGGGCGAGCCGTCCTCTGACCCTGCGTCACCGTGTGGGGAGGAGGAAGTCAGTGTCCCATCTATAGACGCCCACTCATGAATATGCATAAGTAGGATGAAAATCAGCCTGTTTGTGTAGAATTTGTTCAGAAAGTGACTTTTCAGATTTGGGAAAATAAATCTCAAATACTATGTTTCTTGGGTTCTTAGAACTAATGGGTGAAAAATAGCATGAAATGAGACCTTTAATGATAGTTTGTGTGTCAGCACTGTAATCTCTCAAGATTCACCCCATGAATATTTTCTTCCTTATTTCCTGTTTCGTTCTGAATTTTTATTGTGCAAACGTCTGTAGTGTCTATAGCTTTTATTTTGAAAGAAAAAAGTTGGTTAAGAAAATGGAACATTTAGGGCAAATAAAATCCCTTATTTAGGGAAAATTGGACAGAAAAAAAACAGAAGTCACATTCTGAAATGGAATAATCAATCAGTTATTATTATTTAATTTTCTTCATTTAAAATATGGCCCCAATAAGACGTGGAAATGGCTCGCATGCATGTTTTGGGACAATATCACTCATTTACACACATTTCAACAGACAACAGGTGAGTGAATCTCTAGAAAGTGTGACAAACGGAGGAACATGTCCAGTTCCACCCTTATCCTGTTCACATTTTTTTTGCTATACATGTTATGGTTAATGGTTATCATGTGATTGAACATGAATGCAGAGCTTTATCTGAAGTGTGTTTTTAATGTGTTGTGATGAACAAGTGGCTCATATTATTATGGCTGCATTCAATCAAGAAAAGGCATTGGTACAAAGACAGGTTTAACTGTCAGTGTATGATTTAAACTGGTGATCATTTTACCCGGTGACACGTTACGGCAGAAGCATTAAATCAATTAGCTGTGCAGGTTTCGTGCAAAACAAAGTGGTAATTAAAGTTTTTACAGTTTTGGACCAATATTATGCATTTTCATGGTATTTTTTCCATTAAACGAGTGGCTGAAGGTGTAGCACTCCCAGCTTTCGTGAGTCATCCAAAGCATATAACTTTGTTGTATGTTATCCTACCCTGACTCCCTCTTCCCTGTTCCCTTCCCCCTCACAAAGGTGTAACACTGGCCTTTCTTTTCATATTCTCCCTTTAATAAAGTTTTTCTTACCCTTCCTTTGTGAGGGCTGGTGACGTCACAATTATATAACATTATAGAATAAATGCATTAATTTAATTGCAATAATAAAAGGCAGTGGCTATCCGTACAATTGCTGTATCGATATACCGACATTCTATCCGTACGCAGCGCCCCTCATTGGCCAGTTTAGGTTACGTTACTAAGACTAAACCTAACCGTAAACCTAACCCTAACCCTAATAATTGTTGCGATATTGGGTTATAACCTAACCCTAATGCTAACTCTAACCCTCAGACGCTACGTACGTGTACATGTAACCGTACCAATAGCACCAGGGTTTGTCCGTACGGCAACTGTACAAATAGACACTTTCTATTTTAATTGGAAGTGATTTCATAATCAATGAACAAAATGTTCTATTCAGTTGTGATTAAGGTTCTGAAGTGAAATAAAACCCTTCGGTAAACGCACCAATAGCACTGAGGGTTGTCCGTACGGCAATAATAAAACTGCCGAAAAGATTGCACTATGTGTGGTGTTAACCTTCGACACTAAAACTAATAAATAATAATTGTCATAATAATAATTGTTAGATAGCATATGTTACATAATGTAGGTTGACTCTATTCACCCTATTTAGCATGTTTAGTATGATTTCAGGAACTTTAATGTCCAGTAAAGTCATTTAAACAAAATGCAAAAGTGTACAAGTGTATAGACGCGGACGTGACACGTAAACAGGTAAACTCAGAAATGAAATTCAAAAAAATTGTAAAACAGAAATGTCTATCTAGGCTGGAATAGTAATAATGAATGCAAGGTGATGTAATGTCTACAGCTGTGAATGTGTGTCTGAATCAATGTTTTGGTTGTGTGATAACCGGATGCTGAATAGTCCTGATCAGAGGTTCAATAATAATAGTTGTGTTGTTTGGCGTAAAGACTCATCAGTGATTAGTCGCTCCATTTGAAGTTGTGATTCTGCCTCTATTGAAAGCCAACAAGTGCATGGACCAAAGGCAGTGTTCCCTGTGCCAATGGGATGACAGTGATTACAGTATTGGTTAATGCTTGTATAACACGGTTTAAAGGTGTCTGCCTGACACAGACAACAGCAGAAAATAAAAAGCCCAGACACTATTAGTGTGCTTTTCATTAACCCCGCTGGCAGCAGATGAGAGAAGATGAGTCGGCTGAAAGAAGACGCGATGGCTTTTAATTTCCTGGAGGGAGCACGCCCTGCTGCTGCTCTGCAGCTTCTGTTTATCCTGGTTCCTCTAATTCCTTTTGGCCTCAGCTGAGTGTCGAGTTACAGACGGGGCTTCACATACACCACCCTCGCCACACCAAAGACACTGTGTACCCGCACAGTGTACCTCCAGTATCTGGACAAGCAGAACGCAACTACACATTAACATCAGCACTCAATCACAGGCCTGGTTAAAGCTGAATTAGCTGAAGCAGCTGTACAGGGTTAACAGATCCTAAAACAAATTCAGCCAAGTCTCAGCCAGGTAATTGTTGCATCACCACTAACTATTAGGAATTGGTTAAATACATGTTTGTAAATCTCAAATGAATCTGGAGCTAAAGCAGGATTGTTGGGATTGCTTTGTACAACCTTGTCGGCACTGTTGCATTTTTAGTCATGAAACCATCATTGATAACAGTTTGAAGTTGCTGGAGATGACAATTTTTTATCAGATAAAGATGTTGGCTGTGTTTGAAATGCCACACTAACATGCTATACACTACAATCTCAATGAGTATATACAGTACTGTCTAGTAGTATGATTAGGATGATGACCATTCCCACTGAAGTATACTTCCTAGTTTTCCAACAAAAACCTGATGCACAGTGAGGCTAAATATCTTTGCCACCTTTGAAAGTTGTGAAACATTCTAAGTGAGAAAGTGACCAAGTCGAAAAAAAAAATTGCACATACACATTTCAGTCCAACATTTTGGAGATTTTCGGAGACCCGCCATTGTGCTACTGACAAAACTTCAGGTTAACTTCAAAACAAGAGCCCTATTTACAAAAGCATTAAATACTGAAGGAAGACAAGAATAAATGCTTTTATTTTGAAAAGGGGATGCTTGACTTTTAGCTTGAAGCCGGTCCCAGGACGATTGTTGTGGACCAAGCGGCCAAGGAACAGGAAACAGTTTTATTTTCCCCAAAAAAGAAACTTGAACAGAGCTTGGTGTTAACACAACCAACAAACCTCCCAACTAACACACAAAGGGAAACTTATATACAGTGATGTGCAGTCAGGGTAGGCAAGGTAGACAGTGCCTACCCAAGGGTGAATTTATATTTTGATTATTTGTTTTAATTATAATATAATTATAATGTATTTTTCAATTTCCGATAGCCTTCAGTACCTATAAGTTTGAAAGTGTCTGCATTTCGTGCTTTTCATAGCCTAAATGACTAAACAGCACTATTTCCTGGTACAGCAGGAACGCTGCACAAGTCTCACTCCGCTGTAAGGCAGGAGGAGGCCACACCCTCTCACAAAGGCATATTGCTGCTCTGCCTCTGGTCTCATAGCCTGTGTATATATGTGTTTGTGCATGTGCAGTCAGTTCTCCAATATGAAAACCATTTACGTAAAAAGGCAGCTCTCTACGCTGCCTTTGGACTCAACCGTGCTATGCTAAATGCTATACGTACGTTGAATGACAGCGCTAGAGACGATAAAGACAGAGTTGTTGTTGTTGTCATTTTCTCTGCGTTTCCAACACAAACAACGGGTGCACTGCCATATCATGAGATATATCTTGTTGGGAGAGTATGGAGGCTGTATTAAATAACTGTTTATGCTTCTTTAATGGTGTTTTACGATATTGATTTTGTTAGATTAACACTTGCCAGCCTAATCATATGAAATTGTCATTGGTGTCAACATTGGTGGTCTCAATTTGCAACGCCTATCCAACCCTAGTGGTCATGGCACGTCACTGCTTGTATATGGTGATCAGTCCAACACACACAGGGAAGAACATAAATAATAGACACTAACAAAAATCTAACATAAAGAACTCCCAATCCCCCCCATGCGGCCAATGAGCTTGGATGGATCCGGTGGGCGTGGACCTCAGCATTAAAGTCAGCTCCACCTTCTTCACCATCTTTTGCCAGACCAGCAAGACATTCCACAGGTAACTCAAAGACAAAGAAACATATATAAATTGAAATACAATAAACAATATGAAAAGTGTGCAAGTTTGCAGCTTAACTTTAATGTGTGGCTGTGGCCATCACAACGATTTTATATTCCACTCGTAATGCACCATGGGGCGATTGAGTATGACTAGTGTGTCCACCATGCATACTACATAAAAATGTCCCGATACACATCCAGGTAATTCTCGCATACTTCATCTTTCCATACTATCTAATGTGAGCACACTAAATACTAATTTTGATGTCAGACTTAGTATGAGTAGTACAGTAACCAGGGATGGGTTAAATTGCAGAGGACAAATTTCAAAATATATGTGTAACAACATATATACATGACCAATAAAGGCTTAAAGCCCAGTTAATTTAAATTTAATTTAATAATTTATTTTAAAGCCCAGTAGTATGACATATGCATTTTTTATTTAAAAATATGTAAAAAAAAATTTGCAAGAATTGTTTGTTTTCATCTCCACTGTAAACACACTTTGTTACATTGTCGGAAAAGTTTTGTACATTGCATTGTGCAATGTGGAGTCCCATAGACGGATGTTCTTACTGTGATTTCTTCTTAGTCAGTCAAGGAGGACAGTAATTTGCTTCACACCATTTTTGTTCAATTTTGTTCCCAGTATTCGCTGTGATATCACCTCACTCTACAAGACTTTTAATTTCGGCCGGACTTAAATGTTTCCGTGTAAACACTAAAACAAATATCCACTATTGTTATTGCTGCAATATTAAGTCTGTGAAAAGTTAAACATCATAAATGTGTTATTTTGACAGAGTTTTTCAGGGACAAACACAAGAAATCACAGTAAGAATGAAGTGAAAACGCTTCTATCCATTTGATGACGGGACTCCACGTCCCACAATGCAATGCACACAACTTTTCCAACAATGTCAATAAATCAAGTCAAGATGAAAACAAACTTTTGAGTGACAATTTCAACCTTCTACATATTTTTTCTAGGAAATGATCTTTGATTTATTGATCTATGATGGCCTACACTATGTGTTTATCTGAGGAATAACGCTCAGCTTTAAGTGCAGCAATGTGCCACTTTCCACTTCCATTATAAAAGAACAAAACAAAAAGAAGTTATTATCTAACACCTCCATGTGCGGTACCGGTCCACATGATTTTTACTGCTGGAGGAAAAGTAAAATCCCTCAGCCAAACCAAACGTGCAAACCTTCCCATATCAGAAGTCTGTCACTAAACAGAGACGAGCTACACATTGACCTGATGAGAAAAACTGGATGTGATGTCTTCTGTTTGAAGACCCAAAGCTACAGTAAGTCTAGCGTTCTCTGCATTTCAGCCCCTTCTTCTTTCCACACAGATGTGTGAAATATGAGAGATAGCTGTGGCAGACAGATTTCCACAGACAATAAACCTTCCTGCAGACGAGCGTTGCGTGAGAGTCTGGGATGTAAACAGTCAGGATCGAGACACCTGTGTTTCATTTATGTGTCGCTGTGCGGCTTCTGATGCCTTTATCCTGCTCATCTTCTTATCACTACTGTTTATTTGCATAAATTGAGGTTTAGCAGCGTCTGGTTGAACGTATAGAGCACACCATCACTCATTCTTTAAATCCTGTTTTTTATAAACATTTCAAAGTAGATGAAAGTTTCTTTTAAGCTGTATTTGTTGAACCCCTTATTTAAGCCGAGCCAGGAACAATGACCCAGTCATTTAGATGCTCTCACACTGCATACAAAGGCGACGAATGGAAGCTGCCGGGTTAAAAACAACACAAAAAACAAACTCCACAACTCACTCAACCTGTGAAAGCTTGAATTGGGTCGATGTTATCGTAGTGTGACAGCTGGAAGCAAGAAAGAAGACAGGAACGGGTTATTTAAGAGGCAGGCTGACATAGAGGTGCCAACGCAGAGACATCAGAGGTGAGCCCGTGGAGTTCACTAGGTAGTCTGAGGACAAATAATGAAAATGTTCTGCTGCTCCGACTCACCTCATCCTCACCTGCTGTCTTTAGCAATAAGAAAACAATACCCATGGATTGTTTTTTCCCCTTCAGACCAAAAGCAGCAGTGCCTGTTTAACTACTTCTCAAATTATAAATGTAGGTGACATTGAACTATTTAAATAAATGATTTAAAGCAACACTGGCCCTCAATCTCCAAACTGGGTCATATAGGGGCAGTTTTAATTTTGACAGCAAATTTAAAGTCATTTGACTAAAACTTAGTTTTACTCCAAATTTAGACATTAGGTGTATTTTTGCTATATATTCTAATTTTAGTCAAGTAAATAAAATTAAGATTTTAGTCGACTAAATCTGTTACCGCTATAGTCAACAATATAAAGAGTAAAAGTTTATGCATTTTCTTATAGATTAAATTACAATTCATCAACCTGATATGGGATTGCATCAACTCACTCAGTGCCATTGACGAGATAACTCATTTGCGTTTTTTCACGGGGATTACTAGAAAACACCCTGGCGGAGGTCCCTCATCAATATCTAAGCTGTGGGGTGTTGTAGTGACCAGCTGTGCCCTGACGATGGCAGCGGTGTACCTTTAGATGGGAGATTAGCCACTGATGCTACCATTAGCTGGGGAGGAGAAGCAGGAACGAGTGAGATTATGGCGCTACAGAGTGATATTGTGACGTATCCAACAGCTCAACATACTAACACAGAACATGTATGGACCTGAGTGGATTATTGGATTACTGATAATGTTGAGATGGTGAGATAAAACCAACAAAACTAACTGGACCAAACGGGTCATCCCTGCGTGTCGGTGGGGGGACAGATAGCAAAATAATAGATGACATGTAGGAGGTAGCAGCGCACCTTTGGATGAGAGATCATCCGTGCTCAGCAGAGCTAAGAGGGAGAGGAGGAAAGGCGTTTATGATACAGAAAATGGCGCTACGTACAGAGTTGATGTTCCCAGCATGTGTGGAACTCATGGATAGTGTGGTGATAGTGAGATAAAACAATAAAAAAAAACGGGGAACGCAGTGACACTCTGCACGTCCAGGAGGAAGAGGAAGTTGCGTGTGGGCAGACTGACGGGAGAGAAAGTTGGAGGAACGCCAAAATACAGTAAGAAATCCATTCAACTCTGACAAAGATAGATAAATAATAATAATTTTGCCATCAAAATCCCAGTGGTTTTTTTGTTTTATATAAGGAAACAATGTTCAGATGTTAGTTGTCACTAAAGCAAAAAATAAAAATAGCTTTAAAGTCACTGACAGGGTTTTTTTTTTTAGAAAAAGCCTGTTTTCTCAGCTTTTTGCTCCGAAACTGAAGATTTGTGTAAAACTTGCTCTATTTAACGGCTGATTACAAAAGAATGAAACGAGCCAGAAACAAATTTCTTTTTTTTAATGAAAGTAGAGGCTTCAATCTTCAGATTTCAGAGAGTCAAAGTAGAAAATATTCTGTGGGTCTTTAAAAATCAGTCAAAATGCTCAAAAACGGCTGGCACTGAGGGGGGTAGAAAATCTTAAAATTCACTGGCACTGAATGAGTTAATGTGTGTGAATACACAGATGGATTTGATGTAATCTATGTGTGGGACCAAATGAGCCATCTTATGTCTGCAAACACAAACAGCTTACTTCCTGTTGGATCACTTACCAGCTAGTCCCGCCTTCCACGCAACAAAAGTAGTTTTGATTGAATACCATCCAAAAAAGAAACTGAGTTCTGATTGGATTTGGATTATAGTTTAGTTCTTATTAGTTGACAATAATATCAATATATTTTTTACATAGTTTTTGTTCTCATGTATCGTTCTTTAAATTAGTCATAGTCTAGTTATTGTCACTTAAAGCTGATATCTGGAGTTTTTGAGAAACGTCTCGAGTCCCGCCCTCAACAGCCTCAATTCTTCCCCCTGCCTCTGCAAACTACCAGAAGCCACGCCTCTACTTTTCTGCATGCGCATTGCGGAACATAACAAGATTGCATCGTGTCGCATTGATATAGGTCTATGGGTCAGGTAAGAGACAAAATCATATTTACATGTTTGCTGTTGTGACGCGCGGCCTTGTTGCCGTGCAGTTTCGCATTCACTTTGATTGACAGACTCTGCTACAGGAAGTCAAAGCCTATTGGCTGGGCAATCATGGCGCTCGTTTCCATTTGTATAAGGGTCTATAGGACGAAGGAGGGACTTATATACATTAATGTATATGAATGACCACCGGCAGTAGACCATTGTAAAAGACTTTTAGGCATTCCAAAAGAATGATACATAAACATAGATTTCTCAGAAACTCCGGATATTAGCTTTAAAAAATATAGTTGAATAAAACTAAAACTATGACGAACATTTTTTGTCAACAAAACGTAGGTCAACAATCATACAGGTTTTTGATGTTCCTCTGCTCTAAAGCACCTAAATCTGATGCAGCGCCGCAGAAAGCCTGTTAACAAGCAAAAACAAGCATTGAAATATCAGTGATATACTCAATTTTGTACCCAAAATCTCACTAGTAGAGACACTAGTAGACCTAATGCTAATAAAGTAGGAGGGATTAAAACCAAATCCTGCACCCTGATTGGTTGTAATATTTTCAAACGCCAATGGTAACCCTGAATTTGCTTCTTCCCACCTCCTTATTAACATTTAGGGTTACTAGTAGTACTAGTAAAGCCTAAAGGCACACTGTAAATTTGGCCACTAGGGGCGCTAGGCCTCTAACTTTCACGTCAAGCACCCCTAGTGGCCACAAGCACCACTAGGGCCGCTCCACCCCTACTCCCTGGCCTTGTCGCCGTCGTCGGCCCTCTTCGCCGGGGGTCGGTGCGGACGGGCAAGCCGGCGCTGTGCCCAGCGGAAGGCGGGTCGTTGGCGGCGGAAGGTCTCGGCGGTCGGCAGGGTCTCAGTGGAACTCCTCAGAAGCAGTTTTAAACGTTTTGCTTGCCTCGGCCTAAATGACCAGGAGTCGAACAGGCGGAAAAATAGTAGCAAAAGCCTTAGTCCAATGAGTATATCCAAGTCTGTGGTCACGTGTGCCGTAAAGTGATACTTTCTCCAAGTCACATGACCTGGCCAAAGAAGGTCCGTCTGTCCAAGCTCACGTGGTCAGTATTTCAGAATCAGAATCAGAATCAGAATCAGAATCAGAAATGTTTTATTGGCCATGTACAGTTTTAAGGACAGTACAAGGAATTTGACTCGAGAGGGAAGCCCTTCTCGGAGCACTGATACTGTCAAGCAATGTATATTGGCCTGAGGAATAATTTAAAATAACTCATATGGGTCAATTCTTTAGGTCAAAAATTCTGCGGTGCGCCTTTAAGTATGGTTGATCACTGACATTACATTTATGCTAAAACAGCTTCCCTACATATGAGTTTTGTTGGAGGAAGCGATTCCTAAAATCTGCAGGAATGCTGCCTCTAGCACTACGTTTGGACTCTCCAGATAGGTAGGCAGGTAGGTCTGTTGGTAAAATACCTTCAAAGGTTAAGTTACATTTAAACATGTCTTCTTATATACACAAAGGCATCCAACAATCTGTCTTCTAGAAAACAATTCTCCTCTGCTTTCCCGTGACTGTAACTTTGGCGAGGAACGCAGAGAAAGGAGAGAGCCTGGTGTTGAGTTCCCTCTAGATGCATTTCGTGTCCTCAATCAGTGGTGCGAGACAAAAGGGACAAAGAAACCAAAGCTGGAGGTAGTGCTGCACTTTTGCTGTGCGTCAGGTGGATCAGAAGAATGGTGCTCTTTCTCTGTCTGTCCACGCTGGCTGTACTGTACACCTCAGAGAGGCACTCAGCACAGAGGGGAGATGGGCAGCTCAGATAAAGGACACAGTCTTCAGGATACGCTCACACCAACAGGAAGAAGAAATTCATTTATTCAGTCATTAATTAATCTGCTTAAACCATAAAAGTATTAAGCATATTACAAATGAATAAAGCTGACACTTTAGTGACTAAAAAAGCTGCCTTTGTTGTGACTTCTTTGTTTTTAATAAAATAATGTATTCAATTTATACATTTAGGGCTGTGATCATGTCATTCAGCAAAATTACAAAAGCAGAGAAATCTTTTTAGGGAAAAACTGGAACATCTATTGTACACCGAGGATGGAAAATAAAGGGTTTGCGGGATCTATTATCAATTCTGTTGAAAAAACAATAATAATAGTGACCTCTAAGAGGCTTGTCGTATCCATTGGCATTAAAGGGAGAAGAAGGTTGAAGGACTGTCGAAGTGTGACTATCCTATCATGATGACCTGCTGTTGGGATTATAAAAATGGTTAGAAAACTCAAAAATATCCAGTATGATTCTGGTTTACTCTAAATCCTAGGTTCCCAAAGTGGGGTGTGGGTACCCCAGTGGCGGAGCCAGAACGTAGTGGGTAGGCCTGGAAAAATCAGGATGGGCCTGATTATTTTTAAAGCTGGTAAGGGATTATGTTAACGATTTATGATAGGCTGTAATAAATTCTGCCGGGCCACTGTAAATTAGCCTATGGTACGAATAATATACCTATGACTGGATATACAGTAGAGACCGCTACTCCACAACTGGACCTCTGTTCTGTTAAATTTCACAGTCTGACGAGGTTTTTTGGAAAATTTGCTCAAATATAACTGTTTAGCCATTGGCCATTGTTTAGCTGTATCTAGCTGCTCCAGTAATCCGCATTCTGATCACTAGTGAACTTGAGTCATGCGTCGGACATCAGGCAATCACTTAATTATTATTATTAATACCATCCCATATCAGATTCATCATTGATGATTGATTCTTTTTTTTTTAAATGATTTAGTCGACTAAAATCTTAATTTCATTTAGCTGAAATAGTCCTGATGACTAAATTTTGACTAAAACCAAGTCGCATTTTAGTCAAAAGACTATGACTAAGACTAAATGAAAATGTTCTGGCATAACCTTCATAGAGGACAATCAATGAAAGGTAAACCCAAAAATATGCTTTTATTGAAAAGAACAACATTTTCAATGACTTTTCTGTTCTTTTCTTTTAAAAAACAAAAACAAATAAAAGCTCATGTATTCAGTTACATATACATACATAAAAATATATTTTTTTAAATTAATAAAAACAAGTGTACATTTAACAGATCAACACAATCTTTATTTTATACACCCACTGAATAATGAATTAAATTCTGTAAAAATGTGGCTTATTTAATTATTTTAAACATTTATTTAGAAGAAAAACAGTTCTTTCCTGTGATAATAAATGAATTAATGGGTTAGTTATAGGGGTCATTTTTACTAGCTTTTAAAGATCATGTGTCACTTTGTGTCATCTTTCAGTTTCACTGCTCAGTTTTTTCTGTGATGGGCTTCAGTACCCATCAGGTATTGGCTCTGTCCATGCGCTGCCTTCTGATTGGTTGTAGTGCTTTCATGTCAATGAAGACAAAGCTTATTAAATCCCACAACTTCATATTTACTAACCATGAACTGTAGGTTTTCTCATGCTGAAAGCTGATTCTATTAAAATTAAATACCATATGTGGTGAATGTTTTAACCACACATGGATACTCAATCACAGACACTTAAGAACAATAAATGTTTCTCCAGTTTTAAACTATGCTTCAAATACTAATAAAGTTAGCCTTGAAGGAGGAAGTTTAACCTTGTGATCTACTTTACAGTCTTATTGTCACAAACTGTCCAATGCAAGGGCTGCACAGTGTGTCAAAGTGCTTTCACGTCCCAGTAAAAGCAGGTTTTTGGAAACACCACAGCAGAGTAGACAGAAGACTCTCAGAGCGATAAAGTCGATTTTCCTGTAGATTTCCTAAAGCTTGCAATTACTGAGCTAATTAAGGGCATTCCTCAGAGATCTTACGGGATGCTGCTCAGATCCCGTCGGCTTATGAGAACAGTGGGTTCCTTATGCTGTCCAGGGACAGACCTATGGACAAGGACAATATGCCGTTCTGTTTCAGTAGAGGTAAAAGCAGCCCCGTTGGTTTATTTAGGACTGAATGCCACAGATTCAGGACTGAATTTGAAGGTGTTTAAAGAATTTGTGGATTTATTATTTTTTTTTTTTTTTATGAGTGAGAGCCCTACTGTACTGCCCAGTGACATTGAAAAGAAGTGAATTACCATGAGGTAGTAATGTTTAGCTAATGCTTTGGCTGTAACTGAATATGCTGCAAAGCCCAAACCTCTTTTCTTATTTTTAACTAATCAAGGTACTTCAATGTTTGGAATGTTTAATACAGTCCTACTATGTACTGGCTTTTCTGTAAGTTTTTCACTTTTTCTCAACAAGAATGTTTAGCAGTAGCACTCAGTAGTGGGAGATTGGCCAAGGAAGTGCTCATAGTCTCTATTTATACTTTTGCTGTTACCTATAATCATAATCATGGCAAAATCTTTACAACAATCATCACAAAAAAGTGGCAGATAAATACATAGTGTAGGCCTCATAGATCAATAAATCAAAGATAATTTGCTCCGAACAAAAAATGTAAAAAGTTTAAATTGCCACTCGCAAGTTTGTTTTTATCTCCATTGTAAAAACAACTCTTGACATTGTTGGAACTTTCTTATGTTTGCCCGCAAAAACTCTGCCAAAGTCATTTCTCAACACATTTCTGGTGTTTTCACAGATTAAAAGTTATGGCTAAATTACTAAAGATGATAAATCACAGGATAACACCTGTGCAAGTACAAAGTGGAAGGTTAAAAATGAGTTCAAACCCTTCTGGGTTAAATGTTTATTAAATTTAGTAGGTCTTGTTTTGGTCATTTAATTGTGACACGCCATAAAAATTACAGAAAGAAGTCGGCCTGAGAGATATTGAAAAAAACCTTGGATATGCAGGTTTGCACATGTTTTATTCCATCTGTTATCACTCTCCCTCTGACATGAGTGTGTGGTACGGACTCCGCGCAGTCCTAAAATTTGAGCTGTGAGGGCACTGGTCTTGCCGATGTCCGCTTTGAGTCCGTGCAGATCTCCGCATAGTCAGCGACTAGTATGTTCGGGCCTTTAGACTCTCGCTTTCCCACGTCAGTCTTCCTTTCCACCTGCCAATGCACCTTCACTACAGATAGGACGTAAACGTGCATTGACTTTTGTTAAGCAGCCAAGAGTAACATCTAAGTAAGTCCATGGAGCACTTTGTTTGCAAAACGGCCTCTGATTGGCTGAAAAAGAGCTCCATGATTTCTGAAGCTTGAATACAGAGCCAAGAGAAGAAACAGAGTAGGCCTGGGCCAATAATCAATAAATTAATTAACCGGACGATAAATTAAAATTAACTCGGTAAGTTTGCCGGCCTCGATATATTGCCGGTTGCAAAGGCTAGTGTTAGCAACAGATATTAAACAGCAGATAACTCAGTCAGTTCTCAGTGAATCTGCAGCATGATTACTCTACAAGAGTATACCACCACCAGGCAATCTTAGATTTAGGTAAATCAATCCGTTATAGTCCGGTAGATGCAGCAACTCTGGACCTACTATGTTGATTCGGATTGCTACGCTTGCTACACCCAGTGGCCTGTGAAGCAGCGGAGCCTCTTACCTGCGAAGTCCGCCAGCAGAGGAGATGTAAGCGGTGTGATCGGAAGCAGAAGCGGGGATGCCAAGCGGGGCTAGCAACCAAGCTAAGTCTAAGTATTTGTTTTCCTCGTCTTTAGCCTCCAAACAGGCTGGATGACAAGAGAGTTCACTCACAGCACCTGAATATGTTTGTTCCATAGCAGAATGAACAGAGTAAGCTCGAAACTATTTGGTCAATTTTGTATGGTTTAAGACTGAATGAAAACAGAACAGAATGAAACGGGGCGGGGGTCTAGCATTTTTGTTTACAAAGGTTCTAACTGGATTGGAAATGTTACCTGTTAAGGAATGCACAACTATATACCTCTGTGCCTCAATGTATAATATTTATTGCAAGTGCAATTCACTTTTTTGAAAGAAACTTGAGAAACTATTTTATTTATTGCTTTGGTTGTGTGTGGTTTTGCACTTGAGGTGTTTTTTTTATTTTATTTTTTTAATTTTTTTAACTTGTCTGCACATGCTGTCAAAGGTCAACACCACAGGAAGTGCAATCATTATGAGACAGCAATGCATATTTTGTTATTGCAATAAAATACACTGATTTATTTTATTGCTTAATTGTGACCATCACCAGCCCTCCCTAAGGAAGGGTAAGAAATCTTTTATTATAGGGAGGATATAAAAAGGGAGAGCAGTGTTACACCTAAGTGGAGGGGGAGGGGGAAGGGGAGGGGAAAGGGAGCAGGGAGGAGAGACTCAAGGCAGGAAATAGAAAAGGTGGGGAAGAATAGACTGCTTTGCAGTGAGGGTGAGATGTGAGGTTGTAGAATATATTGTGCTTATTATGTTGTGTAATCCAGCCAGTATGGTGACAAGTGTGAAGCTTAGTTATAATGGTGGTGGCTGTGAACAGGGGGAATGAGTGAGTGGTAGTACCTAAAGCAGGTATTTGGGATTAACGTGTCTAAGGTTAAGCCCAGTATGAGTTTTATCCCACATCCCAAGGCGTGCCAGTGCATCGTATACCAGTATATGTGCAAAAAAAAAAAACGCTACTGCAAGCCCAGGAACTGCCCTGGGCCCGCAGATGCAGCCAGGCCAGCAGAAAGAGAGGGGGCCAGGGAGCCCCAGGCAACCCCCCCGTGGCCGAGCAACCCCCCAGATGCCCTAAAGCTCCCAGGCCGAGAGGCAGCCACCGCCCCCCACACACACATCCGAGGAAGCCCCAAGCAGCCGAGCACCCAGCGCATCCCCCACCGACCCCAACCCCCAACCCCAAGGCCCCCCGCCAGCATCCAGCCCCCCCCACCCACCCACACCCAAGCACCCGACCCCCCCGAGGGAAGGGCCCAGAGAGCCCCCTGCCCGAGACCCCAGCAGAGGAGCCAAGGCCCCGCCCAGCAGACGGCCAGAGTCGCGCGGAACAGGCAGGCGCCCGCCGGTGGGCCCAGAGCCAGCAGGGTCCGGACCCCAGGCCAGAAAGACCTGGAACGGAAGCAGCACCGAGAGCAGCGCCCCCAGGGACGACAACCATGCCCATAGTCGCCGGGGCACCAAGGGGATGCTGCAAGCCGCCCCGCCGGCCCCCAGGCGCACCGACCAGGCACCCCAGAGCGCGCCAGATCGCCTTTCCGCCCCCCCCCCCCCCCCCCCCCCCCCCCACCAAAGGGCCCAGCCACATCGCAGAGCCCGGCTCACAGGGCGCCGACCAAGCCAGGGCCACCCGGGGCCACACCCGCAGGTATGGCAGGGCGAGGCCCGTACCACCCGCCCCGGAAGACCCCCGCCAGGACCGGCCCAGCCAGCCGGCCAGACCCGCCGGACCCAAAGGGCACCACCGCAGGACAGGGAACCCCCAAGGGCGAGCCCCCGGGCCAGACCTCCATGGGGGGCACCCCCCCACCCCCCAGGCCACAACCCAGCAAGATCGCGCAGCCCCAGACGGCACAAAGACAGCTGCCCAGGTCCCGCCCCCCCCACCGGACAGCGCAAGCCACGGGGCAATGCCCCCCCCGGCGCAAGAGCGACTGGCGGCTGCCACCACAGGAGAGAGGGACGCCAATGGCACACAACCGATGCGGAGCAGCAGCCCCCAGCCAAAGGCGCAGAACCCACCCACCCGCCAGCCCGCAGATAGCAGGACAGACCTACCAAGTGGCCGATACCGACCTCAACCCCCGGAACAGCTAGAGCCGCCCCCCAGCAAAGAGCACCACCCCGGAGCGCCAAGCAACCCCGGCGCAGACGCCGGCACCCCCCAGCGCACCCACCCCCCACACCGGCACGGCAAGCCTCCCCGGACCCACACGCCGCGAGGCACACCCCCAAGGCAACCAGGAAATGAGACAAGCGCCAAGCCCCACCCGCAGGCCCAGGGGGCCGTGCTAGGTGGGCCGTGCTGTTTTGTTTTTTAACAGAGTCAGGGTCTATTTTATTGTTTTTGTTTGTGATATTTATTAAAGTGCAATTTTTTTTGCTAATAGTCAATTTTATTTTCATTGTTTTATTTGTTTAAAATATTTAAAAGTTCTTGACATTCCAATTACAATGGTAAAAAATACTAAAGAGAAATACAAGTTCATTACATTTAAAAGGGTGTACTTGCATTTTTATGTTATAATTACAATAGTGGTTAATTTGTTCTAAAAAATTTTTGACAATAATATTGTTTATCGGCAATAATTTCGGGGACAATATATCATCCAGCAAAATCTGTTGTCGGCCCAGGCCTAGAGCAGAGGTCTAGTGTCCTCTCAGAATACTTTGGATTACAATATGCTCAGGTTAATGTGGATTTTAGACCAAATCACCCCCAAAAATTACAAGTCCAACAAACTCTGCTTCAGGGGTGTGTTTATTGCAGCAGCAGCAGAGTAAATCATAACAGACATTGTTTTCTTCTCCTCCTCACGTTTGACCACAGAAATAACCCATTTCACCCATAATTGATTGTTTTTTTTCTACCACTGCGTCACATGGAGTCAAACAAGCAGAGAACATGTCAGCTTATCCGTTAAAGGCGATACAAGCGGTTCCAAAAAGTGAAACTGTTTCTGAAAGCTCACGCTGCGCTTCAATTCACCTATATACTGAATGGAAAGATAATAATTGTGGATAAATCGCATTAACAGGGTTCAAACAGCTATTCACAACCATTGCTGGTGGCTTGGGTTCATTCAAAGTAATGCAAATGAACAGCCTTTGTTTCTGCTCCCTCAGTCTCATGTTCTGAGGTGACAAAACTGCAGAAAACAACTCTTCCTTCCAGGGTGGACAAATGTCCAACAATCCCATTTTTTTTTTTTTTTTTTTTAACAATTTGTTACATTTCATTTTCAGAGAGTGAACTGGATGTTTTTGACTACGCCCTTTCTTAGAAGAGTTTGCAGATATGTTTTCTCATGATATCCTGACAAAATCTAAGAACATAGGGGAAGTTGCCAAATTGCCTTGAAAATTATTTAAAAGAGCCTTCCGTGCCTTTTTCTGTATGACCTACAATAAAAACACCAAACACATTTCATAGTTGCTATTTTCATCTCAAAAGCCACCATAATTACATTGTTCAACATTTAAAAAGTTCAGCTCACTTAGAAAACTTGCACTTGTGCCCTCATCCACATGGTAATTTAGGAAATAGAGTTTAAAGAGGCTGACCACAAAAAGGAGGAAATCGCTCATATTTTTCCGTTACTTTAAAGCACGCCAGCAGTCCTCACTCCAAGACAGTGATTTAAATGCATTAAAAAGTCCACCTCACATCACTTGCAGTGATTTACAGCCTGATGAGGGGTTACGCTCGGTGAAACCATCATGTCTGTAATCGTGTCTGACTTCATTCGAGTCTACAGCCTTAATGAGGCTAAGGAAACTGATCTAATCCTGGTTTGTTATCAGAGTGGAAATGATCCATTTAAACCTGTCGCTGGGATGTTGGTGTGGGGCAGGGGTGCTGAGTGGGCCGATTCTTTAAAGGGTGTGGGTGGTTTTAGTGAACCACATAAATATAAACTCAAGCACAAAAGCATAATGGCTCTGAAGTGTGTGGTCCAAACATGATGGTTAACAAATCAAACGTGGAGATATACTGTTTCACATCCTAATGTATTATCAGTTTGTTACCTTACTATGATATATGTTTAAAATGAATTAAATATGGAGGAATTCAACAAACCAAAACTACTCTGTTAATTGGATTGGATTGGATTTTTTGTTCTTCTGAAAGTCGCTTTACAGAATTAAGGCATTATTCTTTCACTCCACACTTAGTGGTGGTAAGCTATTATCGTAGCCACAGCTGCCCTGGGGCAGACTGAAGGAAGCAAGGCTGCCATAGTGGGCCATCGGTCCCGCCGACCACCACCAACACTCACTCACACACTACATTCATACGAGGCAATGTGGGTGAAGTGTCTTGCCCAAGGACACAATGACAGGTACCACTGGAGGGACTGTCCCCCACTGTGGCACCTGGAACTCTCAGTGGTCTCCCATCCAACTGGGAACCAGGCCCAGACCTGCTTAGCTTCAGAGATCTAACAAGATCAGGCAATGACAGGCTGGTACTATTGATGCAATCCTGCTAACAAACAATAAACAAACACCAGTGAAATATTACATTACCCTTAGCAGAATAAAAACATCAAAGACTGACTTACTTTATCATGCTGTTTTGTTACAAATTCAAAACTCAGGGTTTGTTTTTTTGTCAACACATTTTGAGTTTACTTTCACTCCTGTGTGACTAGGGATAGGAAATGACAAGATTTTTCTGATTCCGATTCCATTTTCGATTCTGTTCTTTCTCAATTCTCTTGTCGATTCTCATTTGGAAAAAAGGAGAACAAACCGGTGGATTAGGACACTGCTTGGTGACATTTGTCTATCCTGGCCTGTCATTTTACTCTTTCCTGCCTCGGTGAAAGAAGAAGCAAGAGGCAGACAATGTGAACTGGAGTGAGCACTGCCAGCATATACAGCAAGTGTATTATAGGCAGTGTTGGTTGGTTCGAAAACGTGTGCTGCTGTGTGCGCAAATGTTTCTGCATATTGGTAGTATTTCCTCCCTTTGATGAAATATCACTTTGTTAGTACTGTAAGTTCCCCTGTTTTCATCCTTTCTTGTGAAATGTAACAAACCTCTCGGTGGTTTGTGTCGCTTGGGTGCCATGTTTCCTGCTGGCTGACGTCGCCATGCAAGTTGCGTAACTTGCGCAAGCTGCGCACCCTGCTGGGTGACATCCTTCGCACACACTCAAATCGACAAGAGGAATCGTTTGCAAAATTGGCAAACGATTCCAATGAGTTACACTGGGAACTGGTTCTTAACAAGAATCGGTTTCCGATTCCCATATGTGTGGCTTTTTATGATGAATTGCACCATATTCTAACTTCACCATATAAAGTGTTACATTTGGGTTAATTGGTGGTGCTAGCCTCTCAGTGTGGAGGTTGTGGGTTCACATGCCACTGGTCCCTGTGCGTTAGACAGACTGGTGTCCTGTCCAAGGGGTTTACCACCTTATCCTCTGCATCAGGTGTAAAAGGCTTTAGCATGTGCTAGGCTGAAACTCAGCACAAAATAAAGCAGGCATGGAAAACAAGATGTGTATAGCAATCTGCTGTATAAGATGGAACAGCTGATGCCAACTCAAATCTGGATGCACAAGAGGAAACCACATTTCCACCGGCTTCTACGAAGCATAGATGCAATTAAAGTCTAATATGAGAGGAGGAAATCGAGGTATGTCAGATGTACTTAGAGTAACTGAGCTTTGGTGGTGGAGTCCAGATGTGTTCTTGCTCGGTCCGCTGCATGGTAGGCACTAACCACTTGGCTATTAATGGCTGCAGCACGCTGACTGCAGGGTGTTCCAGACCCTAAATTAGTGCTAACAGAAAATCACAGAGACCACAACCCTACCAGTGGAGGCAAAGGTCAGCCTGAATGGTCTAAGAAACCTTAATTCAAAAGTGCATGTACACACAAAGATGTAGCTAAACTTGGGACCAAAAGTACGTATTATGTGAACATGTGCCACCTTAAGGGAGGCGGCTTTTGAAGCTCCTTCAGTAAAAACGTATACAGACTAATTTAAAATTGTATATTATCAGTATTAAAACATATACGTATTGTTATGAATCATTTCAGCTGGAGGAAAGATCATTTAGTTTGAATTGAAGCTGAACCACATTAGATTTCTTATTTTTTTACCAATAGGCCTTCATCCTATAAACTTGTAATTGTATCTGAATTTGATGCATTTTCTTGCATGTATTTCAAGCCTGCCTAAGTACATTTAAAACTTCTGTACTATCTTATGTTAAACGTGTAGCTTTACTACTTTAAGAGTTTATTAAGTATTGGTGTTATGAGATGCACAGAGGCTATCGCCAAGCGCGTATCGAGGCTTGTTTCATTTAGGGGAGGAGACGAACATGCTGACGGGCGAAGCCTCGCTGCAGAGTTTGTTGCAAGGTTTAACAGCAACAAAAACCCCAATAAACATGTGGGAGTTTGATAGAGAGTCAGTTCAGAGTTTCAGATAGAGTTTCAATATAATTTAAGAGAGAGAGTATGAAGATTTTGGAGAGTATGAGTACGGATGCATGAAATGAGCACTTTAGGGGGCGTAGCTCCACATTTTGGGCCCTGGGTACAAACCATCTTGTTAAGCTCCTACTGTAAGTTATGTTGCCTTGGATTAATATATAAGCTTTCTTTTTTATTCACAATAACCTAATGACCCCATATCACTTGTATTTTATAAATCTGTTCAACTATATTTCAGTGGTTTATTGAATATTGTCTTAGTGACATATTTTTGTTACAATTTAGTGGCGGCTGGTCAATTTTTTATTTATTTTTTTGGTGGGGAGGGGGGTATAACTTAAAAAAAAGTATATATATCTATTTTAATCATGGGGATACTCTGACCACCTTCTTAAGACTTGATGGCAGCAAAATTTTATTTTCAATTAAGATTTGATGTTCAAAAGGAAAGTTCCAGCATTTAAATGCGCGAGAGATCAGGAAGTTATTTTCAATCGAAACAATATATTGCCTAAAAATATGTGTGTTTTAAAGCTCACCTCTGAAGAAGTGAGTAAGCAGTTGCTTTCCCTCATTTCACAATCTTTCCCTCTCCTTTCCTTGCTTGCGTTTTTGGCCTGGTTTTCTTTTCTTGAGGAAAGACATGGTTTCCTGCTGCTGTCCATCTCCTGCTAGTTGTCACATCCACAGTTCAGACTACCTGCCACAGCGCAGCACCAGAAGCACATGCAGGTCATGCCATTTGTAATATTTTAAAGGGGTGGTAGCTAGGACCCTGATACAGCATGAATAATTGTTTTTAGTGCAAAACTGTGCTTAACAACCAGCTTATTATAACACAGGGTCCTTTTCATCCCAATATAAATAATCTATAAATGTTTAAAATGTATTTTCGTACATATACCTAAAAAAAGACTTCTGAGCCAAAAAACATTATACACGTGATTATTTACGTAGATGAATATTTTTATATACATTTTTAGTAGCTCGGTCATTCCCAAGAGCCATAAGAGACAAAACGTTAAAGGAGCATAGGGCAGTATGTAGAAATCAGACCTCATAGTGACGCCACGGTCGTTAGTGTAACTGCAGCCATCAGCCAAGCCGCAGCAAGAGCGCGCATCAACTGTTTAGGACCAGAGCACAGCTGATTGGATATCTCTACTGGTCCTGGTCACACTGCCACAAGCAGGCCAGATACCATCATACACTGATAACATTTGCCAAGGTCTCTTCTCAGAGTCTCTGTCATTGATATGCTTAGTGCTAACTACAGACTCATTGAGAGATACACACATGAATCCTCTGAATACCAGACCGGTCTGCCTCAAAAAACACTCTGACCAAACAGACCCTGTGTTTGCATCTGACCAGTAAACCCTACAACTTGACTCCGTCTCATTCCATTCAAAACCGCCACAACAGACACCTACATCTGTGAACAACATCATGTCAAGCAACGAGGTAAGTTTAGTGTTGTCTTCGACAACACTAGTGTATTAATTCAGCAAAATGGCAGTTTTAATGTAAAGTATGTTTACCTTACACTGGCCAAATGGTTACTAAAATGCAAATTTCACCAGCCACGGTAAATAACGGCCTAGCAATAACTATTGTTTTGTGACTTGTAAGTGAAGCTAACGTACCTGCCACCAATGTTATGAGATTTTACGCATCACACTGTTCATATTATGTGGTAAAGATACAGCTGCAGTAATTAAACACAGGCTAATATTTGGTTTCATGAGCACATGAAGTATCAAGAAATTAACCTAAATTCTCAAAACAATTAGCTCGTGTTATCATGGTTCATGAGGCGTCATCTCACCGTTACTATCTTAAAGCAAACAGAGAAACAAGTTTTATCCAATGTTTGGAATCAAAAGTTTTTCTTTTTAAAAATGTACACGCAGATGTCTCAATCTTAATAAATTACAAGATGTAAACAATTATTTGTATGAAGTGGATTGTTCTGAAATAATAATGTAATGTAATGTTGAGAAAAGATCCATTGACGAACGAGGTTACAGCAGGTGGTGATTATGCAGAACAATGAGTTGTGTCTAACTTTTAGAATGCTTGCAAAGCTTTGCTGTTAAATCATGACAGTCTTTGAAAACATGCATGGGCAGCGAATGATTAATCATGTTTATCCTAATTGTGTGTGTGTATAACAGAAGTAAAAAGAACAGAAATGATAAGAATGTATTTGAGGTTTAGTAATTTAAGTAAATGCAGTTCTTGGCATTATGTTAGAATATGTTAATTCTCAAGGATAGGAATGCTACAATCAATAGGGAACTGTTTAGGGCTGCGGAGAATGGACGGAAAAAAACAAATTCACGTCCTGAAAAAAAGAGAGAAAGCAGTCTCTCTTTATTTAAATGTATCACAGGCGTGATTTGTGACAATATCACCACATTTACAGGCTATTTTTAACAAGAAAAATGGTAATTGAATGTCTAGTAAGTGTGAGAAACACAAATGTCCAATTCTGTTCACAACCCCGTTCAAAATCTCTAGCTACTGCACGTATTGCAGTGAGACTATAGATCATGTAGTCTCACTGATTGAAATGAATGCAGAGCTTCATCTAAAGTGTGTTTTAATGTGTTGTGAAGATCAAGCGGTTCAAATTATTATGGTTGAGTTCAAATCTGAAAAGGCTGTTGATGTATCAGTTTAACTGGTGACACGTAGGGATGGGAATTGATAAAAAATTTAGCAATTCCGATTCCATTATCGATACTGCTTATCGATTTGATTCCTTACCGATTCTTATTGGGTGAGGAAATGAAATAATATAAATGGATTTGTTTGCTTTAACTCTTTACTAACTCATCTGATAAAACAAATAATTTTTCTGTAAAAAAAACAAACATATTAACCAAGAGTAAAGCTGCACTTATCAACAGTGGTAGATTAAGAATTTTTGTGCAGAAAAATTAGCATGTTTGCCTTGTCAGGAAGGATAAATGATCGTTCTGGACTTAGGGCGTCTCTAGCTGTGGAGAACACCCTTTCAGATGGTGTCGAGGATGCTTGGACACAGAGATATTCCTCAGCTAAAGCTGACACCATTGGCAATGTGTCCAGAGGGTGGCGCTGTCTTTGGTTGGGCTGGAAGGAAGGTTTCTATATAGTTGGACTTCTTCATCCACCGTTTGAACTATGTATAAAATCCACGTTAACGGAATCACGGAATCGACCAATGAAAATGGAATTCACTGTTGAACGCGGAAATGGACAGAAACGGCATGAAACGCTGTCACCGGAACGTCTTTTTTATGGAAAATGTTTCCGGGAGGACTGCTCATCAGGTGCACTGCCCGCCCATCTCCCATTATGGTCGCTTCAAACAAGCTTCAAACACCGCCTCAACTGCCAAAAAACTACGCAAATTATCACTGACTCCGAAATACGGAGCCATCAGTCTATGGTTTAAACAATACGCTGCTTGCGTGTGATGTCATGTATTTGCGACGGATTACTGGGAACCAGTTCTCAGAAAGAAACGGTTTTCGATTCCCATCCCTAGTGACACGTTATGACAAAAGCATCTCCAGCTGTGAGGGATTTCATACAAAACCTGAGGGTGATTTGCCAGTTGTGGTAATTAAACGATTTTCTACAATTAAAGAGGTAGCTTTAGGTCTAACATTGTGGCTAACACATCTTACATGATTTCAGCGTAACCATCTCATCTGCATCAATTCTGTAAAGCGTGTAAAAAACTCTATTAGCCCTATTTAGCATGTTTGGTTCCGTGAAGTTTAATAGCCAGTAAAGTCATCTAAATAGAAAAGTTTAAAGTGACACGGATTTGAAGAGAAAATGGGTAAACCCTGAAATGAAATTTGGGAAATTTTAAAACAAATATTTGGATGCCCTAACTGCTTGGAATGAGCAAATCTCTGCAAAAAGAGATCGATCTGAGTTCTTAATAAAGCCAATCACATACAAACCTTGCAAGATCAGCTATGTTCTCAGATAATGCCAAAAGATTTGTCTTTTTTTTCGGCACTGCAACGTGCCGGTCTTCAACGAGGCGGCAGATGGGTCTTTCTGTCTTTTGTTTGGCACGTTCTTGTACCAAATTTGATCATCTCATGTCTGTATCAGTCAAAGACCACTTCCACTCTCTGATAATTGGTAGATGCTTGCATCACGGTGTGAATGAATGTGTCTGTTAGGACGTGATCACCAAAGGCTGACAATCGATGATCAGACATGTTTGGCCATTGAGATTGACAGTGTCCGGACAAACAATACCTTTTGTGATAACATGTGTAAGGGTTTAATTTGTGGTCCAGATGTGAGGATGATATAATCTGTTCACTCATTGTCTCTGTCATGACTGAGATCAACCAAGGTTTAACAAAAACCGTCACAAGACTGTTGCATAAACTACATATTGCTTCACAATCTTTAGGTATGCTGGAGCTGATTTGATCATTGAAGTCAGTCATCATCTGCTCTTTTTGCAGCCGTTTGTTTCATCCTGGTTCTCTTCACCCACAGAATGTATAAATGATAGGCCCAAAGTCGTGTGGCTGGAACTTACTTTTAATACACAACTCAGTCAAACATGAGCAGCCTCAGGGCACAGGGCTTGCTCTTACTTCTAGTGTGTGTCACACTCAAACATCCCCAGAAACAGTGAGCTATGGCGCTATTACACCTATTATATTACTATACCTATACATTATATTATACACCTATTGTAACACTGTTCGGTTTTTGTTTTGTTCGTGAATTGAGTGTAATAACTAAACTCCAAACTATCGACTCGAACAGTTTCAAGACAATCAATGGTGTCCCTGTAATTGGGGTCTCTCAGCTTTTTTGTGCAGCAAGCAGCTTCACATACAGTGGCACAACCTTGGTCGGTAGCCAAGTGTAGGGAGTTGTGTTTTTCATCACTCAGAAATGATGCACAAGTTGCTATCCACAGAGAAATTCTGCCCACAATGGATGTTAATAGTCAATCAAACCTCCGTTGATTGACTAGTGATATAGATGATATTTGGGAAACATAATGTTCAAAAAAGATATCAAGGAAACTCCAAAATATATACAATCACGTAAATGAATGTTAGCAATCAAAACAGCCAATGGCTTGTATGGTGCACCATACTTTGACCAACAACGACAGGCTCAGAGAAACTTCAGAAAGTGCTCTGCTCAAAGCGAATCAATTCACTTGACATTCATGAATGATCTTTCACTTGAAACAAAAATTATACGCAATTATGTAATTCTGAATAGTACAAAAAAAAGAGTCAAGAATGCTGACAAAAGCTGTGAGTTCACTTCTTCTGTGGTACCGTTTGCACACTGACAGCGGGCGTCTAATATAAGGAGTGGGGTGCAAGTCATTACTTTGTTGAGAAGCTGCACCGATAAGCAGTATTAAAGAGTGAATTTGAGCATGAAGGACTTGAAATTTAGCTTCGGAACACGGATATTCGGAATCGGCACATTAAATTCGTCCAAAACCAACATGTTATCTGCTTTCACCCCAATTTGCCACTAACCGCTAGTCCCAGCATTCTTTTTGAGAATCGGGTCTAGTCTAACAGGCTGATTACTCTGTGTTTGTAAAAGACATGTCACATCATGGTGCACATGCACTGTAGTATATAGTGCTGCAAAGTCCAGACTGCTGAGGCAAAGTATTCTTTAATTAATCACAATATCACTGATCTGTGATCAGTATCGACTGGTACCACTTTTACTAATTGGTAACCAGTGATTGGCCCTAAAATCATTGATTCGAGTACTCTTACTGAAAGGAAAATGACTAAAATACTGAATGCATTGTTATTTCAAGGCTAAAAACTGGCAAAATGGTCAAATAAGAGGAAAAAGACACGCAAACTTCTAATTGGTCCTTGCACGTGTCCATTCAAAGGATTACGTTACATCACTCACTGCCCAGACTGAAAAACTCAGTGAGGTGATTGCAGTCTGAGGTGCTTTAACAGGAACCCCCCGCCCCCCCTAAGGCTCACCTTCAAAAGTCCTGTGGAGATTAACTTAGGGCTCAGCGTGCTTAGCTACTGTGGTAACACAAGTAAATCAGATTGGCTCCCTGAAGCATGCAAACAGATTCATTATTCCAAACAAAGGGCCGTTTTAAAGGAAAAGCTGTAAACAAGAACCTTATGTCTCACACAAAAGGAACACAATTGCCTTCTGGGGCAACAATTTTCATTAGTGTGAGGGAATCAGCCCTGTTACATAACGTGATCATCTACTGTTTAGAGCATGGTATGCATTATATGTAACTGTAGATTTACCTAAAATGTTGAACAAGAACAATAGTGTACGGGATGAGTAAAAAGGAATATATGTTCCACATATGGTGGGAAATTTCAAGTAAACAATATTTCTGAGGGTATTTTGAGAAAATAAGTGTTAAAGAATTCAAATCACTTTGTCACAAATTGGCAGGAATAATTTAACACCTCGTGGCATCCAAAATAGTCTCATTATCAAGAATTCCCACGCGACCCATAAAAACTAACAAATGACAACATACAGAGAAATCAGGCAACTAATCGTCTTTTGTCACCCAGCGGCATTCTCCGTGTTCACCCATGGCAACCCCGACTTAAGAAAGAGCCCAGATTCTCCCTGACAGCCGTGTCAGGGAGTTTCACAGGATGGGGCGGACTGGCTGGGGTCTCTGTTTGGGTGTGGGGGGAGTTAATGCAACACAATGTGGTCCAGCCAAGGGCTCCCACACCCAAACATCCCAACAAGGTGCCACATTTTATGAATGAAGCCAGACTCTTTGTGTCCTTTGAGTGAATACTGACAGCTGAAAAAGAGGATTACGATTGGAGGCACAAATAAACCAGAACACTTTTTCCAATTCAGAATCGTCAAGATTTATGTTGTTGAGTGACGGAAAGCACAGAAATTTGCTTCGTCGGCCATTCAATCAGAAAAGAGAGAGAGAGAGCGAGAGAGAGATTCTTTATTATTCATCCAGCAGTGGGAAAATTTACTGACATGTCAGCTCAATAAAAATTTCAATAAAAAAGACAATAGAATGCAACACAGAGAAAGACCTGAAAGACACCCAAAAATTGCGCAATGAAGAAAGTGAGGCATAATGCTGCGTTCAAGGCAACACAGAAATTAAAGCATTAAAAATAAATATAAAAGCATTTTAAAAAATAACAAAAGAAGCTCATATAGAATCAAAAGGACATAACATAAATAGATAGTAGTAGTAAATAGTAGTAGATTATAAACAGAGAATATTCTATATTATTTCAGTATCGCCGCCAGGACTCAATATCTTTTAATGATGATAATAATGATAAATGCAAACTTACAATAACAAAAAATAGGTATTATCCTATAAAAAAAGGTAAAAATAAAAATAAAACTTACGTGTCACAAGTCGGTGGGTACAATGGTTGCGCTGGACGATAGTGATGGGCTAAAGAAATTATACGCACAAGATTCTGGCTGGCGGCGCCAATTAACTATTTTATGATGAGGGTTTTGCTTTAGTTTTTTGCATTTAAAGTGCTTTAAATCATTGTTTTACACTGACATCTGCACTTTGCCACAATCGTTGTGTGATGTCAGACAACTGAGTCAGAGCTCTGACATCAGATGGCGTTCCAAGTCACTTTTTCAAGTAGGAGGTGGGAACATCCCGAGTTCCCATGCTTGGAACGCAGCATTAGTCTTAGGCAAAACTGTAAGATGACCAGGCGGCATCTGATGATGAATCACTCGCTTAATACCTTTCGTTTGCAGACATCACTGACATAGTTTCCACCCATCAACGAGGATAAAACACAAAGAAACATTAGCAGACATCAACGTTTTATATTCAGGTACGTTTCATTTATAGCAGTGATTCCCACACACGGGTACAGGAGAACATTGCAGGGGGTACTTGGAAAGATTTAACAATTAATTTAAGAATATTCAGGAAATATTCTTTCCTTTTAAGCTAATTTTTGGACAAATTTGCCACAAACTAACACTACTATAAGGGCTCTATTCTCCCATGCGCTGAAGTCCAAAAAACCGCGCAGCAGCGCTGTTTTTGGCTGTGTGCTATTCTCCCCCTGTACTTAAGTCAGTCGCTGCGTGCCTTCATCCCAGTTACGCACTGTGGGTGGAGCAGCCCTGAAATGTGGGCGTTCCCATTCAAATCTGGCTTTATGCGCATTCTCCCATGTGCGCAAGTCCTTTTTGTTTTACGCGCTTCTAACCCTGGAATAAGTGCAGCGCCCTGATAAGGTAAAACATTATATTGCACTAGAAATATGGACTTAGTTACATTTGAAGCCAGATGGACTCGTGCGTCGCACAGCAGCATCTGTGATCACTCAGCTGCTGCTGCGCGATTATTTAAAACTCTGACAGACGCAGACTTCTGACCACGTTGGTCACAGTGATTCAACTATTTCCATACTATGTCCAACGTGAAGTCACAGCTCAGGTCACTTTAAACAATTTATATTTAAAACTGTGTATTATGGAAGCCAATATTTCTGTTTCACTGTAAACATCCCTCTGTATTAAAGCAGGATGCTCTGTGGCCGGGTTATTTCCTCATATCTCCAGCACATCTAACTCGGTCACGCTTTACAGCGATGATGATGATGATCAATTAGAGAGATTTTAACTGTGATTCGGACAGAAGAATGCGGCCGATCCTCAGTCACACTGCAATAATCTCATGAATGATCTGATCAAATCAACCTGTTATATTGTTTATCAATGAAGGTGTTTCAAATTAAAAGTGAACTTTATCATTTTCACAGATTTCAATGACATTTACAAGAGTTGGGAAAACTCCAGGTTCCATGATTTCTAGACAGCTCAAAAAAAAATGACATCACCGCCATCACCTTTCCTTCAGCCCGCCTTCATTCACAGAATACGCGTAGGAGAGAAGCGAGTAACTACAGGCACGCAACAAAGCGCTCAAGTCCAGACAGAAGAATAGACCCCTATATGTTGTAATTTATTGAAAGAGGATTATTTGATGCTGTAGATGCCATTTTATCACACTTCTGACAATAGTGGACAATATTTTGACATAGTAGACCATATTCATTTGCTATGTAATTAACTTACAGTGTTATGACAGAAGTTAAGTTGTTATTTTGTCATCTATTTTTTTTAAACAAATTCCACTTTAAATTCCACTCATCATTTTGAATTTGTAGATTAATGTTCCACAAATGAAAAAGCATCGTCTATGTCTATGGACAGGATATGAAGGGGGTACACATGATTTGACTTTGATTGGGAGCCGCTGATTGATAGCTTATTTCAAATGCTGCTCCTTTCAAAATAATAAATTGTAAGACTTTTGAAGTCAAACTAATCTCATATTTAAGAATAAATACAAAAAAGTGTGTCAGCGGATCTGATCGCAGACTCAGCGACCGCACTGGACAAGTCAGCAAAGTCATGTTTGTTTAGACGGCACCATAGCTTCCCATTTTTGGAATAAAGGCGTTTTGACCCTTTAAATAAAGGCGGGTGATGAAAAGGACCTAAAATGAGCCTCGAGCATATTGACCCAAAATAACAAAAGCTGACTGGAGCGACACTCTGTCCAGCAGAGGGCTGTTTCATGTTATTCTATTATTGGCTATTCCTGTCTTCCACTTCTCGGGATAAATACTCCCCGTTCAAAAATCCTAAGGACATAGTTAGAAGAACCGCAATTACAGCCTTGGGAGTGTTGTATAAATATCCCCATGAGGAGGGATAGCTCTGTGAGCCACAGTTGCTGTTCGCCATTTCTATTTAGCATGTTTCCAACTACTTTCCTCTCTTGGCTCATTGACCTGTGAGGTGAAGCGTTTCTACACGTGCTGAGAGTTTCCCTGTAACTAAAAGTGGACTTGCTCAGACAGCACGGCTCCCTGCTTGCTCGTGGTCATTGTGTTTTTATTAAATAGCATCCTCATGCACGCTGTGCCCACTATACAGTATATGAGGCATGTAGTTTGAAATATAAAGTCCTCACTTTCCTGGGCTAAAAATATTCCAGCATCAATCAAGAGTTGAATATTTAGTTTTCCATCTTGGTAACAGAGGGCTAATTATTAGACTAAAATATTACCACAACACAGTCTTAATTACCAAATGAAAGTCGGCAGCTGTGGTTGCCAAATAGTGGAGGGAAAACAATGGGAAGCAGCTGAGCAGTGACTGTGGTGGTCGGCAGAGAGAAAAACACCTTCTTCTTTTAAAGTGGCTTCAAGATGTCTCAGTGGCAGCCAGCTCCATGCTGATTTACACCACAGCAGCCATTCACAACTCAAACAAACCCCAGACAACTAATTATGTCGGCCTGACCCTGTCAGCTAATAGAGGAAGCCAAAGAGAGAAGAAGAACGCCAACCACAAGGCTGACATCCATAGAACGTAACTCCAAACAAAGCAGGGAAGGGGCTGATGTTGTGGTCTTGTGGTGGATTTACTGTACTACAGTGCAAACACCCAGGGAGGTCTGGTCTGGATGAGAGTGGGGGGCGAAGGATGAAAACAAAACTGCTCCACTTTCTAGAGGTTTTCAGGGTTTAAGATACATTCACACATAGTTTAGCACCATGTGTTTCCATGCAGGCAGAGCTGCTAATACTGTATCATGTTATTATGCAGTCTGTGCATCAAATGTATATTTGATAGCGCTTCAAGATGACTGTTGTTGTAATTTGCGGTATATAAATAAAGTTGAAATGAATTGAACTTTGCTGCAGAGAAAGTCAACATTCTGTCCATGCTTTTTCCACAAACCAACTAGTGAATCTCTGGTCCAGGGGTCCCCAACACGGTGCCCGCGGGCAGCAGGTAGCCCTCATGGACCATGTGAGGTGCCCTGTATGGGTCGTGGTACGTTTTATATAATGACATGATATAAATAAAATATTTTGTTTGAACACAAATTTGACTTGTTTTACGTTTAATTAAAAGTTGTTAGTAGCTAGTAAAATAGCAACGTGGGGATTTGAAACAATTGAATAAATTGGGAGAAATAATATTTTTAAGTTCCTGCTACCCTTCATTATTATCTCTAATTAAAGTAAATCTGCAAAAATGTAGCATTTAAGAACCTCTTTTAAAACTGGTAGCCCTTTCGGACTATAACAGTACCTATGAAGTAGCTCACAGTTTCAGAAAGGCACTGGCCTCTGACCAAACGACCAAAAACACAACATAATTAAAAAAACAAGTCACTTTTTCATTATTCTAAACATTATCAACCTGTATAATTTTGACAGCAAATTTTGATTTAGTTTTAGTCATAGTCTTATGACTAAAACGCAACCTAGTTTCAACCAAAATGTACTCATCGGGACTATTTGATCTATAATCTAGTTTTAGTCAACTAAATGACATTGAGATTATAATCGACTAAATCTGTTACAAATATATTTGGACTCTTTTTTGAAGCGTCAATTACCATTTATCAACCTGACATGGGATGGTAGTAACTTAAAGCTTGATTTCATTTTCGTTCACATGTATTTTTTAATTACCGCACTCAGAGTATAGCTATTGTCACTTTAAAAAAATATAGTTCACAAAAACTAAGACTAAAATAAGTTAGTAAAATAGAACTGAATCTAAATAGAGATGACACAGTTGTACATGTTTCCAATTCACTGATGTGAATGCATTGTATTTGTCAGGTAAGTTCTTCTCTACCTTCTACGGGTCTTTGAATTGAACAGCTCCGTGGACAAGAGCAGTATCAGTTGATACTCATCTCGTATGAGGTTAATTCCAGTTACAGTAACAAAGTTTAGAGTAAGCCGGCACGCAGGTGGCCAGAGGAAGACGTCTGCCTCTCTCTATTCTCTGTGCATCTCTGTCCGTCTGTGTAACTTCATGACTGGACCCGTCTTGCACATAGTGGAGTCCGATACAAACGTGATCTAGCCTTATATCGCAGTGCAGTCTAGCTCTCCTCAGCTCACTCGCTGACCTTGAGGTCATGTGCACAATTGCCACGTTTACATGGGAGTATAGTTGCACGATACCCATGGTACCCCGCGGTGCCAAATTGAAACGATTCCTACTAAAAGGGAAATTCTTCACGACGATACTACCAGGCTGTTTCGGCTGGGTCCGCCTGTCTGTAGCTGATTGGCTGTTCATGTGTTTCTGCCGGTGTAGTGACAGAAACTCTCTTCAAAACAAACAACAAGCTAAAGTTCTACCTCGCCTGGACGCGTGCACGGCTTACAGTCATAAACACAAGACAACACATGGCAGAAGCACCGGGCCCGAGCGGCGAGTCTGACACGCCGGTGTCGTCGTCAGTGGCATCACTAATTTTGCTCAAAAAACAAACTCCAAAATTCCCATTTGGAACAATTTTGGCTTTAAATGAGGCAGAGACGGTAATGCAATAGGAGATCTACTGTGCAGGCGCTGTCACCAGATATAGGAGCCAAAGGAGGGAACACTTTATTTGCTTTTCCGCAGGAACTCAGAGCAATCTTTTTATTATTTTTTTTGTTTTTTATTTACAGAGATATTTACAATGTACAAACAATATTTACAAATTATATAGATACAAAGGAGGGATCACATCCAATCTCATAAAACACCAGTGACGTCATCCAGAAAATGCATACAAATGTAGTTTTCTCAGGGAATCAGTTCCTGTTTATTGTATTTTATCCTCTATGGTTTATTAGAAAAGCATTATTGTCAAAAAGTTGTTTTTTTTTAAAAGACAGTGGATTTGTTATCCTAAGTTGATTATTTATTAGTTAAACATAAATTGATGTGCAAAGGAAACTGAATGATTATTTTTTTAATTTCAACCATATAAATTCTAACTTTTTTATTGCTTATATGTTTGTGTTCATGTACTCTTATCATGCACCAAACAACACTATAAGTAATTAATAAGAATTTCTAACTTGTGCAAATACATTGCAGTTCATAAAAATAATAATAATAAAAAAAGGTTTCATATTACCCAGAACCGTGATACTTTGTCTTGTATAGTATCGTGGTTACTCATTTTGGTATTGTGACAACTCTACATGGGAGCTTTAATTTCTCTGACCATGTAAACACTTAATTCCTAATGCTATTTTAATTCCGAATTAAGTGGCTGGTTTCTTCCGATTTTAATTCAGAATGAGATAATTCCTCTTTCTTGTAAACACTTAACTTGCTTAAATCCGCTTTAAGTTCATTCGGATCGTTCTGCGCGTGCACAATTTACCGCGATGACGACATAATCCAAGAAGGCCGTCCGGACTAGAGCCGAGACTATTTATTTATAAGAGCCTCAGAATACATGGATATAATGAAAAGAGTGGATGGACGGAAGCATAAACATGCTGACTTTCACACGGACACACATGGACTTATTAAACACACATAGACCTTGGTAAATGCGGTAAACGGAACAGGCTTCACCGGACGCTGGCACAAGGACCCGGAGGCGGAGTAAATGCATCTCCGTAATGCATGTACAGACTGTAATATCACCAGTTTAGAATTGTACCAGTTGTTAGAGCTACTACCTTTACCAGGGAGAAAATACTTATTCCTGGTGATTGTGTTCCAGAGGTTTACTGGGCTTTATTTACTAGTGATTAGCTCCTATCTCTCTTTCACTCTGCGGTCCAAACTGAAACCATACGTTATTGTCGAGCTGCTGCTTAAAAACTACAATCGAAATAAAAGTGAAAACATTTCTCATGTGTGGTGTTCTGTGTTATAGCCGACATTAAAAGATTTGTTGTGGGTTTTTCCCGATAGAGGTGATACGTCACGTTCTCCCACTGTCCTATCAGAACCCTTCCCAACCCCCAGACCTAAAGCGGAAATAAATAAAGCCAAATAAACTGGTTTTCCATGTAAACCTCAATTTGGGAATTACTATTTCCATGTAAACACGAAGCAGAACACTTTAATTCCGAATGATTTAATTCAAAATAACTAATTCAAAATGAATTAAAAAAAACATTTAACTGTGGCCAGTGTGTGTGTTCAAACCAAAACAACAGTGTCAGGGCCGACCAGATAAACATTGAAAAATACAGAAACAATTTTTCATATTGATGATGTGATGTACAAAGTTTATAGCTGTCGCTAATTTACAACTTTTATCCTTAGTTCAGCTTTAACATGGATATTATAATCAATGAGCTACAAAGACACATACAATCATCACAACAGGCAAAGGAAAAATAATCAGTGAGACTGCATTACACAGTACACCAAAGTACAGTACATCTTACAGAACCAGCATTACGTATTATCAACCACAACTGCTCACAGTCAAATATGACCTCCATCGAGACATAAAGTTAATGGATAAAGCTGACTTCCTATGTGAAACTAGATATTTCTTATTATTTTATAGTAATTATTAGAGTATATATTTATCCGACAAATGTTTCTACAAACTGTTGTTCTCTCAAGGCAGGGCGTTCATAACTCACCTTCTCAGCATAATCTTGATCAGAGTCAAAGGATCCTGAAGCATGCTTCAGTTTCTGTCAGAGCGCAAAGAAGTTTAAAACCAGGAAAGGTCATTAGTCCAACTGAAGGCACGTATTAAACAACTACTATACATTAGTCCATGTATTGTGTTTTAAAGCTAATGCACATCCATAAGGGGAGTTTACAGGTTTCCAAAGAGGATCTTTTTTTGTTAAATTGTGCTTTCAAAACAATTGAGGATCTTTGAGTCTTTGTTTATTCAGTCAGACTTTTTCTTCTGAGAGACATGGCCTGGTTGTACAGATAGAGCTCTGTTTTACAGCCGTTGTCTGCTGTCGAGCTTTCACCTGATGTGTTCAGTTCACCTCTGTTAAAAATGCTCCTTTTGCCGCATACTTTCCTTGACACTCCTGGCTCTGAGGTGTACACGTTTTATTGACGGTACCACTGAGACATTTTTGGAGTCTTAATTTTCCTCCTGAATAAAAATAAAATGGTGCCAATTTGGATGTAGTCATATTCAAAGGATAGGGCTTTTCTCAAGAGGCTAAACCTGTTTACCATCATGGCTTCAAGAAATGTTCCTACTGCTCAACTGCTATAGCAAAAGTAGGGCATGTTTATTGTGAGTCTTAAAAGGAAGAGTCTGGCCGGGCCTTAAAAGAGAAGAAACTGAGAATTTCATTTTGGTCTTGAAGCCACTCCCTCAGGCAGACTTGATATCTGCTCCCTTTAAATTGTCCAAAAACCGAACTGAGTTCTGCTTCTTCAAAAAGCAGCAGTTTCTGCCTCACCTTGGAAAAATCACTGCTATACTGTGTGTTGTGTTTTTCACTTTGACTGAGATATTTAGGATGAATTACACGACTATACAGTTGCTTTATTTATATCCAAGGGCATTAAAAAGGAGTTTATCTGAACACATTATTGTGAAGCGGGGAAAACAGTTATTATAGAAATCTTTGGACCTTGGCAAAGTCAAAAGCCAGGATGTAAACATTACTTTGGTCTAAACCAGTGGTACCGCCTTTCTCTTATTTCTGAATCCAAGTACCCCCTTTGTCTGACTACAACATTTTGCACGTAATTCTATGAACTATTGAACATAATGATGGAAAGAATGAGTGCTAATAACACACATTTTAAAGAATCCCCATTTGTAAATAAGTGGAATGAAACAGTATTTAGTGTCTCATAAATGGATTTATTTTTCTACAGTTTCTATCATTTCCAGTCATCTCCCGCCTGGTGTGGGACCAAGACTGACCCTTGAATTTTAAGTTCATGTTCTAATCAAGATCATTTCATTATCATTATTATGATACTTGGGTCCTTTCTGTGTGGAGTTTGGATGTTCTTCCCGTGCTTGCGTTAGTTTTCTCCAGATACTCCGGCTTCTACCCACAATCCAAAAGCATGACCATTAGGTTGGAGTCTCTAAATTGCCTGTAAGAGTTAGTATGAGTAGTAGTTTGTGTGTTGGACTGGTGCCCTGTCCAGGGTGTACCCCCACCTAGCACCGAATGAGAGCTGGAGATAGGCACTAGCAGACCCCCGCGACCCTAAAAAAGGAGCAAGCGACTCAGAGAATGGATAAATATTAAGTGTTCGTTGAGGTATCCCCATGTGTGACAGGAGGCAAATGTTACTGGGGGTTTTCACTGGATACGTCAATCCGGTTTTGCCTCGCTGTCTGCCGTCCGGTTAAGGCCTTTTTTTGATATAGTTAGTTGAAATATAATCTCAAGTGTTTTATTTTCAAAAGTAACCCGATATTATATTGCGGAATACGTGTGTTACTTTCCTGTTTAGCTTCATTTGCTCTGTGCTGATTGATGCGTCGTGCTCCAGTGTCCACCAGAAACAGATGTCCTGCGTATATCTGGCAAAGGGCACCACACTGTCGCAGCTGGGAAGGAGCAGACACGCACCGCAGCGGACCAGTGGAAATTAACACATAGACTAGTGGAAAACTATCAGCTCCGGTAATGTGGTGGTGACGTAACGCAGCGGAGCCGCATCCAGTGGAAATTGGGGCTTATCCTATCATTGTTTTTACAGGTTCAATAAACACATTTTGTATAATAAAATCTTATAAGTTAGAAATACTAAATAATGGTTCAGGGGGGATGATTCAGTGTACAGAACAAGTTTGGAAACCACTTTTTTCACTCCTATAGAATCCCTTTAGAATTAATTGCATACCTGACTATCATGGTTCAAACTGGCTCTAAATCTATGGTGAGTTTTAGAAGGCTATGAATCTTCACATACAGCAAAAATGTGGACATGCTATAAAATCTTCACTCATCTCTGTTTCTTGGCTTCTTCCGCAGTGAGGCTCACCTGCTCACCTCTCCCAGGCGTTAGCTTTGACACAATGAATGATTGGAGTCTGGGTGTGAAGAGCAGAAGGAACGATGTCTTAAAAAACCTGGAAAGGGGCAATGACCTTACATACGCAATGCCTCTGGTGCTTCTCTGTATGTTTGAGGCTGTGCTTTTTTATGGAGCATGTGCAAGGAGAGCGCCGTCCCATGCTGCGGAAAGATTCACAACCAGTGAATTTCAGAGCAGCGAATGCCGACACACTTCAGACAGAAATTCCTGCCACAGATATTGATATACAGCCACAGATATACAGCGTGTTATAAATAAGCAGTTATTACATTTGTGCAACTATCATATATTTAGACATCAAAGGGAGAAGAATATAGAGTAGTCGCAGAGTATAGAGACCACATAGTGTCAGTCATAGTAGCTTTACAATGTGGTCACTGCAAATAACACCAGTCATACCAAATCTTTCATAATTACTTTGATTGATTTTCATTTATATATTTGTACAGTTTGTTTTGTGGGATGCCTTCTTCAGTTTTCTTAAGCATATTGTCTAGACAGGTATGAGTGTAATTTGGAAGCAAAAATGAACAAGGCCAAGCAAACAATCAGCAAGATCCTGCTTATCATTAGAAATACCATACGAGCTAGCAAGCGTACCCTGCTAAGACTTTCCAGATGAAGCCTATAACTTGGATGATTCACAGTTAGTTTTGGGCGCCCATCTCAGAGCTGGAAGTGAAGATAGAAACATTCACACTGAAGGGGTTCGTTCAGCGAGCGAGGGGTTTGGTCATTGTGTGCAAACCCAGCAGACAGTGAGAAATCTGTGCTTCTGGGGTCAAGCTCGGGTTGTCACAATACTAAAAATGATGAACTCAATACTGATACTCATGAAAACATTTGATACTCAATATCATTTTCAGTACCACTGGAATAAAAAAAAAGTTACCACAACATTTAATCAAACAAGATCATTTAAAAAAGAGTGTCTATTTGTACGGTTACCGTACGGACAACCCCCGGTGCTATTGGTACAGTTACCGAAGTACAAGTACGTAGCGTCTTAGGGTTAGGATTAGGTTATAACCCAATATCGCAAGAATTTTTTGGGTTAGGGTTAGGGTAAGGTTTAGTCTTAGTCACGCGACCTAAACTGGCCAGTGACTGACCTATCACGTGACCTAAACTGGCAAAATAGGGGCGCTGCGTGCGGATAGAATGTCGGTATATTGATACGAGAACCGTACGGATAGCCACTGCCTTTAAAAAATACCCTCTATTACAACATGAAACAATGAACATATAAAATATAACAATCTATAAAAAATAATAATAAAGAGCTATGCAAAAAAAAAAAAAAAAAAAACTACCATATCAAAATTCAGGTAATTTTTCATTGCGGATATGTGCATGCAGCATTTTGATGCTGTCTTAGTCTGCAGCACTGTTGATGTAAACAAAGCAGCATCTTGACATGTAAGATTATTATCAAATGAGAGGGAGAAAGTTAAAATAATGCTTAATATGTAAATATTAGTGATGCACCAAAATTGCGGCCACCAAATATTTCCGGTCAAAAATGACCCAAAAGTGTATTTTCGGTTTTCGACTGAAACACTTTTCTCACCAAAAAAAGCTGAACAAAATGTGATGATGCGGCAACACACTTGTCTGGAAACGGGTCAACTTGCCCGCGAACTCGCGGAACATCTGTATTTTAACACATCTGCGCACTAAAACATCTTCTGAGCAGAGTTGACGGAGCACGTAAGTGTGTTTTATGTTTCTGTCACATTGTAGCTACGTGTCGTCCTCGGTCAACACGGACCACGTGGTAGCGTGTCGCTTTTATTGTGCATTGTTGGAATGTCAGCGCTAAACAAATGTATTTTTAAACTATTGATTATTTGAAGCATTAATATTGATTTATACAATTGCATTTAGTTTTAGTGAGGTTAATACACATTTACACATTCAGAGGCACAAATGCAATGGACTTGTCACATGTAGGTGCAGACCAAATGCATGGACGGAGGTGGAGCTCAGGTGCATTAAACCAATATTTATTGTTGGCTTAGGCAAGCACGGATTTGGCACACAGGTGGTCAGTCCAGTGAGGCAGAGGTATCCAAAAGGGCAAAACCAAGAACAACGGAGCGAGGGTAAACTAGAAGAATGTCCAAAAGCAAAAACACTTGTCGATCCAGGAATTACTGGCATGAAACCGAGCCCAGGTCACAAGTGAATAATGAAGTATGTCCCAGCACTGCACTGAGGCAAAGCCTCCCCATTTATTGACAGCAGTTAATCAATTGCAGCTGGTGCCCAGCAGGAGAAAGCTGCTGGGAGGGAGGCCAAGAGTTCCTGCCTGCCCTACAAAATAAAACCCCATCCTGACAGGACTAATCATTTGCATATTAATGTATTTTGGTTTTGGCCAATAATTTTCATTTTGGTGCATCCCTAGTAAATATTGTAATAAGCTTCGTTCTACAGAAAAAAATAGAAATTATTGGTGTATTATTAGTAAATATACTAATACTGTATATAATATGATGATACCCAATAATACCCCCCATGTAACTCTCCTGAAGCCTCAGTCTACTGTGGATAGTTGTATGTAATAGTTCACAGGGTATCAATTAGATTAATGGTTTTCTTTGCTTTCAAGTGGTACATTAGTTCATTATTAGCTCTTATTTGGCTGTCACTATCCTGTAAAGCATCAGAGACAAACTTAATGGTTTGGACTTGCTGCAACTTAATTCCCAATTATAGTACAAACTGAATATAATGTCAACAATGTCATTCTAGTAGGATCTTTATGCTGTCAAAACTCCACAATTTACAAATAGACGACCTATTAAACTTTCACTGAACCAGAAAAATACCTGTAAAGTCCTACTCATTATAGCCAGCAGGCAAAAATAACATTCAACACAAACGCAACCGCAGGACCTGACATTGGATGATTTGTCTTTTTATTGGAGTCCTAAATAACATGAGTGAGTCACAAATGGTTCAACATCGCGTGACAAACACAAAGGTGATTAACACAACCACCTTTTATTGCTGGTTCAAAGCATTTTTTTTTTAACCAAGGTCATACATGCAAAATCTTGCTGGAATAATACAGAACTTTTAGCCAAAGCTAAAGCATTATTGGATGATCAGCCTAAATAAATTGAAAAGATAAATAAAGAAATAAATATTGAGGGATTGTACATCAAATTTTTACTTTTCAACAAACTGTACAGATACAGTATAACCATTTTAAGCTTGGATAGTGTTGATGAGAAAATCTACAGACTGATGCTTTAGAAGGAAAAGAAAAAAAACACTTATTCTCTGTTATTATACAAGTCTTTTAAAATGTATCCACTTACAAAACTGTCTTTGTAGTGTGAAATATTAGTTGATCAAGTGGTATTACTCAAACAGAACAATAGCCAACAACAGTAGGTATGAGATAAACTGACCCTTTTTATTATTAACCAATGGGTTACATAATTTTTTACCCTTAAACATAATAATATTGAATAAAATATGTTGATAAAATAAATTAGAAGACCCTGAAAAATAACTTCATAAATCCAATAAAACAAAATATTGGAAAGTTTAGATGGAGGCTGGTATATTTAAAAAAAAAAAAAATAAACCTTCATTGTACTAGGTCACAGCAAAAATACATTATTACGTGTCCGTCGTAAACATACCATGTCAATTCTGTCTGTATCAAAAGGACTGTTTCCTTTTTTTTGGGGTGCATAACTTACAAATCAACCCATCCAAAGCAACCTCCCACAACAAAGTCATGGAAACAAATACGATCCATTGGTATGAAACTGGAACATTTGGTGGCCACCAATAGCTTGAAATTTCAGTGTGAAAAATTGTTTGCAGGTCGTCGGTTTTCTTACCCTGTGATCTTTGCCAGGAATGACCTCATGTGTTCACACAATATTTATTTGGCAAACCAGCTCAGCTAGAATTTCTCTATTTTGTTATGCTAAACTTTCTGATCAGGTATCAGATGTCAGAGTCCCTCTCTTTGTATTCCTGGATGTGTATGTTTTGGGGCTTGTCACAGCTTGTTTATATCAAGTTCCTACTTTTTGGATGTCATACAAACTATGTCCTCAAAAGAAACTGATTGACTCATCTGGTATCTGGAGGCTGAACACATAAAAGCCACGAGGGGAAATTCTTACAGATACTGTTTCAACCTTCTGGAATATGTGATTTTTAAAAAGTGGGCAATAGTCAAATATTTTTATAGAATTACATTTTTTGCTATACTTTTATAAAGATGTACCCTCTAATTTGGCAAAGTAAAGTACCGGTAATCAATTTAATGAACAGAAAAGGAATGAAATCCTTTATTGCCAACAACTCAGACAATTGGAGTTAATAATTTATTACCCATGTATTTCAAAGCAGACTATTAACAGTATTGACATTGAAATAACCCTAACCCTTGTAGGCTGAGGGTATGTGCGATTTGATAAGGAGTGTACATGATTTGACAAAAAGGCTAACTGGGGGTTTCCACTGGATACGTCTCTGCTGCGCCACGGCACCGATCCGGTTTTGCCTCGCTGTCCGCCGACCGGTAATCCCCACTGGTTGCGTTTTGAGTGCGCCACGGTGCACTCCGGTTGGACGACTGCAACGTCATGAGACAGAGCAGCTCGCACGATATTTATATTATCGCACGAGAACGCAGTTAAAGGTTCGTGTTATAAATGCAACAATAAACAGATAAACAGGTCAGTGTTCCTAATGAAGGGGTACAAGAAGGTTGGACCCTCTGAATTTGTCATAGCCACATTTTTTAGCAACAGCCAACAAAGAAGCGATAAAACTGCACCAGTAAAACATGAACTAAATCAAAGTTGCTACAGTTTACAGTGCAGGTACAGTATGAGAGGAAACAATATAGTTAATGTGATTTTGTTTTTACACATTATGATGTTTTGGTGATGTTGTTACTTGAAATATAATCTGAAGTGTTTATATTTTGAAAAGTAACCGGATATTTTATTGCGGAATACGTGCTTAATTTCCTGTTTAGCTTCATTTGCTCTGTGCTGATTGATGCGTCGTGCTCCGGTGTCCACCAGAAATAGAAGTCCTGCGTATATCTGGTGGAGGGCACCGGACTGTCGCAGCTGGGAAGGAGCAGACACGCACCGCAGCGGACCCGGTGGAAATGAACACATAGACTGCTCCGGTGGCGCAGCAGAGACGTAACGCAGCGGAGCCGCATCCAGTGGAAATTGGGAGTAAGGGGGTGCATGGAAAAGGCTAGGGTTCCGAACCATGGTAGAATGTTCAAGCTGATAAAGATATTGGGTTGAATGAGGGGTTAAAAGTTCAGAGGAAATACAGCTTTAACTTATTTGTGACTATCAACAGAGAGCAAAGTGCTATAAAGTTGTGAACGAGTAAAGTGGCAAACACTGTGCCGCCAGGAAGCCACAAACTCTCCAGATATGGACTGTGATGTCATCTATTGCACTGTTTATATTTAGGACAGTCAGAACAAACCCTCTATCATGTCATACTGTCTCCAATAAATCACATGCTGCCCAGATTACCCATGTGTCTCAGATGATGATCGCACCACTTATTATACAGCATGTAACCACATGGGTCACAGCCTTAAACCCACATGGTTCAAATTGTTTTTCGGAGATCCTATACCATCACGTCTCAGACACATGCCCACAAACACAGACGGCAACAAGTCTGTCAAATGTGCCAAAGACTAGATCCCTTACAAAAACAAATGGTTACTGGTACTGTAATGAAATCAGTAACAGCAGTGCCTTCGAAACTGAATTAATGATACTGGAAATTGATGAAATAATTTAATCTTTTCAATTGTATCTTTAATTTACCAACTGACAAGAGAAACGGGAGGGTAGAAAAAACTAAATCCAACAAGCATTCTGTATTCAAACAGACCTTAAATAATGCAGGGGTGGTAATCAGGGAATGAGGAACACCTGAGTGGAAACACAATATCTCACACATACATACTGACGAGATGTGTGTGACAACACACACAGAGGTCGACCAACAACCAACACAGTCAAACTATGAGGTAGAAACTAACAAAGAACCTAACCAACCAAAAGACTAAACCAAAGCAGGACTAACAGAAGCAAATAACACCCAACTGAAAAATAAGCCAATCGTACCTGAACCCACAACCTATGAGTAGCTGGGTTTCCATTACAGATTTTCGCAAAATAAAAGCAATATTTCTAAATGATGTCAAAGTATAATTGCACTTTGAACATGTTTCCATTGGTCAGGGGCCTCGTAACTCCCATGAAATCTCATCCCGCAAGACTTCGATGGACGCTCCAAACCTCCTTATAAAACTCTGCATTCCTTTGTTTCACGTCTAATTTTGCAGTAATAATTTTTAAGTATAATGCTAAGAAATGTCCCGGTTTCCTCTTTTGTTTACGCGTACCACGCCATGTTTTCTCTGAGAGAAGTGGTCATGTGACCAAGAACGTGACGTACATATCAAAACGTCTGACATTCCTCCTCATGAAATTCACGTGTTTTCATTGCCAGTTTTTATTGCGCTATTTAGATTTTGCGCATTTCCAGGGTAATGGAAACACAGCTAGAAACAAGACCAAACTGCACCATTAAACCTTAGTAAGTAATTTATTTATAAAGTGCTGTCAAAGAGCAACCGTAGGCACTCAATCAGGAAACCAAGCTCCAGGTTTTGATGCATCAGTTTTGTCTTTTTATTTTTTAATTTGCACTTCAATCTCCACTCAACTCCCTACTGAACAGAATGAAGTTCCCTATATACAGGTGCATCCCTAATTAGCCTGTACCAAGCATGGGGTGGCATTTAATTTCCATATGAAAAGTACAACATGAACATTTACGCAAACAATTCTTAACAGACGCCATCACAAACAAATAACACTGTAATAATATCATTAACCTTATTCACATTCCCTGAATGATTAAACTACATAATTACATTAATTTACAAACATCAAGCTCCCCTGTTCCTAGTTTCTACTTGGTCTCTCCCACTTGGAACTATAAAAAGGCGTCCAAAGCCGCTGGGGAATTCTTTCACCCGAACACCTCAGGAAAGAGGAAGAGAGCATGCACAGGTAAGCTTTGTTGAAGATCACATCTCAACAGAACATATTTAATTGTTTTATCTTTCATGTCACTGCTAAGTTATTTATCAACTACACTGAAATATATGTTCTAGATGAATCCTGGAATCCTGTGGCCTGAACCATGAGCCTCACCACCTGTCCTCATGATTAAATGACAACTTAAATTCATGAAACCAATCCAACAAAATGTGTTTTCTTAATTTAATTAAGCACTGCCAGTTTGTTATTACAATTTACCACAAGTGTACCAGTCCATAAATGTAACGTCACCTCGTCGTTACAAGCGCTTTTTGCAGATAAAATCACAAGGTGCTGTACAGAGCAGTGGAGAAATTAATACAACACGTGCAACATCATAATAGAATAATAAAATGTGGAACCTACTGCTCAAATCTAAATGCAATACCCACACACCACCTACTGTAAATTATGATAGCTTTACCTTGAAAAAATTCACATCAATTTGTTCTTTAAGATGTGGACTGCAAGTTTTTTTCACTTCAGGTCATCTAATTACTTTGGCCGGTAAAGAACTGCAAAAAGTCATTGTCCATCAACACTGTGAAGCACTGTTGACCATGAAATCAACAACAAGGGTCATTATTTGTGAGTTTATAGTACAAAACTTTTCCTGTATAGAAACTAAACCGAAACAAAAAAGTCTGAATTTAAAAAAGGTTGATACTTTTATGAGAAAAGACAAACCTGTCCTTGTCACGAAGTAGCAAATCTTTCCAGAGTCGGTTTCGGAGCACCTGACTCATACAAACGTCACATATCTGATAATGGGCTGACCTGAACTCCCCTTTTGGTCTAAAAAGATCTTTTATTGGACTTCTTTCCATTCAACACTGTGTGGCTGCAGGTCCTAGTGACAGCTGGGATGTTGAGCAGATGCTGTCTTCACCTCACCACTCCAAGAATCTGACAGAGAAAATTAGTTCATTTTCACCGCCTGGCTAAAGTCTAACGGCTCTTTCAACAGCAATTCAATTTGCACTTAAACAGGAATGTGTCGAACTGAAAAAATATATTCCAGACTGACTCATGCACTGTTGTGTCACTATTGTGAGAAAGTAACAGAAGATAATATACAACATTGTGCTAATGTGCATTTTGTTTCTTTTTAACTTTGATAGTCTTAAGGTGGAGACAGACTCTGGGCCTCATCACAAAGATGGCAAAAGCAAATATAAATGTAGAAGTCCTGGACAAAAAAAATCTGTCTCGTTCTGCTCTGTTTGAGATGTCAACGGATAGTAATTATTGGTCCAGATTTATTCTGGCCCTATACAATTTTTTTTTTTTTATATTTCAGGACTTATCCTGTCTGTTGCGATTGTGTAGGCAGTGGTTCCCAAATGGTGTGCCTTGAGGCAAGTCCAGTTGTGTGGTGGGATTTTGAGTGCTCAGAGTGCTTAATGCTGGGTGCATGTGCTGCTCCACGCACATGCCGGCGCGCGCATAAACTGCTCCGTGTGCGCACATGACTCTCTGCGGCGCACCTCAACAGGTGAGCGCAATCGCACTGATGACAGTCACCCTATGAACGGCCTTTGGCTGTGCACAACGAAGCTGAGAACACCAGAAACGTGCACTGCACAATACGCATGGGAAAAGGACTGAAACCAAAAGTGCTACTGGTGAGCTCATAATGACTGTACTGTTAAAATGTGATCTCAGAGGAAAATAGTTTAAAATTTGCTTAAAACCATGTATTTTGGGCTAAAATAAGTTAGTGTTTAAAATATATCAAATTTCTCTTTAATAAAATTAAGAGTGAAAATATTCAATTTCTGTATGAAAATAGTATATAAAGGTATTTCTGTTGAGAAATTGTTAAATAAAATTAAAATTGTAATATCTATATCTGGACGGATTCATGTTGTAGAATAGCTCGCTGGCCAATAAAAGTAACGCATAAGATCACATGACTATGTACTGGTGAATTGAAACCCAATGAATACATAAATCCAAATATAGTATGGAGATTATGACAAACACTTGAACATCTACTGGTGCTCCTCGTTTCTTGTGATCAACTTGAGTGTTGACAGGTGTTGTTGGTAGCGCTGTATTTACATTTTCTAACATCTATTATTTACCTAGTCGGTCACCATTTTATTTGGAAACTGCTTGGACCATAACACAGCAAAATTAAACTTATGTGAGCAGTTTTTTACAAGCTGAAACAACCACAGAATGAATCAAAGCTGGAGTGGTACCTTAAAACTGCTTAGAAATCACATAGGATACCAGCTGAAATAACTGCTAATCAGTCCTATCCTCTTTATGTGCTGCAACCTGGTCCAGGACCTGGGGAGTGAAAACAGCTGGAGCTGATTTCCCAGGATTTTTGGTCCTGTCCGATCCAGACATTAGCAGAGGCCCCTGTCTGGACCGAAAAGCACCAAAAAATGCCACTGCCCCAGGATTGATTAAGGGGACATGGGAGCTCTCATGTGTCAATTACATACATCGCAAACAGTCACTGAAGCTGGCTACTACTGAGCTGCTGAAACTCCTCAAAATGACTGCTCTCTAACACCTCCTACCACAACCCTCCTGTTTCTTGAGTATTTTTTTAAGGCACTCCAGCCAGTATAAAGCCAAATGACTAAACATGACAACTGATCAGCTGCTGTTCCTGACTCGCCTGGTGTTGTGAATCTCCGAGGGTTTTTAGCCATTTTATTTAGGTTTGAAATTGCAAGTTGGGAGGTTTCTGAGACACTATGGACAGTCTGGATGCAAACATCTTAATCTATCTATAAATACAAGGAGAGTGTGTGCATGCATGCGTACAGGAATTAGACGAAGCCACTCGCAACTACTGCGATACCTCGCGGCTGTGACGTCACAGGGTCGTCCGTGGCGTCACAGGGCTGTTCAATAGGTTACCTGTGTGTGACCGACAGCTGTCACGTGGTTAAAGTCAGATTAAACTGGGTCAAAGTAATGATGATAATAATAATAATGCATTGGATTTTATATAGTTTTATCATAGATACTCAAAGCGCTTTACAGAATTAAGGCATTATTCTTTCACTCCACAGTTAGTGGTGGTAAGCTATTATTGTAGCCACAGCTGCCATGGGGCAGACTGAAGGAAGCAAGGCTGCCATAGTGCACCATTGGTCCCTCCGACCACCACCAACACTCACTCACACCCTATATTCATACTAATGTGGGTGAAGTGTCTTGGCCAAGGGCATAATGACAGATATTGGTCTCCCATCCAACTACTAACCTGGCCCAGACCTGCTTAGCTTCCGAGATCTATCGAGATGATGCTCATGTATGACATACAGTACGTTTGATGATGAAGTTGATCCTATTTTACTTTGCACCTGCAAATAAACCCCTTTATAACACTACAGAGTACAGAGTATGTACACCTCTTTGTACATCCAACCTTGAAACACATACTCATTTGGCCTTAATTGACAACTTTAGGCTCCCACTACTGCGACGGACTGGCGCCCTGTCCAGGGTGTACCCCCACCCAGCGCCCAATGAGAGCCGGAGATTGGCACCGGCAGACCTCCGCGACCCTGTAAAAAAAAAAAAAAAACAGGAGCAAGTGGGTTTGAAAATGAATGGATGGAAGCTCCCACTATTATGAATACATACTTCCGACGGGCACTGTACTAGTACATAAAACACACAAAGGTTAAAGAATTTTTATGCAGTAGAGAATTATGGTATTCCAACTATTCTTGCAAAGCATGTGAAAACTTTGCAAAATGTACTTTGAGGCTCTGGCGTTGTGCCATTGTCACTACATTCTTTCTTTGTTGTGGGTCTCTGAAGGCTACAATGTCACACCCATGCTTATGGTCTGAAGCAGTCGGATGTTAATTGGGTAGTGCCAAGCCGTGGCATTATTCACGGCACGGTTAGCAGTGATTCATAGCCACAAGTATCAATGCCGTCAGCGGTGAGAAGACTGACTGAGTTTCTGCGTGAATGCTTGATGGTTTGTTTGCCAAAGCTCGCAGACCATTGGGCAATTTAGGAATCCTAACGTGCATAGATGTGAGTCACATCAACCACTGCTGTGTTTATGCTACGTGACTTTCTTTTCCATAACACCGTGCATGTGGTTATTCAGCTTTTTGCTAAGCACTTCTTTGTTTGAAAGGAAATCTTATCTGCCAAACTTGATACGTAAACAGTAATTTGATCAAGTTTAGCTGTAATGTGCCGGTTACGGTCACTGACAGGAAATCATTTTGTTGAAATGTGTGAGGATTCAAAATATTTTAAATTATTCTCTGAAGAAAAAGTTTGTTTTGCTGTCATATATATTGTATTCGCTCTTTGCATTTAACAGATGTGAGCAGTGGTCAGCGAGGTTCTATAACTTTTAGAAGACCATTGCCACTCATACAGTGCGACATGAGCACATTAAAGAGGGTATTTGGAAGCAACTTTCTCTCTTTGTTTCCTCGATAATAAGATAACATTGCAAGTCATTTCATGAGCTAATTGCAAAAGGAGGTATTTGTGCCTCACAATTGGTTCCACCTCCTTAACACTAAATCGTGGCCAATATTTTTCATTAGTTTTTGTCTACAACACTAAAATTTAATGCAAAAACACATACTACGTGATCCTGTATGTCTGTTGTGATCATTATTGACTAAAATTGCAACGTGAACAACATCAAAAACTGTACCCTGTGTACTGAACTACTGTGATCACAAATGCCTTTTTTTAAATAATGATATTATCCATTTTCTAACCCGCTTGCTCCTTTTTACAGGGCTGCGTGGTCTGCTGATGCCTATTTCCAGCTCTCATTGGACGTTAGGGCAATACACACAACCACTCACATTCACTCCTATGGGCAATTTAAAGACTCAAATCACTTTTTCCGGAGAAAACCAACGCAAGCATGGGAGCGTATGCTAATTCCACACAGAAAGGACCCAATTGTCCACCACATGGCTTGAACCTAGGAACTTCTTGCTGTGAGGCGGACGTGCTTACCACTACACAACCATGTGCCCATAATAATTTCAAAAAATCAAACAAAAAAAGACAATGTTGGGGATCATGGGGTCACAAAAATTTGATTTACCACAGTTTGTCTGTCTTTGTTGTTTTGGAGTCATTTTGTAATCTCATTTTGAAGTTGCACAAATTAGTTTGAAGGCCACCAGATGGCAATTGAGAAATATGAATCATCTGGATTTTCTTTAGTCTATATCCAAAATGTATACACGGACAGATATACAGTGCATATATTGAATGTTATAGCCTACATTGAAGGTTTTCCTGATACCTCACTCTCAGACCTGAGGATGTCCTAAAATGTACACCGTACTCCTGGTTTGAAGTGAACCTTTATAAGAAGATAGTGACACCAAACAAAAGTTTACAATGCAGCTGCTGGAATTATTGGACGTTTACAATTTCCTCAATTCCAACAGAAAAGTAGTTTGAAGTCACTTCGGCACAAGCCTGCCCAAGGAAGCAGGAGCTGTGGTCTGATCATCCAAGAAGTCGTGCAAAGACTTTGATTCGAACAAAGTGATTTGATTATAAATGAATGGTGGCTCTGCAGGAGCAGATGTGGTTTCACTGGTGTGCAGCGCCATAGCTTACATATCCCCTTCTGTCTCACATTAAATCATCTTTTTCTGTCAAACAACATGTGACCTGCACCGTGAGTCCCACCCTCGTAACCCTGCTTTCCAAGTCCCACAAAGACAAGAGGTAATGACACAAACATCCAAGTAATTATCGGTGGCTGTGCTACAAGTCAACTCTATGGCTAAAGAATCTTTCAAATAAAAACAGATGACAATTCTAGATTGGAGAAAACTGTTTATACTGTTACTTTGCTTCCTACTGAAAGTCAATATTTCAGCCATGACATTATGAGTCACTGCTTAATACTGAAAGAGGATGGGGTGGTGGTGTGGAGTTATGGCTGGGACCAGGGTGCAGACAAGGACAAACAAACTCACTTCAACACTGTTAGTGGTCATAATATTATGGCTAATTGATCTTTTCACCTTCATTTCTTTTCTAATTGAATTTTCATTCAATCCGAGATTGAAAGTCTGTAGTCGTCAATAGCTCATGTTAAAGGTCAAAAGACGAAGCTCGACAGGAGACGACTGCACATCATTACCTCTAAAGCTCAGAGTGGAGCGCACAACTCATCGGCAGATGATGAACTCTGAGATTTGGTCACCCTGCATGCAGGCCACCTTATAATCTTCATCTGCTGGGTCTTTATCCCTCAGAGATGAAAGGAGGTATGTGGGATCATTCTAGACTGGTCAAACTAATAAAGAGTCACCAGTCATTTAAAGCAGCTGGTGATGACCTGGAAAATGATTATCCATACATTAGGTTAAACAAACAACAACTTATAACTAGAAAACTAATATATAGAGCAGACGTTGCAACTGCAAATGGCGGGGGCTACAGCGGCCCTCATTCTAACGTTGTAAGGTCCTCAAAGGTCATGCTCAAAACATATTCAAAATTACCAATTTTTTTTTTTAAATTACAAGAAAAATGCACAACATGACACCAAAAACACCCACAAAAACAAACAAAATAATTCCAATACAAAATTACAGAAAAATAAACATAATGACAATCAAAATAAACTGAATGACTCTTGAACCTTTTGTTCGTTACTGCATTAATGCTCAGATTGGTCATCATCCTAAAAGCTGACATAAATGTTGAATGTGGCCCTTTGATCAATCACATATTTGCAGCCCTGCCCTGATAAAAGGTGCCCGTAATAAGGCATAACCACAAATGAAGGGTGTAAACAAGTCTTATTGGTAGAAATCAGATAAGGAAGACATGTTGTTTTATAGCTTACAAGTAAAAACAGAACCATTAGAAGAGAAACAAAAAAACACCATAAAAAAATAAGAGCATGCAAACACAAGGAAATTAAAGAAATACACATGAAATTCCATGATAAAAATCCAACTTCTAAGGAGCTGCCTTGTTGTTTTGCTCTAATATTCACTGGATACTGAATCTAGTCTTTCCAAGCTTCAATGTTCCATTAAGTGACACTGAACCACTTCTCCATAAGTCTGTAATAAGAGCTGAAATGTTGCCTGATCCCGTGACACACAACAGTCTGTACCTGTAAGGAAGGTCTCTGCACAGGATCCCATGGAACCTGGAGGCCATGAGCGGCTGCATGTTGTTCCTGCAGCCAGATGTTTCCAGGACATCCTGCACGTGCCATGGAAAAACCCATTAGTGTCCATGTCCAACTTAAAAATCAGCTTCCCTTTACCAGAGCACAGAAGAATGCGAGTGGCCCATTTTAAAAACCTGAATTAACAGACGTAGCAGAGAGTCAATGGAAAACATGAGATCAGGCATGGGAAAGTAGAGTCTGTAGGACTTTGGGAAAGGTTAATGTTGTGGAAAAGCAATATTCAAATATGTGCCTTTATTACAATATATTCCAATCCTATACACATGTTTCAGGTGACTCATTGCGTGTTTATCTTGTGCATTTATATACAGCAGAAACGATTCTATAGCTCAAATATGTTGTGAAAGAGACCACATTAGAGCCTAAAAGTGTTTAGTGCTGTCCCCTACTGATATGAAGGAGTTTTTGCTACTCGATGGCATTCTGTTGTGAAAGCAAAACTGCAGTAATAGTTTAAATTATGGATAGATATATAGGAAGTCACGCATTTATCCTCAAAACTACACAGACGAGTGGATCTTTTCAAAGTAATTCAAGAAGAAATTAAATAGTCAAGTAGGAATATTAACGTACAGGAGATGCGTTGACGTTTCATTCCCATTTTTGGTCATCAAATTTCAAACAAATAAATAAACACAATAACAATATAAATTTATATAAATTTATATAAATTTATATAGGCCTTTTTTTCAAGGAAACTGAAAGCGCTTTACAGAAATCATTATTTATTCACACCAGTCATATCGGTGTGAATAAAATAGTGTAGCCACAGCTACACTGGGGCATACTGACCACCACCAACATTCATGCACAATTCATACCCATTCATACTAGGCAATGTGGGAAAAGTGCCTTGCCCACTGACACAATGACAATGACTTGGATAGAGCGGGATTCAAACCCCCCAACCCCCCAGTTACTTGACGCCCCACTCTACCACACTGAGCCACAGGGATCTGAAAGTTGTACTTGTTTAAAAGTAATGCTGTCATCTCTCTCCTCCAAGTAACTGACTGCACCTTTAATGCGTAAATGTATCTTCAGCTTTAGAACTACTGTTCATTATATAGTTTTTTTCCTAACCTGTGAGATGATCTTACTCTGACTGAACTGCATTTGTCATCTCATCTACCGCCACAGACTTAGTTCTTTGATTGTATTTATTTTTTCAGCTGTAATGTCTGTAAAAATCTATTGCAATGATATTGTAATAACACAAAGTGACATGAGCAAATAAAGGCTGCATCATTTTGATGTAGAAAATCCAACGCATTTCATTTCTGTCTTCTTCTGTGTGCCACAGCGAAATATTTTATCTGGAAAGTGGAGTGGAAGAGCTGACGGACGAGCCCTCCTGTCACTTTCCCTAAAAAACAACTCCACCACTATGACCAAAAGAACCGATCGCATCCAAAGAGAGGCTGACTCACAAACACAGCATTCCTCACAGACAGTCATCAGCTGCACACTCTGAAACCTTTGGGCTAGGGTGAAAGTAACAGTTTCTGCTATCTTCATACATTTAACCTGAGTTTTATACCTTTTATTAGGCTGGTGTGACAGTAGCTCATGGACTCACATCTGGTTTGTACAGTAATTGCATTTTTATGACAGATGAAGCCACAGTAAATCATAACTGAAGTTTTAAACGGTCTTTTAAGTAATATGATTTTTACGAGCAAGGTCTCATAATTCCCAGAATCATCCTCAGTCCTTCTTCTAGAAACAACCAAGTTCTCACAAACAAGGTAAGTAATATCATCAGTTTTTTTAAGACAGCAAACAATTCTAGAAGATGATGTTTTCAGGAGAGCTCAGAGATCACAAACCTCCACCATGCGCTAAATCTCCTCTTTGCCAGATATTGGCAGTTATTTGGATCAATGATCCTAATCAAGGTACCGCGATCATTCACACTTTAAAGGCTTGGAAGAAATATCTTCCCCATTAATAATGATACAGCAGATCCAAATGCATGGGCACCCCCTGTTTTGTTTTGTTTTTTAATCGCAATGCAGACCTAATTCAGATGAAACTGTGTGGGGTAATTGAGAAACCAACCTGACTTAACTGAGTCAAATTTCATAAAGATCGGTCAAGTATGAATCTTGCCAATGATGAGATAAGGATTTTTTTATTATTATCCAGAAACAGTATATTGATCCAGATCCCCTCCAAAATTGTATGGCATTTTGCATGGCATAAAGTTTGGCTAAAAAAAATGTAAAAGAGTGAAATACTTTTGACGTAATCCCACAAACAAATAAACGCTGGTGAAAATACCGTAATTTCCGGGCTATAAAGCACACGGCTTTATTGGCCGCATTACAATAATTTAGCAATTTTCTAAGAAAAATCCACACAAATGCTGCAGCCAAACTTAGGCCGCACTCTATTGGCTGATGAGGGTGCCCTTCAGACAACTCGGCCAATCAGAACAGACAGGTGGGCGGGCTTCTGTACTCAAGTTAGGTTTCACGGAAGTGGCCGTGTTTCAACTGATAAGTTTCCTTTACTACATGAAGTCTCCTCCTCACTGCTACACGTCTACATATCAGTCCACGGGCGACCGTGGCTCAGGTGATCGTGGGTCGTCTTCTGATCGAGAGGTTGGGGGTTCGATCCCAGTACCTGACTATGTGTCGAAGTGTCCTTGGGCAAGACACTGAACCCTAAATTGCTCCCAGTGGTCGACTAGTGCCTTGCATGGCAGTCCTGTCCCACTGGTGTGTGAATGTGAGAGTGATTGGGTGAATGAGCTGATATTTAAAGCGACTTGAGACTGCTTCAGTGTGGTGATAAAGCGCTAAATAAAATCAAGTCTATTTACCATTTTACAGTTTTTTATGGTCACTTTTTACTGGAACCAGACTGATACACCGCTTCATCCGCTCTTCTTACCGTGATACATCCTGTATCCAGGCTGTCCTGATCTCCGCTCCGTCTGTCCGTCCTCCTTACGGAAGCGTCTCCAGAGCACCGATCAATCCTGAACAAACCTAACGCAATTATTTAACAACTTTATGCTGTTTATCTTTCTGTTTTAAACTGGTTTTACTGCATCCACACTGATGCTGCTGCAGCGGGCCCTCGCTCTCTCTCTCTCTGACAACATTTCTCTGCGTCGTTGCTATGATGAGACAGTGTGCATCATGACAAAATGAATGATCAGAATGATTCAGTGCCAGCAAGAAAGATTTAATGTTAACAATTTCATTGTTCCACCTGGTCTAATGTGACGGAGCTCAATTTTGTGGCAGCATAAAGCTTAAAAAAACATGAAAAATCCGCAGGGTTCAAAGCGTGAGAAAAAAGTAGAGGCTTATAGTCCGGAAATTACGGTATTTACCTCAAACATATTTGTGACAGAACAGCATATTTAGTCAGTAGCTAAATGATAGCACCAGTTTTTTTTTTTTTTTACAATTATTTAATACTATGATGATGTAATGATGGAGGTGATGTATCATCATCTAATTAACAATGAACTTAAAGTGTTTTTGAGATATTGTCATTTAGAGAAATTAGGAATGTCCATTAAATCAATGATAGTTCAGTGGTCCCCAACCAACAGGCCGCATACCAGTAGCTACTGGAATTTTATTTTGAAAAATTGCCACTTTTTTGCTTATTGGTCCGTCACTGCAGTTGGCAAGACTCAGTGCAGAAATGAGTGGCACAGACACCGCCAGAGTGTGCGTTAACTGAGCAAACTACACACACACACACAGAGCGACACACTGCGCACCTACCGCCCTGTTCCACTACAAATCCAGACCAAACCTGACCCCTGAACTAAAATTAGTTCAACTCCCCTGCTGTAAAAATGAGTCTTTGTTGCAGAGCTTGGTCTTACATCACAGCCAGACTTCTTCACCAAGAGGAAGCAGGTGGAGGATCCCTGTGTTACATCTGAACCCAATGTGATGTTAATTACTTTCTCACATCGGCTTCTGTTCAATGAATAATGAGCCTCTACCTGTATCTGCTACACACTCTGGGCTTTGCACGATAATCTACAGGAAAGCCATTGGCCAGCAGATTCAAGTCTCACTCAGCAGCACACCAGCCCGACCTCAGCTTTTCCATCCATGGCTCATTCCTGCTAATGAGGACAAGGGATCCCTCTGCTGCAGGAGGGAACCACTTTCACATGAGAAGTACCTCTGTTTTCAAGAGTCCGACTGAGAAACCCACAGAGTAAAAAAAAATAAATAAAAAAATCAGTCCTTCCTGCATAGAGTTCACCATAAATTGGCCCAGAAAAGGTTCCTCGCACGTGAGTGCTGCTGAGCCAAGTGTGAAAACTGTTCAAAAATCTATGGAAACTTCTGGAAGCAGCTCATCTTCATCCAAACATTTTGACGTTAAAATAACTTTCTCTCTATGCATCAATGACTTTGTAACAAGTTAACTTTTTAAGTCAAATCGAGCCTGTTTTTATATGCCGACATGTGGTGTGACAACAAAAATACCACAGACACAAGTAAAACGTGACAGTGGTCCCGTCATACTTTATTATTTTTAATTTAACACTAAGTCCAGGAAATGGTCAGATTCAAATAACATGAACAAATAATCTCAGCGTCGAGGCAATAACCTGACGTGCGTCTTCCAGAAATCCTGACGACTCACACAACAAAGGGCTGTGATTGGTCTGCCCCAAAACCTTGTCTCTGGTTATCTGATTTTCCGGTCCACACCGCCATTTTTCAACTTTTTGCAGAGCGTCGTGAGCAGTGACGTGCCGTGAGCACTAGGGTAGGGTAGGCAGGGCGTTCCAAATCGAGACCACCAATGTCAACACCAATGACAATTTCATATGTTTCTGCTGGCAAGTGTTAATTCAATTCAATTCAACTTTATTTGTATAGCGCAAATTACAACAAAGTCATCTCAATGCACTTATCAAAATATAAAATTCATAATAAGAAAGAAAAAACCCAACAAGATCCACATGAGCAAGTATTTAGCCATCTAACAAAATCAACATTGTAAAACACCATTAAAGAAACATTATTTAATATAGCCTCCATACTCTCCCAACAAGATATATCTCATGACACGGCAGCACATCCATTGTTTGTGTTGGAAACACAGAAACACGGAGAAAATGTAACAACAACTCGTCCAAAGGCAGCGTAGAGAGCTGCCTTTGGACGTAAATGGTTGTCATCTTGGGGAACTGACTGCGCATGCGCAAACACATAAATACCCGCTATGGGAACAGAGGCAGAGCAACAACGTGCCTTTGAGAAGGGGTGTGGCCTCCTCCTGCCTTACAGCGGAAATAGCGATGTTTAGCGATTTGGGATATGAAAAGCACAAAATGCTGACACTTTCAAACTTATAGGTATTGTAGGCTATAGGAAATTGAAAAATAAATAATTTATAATTATATTATAATTAAAACAAATAATCAAAATATCAATTCACCTAGATACATAGGTAAGGAAGTGCACTTGAAAGCAAAAGGTTTTGGGATCGAACTCACCATGGGCCACTTTTCTTATTTTGTCTTTTTTGGGATGTCTGAGCAGACCAACATTGTGATGGCCTGAGACGACGTCTCTGGCGGGTGCAGTAAGAAAATTTTTACAACTTTCTAGACATTTCAAAAAAGACAAAATTAGAAAGGGGGCCCATGGTGGGTTCGATCCCTTGACCTTATGCTTTCAAGCGCACTTCCTTATTTATTCAGCTACCGTAACCACATGATAACCCGGAGATCTCAGCATGTCGCATCTTCGGATAAAGCCAGCCGTTTACCAAATTAACAAACATTGACAAAATACAGCATTAAAATACACTGTGTTGCACTGTTGTGTTGGGAGTGTACTGTGAAGTGCAGCTCGTACACCTGCCATGACCGCGTGCTCAATCTCCGCCGCCGGGAGAGAACCAGCCATACATATCACCCAGGCAGGCATCGGTGAAGAGGCGTGTGGGAGCGGCTGTGTGTGTTTCTGCTTGTGTATTGGTTGAGGTTAGCATATGTGCGAAACATTTAGATTCAACATTTAGATTTAGATTTAACATATAGATTTAGACATAAACATTTAGATTTAATATTTAGATTTAACATTTAGATATGATATATAACATTTAGATTTAGATTTAAACATTTAGATTTAACATATATTATTTACATTTAGATTTAAACATTTAGATTTTGACTTAATATTTAGATTTTGATTTAACATTTATATATAGGATTTAGCATTTAGATATGATATATAACATTTAGATGAAATATTTAGACTTAGATTTAACATTCAGATATAACATAACATTTAGATTTAAAATTTAGATTTAGATTAAATATTTAGATATAGATTTAACATTTAGATATAACATACCATTTTGATTTAGATTTAAATATTTAGATTTAATGCTTTTTTTTAACCTCTATACATGTGTTAAATGTAGGAAAATGTGCTAAATATGAGAAAAGTGAAATAAATAATGAAAACGTGTTAGCTACAACTTTTATCCTAAATTTCTACACTTGACACCCCATAGAATAAATGTGTGTATAACAATGATTCTACAATGCGGCACGACTTCATATATTCATATAATAATAAAATTATACATTTCTCTCTCTGTTTTCCTAAAATGCTACATATCATGCTACATTGCTGGCCACAACACTGAGAACGTAGAAGCAAAGCTCTTTAAGCCTGTGTGTTTTTCTGTATGAGACACATTAAAGCTGGTATGCAGCAGAGAGCGGTGACCGAGTGGAAATAACAGGAGGAGCACAAAGACACAGCCAGTGTGGAGAACGGAGAATGCTGGTAAACCAGAGAATCTCCCAAAAAACAAAAAGAAAATCCCAGAAAAACACCGGATAAGGACAGAGGAGTTTCAAATGCTCATCCTTGTAAAAGAACAAACAAACATCAGCTGAGGTCTTTAAATGAGGCTGTTAACATGTTTTTTTTTTCTTCTCCATTTCCTGTTTTCTCTCACTGCTGTGGCCTGATCTACCATAGCTAGTATTTTAACAAACATAAACAAAGAAAATCAAATTATATAATTAACTAGGCAAGACCTGTATTCGCAAGGCGAATATGTATTTGGAAATTTATAATTGAAACTGCAAATTTTGTGGAAAATAAAAGTCTAGGAGGAGTTCCACGACAAAGGAGTAAAATAATAATAAGAACTCATTATCAATTTTCAATTGCCAAATACAATTATCGGAATGAACTTTATTGGCCGTGTAATGTATGTTATACACACGAGGAATTTGACTTGGTGAACTGGGCTCTCTCTGACAATGTAAACATTAAATAATAACAATCAACTAGAAAAATATAAACAATTATAAACAGTAGTTAGACTAATATGTGGAAAACTAAATAAAACAATATAACAAGATAATAAAAATAATAATAATAGGATAATAGTGCAGTGATGAGTAGTGCAGGTGAGCATTTAAATTAAATAGTATACGTTTATGTACATGAACATTATGTGATAAACACCTGCACAAATTATTTTAGATACATACTAGTGAACATTAAAGCACATATTGCAGCAAGCAGGGCTTCACTTGTTAAACACCAAGATTTTGGTATCAAAAGGTGTTTCCAGCACTCAGATGACAACTTTGTGCAAAGTTTTTGGTAAAAAATAAAGAAAACCACTTTCTTGGATTCAAATTATTGAATACATTGGAGAAAATACCAGGCCTTTTATTAACAGTAATGACGCTTTTGTGTAGTTATGTCGAGAGTCTCGTTGCACCTCCTGATTATTGGCTCTGTGAAGATCTCAAAGTGGTATGGTAGTACCGTTTAATCCAGCAGATGGTGCTAGAACGCAAAACACTGAAATCTTTGAGTGGTGAGGAGGAGTACTCACTACAGACAACTGTCATCTCTGCATCATTATAAATACATTTTGTTGAAAACAATCTTTACATTATGAAGGCTCCAAGCTCTTGTTCTCATGTTTACAAATCATAAATGAGCATCATTAATTGTCAGGGATTGAAAGTCCACTAGGTGGCGCTCATGGTCTGAACACTGTGGCACAACGACAGAAAGGGTGGCCACCGTTTTCCTCACCTCTGACGCAGGTAGGGATGTACAGTATATTGATAAGGATTTAGCGATTCCGATGCATTATTGATTCCTGCTTATCGATTTGTTTTTTTTTTTTTATTGATTATCTTATCGATTCCCAAATCGGCCGAAAAACAAGTAGTACATGAGTACAGAAAAGAATACAGCCTGGTTTGTTAAAATAAATATCAGGTTTATTAATATAAATCTTAATTATTCACCGCTGAGAATGAACAATACCTGAATGAGTCCTCAATAAACAAATAAACAATACTCAAATGACTAAAATGAGTCCACAAGTCAAGTGGCTATTGGCTTAGGATAATAAATTAACCTCATTTTTATCATTATCACACATTGTTATCAGTATATAAATCCCTTAACTGCCGAAACAGCACGCTGCTTTTATTGTGAAATATATAGGTACGCTACGACATCCTGTCACAGAATTAGCTTAACTGAATAGCAGCCTAAGTAACAACACTAACACTAACCACTACGAATTACTGCTCAAACATGAACCATCCTAACACTACGTTATAAGTGCATAAAGAAACATGCTTTTAACTGGACATGACGTATGCAGCAGAACTGACGTATTGAGTCAGGTGCGCTAACATGAACATACACATAGCGTGAGCACACAGGCTCTGGCTTTCATTCACATTAACTATTCAAACTACATCAACATGAGTAAACACCAACAATATGACAAACTGTGGGTAATCACACTTTAATTTACGCGAACATAACTTCAAGTTAAAGGTAGGGTAGGCGATTTTCGAAAGCTAGCATTTTGAATGTAGCCTCCCCGACAGCTCCGCCTTTACCCCCTCCCCTCTGTGCTCCGTCTCACTCACATGCATGTGCACAGCTGCTGCAGAAGAGGAGCTCAGCTCATCGCTTTTATTGTGTAGAAACATCGTTGTCTCATGTCTCATTCATCAGTGAGTAAACAATAAACTTTACCATTATAAAATGTGACCAAAAACTCTGTTTTAACTCTGTCAGTGGTGACGCGCTTTCAGTGTGAGCTTGTGCATGTGAGGGATCGAGAACGAGCAGGGAGACGTGATTGGTTAAAAAAAAAAAAAAAACGGTTCGTTTCTTTCTATTGGTCGAAGTTATTACAGATTTACAGCTGCTACAGTTGACGGATTTTCTTTGTTCCTTTTTCAGAGCACATACGATCTTAATTTCTGAAACGACATAAAAAGTATTTCAATCAAAAACTTAAAAATTGTATCTGGAGAAAATCACCTACCCTAGCTTTATGTTATCACTTCATCGCCGAAGCCCGCAAGTCAGCTCATCAACACCCATTCATATCACATTATACTGATCTGACGTGAGTAAACACACCTCTGGCGTTAACAGCGGTGAATAACATATTCCTCACACATCAGACATAGATAAAGGAGACCTCCATAAACAACAGTACTTATTTATCTTTAACTTTGGGGCCTTTTCTGCAGCATCGCATGTAGCAGCTCAGCTCAGCTCTGCTCTGCAGCAGCTTGTGTGTGTGTGATGTCATCGCAAATTTGCAACTGGGGTGCGTTTGTTCACAGTGATGGGAACAATCAATAGCAGAATCGTAAAGGGTTTTTGTTATCGATTTCAAAGAATTGTTTGACTAAGAACCGGTTCCCAAACGGTATCGGTTAACGATGTACATCCCTAGACGCCGGTAGTGACGTTAGGCAGTTGCATTTAGCGCCGTATGCAGTTTGCGGGAAACAGGGGGAGCTTTGACACTAATATATTACTGTTACTAATTTCATGTTGCAGATGTTTGTTCTACCTCAGGTGTGTAGTATAAGTTTTCAGTGAAATGGTCCCAAACTTACGAGATTTTAGGTTGGTTTTTCTCCTGCTGCGCAATTCTTCTTCACAATGTAAATGGTGAAGCGACACTGTGCCCAGCAGTTCATGTATGGTACTGCAGCAAAAATGAAGCAGTAAGCGCCCACCGGCCTCATTTGATCATGAATTTACAATATTAAACGACGCATATTTTTGTCGTCAAAATTATCAATTATGTTACTAATCATTTTTGCATTATTGTATACGTTATACACATTGTGATTGGCATGAATATCGAGACAGTTTATATATTTAATTTTAATTTTCCTCCCCTGGCAAGACTCTTGTGCACTTCTCTTGTGGATTTTCCTCTAAATCGCTTCCAGACAGGAAGCACAATCTCTGCCGTGTCTCATATGTAAACAGTGCAGCTGGCTGCCAGCTGTGGCTGCTCTGGTGCACAAGAGTCATGTATGTCCAAGTAGCTCCAACACACATCCTTGCGTTGTTTGTAGTAATCAATAAAATGACAGAGATAATGTTGAGTAGAGTATGAATTTATTTGTATGGATTGTATTTTAAAGTATAGAATTGTGCAAAAAGGGCTTTAAATGTGTGGAGTTTTAAACAGAGGTGTCATTAGGTCTATTTTATGGGGGCGCTGAAGCCTCCCAATAATATCCTCAAACCCCCCCCAAACAATTTGGTGTCGTGTTTATTTATTTTAAAAAGTGCCGAAAAATTTAATAAAAAGTGATCTAAAAAGTAATGTAACCTCTTATTTTTCATTATTATTAAATGATCAATATGTTTCGCTTCACTTACAAGGGTCGCAAGGGGTTCAATCATTTCTAACTTGAAGCTTATTTTTGTTTCAAGCAGGGGAAAAAAATGACAATAATAGTAATAATCGTGGCTTGATTTATTTATCAAAGTATCATTTTCTTGTCAATGACGACATGTTTGTCCATTCTAGTTCTCTTATAACTGCATCATATTGTAAAATAACTTCAAATCAAAGCTCTAATCATTGATAAGAGTGTGTGTGTGTGTGTGTGTGTGCCCCTGGTTTTAAATAAATAAAATGAATGTGCATATAATTGGCTTAGTAATAAATTAAACACATTTTATGTGTTTATTTTAAGCGACCTCACACGGGGTCACCTGAAATGTCTAGTAATTAATTTAAATTAAAAAAAAAACTGATAACAAATATTTTTAATTATTCCTTTTCAATTACTGTATTCCTTTTTTGCAGCATATACACAATCTGAGCTGGTGCTTCTTGAATGACGGCTGTGAACACTTTACTTCAGTGACTTGATTCACCATAAAGGCAAAGTTGCGAAAAAACAAAACAAATGAGAATGAGTTCTCCACCTGCCAAGGCCCATAAAGACAGTTTTTAGACAATGTCCACACATCTGTTTGCCAAACTACAGTGAAGCCGTCTCTGGGGTCGCCAGAAATGGGGTCATGGGAACTACTGCTTTAAGCTTCGATGGCTGTGGTTATGGGAGAAACACGAAAACGTGCCAGTCTCGTGTCTTCCAGCTGCTTTGTAATGAGTGTTTTTAATTGTGTGGGATGGAGAAAGAGCCTAAAGGCAGGGATGGCCTGCTATTTTAGCAATTTTAGCTTTAATGTCTCACATTGTTGACAGGAAATATCTCTGATTTTATCTGAACCAGGTTATAATTCCTGACCTTGTTTGGCCTGTGATTTTCACTATTGACAATATTTACATGTGGTTAACTGTGTTTCTGTTCTTTAACATGGACACACAAGGCTACTACCTTAACTACTAGGTTCCCAAAGTGGGGTACGGGTACCCCCAGGTATATACGCAAATTGTCATAGCGAATAGTGAAATTGGTACGTGAATAAAAATTTAAAAACATTAATTCATGTACCCAAGTTTGTACTTTATGTATGATTTATACGTCATGTAAAGTATGTAAGGCGCCCACAATATCCAAACAATAAGTGACATAGTCCCTGCAAGATTGTCTCTTTCAAATTTCATTAATTTTGAGACCAATTTGTATTTCATTTGTGGAAATTATGTTAAATAATTGCAGGAAAATTGACTTCTTTGAAAATTTTAAATTTAGAATGACTGCAGTCATGGGGAAGAAAGCATGGGAAAACTGTGATTCTCCAAATATTATGGAATATACATTGAATTTGTGTATTTAGATATCTGAGCTGATTTATCTACAACTGAATTATCTGGTAATCTGGACAACAATTTATGTTTTTTCTGTCTTTTTAAATTTCTGCTGCAGGCCGAATTTGATGGTCTAAAGAGCCAGATTTGTGCTGTAGGGCTACGTTGTATATGACATTACATTATTATGTTTTTAAGTGTGCAGGAGTAGGGGGTACATGGCTTCAGGTTCAATGTCTGAAGGGGTACAGGATGGTGAAAAGTTTGGGAACAACAGCCTAAGCTCACAGTATCTATGCCTTTAGAATGTAGAACACTACTGCCCTCTAGCGGCTGGTGAATTGACATTTTTATCAGAAATAATTTATTTATCTCGAGGGAAAACTGCTTTTTTTTTCTTTTTTTTTTTCAACAGATGCTCCAGAAATATTTCGAATGAGAAGAAGAAACACTAAAGCACAGAAAAGGAAAAAGAAGATGTAAATAATGAAATAAAAGACTGTTCATTAAATATGGATTAAACACAATTTATTTATTTTAATCATTATTGCCAACTACTGCACGGCTAACATACTTTAATGCTGAAATTTGGCCATTTGTATCTTGTTTGATACCAATAAATGCTGATGAATTCCTATTTACATATGAAAAAAATAATTACCAAAATAAGTGGAAATAGGATAGAATTCCTATGGATCTTTCTAAAGGTGATTAAAAATTCTAATTATTTTTTTTGTCTTATACTGTATAAAGTGAGTGTATGTTTTCTTTTGGCCTTTTTTAACCCTCTCCACTCTTCCTAACCCGACCCAGGCATGTCCCATTTGTCATTCTTTCTATTCAATTTTCCTCCTTCTGTGTGACTGATGACTGGTCTGTATGTAAGTCTGCCCTGGTTTCTGTAAAGTCAACCATCATCTGTCACACTTTACCTTCCCACAGCATTTCAAAGCTATTCAATGTCTGTAATTCTCTGAAATGCCACGTTTACCTGCCAGGTTGAAGTCACGCTTGGTGTCCCTGCCTCAGGGACTGTATAAATCAGAGGTGAACATAGTCCAGTTGTTAGAGCTGCTATCCTGCATATTTTAGTATCATTATTTTCTGACGATAAAGTTATTTAATGTTAAAGTAAGCTAAACTTATTACCATTATTAAATATCTAACATATAATTTATATTAAATTATTGTGTGTGTGTGTGTGTGTCCTCAAATCTGCCCAACAAAAGGCACTGGTCTGCACGAGTATAGTAATAAAATATCTATTTTAAAATTGTGTGTGTTCAAATCTTCAAATCTGCCTTGTAACATCACCAGTCCTCACAATCATAGTAATAAAATATTTAGTTGACTTTTGAGTGTTTTTCAGTCCTGAAGCGACATTCTGAATCCCCATCCCCATCAAGTGGCAGGAAAAAAAATTGCACCATTGCTGCCATCGTGGAAGTGGTGAATTGAATTTGCATTTTCATTAGTTTTCCCATTTCTAAATATAATGTACATAATATACAAATTTTGGAAATGCCAAAAAACACAGTGACTAGGAAAAAAAAAATGGCAATATAAAATTCAAAGGTTCATGAAATAAAACCAAGTAAACAAGTTTTAAAGGACCAGCAACCGATGACATTTGACCCTCCTGCTTCCCGAAGCAGCTCAGAGCTTTGTTTAAACATGGCTACAAACAACACGGTTGTTTGTAGTGATGCACTGAGAAAACAAGAGGCTGGAACAGAGAATGAGCAAACCCCACGCTCAGTGGGCACTTGTCTGGATATAAAGCAGTGGATAGAGCAGTGCTGTTCCAATCTACTCCCCCCCCTCGACATAATCGGTGTCCCCCGGCCGCCACAGGAGTGCGCATGTATTCAGGATTCAGCGAAGGCGGAGTAATGTTGTCAGAGACTTTTTATGCCATAATCCACGTTGTTAAACTTTTAGATGCTATTAATTCATTTATTTGACAGAGAGAATGCAATTCGACATGGATACAAAAGTTTGCAGCTGATGTGATGCACACAGAGTTTATAGCTAATGCTAGTTCACAACTCCTGTCCCTGGTTGGGCCTTTCTACACTATAGTGAAATAAAGTGAAAACAATAAAACGTACCCACCCACTGAACAAAGATTCTAAAAAATATACACACTAGGAGTGTGAGGATATCTTGATACGGCAAAATATCACAATATTTTTTTCGCACAATCGATTATCGATACGCTCGCGCTAAGTATCAAATTTTTTTTTTTTTTAAACCTTTTCTGCTTTTTCACTAACATGTGCAGGTAGGTCTTCACAGAAATATTGTCACTGTTTGTTGAAGGAATCAATATATTGTTTACTGGAATATTGCACTATAATGGCGTCACTGGTAAGAAAGACCCTATATTTTGTTTACAGAAAGCATTATTGGAGATACTTATTCGTTTACATTGGTATGTTGACACTTATTTACAGAAATGTTGCACTAAAATAGTGTCACTGTTCATAGGACACTTTTTTTCAATGTATTGTCTTTCAGAGATATAAAATAAAAAAAGTATTTTTTCAGACCAAGATGAACCTCTACCTCTAAGTGATGGAAAGGCCAAGGTCTGGAGAAAGAAAGGATCTGCTTATGATCCAAAACACACAAGCTCATCTGTGGAGCACGGTGGAGGTAATGTCATGGCTTAGGCTTTATTGATGATGGAACTCATGATGGTAGCAACAGACTTAATTCTGAAGTCTATAAAACCATTTTGTCTGGCAATTTACAGAAAAATGCATCCAAACTCATTGGAAGAAGCTTCATCATGCAACAAGACAGTGACCCAAAACACACTACCAACACAACAAAGGACTTCATCAGGGGAAAAAGTGGAAGGTCTCGGACTGGCCAGGACAATCATCGGACCTTAACTCAATAGAGCATTTTACCTCCTGAAGAGGAGAAACTGCCAAAAACAAACAAGAACTGAAAGAGGCTACAGTAAAGGCCTGGAAAAGCATTTCAAATGAAGAATGCAACAGTCTGGTGAAGTCAATGGGTCGCAGGCTTCATGCAATTATTGCAAGTAAGGGTTATGCCACCAAATATATGTTATTCACTTTAAGTTAATTTAATAAAGTCTGTTCCAATACTTTTGCTCACTTGAAAAGTGGGTGGGTTCAAACAAAAGGTGCTCTGTGCTGAGTTGTTTAACACATCTAGATGCAAATACCATGAAATAAAAGCTGGAATCTGAACTTTTGTCTCATATTCATGTTCTGATCTGAAACCCAAATGTCTTCAGTAGACAAAAAAAACAAAGGAGTTGACCTTCCAATACTTTTGGAGGGGACTGTATGTTACTAATCGTTTTTTGCATTACTGTTTATGTCACACACATTGTGGTTGGCGCGAATCTCAAGACGTTTGACATATTTAATTCTAGACATATGTGTGTGTGGAAGCAGGTCTATGAAGAAGCTGTAATGAGATGCAATGAGAGTGACTGGCAAATAAATGCTACTGACTGCTGTGAAGTAAGGGAGTTAACCCCCAAACCTGAGGACAGCTGTTAGTCTCCCTACCACAGTCTGGAGACTGGAACAGGAAGCGTTACTGCAGGGGGGCTCATGGCAGCACAATAACATATTTGCAGACAAAAACAATTAGTTTAAAAAAAAAAAGTTTTTTAAAGCAATTTGGTGACATTCAATTGAATGTCCAACAGCACACCTGACGATCTCTCACGGCACACAAGTGTGCCGTGGCCCAGTGGTTGAAAACCCCAGGTTTAATCCATTAGTACAAAAGACACAAGTGTTTAATATCATACATTTCAACAGCTTTATGTGTGTGCACTGCATAACTTGGAGATTAGTAAGGTAATGTGACTTGTTATAAAGGATATTTATCCTGTAAGAAGGATTTGTCTGTAAATAAAACTATGGTAGAAACGTGAAGGTGTTCACTGTGTGTAATAATATATATATATAAATAAAAAACAACCAATCCCTCTGTGTAAATATACCGTAACAGTAAATCTGGTGAAACTTGTTACATCTCTAAAAATCTGGGGAAAAAATGTGCAAAAAAAAAAGAAAAGAAAATTAACCAGTTTTTAAAATTGTGTTTTTTCCTTCTAGACCCCGATGAAGAAAAATACCTTACATTTCTATTTTAATTATTTTTTTTAATTTAAAACCAAATTTTGAGTATCCTTTTCTGAAGTGAAAATCCAGTAACATGCACTGACCCTCTGTCATCTCATAGATGTTGTTTCTAGAATGAGACGTGTCCATTCTTCATGAACCTAAAGAAATGAAAGAAGAAGAACTTATTGTGATTTCATAGCACATTCTCATCAGAAGTAATGGAGAAAAATATTCCTACACACACATAAAGGCCCGGTAATTAAGTTACACTATTATTTCTTATTAATAATAATAATAATAATAATAATAATAATAATAATAATAATGCACATGTAGTCACAAAAACAACAATTTATCTTAAACTAACATATATTATATACTGTTTTAAATACCCGACACACACTATAAGCATCCATTTACAGGTAAATTAAAGTACACAAAGTAAAAAGAAGAGCAAAAAAGCAGATTTTCGTCTCCCATGGCTCGTTTGGTGTCAAATTCCTCTATATTGTAGAAGAATGTCTCCTTACTTGCCTTGTTGCTCTATTTTCGCCCCGTAATTGAAGCTCTGATTTTTGGACTCCGTCACACGTGTGAGTAAAATCACCGTAATGTCACCAAATTAGCTCCAAAGAGAAACTTCTAAGCGTTCAAAAACTGTTAGAATTGTCCCGATAGAGAAATTATTATCGGAGTTACGGTAAAATAAAGTAATCACGGTGAGACGTTCAGAGTCCGTTGGAAATCTGCGGATTGTAATTAACTTTACGTGCCGAAATCTGACATGAAAGTGGACACGTGCGGGTAAAACCGTACGTGTGGTCACCCGACGTAAATATTGTATTTTATCAGTTTAGAGAGCCCATATCAATGCATACACGTAAAAACAAAAACAGACCGTGTATTTTTAAGCATTTTGTACGTGTGTACGTGAACATAGCGTCGTAGCCCTGGAAACGAGGAGGATGCGTTATTTAACGTCACCTGCTGACCTTCAGTTACTCTGTGAGCAGCCAGACACAGAGAGAGGAGTGCTGTGAGCTTTAAGCAGAGAAAACAGAGAGAAAGTTGAACAAAACCAGACAAAAGTCTTTACTAGAGACTTCTACAGGACAAGGACCAGAACCAGAACCAGGACCAGGACCAGACAGAGAAGAGACTTCAAACCTGTGAAGAAGTTTAGACCAGACGAGACCATGGACCCACGCATGGCGGAGGGTAAGTCATGTTTTAATGTTTATTTTAATCATCATTAGCACTAAACATGATGGATTCATTTACAATCGTCATGTTTGTGTCGGTATGTCTTTAAATCAGGTTTGGAGCCTGAAAAGTTCAGTTTACTGAGAGATTTAATGATAATTTTACTCTAAAATGAACGTTTGTGCTGCAGAAAGTTAAAATACTTAAGTCCTGGTTTAAGGATGATTTAAGTAAAAAACTGTACTTTATTTTATACTTTATAAATATTACAAAATTGATACTTTGACTACACTACATTTCCCATGAGCACCCGAAGTACTTGTTTGTTATTGTTTGATTTAGCAGCCAACGATGTTCAGTTAGACTGGGTGAAATGTTGTTAGCATTGATGCTGTTTGCATTATTTGTGGTTAAATATTTCATTGATTCATTCTAATAATGCTGGTGATGTTTCATCTGTTTGCACATGCTTTATTTTACACATTGATATGTTTCTTAATGTAGAGGAATTTCATCTTATTTCATTTTTTCCTATTATTTCATTATTACTTTATTCACACATTATGCATTTCAAAAAGCATTACAAGATTTAATAACACTTTGTCTCACAACTATACTGCACATACTCATCTGCTCAATAGTCCTTCTATGTGTAAATGACTGTGTGGAGGTTGGAGGAAACTACCATTAGGCTACAATACATCCAATAATAATAATAATAATTATTATTTATAAGCCTCTTTTGGACAAGTGTTGACTGTGTTGTGCATTTCACATTAATTAATAAATATATAAATTCTATAAAAGAAAGCAGTGCTGAACATCTTGAGTGAGATACAGCGATGACTACACAAATTGATTATTTATAAAGTGAAATAGTGCATAGTATAAAACCACAACAGTGCATAGCAGGGTTAGGGTCAATTATAATTGTAATTGCCATGAAATTTCTATTAAAAAAATTATCAATTATAATTTAACTAAAAACTGGGGAACTATGTTACATTTCTATGTACAGTTCTACACATATGTTAACAATTTTTAAAATATGTTCAAGGTTTGCCACATTTTACCATTTAAAAGAATCGAAATTGAGGGGTATTGGCATTGATTAAGGAAGATGACCAAGAAATAGGAAAGAAATTAGATGATAGATATTTGTTAGATCTTTCTTAGTGTGTCTTCTACGCTGTGGTCTGCTGGTGAGGAGGCAGCACAGATAGGGACAGGAAGAGACTCAATAAACTGATAAGGAGAGACAGCTCTGTCCTGGACCATCCACTGGACTCTATAGAGGAGGATTTTAAAGCCAAGCTGACATCCATCATGGATTCTGGTGAGGTGGGGAGAGGAGAGTTCTGACTGAGGTGGTGATGGATGTTCTGGATTTTTGAGGCGAGAAATGACAGAGGGAAAGACATCAAAAGAGAATGCAGTGTTAAACCCTGGTGAGGTGGAAAAACAAGGGAGAGGGAGTTGGGGGTGAGTGGAGAGCAGTTGCCAGTGCATCAGCAACCAATGTGCATATAAGAGCTGCTGTTGTGAACTATAGGGCCACCCTGGACCTGTAAGACCATGCAGCTAGGTGGACTCTGAGGGGTGCCACTCTGTTATGTGCATCTCCATTCCCCAATGGTGAAGCACAACTAGGTAATATTGAAAATAAAATGTATTTAGTGAAAGGGATCAGGATTTAAATGCTATTTCACAACGATCATTAGGAAAAATAAGAAAAGGCTTTAGTGTTTCTGTATGTGGAGTGAGACTGTAGAACAAATTAAATATACAACTAAAGGAATGTCCAAATACAGCATGTTTCAGTTCAAAAAGAGCTTCAAAGACTTGATGTTCACAATGTGATGAAGATGTTTTAAAATCACTGTATACTAACCTATTTCTTTATTCATTCAATTACTTATTTATTTCAGGATTTTTCCCTGGCGGGGCTGGACTTCCGGATTGGGTCCAGGGCTGGGCAGGACCTCTGGGTTGGGTCCCGGGCTGGGTCCCTGGTTGGGTCCCGGTCTTGGCAGGACCTCCGGTTTTGGTCTCGGACACGGCTGGACCCCCTCCTTTCGTCCCTGGCTGGGACGAATTTCCAGAAGAACCAGAAGAACCAGAAGAGCAGGTAGTACCAGGAGACCAGGAAGTACCAGATGACCGAAAAGCACCCGAAGACCCAGAAGCACCAGAAGACCCAGAAGCAGAAGAAGACCAGAAAGTACCAGAGGACCATGAGCAGGACCTTCCTGATGAAACTTTGTTTTCCTTCTACGAGGTGACTCCTGGCTGGGAGACCCCTGAGGACTTTGATTCCTCAGATTACAGTGACTTTGAGGATGAAGGTTAAGTATTCCACTTAGTCGCAGTGTCTCCAAGAAGAGGTGTTACTGTAGTGATTCTACAGTCAGGCACGTAGACAGTTCTGAGGAACCTTCGTTGTCCGACTCTGACTGTCAGTGTGAGCCTGGGACAAAGAGGCCGAGACGGGACGACAGCTCTGACTCATCTTAGAGTCATCTGTGCTTTTCCTTTTCCTGCTCCTCTCCATCTATGAGCAGAGTTCCCTGTTTGTATCCGGCTTCCACAGCTAGTCCTTGCGTCTGGCAGGATTAGCTCAGCCTTTGGTTACATTAACACCAACCAAGGCTGGTCTATGTGTGTCTATGTGTGTGTGTGTCCAGTGCGTCTTGTACCTGGGCTCTTTTGTAAATAGGTGTTTTAGGTAAGTTGGCCTTTGCGTCTTGCGGGGCGTCTGATGTCCCAGGCAGCGTCTGGTACCTGGACTTTTTAGATGGTAAGGATCTCATTTTTTGTTTCTTTATGACGGGCCACAGCTGGAGTGGTTGTCCTGTCACATGCATAAAATATTAGGTTTAGTTAAGTTAGAGTTAAGAATTAGAGATAACATTTTTAATCCATGCAAGTGAAGACAGGAGGAGACCTCAGCAGAGAACAGAGACCAAAGAACCAAAACAACGTAAGGAAAAACACTGAACAAACATTTCATGTTAAAATAGACGTCACTTTATACTAATGCCTGTAAAATGTTAATTGGACCAACGGTATCCACTGATGGAGGAAGAGGAGAAAGATGGAGGACAGGAGCACCAGCCCAGCATCCACAGCAGCCCACTGAAGAGTCCACCAAGCAGCCTGAGGAGGAGACATCAGCAGAGGACAGAAATAATTTTATTATTAACCAAAACAATCAATGTAAGTAAAGCCTCTCATTTACACAGAAAGACATTAAACTAATGTTTAATGTAAAAATAGACGTCACTTTATACTAATGCCTGTAAAATGTTAAATGGACCAACGGTATCCACTGATGGAGGAAGAGGAGAAAGATGGAGGACAGGAGCACCAGCCCAGCATCCACAGCAGCCCACTGAAGAGTCCACCAAGCAGCTTAAGGAGGAAACATCAGCAGAGGACAGAAATAATTTTATTATTAACCAAAACAATGTAAGCAAAGTTACTACACACGTTTAATGTAAAAAAAAGATGTTACGCTATACTAATGCCTGTAAAATGTCAGACAGGAGCACCAGCACCAGCATCCACAGCAGCCCACTGAAGAGTCCACATCAGCAGAATACAGAAAGACTTCTATTATTAACCAAAACAATCAATGTAAGTAACTTCTCTCATTTACACAGAAATAATCTGAACACAAGTTTAATGTAAAAATAAAGATTACTTTATACTAATGTCTAATATGAATTGTCTTGTTTGATTGCAGAGTTTTGCTCCAGAGGAGAATCACACAGTTCCAGATGTTCATCACCACAGCAGAGAATGAGACACCAGCACTGCAGTGTTTACATATGCAGAGTTTGTGTTTGTGTGTGGGGGGGCTTTTAAATACTATACTCTACGTTGTTGGACTTTTAAATGTTTTTAATCCATATGGATCCTTTTATTCTCTCCTACCTGTTGTTTAACTTAGTGATTTACAACTGACAGCAAGTCTATCTTCATGTTAAAGTGTATCTCCCATATTAAAGCATGTATCGAGTGTTGTATGATTTATCATGTAGAATATAATAAATAATAACACTGCTTAATTTGAGCAACTTGACTTTCTCATTCTTTAAATTACAGTGGGTGCTGAACATTTCAAGCTGCATTTTGGATTTATTTTGGCACGTCCATAATACAGCTTTCAAAACTTATGTTACAGGAATGAGAAATAATAATAATAAAAACAGTTAGATTGGTACATTTGTTTTCATTCCTAATTTGTGAACCAAAACTTGAGATGTTCTATATTTTTTTATTTATTCATTTTTTTTTTAGCTTAATATAATGTTCTAATATTAAAAGCAGAGTGATTTAACAGTATGATGCATACATTCTAACCTCAATTTTCTTTAAAAGAAATTACAACATTTTTTTAGCTTAACAGCGCTGCACGATTATGGCCAAAATGATGATTACAATTGATTTGATCAACGTTGTAATCACGATTATAATCACAATTATTGATCAAATTAGGAAAGAATTTGTGATTTTATTGCACTACTTCTAAACAAACAACAAGTGTACAGTTTACAATGCAAAATTAAACATTAAAATGGAATTATAATTCAAAAATAAAAATTATTTCAAAAATGTCAAATGATCGAAAGGTTAAATATATAAATACATTATTACAGAGTGCAGAGCCTGTATTTTAAATGTAAGTATTGCTGACGATCAGGTTAAATTAATGGTGGGAATCAAAATCATGATCACGATTAAAATTAGATTAATTATGCAGCTCTAGCTTAACTTGAGTCAATTTCTTTCAAGAAATTGCCAATGTATTATTATTATGACTATTATTATTATTACACCAGTGTTTTGTCTGGTTTCACGTTGATTAATTGATCATTTATGATCTAATGATTCCCAGTGCTCTCCCAGTAGGTCTGACGTGAACATCTGCACACATGTAATGGTTTACTAATGAATGCACACGAGACTGAACTAAAAATCTAATGGTTAGTGGTGTAATATGAGAACATATTTTCATGGATGTTTAAATTATGGATTAGAAGAAATGTACTTAATTCCAGATGTGCAGTGTTAACCTGGTGGCCCATTCAAACATGAACATGTTTTCATCTTTGAAATGAAACTGTGAGTTTACAGAAGGAACAATAAGGGTTTAAAAACAGATTTAAGCCATATTTTAAAACACTGACTGTACTTGTGCATTAGACGCTTTCATTAATCAAGTCAATACAGTGATTGTGGATCTCAAAAAAAAAATCATTTGACCTTATCAATCAGAACATTTCGATATCCATACTATACATACATATATACATACATCATTGTGCTTGGAAATTGCTTGTGGCGTCCCCCAGAGATAAGTATTGGGTCCAAAATTATTTATTATATTAATAAATTATTATTGTAAGGTTTAAGAAATATCAAAAGGGGTATTATCTCTGGATAACACCAATGTTTTTATATTCTAGTGATAATTTGCAAACATAAACATCCATGGTAAAGATGAAACAGTGGTTTGATGGGAACAAATTATCACAGAATTTAAGTTAAACTACATTAAAGTTATTTGATAATTGCAAAAACAACATTTGTGCACAGTTATTGATAGAAGAGTTCATGAAAATCAGTTTCTGGTTATAATATTAGACAATAAAATAAGTTGGAGATCACATATAAAACATGTGTAGCACAAAATGTTACTGTGTGGAAGTCTGGGAAAATACCCATAAAAGTTCACTCCAATCACTATCCATAGTAAGAATATTTAATAATACTGGTTAAGGATCATACATCCACTGGTCTTAAAATCAAAAATAATGAAATTCAACAATCTGCTTCACTTTCAAACATCACAAATCATGTCTAAAATCTAAATCCATGAACAAACGTAAAATCATTAGATTCCTGCACAGAAGAAGACAGAATAACCTCAACCTATTATTCATTTTATATTTCAGTGTTTTTGAATCTTAAACTAAATAATCCTTTCACCAATATGTGATTAAACTTGTCTGCCATCATGTGATGGTATGGTCACAACTGTGAGCCCTGGAAATACTGTGGAGTTTCATGTCCACATTGGAAGCTGGAGTACCCAGAGGAAACGCACGCAGCACGGGGGAGAACATGCAAACTCCACACAGAAAGGACCCAAGTGTCCACCCAAGGGCTTTAACCCAGGACCTCCTTGCTGTGAGGCGCACCTGCTAACCACTAAGCCAACGTGCACCCATTTTACAACTAAATACCAAAATAAAGAAACTTTTAGAAAAATGTTAAAAGTGAATTAACAGTACTACTTAATACCCAAATACAGTACATACTGTATGTGTTCAGCAGGGTTTAGGGTTTAGTTACTTTTTAAATAAGACAGATGAAGCTCAAATTTCAGCCGTCATAGACCGTCAGTTGTAAACGTCTGGTAGGCAACATGGCTACAGATGGATGCACCAAAAATGTTGGATGGTCGGGATAATTACTGACAGAGAAACTGTGTGTCAACTGATGCGACTGATTATATCACGAATAGAAACACAACTCACATAATTTCAATGCATTGTCAGTGAAAAAACAAAGCTCACTTTTAGATTCTCGTGGGGTCATAATTATGAGATAATATCTCTTAGTGTCTTAAAATTATGACTTAGATTTTTTTTTTTAAATTATTATTTTGTGTGTGTTTTTTACGGCAGGAAATGGGCTTCTATAGTCAGAGCAGCAAGAAAATGTATGGATTCTTAAATGATTTAAAAAAACATTAATCTTTTTTAACTCCAAGGATACGTCTGTGTATTTTGTTTTCTTTATCCTGTTTGTATTGATCTCTGCTCCATGGGGACACTCAGATGAATGAACACCATTGATTGACAGCTAATCAGGAAATGCTCCAGTAACACCACCACAATAAATCCAGACCAAAGGTCGGCAGCTTCTCTGACATTAGACGATTGATTATCGACTGCATTCACACTTGAAGTTTGCAAATGAAATAACAGAAGCAGGCAGCTGGTGCTGGGAGGAAACCTCTGGAGCAGCTACAGACTGATTCCTCCATGCACCACCTGACCCAGACTCTGCATGAACCCCAGAGAGCTGCACATCCCTCAGGCCATCGCTGGCCTCCAAAGGGGATGATGTTTAAACACTTCTGACAGGCTTGGTTTGGTTGGATGTTTATAACATTTATGCACCATTCACAGACTTTATTTGTAGTATCTCAGCATTGGAAAAGTCAAAATAAGGAGAACAATGCAGATGTATCATTAGGTTGTAAAAAAAAACTCAACCTTTGTCATTATCCAGCTCACTCACCCTGCTATGGGTTGCCAAATGTCAACACTTTTTCATAGCCGACATATTTTGAAACATTTTGCTCACTTTCCTCACGTTTACCTAATTTTTCTTTCATTTAAGACATAAATTCATGTAAAAGCGCATGTTTATATCATTGTTAAAAATGTGTACACATGAAAAATAAATCTAAATGTAAATGTTAAATCTAAATGTAAATATTGAGATGATTGAGTACCAAAGAGTAATGAAATAAAACATGTACAGTAGGTAGAGATATGCACCTATTCAAGTCGGTTGCAACACGCCAATAACCAGGAAAGAAGAAGAAATGTAAATGATAAATCTAAATATTAAATGTAAATCTGAATGTTAAATGTCTATCTAAATGTTGAATCAGGGTGTGTGGAGCCCACTTTGTATAATTTCTAAACATTTTGCTTTCCACTTGGTGACATTTAGATTTAGATTTAACATTTAGATTTCACATTTAGATTTAATATTTAGATTTAAATTTAACATTTAGATTTCACATTTAGATTTAATATTTAGATTTAGATTTAACATTTATATTTACATTTAACAATTATATTTAGATTCAGATTCAACATTTAGATTTAACATTTGCATTTAGATTTAGATTTAACATTTAGATTTGGATTTATTTTCTGTCTACACATTTTTAACAATTATAGAAAACATGCAGTTTTACATGAATTTGTCTCAAATTAAAGAAAAATGAACTAAATGTTCAAAATATGTCGGCTATGAAACAGAAACAGTGATTGAGTTTTTATATTCGGCACCTCATACCGTGCAGACAATGAGATATCACAGTATACAGTATTAGAGGGCGGCCCGACCTTGCTTTCACCACCATTGACATTATCCTGAGAATTGGGGGAAATGTTGCTATGGGGATATTTGCTGGCTGCAGTTCACCACAACAGGTAATTGTTCCTCTTTGCCTGCTTTCTCTCTCTTTCATGTCCTCTTCTTCACACTCGTTTCACCACTTCACCTGCTGTCGAGTGTGTACATGAGCAAACGCACACACACTCAATATGAAAAGGAGGCTTGAATTAAGCAACAGAATTAAAACTGTCGTTTTAGCGCCAGGTGAATCTGCATGATGGAGTAAAGTGAACGGCTAAGAATAAAAGACATTCAGGCTAAATTTAGTCTGTAAATCAGGGACGTCAAACTCATTTTCATTCATGGGCCAAACATAGGGCAGTTTAATCTATACCCAGATAGCATGCATACGTCTCACCAATGTCGGCCTCAGATAGTGCGTCGGCATTTTGTGTGTTTTTCCCCCCAAATCAGTGATACCACTTGTAAAATTGTAAAATTTCACTTCCATGAAGCTGTTTTTGTGCTGGGGCTCTTTTGGCTATGCTGCTGAAAACACATTTATGATCATGAACTGTGTCTTTCTTTATTTTGTCCACATAATAAGCTATTTTAGTGGTAGAATATTGTTTTTTGTTGTTGTTGTGGTTGTGATATTGCCATATTCCTATCAGATTTAAGTAAATACTCGACTATGGATATGGAGATATTTATACTAATTGAATGATCTGAGGACTGGCGCCCTGTCCAGGGCGGAGATTGGCACCGGCAGACCCCCCCTCGTCCCTGAACAGGAATAAGTGGGTCTGAAAATGAATGAATGAATGATCTGAGCTAAATAAAGGTAAATATAAGCTGTAGAGAGGCTGCGCTGAGCATCTTTAATCCATCATCCAAACATCGGCCAAACACTGATGTCTTCGCGACATCTGCCCAATGAGCAAATGCTTTCCATAATACATCTTGCCGATGCAACTTCATTCATCGTGCCGACGTCGGCGAGATGTTTGCGTGCTATTAGGGTAAGTGGGCTGCAGATTTTGGGTTTAGTTTGTATTTCCAATTACAGTATAACTGATCATACACTATATAAGGCACCAATATTATCCAAATAATATGTGACAGCTATCAGTCTCTGCAGGATCTTCACAAACGACAAAAAATGTTGTAATTTAGGACAATCTTGTTGTGGGCACCTGCAAATATTGTGGAGTTTCATTGAATTTATGATTTTAGACGGACTGAGATTTTGACTTTCTCCTTTCTCCTCTTGGCCCCTAGTATTTACACATTAAGGTTTGATTCATTCTTTAAAACTGAAAAAATGTCAAATAAAAAGGTTGGAGTTATGAAGGACATTAAATTTTTTTTGACTATTGTTTTATTTTAAAGATGATTCAAATTGATTTAGTCACTGATAAAATATTACTTTGCACTACAAATGACAAGTTGGCAATCTCTTTATGAAGACCTGTGTCATCATGTGTGGAAAAAAACACCAAACACCCAATGACCAAAATATGACAGCTGATCACATGTTCCAGGTTTGCTCTCAAATGACATATTCCAATCTAATCCACACAGCTCTGAAAAGTACGTGCATTTCTATGTGGTATCAGATTGTAGAGTAAACACGATGACACTTTAAAGTCGTGCATGAATTCACTGTTGTCTAAAATATAACATAAGCAAATGTTATTTAACTCAAACATAAACCACAATCATATTACTTTATGTGTTACAATATTGTGCGTGTACTGTAATTTGTGTGTTTTAGGTGGGTTCATTTGTGGAATCTGCATGGTTTGGTTCTCTATTTTTCGCTTTTGGTTTGTTGGCAGAGTTACTGCAAAATGGTGATACAAGCAAGATAAATGTGTAATATGACAGTTATGATAGTTGTTTATTTGAACAGGACGGCTGGTGACGTAGATGAACAATTAGACTTTCTCAAACTTTGTATTAGAAGGTTATATGTGTACGTTTGTGTTATGTATTTATCTTTTTGTTTGTTTTCATACTGGTTCTGTGATTAATGACCATTGATGTTTTGTTTGCAACCCAGTTCCCGAGCACTAGTAACCAGGGTTAGGGTCAATTACATTTTCCAGTCACAAATACGTCTTCAATTATACATGTTCAATTACAATGATCGGCATTTTTTCCACTTACAATTAAATTACAGTTATTTTTATTGTCTCAGTGCACCACTAGATCTCATTTTTTTTTAAATGGTAAAATGTGGGAAAGCTTGATATGAAACATTCTTGTGTAGAACTGTACACAGAACTGTAACATGGTTCCCCAGTTTTGTGTAAAATTATAATTGAAATTTTTTTTATAGACTTTTCATGCCAATTACGAAGTCAATTATCTAAACTCAATAACAGATTTTTTAATTGTGTGATTACAATCATAGTTGACCCCCAAACCCTGCTTTGTTGTTTATGAAACGACAAAACACTGGTTTCCAATGGTTTTCCAATGGATGTGTCATGTCAAGGGTTCACAGATTGCCAACGGATTCCAGAGTCGAGATGTTCTAACACTGGCACCTTCACAGCATAGGCTTCACACAGGAACTCTTCAAGCTGTAACACTGGAAAATAAAGAAGAGGAGCACCTGCTGCATGTATTTAACCATTTAGTTTTCCTGTTACATATATTTAAAGTGCTCTTTCACACATTTGTTGATTGGTTTCAGATTGTGCTGCATCTTCGTACGTATTCACAAACCCTCGATTTGATACTCTGAGGAGATTCTGGGTCTTCAGGTCCTCACACAGGTACCCTTCATTAGTCACACAGGCTGGAGGTATTGATTTTGAGTGTAGGAATAACAATGCTTTGCTATGTTCTTTTATACCCACATATAAAAGAAAGTATGCAGCAGGTCCTTCTTGTGACATTTTTTGTTGCTACTGAAAAATAGGGGTTTGAGAAATAATTATTACCTCACAGGAAGTAGATCCTGGGTTCAAATCCAGGTCAAACCATTATCTAGAGCCTCCAATTTTTCATGATCACGCTCTGAAATTGAAAAAGCAATCTTCCAATCTTTCATTTTTTGACCCGCTTGGTCATTTTTCAGGGTCGCGGGGGAAAACACAATCAAAAAACTCATTTATCTGTCTCTCTATATTTAAAATCTGGCCCCAATATGACACAGAAATACTTTCATTGCATGTTATGGGAAATTGTCACATACTGTATTTAAGCACTATTTTTCCCCTGGTGACTGGATGTCTAGAAAATTTAGCAAAGGGACAAATACGTCCAATTTTTGCTCATTATTTTGTTCAAAATATCGTGCCGTTACAGCGAGGCTACTTGTCGTGTTATCCTGTGACTGAAAACGAACGCAGTGCTTCATCTAAAATGAATGAACAAGTTAAGATTATTATGACTGCATTCAAATCTGAAAAGTCAGTGGTACAAAGTTACAAACACATGTTTAGCTGTTGGTGTATAAGCTGAACTGGTGATCATTTTACCTAGTGACACCTCCAATCACAAGACTGCTTGGGATTTCGTGCAACATTCAAAGTTGATCCGTTGGTTTATGGCAATCAAAGGTTTCACAATTAATGTTATGGGATCATATCGAACATTTCCATGGTTGGCTGTGTCAAAAGTTTAGCAAAAGCAACGTAATCTTGCGTTATTTCTGTCACGATGTGGTGTGGACCCAAAAGTAGAGAGAGATGGAGGAAGCAGGCAGGTGTAGTGTTGTTGGTAGTCCATTTAATAATAAAACCCAAAAAGCCAAAAAGACACAAAGAAAACTGGGAGCAGGGAACAAAACGCCTTAGGACATGAGGAAGTTAACATAAGACAATGATCCAGCAAACATTCAGTGTTCAAGCACTCAGCTAAATAGTGGAGGAGGCCTGATTGAGAATGGGCCACACCTGGGTGGAAACATGAGGGAGCTAATCAGTCACAAAACAAGAACACAGACATCACTGGGGGGTGGAACCACAAGCAGGAATACCTGAAACTCACAGACAAGAGTTAAACACCGGAGGCCCGACTCAAACAGAATAAACAAAAACAGAGGTAAATAACAACAAAACCAAACAGAACCTGACATAACCCCCCCTTAAGGCGCGGGTCCCTAAAACACCAAGACAGGGAGGGTGGCGGGGGACCTGGAGGAGGGTCCAAACAGTGTTCCCCAACCCGAGACAGGGAAGCGATGGTCTGGAGGTCTGCCATGTGGCTGGCCGGACAAGCCAGGAGAGTGCAGGTTGGGCGGTCTGCCAAGCGGCAAGCTGGACAGGGCAAGGGACCGTCGCTCAGACAAGGCCGAGGCCAGACTGGGACGAGGAACTGAGTTCTGGTATCCTCAACCGAGGCAGACCAGGCAGGAGCAAGGAACTGGATTCTGGCGGCCTACCCTGAGACAGGCCAGACTGGAACGAGGAGTTGAGTCCTGGCGGTACAGGAACAGGTACGAGGAACTGGGTTCTGGTGGCGCAGATGAGACTACCTCTGATGAGACAAATGGGACCGCCTCTGGTGAGACAGACAAAGGGGGCTCAGGCAAGACAGACGGTGACACCTTCGGCACGCCAGACAAAGGCGGGCTTGTGCAGGGAGAAGGCACTGGCGGCAACGTTGGTGGCCTGGTGCGGGGAGCCGGAACTGGCGGCCATAACAGAGCCTCCTCAGGCAGAGACCTTGGTGTGTGCTATCATTGTATAATGGTATCAGGCCTGCTTAGGGCAGTCTGACCAGAACTGACCAGAACAGAGTTCTGGAATTACATATCAACATGATCTTCATTGAATCAAGTTCTTCTGGTTTTTAGATGATCGGAATGTTCACATCAAGGATCTGCAGCAAATGTGATGACATCACAGCAGAATGGACCAAGAAATGAATATTTTCTGCATTTTGGCCCATTAGCTGCAAGGTGCACCCATATAGAGGCAAGTTAAAACCAACTCACAGGTTTTGTTCTGCAGGATCTTGGAAAGGGTCATTATCTTCACGCCATGTTTTTCATATGCATGTCCTTACTCTGGAACTGGGCTTGTGTTTGAAGTCAAAAGGAGTGGAAATCCCAAAGCTGCTGTTGAAACATCTCAGTTATCTGTTGCCTAGTGACCGAGCTAATTAAATCTGGCCCTGCTCCAAGTTATTAGGGATAATAGCGACGCAGACACAAGAAATCTAATAGTTTATTAAAAAAAAAAACTCTTTCATGCTTTGTGGGTGCAGTGAAGGTACTTATCGTGAATGAGTGTTTCCATGACAACGATTACGGATCCAACAGGCATGATGATTGATTTGCTTCTGTAGGATTACTTTCCGAGGGCAGCGTATTACAAAGAAGCACATGAAATATTTATATTTCACCCAGCATGATGTTGACTTTAAAGAAGTCCACTGCTGACCTGGCGAGAAATAACATGTCTGTTGTCTGAAAAGAGGGCGAAGCAGAAGACGAGTAACAAAGGGTGGAGGGTTATTCTATAATGATGGCTAAAGCAGGGGGGAAATCAATATTCAAATGTTCTCATCAGTGAGGGAGTGCAGCTCTCAATTAGTGTGTAATTGAGTCTGTTCTCTGACATCTCTCTCAGCAAGGCACAGAATAGCAAATTAGAGGTTAAAGAACATATCACACAGTCTCTGTTTTCTCAGATGACCTTATCATTCATTGTTTTTGCTTGATATTCAGTGTCTACTGTGATGAAAGTTTGTGGAGAGATGAGTTACAGGGTTTATGGTCAAAGTTGCAAATAAACAGGTCTGCACCTCCGTAGCTTCTCCATGTTTGATCCAGGTGTAGAGTAGCTGAATATAGTCAACACATCATGGTGAAGTCTACTTGTAAAGACCTTGAGTAGGTGTTATCAAGCTGTGCTGCAGCTACAGATGTCTATGGATCTAGTCTTTGGGCTTTATGGTCACTCTGACCAAACAGACCACCAGCATTGTGAGAACAGGGTGCAGTTCACAGGTTAAAATAGTGAAAGTTAAATTCTGGCATAGGGTATCAGAATTCCTGGAATTTTCAAAGTCATTATCATCAATGCTGCTGTTTTTCAACTCAAGATATTGAGTTGAAATAACATTTTAACAATTATAAAGTTCTACTTATAAATTAATCTGTTAAATTGCTACATGTTTTTTTTACCTTATTTTGCATGGATGCCAATATTTATGTTTGAATATGATAAAGTTATTCAATTTATTTACACCCGATATACGGTTCATTTCAATAAATAATTCCCGTGAAAAGTTTCTATTTTTGAATGCTGTATTACCTAAATTCCCAAGATAAAGTTATAAATTTGCCAGAAACTTTTGCACCCTTTTGCAAACCTGTTAATTCCACTACATCTACAATCTGGTTAAAGAAAGTTCTTATTGTAATTAAACCCAGGTCCTACTAGGACTGAGACTGAGGTTTGCTGGTTTCCTCCTATATATGTTCCTCATCCAGAGCTTCTTAACTAAACATGGTAGTGAATGTCAGATGATCCTGTGAAGGACTGGCACATAGTTCAGGGTGTGTAAGCAGGAAGAGAAGAGAAAAAAACAACATTTATTGGTTCTGCAAGACATTAACACTGAACTTTGTGTTTGCAAACCTTGACTTTTATACACAGGGTGGGAATTTTAAACTCATTCCTCAAAACTTGAATTGAGTGAAAAAGTTAAGTCTCTTTGAATCATCACTGCAGTACCAGCAAAATAATACCAATAATCCATAGTATTTTCTCTTCTTTCTTGGTCGTAGATTTGGAGATAAAAACAATCCCAGCCACTCTGACGACATGAATAATTCCACTTACAACACCAGCTTAGATTGCAGCAAAACCAAAGCTGAAAACAAACCCTCTTTGTCCTGAAGTCTCTCGTTTCCCCAAAGCTTCTCATGTGCTTTTTCTTAAACTGAAGGTAAAGTAGATTTAAAGTCTACTTTCACATTCTTGCGTTGACTCTCCATTGTTGTAGTTATAGGAATTTTACTGTTAAGATCTCGCTTTTCCTCAACTTTTGGGGCTAAACTGCTGAACGACGCCACAGCTACATCAGCAATAAGAAAAGCCTTGAAAACAGGATCAAAGCTGTTTCATTTCTTCTGCAGCTCCTTTTAAAGAGTTGTCAGTACTTGACACAGCCTCACAACCTGAATATGGCAAAAGATTATTATTATTATTATTGATGGGTAAAATAGTTCCAAATTATATGGTTTGTATTGTGATTGGTGCATGTTGCGCAGGCTGAAAAGAAAGAAGGTTGTTGGTTTTTACTTTAAATGTTTTTTCATAGCATTAGGTCCTATCTTAATTCCAGCAAGTTCATATTGTCATCTTTTTTGAATATTATGTAAAGGTTCCATTTTTTCTGCCAACTTTTGGCCAGGAATTGACTTTGATCTCCTGACATATTTCGACTGCCAACTGTCAGTCTTCCTCAGAGGCGTCTACTAATTGGGCGACAGGGGGCATAGCCAGCCTGACAGAACTGTCAAGTTGACCAAGGCCAGAAACATCAAAGCGATCAGCAGACGACTCTGAGGAAGACTGACAGTTAGCAGTTGAAGCATGTCAGGAGATTAACGTAAATTTGCTGAAAAAAGTTGTCTGAATAAATGAAACCGTATGATATTTGGTTCCATCTTCCCTCTTTGTTTTTCGTCTTAATTTAAGGTTTTGTGATGCTTCTCATTAATATTGTTTTTCTTCAATGTTACAGACAACACAATGATGTGTGTTGTTTCACGTCTGCCAACACGATATCCACATTTTTTTGTGCGGTATTGCATATTAGAAGTTATTTCGTGCAAATGATGTTTTTTCGAAGAGAGTCAATAAACCACTGAGCCACTACCACTGGGTTCAGTTTTATTACACTTCTGAACCTTAATCACAACTGAATAGAACATTGTATTCATTGGTTACGAAATTACTTCCAATTAAAATAGAAAGTGTCTATTTGTACGGTTGCAGTACGGACAACCCCCGGTACTATTGGTACGGTTACTAAAGTACACGTATGTAGCGTCTTAGGGTTAGGGTTAGGGTTAAACCTGGTTCAAGGTTCAGCGTCAAGACCTACGCCGGGGGCATGCCATCAACGTGACGCAGGGGTTGGCCCTTTTACTTCTGCGTGGAGGGAGCGCCTCCCTATACGATTGGCCCGCCCTGTCGCTGGGGGTTGTGGCTGCGTTGTTGTTGTTACATATGAGCATTAAAAAGACCTTGTTTATTTTCTGGTCACAGAAAAATATGTTTTCTCTCTTTTAAGCATCTTAAAATGTAATTTATTTCTAGAGAGAGCAGCGAGGTAACCTGGTCCACGGCGCTGGGAAACGGGGAGATGGAGCGGGACAGTGCTGTAAAGATCGCTTTAAACATAATGTCATGTCTGCTCCTCTATCAGCCTCCACAGCATGTTGGTCATTGTTTACTGTTAATGAAACACACAAACACACTGTAGGTACAGAGACGAGGCAGTAGTAGCGATAATAACAGTAAACACACACCTTTTGTCTGTGATTGACTCCGTTTGGTGGCGCTTCACGTGCTGCAGCCATGAAAGGAAATAATAAAACTCTGGCACTTTTAGTCTGTCTCGGTTCTCTTTGTGACTCAATCCACTGTAGAAATAACTCTTGTATCGCTACACTGAAAGTTGAAACATGGCGGTGTGACTGGAAAAGGCAGTGACCGGGGCTGACCAATCACAGCCCTAGCTGACTACCCATCAAGGCATCGGGGGAGGGAACAGGGAGGAGAGACTCAAGGCAGGAAATAGAGAGGGTGGGGAAGAGTTGGTTATTTTAAAGTGAGAATGAGAAGTTTTATCCCACAGTCCAAGGCATGCCAGTGCACCGTAGACCAATGAATGTGCAAGAACCACTACAGCAGACCAAGGCGCCGCCCCAGGCCCGAGGATGCAGCCAGGCCAGCTGAAAGATCTGGGGCCAGGGAGCCCCAGACCGCCCCCCTGACGGGCGAGCAGCCCCCCATATGCCCCCAAGAGCTGGTGGGCCCAGAGCCAGCAGGGACCGGACCTCAGGCCAGAAGGACCCAGAACAGAAGCAGCACTCAACCTTCTTGAAGTCAAAATACGACACATGGGGGCGCATCCACCTTGCAAGTTTGACGTCATTTGGAGCCAGAGTCTGTGCAGTAGGGTCCGGCGGGAGGAACCCTAGTAGTACACCCCGCCCATTTTGGGTAATGCCTCATCATTGGCTGTCACTCATTGTAATATATGATGTCAAATCCTATTTTTTAACCTCAAATAACTTATTTAAGACAAACTTCACAGAAAAAAATGAGCACTTGAACACAATGTAGGGTGATGATAGCAGAGTTTAGGCTTCAAACTAACTTTACAGTTTGACCAACATCCCATCCGTTATCATTGAGGAGGCGGGGTTTCTGACCTATACTGCAGCCAGTCAGCAGAGGGAGCGCTAAAAAAAAACTTCACTTCCCCAGCGTGTGTCGTTCATTCTTTTTACGGTCTATGCTAACAACCCATAGAGTTGATAAACGGTGCTGACATACCTGTGGCTGCTTCACAAGAACTCATGACAAACTTTACGTGACTATCTTTAGCATTAGCGTTACACCTAAACGTGTAGCAGTGCATTTAACCTAAGCATACATACTATGCTTCCATTGTTTCTTGTTTCAGAGAACTGTGCTGATTAAAAAACAGTAAAGACCAAGATGAGCATACAGGATTTTAAGACAAAATATTCCAAGATTTCTAAATTCATTGGCAACTTTGTAAAAATTCCAAAAGCATGTAAGATAGATGTCGACTGTAAGCAGCAAATGAAATACAAGTGTGAATTCACTGGAGGGCTGTGAACAGAAACAGTAGGTGTTAATTATAAACCATCAATCTGAGCTAACAGGTGTTCATCTCCTGATGATTAATGATGACTAAATGCTCATTTAAAGGATTAAACGTACTTAAGCGCATGTTATCAGACATTTGTATCAAACTGGGACCTTTTCATACAGAAAAAGCCCAGATAAAAGCTCAGATATCAAAGATCTTTTTGTTATGAGAAAAATACATTATTATTCCTATATGATCTTATTTCTATTTTTCTTGACTAGTGAGGGATTGCCCTTTTTTTTATCTTCATAAGTAACTCAGTACGTTTTCTGTCAGATCTCCTAAACTCTGGAACAACTTTTTTAATCCTCATTTTAAATCTCTTTAAAAGACACATTTTTATCAATGTGCTCTTTAATCTATTTTAGGCCGTGTCACAGGCAGGACTTTTGGCACTCTTCATTCTTACAGTATTGTTTTATTTCTCTTTATTGGCTGATGGTTTTCCTTTTACATTGTTTTATTTAACTTTTATTTAATATCTTATCTTTATTATTACATGTACGATTCCCGTTTTTCATTTTTATTGTCTGTAAAGCACTTTGTAACCCTATTTTTGAAAAGTGCTATAAAAATAAAAATTATTATTATATTATTATTATTGTAATACATACGTTGGTCATCTCGTTACTGCTTTTAAATGCAATCTATACTGTAGCTTTAGTCTGGCTAACAGGCTGTATCAATTCATGAGCTTTGTGGACATAGAAGGGAATTGTGGGTAGCCCGGATGGGAGTTGCAGCTCGACAAATATTTGCCCAGCACTGTTTAACCACAGAGGTTCAGGTGGAAAGAGATTTTACCTTTAATTTATGCATTACAAAAGCAGCGGTGTCAGACAGTATAAAATGTGCATTAGTTTCACTGCCTTGTTTTTCACAGTCACTGAATCGTGATGTTGTTTTAAAAGGAAACCTTGAAGAAATCATTTTCATTGTTCCAAAGAAAGGAAAAGACCTATGCTGAAACTAATGTTGGCTTTTTTTCATCTATTCTGCTCGATTTACTTCAGAGAAAATTGAGACTAAACACATTTTTCAGCTTTTAATTTCTGCACGATACATATATTTGCATATTCAACATTCGCAGTTCACACTTTGACACACCAGGGAAAATGAAAAAAAAAATATTGGCCCATGTGTCAATTAAAATAATGGTTGGACTTAATCGTTATTGAGCCAGAAAACTCAAATCAAACCAAAATGTCAAACAGTAAAATGATGGTGTCATTGACAACTGGGTAACATTTGCTCGCCTGAACAGAAAAAACAGGGCAAATAAACACATTGACTGACATTTAAAGTGTCACTGACAATGACAAAGACATGTTGCACATTAGAAGAAATACAGATTTCAAACAAGCAGGAATATATTGGAAAAGATCGAGTTAAATGGTACGTTTCGTAAAAATCTGTCAAACGCGTTTACAAAAATCCGTCTCACGAATGGTTGAAAAGAGAAGACGGAAACATATACGAGTGCAATCACAGTGTAGCAAATCTACAAATATTAAAATCCAAGCCGTCAAACTTACTATAGTGTATCAGTGCATTCATGTGGATAGGTACGAGTTCAGGTGATTACCAGTGTCAGCAATGGGCTTTGAGCACAGAAGCTGGACTCGTCAACGTAATGATAAAGTTGGAACAGAAACAGCTGACGACATTGATAAAGGTTGGTAAAAAGTGTTTTCAGTATGAAAAGTGCCCTGGCTCAAATACATTTTCAGTGTCTACATACCAGAGACGGTTTAATAAACCAGTAGAAAAAACACACATGGACATCTTGTGACGGCTCAGGCCGAGTGTTTGGTATTAAAGGGGCGGCTCAAGAGTCCACAGTGGGAATGGTGCTGACCTTGTTGTTTCTGCTGATACGGCATTCAGGTCGTGGCCTTGGTAGTTTAGTCTGAATTAGTTCCTCGGGGGTGTTCCCCAATGGAGGTAACAACCTCTTCTTGCTGTTCCTGGTCTCTGGTAACCACTGAGGTGGCAGCTCAAACGGCCCAAACCCAAACTGTGGGGAGTCTTCAGCATCAGTGGGCGTCGCCGGTGTGGCAGGAGCCACTTGTGACGACGAGGCGTAAACACAGGTGTGAAGAGGAGAAGGCCTAAGAGGAGGTACGACTGAGGGGGTGGAGTCCTTAGTGATGACCAGTCCTCCTCCTGGTGGATCTCTTCTGGTGAGGCTCCCATGTCTGGAGCCACTCCTCTGGTCCTCAGCCGAGATGCTTCCTAATCTCTGGGGAGGACTTTCATTCTCCACGTCCTCCTCTTCTTCATCCTCCTCAGACGGTTTATAGATCTGCTGCTGGCCAATGTTAAACATTTCTAAAAGCTGGCTCCCTGAGCGACCAGCTGTTTCCAGTCCCACCGGTTCCCCAATGGCGCCGTCGGCTTCTAAAGAGGCTAGCCCCCCAGTGCTGACGGCGTTCCGGCGGCTGTATCGCCTGTGAAGGCGAGCCAGCAGGTCCTGGCAGCTGTGGCGTGCTGAGCGGTTGACAGTCAGCAGTAAGAGTGGGTTGGTGAGCAGGGATATTTTGGGGAGCCAGAGCGCAGTGAGGAGCAACGCCACAGGCAGATCTTTGGGGTCCACTAGAACGGTGCGATAAACCGCCAAGGCCCCATAGGGGGCGCTGCACACAGTGAAAGCCAGAACCACAGCCAGGAGAGTGGCGTGTAGCTCCGCCTCTCTCTGGGACACATACGGGATGGAAACGCTGTTCTGAGGAGTTCGAAGAGCGGCGATGATCACCTTCTTCTTCTGGCTGGCGCTGAGCGCTCTGCGGATCAGGAGCATGAAGAGGAAGACCAGAGCCAGAGGGAGGATGACAGTGGAGATGTTGTAGATTAACACGTACACCGTGTGGCCCAGGGAGCGCATGTGGTCGTCAGAGCAGGAGGAGGTCACGTACACATCTGTCACATTGGTCACAGCCAACACGGGGAGGCTGGCCACAGCTGCGTGGACCCAGATGTAGATGAGCAGCTCTCGAGATTTAGTGTCTGAGATTTTCCTCTCTAATGGATACAGCACTGAGTAGTACCTGCAGACAAATACACAACATGGATAAATGAAGAGTCATGTTTAATATAAACAGGGTCACAATTATGCAATAAAATAAATGCATTTATTTAATTGCAATAACAAAACATGCATTTGCTGTCGCGAAAAAAATCACACTGCAGATAGTGTTGACCTTCGTCAGCATGTGAAGACAAGGTAAAAACAAAGAAAAAAGATTGGACCTGGGTTCATTACTCATTATAAATGATAATTTATAGATTGATTTCATAATGATTTTATTACATTATTATTCATTTTATTTAAATGACATTTAAACCTGCTACTCGCAATCATTTTTAATTAAATAAAAATCATAGCGTATAGTGTATGCCTGATAAATAATTGAATCTGTGTTAATTTTGACAGCAAATTTTAATTTAAATCATGGTCAGCACAGTCACACTCTTAGCTTTAGTCAACAGGACTATTTCAGTTATCGTCTAGTTTTAGTCAACTAAATGATATTAAGATTTTACTCACCTAAATCTGTTACAAAGCCGACTATGCATTTTTTTCAAGATTCAAATACCATTGATCAACCTGATACAGTATATGATGGTATTAATGTCTTTAAATACACACATATTTATTGTGATCAATGCGTAAGACCGCATGATCACGTCAGTGAATGGATTTTGTCCCATGTGACAAAATTGTAGTTTCGTTTTTATTAGTTAACTAAAGTATAAATATATATTGATATCGTTTTTGTTTACATTTTATTTAATTTGTCATAGGACGGAAATGTATTTTCAATAAAATTAACACTGCATATATTGAATGTCATTTTCAGCAAAAAGAAAAGAAAAAGATTGAAAGTTTGTAACTTGAATGTTTGTTTTCATCACCAACATAAATAACCTACTCCGTTTGTTGATGTTTTTGTGCATTGCATTGTGGGATGTGGAGTTTTTGTTTTTTTTTCATTCTTACCATGATTTCTGATGTTTCTTTGTCAAACGAGGAAAACAGTCCTTTGTGTTCTAGTGTTCCCAGTATTCCCCGTGATATCACAATGAAGTAAAAGCACTTCTAAGCATCTGTCTTTGCAACCACATCCCACAATGCAATGCACAAAACATCAACAAACACAGTAGAGATAAAAAAAAATAAACTTTCAAGTGGCAATTTCAACCTTTAGCATATGTTTTTAAGCAAATCATCTTCGATTTATTAATCATCTAAATCATCTATGTCTTCATCTAATAAAATATGATCATGTGTAGCAGCTCATAAAATTATTTTAATCATCCGTAACTCCTTTGACTTCGCAGTTATTGCGATCAGAAGACACTTTTATAGGTTTCCTAACAGTGCTGCTACATGCAAAGGCTTCTGTTGTATAACCAGCAGATATAATCACACCGTATTTATACTCCAGCTTATATAAAGCTAATTGTGTTACACTTTACAAAAAAAGAGATGACAAAATATGCTCTCTATAATTGTGTAGTATTCATTTATAAAGCATGCTCATCAATCCCCATGGTGTCTGCTGCACAGATAAAAACATGCAGATTGTCTCTTTGCTGCCTCGAAGCAAAATCATCACAAAGAGTTCTAGTTTCCATTAAAAATCCCAGCTTTTCATTTCTGTGTACATGCAAGCCTGGAACTGTACTCTCACTCCTCTGTAGATCCAGAGCCTGGATTACCATCCTGGAGAATCAATAATTCATTCATTTTATACTATTCTGACTGTACTATTGTGGCTATGGAGTGAGCCTGGACCGGAGCTACAACAGTGCAGGATCTGACGGACTGACACTGTGTATCTCAGTGTTTTCAGGCTCAGATGCTCACATGTTTTGGGTTTTTTTTTAAAGAATATTCAACTTCACCCACCGTTTTTGGGAAGCTTTACAAATAAAATGTTGCAGTCTGCAGTCAAGATTTGAACAAATACAATTGCTTCCATAAGTGTGTGTGCACTGTGCATGTGTACACTCTGAAAATAGTATTTCAGCAATTGTTAAAGTTACTCAAAGTTCTGAGTGATTTTCACTCAGATTTGTGATTCAGTGGTCAGTCTATAACCTGCATCATTAGGTTTCTCGTAATTCTGTGCGTCTCACACTCCTGTCTTCTCTAAAATTTCTCTAGAAGAACCTCTAAAGAAGTAAGTATATTTTATTTTTATTTTTTTATATTTTCGGCCAAATTTCATTGAAGGGTTACTACAAAAGTAATTTCCCACAGTTTCAGGTTAGGAACGGAGTGCTGGCCTAATGGTTACGGAAGCAGACTTGCAACCAAAGGGTCGCTGGTTTGAACCCCATCAAGGGTCATTGCTATGTGCCCTTGAGCAAGGCTCTTTACCCTAACTGCTCCTCAAATATTGCATCAGGTTCGGAAGGAGCAGTAATTTTACATTTCGCTTATACAAATGATTGAGTTGGGAAATCTCAAAACTTGAAGTTGGACGAATAAAAAACGTTCATTTGAGAACAATTGAATTATTGGCTCTCATTTATCAACCGTTCGCACGTTCAGATCTGAGCGCACGACGTGCGTTCGACATTACTCACGCAAGCTTCGGTATTTATCAATTGTAACGTGATCGTACGCTACGATCAGATCTCGCGTCAGGTCTGACGTTGTGTACGCAAATCTGAGTGTGTGGATTAGTGGTTCAGCACAGCCAAATCTGACTAAGACTGATAAATGAATGAGTCAACAAGCCTCAGCTGTCATTTAAGCATAAGCAGACACATATTCAGAACAAATCAAAATGGATTATTAAAATGAATTCAACAAAATACATTAAAAAAAAATCCCAGGTTATTACTGATAATAAACGCACACAGGACACACTGCTATGCTCTGTTTAGGAGAATAGCAGTGCGGAGGAAACAGGACCTCATTAATGCTTTTAAATGTAAATAGTTCCTCAAACTTTCACAAACGCACTGCAGCAATCAGTAATGTAATAAATTAGAGGTGAAATTGGCTAAAGGCATAATAAACACAGACAATGGACAACATTTAGTCATTTTAAGGCTTTTTTGATCTTTAATTTCTTTTAATGTGGTAGTTATTGCCTAATTTATCGACTGAGGCTGATATAAACATCAAAACTGTGTGTGTCTCCAGGATCTTTGCTGTGAAGTCACTTGCAGAGCACACAGGGGGGCAGACGTCACCTACTAAGTAGCTGATCCTCTTCCACAGAGCGTTCAAATGCACTTCTTTAATTCCAGTTTTCACATGTCTGAAAAGCACACCTCAGATGTGAGATGCTGATTTTCGAAGTTTGACCTCAGTCCGTAACAGGGGCTGCTCACATGTTAATGAGCCGCCACATTTATCAACACCCGATCATTTGTACGCTGAGATTGATCAGATACAAACGTTTAATAATCAATGAGGGCCATTCAACTAAATTGAATCAATTGTGTTAATCTAATTATTATTTTAAAGAATTCAACTAATTTAACGTCCAAATATTTTCTTTTTTCAGAGTATTTAACTTCAAACTTAGCCAAGCAACATTTTAATAAACTAATCAGATTTCTGTTTTACCGATTCATGATCCACTTCCAGTGACGTGCAGTCAGGGTAGGCAAGGTAGGCAGTGCCTACCCAAGGGTGAATTGATATTTTGATTATTTGTTTTAATTATAATATAATTATATGTTTTTTTATTTTTGAATTTCCGATAGCCTACAGTACCTATAAGTTTGAAAGTGTCATCATTTTGTGCTTTTCATAGCCCAAATCGCTAAACATCGCTATTTCCTAACCGCTGTAAGGCAGGAGGAGGCCACACCCCTTCTCAAAGGCACATTGCTACTCTGCCTCTGTTCCCATAGCGTGTTTTTATGTGTTTGCACAGGCGTCAGTTCCCCAAGATGACAACCATTTACGTCCAAAGGCAGCTCTCTACGCTGCCTTTGGACGTAAATGGTTGTAACCGCGCTATGCTAAATGCTATACAAAAGTTTACAGTGCATTAGTGAATTGATATCACGTGGCCGCTGCTGCTACGTTCTCTAGCTAGTGGGCGGGATAACACTACAGTCAGGATGACAGCGCTAGAGAAGATAAAGAAACTTTTTTTTGAGGAAAAACGACAGCTTTTAAAAGATGGGAGACCAACACCTGAGCTACCAGACCTTCACCAAAGGTAAGGTCAGAAAATTGTTGGTATTTTCTACAGTGAATGGTAAAAAAGGAAGGATTGGTTTTGTGGCTGTTCCGAGTTGTTGTTGTTGTCATTTTCTCCGTGTTTCTGTGTTTCCAACACAAACAACGGATGTGCTGCCGTGTCATGAGATATATCTTGTTGGGAGAGGATGGAGGCTATAGTGAATAATTGTTTATGTGTCTTTAATGGTGTTTTACAATGTTGATTTTGTTAAATGGCTAAATACTTGTTCATGTGGATCTTGTTGGGTTTTTTCTTTATTATGAATTTTTTATTTTGATAAGCGCATTGAGATGACTTTGTTGTAAATTGTGCTATACAAATAAAGTTGAATTGAATTGACACTTGCCATATGAAATTGTCATTGGTGTTGACATTGGTGGTCTCAATTTGGAACACCCTGCCTACCCTACCCTAGTGCTCACGGTACGTCACTGTCCACTTTGATAATATGATCAGTGAGAGAAACCTTCAGGCCTTTTTTAATGCTCTAATACTAAGCTTATGTGTCTGTTTGTGCTGTTATATCGACTGTGCCTGTGTTTGTTACTGACCTGTCGAGTGCAATGGCACTGAAGCTTAGCACGGTGATGGAGCAGAAAAGCCTTTGCAGGAACTTGAGGGTTTTGCAGACGAGCAGCGTGTGCAGCCACCAGCAGCAGCGTGGGCTCGCACCCAGCACCACGTCGAAGGGAACGCACAGCAGGCCAGCGCAGATGCCCGAGCACGCCAGGTTCTTCACGAAACGATTGGTCACAGACTTGAAGACGTTAGTGCAGCATGTGCACCACAGCATGATGGCGTTACCTGTGAGAGTTGGAAAAGTTTTTGAAAAAAGCAACAAATATTACACATAGTCCTTGATAAGCATGTCAACCAATTGGTGTGTTTTTCTGTGAGTTAGTGATTTTCAATCTTTTAGATATAATGTATGTTTCTGGCATTTGGGTGTTAAATCATCACAGTTCTGCTGGATTTAGATTTTCTCACATGCTTCGTGTGATCCTGGATTAACGCACTGATTAGGATTGTTTGTGTCGGCTGAACGTTAAAGGGATCCTCCACTGTTTTTACAAATGTGGCTTAAAATCTTGTAAATTAGAAGATCTATGCCTAACAAAAACACATTATTTTTCATGCACCGTATGTGTTTTATTAACTTTTAAGAATGGGACAAAGAAATGGGACTACTTTACTGTTTTAAAGCCTGTGTTCCGCCATCTCCAACCCTTAGGAGAGCTCTTCTTCTCTGCTCCATTGTCCACTACGAATCCACAGAGTTGGAACTGTCACCCCCTCCGGTCACAACTGTTTTTATTCTCTTTCGGTAAACTTTCGGCATCTTTAACATTTAATTTAGAGCAGCAAAATATTGGCAGTTTAACCAAAAAAGCTGGTAAATTATCTAAAAAGGGGGCTTGTGACATCATCAATCACGTGATTTCAAGATGGCGGAATACAGGTTTTAAATCTGTAAAGTAGTTCCATTTCTAAAAGTTAATGAAACAAATATGGTGCAAAAATAATTGTAATAATTTGTTAGGCATAGATCTTGTAAATATGTACATTTCAATGGTTTTAGTAGAGGACCACTTTAAGGTGGGTTTATTGATGATAGAGCGAGTAGTCTTCAATGCGTTTGGCACAAACAATCTCAAAGTCACGCGTTTGAACGCCCACCCTCTCAATCAGAAGACGCCCCCTCTACCACCTGAGCCACGCTCATCCCATGTGAATTCTTGACAGGTAATGTGTGAAATAGTATCCATAGCATAGCCGTAATACAGCCCTGTCACATCCTACCAGGGGCTGTTAAACAGCTGGCGACGTGGGATGATGATAGATCCAGCACCAACCAGGGCGTTATTGGAGGATCAGTTTGGCAACAACAGCAACAGCAGCAACTGAGATAAATAAGCAAACCTAACCAGTTCTTACAATATTCCACATGACAGGTGCAAACATTTGAATAAAACGTTAAAAACAGATCTGCTCCCAGTGAGGTTGTGTCATCTGAGCTGGTGCTAATGAGGTGCAGCAGTCGAGACCTACGCAGCAGGTATTTTAACACAGCAGCAACCGCTGGGAGGAAAAGTGCTCACACTATTAACGCTATTAAAAGCTTATCAGATGCATTCTGATGGTGTTAGAGTCATTTCATTTTAGGAAACAAATTTATTAGGGCTGTAGTCAACTAAGGAAATGGTTGGTTGACCAAACCTATGTCACACGTAGCGATTAGACGAAAAAAAACAACAACAAAAAACGGAGAATGAAAGAAAAAGAGAGACAGCAGTGGATGTATTTACATAATCCACATATCAAATATAAGGATAATACATGTTCTTGTGCAAAAAAAGGATTGATTCAATAGTGGATGCTTGTGCTTCAAGCCTGTCTTAATGCGTTCCCTCTCGGCTCTGATCAGAGATGTCGCAGAAAAGCTGAAGCGCAACACTTTTTTTTTTCTTTTGTTTTGCAGCCAGCACTCACTCACACAGCTGTTTTGCACCACCTATAGGTGCAAGGTGCCACTCCACCAAAAGACCACATATGGCCTATAACAGTACTGCATGCAAACCATTTAGAAATCGGCATTTCCAAGGTAAGAATTCTGATCTCCGTCTTAAAAGCGCTTTACATCCAAATACCTCCAAAACATGGCAGACTGAGACAGTAATTACAATAAAGACATTCATGTTTGTGATTTATGGCCTTTCAATAAACTTTATCAAGTAGGACGCCATGAAAACCAGTTCCAAGTTCCCTTGAACGCAGCATTACTGCTCCGTTTCCACACATTCACATGCCTCGCCCACTTTACGCCCACAAAGCAAAAATCACGGCCGCGATCTCACCCTGACGGCATCCTATACAGTTCCCCTTTAACCTTTTTTTTGTTCAGTAGAGCACATTCAACAATCAACGGTTTATTTGAAACAAGCTGCTTACAAATCTACCAAAGAAGGGGTTGTTCGTTATCAAACACAATAAGATGTAGGGCTGCCAACTTTGGTCGTTTAGTCGACTAATTGGTCAATGCCGTCGTGGTCGACCAAGATTTTCATTGGTCGACCAGCAACGGTATCAGTTTCAATACCGTAAAAAAAAAATGCAATGAACTTATATAGGTGATAAGGATTATAATATAAATTATTTAATGCCTAAACATGATTCTATGTCCACAATAACTGTGTGAGTGAGTGCTGGCTGGGAAAAACACAAAAAAAAAACCAAGTCCTCAGAGCAGATCAGCGCAGAGGGAACAAATTAAGAGAGGCTTGACTTAAGCACAAGTATCCACTATTGAATCAATCCTTTTTCTGCACAAGAACATGGATTATCCTTATATATGATACATGGATTATGTTAATAGATCCACTGCTGTTTTAATTGTCGGTTTCAGGTCGGGCTCTGATATAAATACCTAATGTCTGTTGGACCTGTAGGTTTCACTTTTGCTTTGTCGGGTTCTGGTCAAAGCTTGAATAAGGTTCATATCATAAATGGTGTGTGTTTAAAAGCAAATCGGCTTTTTCTTTCTCCTCGCCCTCCTCTGCACCTGCTCATTCATTCTCTGTTGTTTTTTTTGGTCGACTAATCACTACGTGTGCCATAGTCTTGGTCGACCAACCATACCCTTGGTTTACTGCAGCCCTAGTAAGATGTGTAATTGCTGTTTGTAGAATAACGCAATTTCTTTAATAATTAACCATAAAACCAGGAAACACGGTTACATATATGTATTTATACACTTGAAGAGTAAATAAAGCTGAAAACAATTGTATTTGGTAGTGCTGTTGATTGATTATTGTCCAACTCTTGACATTATAATCAAATTATTTCAATTTAACGTATTTTATTGTTAAAATGTAAGAGTGACTGCCCTCTATGGGTTGAAAGCCAGCTATTACAATATAATTTTGCTATTGGCTGAGAATGGTGATTTGTGGCTTTTTACATCACAAACCACCACTGTTGGCTCCGCCCATCCCATAAAAACCTATGAAATCTGTGGGGAGTAGGTTGGATGGAGATAATTGTGAATAGAGAGGTATAGAGAGTATTGAGTAGCTAGTTAGCATAGCATAGATTGTTCTTTGGAGATTTCTTTGGCATGTCTTAACTGCTCCAGAAGCCCCACCCACAATCACGGCACGTCACCCAAAACCTAAGGGTTTAGTTACATTTTATGTAAACTTATCAAAGATTTCAGCTCCTGACAGTAATTTAGCGACTCCAAATACATGTAGAGAAATGTATTTCTGTACATAGCATAAATAAATGTGTCTGTAAAAGATATTGAAGTGAACACACAAACAGCACTGTTGGCCGTCCACATCACTCACACAGTCTAATGAGCCCTGGCTGTTACCACAGTGAGAATTTTCATATGGATGTGCAACATGAATGGCATGAGGTCACCAGGTATTTATGTTTACTCGCTTTTTTGTTTTCCCAGTGCACGAATGGAACATGAATGCAACACAGCTGATTTATGTTTATGTATCCTGAGCAGATGTGAAGCCTATAGAGCAGAACTGCATTAATGCCTTTATGGATCCCCAAAAGGCAGAAACTGACCATCTTCAAAGGAAATTACAGCCCTTTCTAAAAAATTCTCTTTGAACATCCTGTCTGAATTTCAGAAAATAATGCTACTTCTTTTCACTCCGGTATTATATTTTAAAGAAAATTTTAAATTGTGGACCTTTAGTGAAAACTGTCACATACATTACTTTTCATAAATCATAGTTTAACTATCAGTTTCTTCTGATTGATGGGGCGAATCAATGAAAACTTTAAAAAGGACCTATTTTATGTGAAATTTCTTCTTTTATTATGAAGAGCCGCACAAAGTCTTCCTCAAACTGAACTCTGGGGGGTTAGCAGTAGTTAGAAAAAGAAAGATAACAAACATGTGGAATATCATTCATATACAACCCAGTTTATTATCTATCAACTATAACCAGATCTATCATAAAGCTTCTGAGGCCAAATATCACACATACATTAGCTTTGAGCGTTCAATCGGCAACTACTTCATGTCAGCATTTTGAAAAATGATCAATCTGAGCATTAATATGGGAAAGAACAAAGTGTTTTGTCTGTATTTCTGTTGTTTTGTGTGTTTTTGAAGTTGTTTTGCATATTTTTCTATCATTTTTGTTTATTTGAGGTAGTCATTTTGTACGTTTTTTTGGGGTCATTTTTGTGCATTTCGTTGTGACTTTGTATAATTTTCTGACAATACTAAAATGATTTTGTGTATTTTTGTTATCCTTTTGTGTTTTTCTGTAATTTTGTAAGTTATTAGAGTCATTTCTTTGTATTTCTGTTAACATTTTATATATTGTTTTTGTGTTTTTGAAGTCGTTTTGTGTGTTTTGGGAGTTATTTTATGTGTTTTTTTGGGCGTGATTTTGACTATTTTTTCTGTTGCTATGTGTATTATTGTCATTTTTAGATGTCACCATGTTGGGGGCCACAGAAATTTAAACAAAGGGCCACATGTGACGCCGGGGCCGCCAGTTGCTCATGTATGCCTTACACTAATCACAGTCTCTAAATGTTCTTTCTGTGCAACTCCTGCTCACTTCATTAGGAAGTAGTGTTTTTTTTTTTTTTTCTATATTCCAGAAAAATTACCCTAAAGTGTAAAAATGTAAATTTTTTGGGAATAATATATCTGTATGGACAGGTGCAGAAAATAGGTTTATAGATTTTTCCTCCCTGGAAAAGGTTCTCGTCCCCCAGAGAACCCCTGAGGCAGAGCTATGCTGCCTCTAAGATGGAATTGGGTTTTATTCCCTTCAGACATGATAACATGTTGTTACTCAAAGCGTGTCAGTCTCCTCTAGAGTTGATTACGATGCAAAATTTATGGAGGCGGAGCTTGTTGTTGGCAACGCTCACAATCATCCACAAAGTAGGTCAATGGCAGTATCCTGTCCTGTAACCTTTGTAATCATTTTCACGTCACGTCATTTTTTTAATTGTCTAGCTTCTATTTTCGTTTCAACAACATTCCTCTGTTTCCCAGATATTCCGCCCTCAATCTACCTTCTGTGCAGAGAGCGACGAACCGTGTCAAATTGTGAAAATTCAAAATTGTAATGAAATAAATCCAGAGCTGACTCTTATATAAAGCAAAGGACAAAAACTCATTTATAAAGCACTGTTTATACAATCAGATGCTTTATAAAGTCTTTTAATGTGAAATAAAAGCAATCAAAGGAAACAGAAAACACACTCACACACACATTGGTATCTATCAAAAGCAGCAGAAAAAAGAGTGATTATGACAAATTATACAAAAGTAAGAATTCACTTTTCACTTCATGCTCAGTCTACTTCTTTTGGAGGTCTGTATTCAAACACTTAAGCCTATAATAGTATGTACTAATGATGCACGATATTGTCGGCACATTATCGCTATTGGCCGATATTGGCTTTAAAATTAAGTATTGGTTTTCACTAAATTCACCGATTTCAAAAAGCTTTGATTTGTTTGTCATATATCGCTATGATAGCTTTGAATTTGTAAAACATGTGTTTTTATCATTGAAATACAACATTTGAGCAGGTAAGAAGGAAGTACCTACAAGTATCTTAGATGTTTTGTTAGAAAATAACTGTCATAAATACATATGACATGTTGAAATATATTTCTCATGTAAAGTACATTAAATTGCCTTGTGTATAAAATGCACTATACAAATACATTTGTCTTGCCGTGGCTTATTTTACACGAGAAGAAATGAAATGATTACTGATGTTACATCATTCTCAGCTTTGCCTAATGTCTTCATTTGCCAGCAGACTGACATTATAAACTGTCTGCAGAATAACTCTGTCTGTTAATTCCACCACAGAAACTACAGTTGATTATCTCTGTAATTGGGTGTAGGGAGGAAATAGCGGTATGAGTTATCGGTCAAATAAGCATTAAAATATCACGATGAATATCAGCCAAAAATCCCTAATATAATATATTTCTAAATATATAATATAAAAAGTGTCTATAGTACCGGACCTAAGACAAACCCGACTATAGTTCCGGCACTTCCTGTGCGCATGCGTAGTTCCGTCTTCCTCCCGCTGGTGTGTGTTCGAATCTGGTATGAATCACATTTATTTATTTATTTCATTTTAACAGATTTAACACGGCAAATTCCACCTTCAAAATACATGTACGAAAAAAAAAAAAAAAACATTTTAGGGTATTTTCTGGGTTAGGGTTAAGGCTAAAATAAAACTGACAGAACTATAGCTAGAAGGACACGGGTCCGGCAGTGACTGAATTGCCGGCATGCGGACAAATGCGTACAGGAAGTGTCGATGTCACGGTCTGAGTTTACCTCGTACTGAGATCAATTAAGACTAAGACTAACCAAATACAATGAACAAATAAAACACGTGTCCGTTCACTTTGAAAGCAAAGATAAACAAAACTGAATTATTATTTTTTTTTTTAGCAAACATTCATTTTCCGGTAGTTGTCCGCATGCACGTATATGCTTGTAATCGATCTCAGTACGAGGTAAACTCAGACCGTGACACCGGAACTATAGTCAGGTTTGTCTGAGGTCCGGTGTCATGTACTGAGTGCACATCGTACTGCGATTGTATATGCGCAATATGCGCATGCGCACAATGAAATTTTTTTTATTTTAAAAACCAATAAATTCATTTTTGTTTATAAAGTGAACGGACACATGTTTTATTTGTTTATTGGATTATGTTAGTGTTAAGGTTAGGTTAGGGTTACGGTTATAATCTCAGTACGGAGGTAAACTTAGACCGTGACACCGGGTCCGGACCAATAGCAACAGCCTACAATATAATATATAATATAACTGTTTTTAAATTATTTTTGAACTCTTTTGTCGACTTCTATTTAATTATTTTTTACGCACTTCCTGCAGTGCATTCATGTCCCTACACGGGTCCACATACCCCCAATTGAGAACCACACGCAGGCTCGTAGAGACGAGCAGATGGTTGTGTGTTCTTCAGTGCGCATTGGGACAGCACTTACCGAGCAGAGACCCAATGAGGATGAGAACTTGAGCAGCGGTGCTGAAGTCCCGGTAGAGCCGCTCCTGGTCCCCGTCCTGCCCGGAGCCGTCCGCGGTAGGACCGCTGTCCCACCGGCTCGACGCGTTCATGAGACCCAGCCAGAAGCGCTCAGCTGTCACATTAGCAGCTCCGTCCTCCCGGTCCATGATGAGGATCCAGTTGTTTTAAGTGAGGCTGTAGTGAAGGGCCATGATGTCTGGATCAGATTTGGGCCAAAAACAGAAGAGGAACCTACACATCACAGCCCTGACCGCAGAGCAGAGCAGAGGACGCAGGACGCACATGTGCAGTCAGTGGATCAGAGCCAGCAGTCAGCAGCACCATGATGGAAAAGAAGAAGAATGAGAATAAGAAATCAAAGCACAAAGAAGTGGGAATCCTCTGCTCTGAGCTCCCTCATCTTCCTATGCAGCAGCAGAGCAGGAAGCGGCTCTTGGAGGCTCCATGGACCGATGGACACTCATGGCCACATCGGCCTGGCCAGGGTCCATTCAGGGAGAGAAGCCAGCACCATCACCTCCCACCCTCCACAACTGTTACAACAGCAGAGCAGTCACAGGCTGTTTATTGGTGGACTGGAGGATTCGTGTCTCACAGCAGGGGGTGTTAGACTGAGAGCGGGCTGGGGATGCCCCTCCTCCTCTTCATCCTCTTCCTCCTCTTCCTCCTCTTCCACTAATGGTGCACATCAAATCAAATGCATTGGACAAAAGTTTTGCAATAGGACAAAAAAAAAAAAAAAATACCAAAAATCTGCCAGCTGTGTCGTGAAGGTTTTAGTGGAAACTCAAGTAAAATGTTGGGAATTCACTGCTGGAAACTAGTGGTGTCTCGATCCGATATTGATATCGAATATCGGTCTGATATCAGCCAGAAAAAGAAATATCGGATTTTATCGGACTGCATCTAAAATCTCCGGTATTACATTATACTTATTCAATTGTAGAATACAGTCCCAGATTGCACACATAAATCTCGCAGGCGTCGGCACGATGAATGAAGTTGCATCGACGAGACGTAAGATGGAGAGCGTTTGTTTATTGGGCAGACGTCGCGGAGGCCGATGTTTGGATGATGGATTGAAGATGCTCAGCGCGGCCTCTCTATATCTTACATTAACCTTTATTTAGCTCAGATCATTCAATTAGTATAAATGTCTCCATATCCATAGTCGAGTATTTACTTAAATCTGATAAAAATATGGAAATATCACAATAACAACAACAACAACAAACCCCAAAAAGCAGCATAGCCAAAAGAGCCGCAGCACAAAAACAGCTTCATGGAGGCGACATTTTAAAGTTCTACAATTTTATAAGTGGTATCACTGATTTGGGGGGAAAAACACACAAAATGACGCATTAGGAGTAGAATGCTGACGCACGATCTGAGGCCGACATCGGCGAGACGTCTGTGTGCTATCTGGGGTAGATATTATGTTGAAGGTTAATATGTATGTAACCAAATGGTTAATAATAAATGGGTCAGTTTTTCTCATACCTACTGTTGCTGACTATTGTTCTCTGTTTGAGTAACATCACCTGATCAAGCCTAATCTGACATTCCACTCAACAAAATAAGTAATAAAAGTATGTATGATTCGTGCTGATATCGCATCGGATCGACATCGACCAATACTCAAGAATGCAATATCAGTATTGTATTGAAAGTGAAAAATTGTACTGGAAATACTGGAAACTATGCCATTTTATTAAAGGTGTCCTTCCCGATACAACTCTGTCACTTCCGATGCTACGATACCGATATTGTAACTGTTAGTGCAGAGGTGAGCAACTGTTATGACAGTGGGGGCCAACAAAATATGATCGTCTGATCCGAGGGCCACATTATTTGCATTTACGTCAGCATTATGACCAGCATTAACACAGGACAGAACAAAGGGTTTTTCTGTTTTTGTTTTGTGCATTAATGTTGTGTCTTTGGTGTCATTGTGTGTTACTTTGTGGTTGATTTTGTGTATTTTTCTCTTTTTTTCATGCATTTTTTGTGTCTTTTAGATGCAGACTGATATAATCTGTTACTCTTTTTATTTTTCCTTTTTTTTTTTTTGCTAATATTGGAGTGATATTAGATATCAATATGGGATGGGGACATGCACCCTTACAGTTTACCACAGGGTTAATACAGAGAGACAGACATATCTCACTCCTGCAACTCCAGTAAACTTAAGACGTTTATTATGGAATGTGGCAGCAAATCAACACGACGTCACACATTGGGGAGAACCTGCAAACTCCACATAGATGAGCCCAGGCCCATGGGGAATTAAACTTTAGACAACAAGTCAGGATTCATGACAAACATCTTAAAATCTTGCCACTGGTATTCTGAAATGTATTTTTAAAAAGTTAATATAAACCTATATTTTTTCAAAATGTCAAGTTAGGAAAAAAAAAAGGTTATCTTTAACACATTGTCCCTTCTTGACATTGTTTTTAAATATCATTTTAATTCAAACATTAATGTCTGATTAAATATCAGCTGAATTTTGATTGGTTGAATAGATTTAAACTGTATGATCATTGGCCTACATCAGTGTTTTCCAACCTTTTTTTGCATTTTGATATCACAAATTCCTGGCAACCACAAATGTATTTTTGATCATGATTGTTATATTGTATAAGAAATACCGAGTAGCCAGGATTAGTGTTACAAAGTGACCAGATGTGCCAGTTCAGATATTTTCACACTGTATTTTATTTATTTTTCTATTTCCTCTTTTCTTTGTACTGCATTTTATTGAACTAGGTTTATATTTGAGAAACTGAAAGTATAGAATACCTCTGTTTTAGATTGTGTGTTGTGTTTTAATTTGAAAAAAAAATTAGAATTTTAACCAGTTTTTTTATTTTAATTTATTAATTAATAGACATTTCAGATGTCCCCACGGTTGAAAAACACTGGTCTACATGGAAGGACACTGGAATTCAAACCTCTTCTAATTGGCATTGAGAAAACTGAATATTACACATTTATATTTAACATGAATTTATTAATATTAGGTTTGGATTGACTTTGATTTAGTTCTCCTTTTCCTTGTGCAGCTGGTGTCTTGTTCAGACGGTCCTCTCACAGGAGCTCGTCACATTCCACTTCAGCTTGTTGAAATACCAAAAAGTTGAGGAGGCACACTAATGGAATACAAAACATTTCATTGTTCGCGTCGCTCCTTGAAACCTGACGCTGTGCAACGCTGCTCTGCTCACATCTTACAAATAATACAAGATGCTACGACTTTTAACAGACAACTTCAGCACACCTTGGAGTGACTTATTATTTACATTTTTTTTTCTTCAGTCATTTCCTTTTAGAAACGCGTTGTTTTTGTATTAGACAAGCACTGACCTTTCAGGTGAAGGAAACCACAGAAATATCGGCAAACCAAATACAAATGTTAAACTCTAATCGTTTATTTAAAATAAAGAAAAGATCATGCACATCAGGTGATAAGTTACCCCTAAATCCAAGATAGATTGAAGCCAAAATTGCTGAAAAAACCCCCACAATTAGGACAACAAAAAATTGTTGTAAAAAATAACAAATTAACTCTGTGTATTTTTTTTTACTTTAATGCTTCTGAAGGTCTTGTAATTGTCTTTATGCTAAATGTTCAATGGAAGGTGCTCTTAGTCATCAGTTTGTGGCAACAATTTAACAATTTAGAGTTTATTTTAGAAAGTGACAATAGTAGAATAGTAGCAATGTACACTACCCTCCTAAAGTAACAATATTTATTTTTGTATTTCAAAAGAACAAACATAAAAAGTACCAGTATTATTCTGTATGTAACTATCTATCTATCTATCTGTCTGTCTGTCTGTCTATCTATCTATCTATCTATCTGTCTGTCTGTCTGTCTATCTATCTATCTATCTATCTATCTGTCTGTCTGTCTATCTATCTATAAAAGCAAGGAATCTCTGTCTGTCTGTCTGTCTATCTAGCTGTCTATCTATCTATCTATCTATCTATCTGTCTGTCTGTCTGTCTGTCTGTCTGTCTGTCTGTCTATCTCTAAAAGCAAGGAATCTCTGTCTGTCTATCTATCTATCTATCTGTCTGTCTGTCTGTCTGTCTGTCTGTCTGTCTGTCTATCTATCTATCTATCTATCCATCTCTAAAAGCAAGGAATATCTGTCTGTCTGTCTGTCTGTCTATCTATCTATCTATCTATCTATCTATCTATCTCTAAAAGCAAGGAATCTCTGTCTGTCTGTCTATCTATCTATCTATCTATCAATCATCTATAAAAGCAAGTGTGTGTGTGTGTTTGACTTTTCCTCAAATATCTCTGTGAATCAGCCTTAGATTGACCTGAGACTTTCAACATGGCTGCTGCTTGGTTCAAGGGTAAAGTGGGTCTAATACCCTAAAAATCAGCTAATACCGGGCTGCTATGGAAACAAAATGATAACTTTCTGTAAAAAAAAAAAAAAAAAATCCAGCATCTCCATCGTTCTCTGAGATTTGGAAAACTTGGTTTCCGAAACATCATCAGCAACACTTTAGAACCAATGCATACATATGTGACTAATCATTAGTGATGTGAACAGTCTATATACTGTACATAGTTCAAATCTGATAAAATTACAGGCAGACACATGCTAAGTTTTTTACTGAAGGCCATGTTTCAGCCTGAAACCCAGACAACCTTATTTCCAATTTTGTGGGGCTGGCATGTCCACCAGATGAAGATGTATAGCAGATAGTTTTGTATATTCTGAAAGTGTGGGTGGAGCTGTATTACTATACCAAATCTCAGTTTCCTATGTGATGTAATTTTTTAGATATTTAGGAGCTGAAAATGGAAGAAAAATAAGGACGCAGGAAAATGGACACATAGCCCCATCACTAAAATGTCCATATCTCAAAAAGTATTCATCCGATCAAACTAGAGATTTACAGTGTGCCTATTGAATAATTAAGGAACAATTGGTGAAAAATTCTGAATTTTTTAAAACCGAAGTGCATGGGATGTCCTGAAAATGTGTTGAAATGACATGGAATGACCCAATTAGCACAACGATGTTTAAACTCCTGATGGATCGACTCTCTCCACCAACACTTACACACTCTAGTCTCTTCTACCATCTGGATGGATTGAGCCATCCCAAATAATTCAGCAATATCTCTGGCAGCACCACAGCATGTATTTTGTTCCTCACTGGCCTCAAATCTACTGCTCCACAGCCTTCACCACATCGGCTCATTCTGGGCGCTCCAAATTTCACCCCCGCAAGAATTCATACACTTCCCTCTTTTGGGAAGACTGAATGGGGACAACGTACGTTGTTGCACTTGTGCCATCGGCGCCCTCCAGTGAAAATCCCAGCTTTAAAAAAACAAAAAAGAGAGAAATTGTAAAAGTGAGGAGGAGCCTAATGTAATAAAACTCCTCAGTGCATTCAGTCCCTTCCTGAAAGGACAGAGGAAGCCCATGAAGGCAAAGCCACACATTGGAAATCAATGCAGCAGAGCTAAAATTACTGTTTTATGATGAAGCCATCATCAGAGCAGAGAACATCTACACCTGCAGCCAGAGTGCTTCAACCAGTTTCTAATGGGGACTGTACGTACAATTAACAATATATGAAAATAATAATAACCAGGCAAGACCTGTATTTGCAAGGCAAATACGTATTTGGCAATTGAAAATTGTTCATGTGAAAGACATCTTGTTGTGTGTATTTCGTAGTTGATTAATGTCACTTTATGTTGTTCTTTTTACTGATGGAATTGAAAGTAATAACGCAGGAAAAACAGAACACTGACCTTGACCTTAAATATGACCTTGAGCAAAGGTCAAGGTCACACATCGAAAGGAAATGTTGTTCAATGGTACCAGTCTGTGCGCTGTATGTCAATTTGTGGCCAAGTTTTTTTTTTTTTTGTGACGTGATGAACTTTGACCCCTACTGATCTTTTTACTGATAGGTCGTACAGCTTCGGTCCAATGAAATAAAATACTCCACTTGAGATGAGCTTCTCATAAATGTATGCATCAAACCTGTATGATAAATGGTCGTAAGGATATAGAAAATTTTGGTTTTTGACACTTGACGCGACCTTGACTTTTACCCCAAAAATAAACTCCTACTCTGCAGATTGCAAACTGCAGGTAGTAAAATACACAGCCCCAAATGGAGCATCTATTTTTGGTCTTGGATTTTGTGAAATAAATTTTTAAATAAATGCGACTTATTGTCCAGTGTGACTCATAGTTCCAAAAATATAATATATTCATGATTTACTTTTTTTTGTTTGTTAATCATGTTACTTCCTTTTTTTTTTTATCTTACAGCAATATTAGCTTTATCTATCTACTATCTATCTAGCGTGGGGGGTAAGTGGGTGTTGGTTAGACATATTGTAAATAATTTCTTTTCTGCTACATTTGTTCCAAGTTAGCGTTTCTTTTTAACTGCAGGAGACATCATCAATGTCCAAAAGTCTCAATTTTTGCTAGAAATTGTAGCCATGCTAATATTGTTTTTTTTAAAAAACATGTTCCATATTTTAAACCTGGGCTGTAGACTGTTCTAGGTTTTTTTTATTTTAAGTTTTATATAAATTCCATGCACAGAGAGGATATTTTTTGAAGAATGTCATGATGACAATTTTTCATTTTAGACTGGCATGAAGTGCATTCTATTTGCAAAGTGGCACTTTTCACACTTTTAATAGGAAAAAAAACCGTCTTATGTTATTTTTTGCTTTATTTTCACTTTATTATTGAGTTGAAAAGGTCATACTCAGAGTAAGTATAGTTTAGTATGCTTCGAGTTAAATAAAAGCATTGTTATTTTTCAAACTACAATTTAAATTTATTGTATATCGTGAGTCCATTATCGTCTATCATATTGAGTTGATTAGGTTATATAATGAGTTTCATATGGTTTACTTATTGCCTATATCCATTACAATCACTGACTCCTGGCATGGGGAGTCCATGGTTCTCGACCGGAAAAAGGTGGAGTGCCTTCTCCGGGTTGGAGATGAGGTTCTGCCCCAGGTGGAGGAGTTCAAGTACCTCGGGGTCTTGTTCACGAGTGAGGGAAGGATGGAGCGAGAGATCGACAGGCGGATTGGTGCGGCGTCTGCAGTGATGCGGAGTCTGCACCAGTCCGTCATTGTAAAAAGGGAGCTGAGCCAAAAAGCAAAGCTCTCGATTTACAGGTCGGTCTACGTTCCAACCCTCACCTATGGTCATGAACTTTGGGTCATGACCGAAAGAACAAGATCACGGGTACAAGCGGCCGAAATGAGTTTCCTCCGTAGGGTGGCTGGGCTCTCCCTTAGAGATAGGGTGAGAAGCTCAGTCATTCGGGAGGGGCTCAAAGTAGAGTCGCTGCTCCTCCACATCGAGAAGAGCCAGATGAGGTGGCTCGGGCACCTAATTAGGATGCCCCCTGAACGCCTCCCCAGTGAGGCGTTCAGGGCACGTCCCTCCGGAAGGAGGCCCCGGGGAAGACCCAGGACACGCTGGAGAGACTATGTCTCTCGGCTGGCATGGGAACGTCTCGGGGTCCCCCCGGAAGAGCTGGAGGAAGTGGCCGGGGAGAGGGAAATCTGGGCCTCCCTACTGAGGATGCTGCCCCCGCGACCCGGAAACGGCTAAGCGGGAGAAGATGGATGGATGGATGGATGGACTCTGGGAAGCATCCATAACAGTAGTAATGGTTCAGCATCCTATGCAGTGCTTTTCTGGCCCAAGTGGAGCCTGAAGAACTCCTGGACTCGTCCCCAGAGGTCCATCTGAGCTTCAGAATGAGCTTTGGCCTCTCCTCCAAACTCCACAGCAGCACCGACCGCAGCGTGAAACCCTGACGCACAGAAAGGCATGTGAGGGACTTCAAGAAAGTGTCCAGCATTCGGGTAGGAAACCACCTGAAACGTCTCTTTGCCGTGATCCTTCAGGGTTGCCGTTGCCTGCTGGGCAAAATAAGAACTGTTCCAGTTATGGTCGTCTTCAGAGACGGCGAACAGGAAGTGGCAGCTGGCACGTTCGATAGGGATCAAAGACGCCCTGCTCTCTCCTAAGGTGGGGTCTCCTAGAGCGTTTCTGATATCAATCAGCCCCGAGTCTGTGAATGTAATATTGTCAATGATGGGAGGGAGAGGTGGGAACACATGGTCCTTATAGTGTAAGGGAATCACAGTATTAGCACTGCAGGCGTTGATGCACACGGTGGCTGAGATCCCAGAGAAAAACGCCGACATCGACAAAGCCAGAGCACCACTGTGGGAGATGGAGATGATGCCGATCCCTGGGCCCTCAACCTGACAAACAAAGGAACAGCGTTAACAATTATATTTTATTTTTTTTATTATTATTGAACACACATTTTATATTATTTTACACCCTGGGCTTCAGCACACTACACTATATTTTTTCCCAAACTCTTTTTATTGCACATTTGTGGCACTCAATTATCAAAAATGTCCACATTTGGTATAGTAATTATGTGCATGAAAAAACAACAACAGGATCAAGGATATACCAAAAAAGTCAATATTACAGCAGCAATGATAGAAATAGTAGGAATAATAGCAACAATAGTGTTAAACAAATAGTCAAGCAGAGCAGTAGATATTAGATACCCATTCAATTAAAATGAAGACAAAAATGGTCACACAAAATTAGAATGTATGCATATATGTGTATATAGACAGACACCCATATACCCAGATTATAAATAACATAAACAAAGTCAATTCAAAGTAAATGAATAAAATACACAGAATTAAATACACAATATACTGATATTTAAAATAATAATAAGTCGACAAAATTAAAATTTTGTAATGAAAAAAACTAAAAAGTCAGATGGTAAACGGAGGTTTAACAGCACACTACTTTGTAAACATCTTCAACCATGAAGAATCAGTTTTTAAATAAACATAGTGTGAATACCAATTCAGTTTTCATAGATTAAAACAAACAAAAAACATACAATGAACGAATTATGGGCCACAAAAATGCCATTGTCTGATCCAAGGGCCACAGAATAGAATAATGACCAATCAGTATTAATACAGAAAATAATGTTTGTTGTAGTTTTGTGTTTCTGGAGTGATTTTGTTTATTTTTTTGAGTCATTTTGGCTGTTTTTGAGCAACATTGTTAATTATTGTTTTCACTTTGTTGATTTTTGTAGTCTTTCGGCCTCATTTTCTGCCTTTTCTTATTGTTTTGGGCATTTTGGAGTCAGTTCGTGTAGTGGTTTTGGGTCTGTCAGGTTCGGGCCAATGCTTGAAGGTTCATATCAATTCAATTCAATTAAACGTTAATATTATATCAATACATATGTATTATTTATCATTAATGGTCTGTGTTTAAATCCACACCATCTTTCTCCTCGTCTTCCTCCACCTTCCTCCTTCCACTCACCTCTGGACGTTTCCTCAGATACGTCACAGCCTCTTCAAAGTACTCCAGATCAAAGGACTGAGGGTTTTTGGGTAAATCCTGATAGCGATAATAGGCCAGTGCCAGGACAACGAACCCTTTACCAGCCATGAGGCTGGCTCTGGGTTCAGAGAGACCACCACCAAATGTGTACAAATCCACTATTCCAGGGAAAGGACCCTTTCCTGAAAAGGACAGTAGCACAACAGGAGGAAATATTGTAAATTTAAGACATGCAAGACTTTTATCACAGTGGGTGCTACAAAATGTGATTGTCTGATTCAAGAAGATCAACATTATAATGACCAATCTGAGCATTAATACAGGAAAGAACAACAAGTTTGTGTGTTTTTGTAGTCGCCTTGTGTATTTTCTTTAATTAGTGTATTTTTTGTTGTCCTTTTGTGTATTTTCTTTAATTAGTGTATTTTTTGTTGTCCTTTTGTGTATTTTTCTGCAATTACCTCAGCCAATGAGGTCATATTTTCACCGGCTTTATTTATTTATTCGTCTGTTCGCAGGATTATATCAAAAGTACTCAACGAATTTGGACAAAATTTCAATCAAAAATAGACCTTACATCATGGAAGGTTCCATAAAATTTTGAGGGGATTCAGATGAACATACAAATTCTGGATGAGTTTGAAAAAAAAAAAAAAAAAAAAATCACAACTTCACATCTTGGTTAAACATTGACTGATCTCTATGAAATTTGACTCAATTGTGTCGAGTTGGTTCCTTAATTACCTCCAGTTTCATCCGGACTAGATCCAAAATGCGCATTTCTTTGCAATTCTTCGTAAATTGGGGGTCATCATACATTTGGACTAACTGTATGGTTATTAATAACGATAGAAACGTCTTCCAAGTCGTTAAAGTGAGAATGATCATAGTACCATGACCAGAATCACTGATTAGATAACTGTTAATATCTGTCATAAAGGATATTTAGTTAGAGATATGGTTTTGCATGTTTTTTTGTAAATATTTTGGTGTAATTATGCAGTTTTTGTGTAGTTTTCTATATATGTCATTTTTGCGTAATTTTGTGTATCAGTCTGTGTGTTTACTTTGGGGGCCACACATGGGTTGGCTGATGCCCATGTTTGATTCAGTGTCTCTAAAAAACATTTAAATGATCACTAAATAAGAAGCAGAGATGGGGGGGGGGGTGCCCACAAATACAAACCTGGAGGTATGAACAGAACACCTCGTATTCTTCCTTCCTGCAGAGGAATCCTCTTCATCCCCTCCGTCATGTATTCTCTCTCATTGGTTTCACATGCTAATAGCTCACCAGTCTCTCCATTCAGGGCTTTAACCTCCACTAACGTGGGGCTGAGCACATCCTTCTTCACCATCTTACTGTGCGGCGTGTCCGGAGCCATCGACCAAAACAAACCCATTGGCTCCACTCCAGTGTAACTCCCACCCAGTGAGGGTACACGGCACACATCCACCTGGCCAGCGTCATCTGCTCTATAGCGGGCAGAAGCTCTGAAGACGACCCCTCTGTCGTCGACCACCTTGGACCGCAGCTCCACTGGTCTGTGTGGGGCCAAGCCCTCCACTTTTATCTGCACCAGTTTGTCGAAGAGGCAACGAACGCTGGGGAGGATTTTGAGGCGAATCTGTGAGAAAGCCATTCCAGTTCCTCAGGATGGTCAACTGTGCTTTAGCTCCACTGGGTGGGATGGTTTCACCTGCCAAAGATAAACAGGTTTTAAGGATTAGGAAATTAGAAAGTCTAAAACTCAATATTACTACAACACTGTGAAGGTGTGTCAGGCAGCTGAGAAAAAAGCCTGTAAATAAGGACCTCTTCATACTCCCGTTGCTTTGGAAGTAGGGTTGTCACGATACTAAAATGTTCACCTCGATACCAATACTCAGGGATCCATTCAGTCTAGGGCTGGGCGGTATACCGGTTCATACCGAATACCAGCGTATATTTTCATTATGATATGAATTTTTATTATACCGCCGTACCGGTGAAGTTGATTACCGAACTTTCGGAACGCTACGCTGCGCCGCGTTTCAGACCGGACCCTTTTCAACGTTGCACTTCTAAACAGGAAGGTAAACAGTAGCGCTCTGGTGTTAGTAGCGGTGTAAATCATACAGAAAAACACAATTAAATGCTCTGAAGCTGCATGTGCCATTTTTTTTCTTCCTTGAAAGATTTTTATTACAAATTGTATTTGTAATAAGTGATAAATTTTCCTGGTGTTCATGTTTAAATTGTTTCAATGTACCAGTTTTCCACAAGTTCTTAAAAAAATAAAACCTATGGAATTTGCTGGTTTAAAAATCCTGTCTAATCATTGAAGGGACATTTGCTTTACTTTTTTTTTTTTTTACTTTTTTTTTACTTAAGTAGCATTTACTTTTACTCATTATATCATACTTCAATACTTTTACTTTTAGCAGAGTCATTTTTTATTCATGTATCTATACTTTTACCTGAGTACTGAAGACTAGTACTTTTGCCACCTCTGCAAGGCTGCAATATTGGTATCGTATCAGAAATCGTACCATCAGTGAGAAATTAATATCGGGACATCCCTACTTTAAAAGCTGTAGATTTCAGAGCAAATGTGTGCAGAAAATAACTGTTTTGTATATGAAAAGGATAAAATACTTAAGCAAAGTGATTGTATACTGGGAATAGGATTGTTATGTTCAGCTTTTTGATTCTTGTACATATCTGTATTATATTTGTACATTTTATTATTTTATTTATCTCATTATTATTATTATTATTATTATTATTATTTTTCTACTATATTGTGTGCACTTGTTTTTAATCCTTTTAACAATCTTTTACTTAATTATGTAAGTTTTCTTTTCTTTGTTTAGTGTTTTTTTTTTTTTCATTTGTAAAATTTCTCGAGCATCTGGAAACAAAGTAATTTCCCCCTGGGATCAATAAAGTATTTCTGATTCTGATTCTGGAAGAAGATTATATTAGTATTATCATTATTATTATTATTAGTAGTAGTAGTAGTAGTAGTAGTAGTAGTAGTATTATATTGTCACTTAAAAAGAATATACCTTAGACACTGACTAACTGTATGAAATCCTACACTAAAACTAAAATATTTAATGACAATTTGTTGTATTTAAAAAAAAAATTTCACTCGTTTCTCTCACAGTTGTATTATACTATGGCTTTGCAATTATTATTTTTTTATGTATTTACCCAGTCCTAATATTTGTCCTGCTTTTTGGTGGTCCTCCCTATTATTGTAGGTCGTGGTGATGGTGGTTAAACTGGGTGAAAGGTTGAGTCTCACACACAACAGCAATCCAACACACTGATCAAAAATAAACAGAAAATACAACATAAAAACTACATATCGTGCAAATATTGCTGCTGCTGCTGCATAGGAAACCCAATAAACTAAACACTAAGTTTACAGCTTGAATAAAGTTAGTATTCTACGTGCAGTTTACTGTATTTGTTATAACTAACAACATAAATCTAAATGTATAATTATTTAGTTTAATACGCCCATACTAAATCCATACTAAAGATATAATAAATAAAAATGAATCATACCGACGCACTTTGAAACGAAAATATCAGCAGCCAGGAAAAGCAATGGCGGAGGTGCGCCTGCGTGGGAGCTACCATTATGACTAAAAAGGCGGGTGATAAATCAGTTTTATAGCTAATTTCTGTTTCGTGTGTTTGTAACTATAATGTGCAGCCCTCTAAATCTTTATTAGTGAAAGTTTGTGTGTATGTGTTCTGCATATTTTAACGCAAATAGATTTGAAAATGGACGAAAGCTGTACGCAAATTAGCGTCCCCCCCCCCCCGTATGAAATGTAACAGGCCATATTTTAGTCAAACTCAGTTGTTCTTCTAAATGAGTGTAAATTTACACAATGTAAAATTAAACTGTATTAAATAAATCAGGCTGAATAAACCATTGATTTCGACAATAGCCGATAATATTTTAAATTATTGACAGTTGTTCATGTAATGTTTAAATATAACCACTAGATGTCAGTACTGTATTAATGTATAATAAATGTGTTGCCCTTTGTTTAGAAAGCTTACCAGGCTGAGAAGACCCACAACCTTGGTGTAAAATAAATGTGCTGTATTTACTGAAATTTAGAAACACTTTTGTGTCCTTGAAGCCACACTATTGTCACTATACTTCAATTCTTTTTACGAGAAGTTAAATTGAAGCATGCTATTTTGGATCTAATGGAACTAATTTTATACTAAAGATATTTTAATTGTAATTAAATTGTAAAAACAAAAACTTCAAGTGTATTTAGTGTACTTTTATGTGCTAAAGTAGAACAATTTAAACTTAAAGTAGATTTTGTACACTTTAAGTATATTACAAGGCACTTTAATTTTGTATGGACTTTTTTATTGTACAGAATCGACCCTATAGTATTTTTATGTGGTTTTATGTGACTCTTTATTGTACAGTATTTTAATTATAGTATTTTTAGTGTTTTTTTTTTAATTATTGTGAAATGTCTTTTTAAATGTTCACTGCACTTTGAGCTCCTTGCACATTTTTTTCCAATGTGGTTTTTCATACTGCAAATGGTTAATAAACTGAAGTGAACTGAAACTTTATATTATTAATTTGGGGTGTGAAAAAATCGATTTCACAATATATTGTGATTTTTGGGTGCTGATTTTAAATAAGTTTTTTTAATTGATTTTTAATCGATTTAATATATATATATATATATTTTTTTTTTTTTTTTTTCTTCTGATATTTAATCAATAATTACTTTGAGACTTCTACACAGTAGTTTCAGTGAAAAGAAACTTGTTGAACTTTACTTTATGATGGCAGTGTGTAACACGGCATTTCTTTTTCAGTGAAAATGTGCAAAAACGCTAATAATAAATAGGACGTTTTGAAGCAAATAGTTTTGACTCAATTTGTCCTCTGAATGATCAATATTTTCTGATTAACATATGCAGCAACTTGATTTTTTATCTCTACGTTTAATTTTGATATTAACTGGGTAGAATATCGCAATACATTGTGATATTGCGATACTGTGATAATATTGTATCGTGACCCAAGTATCGTGATACTTATTGCCTCATCCTTGCCAATACTCACCCCTATTATTAATACATACTTAATTAGTCAAATGTAAACGTACTTTGTGTTAAATCATCCTTTATTGTCATATACATGCACAGAATTAGTCATCTGCTTTTAACCCATCTCTGAGGAGCACCTCAATATTCCACAGTTATGGCTCATATTGAATTTGAACCAGTGACCCTCCAATTACGAGCCACGTGTGCTACTATGTAGTTAACTGTCAGATACTTTACTTTACTATACACTACTTTACCAACTTCAAAATTCTTGGTTTTCAGCAGAATGGTCACATTTTTTTTTTTTTTTTAGTCCACTTATACCTTTGAAGTATGCATTTTGTATTTTTTGTTTAGTGCGGTTTTGTGTGTAAGGCGTATCATGTTTTTTCAAAATGTAATAAATATTAGAACAACTGCAAGAACTTTACACACAGAACAAAATTTCATAAATGGGTTTACGTAATACTATTGAACACTTTTCAAAAGAATTTCCTGAAGTACAAGATCACTTCATAATTAGACTCAAATGTCTATGAATTGAGGGACAAGATGAAATCCTGATAATGACAGTTTTGGACAGATTTAGTTGAAGGTGGCCTTCCAGACACGCTGAAATCCAAGCTGAGACTGTTGTGTCATCAGGTGGAAAAAAAACAGGAAAAGGTTAGTGTTGTCAGCATAGCAGTGGTAGGAGAAGCCATGGGAGCGGATCACTGCACAATATTTGCACCGCTCAAAATTTAAATTGAAAAAACTCTCAATTTTTTTTTTTTCTTTTTTTTTTTTTACAAAATCCTGTCATTTTTCCCTAGTTATTCCACATATTTTCCCCAAATTTAAATGAAAATTAATCTAAAAATTGAGGACATTTAAAGTGGAAATCCTGCAGGGACTGATATGTTGACATGTGTTGCTTATTGCTATGATTTTGTCTGTGGCTTCCACAGTGTGCACATGATTTTTGCATGGAAATGCATTTTAGACACATGGTGAAATTGCTAGGTTTCTATGCCTATAATCTGCATTCTGTGACTAAAATACGAGTTGACACCCTTGCAGTGGTGGTTAAGGACGCAGGCTTGTAATCAGGAGGTCACGGGTTCAAATCTCAACAGGGCCATCACTGTGGGATGTTGAGAAAGCCCTGTAGCCCTAACTCCTCCCCAGACACCACGCCATGGTAGCTCACTGCTCCTGAGGGATGGGCTCAATGCAGAGAACATCTTTCATATGTAGCTCTACATAGTGTATATGACAACAATAAAGGTGATCTGTCGCCTTGATTTATCCTTTATCCTGATGCTCATTCAATCCCCATGCTTATGTGCTTTGTTAACTTGTTGTTTCTCAACTTATATTTATTTTTCTTTGGTTGCGCTGCACAGGAAGACTGTAAAAACTATAAAATATTGCCATTTGAGCCTCTGAATTAAAGCATAAGAGTGAATGCGTGCCTGAAAACAAAAAAGTAAACCGTCACATATGAATCAAAATTACCATCTCAATAATTTTTTCCTCAAAATAGAAATATACAATAAATATTTTTCTCCTGTAACAGACAGCATGTGTGAGTGAGTTTTCAGCTATCTCTCTAATTGTGCTTTTCATGCTGTTGTCCTAAAACGAGTATTTTAATACAAAATAAGCTAAAAAAGTATATCGACATAGGCGATTTTGTAATTTCCTATATATCGCCATAATGGAAAACTCGATATATCTGGAATATCGATATATTGCCCGGGTCTACACCAGAAGTGCCTCAGAATTCAACAGATTGACAAATTATTTCTCCTAAACAATATCAACCTCCTCACTACACAACTCATATACACAAGAAATACTGTTTTATTACACATTACCATAAGTTCTATTGCTTAGGGACCACAAGAAGAGGAATGAAATTCACTTTTCTCCATCTTTTACACATTGTTGTCATCATGCTGCTCAAATATCACTATTGTAGAGTATGGGGCCTGCTGTGTGCTGGTATTTCTGTAAATTGTACCATGTAGTGTTCCTGTTACTAACAGCATATGTATGCATTTCCTCATGTTTTATAAAGATTTCATAAAAGAGAAAATACTTGTAATTTGCACCAATATTGTAACTAATGTATGTGATACTAAGCTGCTTTTATGCATTCATGTAATAACTGCTGAATACTTTGAATATCCCTGAGGATAAATAAAGTCTGTTTGTCAAAACCATAATAAAAAAAATTTTGTTCTCCATTACTGCATTAGATATATTTGTTCAGTGCAAATTAAGAGTCTATGTTTTCTATGTAATTACAGCAGCAGTGGTTTTCGTTTTTAAGAGGTATATTATGCGCATTTTTGTAATATTTTAATACAAACATCTGAATGGGAACCAATATGAAACGCTGTTCAACATTCAACAAAGAATCAATGTTCTTTGTTCCTAATTTATGTCTTTTGTTTCTTTCGAATCTTTTGTCTCCTGATTAAAATCCCATGCTTTTATTTTGAAATCACGCCTTTTGACTTGGACCCGCCCCCTTTTTTTTTTTTTTTTTTTTTTTTTTTTTACAGAGGTCGCCATGGAGACCGGCCCGAGAGCGAGGGCTGAAAGGCGCAGTGAGTGTTTCCGCTCACCTCAGAAAAAAAAAAAAAAGAAGAGCTGGCGTAGCGAGCCGAGGACAGACACGGAACAACGGGAACTTACGCGACAAAACCTTAATCTTTTCACCGCATTTCCGCCACAATTCTGCTCCTGTGGCTGTTTTTGCTCACATTAATGTCTCGAAAGTGAACCGAGTGTGTGAGAGAGGAGAGCTCGCTGCTGGTAACCTTTACGTTGGTAAGTGTTGTCGGCTTTTTTTTTTTTTTTTTTTTTTTCGCCAGCTAAGCAGACCCAGTAGGCCACTATGGAGCTCTAAATGTGTGGATTTCTCTCTCTAATCGCCTTTGTTGCTTATCAAAATGCTGTAAAACATTAAAATACGATCGATAAGTCGCCATAGGGTGGATCGTGAACACTATCAGGGTGGAGGAATCAGCTGTCAGTGTTGTGTTGTCCTGCTAAACAAGGTAATAAATGTGTTTTAACGAAGCTGTTTCGGGTTTAAGCTTAAATTAAACGAAATATTAGGGTTTAGTGAGTTAAATTCAGTAGTTTAAGTGTTTGGTTTGTGTTAATCAACAGCTGTTTCCATTACACTGTATTGTTACATTCATGAAAAAAACAAAACAAAAAAAAAAACAAGGAAGTAAAACGGTAGTAGCTGTTTAAGTGTGTGTTTAAGTGACACAGATAAAGGAAAGAATTGTCACAAATGTCAAACTAGTGTATTTCTATTAGAGTGACTTTGTTTGGTCTGTGTGTGTATGTGTGTGTATGTGTTGGAAGCCCATCAGCACTCTTTGTTTAAATAGCTGCCAGTTTAGTTGCACGTGTTCACGCGTGTGACTGTTGGAGAGCGGCTGTGGATCCACGTTTGACTGCACATCATGCAGTTGTCTGTAATTTAATAATATATATATATATATATTATTTTGTTAAGGGAGTCCTTTCATAATATTGTACTTTCCCACCCACTCATTTCTATCCAGGAACAGCCGGAGCCGTTTCCCGTTTGCTGTCTGTGTGTGTATGTGTGGTTAAAAACAAGAGGGAAGTCCAGATGTTTACGCTGGAGAACAAAGTTAAGGAAGTTTACTGGACCAAGCTTATATCATATAATTAGGGCTGGCTAAAAAAAACATAAAAAAAAAAAAAAAAGAAGAAGAATCGATTTAATCGATTCATCGAATTTGTAGATAAAAACGAATTTTATTTTGCAATTGCGAGTTTAAAAAATAAAAACAAATTATTATTATTATTTTTTTTCCCCCTACCACAGTTTTTTCGAACTTTTTCACGTTCTGTCCTTGTGGGTTACCGTAGCACGATGTGAGCCAGCCCCCTTTGTTTACATTTGTTTACTTTTTGTGTAGGCTATATGTGTGCCACAGACATGTTTCAATTCAACTTGACTTGTATAGCGCAATTTATGCGCATTATTGCGCTTATCAAAATATAAAATTAATAATAAGAAAGAAAAAAACCCAACAAGATCCACATGAACAAGCATTTAGCGGCAGTTGATGTTTAATTCTTTATTCGCACAATGCTGAGATGCTAATGAATTATTATTTGTTAAATTGTAATGTTATATGTTATAAAATATGTACTTATCTGATTTCTTAGAAAATTTAAGCACTGTGTGAAGTTGCTGTTGCACTTTTGAGTGCAACAGCAACTGAGTGATCGAAACTCAACTTTTTCTTTAAAAAAATCAGAGATTTCAGCTCGACATACAATAATATTTGAATACACAGGATTATATCCAGCTCTTAGTAATATAATGATCAAACATAATGCTCTTGATTTTTACCCAACAAGAATAGATACAATAGTGAGATAACTTTTATATCTACTCCTAAAACTTGAGTGTGACTTATCCTGTTTAATCCATTGGATGATTGATTACTCAATGCAAATAACAGATTGTTGTCAAAGAAACTTGAACCACAATCTAAAAAGCATGTTAGATAGAAGTGGACTTCACCCCTTTTCAGTGTGTAGGCGTATGGACGAGGTTAAGAGCAAACATTAAACCCAGACAGCTGATTATAAGGAAATGTGTTCTCATACTTTCCTGGAAATATTTAGTCATTTCCCCCTTGGATAGACAAAGTATTTCTGATTCTGAAATCACTCGTTCATTTTCTAAACATGCAGGATAGTGGACTCCATTGTACAAAAAAACAACATAATTAAAGCCTTTTATTTTTTTATTTCCACAATTCACCAATTACGTTTCAGAGTTTATTCATTATCGCGTCACTTTACACTTTTTCGTTTCATCGTCTACTCCTGTTCATATGACTTAACTGGCTATTAAGCTTCCCAAAATCCTATTAAATGTGCTAATTAGGGTTAATGAAGAAAAGAAAAAAAACAGTTAATAATTGTGTATTTATATACTTACGGAAACAGGAGGGTTACACTGAAGTAACATTCCTTACACTTTCGAGTCCCTCAGCCAACCGTTTAGGGTTAGAAATGTGATACTGTCCCAAAACTTGCAATAGAGGTATATCAGTGACTTTTAAATTAGGAGAGAGAGGGGAAAAACAACAGTTTAGATTGTTTTTTCCATTTGAGAACATGAATTTTGCTTTTCTGATCACAGAAAAAATGGAGGTTCTCCACATAATATGGCTTCACCAGCTTATGTTACACATGAACAGCACATGATGAAAACAGTTGGCTGTCCAGTTGTCCCATTTAGACCAGTTGTACTAAGCATCACAAATCAGTCGCTGTTATATACAGTATCTATAATAGAATACTGACTTGCTATATCTGTGTCTGTCACTGATAGACATGCAAATGCTTTCAGGTTTTTCTTTTTAAGCATCAAGTTGTTGTGCAGATTTGCACTCAAATGTAAGCCCTCATGTTGCCATATTATTGTGCTGTGTTTTAACGCTAAAGGTCCCATATCATGCTATTTTTCACCCATTTTTCATCTCCATTTGTTCTAAGAACCCCAACAACATAGTATTTAGGGATGCACCGAAATGAAAATTTGTAGCCGAAGCCGAATAAAATATAAACGCTTGGCCGAGTATCGAATAATACCGAATATCGAATGCGGTTGTTAAGTTTTTCACTATTTTTTTTTTTAATAGTGCATAAATAGCTTAGAATACATTTTTAGACATGTTTTTTTTTAAAGAAAGTAAATGTTTATTGAATATTCTGACATTTTTTAAATATTCCAGTAGGTTTGCTTTTCAAATTAAGCACAACAAAGTTTTTCATTTATATTAGCCCTTCAAATAAAACAAAACATGCATTTAAAAAAAAAAAAAACCTGAAGTGCATTAAAGGGGAGGTATGATAAAAAAATCACTTAAAATAGTTTTGCTACAGTGATATACATCCCTTTAGCCTCATTCAGAGGGCCAAAGTTGAAAAAATTGTTTCCTCCCTCCCTTGTTATTCCACATTTAGTAAAAAGTCAGCTTTAAACGGGTGAGTTGGATTTTGCCCACGTTGGCAGGTGACGTCACCGAACACGCCTCCTAGAACGTGAGCTCCTCCCTCTCCAACTAGCTCACAACTAAAACAAATGCTGCGGTTTAATATAGAGTATATATTATACTTTATTGCCAAATATGTAAATACAAACTGTACTATTTTTTCTGCTTCGGATCGTGTTGGGATTCACTGTTTGGAGCCACGGACCCATTGTTTACACACATCAGCTGTTAGCACTCCGTGCTAATGCTACACCAGTCTATGCAGCGAGACCCGACATCGCATGTGAACTGAGGAGGAAACATTGTTTATGGATTCGTGGCTCACAGCGCTAACAATGGACTCGGTTGTAGAATTGGACGGTTTTCAACTTTAACGCTGTGCCGGACGACGGAGAGTGGTAAGGAGAGAGTCTGGCTGTGTTTGTGTAGGGAAATGAGGAGCTGCTGCTGCTCACGCACACACTTTTCTGACTCAAAATCACTGCGCGTTGTTTGATTGCATCATTGCGTCACACGTTACTTTTCAGCCTTGCTTTTAACTCACTAATTCGAAGGCCGAATGTGGCTTTTTTTGCAATATTCGGTGGCCGAATATTTTCTCCATCCCTAATAGTGTTTGAGGTTTATTTTCCCAAACTCGCATGTTTTCCAGAGTTTTAGCCTCTGAAAAGTCACTTCTTGAACAATTCTAAAAACCGGCTGATTTGCGGCCTACTTATGCTTATTAATGAGTAGGCATGTCTGTAGGCGCTGTCCACATGCTCTTGTTATTGTTTTCAGCCAACAAACTGCACATTACAGTAGAGGTGTCCAGAACTGATATCAAAATCAGTTTTCTGTCCAATATCAGCCTGAAAACGAATATCGAACATCAAATTAAAATTTCCGATTTATTTTTTTATCGGCCGATACGCAAGGCTGCAATATCGGTATCATATTGGAAATGAAAAAGTTGTATCAGGACATCCCTACGTTACAGTAAAACACATGGTTATTTAAGTGGCTATTGTGGTTATGAGTCAGAAAAACACTGTTTTCTGCAGAAGCAGAAGCAGAGGAGTTCAAATACTTCAAACACTTACCGGAGCTGCTAATTCGCTTTCTTCATCTCGTGATTACAGTAATAGTTCATTCAAGGTGATAGTCTGCTGCACACACCAAACTTCACCTCGGATATGAAGATGTCACTGCATTAACGCCATTAGCGGTTTAAAACTAGAATGCCCATTTACATCGCATGGTGTCTCGTGTCTCCTATCACCGCTCAGAGGAGGTCGGCCTATGAAAATGACTCCTTTGGTTACGTCACGACAGGAGCTGAAACTGAACATCCTGTAGGAGCGCCGTTTTATCAGTGGGTGGGCTGCAGAGACCATGCACGAATCGCTTGTTTTCCTCATTCAGGGAGTTGGCAGGCTCAGGGAGGACCAGTTTATAGATGTAGAGACCAGAAAAAAACATGTTTTTTGCAATATGGGTGGGACCTTTTAAACAAAGTCTCTTTCTAATACTTGTATTGACATCAAAAGTTTTCTCTAAAAATGATCAAATAAAAAGATCCAATGGTTAGTTTCTAAGTCTCTAAGGTTCTAAGATAATAAAGGAAAGATCATTAGCATAGCTTATTGTAATGACTTGTTTCTCTATATCAAGTCTTAGTTGCTTTTGGAACGTTATCGCTGGTATTCTGTTGGATGAGCCAAAAAATTGTACCTTAAGTGCCACTTAATGACTGTGCTGTTTTTGGCACTATGTAAGTAAAATGTAACACAACTAAACAGACTAACTGCTAAATTTGGCTTATTTCTTAGCATTGTTGGCCACTTTGTCAAGCAACTGAGATGGTATTGATAGTTGGCATTATTAGAAAATCTCATTGTATGTGTTTTGCGTATCAGTTTTTGTTCAAAATAAAACCTTTCCAACAACCTTACCACGACAATCACCTTTTTTCACATTATTATTGCATGTGAAATTTTATTTTTAATAATTTTATGAAGAGAATCTCTTCAAAAACACACACACATCACAGAAGGATTTATAATAATAACAACAATAACCCTTTTGTCTTATATAAAGAAAACAACCTTGTGTAAAACTGCATTAAGTGGACGTTTGTTTGCCATTACTAGTTATTGATTTCACAGCTTTTTTTAAAGGTGTCAACACTTTAATGTTATTTTTCTGTATGTGACCTCTTCCTTTGCTATATCTCCTCCTTCCCAGAGGTGCTTCATTACTGCTCGACGGTGCAAGGCCTCCTCTTTCTGCTCTGTCCCACTCTTTGTAGCAGAGAGGGATGCTGAGGCACAGGGGATTTACTGCTGCATATTACTTCATAACAAAGGTTCCTTTCTCTGCTGCCGTGCTTAGCCCCATCCCTGGGCTTCCTCCACAGGCTCACGGAGGATCTAACAGTAGTAGTAGCAGCACTGAGGCCTATCTCCTCTCGGCTGCTTCTTTGGCAGACTGAGCGCTCTCTGTTCCCCACACATGCATGTGCCGCTTCTCTTCTTGGCTCCCATTGCGTTCCAGGAGCCTCGGGCAGCTGAAAAACTGCAGTAGCAGCCTGCTTGTTGGCTGGGTATCTCGTTGGTGTCTGAAGTGGAGGGCTGCACACTTTGTTTTTCAAGTAGAGCACTAGAGGACTTCACCATGAAAGTATTTGTGCTTGTACAGCATTGTAATCTCTACAGCTGATGATGAAATATTTTATGCATGGGATTAAACTTCTTTGTTTTTAGTTATTTTTCTAATCAACAGCTATTGAAAATAACATTTGAGAAAAACATACATTTCAAAGTCCTTACATTAGTGGTTCTCAAACTTTTCAACCCACGACCAACAAAGTAAAGGTTCCAGAGATTGGGGACCCCCACTGTTCCTGAATGTGGTTGAACACAGACATGGAAATTGAAGAACAGTCATGTGGAGACAGGGCCATCTATGAGGGGCAATAAAGGAGAGAGCTTCTTGAGGTTCATCCATAAAGTTAGCAAAATGATGGTCCATTGTTCTATGACTCTGTGATTAATTATCTGATGAATATCCACTGTTATCCAGGAAGTTTAGTATTATTTGCACCCTAGTATACTGTATAGTCATCTTAAATATGTAAATCCTTCTTTTATTCAGGAATAAAATGGGTTTAAAGTGACCAGAAATGGTGGAAAAGGTGGTGAAATAAGATTTTAAAAACCACAGAAATTGGTTAAAAGTTACAAATTAGAGTGGCCAAAAATGGATGGAAAAATTGGTAAAAAAGGGTTGAAAGTGTCAATATTGGAACAATTAGTAGGAACAATTAGTTGTTAGTTTAAACTGGAATACCCCGGAAAAACGCAAACATCGATTGTGAAACCTTTAATTACCATCATGAGGCGAGTCATCCTCGAGCTTTGCACGATATGAAAAACTTGAGGTTTGTGATTTAGTTAAGGCTTCTGCCCTGACATGTCACAAGGTAACCCAAGTTTAATGAATACATCAACAGCTGAACATTTCCAGTGCATTTGATTTCCAAGCTCTCCATTCATTTTCTGTCACACATGATCCCTAGTCCAAATAAAACACGGAGTGCAAGATTTTGATAGGGGTTTATGGGCAGAATTGCACATATTCCTCTGTTTGCTAAACTTGCTAGATATTCAGTCTCCCGTTTTCCGAAGAAAAATAGCATGCAAATATGTGATATTGTCCCAGGACTTGTATGCAAGGCATTTCCGTGTCATATTAGGGCCAGATCTTAAATAGAGAGGGAAAAAAATGGTTTGGATTCCTTTTTTCATTTCAGAAGGAGAATTCTGTCTTCCGTCCATTTTCTGTGATCACGGAAAGTCCCTACTTTAGGGTTTTTATTAAAGGTATGTGATATATTTAGGATTTAAAGGAAACAACAGACTTAAAGAGGCCAAGGTCATTAAAATAAAAGTGTAAAGAGAGGCCTGTGTTTGAATAATACACCCAAACAAACATTAATGTGCTCATAGAGGTATAGCTAATGGTCTTTGATTTGCCAGCTTTGTTTACTCGTTGGAGTGGTTGACTTATTGGCTTGTCTTGCCCCTTTATGTCCTTGCAGCACTAGAATTGTTTTTCAGTGTTGTTAAGCGGCCATTTGAGTTAAAAATGCTGCTCAACAGTCAATGCAATGGTACCATTAAAGTTTAATGCAGCTAATTGTGTTTCTTTTTCTAATCGACAGCAGTCACTGCTGCAGTAGTCTGGAGGTTTGTTTTTACCTCTGAGTTTTTGTACTCAAAATAGTTGTTTTAACTATTAAATATTTTTCTAAGGTCGTTCTACAAGAATAACTTTACTTCATACTTTTGAGAATTACTTTAGTTTGTGTACGTTCTTGATGGAGACCCTGAAACAGACTTTGTCAGCAGCTGTTGGAACTGTCTCTGGTTTGATGAAAGATGATGTTTTGGGAGGTTGAATGTCTTGGAAGTTTAAAATAGCGCTACTATTTTTTTGTTTGAATGTCACATTTCAAGCCAAATATATTCTGCAGTGTTTGACAGGAAAACCCACACAGTTGCAAATTAGGTTGACATCTAGACCCTGAGTCTGCGTATGTCTTCACTGTCTAACGTCTGACTGTTACATCCAGTTATCAATCGATCGGATGCATGAGTTGGCTAAAGTACAGATGTTGAATGACACTGTAGCTAATTGGTTGGATCAGTCACATACTGAGCATTCTGAATTCTTCTCTCATACCCTCATTTGTAAAAGTAATTATCCTAAATCTGCCAGTTTTCACTTTGCAGTTAATGCTTTTCCTTCAGCTCTTCCAGGTGGTTGATTGTGCATTTTCTTATTGCATATGCTACTCTAAGCTGTTAAAAACGAGTTGATGAGCTTATTTAATGACTTGTGTTTGACATGAGGTTTGTTTCCCTTGATGGGATGGGTACCTTTCACATTTGAGCCGATACAGTACCGATATCCGGTATGTGGCAATCAATTACTCAACGGGACCAATTTTTTTGGGACCTTTCTCTGTGTTTTAAGTTTTTCAATTTAATATATATTTCTCTTTAAATATACTTTTGCATTTCTTTCACACATTTCTTCACTATGAAACACCTCAACTACAACTACAGTGTTGTAATTGAGTGTTACTCAGTAATGCTCAAATTAAAATGCAGCTCTGCGTGACATTTATCTGCCCTCTGACAAGAAAAGGCTCGCCTTGGCTTTTGTAAAGGACGTCACCGTTGCAGCTCTCACTTTAACTTTAGGGCAGGTTGAAAACAAGTATTTACATAAACGTTACAAAGTATGAATAACCAAGCTGATAATAACTAAGGCAAATTCAAATGCCAAGCTAACATTATCTTAAACACAAGGTTTCTTTACCTGGGGCAGACACAGATGATAAGGCCTCACTTGCATTGTCATTGACGCTGTTGCTGCGTCAATAAATATTAAGGCTATTTCTTCTCCTTTGTTGCTGTCTGCAGATGACAAATCACTAACATTGCGGGATTAGATGTGTTCCCACAGCTAGCCTTGCTTTTCACGCCACAAATATTGCAGCGAGCAATAAAAAGCGGAGTCATACTTTGGACTGCTTTCCGTCAGCTGTGTTTGCTGAACCCCCAGCTACTGACGTCATTGCGCACTTCCACCTCAAGTAGAATTGCGCATCGTTTTAATTTGAACAATTCGGATTCCTAACAATTCCGATTCTTTCAAGAGGCATGGTCAAAAACGTTTTCAATGAACTAGCTAACCAGAGGTCTTTATGGATGAAATAGTCTGAACTTCTCCGTGAATTTTAATCCAATTAACTTTTTACTTTCAATGAACTTATGCACAGTGCTGTTTTCAAGTAGTATATAAATATCAAATCTAGGAACTTGAATATAAATATTATAAATGTTCTTTTCACGGGAGCTTTATTTTTGAAAACACATTTACACATCCTGAGTGTCTGATGCTGCAGATACTTAAACATGTTACTGTGCTCCCACTGATATGCTAACCTGATGCAGAATGTCAAACGTACAATAAGGAACAAGTTGTACAAGATTAGCAGCAGGTACATGATAAAATCAGAAAAAGTTCCAGGAGAATCGGAAAGTTAGTCCCAGGACCAATCAATGCTCGATGCCCAACCCTAACCACAAGAATGTGTTTGGCACCTAAATATGGTGGTGTTTAATATTACGTGAATCGGTAGCACAAAAGGAATTTGGTCGTTACCTATACAAGTACCAAGGTTTGTACCCTTTCCTACCCTTCTACCCTTGATGTTTCTTGGACACTTGTGTATCAAATGACTCAATGGAGCAATGGGCCTCAGTATCACCATGTGTCTTGGCATCCTCAATGCTCTGATCTCAGCTGGGATAGAAAAGAAAAAGGGTGTGTAGAACAAATGGCTGGCAAAGGTCCCCTGCATGCTGCCCTTTGGCTCACTGCAGTATCCACTCACTGCTTTGCCAAGACTGACTTGCATCACTCTTTCCCACTTTCCAGTGCTGCATGCAGGTTTATTTAAACTCTCAGCACCCTTGTTGGTTTAAAATATCATCCAGGTGGTTAAAGAGGCATTTCGGATGAGTTGCAATACATCTCAAGCCCCTGAAGCGAAGGAATATGTAAAAACAATGATTATTGTAACGGTCATAAGTTTGTCTAGAATGATGGTTTCTGCACCAATTCACCCACTCAGCTCTGCATTTTATTGCTTGCACACAAACACTGCTGCTGGCTAAATTCTGACCCTGTTACTGGTGTGAAGTTCAGTGGGAAAGGGCTAACCCTTCACCAGTAGCAATGTTAGCTTTAGCTGTACCTGCTACCTAATGATCTGAAGTGCTTTTTGCTTGTGTCATCTCCTGAAATGGCTAGTAGTGAGTGCCTGTATGTTTGCTTACTGTTCCAGTCTGCATTATCAGTGGTGGTGCCACAGGCCTTGCAGTGCTTCAGCAATCAAATTTGCTGCTTTCTAAGTGCACAAAGGTTATTACTTTAGTCTGAGCAGTCTTTGGAACTCTAATGGGCCTGCTGTCTCCTGTCTGCATCTCTTCATCAACAATCTGTCCAAGGGTATCATACCTGCATCATTCCCTCCTAATCACCAACAGCTTTAAGAAGATGGATTATCACTGTGTGCTCGTATACACACACACACACACACACACACACACACACACACACACACACACACACACACACACACACTGTGCATTCTTCACATGGATGGGATTGCTCTACAAATAGTTTCTTTTCAATAGTTATAATCGGGATTACTGTTGCTACAAAATAAATTACATCATCTTTTAAACCATTTAAAATTAATTATCTAGTAATTTAATCTTGAATTTCAAAAGTGAATTAAAGTTATGAGGAGTAATAATAGAAAATGCTATTAAGTACTCCGACACTGACAGTGTGGGGTCATAAATCTCATAAATTGTCTTGAAAAGGAGCTTTACTCCTTACTGCTTCTTAAAACATATTTTCAACGTTGCAGCTCTAATCACTTTTGACTGACTCCATCCTATCTTTCCACGCTCCCCTTTCTAATATCACCACCTCATTAGCAACACTGATTCTTTTTTCCTGTCTTATATCATCAGTAATAAGAGCGCAGTGATTGGATTATTTAGATAACGTAGTCAGTTCAGGAAAAGGCTTCAAGGAATACTTTGACAGCCGCTGTAGCACGTTGATAGTAAAGCCCCCACGTGTATTATTCCAAATCCCACCACACCACTCGACTCATTCAGCTATTATTATCACTAAGGCAACCCTGCATATTGACGTGTAGCCCTGGTGTTTCCTCTCTTTAGTTTGTGGCGCTATGTTTGGCTATCTCTGTTGATTTTTCTCTTCTCTGTGTTGCATCTGGTTACGTAATCCTTGCTGAATGTTGATAGTAATCCGCACTCTCCCTCCCTCCCTCCTCGATCCCTTCCTCTCTACATGGCATGGACAGGTTAAGCTGTAGAGGACTCTCCTTGGCCGTCAGAGGGAAAGATGTGCGATGGAATGGTAGCGTTTCCGACGAGAGCTCTGTCCTCCTTTTCCTGTACGTCGTCCTCCGGAGCCCGCTGGCGGCCGTCTTCAGCGCTCTTTATCCTATTCATCCTTCTCCCGTATGGCCATGCATCAGGTAAGTCTGACACACACACACACACACACACACACACATACTAGCACATTAGTCCTTGTGTGTGCTGACACGTGAGACACAATGAATAAGCAGCCATCTTTGCCAGCCTCTGGTGAAATGATTAATACCGTGTCCCAGTGCCTCCAGCGGTGCACGTCGGTTTGAATAAATTGGCTTTCTTTACCTTTGGTCTCTTTGATTGTTCCGCCCAATATTAGCAGTGAATCTTAACTGTCCTAATGCATCACAAGACTTATCTTCTTCTGTTGGGTTAAAAAGAGAGGGAGTGCTTTGTGGTTGTAATTATCCATGAAGTCTGTGCCCTCGGCCAGCTACAACACCTATAGAGCATGATGATGGAATGAATGAGTGATAACACATTTAGAAGAATCTATTTTTGTAAATAAGTGGAATGAAACAGTATTTAGTATCTCATGAATATGTTTATTTCTATAGTTTTTATCATTTCCAGTCATCTCATTCCTGTTGTGGGACCAAGACTGATAGTTCATGTTATCATTAAGATAATTTCCATCATTATTATTATGATTATCATTTTTAACTAAAGATAAATATTATAAACCCCATGTTTTAATGCTTTCATTTGTTAATTTTTCAATCTGCCATTACTTACCCCCATTTGAGAAACATTGCTTTTGATGATCATTATAGTATATTTCCATTATCCTGGAATGTCAGGTGTTTGGGGAAAACTTGTTTCACATGTGCAAACAGCAGATGCCTTTTATCAAGCCTTAAAGAACTGAACGACAAGTTTCCCTTGCTTCCTTCAAAGGAGCACATTGTTGATGACTTGGACTCGCTGAACTCCTTCATTTGTGCCAGCTTTCCTTTCACTTCAGCCCCGCGATGTTGAACTCCCTTCCCCCCTCTTGCTCCACACAAACACACACCACCTTGTCACATACGCCCAAGTCACACACTCGTATGCACTCTCCAGCATGTGAAATGTGCCAGATGTCCTTGCCACAGAGAGTAGGCCGACAGAGCCTGTTTGAAGAAGTAGAAAGTGTGTTTGAGAGGCTGGTTAGGGCTCTGGGATTTTTTTTAAGCAGTAACCCACCTCCTCCCACTAATGCCTTTAAAAAATTAAATGTTCTTCTGAGCGTGAGAGGTGGCAGCAGAAGATTTACAACTTAGGAGGAGCAGTGCCAATGAGCCAAGATGCGACAAGGGCATGGTTGATCCAAGTGTATTATCTCCCTCCCTCCCCCTCTTCTTATGTAACACACATGATCATGTATAGTCCAGAGGGGCTGGGATCATGCTCTCACACTCACACAACAGCACTGTTTCCAAACACTAACAACTATGTTTCCCTAAATCCTCAGCTCACGTGCAGGAGGTATCATGCCTGCGTGCTCCCTTGTGCATCTATTCCGGCCTCATAGTTTGATTTATACACTGCTGTGTCACTGGCAAGGTTGTAAGTGGATATTCTTAGAAGGTGTGTATAAAAAATGGGGGTGCAAACGAGGACAAATGAGCTGCGTCCAAAATTTACACCAGTGCCTTCAAAGCTAGAACAAAAAGTTCTATAGACTCAACTTGTAGTATGGACTCCGATTTTTCATTTCAAATTTTCCCCAATTCTGTTTCAGTGTATAGGCTACCAATTTCTACGTCATTTCACCCATTATTGTCTCCTTTTTATCATCTTTCCCTGTTTAGATGACATTACTGGCTATCAAACGACCTGAAATCGTACCAAACATCCTTCAGATGGGCTTTCGGATGTATTTCTGAACGCATTACAATGTCTGTTTGTGTCTCTTTTGAACTTCAGTCACTTGTTTTTCTGGGAATAATATCATGAAAATGTGTGATATGGTCCCCAAAAAATAATTTGTTAGCTTTTACTTACCGCTAACCGTAGAATCGCCCCATGTTTTGCACAAAACCCTGCACAGCCGTGACATTGGAGATGCTTCTGCCGGGGCGTGTCACCAGGTAAAATGACCACCAGTTCAGTTAATACACCATGAACAGCTAAGCCTGTCTTTTTAGCAGTAGTACGTTTTCAGATTTGAATGCAGTCATAATAATCTGAACTGCTTGTTCATCACAACACATTAAAAACACACTAGAGATGAAGCTCTGCAGTCATTTTCAGTCAGAATAAAAATGAAAACTTAAAATTTTAACGGGATCACGGGCAGAATTAGATGTATTGGTCCGATTTGGTCACCTGTTTTCCAGTGGTAAATAATGTGTAAATGCATGTCATGTATTTGCGTAATTTTGAGTTATTCCTGAACGTGAATTGCATTTTTTCCGTCTGTTTTCCACAATCACAGAGAATCGGAGGCTCAATTGTAGGCTTAGGGAATAGACGTTTACTGTCTCATTGGTTGTTGTTGGCAGTTAAAGTGAATTGACATGTATCACACCTGGTATCGGCTGAAAGGCATGGTTGATACTGGATAGCTCAGTGGCAACACCTCTAATAGCCCTTTGTAGTTTCGGGAAATCAGACTAAACACTGCCAGTAAGAAATACGGAAGTTTATTATTGCTTTTCCATTGAAGGCTGCACTTCTGTTTTTTTCCATCAAGTATTGGCTAACTTTGTTGTAAGACATTTGCAGATGGTAGTTTTTCATAACTAACCAGTGAAGATGTCCGTCTCACACTGACAAACAAACGAAGCTAATTTAAATGATCACTACCATGTTGTACCTGACAAACAGGTTGTTCAGCAGTTGATAATGTAACGATCTCATCCGTAAGCTGTTTGTGATGGAGTGCAGTTTCTCTAAATTCTCATGACTTTTTTATGGATTTAGGCTGGCACTGTCGTGTGAGCCTAAATATTTAATCGAGCAAGGTAATAGAGCTAAAATGATGAGTATTTGTTTTACTAGTTGAGTAACATTAAATATTCTAAAGCCAATGAACAACAATTTGAGGATTTTCAAAAAAAAAGAAAAAAAGGTGATGATCATATAATAACATGTCAAACAGAATGTTTCTACACTTTATGGATAAGGGGAAACACTCCATTTAATTATTTAGAGTCCTCAGGAGTTGGTCTTTCCAGGACTTGGTCCCCCGCCTACTTCCTCTCCTGCTCAACATACATAATTCACACAGGTAATCCCATGGCATGTTCCAGGGAAGATGTGCAGAGATTTCTTATATATAGAATGTCATCTCCTTTTATAAGCCTCCTCTGGATTTAAACAAATGCCAGCATGAATTTAAATGACTTTGAAGGACATTTACCCTGTATGAAAATCTAATTCCTGGTGTTGGCTTTTGCGCTGATATGCAGAGCAGTGTTTTTTCTTTCTTTTTTGTTTTAAGCTATTTTTGTTTCTTTTTCAACAAACAACTTTCATGAGTTCAGTCAACAAAGTCACAGTAAAATCTGCTTTACCCTTTGCCTGGTTAATCATTTCTCTGGAATAGGAGGGGAAACAATGTCTTGCCTTTCAGGAAGTAGCCCCACAGCTTTTGCTGCCCTGCCCTATTTTTAGACACAGTCACTGTAAAGCGTGTGTTTATTCTCTCTGTTGTTTTTTGTAAATGAGATTAGCAGAAAGGCATCTTCTCCACTGATCTAATCATCTAAATAGCTTCCTCACATGTGTGTGTTTGATTATTGCAGGGGATTACATCCATACTCTAACAATGTCACTTTATCCTGTGTTCATTGTGTGTATTTAAAAGGTGTTTGTCTCACTTATCGAGGCAGTGAATCAATTTATCTTAAGAACTTACGTGCGAGTCTAAATTATTTTAACATCACAGAGCTAATGTTACTTCTCTACCTGGCCTTTCTCTTAGGTTGGTTGTTCAGTCAGTTCCTAATGTGGTTTCAGATCTTAACAGTACCACTTTGCGGTTTGCTTCAGAGGAAGTGGGTCCAGACAGTGAGTCAGTAGATGAAGAGTAAAGTTGAGATCTCAGATATTCACATGATCTGACAGTGTTTTTGCTCAACTTAAAATAAGCTCAGTGTCATTTGGTGAAACTTCTTAAAGACAGTGTTTTAGTCCAGTTAAAAGAATGAAAGTCAGTCTCTTCTGAGCTCGAATCGTGATTTAAAGCTGTACATGAGTGCAGATAAGGACCAGAAGTCTTACAGCTGTATGCTGTTGGCACTAATGTATGTTAATATGTGAGAACAGGAAGTTACTTTCTTTGGCTTTGAGAAAAGTGAACTTAAAAAAAAAGCAGTGGGAAAAGGGAGCAGTGGGCTGTTTTTGTCATTACCATTGTCTTTTATGCTTGTTTTTGATAGTCTATTGTTATTCATTCAAACCAAAGTCAAAAACATCTTCTCTGCTGAACTCAAGACTTACTGCACAGGCTTTGTTATAGGAAAAGGCACCAACCATATGATACTAATCTTTACTCTATTTCTTCCTTTCTTGGAATAGTACTTGTTTGATTTTTAAGGTTTGATTAAATTGCTAATGGTTTTAGCCCATGATCAGATAATAAGTCTTTTCATCATATATTTACAGGTACATACACAAAATTTGTTCTCTGCATTTGGCCCATCACTCATTCATGAGGAGCAGTGGGCAGCCACAGTGTAGCGCCCAGGGAGCAGTTAGGGTTAAGGGACTTGCTCAACATCCCACAGTGATGGCCCGGGTGAGATTCGAACCAGTTATCCTCCGATTACAAGCCCGCTTCCTTAACCACTTTGCCCTAGATCTTAAATATGGTACATTTAAGTCCATAAGTAGAGGCCTATAGATGGCTATCATTTTAAAATCCGTATAATAACCCTGTACCAATCATTGTTCTTTAGTGTCACGATATACTTGACAACGTTTAAACTTTTTTGTCAAGAAACCGGAGCAAAAACGACTAGAACAAATGATATTACTCAGAACAATAGTCAGAAAAATTAACCCTTATCATAGACCAATGGGTTACATACATTTTAACCTTAAATGCAGGAATATTCTACAATTGAATAACATAAATTAGAACAACCTTAAAAATGACCTCAATTATCCAGTGAAAAAAAAGAATCTATATATATATATATATATATATATCAGAGATATAGATGTGAGCCGATATAATCCTATACAAAATTTCTTGCAGACATCGGACCAATATCCGATTTCAATACCTGATCGGGACACCCTTACTGTTTGTGGTTGCAGATATTCCACCTCCAATTTAAAAGTATCAAAGTCTACGAAATGACAGTTTTACTTTTGCACTGAGCTTTTGTATCATTTATTTCACAACTTTTCTGTCAAACAGAGCAATCATAGCTTAGCTTTTATTCAAACTAGGTGGCAATAAGGTAATGACTCTGTTTAAAGGTTGGATTTTATTAATAATTGGTTTTAATTTGTTAGAATTAAACTAGACAAAGTAATGGAACAGATCTCAGCAGTGAGTATGCTGCATGCTTTGGCCAGACCACTTCTATGTTCAGTTTGTTGCTTTTTGCAAACAAAGTCCATTTGTTTTCTATAGGAAGTTTGTAGGAGAAGCTGTTGTGTTCACAAATGGTGAAGCTCAAGGGAGGGATGAACAATAGTTTCCTAACAGTTAACTGTTCTGAATGGTCCCCTGTAGACCTGTTTTCAGGATAGTTTACAACGGGAACACATTGGCTGCTAGATTACGTTCTGACATGAGACAACAAACAAAGCATTTACAGGCTTTTGGAGGTTCAAGCCAAACCCACAGCTAACTGTGAACCACACTGGTTCAAGTCCCAGTCAGCCCTCACAGCTTCCTTCTTATCCACTCTGAGGGTATCGAGTGCATCCTCAGTTCTATGATGTCTCCTCTCATCTCTCCCTCCAGCCATTAGCCAGGTGAGATTGGAGACCATTAGTGGCAGTCCGCCTGCATCCATCAGCCTTTCTTTTTCATTACCTGTGAGTTTATCATGTGAGTCATCACTCTTTGCTCGCACTCTTGTCATTTAGCAGCTCCACCAACAAAACAAGCCCTAAAGGGGAAACTCTGAACATCTCATGAGATGAAGAAACATTGAATGGAAAAGCACAGTGAAGCCATTTCATTCATTTTAAAGTGACAACTGCGGCACAGTGTTGCCTCCAAGCATGCAGCTGTTAGCCAACGTGTTTACTTTTAGTTCCAAACAATGTCAATGTTTGCATTGAGCTGATTTTGGTTTATTTAGCTATAGAGTCTACTGATTTCAGCACTAATTATCAAACTGCGAGTTGTGTTACTGGTGCCAACATCTAACAATAAAGTGACACGTGAGTATTTCTTTTAAACTTAGTTCCAACATGCAGAACCGTGTTAAACATTTATCTGTAGTTATTATAAAAACAACTCTCGTTCCATTGTTTTGAGCTTTTCTTCGCCAGCTCCGACAATTGAGCAGCATTTTGAAGCAGTATTGGGGCTAAAGCCAGAGAAGGCAGCTTGTGAATTGTTTCCCAATGTAATTTGTGGGGTTGTCTGAAGCTGCAGGCATTCTTAATGATTTCCAAAAGGCCTCATCTGATGGACCCGCCTGCCGAGTACAGGACATCTCTGACTAATGAGCTACTAAATATATCCCCTTGTTTTTTCAGCCGTCTGTTGCTTTTTAATCAAACATTTATCCATCATTTTCTTCACAGTTTCTACAACCTGCGACTTCTTTTTGGCCAGCTTTCTGATCTTTTTCATTTAAATTCTGCATGGTCAAACTGTCTTCCCAAGCCAAACCATATAAGGTTTGTGTTCTTCCCAATCTCTTTTGGATTAAAAAAAAATGTAATCCCAACACGTTTTTTCTGCCTCTTCTCTTCCCCTTCACGTCTCACCTTCTCTTTGATGTGTGTTTTCCAGGCCCACTGAGACAGTGTGGGCTGTTTTTTTCATCACACGGTTAGTCAACAGCGGCATCCTGTTCAAACAAGTTCAAATGCTTATCCATAAGGCACCGAGCCTCCTACACACATATGCTGCCATTGCCAATTGTTGAGACATCTAAGCTGTGTCAGACTGAGCAATCATGATTATTCAGCCTCGTGACATAGATGATGCACGACTAGGTCTTGTTACAGCACTGTTATTCATTCTTTCTCTTACTGAAAAGTTGGAGTGAACAGGTTGGAAGATTAGGTGGCACAAATGTTTTTAAAACAAAAAGATAATGGTGACAATCATTTTTTAACAGATGAAGACATAGGCTGTGTTCAAAATGTCTCTTTTCATACTATACACTACAAACTGTAGTATGATTAGGATGATGAGCGTTCCCACTGAATTATACTTTCCTAAGTTGTTTCCTAAGATTAATTTCGAACCTACAACGACAAAAACCTGAAACACACTGAGGCTAAATCTCTGTTGATTGTCCACCTTTGAAAGTTCTGGAAGCCTTTTGCAAGAAAGTGACCGTGTAGAATATCAACATGTGGTCTTTTGATCCATGAAACTCCCAGAAACACATTTCAAACCAACATTTATGAGATTTTCAGAGACCCGTGCTACTGACAAAACTTCTGGTTAACTTCATAACAAGAGCCATATTTACAAAAGCGTTAAAACCTAATGGAAGAAAAGACTAGATGCTTTTGTTTTGAAAAGGGAATTTTAGATTTCTAGCTTGAAGCCGGTCCCAGGACCATTTTACATTGGGCTCAAAATGCATCATGGGTCGATTGAGTATGACTAGTGTGCCCACCGCGCTTACTTAAAAAAATGTCCCGATATAGTATACATCTGGGTATTTCTCGCCTACTCTATCTATTCATACTATCTAATGTGAACGCACTACATACTAATTTTGATTTCAGCCTTAGTGTGAGTAGTACATTAGTATGTGATTTCGAACACAGCCTCATAGATCAATAAATCAAAGATCATTTACTCTTACACAAATGTAGACGGTTTAAAATGCTCCACTATAAACAATGTGTTTTTTGACAAACTGTAACAGCGAAATATGGCAGAATGCGCAGTGACGTGATATTATAGGGAATATTTTGAAAAAAGTTTAATAAAAATGGTGGCAAACGATTTACTCCCTTCCTTCTATGACAAAGAAACACAAAAAGTAACAGTTAAAATGAAGTAAATACACTTTTTAAAAAAACCTTACCACTTTGGTACTGTCTTTTCAATCATCTGCAGGGTTCCTAATTCCACAATTCAATGTGCAAAACATTTCCGACGTTCAAGTCACATGATGACCATTTGTCAACAAACCCATTGATTATGTCGGATATCAAAACAAACTTGTGAGCAGCAATTTCAAACTTCTACATTTGTTTGGAGGTAAATAATCTATGATTTATTAATTTACGCGGCCTACGCTGTCTTTATCTGTAAAAAAAAAATAAAAAATAACGTCACCAACAGTTTTAAAGATGCAATTATTAACTTGCCTTTTGATGCTACTGACTGCCACCTACTGATGTTTCATTATTCTACCAGCAAATGCTGAAGACGCTACATTAAAATAATTGCATTATTTTTTGCAAATGGCATCTTTGGACTCAGTCAAACCAAACTTGACAGTTCCAAGCGGCACAACCGCTGGTGTCTCAACACAGTGGTTAAGAATCAACCTGCTGAGAGGTGGAGCTATCCTGTTGTGGTGTTATCAATACAGATGGATAACTTTAACTAGCCGTCAGTAGTGCTTTACAAATTTCAAAAATAGTGATTTAAGGTCAGCTTTAATACTGTATGTTCAACTCAACTTGTTGGTGGCAGTTTCATTCTTACCAAACAAGATATCAGATTCACATCAGAAATAGCCAAACTCATTATTTGAAAATAAGTTAGATCTTCTTGTCATTGTCAAAAATGAAACCAACCACAAAGTTTGCAGAAAACATGTTCTCTTTTCAAATGTGTAATTTACATAAATGGTTTCACTTTCAGTTGCTGCTAAAAAATAAAGTACATGTAGGAAGTTTGCATTATTTAAATTACGGAGAGTACTAAAGGAGAACTGTAGTTTGGTTTGATTGGTTGGATGCCCTAGCAGCTATTCTAACTTTAGTTACTTTCTTTTTTTGAACCCCAATGTAATAATTGCCTTCTACTGTAGAGATATGTGCTCATGCCTCGACATGCCCAGCCTCATGATAAATGGTGAGTCGGAGCAAAACTAAACTGCATCTCTCACAAACCGTTGCAGATGAAGGTGCATATCGTGTTCTTGAGTTCTACTGACACGTCTGATGAGATCCTAAGAGTTCTTGCTGATAGCTCAGACAGTCGGTTGGAGGCAGCTGAACATGCTGATATGGAGCCATGGGGAAGGGTTGGGCTGAACATGTGCTGTCCTGCCGCCTATGTACTGCTTTTTGTTATGAGTGGAGGTGGCGTGCAGCTGTTTCTCTTTAAGCGACTGCTTTTCATCCAAAGTGGCTCTAACACTGAGGCTGTGGTTTGTTCTGCTTCAATAGCTCTGAAATTGAGACTTTAAAAAAAGAGCATGAGAGGCTGATCTTCCTCTAGAGAGAATTTAAAGCCTTTCGATGGCTTCTAGACGTCTTCCCTATAGCCATAAAATATTTTCCGTTAAAAACACAATATTTTTCTACAATGGGTGTCAAATGAGCCTCTGACACAACTTAATGTCTTTTTACACGATACATACTTTTGTTTGATTTCCTGTTGACATCCTTTTAATCTTTATTTGTTTTTCTTCTACGTAGTCCCATCCATTGAACTGTAAACACAGCATTAAATTGCTTGTGGAGATATGTAGTCACTAGCTGGCTGAGCTCCACTCTAATGGGCTCTGTTCTTGTTGCGTAATCTTGTAAACTGCTGTCTGCAACAACCAGCCAAATAGCAAAAGGTCTTTCTATGGCTACCCTGGGATCTAATATGGATCTGTGCATGATGATTTATACACATTCTGCACATGTTCTGAGGAGTAATTTACAAGGTTATTTGTTTAGGTAATCAGAAATTAATAAGGTTATACAATTGTAAGACATTTCTATCACCATTTATAACGATACAGTAGATTCAAATGTATGGGCACCCCAATTTTTTGGGCAAAAATTATGAACGCAATTTGGATCCGATCTGAATGAAAAACAGTGGGATAATTGAGGAATAAACCAACATAAGTGAACCAAATTTCATAAATCTTGGTCTATTACGAACCCATATATACATTAAATTTTATCCAATGAGGAAAGGTAGGGTTTTTTCATTTTGGATGCTGGTCTCGAATCATTGTATTGATCTAGATCCCCTTCAAAATTGAATGGAATCTTCCATGGCGTAAGGTCTATCTTTGGTTAAAATGTTGTGAAAATCCTGCTACCAAACAAACAAACAAACAAACAAACAAACGCCAGTGAAAACATCACCTCCTACTTTCTCAAAGGGTTACTTGGTTCTTGTTATACTAATGCATAATTAGGAATCCTACAACATTTCAGCTGTGGATTTTGTCCCAATTAGTCGATAGTTTAAAAGTCATTATGAAGCTGCTTAACCCATCTTTTCCTGATCAGCGTCTTCATATATGCACACAAAGCTATAGTAAATGGATCCCTATGGTTCTATATGTGATGCTGTTGTTCTCGCACAAATACAGGCGGATTCGTCTATGTTGGAAGATTACTGTACATCATAGTAATCAGTGAAAAAGTTCAGACCAGGTTTTGCTTCCTTTTGTTAGTTGGGATGTAATGTTGGTCTGCTGTCGTGTGCCCAACTATTTATATTGTCACATTAAAATTGTTTGCTTGAGAAATTTCTAGCTAGAGCTCTCCTTTTTTTTTGAACATTGCTTTGTTATGTGAGGATTACCTAGAAAATAGATTAACTATGAAATAGAAAGCAGCACAGGCGAGCCAACGGCAAACCACAGAGCAGGTGGGAGATGATAAAAGGTTATGCACTTTGATGCCTTTTGTCTACACTTTCCATGACTTTGGTGGCAGTTGCTGTGATCAGATTTCAGTTAGACTTCATTAGTGATGATAAACTCTTGGCTCCAACACTGACTCTACTGTTAAACAGAAAATGTGATGGGGCACATTTTGTTTACAGACATAACCAGTTTTTATGGTCTTATTAATGCCTGGGTTTCTGCAATAGGACTTGTTTAATGCAAGTTTTCCTGCTGATGTTGGATATTCAGTGTGTTTTTGATGTGAATCATCCCAAAACTGGTCCTAAAATGCAGGAATGTATGTATTGATTGGAAGACGAGTCCAGCTGCAGCTTGTTCTCCTGTCTTGGCGCCTCATTCACTGACTATCGTAGGTCTAATAGTGGACTGACAGGCAGCTTTGGTTGTAACACTTCATCGTGATGGTGAGCAGGGCTGGGATTATCCCTCCCTGACTTTCACCTTCAACAAATGTCCCAGCCTCAGCACTAGCAGCTCTGCTGGCCAGCAGGCTCAAACTGCTGAAACATGACCAACCCACACTTGCAGTGACAGTTTTTTTTGTAGGCAGGGTTGTGTGAGTGTGTCTGAACACATGCACGTGTGTGTAGGAGGGGTCCCCACACACTCTTTTGTTTTGCTCTGAAAGCTGAGAAGAAGGAATGTCTGCCTCCCAGCTGTCCTTAGCAAGGAGTGTAATGGAAGAGGGACGGGGGAGCTCACTGTTCGCCTCCTTTAACATCCTCCCATCTGCTTCATGCCGGCTGTCTATGTGTGTTTGGGTTTGCATGTTGGGGTCACACAATTGTGATACTCCCCCACCCCTCTGCCACCCCAGTTTGGTCTCACATGCATATTTAACCCTTTGAATGCAAAGGGGCCTGTTGTCTTTTTTGGGGGGCCCCACTGCTTAATCTGCCACTGTTCTCCATCCCTTACTGTGCAGGAACAATGCCTTGCGGTGGCAGCACACGTGGCTTGCTAAATGTATTGTAACGGCAGGGGAGGCAATGACCTGTATGAAACGTTCCACACTTTCTTCAGCTGTAGCTGCAGAGAGAGAGGGGCACATTTTAAAAACACTTTGACTTGTTTTCTGCCAAATGTCTATGATAGGAGAAAATTTACTGTTGATAGTTTTGACGTTGGTGTACAATGCTAATTGACCTAGCCTTTCAGGCAATATGTAATGATGCAGCAAGTGCCTAAACCACTGTCTGATGCATCTAAATGGTAGGCCATCATGCTAGCTCAAGTCTTAACCAGAACAAAGAGGTCAAAGCACATTTAGTCCTAACCCTAACCCAGGGTTAGTCTATCAGATCTATGGAGCCCAGAGTTCACAGTAAAACATGGTGATGATGTTTTTAGTTTTTATGCTGCAAAGAAGTGGAACAAACTGCCAGAAGAGCAGAACGCTATGAACACAAACCAAGCCAAATCAATGTGATATTTGTTTTTAGTCCAGGACTATCCTGGTGTGAAAGCAGCCTCATGGGCAGAATGGACAGGAAAGAAGCCGAAATAATGCCTGTGTTAATCGGTGTCACCGTGGCGGCCTCTCCGTTTGAAGTGGAACATGACACTACTCGTATCAGTCAATCACATATAACAGTGTGTTTTAGTTTCCCATGCCCCTCCTAGATCAGATTTGTTGCATTCGTTATATGAGATGAGGTGATCTAACCAAAATGTAATTCAGTGTTTTTAAAGGTGAGAAAATGGGTCTTTAAAAAGGACTTTATTTGAAAGAATAGTGTTTTAATGGATCAGGTGGTTTACATTAGCAATTACTTGCTGCCATTTTTTTTAAAAACACTTAAGATGGTTGATTTTTCTTGCATGCGAATGGTGCATGTTAACGTACATCTTTATATTACCGTTCAAGTTTTGGATTGCCATACACCATTGTATGTTCAATCTCCTGATGCAGTTTGTACACCACATACTGAAATTAATCATTGTCTCCATCATTGATCTCTTCAGGCTATTGTCACTGTAACTTACAAATGTTTCTGAAAGGCAAAATATGTTCCTTTGCTTTTGGTACATATAACAATGATCAGTGCCACCTGTATGGTGGCACATGATGTGAGTCCCAAAAAATGTTACAAATCTTGTTTTGTTGGATCTTTTGTCGAATTACAACTGCTCCGTTAACACACACTACCATAGGGTTAGGCTGCACATGTTAAGAAATTCTGTTTCTGTGCCAAGTTTGCCAACTCGATCAATCATTCTTTGTTTAACTCAACAAAACACACCACATGGGTGTGCCTTAAATGCCACAGATGCAGTGCCTTACATACTTGCTACTATCACTAATGTCCATCAATGCAACAGATGAAGGTCATTTGTTTGTTACAATTTATCAACATTTTCTAAATGTCACAGATGCTTTATTGATACATGCTACGATTAACCTTTGTCACCAAACAGCTTGTGACGCAGGATGCAATTTATTAAGGTTTCTTATCAGATAAAGACATGTTATAGGCCTAATAGATTATTGAATCAAAGATCATTAGTGCGAGAAAAAAAAGAGTCTGAAATTGCAATTTTATTTTATTTATCTACTGCTGAATCTGTGCAAATTACCCCTTGTGGGACTAATAAAGGTTATCTTATCTTATATGAAAAAGTTTAGGTACTTTTCTGACTTGGATGTCACCGTCATAACTACAACTTAAATAAAAGCTATTTGGTTATGTGAAAAAAACACCGTAGTCAACAAACACAACAACAGAGGACTCACGAGACTGTCAACAAAGGAACAAAAACATATTTACCAGGCCAAAGAGAGCATCATTATCCTCTTGGATTCAAGCGTTTAATCCAATGCACATCCCCCGCTACATACATTCATGTACCGTACACAAATTCTCCTGATCCCTCCCAACCCCCGACCCGCCACTGACAAACATCCTCTTTACAGTGTTGAGTAGTGCACACCAAACAGCTGGCTGTAGAAGCTATCGCTATCTGATGTGATTCACCATTCTCCCAGCTTGTTATGGAGGATAATTAGAAATGTAATTTACTGGGTAAAGAGGACTTAAATCTCTTGTATTCCCGCACCCGACGTTTCCTCAATCCACCCTCACCCCTCACACTCAGTTTTTCCCAGGAGAGGGCCGTCAGTGACAGATGGCTAAAAAGCAGATATTCACAGCCTGTCCAGCTCTTCAGGGCAAAGCAGGGATTTTAACGCCCCCCCATCGGCCAAGTCTCCTCAGGCACAGCCTTAAGGTGCTGGAGGTTGGGATTAGTGATCAGCCTCATGGGGGCTTTGTCCTGGTCCAGTCCTCCCACTATATGACGCATATCCACAGCCTTTTAGCAAGTAAAAGCTTCGATCAGATTGCTTTTGTATCAATGGAAGGTTTGAAGTAATTTCAACTTTTTTCACCCGTAGGAGTTTTTGGGGATATTAGAAGCAAATTTATTATAATCTATCAGCTGTTTATATAAGAACATCAGATGTTTAGATTGTTTGTTTTTCAATAGTTTTCCTTCATAGTGTTCACGAGACACCTTTTGTGTTGTCTTTTTCACTAGAAACCTGTTCCTTTGTGCTAACCCAACATCAGAGCCCTGGGAGAACAGCTTGTGTTAAACTGTGACTCATTCTCTTCCTCGCAATCGCAAAATGGTGCGCTGAAATCCACTCTGGCATTAGTTTGATCATTTCTTTCTTGTGCGTGTCTTAAAAGACAGTCATAAATTCCTGAGAAGAAAGAAACGGTTCAATTGAATTCTGACTTTTGCACTCTGCCTGGATTGAACACTTGTGTGCAGTAGTTTATTTTTTTATTGTGCCCCACCCCACACCGCGGTATGTATTGTTGGCTGCTGCCTCCCATTGTCACAGTGCTGAGCCTCTTAATACCCAGAGACTATTATTATTTGCCTAACCTGCTACAGCATGTCTCTCTTCATTTTCCTTCAATCATGTTCATTTATTTCTTCTTTGATGCATCCTCTGTGCTGATACTTACTTACTATCCTCTTTTGTTTTATTGCATGTTTCAGAATATTTCAATCTGATACGTTTGTTTATTTGAGAGCTTCAGACTTCTTCTCATGTGCGTAATCCCTGGAGTAAATAAATTAGAATTTCCTCACTGGTCTCGGCTTACAACCAAGTTATTGACGATACTTTTTCCCTATTATGTCCCAAGTGATTGTGTGACTGTACTTTGTATTTTAAGTATTTTTTTAATCTTGTTTTGAAGCTATTACGATTTTATACAGTCTCTTGTAAATGGAGGCTATCGGAACATAATGCAATGAATGCATGCAATCAAAAATGAAACTAACACACCCGAGTCAGCTGACCTCCCAAACTGAACCACACCCATCTTGAAATAAAGTGTTTTAAAACAGGGTGGATTAAAGCAGGATGGGATGGCGTCTGCAAACTAAAGCAAGTAGCACACCTACTTAAGACATGGTTACTCAAACCATGTTGATTTTTAAAGCCTTTTGTCTCTGAATATTTGACTTGATTTTGACTAGTGAATGTAAAGAATAATGAAAACCTACACATTTTTCACTAAGTTATCCATTCCAATCCAACTTTATTTATAAAGTACTTCAAAAACCCAGGAAGAGGGGGACAAAGTGCTGTACAAAGTGACAAAAGAGCATACACTATAAGACAAACTATAAAACAATACAAAATATAAAATAACAGGGTACACAAAATTAATGCAATTAAGAACCATACGCCGAAGTAAAAAGATTTAAAAGAGATTTAAAAACAGGCAGATATGAAGCCTCTCTGATATGAAGTGGTAGTGCGTTCCACAGCTTCGGACCTGCAACTGCAAAAGCTATCATATTTATGGTAGTGCATCAACATAAACATTACATTTTAACATTAAACATAACAAATGCTTAAATATTTGGTAACCTTAAGGTGTATTTAAGTGAAAAGTTGGTTCTTGAGGGTAAATACAGTTCTGTCATTCAGTGTTAATTGTGACAGCAAATTTTGATTTAGTTTTACTTATGGTTTAGTCATCAGGACTATTTCAGTCATAGTCTAGTTTTAGTCGGCTAAATGACTATAGTCGACTAAAATATATAGCATAACAGTTTAGGATTTTTTTCAAAGATTTAATTTATTTATTTAATTTTTTTATTTATTCAGTTCATTTCCGACATGGTTGCAATCACAGAAATTCACTTTGACATACAGAGCAGAAATCACACCGTTTTTTTTTTTTTTTTTGTCTTTTTGCCAGCACCAAGCTGATATGAGATGGTAGTAATGTTTGTAAACACACAGATTGATTTGATGTGATTAATGCGCAAGATCACATGATCACATTGTCCCATGTGACGAAAATTATTGTTTAGTTTTTATAAATCGGCAAAATTCTAAATTTATTTAGACAGTTTTTGTTAATGTTTTTTAATTACTCATAGTCTAGTTATTGTCACTTCAAAAAATGTAGTCTGACGAAAATGTTACGTTGACAAAATTAACACGGCTGTCGTCTAGAGACGCACTCCACTGCTTTTCCATTTCTGCCGTAGATAGATAGAAACATTATAGTCCTAAATACAGAACTAAATTATTTACATCAACATTTTGTCTTACAAATTTTAAGAGGCTTCGTTGACTGCAGTAAATCGCAGCTTCTCCATGTTTGCTTTAAGCTGTTGCCCTTAAATGCCCCCAGAGGCCTTTTTTCTTCCCTGGTGATTCCCATCGGGGGGTGTGGGGGTCATTAATTCATCACCTTTACCACTTCCATTAATGCTGTGGCCTCCTCAGAGAGCCCTTAACTGCTCAGTGACCACCACGGGTGCTGGTGTTGTGCTCTCAAATGGCATTCTTAGACATAGACATGTTGACAATGTAGCTGTGGTTTTCTTTGAATGCACAAAGGTTTTCCATAAAAAAGACATACATTAGTTTGTTTTTTAATTTAGCTTTACAGTAGGAGTGTGACATATCTCGATACGGCGCTATATTGCGATATTTTCTCGCACAATCGATCATCGATATGCTCCCGCTAAGTATCGATTTTTTTTTTTTTCAAAACCTTTCTGCTTTTCACTAAAATGTGCAGGTACATCTTCACAGAAATGTTGTCACTGTTTGTTGAAGGAACCAATATATTGTTTACTGGAATATTGCACTATAATGGTGTCACTGGTAAGAAAGACCCTATTTTTACAGAAAGCATTATTGGAGATACTTATTCATTTACATTGGTATGTTGACACTTATTTACACAAATGTTGCACTAAAATAGTGTCACTGTTCATAGGACACTTTTTCAATGTATTGTCTTTCAGGGATATAAAATAAAAATTGCATTTTTTCACTTAATCTTTTTTTTTTCTTGTTATGTCATAGATTATCATAGATTGATTTCTGATCAATATATCGATAATCGCAGTATCGTCATATCGTGAGATAATTGTTATTGTGAGCCTTGTATCTCATATCGTATCGTATCGTGAGGTACCCAGAGGTTTCACTTAATCTTTTTTTTTTCTTGTTATGTCATAGATTATCGTAGATTGATTTCTGATCAATATATCGATAATCGCAGTATCGTCATATCGTGAGATAATTGTTATTGTGAGCCTTGTATCTCATATCGTATCGTATCGTGAGGTACCCAGAGGTTCCCACCCCTACTTTACAGTATATCAGTTTATTTTCTTGAACAATTACCTAAGCAATGTATAAAAGCTGCATTATTGATGAATCTACATAAAGCACAGAAAATAAGCACTTTCTCCCTGCATTTCATCTTTTACTGCCGCTTTAGGGCCTCCTTTCCCTCCAGAGAATGTTAAATGTTCATGTGCGAAAATGGGTCTCCATCTGACTCCAAACACCTAGGGCAAAGTACAAACCTTATAGATAAGTGATAAACTTTGTAATAAACCAGGGATTTTTTTTATTTTAATACTCAGACACAGGATTAAACATTAAGCCCTATGTCTATTAGCATTATTATATTAAGAGTTGCTTAGTTCAAATGTAAAGGAAAAAAACCTTGCTTCAAATGTTGTGGACCAACGTGTTGAGCCACTGTAGCAAAGCCAAACCGAAATTCTTACATAAGCGGTGCACATATTGGAACACGTGACAACAGTATATGGAGCAAAACTCACGAATATTCCTTCATTGAGAAGATTCTTAAAGGAAAAGTACCATTTATTTGTGATGTACGTTTTTTGTTTTAAAAACTTACACAAACACTGATAACTGTGTAATATTCTCTGCACTAGACTTTTACAATGTGATGGAATCATCCATATCTTGGTAAATTGTTGTGAATCTGCTTTTTTCTGTATTGATATGCAATCAGGTTTTTTTGGGGGGGGGAAATGACCAGTTTATGCAAAGTTATAGAAAATAATAAACTTAGCCTTATTATAAAAAAAGTAGACTTAGTCGCAACTTTTGAAACAATATTTGCAAAAAGCTGCTGCAAAATCAGGTGCAGAGATTGTCCTCAAGGTACTGAGAATTAAAAAAAGGTCATGTTACCAATTTAATTATAGAAATCATTTTTATATATGATCAAATGTATAATGAATTGTAATTTTTCATTTATTTCCTGTTATTTTAAGGAAGAAATACTATATCAGGATATACTGTATATCGTTACCAGGATATAATTCTACCTATATCAGGATATATCATTTTCTCCATATCGCACAGCACTAATATATATCAAATGTAGATAACTTGCACCGAGACAACTTTTGCGTCGTCGACATGTTCGAGTATCATGGAAAATGCATAAAAGCACAAATAATTTTCGGCCTTCTGGTTACTACTGGGTTTACGAGCTGGCTTAAAGCAGATATTCTGTCGTTAGCGCAACGCTAATGAGGCCTTTTAATCACCAGATGGCAGCGACACTAGCATGAGCTGATGACATTTTAATGATGAGCAGGTGCTAATCGAGAGAAGTTGGATGTAGATTTTCTTCTGACTTTTGATACCGTTTGTTCTCGGCGCCGTTTCCAGATAACTTGGCATGACTCTGCTTTACTCTTTCAACCTGGTTTCAAGTAAGAATACCGCTGAGCTTTAATTATCAGCCCAGCCTGTCAATGTGACAGAGTTTCCTTGTGAAAACTCTCCTGACTCTGTAGCAGTTAGCTGCAACGTGGACCCATAGACGGTTCTGATTAAAGCACAGCACATTGTTCCAACTGCAGCACTTTAATGTGATACAAAAACAGAGAAGTTACTGCATGGATAACTTGTACCATGCGTCAGTGGTGCGAGACATTGACATGTATGGGTTTCCTTAATTTTAAAATAATCTGGTGGAAATGAGAATTTAAGACGGTGGATCATGGGTGGAGAAGGGTGAGTCTATGAGGAAGTCTGGTCCTCTAAACCAGTGTCTCAACCTTTTCAGCCCACAAACCCCAAAATAAAGGTACCAGAGACCTGGGACCGCCACTGTAGCTGAAGAGTGGCCAAAAACAGACAGCGAAAGTGGTAAAAAGGGTTCAAAGTGTCAATATTGGAACAATTATTAGGAACAATCAGTTTAAACTGGCAAATAATGGGCATGACAAATAGGGAATATGGTTAAATAAAAATAAATAAAATAATAATAAAAATAATTATTTTTATAATAATAAAAATAAAAATAAGTCTAGAATATAATGAAAGTTAAAAGTGACAATAATGGGTCAACCTATGTGAGATTAGGTGGGAAAAATGGGGGAAAGAGTTTAAAAGTGCCAAGAATGTCTTGAAAGTGAAAAAATGTGCCGAAAGGCAATGAAATCTGATGGAGAAGTGGCTGAAATGGAATTAATGTAGCAAAAATGCATTGAAAGGAGAGAAAAACCTGGCAAGAAAAAGTGATGAAAAAAGATTAAAATATGGCAAGTTTGGTGTAGTTGCAGAAAAAAGGTAAAAATAAGCTAAAATGGGCTCAAATTGTTTCAAAAATTGTCTTAGTTCCTTGAAGGCATCTGGTGAACCCCTCCCAGTGTCTCACGACCCCAAGGTTGAGAATGGATGCTCTAAACTGCATCAAAACAATGGTGAGCAAGGAAAATGTAATGCTCATCCTCAGCTAATTATGCATGCTCAGTTATCTTCTTCGACTCATTAGATGCAACTTTAAGAAAACCTTTTTCAAATTTTATCCTGAAACATTTATCTTTTCCAGTCTTAATCAATCTACTTTATGCACTTAAAGAGGGAACCCTTTATTGGTTTTGTTATTACCCCAGTAGTAACACCTGTTAGGATTATTGCTTTCATTTCAAACCTAATTTGTTTTTCCACAGCCATCATGACGTGCTGCACTTATGTTGAACGTAAGCCATAATTCAAGGTGCTGTGAGGCAGGAAGCCCCAACTAGCCGCATGTCAAGCAACGGTTCTATTGCTTTATCTATGACTCCTTTCTTTACAGGAAGTGGTGCTTGTCTTCTGAAGCTGTACTTTTTTATCATGATTTATTTTTCATATTTACCTAACACAATATATGAACCTAGTTTGAATTTTGCAGTTGGTTTTGATAGATGACACCAAATTATTATTTTTTGTGTAATAAATACTTGGAAAGTAAACTATTAAAAACTGTACTATTATTGGGGAATATAATTTTCAAAACCTTTGGCATTTTATACATTCATGCAGCCAAGTAAAATGTCAGATATTTTGATCTGTGCTGATTGGCTATGAGAAATCATCATGCTGTTGAATAATATTATGAAGAAGAGAAACTTCCATTTTCAAAGAAAATGTTTTTAAAGATTGGTGCCAAACCCTGTTGCCAGACTACCAGATATTCTTTTCAATTTTCAAAACCACGTTCAAATCCACATTTTATTACTTAACAAAGGCTATTTTTACTGGATTAACTTGTTTGCATATTTAGTTTGAAGGAATAATTCACAGAATACACTAAAACACAATTTTCCGCATCACTGTGCAAACATATGTCAAAACATAAAAACACTGCGTGCAAAACAGGAACTCGGCTAATTTTCTTGATAATTTTGTGCCATCAAATGAGTCCAGGGCTTGATATGACATTAAACGTGTGTTCTGTGCTCAATGATAATCTTCCTTTTCTTCCCCAGTGTGTTCGCCCCCCACGGAGCCTGAAAATGGGGGCTACCGCTGTCACCCGGTGGGTTGCCAACAGTTCGTCCACAAGACGGTCATTGAATACTTCTGTGATGAGGGCTACGCCCTAAAGGGAAACTACAAGTTCCTCACCTGCCGGTACGGAGAGTGGGACGGCCCGATGCAGATCAGCTGCCGACTCACACAAGGTGGGTTGTTTCGTGCGGGGGCCTCAGTGTGTTGGTTGGAAAGCAGAGAGTGTTTGAACCCCGTTCTCATTCTCTGTCGGCCTTCCTGTTTCCCTCAGACAAAGAGCCAAGTTCTCCACTGGAAATACCAGCTCTGTCTATTGTGGCATCCACAGCCAGCTCAGTGGCTCTCATTCTGCTCTTAGTGGTGCTGTTTGTTCTGGTTCAGCCAAAGCTCAAGTCCTTCCATCACAGCAGGTAAGAACTGTACACAGTGCTCTCATCGTCCATGCTCTAAGTATATTTATATTTCAAGTCCACAAAGCTGTTCATTTCTACTCAACGGTCCTCGTTTTTCAACCTTGGGTGAAAACGGGTACAATTCTGAGAGCACATTGTGCCGTACGACAGGACCAATGTCGGACTTATGAAACATTCAGTATCTGACCAATCCTAGCACACCAATGATCTGGTGTTGATGAATGTGGTGGCTAAATTTGATCGTCCTTAACATGTTATGCCCTCAAATATTCTTGGTTTGATGGCTCCGTCCACTGAGGTCAAACAATCATTAACAAGGAAAGAAACGTTTCTTAAATGAATTTAAGGAGCTCTTTTAAAAGCTCTGTGGAGGAGAATAACATGAACAGCGTTTCCGTATTGGAATGGATTCAGGCTGAGGTTTGAAATAAATTATTGATAATGGCAAATGACGGTTTAAATGAAATGTAAGCGTAAATTCCTACTATTTGATCAAGACAATTCTTTACATTTAGACCAGTCAGGCTTGCGAGTCCGAGGACCTTTGCGCTTCTGCCCAGTAGCAGGATTTATCAGTGGGTTTATTGAAAGAAAACCAAAAAAGTACAGGTATCAGTAATAGCATGGGCTTTTGAAAATTCATTTTATTTTGTTTTAATAATCCATTTTGATCTGCTCTGAAAGTGTTTCTGGTTATACTGAATAACAGCTGAGGCTCGTTTAATGCTTTATTCTCAGAGTCACTCAGATTAGGATGTGCTGCCGCACAAATCCACACATTCAAGTTAAGTATGCATACACGAGGTCAGACCAGACGTGAGATCTGATCGTAGCGTACAATCACGTCAGAATTGATTAATATTGGAGCTTGCATGAATTTGGTCAAACGCACGTCAGCACGCTCAGATCTGAACGTTTGATAAATGAGGGCTCAAGTTGGTCAACACAACTTTGCTTTAATGCCTAAATCTGATTTTATTGCCCATATGTGACCTGTAACTGACCTGTTAAAGGCAGTTCAAACAGCACAAGCATGATTTTTCTTTTTCTAAATCTAACCCAGGCCATTTTCATATGTGGTTCTAAATCCCACACCTATCTGATTATTTACATGCCTGATAATTACATTGATTCTACTAGGGCTGCTAACTTTGGTCGTTTAGTCCACTATTTGGTCGATGTCGTCGTGGTCGACCAAGATTTTCATTGGTCGACCAGCAATGGTATCCGTTTCTATACCATTGAAAGCGCACTGCGCTTCAGCTGTCAGTGCAGTGTGCTGTTCTCAGAGCAGAGAGAGAATGAATTAAGACAGGCTTGAAGCACAAGCATCGACTGTTGAATCAATCCTTTTTCTGCAAAAGAACATGGATTATCCTTATATTTGATACGTGGAATATGTAACTAGATCAACTGCTTTCTCTGGCGCGGTGACGCACACTGCGCACCTGTGTTTGACGTGCGTTTGTTTCCCTGTACGCTGATCTTATGTTGACATCAACAGTTTATTAATAAAAGCAGGCTTACCACTAAGACAAATGTAAATATGTCATTTGTATGAGGAAAAATTGGTTTTAATTGTCGTTTTAGGTCGGGCTCTGATATAAATATCTAATGTCTGTCGGACCTGTGGGTTTCACTTTTGTTTTGTTGGGTTCTGGTCAAGGTTCATATCGGAAATGGTCTGTGTTTAAAAGCAAATCGCCACCTCAAAAAGCCAAAACAAAATATTTGTCTCTTTTTCTTTCTCCTAGTCCTTCTCTGCACCTGCTCATTCATTATTATTTTTTTTTGGTCAACTAATCACTACGTGTGCCATAATCTTGGTCGACCAACCATTTCCTTGGTTTACTACAGCCCTAGATTCTACTGCTGCTGAGACCTTTGACACATGTTTTTATTTTTTCATACCCTATTTATATATTAATAAAAGGGCTTAACAGGGGACTCGTTTCTGTCCATAATCACATGAGCACGAACGACAATTAAAAATCCTTGAATTCTTGAATATTTTGCGGCCAGGTCGCATTGATCAACCTTAAGCAGCACGGTAGAAAACAGCCGTAGGAAGATAGGGTGTATCGTAAACAGTGGAGTGAGGTCTTAGAAATAATAAATTAAATGAATACACCAACTCTTAAAAACAGAGTTAGATTGAACAATATTTTAAAAATGTAAATACAATTAAGAAAGATATTTTAAAAGTCAAAATGTGGTCTTTCCATTTCTTCATGAAAGTGTGATGGTCAACATTTTGTTTCCAGCAGAATCTCAGATCATCTCACTGTTCACATCCAAGGAAGTACCAAGAACAGATGCTCACTTCATCAAAGACTCACAATAAAAACCACATTTAGCGGTGCCTGAGTCAGTGCCACTCAGAACATTTCAGTATCTGTAACTCACTTTGTTGTGGAAGCCATAGAAGAACTTCATTGTACTCGGTGGAGCCGATGTGTCCGGCTCGAGGGATGGAGGAGGGTCTTCTTCTCCTTTTTATTAGAGGTTGTAAATCAACAGATTTGTGCACTAGTGACCCTTTAAATTGAAGTCAGAAGCTGAATTGTTAAGTTTAATTTCTGGTGTACGTGAATGTGCCGTTCTCATTCATTTATGAAGACTTGCAGCCCACGTGTGCAATTCGTGCAATTCTGCGATCGACCGGTAGATCGTGATTGACGCATTGGGCACCCCTGCTTCGGAAAGCGCATTTAATGTGTAATATGAACACCCAAAAAATGTGATTTCTGCCCAAAAAAAATCTGAATTGTGCGTTAAGAGCTGCTGTCTAAAGGGCAGATTCACTAAGATCTGACATAAAGGGTGGTAAACCAGGTGCGTCCCTAAATCCTTTGGTGATGCAGTTTCCTCACCGGCAGTGAGGAATTCACTAAGATTGCAGCAATGATTAGCACGCGTGCAGCAGTGGTGAAGACCGCCCTATTTAAATCAGCGTTTTGCTTGTTTAATGTGGAGAGGCGAGGTGTACAGAAGCACACAATGACATTTGATTAAGTGAAATTGGAGGAAGATGGACGTCTCTTGTCTGCCGCACAAACATTTAATAATGTAGAAAACTAACTTCAAAACCTAATAATATTTTTCCCCCCTAATTTAATGTGGATGCTCATTTAGGTCCTGTAACTTTGCTCTGATCAGTCCATGAAAAATAGGCAGATTTGGACAAAAACCTTCCTATTGATCCGAGTTAATGCAGTCTGTCAATCAGTCAGCACCATTTGAAGATGATCTACTGACCATCACCCAGCAAGTCTGGCTCCTGAGTAGTCACGCACACTCTCATTAGTGAATATTGTGCCATCGCTTTGTAAATTACACATGCTGCTCAGCTGATTCTGACCTGACGCTCCTGCCATCAACGCAACACGAGAGTTTTACGGTCAAAACATGGAGAGAAAGACACAGGAGCTCATCGGAGCTGTGCGTCCGGAGCAACATCCATGAATCTCTCCATCTATCCAGCATCCTCTCTGCACCGAAGCAACTTTACTCCACACGCGTCACCGTGGGTGCACGTCCAGCCTTTTCTCTTTCTCTCTCACGTACACACACTTTACTCTGTATTTTCTTATTCAGTGGCTCTTAATATTGACTATTGCTTTATTTAAATCATTGTCTTATACTAGAAAGGTTAACTGGAACATTTTTTTCCATCTCCGCTGTGTTTATTTAGTGCAGCTCATATCTGCGTGTGTTTGCACTTGCTTGTCAGTCGTACTATTTAGTATTTTCAGCGCATAAAACAATCACCGCAAACAGTTGCTGGTTTGATGAATTGCATTTCGCCCACTGCATTAATTTATTTGCATGTCCTCCTCCCATTTTTTTGCTCGCCTTGTGAGCTCCGCCTACTATACATATTCACTAGAGGGAAATGCGCTAAATGGATTGAGAGTGCATTGTGACGTGCAGCAGCCGCACACTCCTGATTCCCTAGGGTTTGTACGACTGTATTTAAGACAATTTTATGAAATAATTTATGAACGGTATCATTGCAGTCCAAACAAAGCTTCTACGCAGCTTTCAACTTATCCTGAGTTACCATGAGTACCTGTCAACATTGAGCTGTTCTGCAAAGCTGCATTTAAGACAATTTTATGAAATAATTCATCAACAGCATCATTGCAGTCTAAACCAATCTGACATTGCACACCCTTGAACCAAGCAGCAGCCATGTTGAAAGTTTCAGGTCAATCTGAGCCTGATTCTCAGAGATATTTGAGGAACAGCGATTCCTTGCTTTATAGATAGATGAAGTACTTGTACTTGAGCACAATTTCAATCAAGTAACAGTATTTCTACTTGAGTAGGATAAGTCAGTACATTTACATCTCTGTTGATTGTGTGGGTTGTACAGGAATTGTACCATCAACCGTCATCAGTCTGGTCTTTGAACCCTGGTTCTATTTTTGAGACCCATGTCTTCTCCTCTCTCTACACCAGGAGAGAACAGGGCGTCTCAGGCCAGACCAGCTCCATCATGGTGGAAGGCGTCCAGGTGGCCCTGCCCTCCTATGAGGAGGCCGTTTATGGAAGCGGAGGCCCCTGCGTTGCTTCAGGACCTTCACCCTCTCCGCCTCCGCCCCCAGCTTCACTGGAGTCCCGTGTCCCCATCGTACTCTCTGAGGGGCTTCCTCAAGGGGCCACAGGAGGCCCCAGCACCAGCAGAACTAGCCACCACAGAGACTTAGACTTCTGTCTCCCCTCCACGTCCTCGTCCTTCTCCTTCTCCTCCCGCCGCCATGCAGAGACAGTTCTGGTTCATCAGGAACCTTCCTCATCCTCGTCATCATGGGCTAGAGAGCAACTTGGAGGTGCATGTGCAGGCCCACTACCTCTTCGTAGAGACTCGGAGAGCAGCGATCAGCACAGTCTGCTCTCCGTCACCTCTACCGATGACTTTTCTGACGGTAAGAAACATGATTAACTCATTAGGCGATGCCTCTTAGTCACTTTTTTATGATAAGCTACCTGTGATATCGACATAGCTGTAAATTGTCACCAGTCTCTTGATACATGTATTCAATTATAATTTGGGTTGCAAAAGAGTGGACATTATTTTTTTTTCAAAAACTATAAATTTGAATTATTTATTGGAATTTGTTTTAAATAAGTGTATCATATCCAAATATAAATATTAGCATCCATTCAAAATAAGACTATTTAAAAAAACTTGTCATTTCAACTAGGTTTTTAAAAATGTTGAGAATTTTGAAAGTTGGAATTTTGGAACTTTCATTGGGAATTAATGGGAAATTACCTAAATTAATGGTAGGCCTCTAAAGGGATGTTAAATATTGTTGGGAAAATGTATTTTAGCATAATTTTAAATATCAGTAACTTAAATTATTTAAGTTGCTCCCAATTTCTGGTTAAATCCAATAAATGTTTCATGTGAAAAATGCATATTTCTGAATATTCTCAAAATTCCAGAGCTTAAGTCCCTGTGGAAATTTGCAGGAAATGTTCCTACCTTTTGCAACCTTAATTACAATCCTGTACAGAGTTAATAACATTAAGACTGACAATTATTACAATAAATGTGTTATAAATGGAATCATTATTTCACCAACATTTTGTTCATGTTTATGTATATTGCAGTTTGAGAGAATAGGGAAGGCAAAACAAAAGAAACCATTGTACTACAAATGCACTTGACAGCGTGACTGTTTTAAAAAACATTGACCTTGCTGTTGCTGATTACATTTGTCTGTTCCTCTTCAGATATCCCTTTGTTGAAGGAAGCGTGAAGCCTGCTGGCTCTGCTATCAGCATCAGCAGGAGAGGCCGTCTCCTCCATCTGTCACTGCTGCCCAGAACTGACTGTGGCCATCAACCCCCCCCCCCCCCATAAGTCCTGCAGCAAAGAAAAGTCAATTTCCAAAACCCAGTGCAACTTGGTCTGCCATCGCAAACTCATGCAGAGCAAAAGAAATCGACCTGTGTTGGACCCAAAGCGACGACGGAGCAAAAACTAAGTGTTGCCAGCTCAGCATAAACCCTGTAGATCCTGTGTATATGTCAGAAACAAACAAATCATGACTTAAGGTTGTGTATTATCGGCTATATATTATCATTCATATGCCCCTGGCCAGGGGTAGATCTCTATATTACCATCACTCAGAGACTTTTACACAGAGGGTTATTGAGACCCTTGTACTTTTACAGAGAATTTAAACCTTGTGATTTTTTTGCTCCCAAAGCCTCGGCGCGGGGACTCTAAACCGTCTTCCCGCCGTACTTGAAAAGTTGTGGGTGGCGCCCGCGTTTCTGCGGCCGTCTACGAATGCTGCACGTTTTCATTATTGGTTCCAGCCCTCACAGAATGAAGCATGAAACCCTCTTTTCTCTGTTATCAGTCGACTTGTGACACATGGATCAGTGACGACCTCCTCCTCCCCGAGGCGCAGCATTTCCCAGAAGCAACATATCACCAATATCTCAAAGAAATGCTCCTTTTCATTTTGCACCTGCTTTCTGTAAGCTGCTTTTATGTCGTGTGAACGGGATTGATTGATTGATTCATTGATTGGTGTTTCAGATTTTAAAAAAGAGATTTGATCTTCTTGATTGGTCACACTCAAAAACCTTTTATTTCAAAATTGTGTTTGATTTTCTTCTGACTGTATTTATTGTTTGGCGTGTGGCTTTGAGTTGCTGATTTTGTGTGTGTGTTTCTGTGTGTGCGTGTGCGTGTGAGTCAGTTAAGCAGTGGAGGACGTGTCCTTACATGGGAAGCCTTGAATCATCCATTTCCTGATCAGAGGACAATTTCACAAAGGCTGTGTTTGAAATGACACACTCTGTACTATGCACTACAAACTCAATGAGTATATACTGCCTGTGTCAAACTCAAGGCCCGGGGGCCAAATCCGGCCCTTTGGAGCATCCAATTCAGCCCGCAGGAGAAAGAAAAAAAAGTCGGAGAAAACACGAATCATTTTGTAAATGAAACTCAACAATATTTGCAGGGGCTCACAGTTTTACAGTCATTTTTAATGTTAAACTCAAAACTTACAAAATCTTTCAATTTTCCTTAAATTATGAAATAACATTTACCTTAATTAAATAGAAATTGGTCACAAAATCTAGGAAATTTAAAGTGAAGATCCTGTTAGGACTGATATTTTTCACTTATTGCTTGGATATGGACGGTTTCTTCCATATTTTGTCATTTATGTATACGTAGAAGTGCAAACTCTGGCGCAATAATGTTGAAATGACTTGCTTTTCTGCATTAAAATCTGCCGCCCACTTGAGATCAAACTGTTCCTTATTTGGCCCCTGAACTAAAATGAGATTGACACCCCTGTAAGTTTACTATATACTATAAGTATGATTAGGGTGATGAGTGTTCCCACTGAAGTATGCTTCCACGTTTCCCGAGATGGATATCACTGTTGATTCTCCACCTTTAAAAGTTCTAAAAACATTTTAAGTGAAAAAGTGACCAAGTAGAATATCAACATGTGCTCATTTGATCCATAAGACTCACGGAAACACATTTATTCTGACATTTTGGAGATTTTCAGAGAGCCTCCATTGTGCTACTGACTAAACTTTTGGTTAACTTCAAAACAAGAGCCCTATTTACAAAAGTGTCAAAAACTCATGGAAGACAAGAAGATATGCTTTTATTTTGAAAAGGAGATGTTTGACTTTTAGTTTGAAGCCAGTCCCAGGGCGATTTTACATTCCGTTCACAATGCATCATGGGGTGGTTGAGTATGACTAGTGTGCCCACTGTGCATACTTAAGAAATGTCCTGATATAGTATACATCAGGGTATTTCTCACATACTCAATATTTTCATACTATCTAATGTGAACGCACTACATACTCATTTTGACGTCAAACATCGTATGAGTAGTACGTTAGTATGCGATTTCAAACACAGCCAATATCTCCAAGGCGTCTTATCTTAAAATAATACAATAAACAAGTTTCTTGAACAAATCTGCATCTTTTCAGTCATCGAGTCCACTACACAATATGCGTGTGCTTATTCTGCTCTGCTCAACGCCTGGAAACACAAACCTCACCAGAAGAATGCCTCAAATAAAGGCTCCACTTTTGTGCATTTTTTTTTTTTTTTTTTTTTTTTTTACACAAACTGCAACTGGTTGCAGTGTAATGACAAAAAGGTTACCACCCCCTGCCCCTTCACACAAACACACACTAATAACCCCACTAAAGCTTCTGGTGGTTGCCATGGAAATGGAACCACTAATTGATCCTGAGAATTCCTTTCCGAGTGAAACTTTTGATTTTTTTTTTTTAAGACCACAACAATCCATCTGAATTTCTGTTTCTTTAATTTGCATTCGTGGTGTGTGTTTGTCACGAGTTGCAATGTTAATAAAAACAAAGTGTTGCCTTAGACTCATATTTTTCTGTTTTTTTTTTTTTTTTTTTTGTGTATTATCTTAAGCCTCCAAATCGGTTGCTTTGCAATATTGCACCATGTTTCTGTTGTTTTCTAAATGGCCTTACTAAGTTCTTTTCTATTCTATGCATAAAACTGTATGTATCACTGGGGGTTTTTTTGGACATAACTTTAACAGATCTCGTTTTCTCTCTCTCCTTCCCAAGCTTTTCCAACAACTGTAATGATGAATCTGTAATAAGCACCTATATTTTGCTACTCCTCTGCTTTGTTCCATTGAACATTTGTTGGATTTGGAAAGAAAAAGATTTATTTCTTGCTATGAAGCACTGTTGTACAGTGTTACGTCCTTTCAGAAAAAAGAAAAAAAAAAAAGTTTAAATATCTCCCCAGAACTTCTACTTTCAAAGCTTTCAGTCGCGGTTTTTCCTCTGTACATGGCAGTGGGTGTGAAGATAGTAATTTAATATTTGTATAAAGTTTAATTTAATTTTACAGTGTGTATATAACTTTCTAATTAAAGCTTTCTTTTCAATGTAGATGAATATGTCTCGTTTTTTTTTTTTTTTTTTTTTTTTGTTTGACTGGAACTCATTTTGCTTTTGTAGTGTGAACATTTTCAGGATATCCTTTACAGGAATACATCTTTGAAATTTAATTGGAAATTTGATCCCGTTACTTATCACGCAAAGGGATTTTTGATCAATATAGAAAAGATAAAGAATAGAATAGGCCTTTTTTTCATGGTACCATAACAGCCGTACAACAAAGTTCTAGTTGCTCCATCCGCATCAATTCACTGTATAAAAATGTTATGTATTACTAAATATACATAGGACATGTGACAAAAGTAAGGATAGAAAAGGGCAACATTCACATGAAATATAGCAACAACAAAAAAAAGTCAAATTGTTTATCTGGTGCTGGCAGTGTAAAAAAAAGGGAAGTAAATCAAAATTGAAACTTTTTTGTATCAAATTATGATTTAAATTTCAGTTTATTAAGTTGGAATTTTGGGCAGATTTCCTCTTAGTTATGTCATGTAACATTCTCAATCTTTACTGACCCAAGTTTTGCACATTGAAAAGTAAATTCAAAAATTTTAAAATTCAAAAAATAACAAGCATGACACATGTAATAGCCAACAAAAATACATCAAAACATTGAGTTGTATATGGAGGATAGTGGATACCATAAACTTGGTAAATCAAACATAAATCAAAATTGTGTTTTGTATAAACAGAGAGGATTAAATAGTTTGAAATGTTTCAAAGATTTTGCAAATTCCTGCCTTTTAGTAGTTTTGATCAATATTAGTGAATTGCAAAACAAGCAGCTTCTGATTAAGTGATTAATAATTTATTGTCCAAAATTGAAATGCTTTTAACCAAAAATGGGTGTGAATAAAAAAAATGAACGTTTTATTTATTTATTTGGTTTATATAGTTTGTTTACATCTGTTTTGAGTGCTTTAAAACTGATACAGAGCTGTTAATAACTTCCAAACCTTTGCACCGAATGAGGGAAAAAAAGGTTTCACAATATTCGTGTAAAAACCTTTCTTGCACTTGAGTGCCACCTAGCGGAAATCATAGAAACTGTTTGGAGAATTGTGCTATTGTTGCGACGTCACATCCGGGGGCGTTCGTATTGCGTTGGGCGTCTTCTTCGTGAGTCACGTGGGCTCTCGTTCCTTTTTACAGCAGAAGCTCCATTTTGTCGGAGGATCCATTTTTCTGTCATCTCTAAAATAGCGCCAATAACGTAAAAAGGTGCGTATATGAAAGTTAAGCCTAATAACGCTGTGTTTTTAAAACTCTAATATTGGTGTAGTTTGTTGTTGAATCCAGCTTGTTTGAGTTAGTTTAAAAAAAAAAAAAAAAAAAAGGCCCTACGCACACACCTACTTACAGACGGCGTGTTCAGGCTGCGCCATTGTTATTTCCCACCGTCTGATAATGAGGATTAATTCATATTCTTGTGTTTGTAGTTCACATCATGAGTGGATGTCGTATCTTCATCGGTCGACTCAGTCCCTCCGCCAGGGAGAAGGACGTGGAGCGCTTCTTCAAGGGCTATGGCCGCATCCGAGACATCGACCTCAAGCGGGGCTTTGGCTTTGTGGTAAGTCTTACTAATGTAGGATTATTATTTTATTTATTTTTCGACCATCTTTCATGCAAACACACTATTATTTATTTTAAAAATTGTCTTACACATTCAACGAGGCCAATATGTTGGAAAAAGTGTAGTGCGATCAAAGCGTTAAACACAAGGACATCTGAGATAGTCCTTGTGCCGCCATTTGTTTAGTCTGGGCTGTGGCTATTGATACGGAAACGTATGAATAAACTATGTATACGCAGCGCCCCTCATTGGCCAATTTAGGTGACGTGATAGGTGCACCATGTGACTTAAAGTTCCGTCAGTTTTATTTTAGCTCATGTTTATTTTCAGCTACCCGCTAACTCTTTTATTTTAGCCCTAACCCAGGCAATAAAATTTTTTCTTCGTATATGTGTTTTTAAAGGTGGAATTTGCCGTGTTAAATATGTTAAAAAGAAAAAATATATATGACAAAAAGTGGAATTTAAACCCACGGCAGCGGAAGGAAGAATTTCTGAGTCAGGCGCCTTAGACCACTCGGTCATCCTGACATGTCTAACACACAGGCACATTACACTTATGACTGAACAATTTTAGAAAATAATCTAATTGCGAAATTTTTTTCCCCTCAATATTGCGATTTCTATCAAGTAGGGATATAACGATTAATCGCAAGGCAGTTAAAAATCGATTCATAGGTATCACGATTGATATCGATCTTCTGAAAATTGAATCGCAGTACTTTTTTTAACCAGCAGAGGGCGCTATCCAGAAGTGTAGGTGGCGGGCGGGGTCTGCTAATACTTTCTTTCTGACTGCCTTCTACTCTAGCACTGTCTGCTAGCATAGCATCTCTTCTTCACTGCTACATTAGCTGCATGCCAACCGACCACTGGGTTACCAGCGCCCTCTGCTGGTCCAAACAAATATCTGATGTAAATACAGGGCAATGACTTTTTTTTTTTTTTTTTAAAGTCCAATTGTTAAGGCACAACTATTATGCAGTTTTGCATTGTTTATTATAGAACCAGAATTTAAATTAATAAGCTTCTTCTTCATGTGTATTATCCCTTTATTTATTTAATTCAAGATTTATTTTTAGTTAAATTGTATTATTTTGAATAGTTTATCAAGGGATTCTTTTGACAATGAAAAATAAAAGATATAGTACAGTATTTTCTAGTTTTTTTTAATAAAGGAATATTTTTCAATCATTTGTCTACAGTCTCATTTTGTAAAATAAATCTTGAGAGTATCGTGAATCGAATCGGGAGTTGAGTGAATCGTTACATCCCTACTATCAAGGGCCTCTTGCGATTAGAAAATTGCATTTTAATTCATTAATATAGCAAATGCAATTAATCGTTCGGTCCTATTACGCTTTTGTAGAAACGGTCTGGAAAATGTACCCATAGTCCCAGTGTCTATTGATACGTTTTCGTATAAATAGACACTTCCTTTAGTCTCCAAATAGAACCTGACCGATAATTAAATTAGGCATCAATAATGTTGGGACCTCCTTTAATAGACGTGTGTGTGTCCCAGGGATGCACTTCATTTTTCCCATGAAAAATGACACATTGTGAACAACAATTTGTTCAAAATCACAGTAACTAGCAAAACAAACCTAGCCGTCAGCGGACCCCTTCAAGCATTAACTGAGTGCATACATGATCCCATTGTGTACATGCTAGTTTAGCCGCTACAACAACAATCAGCCAGTTAACTAGCTGCTTACAATACACCACAAACATATCTGCATCATTTTATATTTCTCAACAGACTTTGCACTGTTAGTTAAGTAAAAATTTTGTGCTATAAGTTTCATAGTGATTGACTCAGTTCATTTGAGTTAGTTGATGTTCAGACAAGAAGATTTTGGTCTTATTTTGGTGACAATTTATTTTTTGACTCTGTCATGGTGATGAAATGTTTTGTTTGTGTTAAAATCAGCACTTTTATTGATAATTTATTTTTGTACAACAGACACCATTTTGTTTTCATTTGAATTGTATTTGTTTAATTTATACATTATTATTATTATTATACATTTTGAACATACATGAATATATCTGCTAATTATACCACCATTAAGAGAGTTTAACACTACAATTTAAGAAATAAAAGAATATAAGAAATAGAAAGAAATACATTTTTTTATTTGGGGACCCATTAAATTTCCCAGAGACCCGCTCAAATCACCATCTGTGATTATTATTTACTCCGGCCTGGACGATACCCTTTTGTCCCAATTTGATTTTAATCCTGATTCTTGGGTGCCAATTTGATTTAAATTGCAATTCTGATTTTACAACTATTGGGATTCTACAAAGACTATTATCCCCATTTTTTCTTTCTTTTCCAAACACATAAGATGAATCCTTAACTTCTAGAAATGTCACAGTTCCTAAAACCATGCACATTACATCACATTTAGTCATTCGCTTATTTATCATTATTCAGTGATTTATTATTATTTATACATTTTTAAAACAAACAGTATAAACACCATTTTGTAACATTTAACAAAGTGTTAAACTTTGAATTGTGTGAGTGATAAAAAGTAGTAGTTTTATTTAAATTACTACGGTGCAATACATTTTTAATCATACAAAAATATGGCTTTAAAAACTAATCAGATGGGGAAAAAATGTCACTGGCATGTTATTATTATTTTAACATTAACATGTTAATAATGCCACACTGTTATATAACTAAGTTTAAAAACATTTTAAGATGCATATGATGAATTTGTGTAAAAACAAAAATAACCACATGGTTAATTTGTTTTGATTTGGTTTTAAAACAGAATAACCAAAGAACGAAGGGTGCTCGGATAATAATGCTACATATATGGTTTTGATGCAATTTGTTCTTTTTTAATATTAAATAAATATCTCAAGTGGACTTCCAGACACTTGTTATTCAGTAGTCCTTATTTACATGAACAGACGTTGTTTGTTGTGGGGAATTGGTATAAATCAACCCATTTGCGAGCACGAACCAAATTCCAAAAGTATCAGATCTCAATTTGTGTCTGTGCACTTACGTGCGTGCTAAACCCCTAGCAAAACAACCATCTTCAACCCAGTTCTTATCTTAAAATCAGCATCACTACGATAGCGCTGTGCTTTCATTATTATTTCACTTCCTGATCTAGTTCATAATTTTTACCTCTTTCCTCACTTGGCTTTTTCTCCTTGACTCCTCGCAACAGTGTAAACGGCGCAGGTTCCGTGCCGCTCACGGGTTACTTTGCGTCTTCTTCGTTGGTGTTTTCTAGCGGTTGGCTCCACATTCAGGAGCGGCGGCAGGGCATTACTGGTCAGCGGCTGCATAATACTTTGGACAAATTGGGGTGGCAGCAGGGGTTACAAGGTTTTGTTGTCGCCTGGCATTTGCTACGTTACGCCACCATCCCCGCACAGGAAATGGTGGCACGGACGAACAGGCGTGCTATGTGAATTTCAAAATAAAGGCATGTCTTAAAGCAGAACTAAGTAACTTTTTCACCTTAATAAATCATTTTCATAGTCCCTGTGAGGGTAATACAAGCGTTAATGGGGTGACGCATTGGTGCTTCTGGTCACTGTGTGCGCGCCACCTGGCTGATCACTTCACTTATCATAAACAGCTCCATTTTTATGGTATAAATGATCAACTTACTGATTTACTATAGGATGAGTTCCCTCAGAATGTAGGCTGATTCAAGATTAACCGTTTTAATTTTTCCCCGGCACGTTTATGAAGCCTCCGGCTGCCGTCTCACTGAAGCAGGAAGGAGGAGCTGCTGTTTACAACAGTGACATAACCAAAGGGGACCTTTAAGTTGAGCGCTAAGCAAAAGTGAATTAGTTCTGCTTTAAAGATGACGATGTTTATCGATGTTTTCATTGTGCATCGATGTAATTGAATCATTAATTAATTAATCGATGTATCGTTACACCACTACTGGGAAGCAGCATCAACTATTCAAATCGGCACCCAAAAAATTGCTATAAATTGTAAAATCGTCTGAAAAGTAAATTAACAAATGACTAAAAAGCAAATAAAATATAGCTGTTAGTATTGTCATCTTTCTCCGTTTCTCTTCCTGTATTTGAAAAACAGTAAAATATGTGAATGTACATTGAGCCCTTTTTCTTTTTTCCTGGTTCAGCCAATGATCAGCTGTTTAAATTATTTTGACTGCTTCATGATTTTTATTTATTTATTATTATTTTTTTGCTGTTAACGTGATTATCTAAAGCTGGATTAGTGATGTTTTTAGCAACTGTTTCTGTTTGTCAGAGCGATAGCTTCTATTTCAGGTGGAAACACTAATATAACACCTATTGGAGCTTCACTTACATTTTGAGGACACTATTTTAATTTATTTTTTAAATGATAGATTTTGTAAAACTTTTTTTTTCTGCCGAGACCTTCAGCGTTTATCTTGTATCGTTTCCATGTCTACAGCATAAAGCCCAAACAGAAAAGTGATGTATATTAAAGTTCTCTCTGCTTTGCTGCAGGAGTTTGATGATCCCAGAGATGCTGAGGATGCTGTGTATGAGCTCGATGGCAAAGAGCTGTGCAATGAAAGGTAGGTACTTTCTCTGCTGGAAGGTTGTTTTTATAAGAAAGATTGTGTAATCCTTTTCTTGTCTAACATCAGGGTGACTATTGAACATGCTCGTGTGCGCCTGCGGGGCGGCCGTGGTCGTGGAGGTCCTGGTGGTGGTGGTGGTGGTGGAGGAGGAGGAGGAGGTGGTGGAGGACGCTTCTCTGATCGCTATGGCAGAGGTTCACAAAACAGTCGGAGGTAAAACTTTGAAACACACAGAACAATCCCATTTTACTTGTGTTTTTAGGACATGGTGTAATTACTAGCTTTCACATATTAAGATTGATCTGTTCTTGTTCTCAGTCGAAACCCTCCCCCGATGCGCACTGAGAACCGTCTGATTGTGGAGAACTTGTCTTCCCGTGTCAGCTGGCAGGTCAGTCCACCTTCATGTTCTTCACATTTCAACACCTGTCGCCAGTCTTATTGTCAGCACTTTGACATTTGTGGGAATACTGCTAAAAAAAAATATCCTACAAACATGTAGATTTGGCATTTTTGATTAATTTTCAGAAATGTTTATTATTTAAAACCTCAATTTTTTTTTAATTTTAAAATCCAAATTTGTAGTTCTGGTTCTCCTGAGTCAGAGAATAACACAAAGACTCTGAATTTGTTCTTGTTTTCAAATTTTAACCAATTCTTCACCCCTTTATTTGCCAGCCTGACTGTTGTGTCATGTGGAAGAACTCGATCTCGCTTATGGTGGAGTTAACCCCTTCTGGGTCCCTCTGTCCGGGTTGAGCCCGTGCTGTCAGCCAGTCTGTCCTACCTTTGTTGATGCCTGCTGGTCATGTGAGCGCTCGCTCCACGCTAGAGGCGGCCCCTTCGCTCGCTCGCTCGCTCGCAACGCCTGCTGTGTGGTTATGAGCGGGAGAGAGAAAACAGAGAGTTGGCAGAGAGAAAGCAGACGAAAGAGCGAGAGTCGATGATGGTGGTGGCATATTGATCGATGGTTGGGTAATTTGAGGGGCACCGATCGATAACCCCCCCTCCCTTCCCCCTCCGGTGTTCCCGCACATCGCGAGAGAGCGTGAGTTCTTCCCAGGTGCCATTGGATATAATCTGCTGTTATCCGGGTATGGTGGGCTCGGAGAGCCTGCAGCCCACAGCCAAAGGGTTTCGCTCTCAGGTAGTAGTTTCCTCTCTTCCACCCTGTTCACTCTCTGTACTGAGGTGGGGTGCTGAGGCAGGGGTGGTCCCGGCGCGGAGCCCTGTGCCCTTTTAGACAGGGACAATGGGGCTCTTAGCGCCATGTGCTGCCCAGGCGGCACCACTGCAGTTCAGTCAATGCAGTCTGTGGTTAGTCCAAGGATCTTAAAGCAGCCGCTAACACTCAGCTTGTTCTTTTAAATCACCTGTCATAAATTGTTCTTCCAACAAAAAAAAAAAGTAATTCTTTGCTAGAATAATTGAATGACTTAGACATGTCATTGTTAGACTTTAAGGTTCTTGGACTCCTTTTAGTCCTTATCTGCAGTAGTCTGTGTAGATTTCTCTAAAATCTAACCACATGTGTTTGGGTAAAGCTGTCACTCACTGAGCTTTGTTGGTGCTACGAGTTTTTCTGGATGTTAACAGATGTTTGTGTGTGTAGGACCTGAAAGATTTCATGAGACAAGCTGGGGAGGTGACATTCGCTGACGCACATCGTCCAAAGCTCAATGAGGGGTAAGAAAATGTAACGCATGCTTCAGTGCATCCAAAAACTGAAATGATGAATACCAATGTTTACGCGTCGTATTTTTTTGTTCCCCACAGAGTGGTCGAGTTTGCTTCTTACAGCGATCTGAAAAATGCCCTTGAGAAACTATCTGGAAAGGAAATCAATGGCAGGAAAATCAAGCTGATAGAAGCTGCCAAGAAAAGGTTGGTTTGCTGGAAAATGTAATATTCCAGCTCAGTACTTTTCAAAGAATTGACGTGTCTGTAAAAGATTAAAGTAACCTTTAGTGAATTTTATTTGTAAGTTAAATCCGTGACCTGACCACATGGTGATACCAGTCGCTTCTGATGGCTACAGTCTGCGTTTATTCGTAAACTTTGGGCACCATCAGCCATTGTAGAGGGCGGTTGATGGTGGCTCCACTAAAGCAATTTGACACGCAACATGGTGGTCAGCAAATCTGATGAAATGCCAGGTTTAACTCGAGAATGTTACAATAATGACTTACCACAGGGGGGCGCTGTGTTCCAATTGCTTTGAATGGGAAAATTTTAATTTAATTTTGCCAATAATCAACTTTTAAACTTAAGAAAACTCCTGAAGAAAGTCGGAGTGTTTTTAGTATTCTGTACGCTGGGTTAGTCTGGTCAGTAAAATTGGAGTAAGTGTGGGGGACAAAAATCTGTTCAATAACAGTAACAATAATGCTTTACAACCTAATTTAATTAACCATTGGTTGTTCTTAAATTACTAAACTTCTAGGCTGTTTGAAATTCCACACTTTATACTATACACTACAAATTCATTGAGTATATACTACAATTTGCTATAAGTATGGTTAGGATAATGACCGTTCCCACTGAAGTATACTTCAGTTTCCCAAGATGCATTTCAAACCTATGACAAAAACCTGAAGCGAACTGAGGCCACCTTTGAAAGTTCTGGAAGCATTTTAAGTGAGAGTGACCAAGTAGAATGGTCACTTTCATAGAACTCACGGAAACACATTTTATGTCAACATTTCGGAGATTTTCGAAGACCCGTACATTGTGCTATTGACAAAACTTCCAGTTAACTTCAACAAATTACAAATAGAAATTAATGGAAGACAAGAAGAGATGCTTTTATTTTGAAATGGGGATGTTATTTTGTTTTTCTTGTCTGCACATGCTGTCAAGGGTCAACACTACAAGAAGTGCAATCATTATGAGACAGCAATGCATGTTTTGTTATTGCAATAAAATAAATTGATTTATTTTATTGCTGTATACTAAAATAAATCAATTTATTTTATAGCTTAATTGCAATGGGGATGTTTGATTTTTACTTTGAAGCTGGTCCCAGGATGATTTTACATTTTGCTTGCAATGCATCATGGGGCAGTTGAGTATGAGTAGTGTGCCCACTGTGCATACTTAAATGATGTCTCGATATAGTAAACATCTGGGTATTTCTTCCATACTCAATCCATTCAGACGCACTACATATGTATTTTGTTATCAGACTTGGTATAAGTAGTTAGTATGTCATTTGGAACAACAGCCCTAATTTTATGTATGATCTTTGTAATGCAGGTCCCCTTTAACATGTCAAACCACTGCGTGGTGGATGATTTTTTTTTCTACATGTAATTTGTCTAAAATGATCTGTTTTTGTTTTGTTTTCAGGTCCAGAAGTCGTTCTCGGTCAGACAGCTCCTCTCGCTCCAGGTCCCGCTCTCGAGGTCGCTCTGCATCTCGCTCTCCCAGACGCTCCAGGAGCCCGGCTAAGGCCCGAAGCCGATCCCGTTCACGTTCTCGCTCCCGTTCACGTTCCCCCCGTTCTCGCTCCCGCTCCCATTCTCGCTCCCGCAGTGTTTCACCTGCAGGTGGAGCTTCTCCTGCTTCCAAATCTAAAGAACCTCCAAAACGCTCTTCCAAGTCTAGAAAGTCAGCCACCCCTCCCACCCCTCCTCCTGCTAAAAAAGCCTCCCTGTCCCGTTCCCGCTCCCGGTCCCGTTCTCTTTCCACTGATAGTCAGCGCTAGCTCACATAGCTGTAGGTGGAGACACTGGAGCTGCTTTGACTTCCTCAGTAGAACTTGACGTGTGGTTTACCAACCAACACTCTGCTTTAGATTCTCTATTGAATCTTCATTTTCATTCATTACTTTGACAGGACGAGACAATCCAGTTTAATATTGACACACATCATAACTCCTTTACTCTGACAGTCATGCAGTCAGCTGTGTAGGATTGTTGTGGAGTCTTAGTGCGTGTCGATAGTTGACACTGGACCTGTCCATCCATGTGCATCTGAACAAGACGTTTCCCTAACGCTAATTTTTTTTTAAAGTCACTTAAAAAAACAGTCTCAACACTTTTCACATTGTTGTGTCCTACTACAGCAAAATTAAAGAAACAAAAAAAAAAAAAACTTGCATGTGCTTTACTGCTCAACATTGTTTGGTTTTGCCTAAAGCAAAATCACATTAAAAAAACTTTGAAGCTGGCAGCTCCTTTTTAAAAACAATTATAATAAAATTAGATCTTTTTATGTTCTTTTCCTAGATTTTGAGTTTGGGATATTTTGCCCTCCTGGAAAAGTTGTAACATTGTTTTGCTCTGAATGTTTAATTGTTATCGCAGAAAGCAGAGTATTCTAGCTTGATATTGTTTTTTTTTTTTTTTTTTTTTTGATAGTGGAGAAGTTGTTGTTGATGGCATTTCAGCGTTAGTTTAAAGCATTAATGTGCAACTCAAAGAATACTTGTTGGTACTGTGAGTTATGATAACTGTGGTTGAAATGTGTAGAGTTGGAAGAAACGTGATTTTTGTACATAAACATTTTCAGTAAAAAGACAGAACATACCCAATAAATCAGATTTAAACAAAATAGGGTGTGTGTTTTTTCACAAGTTGTTTGTACAGAACATGTGAAAGACACAGATTTAAAGATGTAACTGTTGCTGAAGTGTCTCAGCAGAGCATCACACAGGTCAGAAACATCTGGAATCAAAGGTAGGTGATGTATTTCAGGCGGTGCTTGATGCCATCATGGGCTCCTGAAGTTTTTCATCTACACTTTGTTCTTGACAATTGCCTGTAAATCAAATACAGGTGGGTTATGATTGAAAATCAATATCTCACTCGATGTTTAACAAACTAATTTATGCGTACTTACAATAAAAAATATTTTTGTCTGATAATTAAAACAAATTTAGTTTGATTTTACAGACCAGGTTATCCCAGCATACAAAATACTAAGGACACCCCTACACGTTTTCTCAACCATAACAATTTTTTATTTGGAAATTTTGATAAAAATTCTCTTTCAAACCTAATGGAAAGCAGTTTTCTGTAATAATGCTGCCTCCAATGGAGCAGTTTATGCATTAGGGTGGGTCATTTTTTATTAATACAAATTCTGTACATTAGAACCCTGCAGTTGGTTCTACATCTGACCAAATTATTTATGTAATTTAATATTTAGCGGTTGTACAAGACACTTGAAAAATTGCTCAATACTGTAAAATAGTGAGCCAAATGAAATATTGGAGTGATTTGTGGTATTGTACTGAAAAAACAAACACAGTGGCTTAAAAATGTTACTTTGAAAGTCCAGAAAGCCAATGTGGCTTTGCTGACATCTACTGGAGGAATTCTTAATTTTTGTGGCAGATCCAGATTTTCACTGATCTGTTTCACTTCATAATTGGTTTGATTAAGGTTGTCAAATGCTTTGCTGGTATCTGAACCTTAATTTTCCATAATGTTATATATGTATATGTAAATAGTACATTTCCAGGAAACTTTCAGCAGCTTGTGCAATTTCTTAAAACCTCTCCTTTTTCTTAAAAATGTATCCTCAAATCATCTTCTGCGTACCAAAACCTACTTTATTTTATTTTTTTTGACGAGGCTTTTATTATGCATTTTCTCTTGATTTTTATTAGTTAATGCAGTATGTCTAGTTTCCTTTAGTGTGTTCATTTTATTTTAGTATTACGTAATCATTAGCTTACATAAATAGGAATTTTTTTCAGGTTGATAATCTATTTTTATTTCTTACATTCACATTTGACAACCGTTACAAATGGAGTACTCCCATAACTAATGTAGCTTTGGAGATGCACCTGTCATTATTTCATCAACAAACTTTGTTAAATCTATTTTCAGACAGATTCCCTTTGAGGACTATCTGTTACTAATGTCCTATAAGATTCTCTTTGAATAATATGTTACAGTTTGATTTATTCAGGCAACTGTTCCTCAGGAAACCCATATTTTGACTGTCAACGTCAGAGGTGTCTGCTGATTGCTTTGAAGTTACCTTTGAAGTCTCCTTCACTTCTTTTTGAATAATATATTAAAGTTTCTTTTAGGGCAGACGCCTCTGATGAAGACTGGCAGTTGACAGTCGAACCATGCAGGAGATCAAGGTGGAATTCCTGAACAACTAGTTGCCTGAATAAATGAAACCTTAACATGTTACTGATGTCAGTCATGTTGTAGAATTCCTGATGAAGTTCAAATGTATCCTTTTAAATATATTCTACAAGCCAAAGTATGCGTGCTTGAAAACTACACATGGTAGGATCTTAATAATGCCAGTTTAAATACCAGAAAGTGGTAAATGGTTGCTAAAGTCATTCTCAACAAGGATAACTATTACACACGGATTGGGACGTACTGAAGGCCGTGTACTTCACACAATTACAAATGTTTAGTAGGAATGGTTAAATAGGTAACTCGCTCACCTTTCTGTTTCTTTGTGATCCTTTTGTAACACTTGAAAAAAACCACGAGCACCAGAGCCTCTGTGAGCTGGCTCAGCGCGTAAATCATGGGGAACATGAACAGTGGGCCGATAGTCGTAGGTGGGAAGGCTACCTTCAGTATGGTGGAGGCCAGTTGGGTGTTCTGACAGCCTGTTTCCATGGAAACTGTCCTCCTCTGTCTGATGGTGTGAACAACCTTATCAATAAGTCATGCTTGTGTACAGATCACTACAGACTGCACCGGTTCCCACCAAGTGTTTGAATGGAAATGAACTCACGAAGGGTTGAGTCTGAAGATGGAGGCGATGATGAAGCCAAAGGCGTAGCCTATGAATGGCATGATGGCACAGATGGCCAGGAGCGAAGGAGCAAGGAGTTCCAACATGGATCCTCCAATGTCGATGGTCACAACAGTTGCAACCACCACAACAGCAGTCAGTAATGTAGCGACTCCTACCTTTAAATTATAAAAATATATATAAATTCCTCAATTTTCTTCTGATGGCATTCTATTTAAACATCAAGAACTCCCAGTAACAAGCTGAGTTAGATCATCTGAAACAGTGGGATCAGTGCCATAACTATAACTTCTTATTTCAAACATTAAACAATGATAATCCTGTGGTATGTTCAAACTCTTTGTTTTGATGAAACATTAACAGTTTCTTTGAGTGGAAATTTAACTTTTTCACATTTCTAAAGTACAACATTAACAGATCAAACTTTTGTTCTTATTGCATTCATTTAAGCTTGGGTAAAAAAAACTTTGTATGTGGCTCCAATTGTAAAGTTGTGCATGTTAAATAAATGGCAACTTTTTTTTTTTTTTTTTGCAATATTTTGCAACAAACCACATTTAAAAATATATGTGAATTTTTTCATGTTACTTTTGACCGGATTTGCAGCAATATTTGTGATTTTTTTTTTCCTCGTAAAAATGAAATGTCAATGTTAAATCTAAATCTAAATGTTGAATCTAAATGTCACAGGTGAAACTAAATATTTAGCTACATGCCATTGACTACGTATTTTAGAATGCGCAACTTTACAATTGGCACCCCATAACTTTGTAACAAATACATTTTCACTTGTTTACTAAATGCAGTTTTTAACATCTAAAATATGTTAATAGGACATACAAGTTTGTGTTAATAAATTAAAATCCACAGTCGTCCAATAAGTCTGCGATCCCATCCTTAATGACAATGCACCAACCTTTCGGAAAATATTGGAATATTTGGGCCTGAAGTGGTTGATGATGATGCCAATGGCACACGGCACAAGGATCAGGATCAGTGACAAAATGATGTCGACAAAAGGCACAAACTTATGGATGCTGTCAAAGCCCTGGCAGTACAGGTAGAGTAGTAGAGGCATCATGCCCAGAGCTGCCACAGTGGAAAAGGAAGTCATCACAATACTGCAAGAAAACACAAAGATGGTCATTATTGGACATTTAGCCAAAGCAAACTAGTTTTCATTTGAGCAAATCAGACAATCATTTGACTGTGACTCAGCTTTCAAAAGTTCTTTCTTAAGTATGTGGAACCATCTGAATACTGGACGACCTTTCATATGTACAGCTGTTGACTGGGATTGTTAAGGAGATCTGAATGACCTATGTCAGTCAGGTGTTTTTGGCCACTAAACCCCCCCTGATTTCAGACCAATTGAAATGATCTGCCAGACCACTGAGATGCTTCATCTGTAGAAATTTGTCAGATTCAAGGTTACAGGCTTAAACACCTCTGAGAATGTGGTCATTAAAGCTGCAGTATGTAAGTTTTTTTTGGCGTCATTTGGTCAAAAATCCATAATTACCTGTGAGCATGTTGTAATCAAAAGTGTTCTGAAACAACAGTGCACTTTTACACCTTGGCCCTGTGTAAGACCTTTAGAAATGCAGCATCGTGACGTGACTTTTCAGCCAATCAGAGATCTTTTTACAAACGAGTGCTCCATGAGCTGTTATGGGGTGTTACTGTTGGCTGGCGCCCGACTAATGTTGATGTACATTTACATCCTCTGTAGTAAAGTACAATGACGGACTCTCCAGCATCATGGCACTAGGCATAACGGTTACACAGCAAAGCAAGCAGAAACAGAAGACCAACGTGGTGAAGCAGCAGTCTAAAGGCACAAACATAGTGTGTGAGCTGTGCGGTGCAAGAGCTCACAGCCACAGACGCTGCGTAGGCCAGTAACTAGAGAAAGATGTGTGCCTTTGTGTCTCGAAAACATCAGAAAACTCTTCAATTACACAAGATAAAGTCCCTGCATTTGTCACTAGTCTCTACTAAGAAAAAAGTCACAAAGAGCTCCACAGTTGTGCGTGATAACAAAGACACCAGTAAGGGACGATGGGTTTTGAAACAGGGAGGGGGAGGGAACGTGGTTGATTCTATACAAGTCTCATGATTTTGCATACTGCAGCTTTAAGAAATGAAAAACACTTCCTTCTCTACAAGCATCCTGTCGAGGCAAGGTTCTCTGAATCACTGAGATCAATGAAAAGCTAAGTGAGTATATATTATGTAAACAATATTTGATTAACAGATCATTATCGCCTATTGTTATAACTGGGAACAGAGGGCACTCCCCTTCAAAATAAGAGTACATGATCCCAGTTTTGTTTTAGTTTTTTGCCTTGGAAAATGCAGGGGGCATATTTTTGGGTTTCAACTCACAAGTTGAAAACTTCTACTTTAAAATCAATATACTGTACTATGAGTTTATTTCAAGATGCAATTACTTTTTACGCCTCTAGAAGGAGTCTGTGAGACTTCAGACTTACTGATGAACAGTTCTTTATATCAAAGGTAACTTCTGGTTTGTGTTGCTTTTATGACTCCTGCATAGATTAATTATGAAGCAACGCCTGCTTGAGGCTCTGACTTTATTGTCATTTTTCTGGAGATAAGAGCAGTTGTAGGTCAAGCTGACATTATTATATAGGGTAAAGGATTCTCAGCCTAGTTGACCTTACAGTACAAAAAGATGCATGTTAAAGGGAAGATTTAAAGGTAGAAAAGTAACATATTTACTCTAAATAAGGAAGGCAAACTGATCATTTGTTTTTTTTTTTTTTTTTTTTTTAAAGAAAAAATTTGACTTTTGGAAAGAGTTTGACATTTCTGTCACCTTTTTTCTCCCTCCAGGACCGTGTTTGTACTACTACACAGCTAGAGGCAACACTATTGTTGCATGTCATGGATCTGCTCTGGTTCTGTGCAGCAGGATTTGTTATAGTGTTCAATTTGTTGACAAAAATGCTTTGTCATGGCGTTGATATTTTCATTGACTCATAAAAATGAAACAATAATGTTCACATGGGACGAAATCCATTTAGAACTAAGTTTCTTTTTTGGAAACGTATCCAACAGGAAGTACGATGATGTGTCTGTAGACGTAAGATGGTTCATGTGGTCTCACACATTAAACACATCAAATCTGTCAGTGTGCATTTACAAAAAGTATTTTGATATCATCTCATATCAGGTTCATGAATGGTAATTGAATCTTTTAAGAAATACAAAAACTTTTAGTCTTTTAGTTTTTAGTTCTCTGTCTCCACCGTAGACAATGTTCTCTTAGTTTTACAAGCTATTTATTCCGTCTGTGCTCTCTCTCCGACTCGGGGCAGACAGCGCACGGACTGAAAGTGGATCGCTCGCAGTCCGCCACATACCGAGTCAGAAGAACCTGCGCGAACTCTGGACTCATTTGTGCCTTTATTCTGTTGCTTCTCCGCCTCGGCGTTACTTTTTCCTCTTGCTTTGCCGTGTAACCGTTGTGCCAAAAGCCACGATAGAGACTTCTACTTGAATATAATGCCATGGGACTGTCCCTACTCTCAGATCGGGAACGGGCATCGACTTTTGACGAGCAGCCAATAGTAATGCTTAAAACAGCTCACGGGATCGCCTTGTTGGTGGATAGATCTCTGATTGGTTGAAGTCCAGCGTCATGCTCCTGTATTCCTAAAGCTCATTTACAGAGTCAGGAGAAGGAGCAGACATTCACTGTCCACTCAGAACACTTTGGATTACAATATGCAATACAATATAATAAGATGATATTGGATTTTTGACCAAATAAAACCAAAAAAAAAAATTTACATATTGCAGCTTTAATCGACTAAAACCTTACAGTCATTCAGTTGAAGAAAACTTGACTAAAACTAAAATAGTGATACTGATGACTACATTTTGACTAAAACCAAGTTGCATTTTAGTCAAATGACTATGACGACATCAAAATTTGCTGTCAAAGTTAACGCTGGTTTGTTAGTGTATTTGTTGAACAGTTTGTTGGCAGTCAGCACAGTCCCATTCATTATATACATTATATCATATATATCTACGTTGAATTTGGTGGCTTGTTAATCTATGTACAGTATACAGTATATGGTTTACACAAGGCCTCACAGTCCACAACTAAAAAGACATAAGTCATGCGAGCACAGTGAGTGTTAATTTTGAAAGGTAAATTTTGATTCATTTTTGATTTAGTCAGAGGCTTTTGACCAAAAAAATAAAATAAAATGTAATTTTAGTCAAAATTTTGTCATCAGGGCTATTTTAGTCAGCTTGATGACATTAAATCGGTAGCCAATATAATCGATTAAGAATTGTTTTAAAGAGTCAATTAGCATTGCACAACCTGATATGAGAAGATGTTAATGTTTGTAAAAACAGATTTAATGTGATCAATGTGTAAAAACCCAACGATCACATGAGTTCAGATTGATTTTGTCCCATCTGACGAAATTATAGTTTCGTTTTTATTAGTTGACAAAAATTTATATACATTTTTATAGAATTTCTGTTCACAAGTTTTTTTTTTGTTTTTTTAACTTAGTCATAGTTTAGTTATTGTCACTAGATGACTTGAAAATTTAGTCGTCGAAAACTATGAAAAATATTTTTAATTGACAAAATGAACAGTAGTGAGCAGAATTAGTGGAACAGTGAAAATGTGTGTGGATTAATTTAAGCAGAGCTCCAGCCTTTCTGTAGCATAACTAAACATACAATGTGTTTGTTGTTGTTGTTGTTGTTGTTGTTGTTGTTGTTGTGTACCTGAGGTTCATGTCACCTTCTATTAACAGAGCCTGGACATTGGACAGCGCTCCTCCAGGACAGCAGCCACAGATCAGAACGGACAGCGCCGCCATGTCAGAGAGCTGGAGAACCTTTAGAAATACACACTTAGAGCTACACACACTTAGAGCTACACACACTTAGAGCCACACACGGTTAGAGCTACACACATTTAGAGCTACACACGGTTAGAGCTACACACACTTAGAGCTACACACGGTTAGAGCTACACACACTTAGAGCTACACACGGTTAGAGCTACACACATTTAGAGCTACACACGGTTAGAGCTACACACAGTTAGAGCTACACACATTTAGAGCTACACACATTTAGAGCTACACACGGTTAGAGCTACACACACTTAGAGCTACACACACTTAGAGCTACACACGGTTAGAGCTACACACATTTAGAGCTACACACGGTTAGAGCTACACACAGTTAGAGCTACACACATTTAGAGCTACACACAGTTAGAGCTACACACAGTTAGAGCTACACACATTTAGAGCTACACACAGTTAGAGCTACACACAGTTAGAGCTACACACATTTAGAGCTACACACGGTTAGAGCTACACACAGTTAGAGCTACACACAGTTAGAGCTACACACATTTAGAGCTACACACATTTAGAGCTACACACAGTTAGAGCTACACACTTAGAGCTACACACAGTTAGAGCTACACACATTTACAGCTACACACATTTAGAGCTACACACAGTTAGAGCTACACACAGTTAGAGCTACACACACTTAGAGCTACACACAGTTAGAGCTACACACACTTAGAGCTACACACACTTAGAGCTTCACACACTTAGAGCTACACACAGTTAGAGCTACACACACTTAGAGCTACACACACTTAGAGCTACACACAGTTAGAGCTACACACACTTAGAGCTACACACAGTTAGAGCTACACACACTTAGAGCTACACACAGTTAGAGCTACACACAGTTAAAGCTACACACAGTTAGAGCTACACACAGTTAGAGCTACACACAGTTAGAGCTACACACATTTAGAGCTACACACATTTAGAGCTTCACACATTTAGAGCTACACACACTTAGAGCTACACACAGTTAGAGCTACACACAGTTAAAGCTACACACAGTTAGAGCTACACACAGTTAGAGCTACACACAGTTAGAGCTACACACAGTTAGAGCTACACACAGTTAGAGCTACACACAGTTAGAGCTACACACAGTTAGAGCTACACACATTTAGAGCTACACACACAGTACTGACCTTACTGAGGCCAAACGCTGTGAGAGGCATGACTCCATACTGGGCCACCATTGCAATGGCCACTCCTTTAGGCTTTAGTATGTTTTGCTGGAAGGAGAAGATGAATTTATCTGATTGTTAAATCCATAGCCAGCCTCTATAAAGACTCAAAGGGTTGTCACCTTAATCTTAGACAACTCCATGGTGCATCCCATTGAAACCATGGTAAGAGACAAGGCAATAATTAAAAATATGCTGACAAATTTATCCACAATAGGAGACAATGGGCTGTATAGAGCAGTTGAGTTTAGAGCCGTCACGTTGAGCCAGAGGCTACTGTTGGGCTCCAGACTAAGATCAGCTGTAGGATAAATGATGGACTCCATGTCGAGACTTTCCCAACTTGACGACACTGGGCAGAAAACTCCAACGGGGCTCGAAGAGAAAAAACAGAAAGTTTAATGAGCAAATGTATTTTTCCTCAACTTTATTAACAGTCGACAAGGCAAACAAAATAAAAAAATAAGAAAGAAAGTCAAATATTATCTCAGAGGAAAGGGCTAGTAACTTATGAAAATGAAGGCTTACATACACTGGTATGTTTCATAGTCATGTAGTGACCAGCAGAAGTGTAAAGGGTACTGATATCTCCTACTCAAGTACAAGTAAGTCATATGTAAAATACTCATGTACAAGTAAAAAGTAGCTCAATTAAATAGTACTCAAATTAAAAGTTACTTGTTACTTTCATTCCCCACGTTGGGTTTTGGTAATAAATCTTGCCACTGTTTCCTTGCATACAGTAAACATCTCATGTATTATCTTATAAAGGAAGAGACCAAATCTAGCATCATTGGATCTTCACTTATTTTCCACAAAGGCACCTGTACAAAATACAAGGTTTGTCAAAATGTACAATTCTTTTTTGGAATAAAATCACACCAATGAATTCAATTCAAAATAAAAACAATTATCAGGCTCTAAGTATAGCTACATTTACAGTATGAACTCTAAAACTGATTTGTTTGATTGTTTTGGTGCCGTGCGTTATGTTTATATGATGTGATGCATTTAATTGTTGTCTGGTTGTTTCATTTTTTTGTAATTTCACAACGTCCGTTGATTATTTTAAACAAAACGTTACTTAGTAACGGTTGGGTGTAGACTTCCCATAACAAGATAAATCCATTTCTATCTAAACCATTGTATGCTTTTTATTGCGTTGCTGCATTTTGAATCAATGATTACACTGAGTTTACACCATACATAGTGTACTATGAACATTATAAATAATGTAGTATAAAAGCCCCAGCAACATGATTGTTTTTGTATCACATTTTCAAATCTCACATCTTCATCTACTTTAATATTTCCTCAAACCTCTCATTTATTCATTTTTACTGACTTTTAAATAGAAATATTAAAATATCATTTTAATGGTGTATGAGTCCTATAGTTATTCCTCCGGGCATCGACCCACGACAATGACATGAACTAATAAAATATCCTCTAAAGGTGAACGCACTCAAGGCTCTGTAAAAAGAGGGCATTTTAATGCTTTAACAGGCTGGACCTTTAGCACATGGGAGTGGGTTTCTGCTTTATCAGATCAGCATAAGTGACTGTAGTAGCCTGAATATTGTGAGTTAAAACACAGCATAACTTAGCTCAGGTGTGAGGGGAAAGCATTAAGACCATTAGCTACTGGAAAATATGACTCTATCATATCTGCCTGCAACAATTTTCGTTAGTTTGGGTAAGTAGTAAATGCAGCAAAGGTGCAAAAAAACATGCAACGAGAGTGACCCAACCTGTGATTCATGCGACTGGACAACAAATAATGCACAAAGAACATGACAGAGTTGATTGAAAAGGAAGAAATTAAATCAGATATGAAAAGAAAAATAGGAAGATCTGGACATTAAGTCTAAAACATAAGCATGAGACAAATGGTTTACCTGTGATGTCAATGCTCCTCTTCTCTTCTCTTCTCTTCTCTTCTCTTCTCTTCTCTTCTCTTCTCTTCTCTTCTCTATCTCTATTTAATGTTTTACTCATGTTTCTCACTCATGCAAAGTTCATACAGTATGAGCTGAAGTGCCATCTAGTGCACAGACGACTGCAGGTAACAAACACTGGAGGGTCCAGGTTAATTGTACTCGGGTGGTCGAAAATGTAATATAAAAACTCTGATAAATAATAAAAAAAAAATTAGTTAAAATTAAATGTGCTGAAAATATTTCCAGTTAATAAAGGATTTTCAAATGAAAGACGTTAAAAACTAATATGAATACATGTGAATAGACAAAAAACTTTCTTTTTTTTTCTGTTTTGAGGAAATACATTTTCCATGTTGAATAAAGGGCAACACTAATAGTTTTTGGTTGTTTTGTTTTTCAGTAGAAAATTAACTTTTCTTTATTCACTAGAGTACAATATTAACAGTTTCCTTGAGTAGGGAATTAACTTTTTCACATTTACTGGAGTACAACATTAACAGTTCAAACTTTAGTCCTTATCAAAATAATTTATATTTAGCTAAAAAGTCCTTTTTTGGTGTGTGTTGTTTCATCCTACTTTGTGATGTAATTTGAACACAGCACAGTTCACTGTTCACTAGATCTCTGTTCTAATGGAAACATCACCAGCTGTAAGGATTGTAAACATGGACACACACTCATTGTAGGACATCGTGTTGATGTACAAATTCATGAATGCAATAGAAAGCCTACAGTAAATATGCAACATTTCATTCTTTATGTGATTTTATGTTTGTTAAAAGCTAGCAGTCATTTCCTTGTACGTTTCATTCTACTCTTGTATATTCTTGCACTGAAATTGTTGAGTCTGAATGTAATTTTGTGTGACTGGACAGGACAATAAAGATCCTGACTTATTATTAGGGGTGAGAAAAAAAATAAATTTCACGATATATTGCAATTTTAAATAGATTTTTTTAATTTAAAAAATTGATGAAATAATAATATTTCTTTGAAATATTTGATCAATATTTTTGTGTATTTGTGTAATATTTCTGTGGTCACAATGCTTTCAATGTGTTGCAATGGTTACTTGATGCACTTGATTTTATGATGGCAGTGTGTAATGCCTGCAATATTTATGTATGTACAGGTATTTTGTTTTCATATAATCCGTTCAGATCAGTGTTTAAACTGACACAATAGTTGAAAATATTTTTTCTTATTTTTGTGCATTATCAGTAACTCAGGGTGATTTATCCTTAATGTTCTCACTTACAGTTGTTACAATGCAATCATTATGTTGTCATGGTTACTTTGAGATTTCTACACAGTAGTTTCAGTGAAAAGAAACTTGTTGCACTTTATTTTATGATGGCAGTGTGTAACACTGTATTTTATTTTTTTCAGTGAAAATGTGCAAAAACACTAATAATAAATAATAAATAGAATGTTTTGAAACAAATAGTTTTGACACAATTTGTCCTCTGAATGATCAATATCTTCTGATCAACATATACAGCAACTTGATTTTTCATCTCTACGTTTAATTTTGATATTAACTGGCCAGAAAATCATGATATATTGCGATAATATCTTATCGTGACCAAAGTATCGTGATACGAATAGGGAACCAAACCACATCAAACCTAAAGACCCTCTTTCTAACAGGAATTAACCAAGGAGCCTGTTTCTTTATCACAAACTGTTTACAACATAACTGCCCCAGCAAGTTTGAGGTGCATAGCTAACCCCACTATGCGGCCTTTGAACCCAATGTAGCCGAAAAGACTGGCCCAACACTTTGAAGCGGTCAGTACGAACTCTTTTTACGACTCCACACGGGGGAAGAACATCCGTCTTCTCCCTCCTTTACAAACAGATATCTTTGGGATGCTGTAAGATCACAGAACTGTCCCACTGACCCCTGACCCCCTGTGGTGAGATGTCACAGAAGGACACTTTCCTGGCCTCTTGTCGGAGATGTGTCCCAGTGAAGAAGTGAGAACAAAGAAACTATATTATGTTTGAAAAGTCACAAATGAAAACATTATTGGAATGGTTTCTGCAGTAATTGAAATTGCAAATATTGTCTGTCCTATTCCAATCTTTTCAGATAATTTAATACCCACAGAATGCTATTTTAAATGTTCCGTCATTTAAAAAGTGCTCAAAATACCAGAAAACATCACAAAAGTTAGTTTAAGGTATCTACTGCAACCATATAGTAAAGAAGAGGCATAACATAATTTTTAACATTTATGTTTATGAGTAATTACAAGTAAAATTCATTAACCGGTTCCTAAAGTAATACTAGGCTATTTTCCAGTCGTGTTTGGTATCAAACTCTTTTGTAATACATGATATTTCAAGATATGATGTCGAAAAGATTTTTTTTTGAATATGCTGAACTCATTATTATGGTTTATGTGTAAATCTAGGAATCATCCCTCCTGTTTGTCTTTGTCTCACATAAACACACACCCCAGACACACCCAAAGGCAGCCAGCTGAGATGCTGGCAACTTTAAACCAATCAATGAAGCTTCCTTCTTGGGAGGCGAGTCTCAAAGATAATCTTTTAAAAGGAAGAAAACTGCCCAAAATTTCAGTTTTGGGACACTGGCGTTTCATGCTCAACGCGTTTCCCTTCCCACCTTTTCATTTATTTCATTTTATTTTTAGTTGAAACAGTTAGATTTTTAGAAACAACAGCTGTTTGGTTTGGACAAATCCAGCATTTAGTGACGTGCGTAACAGCAGAAAGAAGCCCATTGGGGTAAGCCACGAGCCATTCTCTAAGCCAGCTGCGAAGGCCAGAACCGCCTGGATCGGCTGAAGGGGCTACACTCTGTTGAAACGCAACAGAACTCAACGGTGGCACGTCCTGCTGCATTGCTTCAAACAGCACGTCAGGGTTGGACCTGAATGAACTTTCATCAGCAACTTCATCCACAATAGATCACATACATATTTCCATAACTACACACTTACACACACTCACAACATGTTCCACACACAGTTCATCTCATTCATGTCTGTACGTCTCCCCTGTCTGTCTTCCCCTTTGTTTTATGAGCTCTCTTTATGATTTTATTCTTGGATTTTATGATCTTATTATTCAAACATGTATCCTGCATTTTTTTTCAATATTTAGTAGACTAGCATTCTCCTAGAATAGTGATTTCACTTTATTACATATAATCCTCCCTTTTATTAGCCTAGAAATGCATTTTATCATGATTTAATTATCCCATTTCAATTGATATTTTGACTGTGTTAATTGTTGTATTGTGAATAAAAGGTTAAACATAATCTTTGATTCCTCTGATTCATTAAAGCTGTGATGATGGTGTAGATGTCGCTGTTCGAATTCACTTTTCCCTGGTTTCACATTGATGGGTTTAGTCTAAAAACTTAGACATATTTCTCCTGTTAAAAGGAGTGGCACCCCGCAAAATTTGAAATAATATTAATAATCATAATTATTATTCTTATTCATATAACCCAGTATTAATAACTCTATCGTATTGCAACATCCTTGCCAATACTCACCCCGATTGATTATATTCCAAGTTTTACCTTAAAGCATAACTAAATTCTAAAACCGTTTTTTTTTCTGCTGAAAAAACAACAACTATATTTATAAAATGTATATATTTGGGTATGGAGTACTGTTGTTGGTTGATTTTAGTCCTACTGTTGACATATTATTAAAAGTATTATCATCAGTTATCATCCATTTGGCATATTTTGTTGTAAAAATGTAAATGTGACTTCCCTCAATGGGTTGAAACCAAACTATTTTAATGGAATTTTGCTATTGTCAGAGAATGGAGGATTGTGATGTTTTGGTGGCTTGTGACATCACTATTAGTCCCGCCCCTTCTCACGATCACCTGTGAACTCTTTAATCTGTGGTGAGTATCTAGTAATCAAGGCATTATTTTTTTTAAATATTTCCAGATGAGGGTTTAGTTACTCATTTAACCTGCTGAGTTGATCAAAAACTAACCTTTTTTTCCATTCTAAAATTTTTATTTAATGTACCATCAAAACAATTTGATCTAATACTTGTCATTGATTTAGTCAGTAAAAAAGTCATTTTACTGACTTTTTGATATTAATAGAACTATTAATCATTGTAAACATGACATTCAGATGGTGGATAACTCCTCTATATTCATTCCACCACGTATCTCATTGTTCCCCCCACAAGTTTTGCACCAACAATAATGACAAGAAGGAATAGCACGTACCACGTTCCCAAGCATTTAGTCAAATGACTCGGTTCCACCGAGTAAAACGAGCGTTAACAGAGGGGTACTCATTTGACAAATGGGGCCCCCTGGCGCCCCCGTGGCACATATGGAGTATTGGGCCCCATTCATATATTGGTATGTCAATGATTCGGTACCACCAACTGTGGTCATATTTGACTCGCAAATAAATGACAGATCAACTTTCTTTTTTTTTCTTGGCCGAAAATCGGGCTCAGAGCATCCATGCGTACACATCCATTGATTATACCAACCAAATTTCAGCCCGATCCGTTCACGAATAACAGAGGAGTAGCGTTTTTAACTAGTGCACAGAAGAAGAAGAAGAACAACAACAACAACAAGTGAGTGGTGTTTTGAGTTCGGTAGCACGGCCTAAAAATGCAATAAGGTTGTTTCTTGCTGTAATCAGGGAAGATTAAAGCCTAACCTTATTGTGTTGTATACCAGAGATGGGAAACTTCTATCACAGCGGGGCCACAAAAATGTGAGTGTCTAAACCATGGGCCTTATTATCAACATTAATGTCTGCATTCAGAATAATGACCAATCAAATCATTACCACAGGATAGAACAAAGGACATATGATACTAATCTAGATAATTATATCCTGGATTCATCTCCGTCAGTGGGCTTCAACAAACCAAACATTCCCCGTCAGAGAGAAGCTGCCCTACAAATCTAGATTACAACATGCTAATTTAAGACAAGTGTTTTCAGCCTGAGTACGTACGCGCTCACATATAAGGGGTGGAGATTGCAGCATCTGACCAATCAATGTCATCATTTTATTTTGCTGTTATTTTTGTACTTGTTTTAGGTGTATTTAGAGCAATTTTGTGTATTTTTTGTTGTTGTTTTGTATATTTTCCTGCCATTTTGTGTGTTTTGTTGTCAGGTAGTGTTTTTGGAGTAATTTTATATGTTCAATTATATATAGTCATGGTATTCATTTTTCTTGTTATTGTTGTGTATTGTTGACATAGTTTTATATATATTTCGGTTATTTTTGGGCATTTGTAGTTGTCTTACGTATTTTTGGAGATATTTTATCGATTACTATTTTCTTCATTTTTTCTATTTTTGCTGTTATCGCACTGTTTCTAAAAATAAGTAATTTTGTGTGTTTTTGGTGTCATGTTGTGTGTTTCCTTTGGGGGCCGCACAAAATTAGACAGAGGCCTGAATGTGGCCCCAGTCCACCAGTTGCCCATGTCTAGGTTAGGCCTACAGTATATAGTTACAGGCTATATTTCTGGGTGACCCTTTTTGGCTTTAGCCCGGCGAACATACACAGCAATTCAGTAAAGCTGTTAGGGAAAGATACGACTCCTATAGGGTTGCAAACAGAAGGAAAACTGTGATCCAGACTGGAGAAATAAGGCCAGGATGGTTCTTAGACTCTCTATGAGCCACAGGAGTAGGAAGCACAAGAGGAGTAGATTATTTATAAAATTAGTCCTGCCCCCACACTGGGGAACACATGTATTTTACCAGCTTTGTACAGAATGATGCAACCTGATACAGAGATATAGATTAATATTAGCCTACCTGTTATTTGTCGTTAGGTACCTTTCAGCAATTTGACATCGTTTTTTGCAGTTGGTTATATATATACACATATACACATTTATATACACATATATTATTTGACATTTATATATGATATATATACAATGGAAATATAAGTCCAAATTTTAACAGGATTGCCAAACCACGTATACTGCAAACTACCTGAAATTAATGAAATTAAATATTACATAAATCATCAGAAAACCCTTAACTTTTTTATTTTATTTTATTTTATTTTACTTTACTTTACTTTATTTTATTTTATTTTATTTTATTTTTTTTAATTTTTTTCTAAATTTTTATTTTTATTTTTTTATTTTTATTATTTATACTTATTTTACTTTACTTTACTTTACTTTACTTTACTTTACTTTATTTTATTTTATTTTTTTTTATTTTATTTTATTTTAATTTTAATTTTAATTTTAATTTTAATTTTAATTTTAATTTTGTTTTGTTTTGTTTTGTTTTGTTTTGTTTTGTTTTGTTTTATTTTATTTTAAATAATAATAAAGATAGGAAATAGGAAAACCCTTAACATGATGAATGGAATGATGGATGGATTGTTGACAAACAAGACAGACAAGTAACGAATAAGCTCCACTGACACGCAATCATGACAGCAACTACAATACCCATCATGCATCTGTGCAAAATGGACGTTGCAAGCACACTCCTTGACAAATGGACTATGTAGTCCATAAATACGTATTTCCTCATAGTTAGTTAATTATTGAGCTCATTATTGACTGTTATATAAAGGCATAGGAGGTAAATATTTTTTTTTATTAATTTCGTAGTAGTCTATGGCTAAATCTATTAGAAATACTGTTTTTTCTGCAAATTAAAAAAGCAATAGACTGGATTACTGCATTTCCCAGAGGGCCTTTGGGCTCAGCGCATGCGTAATGCAAAGTGACAGTCGTGTGTGTCTGGAGCGTAGTCACGTGGAGTGAACAGTCCAAACAGAGTGTGAGCAGTAGACTGTCCGCCGCAGCGCTGCTTCGTGTTTAGACTGTTTTAGCCGCCCGGCCCATTAAAAAAAATAAAAAAAATACCCGTTTTATCGAAGAATGAGTGATAACGATGACATCGAAGTCGATAGTGACGTGAGTATGAGTGTTTTATTTGCTGCTTACGCTTGTTTTTTCCGCTGTAGCCAGGCTAGCTCTTGTGCTAGTGTTAGCCAGCAGTAAGTTGTCTACCTCTGCTACTCTGACGTGGTTGAAATACTGGATGTAGTGAAACTAACACACATACTCACCTAATGTGTACAGTTAATGAGTCATTGTATTGATATTTAGTCATTTCAGCCCAACACTACGATTCGGTCTGGCTACAATTGTACTTTTTGTTCTGTTTCGTTGCAGGAAGAATCACCGAGATATCACTGTGTGGTGCGTAACGCTGGGGTGGGGGATTTGTCCACTGTCGAAACATGTTGCAAATATACCTGAGTAATGCACGGTGGTTTAGGCTATTTTTTACACCAGGGAGGCTGGTAAGCACCTGTGGAGTCCCACTTTAAACACGAGAAAACAGTTTATTTTTGTTGTTGATGACGCGATAACTGCAGCATTGGATTAGATTGGGGGGAAATATCGTTTCCATCCGCGTGTGTGTGTGTGTGTGTGTGTGTGTGTGTGTGTGTGTGTGTGTGTGTGTGTGTGTGTGTGTGTGTACAACACGACCACAGGGAGGCTGCAGCAGCTATATATAGACCAAAGCCCGTGCATTTCCAAAGGCGTTTATGTTGCACAGTTGTCATGTTTTCCCCGTTATTTCGCCCCCCTCCCCCGGACTGCACACGGCGGGGATTCCGCTGCTGGTCGGGTCTGCTGGAGTAAAACCTCCACATGTAGGTCACCCGAGGCAGAGAGCAGCTTAATAATAGTAAGAGTTAGTGGATGCAGCTTCGTGTGAGGAATGGCTGATGTTTCCCTGTGTTTAGAGCCATCTTTTCTCTGCTGACACACTCAGTGATGAATGACGTAGAGCTGCTTATAGTTGCTGCTGCGCAATACTTACACCATCATTATTCACGTTTTCCTTGAATCAGAAATCTAGCATTAAAATGATATGTTATATAACTTCACAGTTAAAATAATCACCCCTCCATTATTTCGCGGCAGTTTGTGTGATTGTTGTAGGCTAAAACGCCTGATTTTACGGCAGCGTTTTCAAAATATTGCGTCAAAAGTTGCGTTATTTCGACGCTTTATTATTTATTTCCATAACTGTTCATACGTGGGTCAATTTTTATAAAACAGATGGCCTTTGAATCAGTCAACAATAATACAGAAAATGGCTCAGATTCACAACAATTAAATAAGATGAGTATGGGGGAAACATATATCGGTCCACTATATTATATGAACAGTAGAGTTATATTAGGCTTAACCCTGATCTAATCCACTATATCGGATCAGCCGATCTTTTGCATTTTATGCAATTAATGTGATTGGCTTTAATGTCTTAATTCGCCGACTCGATCAATTACGTTATAGTCATGATGAAACTTTCTGGAGATGCTTCCATTGCATTGTTTTATCGTCTCATTTACACCGAAGAATTGTTTGTGTTACATGACACGTTTGTGCACAAACCTGAAAACCTATACGCGAATGGCCAAAATGTCTCGATTGGAGCGGAGCGGCTGAGCACCGGACTTCTTCCCCAGTCTACTGCCTCTGAAAGCGGGAGCAGCGTCTGTGTGTGCTTGTGTGTGTGTGCGTGCACTTGTTTTGGTTATTCTCCCATTTACTTTCGCTTTCAGGGCGGTGGTGGACACAGAAGTTTGCTCGTGTGTGCGCCCCACCTCCGATGTGCACCTGTGAATATGGATTATAAGCAACAACAGCAGGTTTTGCGATGCCACAGTCAGGAAATATGTGTTAGCTCCTAATGCTAATGGTGGCTTCACGTAGTTCCAGTGTGGTCTGCCTCTGCAGCTTCAGTTCCAACTTTCTGTAGTTGCTCCACAGCAGTCACTGACTGTGACATGGGACTTTGGTTTAATTCAACAGCTGTAACGTTTATTTTGCCAATCATTAAAGACAGTATACAGCTTATAATTGATCTGCTCCAGTCTCACACGCTCTCTCACCCCACACATTGGTCGAGCGACTAGGGCATGCATTCGCAGTTAAAGGGCCACGCACCCACACAGGTCCTGCATGGAAAATCTTCAACTCTTCCACTCCCTCACAGTCGCAAGGCTGCGTTAAGGTCCAGAAACATGGTACTGTTTGATTTTTTTTTGTGAATTTGTATCAGAGAACCAACGGAATTCGGTCGGTACTTAAAAAAACAACATGAATTCATATGATCGCTGATCAGCCCAAAAAATCCTGATCGTGTAAAGCCTAAATTATATTGTAGAAACATGATCATATATTGTACAACCTATATATCATGTTTGTACATATATTGTACTAAAATATACTTATAATGTGCAAACAATATACTATATTGTACGAACAATGATTATTTTGTACAAACATGATATGATATTGTAGAAACATGATTTTATATTGTATGAACAATATAATATCACGTTTGTACACTTTAGTGATCAAATAAAGTATGTTTTCCATGTGGTAGCGCTACTAGAATATTAAACATAAAATAAGTGGATGTTGAAGTTTTAATAATAAATATTGTTGCTTTTCCTGTAATAATTTTCTCATTAGCTTTGTTACCATCATCCTTGGAAATGCGCAAAATCTAAATGGCGTAAGAAAAACTAGTAATGGTAACATCGGAATTTTGAAAAAAAAACAAATATCACTTTATTACTTTACACGAGGAGATTTTTCACACACTTTGATAATGAAATATATACAAAAGTGCTGTAAAAACACTTTTTCCACAATTACACAACAGAGGACGAGGCGTACCTGGTCACGAGACCACTCTGAGAATGCATGGATCGGTGTATGTGGACAGAAGAGGAGACCGAGACATTTCTTAGCATTATACTATATTATTTATTATTGCCACATTAGACGTTAAACAACAGACAAATACAGAGTGTTATAAGGAGGTTCCTGCAGAGAAGTCTCAGAATGAGATTTCACCAGAGTTTTGAGGCTTCTCCCAAAACAGCCTTCAATTGAAACATGTTCACAGCGCATTTATACTTTGTCGACATTTAGAAATATCGCTTTAATTTTGTGAAAAAACTGTACTGGAAACACAGCTAATGAAGGATTTCCACTTTCTGTAAAAGCAAAAATAGACAGTATATTTTATAAATCCTGTATGTAGAAAAAAGAACACACACACATCACAGTCAGCTCATAATTACTCTCCCTACATGCTCATGAATAGATAAAGAGAATCATTTATTTGACATTTAACTTTCTTTATTTTTTTAAGTATAATTTTTAAACTCATTCACTTGCCGTTGTTGCGTACACACACATGCACGCTGCACAGTCAGGCGTCTCCTTTGATAAACACCTCCCAACATAAACTTTATATTATCATAACTCAGCAGGCTTCCTTGATTTCCCTCCAATGTGTCCAAAGCTACAGCCAATAGAAATCTAATTTATTGATGCATTTTTATCATATTGGCCACATTAGCATTTCTGCTTGGCCTTTTAATGCTTTAATTCAATTCAAATTTTTATAATCTAAAATATATCTTTGTGCTATATAAATAAAATTGAATTGAATAGTTTTTTTGATGCAGACCTAATAAGTCTTCTATTTATGTATTTACAAACAATAAACATTGAAATTCAGTTTTAGGAAAATCACATCTATAACTTAAAATAAGATGGTTTTGATAATAAATTGATTATCCACACACACACACACACACACACACACACACACACACACACACACACACACTCTTTAATCCTATTGATAATTTGGCAAATATTCATGTTTATTGGTTGGCTGAGGGAGAACCATATTACCTCAAAACAATACACAATTAATTATAGGAGATGTCATGTTCCATCTGCTAAAGCCCTTATTTTTTCTCCAACAAACATTTATTTTTTAATAGAAGTCATTAAAAGTTTGTATATCAACAACAAAAAACAACTGGTTACTTGGAACATCACCTGATCATTTAAATTTGTCAATATGACCTGAAAACCATTCTTTTTGATTTTCCTATTGAAGCTCTGGATGGATCTTTGTGCTCACGTATAGACTTTAATGGAGAGATGAGATTACCAGTGGTGGTTGGTGGACCTTCCACTGCACCTGGAGCTGCTGTTATGTAATGTTTCACAGTCAGGTTCAGGTATGAAGGGAATGACGGCGGCCGTGACGCCCAGTCAGTGTGTCCTCGTCTGCAGGTGGTTTCAGTTTTATAGACTGGCAGGCTTGCGTACCCACAACGTGGTTTCTCAGCCTGTAGGTGTGTCTCATACCTGCTGTGTGTAGAATACACAATGCTTTAATATTAGATTTTTATCATCCAGGTGTTAAAAGACTTTGGTCTTTTTTTCCCGGAGTTATTACCCTTTTTTTTACTCTGAGGTATCTTCAAAGGGGACAGCTTTTCTTAGAAACCATTTAAGATAGGTATTAAATTTAGATTTTGATGTGATAATTTCTTATGTATACATCTAAGTTCTTAGATTTAGGACATTTAGGAAAAGATTGTGAGTTATAATGGCAACTGATCTGGCGGGGGATGTTGACTGTTTTCTTGTTTTGTATTAAAATACTTGTTTTAGGAGTCACTACTTTCACTACTTCTCAGAGCAGCATGAAAAGCACAGTTAGATGATTACTGAGTGCGTCCTAGCCCAGATTTTCCCCTAAACAGGACACGCTACAGAATTCACTCACACGTCCTGTCCCTATTAGGAGAAAAAGACAAAAGTGGCACATATTGTGCAGCTGATCGTTAATAAATGAGCCTGTGGCATTTTTCATCAGCAAATTTAACCTAGAATTGTCTTTCTAGTTAGACTTTATTGAGTTAAAAATATTGAGATTTATATTGTATATTGTCATTTTGCTTAGAAATATTGAGATACAAGTTTTTGGTCCATATTGCCCAGCCCTATTCATCACAAATACATATTATCAGATCAAATCGAAGAGTTTGCAGCTCTGGTTTAATTACAAACGGGATCAGTGTCTGAAGGAAAAGGCCCGGAGAGAATGATTTTTTTTTTTTACAGGTAGCGTTTAAAAATGACCGTCTTTCCCAAAAGTGATCTCAGATCTATGTATTTTGTACGTGTGTGATGTCCCTCCACCTTGTAAGACCCTCTAAAATCCATTGGAATTTTACATATATTTTTTTAAATTCTGTTTTAAAAAAATATTTTTTATTAATTTTTTTGAACATTACTTTTTAACTCTTGTGAGGAAAAAAAACCCAATAAAAAATAAGAACCAAAATGTATGTCAAACATAAAAATGTAATAATTTAAAACTATGTGTGTGGTAGATAGAAGTTGAAGTGACATGGATTATTCCTTTTGCATTATTTATAATATGTCATATGACCAGTGTTGGGAACGTTACTTTAAAAAAGTAATTAGTTATAATTACTCACTACTTGTTCCAAAAAGTAACTGTGTTAGTAACTGAATTACTCTATAATAAAAGTAACTCATTACCAAGGAAAGTAACTATTTGCGTTACCGTTAAAAAAAAAAAAAGTTGCTATATGTCAAATAATTCAGATTTTTTAGATGCGTGTGTCGTTGTGAGGTGCTTCATTAAATTTGAGATGTGGAAAAGTCTTCACTCCTGGATATAATGAACACTTCACATACACATTCTTTCCTTTGACCACAATTAATTTAAAGTAGTGTTTGTATCGCCACCTTAAAAATGACAACTTTTCATCAGACTGCTCCACGCTCACCATCTCTGCTGCTTCATCCAATCTGTAGTGTGTGTGTGCGTGCTCATGCTGGCACATGTGTAAAAACACTGGCTCTGATTGGCTACCATGACACATGACGCCGCCTTAGCCAATCATAATCGCTCACCTTGTTTTTAACCCACCTCCCCACTGAGTCAGAAGCCGGGGATGCTTTCGGATCACAATTTATTCAATCAATACATGTAACGCACCGCATTTAACATTCAGTAACGATAACAGCGTTATAACGTATAAAAAGTCATTAGTTGGATTACCCCGTTACTGAAAAACACTGCATATGACAGCATCAATGTCACCACAATTTCCCCTTGGGGATCAATGGTTTACTGAATATGAGCAGGTTTATTGATTAAGTTTTGATCAACTTCATTTATGATCCTGATGACAATGTTCCAGACCATAATGATTAGACAAATCAGTTATTTCTAGGTCTGATATTGGTCCGATTTTAGCCTGAAAACGAATATTGGATTAAAATTTCCGGATTTTTCAATTTCTTTTTTTTTCAATTCATTTTTTATTTATTTTAGTCAATTGTAGAATACTGTAGATATTATGTAACCAAATGGTTAATAATAAATGGGTCAGTTTTTCTTATACCTACTGTGGCTGACTTTTACATCACTTGATCAAGCCTTTTCTAACATACACAATAAGTAGTTATTATTTTATTAAAGAAAAGAAAGGGAAATAAAAGTATGTATGATTCATGCTGATATCGGTATTGGCCGATACGCAAGGCTGCAATATTGGTATATCGAAAATGAAAAAGTTGTATCGGGACATCCCTAGTTATTTCACCACTAGTGTCCAGAATATTGTACAGTATTAGAAGCTATCAAGTAATCATTAACCTATGATCACATTATGTCTATTTCTGTTTTCATTGGTCAATTGTGTGATTCCGTCCACAATTTTGTTAATGTGGAATTTTTAGGGCCTTAGCCTGGCTAAAAGTCAACCTGGGTTATTCTAATGTCAGAACAGCCCCACGTGCACACGGACCAGAACACACATGATGATGATGATGATGATGATGATTTCCATATGTTATTTTCAGTGTGACACAGACCTGTAGTTTCAGTCATAAGTTGCTGCTAAACACAGACTCACAGACGTGTTGGAGTGTTCTCTCCACACATTGTGAGTTCTGCTCTGAGTCAGATGAGGTCTGATCACATGACCTCCACATTGTGTTTGTGGGAATTAATGCAAGATGAGTCAAAGCAACTCTGTCTGTTAGTGTCTCTGTTTGCTGATTGGCTGGATTAGCCCCGAATAAGATTTTATTGGCGCTCGTAAAACAAAAAAAAAACTAGCTGTAAATTGTATCTGATGCCTGTCTGGTCATGTGACGCCTCAGCTGTGTAATTACAATCCAAACCTGTGGCTGACGTTTACAGCAGCCTGGTATGTTCCCATCATCAGCTGGTGTGTGATGGTGGAAGGAACTGGAAGCTTCTTTAACTGGAGAAAAACAGTGATTTTACATGTTCACTGGCAGCCATCATCATTATACAGGCTCTGATTTTTAACCTGTCAATAACTCTCTGATATTCCAGTTCTATATTTCAATAACATTACAGCTCATGAACCAGGTCATGGCAGAGATTGAGTGGGTGCCTAGGGTTTGGCATATTCGAATATAAACTTTTCAAGGGGATATATATATATATATATTTTTTTTTTTTTAATTAACTGTTACTTGGTAGTAATTTTAAATCACTGTATCTCATCCAAACATTCATATATTATTATCCCTTCAAAATAATACAATAAAAAAAAAACATAACATTTCAACGGTGGAAAATTTCCATGGGAATTAACGTGACATTTTTTTAGTAGTACATTAGTATGACATTTACAACACAGCCTATGTCTTTATCTGATTTCTAATCTTGTGGGAAGCAGCTTTCATTTCCCGTGGAAATTTAGCATAAACTTTCTGCTCCATTGCGACCCTGGTGGTGACACTGGGCGACTGAAAGAGCAGAAGCTGTGGAAGTTTTTCTGTTTATAGTCAGAATTATTCTTTTCAATTCTACCAGTAGATTTTTAAGTTGTTGGCTTGTGCCTATTGGTCACTCACACCTTTTAAAACATTGGTGACGTGGTTTTTGACATTGTTTGGAAATGAAATAGTCCTGTTTTTGCATGACTTGGCAGCAGAGTGTGTGTGTGTGCGTGCGTGCGCTCTACACATGCTGCTCTGCTGCCATGCTGAAGGCCTTGTGACTCTTGTCATTACAGGCAGACAAACGGGCACATCACAATGCGCTGGAGCGCAAGCGTAGGGACCACATTAAAGACAGCTTTCACAGCCTCCGGGACTCGGTCCCCGCTCTGCAGGGAGAAAAGGTTGGTAAAGCTCAACCTGTAAGTGCAACTCCACACACTAAACTGTTCTTGATGCCATGTTGTGTTTTCAATGTGTGTATTCTAACCTTTTTTTTATTGCATGACTTCTATTCAGGTGGAATGATTTTGACTGTCGTGTTTTTAACCATGTATTTTTCTCCTTTGTGCTCTGCTATGCTGATGTATTTGCTGATTGTTGTTTGTGCGTCAGTGGAGGGAAATGTTTGAGGCAGATGGTGGGAAAGAGCAGCCTGGCAGCACTCTAAGGGTTGGACCAGTGTCAGGAAGTTATTATGGAGAAATGTTCTTCTTCTCTTCCTGTCTTCATATTAATGACCTTTAGAGCTGCCACAGTATATATATATATATATATATTAGGGATGTGCTCCGATCATGTTTTATGCTGCCTATCACTGATACCGATCACATGGATTGGCTGTATATTTTTCATTGTAGTTATGATGAATGTTACCAGCTAGATGGTTTGGGAAAAAAGAACCATGAAATCACCTAATTTAGACAAAAGCATGATTTTACTTTTTCAAGAGAAAAAATAAAAAAAAAACCTTACAGGCACAATGCAGCAAGTATTCAGTCAAAGAACAACTGAAAGACACTTAAAATAACCTTTTATCAGTAACACAGTCTTTAACTGATTGAAAACCTTAAGGCTCTCAACAGGCTAAATAGTGTTGAAAATAAAATAAATAAAAGGCAATATATCTCACAACACTGCCTCTATCATGTCAAGTAACAAATAATACATTCAAATAAACTATCATAAGTTATTAAATCAAAAACACCTGAGAAAATGGCTTAGCAAACGCTGTTGTGCATTGTTAAAGAAAAAAACAACCTGGTTCTTACCTTTCTTATAATTTATAAAATAAATAATATAATGGGTCTGTTTTCTCGCATGTAAAATAAAACAGCCCATTTGTCACTTAAACAACAACATAAATATGATCTTCAAAAACTTTGTATATCAAAAAAAAAAAATAGCACAAAAGAATTTAAAGTGTGTTTTTTTTGAACAAGGAAAATATGTTAAGCATGCTAAATGTCTGACTTGTTGAGAAGCATTGTGGAAGCATTATTTTTAATAAAGAGGAGCATCTCATTTTTTACTGTCATGATGATGGATACAGTGCTGAATAAGCGCTCACTCTCCACACTTGTGCAGGGTGCAGACGGCAGAACCTGGTTTGTTCCACCACTGAGAAAGGCTGGTCATTTCGTCTGATGAATATAATTAATTTCCTAGTTGTTTGCTCAGCGTTCTGACTCTCACGCTTCTACGGACAAGTGTTGCCAAGCGTGGGCTGTGTTAACGTCTTTTCTTTGTTTGTCGTGAGCCTCAAAAACTCCCCGTACTCCGTGAAGAGTTTGTTCTTCTAATTTTGGATGAAGTTTGTTGTGTTGAAGCCGTTAAATGTGCTTCCCCATGAGGTATTTTTTAGTGGTTGTAGGATGCAAATTTGACATCACTCACTCAGATCTTTGAAAAGCTACACACGGCAGACATGTTTGTTGTTGTGGTTTGCCGTTGCACGCCTGCACAGTGTGAAGGAAAGGGGGAGGGGACATTACTCTGCACACAGAGCCTTTGCCGGCTCCTAAGTATGAGCTACAGGTGATCGGTTTTGTGATCGGCAATGAAAGGCATTGATCGGCGAACGCCGATCATAGTTTTCCACGGAAATTGGCCGATAATGATTGGTGGCCGATCGATCGGAGCACCATTAATTAATATATATATATATGTATGTATATATATATATCCACAGCCAGTATAAGGTTAATATCTGCTAAATTAAGTTGTGAAAATGTAATAAAGGTGTCAATGGTTTTAGACTGGTGCAGTAGAACAACCTGTGACAGAACTGCTCATGATGACTCGGCACTTAAAATCATTTTGTTATTAAATACATTTCTTCACTAAGGAATCAAAATGTACTAGTTTGGATCTGTGCTTATTGGTTAATTTACATTTTTTGTAAAAGTTTCTCACATTGCATTGTGGGAATTGGAGTCCCGTAGACGGACGCAAAGAAGTGTTTGTACTTAATTCTAACCAAAGTGACTTCCCAACACATTTCTGTTGTTTTCACGGACTAAAAGTTGCGAGAAAACAATGGCAGATGGTTATTTAAGGATTTACGTGGAAAGATCAGAATCTGGCCGAAATGAAATGTCTCACGAGGAATACTGGGAACAAACTAGAAGAAAATTTCAAGTTAATCACTGTCCTTCTTGTTTGGTGAAGAAACACAATAAATTACAGTAAGAATGAAGTAAAAACACTTCAACGCATCTATCTATTGGACTTCACATCCCACAATGCAATGCACAAAACCTTTATGACAGTGGAGATGAAAAATATTACCTTTAATGCAGCAATTTCAACCTTTTACATGTTTTTGGAGCAAAGGACCTACACTATGTTTTTATCTGATAAAAATCATCTTCTCCAGCAGCTTTAAGTAACAAGAGACAAATATTGGTGTGCGTTCACACATCTGTGGCATAAACTAACGTGATTACCAGTTTCATCAAAACCAATGTCAGAAAAGCAGTTTGTAAACACACTCAGAGAAACTTATGATAATGACTTTTTCATTTCAATTTAATCAGGATGGTTGGAAACGTTACAACTTTAGTGGCTATTGAAGGAAAACTGGATAAAATGGCCGATCACGATAACAGAACGTCTGTTTTCAAAACACTGATTGGTTAATAAAGAGTGAACACAGCCCCTCCTGCAGTGTTGAGTGTGACTAAAACATGATTAGGAACTGGAAATTCCCCTTTAAACTTGCTTGCGTTTTACATGTGTACAGCAAATGGAGTCACAGGGCCCGTCTTGGAATTCAATTTTCGATCTCTTTTTTTTTCGGCATTTTTTCGGGGTATTTCGGCACATTACGATTCACTGCCTTTTTTATTTATTTATTTATTTTTACAGCATTCCATTGTTTCTCAACATAATAAATTGCTGTTTTTAGAAACATAACAATTCCATTCAGACAGGAGACAAAGTTATCTTTTTACCTTTAATTAAACCAGCAGAGGACATCTTTACTGTAATATATGCAATAAACAAAAGGGGCTGTTGAATGATAGATTATATCCAGTTTGTTATATATAAACTAAATAAGCAGCGTAAGTACTACAGTGCTTTGGAAACATCTGTTAATCCGTTAAAATATCTTTCTACAGTATTTCTTATAACTTGGCATTTAAAAAAAAAAAAAAGGATTATTGGAAATGTATTAATTGATTACTATGTCTGATTGAAGATGCATTGATTATTTATCTTGCCTCTAACGATTACATTGTCTTCATTGTGTTAAAGTGCTGTATAAGCAGATGTAAGTCAGTGTTGTTTTAATTCCACTTTCATGGACCAGTGCGTTGCAAAAGCAGGTCCTACACGACAGAATATGAGGTTTAGTTCATAACTGTGCAGATGTTTAAAATTCTTTATTATTTGTCTACAATAAACATCAACTAATATGTGTATAGTTCAATAATTGGTTCATGAGCAGCTCTGTCTCTGGAGTCTTTCATTAACTGTTTCCCATGAACGCTCTGTGCTGCACAGAGTGTCACTGATCTGTTCCTCGAGGCGTCCCGTAGCGCAGCTTTGTGTCAGGGACAGGAAGGACTGTGATACAAATGTTGTGACTCTGTATACGTGCGTCATTGCTCCCATTTTTGCATGTGTCACTAACAGCAGTCTACCAAACAGGCGTCTCGTGCTCAGATCCTAGACAAAGCCACAGACTACATTCAGTACATGAGACGGAAAAATCTCACACACCAGCAGGACATCGATGACCTGAAGAGGCAGAACGCTCTGCTGGAGCAGCAAGGTAACTGACGCACCTCTAACGACCGGGAGAAAAACATTACATTTAAGAGGGTCCATCATCACTGCTTCCATGTTGTTTTTCCCCTTCATTGGATGGTGCTTGGCTCCGCCTTCATATCTTCAAGAGGATGACACGTTCAAAGAGACTGAAAAACTAACTATACTTAATTAATGAAAATTCTTGGTTGAAACCCAAGGCTGAAGCATTTAAAATAAATTATTATGCAAATGATTAGACCTATAGCATTTATGGCTCTGAATGTGTACTAACCTCACTAAAATTGTATACATTAATATTGATTTACTTCAAAACATCATATTTGTTAGTGTTTTTGCAAATTTTCACTGAAAAAAAGAAAATACAGTGTTACACACTGCCATCATAAAATAAAGTGCAACAAGTTTCTTTTCACTGAAACTACTGTGTAGACATCTCAAAGTAACCATGACGACATAATGACTGCATTGTAACAACTGTAAGTGAGAACATTAAGGAAAAATCACCCTGAGTTACTGATAATGCACAAAAATAAGAAAAAATTATAATGTATCCTATTGTATCAGTTTAAACACTGAACAGATTATAAAAAAATAAAATACCTTCATAAAATCAAGGTCATCAAATAACTATTGGCACACATCGAAAGCTTTGTAACCACTGAAATAATGCACAAAAATATTGATTAAATATTAAAAAAGTTTATATTAAAAAATCCATTTAAAATCGACACCCAAAAATCGCGATATATCGTGAAATCGATTTTTTTTTCACACCACTAATGTGTACTAACCTCACTAAAAATGTATACATGAATATTGATGCTTTATTAATAATACATTTCAAAAAATGAAAATATGTATTTTGCACTGACTTTCCAACAATGCACAATATAAAATAAAATGTATATATACTGTATGTATAGATGAAATAATATTGTACAGGCCTATAAATGGCTGGGCAAATGAAATACGTTCCCATTAAAACACAAAGTGTATTTGAACTTGTTGATGAAGAGAAGCTTTATTACAATTCAATTACAACGTCCCTGTATTCATTGCAGCGTGCATCATTTATTGATCTTTATAACACGGACCAAATATCAGAGGATCTCTGTGTGTGAAACGTGAGCTGACGCGTCAGACTGTCGTGTGCTTTGTGACACAGAAACATTCATTACACTGAAGGTCTCAGCCTCTGCTCAGAACACATTTCATTAATCAGATGTATTGAAAAACAGCTGCTCTGTGAGTTTGCAGACATGCGTCTTTAAATTCACTGGTTACTCAAAACCACTGAAAACAACTGTATTTGATATGAAGTAGTTTTGTTGATTGATTCTAGTCCAGCTCTTGACATGTTGGTTAAAGTATTTCAATTTTGTGTATTTTGTTGTAAATATATGAGTGACTTCCCTCTATAGATTGAAACCTGGCTATTACAATATCATTGGTTTTTGACGTTCTGGGGGCTTCTTATGTCACAAACCACCACTGTTAGCCCCGCCCCTCCTATGAAAACTATCACCTGTTGACTCTACAATCTGTGGTGAGTAGGTTGGATAGAGAGAGGCATAGTGAGCGTTCAGTAGCTACTTAGCATAGCATAGATTATTCGTTGGAGACTGTATATTATAGACTGGGCGTGTCTTAACTGTTCCAGGAGCCCCGCCCATAATCAAAGCATTTTTAAAAAACAATTCCTGCCTAGATTCATGTCAGCCAAAACCTCAGGGTTTAGTTTCTCTTGAAGTCACTTTTCATCCACAATTAGTTTAAAATATTTTCATCTGATAGAGTGAGTGTAGATTTAAACCATAATTAATGTCTGTTACCTAATACAGTTGTGTGCGAAAGTCAGGGCACCCCTTTAAAAACAGCATATTTTATATATTTAAAAAGTTATATTCATATTTACTGTCTCTCTGGTATATGTGAAAAAAAAGACAATATTGTCAGGAAACAGTAATGCATAGTTACATTTTATTTTATAAATTGAACAAAATTACAAAAATGAAAAACATAATTTTGGCATGTGCAAAAGAATCAGAATCAGAATCTTTTATTGACCAGGTACAGTTTAGAACAATACGAGGAATTTGACTAGGTAGTTGCAGTGAAAGGAGACACATCAACACACCGGAGCAGCCATTTGCGGCGCCCACATATTTAGGTGAAAAAGGGATCAATAACAGGAGGAGAGGAGGGGTGAGGGGAAAAAAAAACTGCCAGTTTGAAACTGATTTCCCTAAACAGAGAAAGCAGTGTGAAACCAGGAAAAAACCGCTTCTGCAAACATAATGTAAGCATGACACAGTCAAACAACTCGAGACAAGGCATGTAGGAAGGGTTGGGTGGGAGGTTGGCTGGGGGAGGGGGTCAGGTGGGAAGAACAACAGGAGTCCAGCCGTTTGGGGACATGGGCGTGCTGCCAGTCGGCGCTGCAACCACGCCTCCATGCAGCTGCGGTTGGGAGGTGGGGAAAGATGGCCGACGAGGCATTTGAAGTTGAAGACCTGTAGCTGCGTACTGACAACCAGATGACGTGTGGAAAAGTTCAGCATCAACAGTTCCAGGAGGAATGTAGGGAAGGAGCGGGGGAGGGAGTGGGGGTAAGAGCCGCCGTCTGCAGAAACTTCCTGGTGATAAGAGTTGAGACAACCTTGGCTTTAGCCTTGGCTAGCTGGGGAGCTGAAAGGGAGATAAGCAATGTGATTTGATACAGGCTATGTTAATTTCCAATAGCCTTCTGTCCTGGGTCTCTCTGCTGTAACCCAATGAATGGCCTAGTTTCCACTTCCAAGCCGGGCCTCAAACTTCTCCCAGTTGTTATCCATAACGCGTAGACGATCCAAAAGCAGCTCTTGCTTGCTTTTGATATCGATCAACACATGAGTCTGAGTGTTCAGAGCCCTGCTACATCCTTCAGAAATCACTGGCAGCTTTTCCAAAACAGTCGCCAGCGTAGTACGGACTTTTCGATAGATTAGGAAGCCACCAGCTCCGATCAGCAGCATGCCTACTATCATTATTCCAATCATGTAGATGTCCTCCACGTCTTCCACGGAAAGGATGGACAGACACACAACTCGCCACTTGTTCCAAGGGTCAAGTGTGTATCCAGCCGCAAACGTCCCGCTTGGACATGCGGGGTCACCACCCCTGGTTCTTTGCGTCGAAAAAATCTGATCGATAGCACTGAGAGACCAACTAATTAATTCCATTATTCCGGTTTTGGATGAGTTGCAGAGAGAGGCTCTTGTTAGTTTCACAAGACCTGACAAAGCAGCAGCTGGGAGAGAGATAAGACGGAAGGGAGGGAGAAACAGAGAGTGCGACTGACCTCGTCGAAAGTCGGGGCACCCTGAGAGTTTCAAAGTGTCAGATTCTTTTTACAAGCTCAGACCTCTACCAGCTCATTGGTCCTGAAGCATGTGTCAACAATTGTCATTAGGGAGTGCCAGCTGGTGCCAATTTGAGGGTTTCTTAAATACGGCGACTCCACAAACCTTGTACAAACACTCAGCAACCATGGGTTCCTCTAAGAAGTTGTGTAAGACAGAAAAAATGAAAGTAATTGATGCCCACAATGCCGGGGAGGGCTACAAGAAGATAGCAAAGCGTTTTCAGCTTGCAGTTTCCACAGTGCGAGGCATAATTAAGAGATGGCAGGTGAGGGGAACTGTGGAGGTCAAGAAGAGATCTGGAAGACCAAGGAAACTCTTCGGAGAGAACAGCTCGTAGTCTGGTCAGAAAGGTAAACCAAAACCCACATTTGACTTCAAAAGACCTCCAGGAAGATTTAGCAGACTCAGGAGTGGTGGTGCACCCTTCCACTGTGCGCCGATACTTGCACAAACAAGACCTTCATGGAAGAGTCTGTAGAAAAAAACCTTATCTACGATCTCATCATAAAATACAACGTCAAAAATATGCAACAGAACATCTACAGAAGCCTGATGACTTTTGGAAACAAGTGCTGTGGACTGATGAAGTTAAAATAGAACTCTTTGGCCACAATAAGCAAAGGTATGTTTGGAGAAAAAAAGGAGCAGCATTTCATGAAAAGAACACCTTGCCAACTGTTAAATATGGGGGTGGATCCATCATGCTTTGGGGTTGTGTTGCAGCCAGTGGGACAGGAAACATTGCTCGGGTGGAGGGAAGAATGGATTCAATTAAATACCAGCAAATTCTGGAGGCAAATATCACAGCATCTGTAAAAAAGCTAAAGCTGAAAAGAGGATGGCTTCTACAACAGGATAATGATCCTAAACATACCTCCAAATCCACCATGGACTACTTCAAGAAACGCAAGCTGAAGGTTTTGGAATGGCCTTCACAGTCTCCCGACTTAAACATTATCGAAAATCTGTGGGTAGATCTTAAAAGAGCTGTGTATGCAAGATGTCCGAGGAATATTGCAGAACTGGAAGCCTTTTGCAATGAAGAATGGGGAAAAATCCCAAATAATAGAATCCAGAGACTTGTTGTTGGCTCTAAGAAGCGTTTACAAGCTGTGATATCTGCCAGAGGGGGTGTTACTAAGTACTGAAGGTACTGATGCTGTAGGGTGCCCCGACTTTTGCACATGCCAAAATTATGTTTTTCATTTTTGTAATTTTGTTCAATTTATAAAATAAAATGTAACTATGCATTAATGTTTCCTGACAATATTGTCTTTTTTTCCCATATACCAGAGAGACAGTAAATATGAATATAACTTTTTAAATATATAAAATATGCTGTTTTTAAAGGGGTGCCCTGACTTTCGCACACAACTGTAGTTACTTTCACCCTCATGTTTCTAATTAAGATACGTATGAAAGGAGGATATTATATTCATCCAAATATTGAATAATGGTCTGAACATGGCATTGACATGTGATTAATGTCATTCTTGGACGTCAAGTCTCTTCTTTTTCAGCCGCTGACATATGTTGGGTTTTTTGTAGATTTTGCTCCAACATGTGTTTGTGTTTTTTCTTTCACTACAGTTCGTGCTCTTGAGAAAGTGAAAGGCTCGGCCCAGCTCCAGGCCAGCTATTCCTCTCCTGACAGCAGCCTGTACACCAACCCTAAAGGAAGCGCTGTGTCAGCGTTTGACGGAGGCTCCGACTCCAGCTCTGAGTCTGAGGTGGAGGTGACGCCCAACAGGAAGAAGCTGAGAGTGGAGGCCAGTTAAAGCCACTGGACCACTGAAGCTGAGGAGGATTAACAACTCCGTCACTGTCCTGCTTGTTTGCTCTCCTCCACTTCTGGGTGGGGGCGTGCTGGAGACTGATGACCCCTCCCTCCAATCCACAATAATCCCTACACTCAGTCTCTATCAGAGGTAACACACAAGGCACCAGATGACGGCTCCAGTCCAACCAGACGGTTTTGGGTTTCCCTGGTTCTGTTCCTGCTCTCCCTTTAAACCATCAACAATCTGACCCCCCCCCCACACACACACACACACACACACACACACACACACAGGCAGCTCCACTGCAGCAGGAACCAATGCTTTTAATCCTCTAAGTTCTTTTCCTCCCCACGTTTGTTCTTTGGAGGAGTGAGGGTGAGCGTGGTGCACTGTTCCATTTCATTTTTGTGTGTTTTTGTTGTTTCTGATAACAAAGAAACCTGCTTAGACTTTACACACACACACACACACACACACACACACACACACACACACACACACACACACACACACACACACACATGATTTGTCCTGGAAAAACAATCTGTTTAACCTTTTCCACTGAAGAATGTGAAGAACGTCAAAGTGACACCACCACCACCACCACAGACGTTTTCAGATCGTCACTTTGACTCTTTATATATTATATATGGTTAAAAAAAAAGCATAAATTGGATGTTTGAGGTGAAAAGTATGTGATGCATCTTGTAGGAATCTTGAGTCGATCCTGCCACACGTTTCTTTAAAGGTTCAGATAGTTATTGAATGTCTAAAGTTTAGCTCCACTTTTCTGAAGGAAGTGGGTTGAATTCCCCTCAATGTTTTTGTGCTTAACACAAATCAATGTTGCTGAATACCCGCCCGACCCCACGGAAAAAAAGGAAGCGTTCTGCGTGTGTAGGAAACGTGTGTGTATCTTGTTTCCATTTTATTTCCATTTAGGACAATGTTAGTGTTGTAGGTCTTTGTTCGATTCCATTCCATGGAAGTTTAAAGTATGTTGTACATACTGCCAATTGTCTTGCAAGTTGAGGCCTACCTTTACTATGAAGCTATAAAATAAACTATTTTATCCTTTAAACTGCTCTCTGTGGTCACTGAGCACTCGTGTTCATCAGCTTCAGGTTTTTCAGGTTTGCCACGATCGTTGGCACACGCACACACACACACACAGAGTTTATAGTGATAGTAGTGCTTTACAACCACACTGATGAGCAGCTGTTAGACTCAAACCTTCATACAAATGTCCTGTTTTTTTTAGATCTTTGCTTCCTGAACCTGTAACTTGTAGCCTAACTCACCGTTTTTCAACCACCGTATTAAATTATTCAATTTCACCTAATTGGTCTAAAATGTTTTTGAAAACAAAATAATTGTCTGCAAATTGTGTATGTTATTGTACTGCTGTGAGCCCCTCCCCTTTCCCAAAGCTCACAGACGGCAGCGGATAGGAGACCCCCACCACCGTGGACGTGAGGTAATAAATCTAAACCTTAATTTATGATATTCATTAAAAAAAAAAAAACCCCACCTGTGATATACACAGCGATTAAAAAAATAAAATAATGAAAAAGAACGACACACAACTGCCACTCAGTTTTCATCATCAGTTAATATCTGACACTCCTAACATTACAGAATGAAATGTAATTATATAACTATTATATACTAATAATATATTTATATATCTAAATATTAAGATAAGATAGTCACACTTTTTATTTGAAAAAGGAAATGTGAAAAATAGATATGTTCATTTGGTTCCTATTAGACACTTGAATGACTGCAGATTGTTAATTACACTTTTTATTAGAAGAAATATTAAAAAAACATTTTTCGTTGTGTTTATTTTATTCCTATTTAAGACACTTTGATATGAATGTCTGCATATTGTTAATATAGGCTACAAAGTTTCATTTTCGGTTGAAAAACACTGGCTTAACTGAAGGTGAATTAGTTTTAGAGAAATTCTAACCAGACAAGTGACATCACTTTGTTTTTAAACCATGGCTCAACATTGATTTGCACAATAGTTTTATTTGAATATGGATTAACTGTAGTGTCAGCCTCATAAAATCTGACAAAGCTCCGGTGCTGCGCCTTCCTGTCACCGTGGAAACAATAGTTCAACACCAACAGGAAGTACGTCCATATTTACCCTCTTTATTCACACCCTGCATTTCAACATTCAGGCTCTGAAGCTACTTTAATTAATGAGTGGCTAATGCTCAGCGACGCTTGTTTCCTCGTACTGCTCACTGTCCGTAGCGTGATGGATCATTTCTGTGTTTTTGGCTTAAACTACCCAACAGTTGTTTTATCTGTGAGGCCAGCCTGGTTCTCCATATGTGGGAATGTTTGTCATGGTTTGGCCCTGGATTCTGATCCAATGAGAGCGTGATGTTGCATGCTTTAAATCACTTCAGTTAATGACATCGATAAGATCATCCAGTGAAATGTAGAATGTATCAGCATAATGAAACTACAACTGCAATAATTAACAGCAGGTTTATAGTGAAACTGTATAAAGATCCAGTTTTATTTCAGAGGTTGGAAACATGAAGCAGTTCAAGCAAATAAAAATAAAAAAATATCAGTGAAGATGCCCACTCTAACTGGTAAGCTTTACTTTGAGTAGACATTTCTACAAAGGTCCAACGTTCTGCAGATCCTGGGCTCGCCCGTGTCCCCTCAACCACTGGTGTGACCTCCACAGCTGGTCCCTCCACATTACAGTAACGTCCCACTGAGGGTTACTTTAGGAGACGGAGGCAGCAGAGTCTGGATGCTTGGTGTCCTCAGGAACCGACAGACGGTGGAAATGCTGCAGAGCCTGAGCCACTCGCTCTGGACAGATGTTGTACACTGGATGAGTCGGGGCCTGAAAGTTGAGGAAAATGTTGAAATCAGGATTCCTACAGTATAGAATTTACAGATCTGGAGAAGTAAAAAAAAAAATTAATGTATGGAAAAAATTTTGTTTCCGAAATGGTTTGATTTTCAAAAACAAACATCTAAAAAATAAATGTTTTTGTGTTTTACAGCAAAAGTGTTTGTATGAGAGCACACAGTTGCCCCGCCCTCTTTTCTTCTCCTCAGGTTTCACTACTGCTTTAACTGACGTTATTTTCAGATTATTTAGTGACATAATGGCAAACCTTTTCAGAAATATGAAAACAAACTAAATCCATTTTTTTCTTACCTAAAATGTCTAGAAAGGAACTTAAATCCTAAATTTCTCTTTAAGCATAATCATAGCAGGTTATTAATATTTACGTTTCTAATCAGAGCTTTTCATTAGTCTGTAAATAAACCGTGAACTGATGCCAAACATTTGTCATGTAAGTTTTCCTTTCATTTTACTGAAACTTATTAATAAAAAAAAGCCTTTTAACGACTCGTAACCTCACTTTAAATAAAACATATTTGATATTTTCAAGCTTTGGTGGTAAATGTTCCCGTGATTTTAAGTGACTCACTTCAGCTTTATGATCCTTTAATGAGTTTATTAGTATCAGGCAGCTTTAAGTGAGGCTGGTGTCAAATTACAAGTTGAATGTTTACCTTAAACTTAAACACACTGGGGTTCCTTTTAGTCCAAAAAAATATTGTAAATGAGAGTCTGTGATTCCACGCAATAATTGTTTGTCTGGTCAAAACAAATGTATTATTTTCATCTACAGTTAATAAGATGTGTGTATTTAATGCTTAAATTCCAAGCTGTGGATCAGATCTGAGTTGTCCGTTAGTTTTGGGTCGACGTCAGGGATCAAAGTGTCCAATGAAACTAATCTTTACTTGTACAGCTTTGTCACCTTTAGCGTGTGAACGTATGTAAGTCAGGATGTAAACGTGACCAATCATTAACGATGGTAAAATAGTTTTCTGACGTCTACGTTCTGGTTCTTTAGTGCTCCACCACTGCTCACCAGTCGGTTCTCCTCCCTGCCGAGGACCATCTCATGATGCAGGTCCATGTTCCCAAAGTGCTGAGCTATGGAGAGGCCGCTCAGACAATAACACGTGTGGTAGAAGTCCCTGGACCTGGAGACAAACAAACACATGAATTGCAAAGCACTGGTTCGATGATGAGCTCCGTGTGTGTGTGTGTGTGGACACTGACTTGCCGGGCTTGTCCAGCAGACCTCCCGTCGGGTTCTGACAGCACAGCAGGATGTACTCCTGCAACGCCTGCTGCTCAAACATCCAGTGCTGCCGACTCAGCTCCGACTCACCTGCAAACACCATCCAATCACAGCCCGTCATTCCTCTCACATTGTGTCATTTAAAAGGTTTAACCTCCAGAGCATGTTAAAAAAAATGCTGCAAATGAAACAAACAACAAAAAAAAAAAAACTTAAAATGAGTGATGGACTGTGTTGTAATTGTCATTAACATACTATTCATACAAAGTCTGATGTCAAAATGAGTATGTAGTGCGTTCACATTAGATAAAAGGTTGAGTATGTGAGAAATACCTGGATGTATACTATATAGGGACATTTTTTAAGTATACACGGTGGGTACTAGTCATAGTCAACAGACGCATTACGAGCGAAATGTAAAACCTGGGACTGGCTTCAAGCTAAGAGTCAAACATTCCTTTTTCAAATCAAAAGCATCTCTTCTTGTCTTCCAAAATGTGTATACATGAGTTTTATGTAATAATAATAAGCACATGTTGATATTCTACTTGGTCACTTCTCATTAAAATGTTCTCAGAACTTTTAAAGGTGGAGAATCTACAGAGATATTTAGCCTCAGTGTGCTAATGGTTTTTATCGTTGTAGGTTTGAAATGCATCATGGGAAACTTGGAAGTATACTTCAGTGGGAACGGTCATCATACTAATAGTATATAGTGGACAGTATATACTCATTGAGTTTGTATTGGATGGTACGGAGTGTGCAATTTCTAACACTTTCTTAGATGTAGCTTCATAGTTTCAGTGAAAAGACGACAGAACGTGTCCCAGTTTACACGTTTGTTTCACAAAGAAATATGTGATCTGAAGGTAATGACCGTTACCTTCTTTAAATAAAGCTCTGTGCAGTAAAGGCAAGAGTCCAGCTTGCCAGAAAGAGTAGCATCCATCTACCAGCTTATTACAGCGGCCCTGGAATCCCCCCTCCAATCGCATCTGCCTGCTGACCACCCACCGCTGGAACACACAAACACATGGTCAGGAAAACATAATGATATCATGGAGCTCAGTGTGAACACCTGAGTGGAAACTTGGAGCTTTTTGAGTCCAAATGTTCAGTGTGAAGCAAAAAATACATGAATTGTCTTAAATCTGAACACATGATAAGTTGTGATGTTCAGGCTCCGACAGGACAATCAGCACTAGAGAACATTGTGTACCAGAGGGAGGGGGGGGGGGGGTGGGGGGGGGGGGGGGGGGGGGGAGGGGCTGATCCCACATGACCTGAGGGTTAAATCAGGTAGAGCAGGTGAGTTGAACAGCTGTGGATATTCTTAACCCGGGTGTTGTCTTACAACCTCAGATGAACCAGACGTCTTTAACATCAGTGTTCACTAGGACATCTCAGAGTGTGAGCTCAGATGAACTGGGAAACAGAGCCCTGAGGTGGGGGGGGGGGGGGGAAATTCCTGTTCTAACATGTTCTAATATAACAGTTTTGAGGATTCTTCTCTGCCATTCGAAAACAATAACTCACAGTGGAGCCTAATCTATAGCAGGGGGCGGTAATAAGCCTGTAAACTAGTGTACTCACATTAAAGGAATAGAAATACAGTAGGCCTGCAAATCTGACAATTTCAGTCTGCTCAGAGTTGACTGTCATGAATCAACTGGTCATCTTCTTAAAATGTGACACTTAGTTTTTTAACCTCATGATTTTTTTAAAAAAAACTAAATGTCACACTCACAAGTGATGATGATGGGGATAACGATGCAATGACCGTAATATACTAAACCTATAACACATTGTCACTAAATGACAAAAAGGTCAACAGAGCTACAACACCACCATAACTGGGGCCATTCTTAGGATTGAGGATTATGAATATGGAGCTTTTAGGTGGTGAAGGGTTGCTGCTGGTTTAGCCTCCAGTTGAAAGGAGAAAAACCTGTGATTTGAATTGAAGGATAACATTTTTTTTCAAGTTTTTAGCTTAAAAAACTAAACAAAATAGAAATGAAAAGCTGCAAGAAACAGAATAAGGATCCATAAAGAGGCATGAAAATGGTTTGTATTACATAATGTCATTAAGGATGGGATTATTTACTAATCTTCAACAAATAACACAGTTTTCCAACATTTCATGTGTCGAAAACATATTTTTGAAATTCTTTGTCGTTATGAATTATTTGAGAATTTTCAGTACGATTTTTTTCCTATTGAAGCTCAGGAGAAGCCATGGAACATTTAAAAATCACATTATTGAGTTTCTCGTGTGTAATCCTGAGCATTAATTGATTTAATGAGTTTGTTTTTGTAACATTAGCTTAATTTATCTACAACTGTTTAAGATTATTTAGGATTAAATCTTATTGACAAGCTGAGGTTCCTTTTGGTAGCGTTTCTGAGCATCACACACTCCTACACACGTTGCTATTTGTGTGGCTGTGACTGTTAGCGTAGCCGCCTGATTGTAGCTCACCAGTAAAGCTTTGAGATCCAGCATATGTTCTTTCCCCAGGATGACGAGGGCGGCGGTGCCACAGAACGTGTAGCCGCCGTGGGCCTCCAGACCTGGCACCCCACTCAGACCACCCTCCCAGTTCTGACACCTACAGGCAGAGCAGAGTCACTGCAGCCAGCTGAGCAGCTACCATACGCTGACTATGCATTCTTCTACCTGAGGATCCAGGTGATAGTGTCCTGAAACAGCTGGGGGGTGATGATGTTTGTGAGCGACGCTACGGACGCCGCACAGTACGCACTCCTAAAAAATAAAACTAAAGAATTTAAGTCCCTTAACTCAAATATTTGCAGAAGTATAACAGATATTTTAATTATGATCACACAAATAGATGAAATTCTAATATTTGAATTGTTGTATGAACAGATCTAGTTTGAACTCCCACCTGACGTCCACTTCGCCTCCGATGTGCATCACAAACGAGCCGTCGGGCTGCTTCACTGACCAAAGGAAGTCTAAGAGCTTCTCCCTAAACAACAAAGGACACGTGTGGATGAGATCAAAGGAGAGAAGAATTAAAGCCTCATTTACAAATGCTGTTCAGATCGGCCTCACAGTGGCAAAACAGGACTCTGACTTTGATCAATTCAAATGTTTAACTCAACTTTATTTATAGGACATGTAGCCCAAAGTGCTTTACAAGAACGGACAGATGGCAAAAATCAATATAAATACAGAACTAGAAAATTAAATAAATTCAATGGAGAGCCAGTAAAGTATAAAATGGATTAAAAGTGATAATACTGACTTTAAAACATAATTAAAAGCCTAAAAATTTAAATGATTAATTTGGCCTGTAGCGAAAATAAGCTTAGAAACCAAATAAGATCAAAGGCAGTGGGGTGTGGGTGATGAGAGAGAGTTTGGGAGACACTTTGATGATGAAAGGTGCAAATATCAAAGCTGAGGTCAAAGGGTGTTTTTAATGTTGCTTAATGTGTCAAACTCTCCTAACAGTAAGTAGAAAACCGTTCCTTTTCAGACTGTTGAACTATCCTGATCTCTTTCAACTCATCTACTTTTCTAGAGCTTGACATTAGCCGTGTTCAAAATGTTATGCTAACGTACTACTCATACTAAATCTGATATTAAAAGAAGTATGTCGTGCACTCACATTAGATAATATGGAAAGGTTGAGTACACAAGATATACCAGGATATGTATATCGGGACATATTCTAAGTATACACAGTGGGCACACTGTGCATACAATCGCCCCATGATGCATTGCAACCGGAACGTAAAATCATCCTGGGACCAGCTTGAAGCTAATAATCAAACATCACCTTTTCAAAACAAAAACATCTCTTTTTGTCTTCCATTAGTTTTTTTTTTAACTCTTTTGTAAATAGGGCTCTTGTTTTGAAGTTAACAGGAAGTTTTGCCAGTAGTAAATGGTGGACAATATGGACTCTCGGAAATGTCGAAATTAAATATGTACAGTGGTATGAAAAAGTTTGGGCACCCTTGTAAATGTTCATGATATTCCTTAATAAATAATTGGTTGTTTGGATAACAAATTCCAGTTAAATATATCATATAGGAAACAAACACAGTGATATTTGAGAAGTGAAATAAAGTTTATATGATTTACAGAAAGTGTGCTAGAATTATTTAAACAAAATTAGGCATGTGCATAAATGTAGGCACCCTTGCATCTTATTGATTTTAATACTCTTAGCACTAATTATTGGAACTCAAAATTGTTTTGGTAACCTCAGTGATCCTTGATCTCCATACACAGGTGAATCCAATCATGAGTCAGGGTATTTAAGTAGGAAAATTCTAGGTGTTTCCTCTTTGCATCTTCTCTGATTAGTGGCAACATGGGAGCCTCAAAACACCTCTCAAATGACCTGAAAACAAAGATTATTCAACATCATGGTTTAGGGGAGGGATACAAAAAGCTATCCCAGCGATTTAAGCTTTCAGTTTCAACTGTGAGGAACATTGTGAGGAATTGGAAGACCCACAGGCACAGTTCTAGTTAAGGCCCGAAGTGGAAGACCAAGAAAGATCTCCGAAAGGCAGCGGCGCAGGATGGTGAGAACAGTCACAGTCAACCCGCAGACCAGCTCCAAAGACCTACAACATCAGCTTGCTGCAGATGGTGTCACTGTGCATCGTTCCACTATTCAGCGCACTTTACACAAGGAGATGCTGTATGGAAGAGTAATGCGGAAAAAGCCTTTTCTCTGCACACGCTACAAACGGGGTCGCTTGAGGTATGCTAAAGCACATTTGGACAAGCCAGCTTCATTTTGGAACAAGGTGCTGTGGACTGATGAAACTAAAATAGAGTTATTTGGGCATAACCAGGGGCGTTATGCATGGCGGAAAAAGAACACAGCATTCCAAGAAAAGCACTTGCTACCTACAGTAAAGTTTGGTGGTGGTTCCATCATGCTGTGGGGCTGTGTGTCCAGTGCAGGCACTGGGAATCTTGTTAAAGTTGAGGGGCGCATGGATTCCTCTCAATATCAGCAGATTCTGGAGAACAATGTCCAGGAATCAGTGACAAAGTTGAAGTTGCGCCGGGGCTGGATCTTTCAACAAGACAATGATCCTAAACACTGCTCAAAATCTACTAAGGCATTCATGCAGAGGAACAAGTACAACATCCTGGAATGGCCGTCTCAGTCCCCAGACCTGAATATTATTGAAAATGTATGGTGTGCTTTAAAACGGGCGGTCCATGCTCGGAAACCATCAAACCTGACTGAACTAGAGATGATCTGCAGAGAAGAATGGTCCAAAATACCTCCCACCAGAATCCAGACCCTAATTGGAAGCTATAGGAAGCGTTTGGAGGCTGTTATTTCAGAAAAAGGAGGATCTACAAAATATTAAGTATTGTTTTTCTTTTGTGGTGCCTAAACTTATGCACATGCCTAATTCTGTTTAAATAATTCTAGCACACTTTCTGTAAATCGAATAAACTTTATTTCACTTCTCAAATATCACTGTGTTTGTCTCCTATATGATAAATTTAACTGGAATTTGTTATCCAAACAACCAATTATTTATTAAGGAAAATCATGAACATTTACAAGGGTGCCCAAACTTTTTCATACCACTGTATACGTGAGTTTTATGGATCATTTGGGTCACTTTCTCTCTTAAAGGAGCAGGATCTAGAAATCAAACTCCATAGTGACACCACGGTGGTTAGGGTAACTGCAGTCATCAACCATCAACTTTTTAGCACCGGAGCACAGCTGATACTGTGACTAGAGGATGGATACCCGACCCAAGTCCGATGGGACACTACGGCACGAACGGGTCGGGTTCGGACAAATATTTAGAACTGGTGGTCGGGTTGGGTCACATAGTGTCGTTTGCACGCAGTGTTCTTCCTTTCCTGCTGCAGCAGTTGTAGCCCTGAAGAATGCAACTTTATCTGTAACAGTGAGAGCAGGATTCACGGTGGAGGGAGAATGGAGCAGAGGAGGACAATTATAAAATAATACACCATTCAAACATAACTTTTTCTGAACAATAACATGGATTATCCTTATCTTTGATACATGGATTATGGAAATAGATCCGATGGGTCTTTGCTTGTGTTTCATTTTCGCTTGTTACCCGTGCGCTGGTCTGATGTTGACATTAACAGTTGTCTGTTAATATAATTGGTGCTTACAATTTAAACAAACAAACAAAAAATTTGTAATTTCTTTGAGGAAAAAAATGAGGTTTTTACTGTTGGGTCGGACTCGGATGAGAAAATGCGGCCTGATCCACACTCCAACAGTGACACCGTTATTTATTTACTCGCCGTTCATGTGACTGTTTACTGCAAAACCTGTGCCCATGCCTCTGCATTCATCTGTGGAACCAAACAGTAGTTTAGTCCACTGTGCTAGTCTTCTTTCAGTCTCCAAGCCGTCTTCTTCTCATTCTTTTTTATTTCCGGTATCGGGACGCCTCTCCAAGCCGTCGAGAACACGCACCAGCTTCATTTGACTACACGTCTGCAGAACTGCGTGGGAAATTTCTACCCAGAACAGCAGTACAAAATGTATCACACAATCTGTTCAAGGCAAAAGGGAGAAATGTGTGTGGGCTCATTTTCTTTGGTTTTGAACACTTCATCAACCATTAGCATTAAAAGACTTAATATGTTTGTTTATTTTTTTACAAATCCTACCGTATGCTCCTTTAAAAAATGCTTTCAGAACTTTAAAAGTTGGTGAATCAGATATTTAGCGTCAGTGTGCTTTAGGTTTTTGCCGTTGTAGGTTCAAAATTCATCTTGGGAAACTTGGAAGTATACTTCTGTGGGAACGCTCATCATCCTAATCATACTTTATAGCAGACAGTATATACTCATTGAGTTTGTAGTGCATAGTAGGTTAAAGTGCCATTTCCAACACAGGGATTGTCTCTCTCTCTGTAAAAGACAGAGACTTCAACCTACCCGACGCCCAAAACCATTCCTCCCAGTCTGGTGTAAAACACCCCAACACTGAAAAGGACCAGTGAGTCTGCTCTCACTGCAGCTTTCCTCAACTGTAATTCTTTGGATGGAGAAAGTAAACATGGCAGGAGGACAGTACCTGTCGATGATATCATAAGCCTCTTCTGTTCCGATGATGCACAGCGCGTTGACTGCAGCGTAGGTCGGTGCCAGGTGGGCGTGTTGACCCGGTCCACCAGCGAAACCCCCCGTGGGGCTTTGACAGCGTGCCAGAAACTGACACACACTGGAGAAGAAGAATACACAAGTTAGAAACGTGTCATTCAAACAGCTCTGAGAGACGGATTATTGATACAATGAAGAGCAGCAAAAAGAGTTAAAGTTGTTGAGTTTGGGAAGAATAAAACCACTTCCGTCCTCCAGGATTTTATACGAATACGATAAAATTAAACAATATCAGGACTTCTATGCAAGCCAGGGTTCCTGCGGCTTCAGTCAAATTAAATTCAAGACTTTATATTGCCATTTGAAATTAAATTTAAGACAAACTTCACAGTAAACACTATGGGAAAAGAAAAAAACGATTACCGTACATAGGGTTAGGGTAAATTTTTTCCAGTGTCTAGTAATTACAGTAAAATACACAAAAAGAGAGACTAAAATAAATCAAAATCACTCTAAAAATACACAAGACGACTGCAAAAATATCCGGAAATCTATAAAACAACAACAAAAATACAAAAATATAAACCATTACAAAAAATCTTAATTGGACAATTTAAATTTACATTTCCCACTGTTGTGGGATGACGTGCATCTGAGTCCCGCTGCAACCACGTCACTGTTTTGTAGTTGGTTCCACTGTCATGATTCTGCAATGTTACAATTAATTATAAATAAATAAATAAAAACCAATGTTACCATTTATTTTGAAATGTGAGACTAATTACAATCATAAACTCATACTTATTACATGTTAAAAATTTGACATTTTAATGACAATTAAAGGCAGGGTAGGTAATTTTTCGAAAGCTAGCATGATTTTGAATGCATCCTGCGCCTCCCCTCTGTGCTCCTTCTAAAGCCACGCCCCTCACTCACATGCATGAGCACGGCTGCTCCAGAAACAGACCTCAGCTCATCGCTTGTATTGTGTAGAAACCACATCGTCTCATGTCTCATTCAGTGGTAAGTAAACTTTATCATTATATGTTTAAAAAACGCGACTAAAAACTGGTTTATCTCTGTCGCCGGTGACGCGCTTTGAGTGTGGGCTCGTGCACGCGAGGGATCGAGAACGAGCAGGGAGACGTGATTGGTTAAAAAAAACCGAACCGTCTTTTTTCATTAATCAAAGTTTATACAGGTTTACAGCTGCTACAGTTGACAGATTTTCTTTGTTCCTTTTTTTTCCTGTCAGGACATAAAGACAATTTCAACCAAAAACTTTAAAAAATGTATCTGAAGAAAATGACCTACCCTACCTTTAAGGCCTTATTTTTAGATTCATGAACATAATGCCCTTTAAGACTTTTTAAGGATCCCTTGAGCTCATGTGTCACATCCTGGCCTTAACTTTCTGTTTTTTCCCGCCAGTATCCACAAAAACTTCTTCTCACACGTACGACCTTTTCATCCTCCTCCATGGAGAGGAGTCACTAAACTACAAAGACAATGAGCACCATGAGTTGGAAGCAAAGCCATCATTAGCCTTGGCTCCGCAGCCTGGTTGATAGATGAAGCAGTGTGTGGAGCTGCTTTGTTCAACATCCAGAGTGGACAGATTTTATGTAGTCAGAAGAGTGTTGGTTGGTTTCCTGGCTGAGTTCAGTGAGCGTTACTTCAGACTGGCAGTGGGTTGATTGAATCATATTTAAAGGGAACAAGTTTTAGTAAAACTAAAAATATGGTACACAAAGTAGGAGGAGTTTTTAAAGCTGCTGGAGACGATCATTTTCTATCAGATACAGACAGTGTAGTAGGTCTCATACTTCATCAAACATCATTTGCTCAAAAAAGATTGAAAAGGTTGGAATTTCTGATTGAAACTTTGTTTTGATCTTCACTGTAAACACTAGGGGTGTGAAAAAAAAAAAAATTTCACGAAATATCCCGGTTTTTTAATTTAAAAAAATTGTGTTTTTTTTTATTTAAAAAATAATAATTTTATTTTTCATTTTTTTAATCAATATTTTTGTGTATTTGTGCAATATTTCAGTGGTGGTCACAATGCATTCAATGTGTTCCAATGGTTATTTGATGCACTTGATTTTATGATGCAGTGTGTAATGCCTGCAATATTTATGTATGTACAGGTATTTTATTTTTATATAATCTGTTAAGATCAGTGTTTAAACTGACACAATAGGAGAAATTATATTTTTTCTTATTTTTGTGCATTATCAGTAACTCAGGGTGATTTATCCTTAATGTTCTCACTTACAGTTGTTACAATGCAGTCATTATGTTGTCATGGTTACTTTGAGATTTCTACACAGTAGTTTCAGTGAAAAGAAACTTGTTGCACTTTATTTTATGATGGCAGTGTGTAACACTTTTTTTTCTTTTTTTTCAGTGAAAATGCGCAAAAACACTAATAATAAATAATAAATAGAATGTTTTGAAGCAAATAGTTTTGACTCAATTTGTCCTCTGAATGATCAATATCTTCTGATCAACATATACAGCAACTTGATTTTTCATCTCTACCTTTCATTTTGATATAAACTGGGTAGAAAATCGCGATACGGATCGTATTGCAACATCTTTGCCAATACTCACCCCTAGTAAACACCCTCATTGACGTTGTAAAGGTTTTGTGCATTGCATTGTGGGATGTGGAGTCCTGTAGACAAAACAATTGTGGATGTTTATTTTGGGGTTTACGCGCAAAGATCTGAATCCCGATAAAACTGAATGTCCCGTAGTGACGTAATATCACTGGGAACAAACTAGAACAAAAAATTACATCAGAACTTGTGTTAATGTATGGTCCTAGCCCTCCTTTTTTCCTCATGCTGCTGTTGTAATGCGGTGGCTAAGGTGTTAGCAGTGGCCATTAGAAGTATGCAAAGACAGCAGCTATGGTATGAATGTGTGTGAGGGTCTCACTCTGAGGCCACAGCAGCAGGAATGGGCTCCTCCAGCAGCTCGAGACTGTGAAGAATCCAGAAGCAAAGCCAAGGTCTGCTCGCATCCAGACACTGTTACACACACACACAGTAAACAGGAGAGGGAAGGACACCGCCATCAGGCAGAGGAGGGAATTACAGGAACTCAAATCAATGACTTTTACAAGCATCAAGTGAATCCAATGGATTTACTGTCATTGTTAAGATGATTCAACGTTATTCATATGTCACTCAGGACGGTTATGAAACAGAAAAGCACACACTCGGCACCTGCTGCACGCCACGTAACAGATTTACTGTACCTCATAAGCATCTGATAGGTGTCTTAAGCCCTTCTTCAGATATTGGTAGTGCTGTTCCCTCAGCAACGTTGGCCTGGGGACAAAACAAGGACAGGAGGACCTCTTAGAAATGGGCTGAGCATTAGAAATAATGCATGTTTTTTTTCTTCTTTCCTCTCTTCTCTCAATTTTGTTAGACCTATTTTGCATATATATCATTCCTTTCCCCCACGTATTTGTCTATTATTAACTTGTTATTATCTTCTTCCCTCACTCACTAATACCACAATACCTTTATTATCATTATTATGATAATATCACACAAACTTATTGTATTATAATGTGTTAAGATTTGTGTAAGATTTTCCTTCTTCTTTTCTGTAATTGTCTGTCTTTGTGTTGTATGTGGCAAAAAAAAAAGAAAGAAATAATGTGTGTAATGGACGGGTGACCAGTGCATTATGACCTGTGGTGTACGACCGTTTGTGTGCAAGTCAAAGACAAATGACGCTCCCGATGCTCTTCCTTTATAAATTGCTCACCTGGTTACGACTCTTCTTCCAACACAGAGTTAGTCAGAGTTAATCAGTCAGAATTAATTAGTCAGAGTTAATTAGTCAGAGTTAATCAGTCAGAGTTAATTAGTCAGAGTCCTCTACCAGGTTTAGAAAGAACAGCTGCAGAGATCACAGCTCACTGCTACTAAACCTATAATAACCTATAATCTCAAGCTGAAGTCAAGCAGAAGGAGCCACAGCCGTGGTTTAGGCCACTAAATATTACACACTTATATTATAGTGAATATTATACATGTATATTATAGTGATAGTGAAAATCATACACCTTTATTATAGTAAATATTACATACTTTTCCTTTTTTAAGGACCAGTAACACATGAACAAATATGCGTTCCCTTTAAAGTGAAATGGATATTATAATGATCTGTTTAAGGGTTTAGTCTTTCTCGGCTGTGTTGCCATGATCAGGATGAGCCGCCTCATTAAAAAGTGATGACACTGAGGCTGATAAATGTGACATTTCCATAACGACTGTTAGGCCTCGCTGTGCACCTTCTATTAGCAAACATTGCACGTTAAGAAGTGCATTTATCTTAAGCAGCCATAGCAACAAAGCTAAGAGTTCAATGTTTAATGGTGAACAGACACACGCGCACACGCACACACACGTATATACAGTATTTATAAGTGTATCATTTCATCTTCTGGATATCACATGTAAAATTAAAATAATGTAAGCACAGATGAGAAGGAGAAAAGCTCAGCAGGTGGGACTTCATTTTACATGAAACACTAATAATGTGCATTGCCATGAATCTGACGCTACAATTTACATGTCACGATACGATATGCATCGTGATATCAATAATTACACATTTTACAGTACGAAATGGTTTGAAATACAATTTATTTCGAGTTTTTTTTCTAATTCTGTTAAGTTCTTTAATTTTTTAAAAATATTAAAAAAAGTAACCACGTACATCTATCAAAGTGCCCAGTATGTTTTATGAAAATAAAGTGTAATCAACTTCCAAGTTAAAATGCATTGAGGAGTGAAGTAGTTTAACAAAATCTCATTTGGTTCACTGACACCTAGTGACCGGGCGTTTATGTGCTATGCATACGTTAGTGCAATTAAATGTTTTTTTTGTTAAAAAAGTTAATGAAAAAATTGACATTTTGGACATTTTTTGGATTGATACAATAATTGCGCAGTGAAATATTGTGATATATCGCAGAATTGTGCTTTCTTTTTCTTTTTTTACACCCTTACAGAACACTCATATTTAATGGTGATTATATCAGCCTGCATATATATAAAATATTCAATATAATATATATTGTTTTTATTAGATATATTGAGGTTATTTTTAAGGGTCTTCTTTTATTTATTTAATAAAATGTAGAATATTCTTATGTTTAAGGTTAAAATTGATACAACCCATTGGTTATTAGTAAATGGGTCAGTTTTTAGTCAGACTTATTGTTCTCTGTTTCTCCGTTTACCTTGATCAAGACTTTTCTGACACTCCACACTACAAATTGAGTAATAAAAGTAAGATTAACTTGGTGCTGGTATTGAATGTGGGGTAAATTATGATGCAAAAGTGAAAAAAAGCGATTAAATGTGTAATATATGATATATCCCACACTGATCCTTTTCCATTGCTTTCATTACAGCATGCAGAGATCAGTCGGTTTGTAAATACTTACTGCGGTAAGCTGTGTAGTTGCTTATAAACACTGATGACTTCCTCAATGCTGCGCTCCACCTTTTTCTAGAAGATACAGAGTGAAGACAAAGATATAAATATGAACATGAACAACATCGTCCATTATATGTGAATTATAGATTAAAAAAAAAAAGAACTAAATTCTAAATGTTCCAAGTCGACTCTTCTCTATAGTGACTGGAGTCCAAAGCAGTTTCTATATGAAGCTGATGTGGAATGACTTTTGTTTGGTTTTAGAATTACCGTACGTGTCACTAATCTGACACCAAGTGTCAGACAGATTTTAAAGGATTTAGTTAAACTGACCAACAGCTTTTGCAGCATTAGAAGCTGCTCGTTCTGGGGTCCACATAGCTTTTTAATCGTCTCCGTTTCTACTTTGTTTTGCTCCATCACAGAAACTGACGTCTTTATACAATTTGTCATATTGAAAACATCAATGTCAATTTTTGTATGTATGTGTGTAGCCGTCGTGTGCTGCGGCAGATACAGTAACATCACTGCTTAAAGGGTTCAATATTCTGGCAGGGCCGTAAATGGATTAGAGTTAACGTCAGTGCTTTTATTCAGATTGGATTTGACCATGGCTCCAGTCTCTCTGTGCAGATTGGAAACGGATAAACTCATTCTGTGCTGTGTTTTCCTCCCAGTTTAAAAACAAAATTCCTTAGTTAGCATTGAAATCACTTTGGCTCCTTCTTATAGAGACTTCTTCTACGAATCCTGGTTTGAATAAGCACAGAAATAATGTAGAGATTCAAGATTGTTGATTAAATTTAGCAGATTATTATTATTATTTTTAAAGGTCCTTAGGGTACAGCTCTGTATTAATATTGCTAAGACCAATAAAAAAATAATTTGTTTAACGCTGTAGGGTCAACTCAGCTTTTATTTTGTTTCAAAAAAATAAAAGAACACAGCAAACATAGCTAAAATATATACATATTATTTTCAACACAACCAACAGTAGCCACTTAAAACACTACAACTAACTTAAATTAAAACAATACAAAAAAATTACATCTTACACTAAAGATCACACATTACACATATACTGAATTAATATGGTATTTGTTTATTAATAGTAGGTGTTGGGGAAAATGCAAAGAAATAGTTAAAAAAAACAACCTAAATTAAGTGCTGTTTTACTCATTATTAGTATTCTAAAAGTTTAAGCCTATCGAGGCGAAAATGTGACTTTTATACAGCAACCACGACGCTGTCCTGTCAATATAAACAATTTCCAGCGTCTTATTAGATCTTTGCCATCAATATTAATACATCTGAGAAGGTAAAAGAGGGTTTAATATGATACTAGAAAAGTTTACCTTATAAAGTGCATAAATCACAGTTTTTGAGTGCGTTTCTTATAGATAAGAGTTCTACTTAAATGTAAAAACTTGGTGCTAAACCACAAAGCTAACAACCAGTAATGTGCAAAGTTTCATGTTATTAAACTGAAAACGAACTGTGTCTTTGAACAAGTAAATAATAGTGTCATAGACGAGGAAAATTTAGCTTCACAGCTAAAGCTGAGCTTATTTAGCTGATAATTAGCCGGGTTAGCATAAAGAAGCTAATGTCGGCTCGGTTCACCTGCTCCAACGAAGTCACCGTCTCCACGCCGTCATCCACGAACCTCTCCGCGGTTTGTTCTTCTCTGAAGCACCGCAGTGGGGTTCCGTCCATGCTGATGGTGGAGGTGAGGATAGCCGTCAGTCCGATATTAATGTCTGCCTGCACCTTTGTTTTGGCAAGTTTCTATTCCATTTCCGTTTCCTGTCGCGATTTTAGTGGAAGGAATTAAACTACGGAAAGTGCGATGCACCAAATTTCCTCGCAGGGCCTTCATTGATAAACAGTAAAAGATGCATTACGGCAAAAATATATTGTCTTTGTAAATGCATGCTTTTGCAAAATAACAAAACTACATCGAATGCTGGTTATTTTCTCAGTTTTAGAGTTCATAAATGTAGCTATAATTAAAGCCTGAGATTTTTATTTTTTTTTTTTAAATTTTGAATTTAATTCATTTTTTTTTAAATTTCATTTTTCAAAGAAAAGACATTTTGATAAAGCTTTTATTTTATACCAGGTAGCCCACATGGACCATGTGAAGAGCCCATCAGGAGCTCTAGTTACCAATGAGCTCCATATAAATTATGATTTACTTTCCAGGATTCAAACTCATACTCACAAAGATACATAAATACAGACGACAGATGTAGATATTACTTAGTAAAGTTAAATACTGCTGCTGCTTTTAAAAAAAATAAAATAAATAAATAACCATCTTGAAATGTTTATTTTCACGGAAACATTGTGTTCTTGAATGCTGCAGATTTGGTGTATACGTTTCCATTTAATGGTGAATACTGTCAATAGTTATGTCTGCAGAGATCACTATATATATATATATATATATATATATATATATATATATATATATATATATATATATATATATATATATATATATATATATATATATATATATATATTTAAAAAATATATATTTTTTTAAATATATATATTTAAAAAATATATATATTTTTTAAATATATATATATATATATATAAAAAATTTCTCACTTTGTCTGCACATGCTGTCAAAGGTCAACACTACAAGAAGTGCACTCTTTTTAAGACAGCAATGCATGTTTTGTTATTGCAATTAAATAAATGAATTTATTTTATAGCATAATTGTGCCCATCACCAGTTTTCCCTAAGGAAGGGTAAGAAACACTTAATAATCAAGGTGGATTTTACAAATTTTAAATGTTTTACAATTAGTTAAAAGTTGTTTGTTTTGGCTAGCAAAATAGCAACATGGGAATTTTGTATGAAATGTAGAAAATAAAACAATTAAATAAAGAGTAACTAAGTATTGCATCTTGAAACGTAAACATTTCCGACCTTTTTAAGTTACTGCTTGCCTTCCTTATTATTTAGCAACACAGGCAACACAGGCAGCCGCCGAGGGCGCTATCTGCTGAAAGTGCGTGAAATTGCATCCCCCAATTTTTTTATTTATTTTTATATTAATTAAAAAAATTGTAACAAACGTGAAACCAAACAGGAACGTAGAAATGTCCTTGTACTGAAACTTTTATATCTTATTTTAACTTTTGATTGCACTGTTTTGCATTGCCTTTGGATTTTGCACCATTTTTGTCATTGTCCCCTTGAGACATTTGCACTATACCTGTAGATGTACTGTATTAAAGTGTATAATTCTAAATTTTAAAATAGATTGTATTTTTTTTTCTATGGTTTTTTGTGTCGCAGAATTGCATTGTTTTGTCTTGATATTTAAAATAAATAATGTGCACACTACACACTGTGTATACACTTGAAAAAAAAACAACAATTTTATCTGAATGACCTAAAGCCGTTGTCATGTCATGTGTGAGCATGCTCATAAAGGGAGCATGTACAATCTCAGTACGATGCGCACTCAATACAGTACATGACACTAGCCCCTGTTGTTGAGATGTTCCAGTTAAGCATTTATTACTTGAAAACCTCTTTTCTTGAAATGATTTTTTTTTGTATTACAGTATACTGTTTTGATGTTCTAGTTAAGTATTTATTACTTGAAAACTTTTTTTTTATTGATTTTGAATATTTTTCATATTAAAGAGTTTCTATGTAAGATATGTATTTATTTACGTGAAAACCTTTTTAAATAATTTTGCCTAGGGCACCAAGCTTGTTTCTTTGTTTTGTTTTTTTTTTTTGTTCCGCGCATCAACTACCAGGTGAAATTCCTTGTGCTGTCTTAAAACTGTACTTTGCAAATAAAACATATCTGATCCTGATTCGGATCGTCTTTGTCCAAGATGTCAGGTGGAATTTTGTGGCCACCATACATTATGATGATAGTTTTTTATTGATTTATTTATTTTTTTAATGATGAAATGGTTCCGGGGACCGTTTATTTTGTGCACCCCTGCTACTCAGGCCCCTACTACTCAGGTACCTACTACTCAGGTACCTACTACTCAGGCTCCTACTACTCAGGCACCTATACTACTCAGGCTCCTACTACTCAGGCTCCTACTACTCAGGCTCCTACTACTCAGGCACCTACTACTAAGGCCCCTACGACTCAGGCACTTACTACTCAGGCCCCTACTACTCAGGCACCTACTACTCAGGCCCCTACTACTCAGGCACTTACTACTAAGGCACCTACTACTCAGGCACCTACTACTCAGGCCCCTACTACTCAGGCACCTACTACTCAGGCCCCTACTACTCAGGCACTTACTACTAAGGCACCTACTACTAAGGCACCTACTACTCAGGCCCCTGCTACTCAGGCACCTACTACTAAGGCCCCTACCAATCCTCCTCCTACAAATTGTTCTGCTGCCCGACCACCTCTGAGAGATGCTCTGCCTATTGTGCAAGTTCTATCTTTGCTCCCAACTATGCTCCTTCAACTTCTTCACCTGCTACAACTCCATCACCTCCAACTTCTACCAGCACCTCTTGTCCATCTCCTTTTCTACACGTGTCCACAGACACTTTAAGGATAGGTGGGGCTGGGAATGATGATGGACAAACACCAGATGCTGTACCTTTAGGGAAAGATGATGCTACATTGAGTTTTCATGATGCTTTAGCCATTTTGAATAATGCATCTTTGGGTTCCTCCTGTTGTCTACCATTGAAACCTAAGGGGGGTGAAATGTATTTAGTCTATTCTGGTGTGGATGATAACAAAATGAAAGATTGGATGTGTGATGGGTATAAATGGCTTGTTAACAATGGTACATCCCTCCACCCCAAAGCTAGACCTGTCGTTAAAAAATATTACCATAAATTGACAAAGGACGGTTCTTTCAGGCGTATAGTTTGGTGTTTGATAGAAAATCCCCATAAAGTCTTGATACGTTATTTAGGTGATGAAAAAGGAATATATTCGCACCTGCCCTTCAGTTTTACAAAACATAGTCAATAAAGAAATGGATGGAGTTATTGCAACACATCATAACTTAGGTAATGTCCCTTGTTCTAACAAGCAGGAGCAGGTATTGAAAGCACGTATTATAGAGCAAATTAAAAACAAACATAGGGCACTCAGGCGACAGCGTAAGCTAATGCAGGATGACTATTATAACCTCATGCTTTTGGCCCATGATTTAAAAGATTTTGTCTGAAATGAAAACTGACCCTGGGTATACCAGAGCTCTTAAAGGAATTCAATGAATTAATCCAGGCGAGGTCTGATTTTCAACTGTATTGTTCATGTGATACAACCTTTAATGTAGGTGATTTTTATGTGACTCCACTTGTTTTCTGACATATTGTTTTCACAAAATCCCCTGTAATTCCCTTAGCATTGATGATACATGAACGGAAATGTGCAGCGCCACACACAAGCCCCACTCCCTATGACCTCAGCTTTAACCAACATAAAGAGTTAAGTGATTTCAATATAGCATCACCAAACCCCAGTCAAATCTATACAAAGGAACCTGAAACAAAAAGCACTACACAGAAAACAATGTATTTTGAAAATGACGACTTTGTTAAATTAAACAGTAGCTGGTAAGACAGTAACCTTGACGATATTCAAGAATTATCCGCCTGTTCTTTAGAATCTGATGAAAATATTGCATTTTGGCAAAAGGATCTGAACTTACGTTTAGAAGATAGAGATAGCATACTAAACCCCAAACAATGGGTAGACACAATACATATTGATGCTGCCATTCGATTGTTACAAAAATCAATTACATAACATTATTGATAAACAAAGCTCTATTTTGGCTCCCCAACAAGACAATGGCAAGCAGAGTTTTGGACAAAGGTTTAGTAAATGCAATGCACAATGAGTTCAGATTCACCATGACAGAATTAACCACTGGTTAACTTCCGCCAAAATTAAAGATGAAGAAGAGGTATACATAATGGATAGCGGTGCTTCTGTTTCAATATGTAATTCAGTCAAAATTCAGCTGGCATCATTATATGGTCAAACAGAAAGCAATCCCCTACAAGTTCAAATATCCAAAGTCCCACAACAGTCACAACTATCTGGAAACTGTGGTTTATTTGCGATTGCATTTGCTGTTGAATATTGTTGCGATCAATATATTGGAACAAGACACCTGTGCTTCCATGAAGGAGCATTACGGGCACACCTTGTTGACTGTTTTGATAAAATGAAGTTTCCACCTTTCCCTAAACAATGCACTCACAAAAAACTAACTGATAGACAAAAGAAGTTAACATATAAAGCCGTTGTAAATGTTGAAATTTTTTTTCAGATCGAAAATGCTACTTGCCAGAAATGTTTGAGGACACGGTGCAATGTGGTGACACTCGCTGTAATAGATGGTTTCATTATGGTTGTGCAGGACTACCAGGAACATCATATACTAAACATTGGTACTGCCAAGAAGAAAAGTAAAATTAAGTAGTGTGCTCTCTTATTTTCTCTCCCAATGTTTAAATGTTTTTTTTATTTCTGGCTCATTGCATTATTAGCAGCAGTACAATGACCCATTTCCTTATTTTTCAGGGTTATCTAATATTCAACCACATGTGTCCTGTTCACAAAATACCAGTAATGTTATACATTTGTTGGAGTAAAATGTCCCATTATTGACTGAATGTCTGCACCTAATTTAATATGCATAAGTCACATGAAATGGGTCTATTGTGCACAATAGCCTTTATAACACTAACTTAATCCCATCAGTAAACTGACACCCAAGTGGCTCCTTAGTCAATCCATATTGTACATTAGCATCAACACCCTTTTGTCTGTTCTCATGCACAGCTCTCACCTACTGGTATATTAGCCTTTATAACACGTGTTATCACCCATATCATGTACAATATCTGTAAATGTGCATATTTATTTACTAATGCCAAATAAAATGTGACAAAGACAACTATATTACTCATGAAATATTTATTAGCGAAATATTTCAAACAAAATTTTAGGTATAGAGTTTGCCTCTGTATTATGAAATGAGTGCATACAAAGTAGTGAAAAATAAATAAAAATTATATATATATATATTTTTTTTTGTAGTTTTATATTGTTTTCCACATTTTTTTATTCCGTTTTTTAGAAATATGAATGAATTATTTCATAAAATATTAGTTTTCAACTCCTGTAAGAAAACAAAAATAGATACTGATAAATACAAAACCCATAATTTTACAAAAATGTATGTCAAAAATAAAGTAAGATACAATTAAAAGGGATATATATATATATATATATATTGTAGTGACATGGATTTTTCTGACTGTCCTTTTAAATTATTTATATGTCATATAAAGATATATGAGAACAGAGCTCACTGTCACCCAATTGCAAATTCCCGTCAAGGATCAATGATTTACTGAATCTGATCAGGTTTATTGATTAAGTTTAAGTCAGAATGGGAGGGGGGCGGGTGGTGCACGTAATAAATGGTCCCCAGAACCATTTACTGGTAAGAAAGACCGTATTATTTGTTTACAGAAAGCACTATTGGAGATACTCATTCGTTTACATTGGTATGTTGACACTTATTTACAGAAATGTTGCACTGAAATAGTGTCACTGTTCATAGGACACTTTTTCAATTTATTGTCTTTCAGAGATGTAAAATAAAAATTGTGTTTTTTCACTTAATCTTTTTATTTTCCTTGTTATGTCATTGATTATCGTAGATTGATTTCTGCCCAATATATCTATAATTGCAGTATTGTCATATCGTGAAATAATCGTTATCGTGAGCTTTGTATCGCATATCGTATTGTGAGGTACCCAGAGGTTCCCACCTGTAATGTATGGTGATCACAAAATCCCACCTGACACCTTAGACAAAGAGGATCAGAATCAGAATCAGATATGTTTTATTTGCAAAGTACAGTTTTAAAAAACTGCTAAAGACTACACTTTACAGAAAAGCTTTTCGTTAACTGGATTTAAATTTTTATTTATCCTTTAATGTTGCTGTTCTTATGATGTTTATGCACTCTTGTTTTATTATTCTATTGTGTTGCACTTGTACTTTTACCACAACTACTTACTTACTTACTTACTTACTTACTTACTTACTTACACAAGCTGGCAACAACAATGACATGTCTACATACTGACATCTAAGAAATCATGTGAGAAAACAAGTTTATAAAAGCAAAGAACCTCTGTCTGTCTGTGTGTGTGTGGCACGGAATTCCGGATTTTACCCGGACCCACAGGCGCGTGTAGGTTTTATTTTGAAAGCCCCCACAGGAAGCGTCGCTGTGAGGCCGTCGCTGACTTGACGGTGGTCCACCGCACCCAGTGGAGGCAGGAGGAGGCAGGCCGCCGGTGGGGCTTCTCTGAGCACAAAGAGGCAGAGATGCTGAGGCTCTGAGCAGACATGGGCTCACATGGCGTAGTTTCTCCTCCATCTCTGACTTAACTTAACGTCTCTTTATGTCAGAATTCACGTCCGCGCGTGACGCCATGGCCAAGCAGTACGACGTGCTCTTCAGACTCCTTCTACTGGGAGACTCCGGGGTGGGAAAAACATGTTTGCTGTGCAGATTCACCGACAACGAATTTCACCCTTCTCACATCTCCACCATCGGTAAGACACTTCTACACCTACTGTGCTGTCTGCGTGTTTCCACTGTCAGGGCTGAACATTCCTTATTTCATTATTATTATTATTATTATTATTATTATTATTATTATTATTGTTATTGTTATTATTATTATTATTATTATTATTATTATTATATTATTATATTGTTATTATTATTATTATTGTTATTGATATTGTTATTCATATTATTATTGTTATATTATTATTACTTGTTATTGTTATTGTTATTCTTATTATTATTATTATTGTTATTATTATTATTATTATTATTATTATTATTATTATTATTGTCTCCACTCTTCCTTTATGCAGGCAGTCCATCACTATGTATTATATTTAAAATACACAATATATCTGTAAAAGCGTGGTTCGTGTCCCATGCTGATGAGTTAACCAACTATTATTACTGTGAAGAGGTCAGGCCTTTCTGAGCAGTTGCCATGTTCTCACAGGGTCTGTGTGTGTTTTTAGTCAGGTGAGTTATTTGCATCTTAATGACATGGTATATAATGTAATGTATAAAGTGGATGAAATATGAATATAATTTTAATAATTTCCTACTGAATTTATATTCACCTTTTAATGTGGGAAAAACTGCTGGAGCAGAATCTTGGCCATGACAAAAAGTGTAAAAAAAAAATAAAATAGAAATAAAAATAGAAAAAGGAGAAAAAAAGAGGTATTTATTGTGTGGAAAAAGAAGAAATTACAAGGAATTCATAAAAAAAAACATATGTAGGCTTTTTTTTTTTTTTCTTTAAAGATAAAATAAAGATAAATAATAAAAAAGAAAACACTAATTTGGCATCCAACTTTAAAAAAATCAAACATTCTTACTTAAATGTATAGATCAGCATCTTTCCTTATGAATGTGACCCAACTTCATAATTAGCTTTGACCAGATTACATCACAGGGTGCCAGCGTACATATCCCTATTTTACCAATTTTATTATTTTAACAGCCTTCCTTTATTTTTATTTTTTTTTTAGAATTTGGTATTTTACCCAAATTTTGTAGGAAAAAGTTGTATGTGTAAACAAAGTTACACAAATAATAATTGTTTACTTGCTGTGTTCCTACTCATGGTAATTATTGTTATTTTATGTATTGAATCCAAATTATTCTTATTGCTAGACTCATTTTCACACATAACATTAGTAAATATAAATCCACATCATTCAGATACTTGGAAATTGGAATAAATTGCAAATAGATAATTAATAATAATAATAATAATAATAATAAAAAATCTAACTAATGAATGAGTTGATCATGTTAAATCATTTTTTTTGTAGATATTTAGTCAATCTAAATAACTTTTTCTCAGATAATTAATAAATATGTATCTGTTTTTCCTGTAAAATTCATTTGGATTTACTCAACATTCACTATATTATTAGTAAATCCTAAATATTTCAAGCAATTATTTCTTTTTTTAAAAAATGTATTATTCATTAGTTTTGTTTAAATCTACTTTTTTTTTAGTAAACTATTGTCAAACTTTTCTGAATACACCCTGAACTAGTGAGCAGCTAACAAACAATAGCATATTGTATAAAATAATGGAAGGAAAACAATCTTATTTCCTCAGTGTTCACCACTGCTAAACCTCATTCCCTTTTATTCACTATTTTCATTTTTGTTTACGTCCTCTGTCCCTTGCATAGTTGTGCTTTTCATTACTCTTTTTTACTTCATGTGATATTTGGTCTGATAAGTAAATAAATAAATAAGCTCTGATGTTTCTTCTTATCTCTTCTTTGGGAGAACGTGGTCGTCTTTGTCACTGGAGCGGGAGGAAAAAAAAAATCAGCCAATATTCTGTTTGGTTTGATGGATAGCTGACATTTTTATTGAAAACGTGTTTCTCAGATAAGATGGTGACAATGACTCATCATCCTGGTGTTTAGTCTGAGACGTACTGCCCCAGATAAACAACAACAATACACAAGCATTGTCTCTAGGGCTGTGTATTGCCTGGCATCTGGCGATACGATCCGTATCCCGATACATAAGTCACGAGACGATACAGTACGATACATCCCGATATTAAAGTATAAGATGATTATTGCAATTTTTTTTTTTTTTAAATATATGACCTAAGAAACAACTAATCTGTAAATACACCTTCATGAGAACATGTATGAAATATATTTTATTGGCATATTTTACACTCAACATGCCATGTGCCAACAACTTCAAATAAATAAAATAACATACAATCTGCCTGTGGCTTATAAACCAACTTTGACTTTAGTGCAACATTACTGAGGTACAGTATATACCTAGAACTAGGGACAGGCCGATATGGATTTTTTTGGTGCCGATGCCGATACCGATTTTTCCCCCATCAGCCTTAGCCAATGACTGCCGATTTTCTTGAGCCGATACTACTTTTGCTCCCTCAATTTACGTCATAAAAATTACACAATGATGATAAGAAATGGTACGAGTCTCAATTTAAAAAAAGGAACATTTATTGAAATTAACAAAGGTGATGTAGGACGACAACAATAAAATGAAAATTCATAAATATTAAAAATAAGGGATGTAGAACAAGAACAAGTCAATATTTCTGCTCTCTGTAAATAATCGGTGAACGCAGCAGCCCGCACGTAAAAATTGTATCGGTCTATCACTACCTAGAACAACAAATAAATGCAAAAACACAAGCTGGTCAACATGCCCAGGTTTCAATGCACTTCTTTGTGCAGTTACAATGTACAATTCTGCAGTGGAAAAGACTTTCCTAGTATGTCCTAATATGGATGCATTTTGAATCGATCCGAGAATCGCGCAACGTAATATCGCGATATATCGCAATGTAATATCGCGATATATCGCAACACTCCTAATTTTATCTTTGTTTATTGAGGTATATACATTTATTTTATACATTTATTTAAACTTTTATTCCCTTATGACACTGAACATGATGGTAAATGTTAAGTATTTGGTCTATTGATTAATAATGGAGCCCCCGCTGAGACTACAGCATGCTATTTTTAGCCCACAGAGCTCTATAGGAGACATCTACCTGTAGAGTCACTCAGGTAGGTTAGAGTTTAATTCCACTTACAGTAAAAGTTCATTGTGTCCATGATGAATGCTTAGAAGATAGAAGGTTCCTGGCTTTAGTTGCAGTGGGCAAGTAATGGGAAGTCGTTTGTTCCTCTAATGTCCTTCACTTTAGTCCATGGAGAGAAAAAGAGGTTCTCCTCTGAGAAAGACCAATCAATCATTTCTCATCCTCCCCACAGAACTTTCTGCCATGTCCCCTAATGTACAGTTACAGTATTCATCCCACCCCTAGTGCACAGTCTGTTCATTGTATCAGCCCTCACTTTAAGACCAGTTAACCCTGATGGTCACTTTGTCAACATTCCTGTCAGCATGTAGAAAACTGACCAATCTGTGGCCTTTTTGTAGATTTCCTTCCTCATTATGTATGTCTGTAGTTCATTCTGGACCTGTACTACCAAGCTGGATTTCTTCTTATCACACTAACTTCTGGGATTTATTCCATGTGTTCTTTTTTTGTGCTACGACGCTGGTTAACTCCTTAGGTAAATCACCATGGTAACTTATGCTGAATGGCTGACCTGGTCGGGAGCAGGTTTTGTTCTGGATACGATATCAGAGTATAAAAGACCCGCCTGAATTATGGCTTTTGATTAATATTTTTAAGAATTGTTCTTCAGTTATGATGTAAGATGCTCAGCAGGCTTTCTCCATTTTTGCAATTGGTCAAATACGGCAAACTCCACCCCTTTTATATGAGCGTGCACGCTACTTGACGTGTTGATAACCAGGTTAGTAGTGCAGCTGCGAATGGTTAAGTCAAGTCTGCAAATGGAGAGATATACTGAACATGTTTATCCAGCTTCATAGAACAGGACCTCTGTGTATTCATATTGTTGTTGTTGTTTTGTTTTTTTTGTCATCTTTATTGTCCTTTCATATATTTTTAGTTATTCTTGTAGTCGTCTTGTGTGTTTTTGGAGTAATTTTATACATTTTTGTTGTTATTATGTGCATTTTTCCGTAAATTTTTATGTTTTTTGGAGCAGTTTTGTGCACTTACTTTGGGGGGGCTGCACAAAATTAGACCGAGGGCCACATCATGTAAATCAACCCTTTGCTTCCAGAACAGATGTGGATCTTTATGACAGTCTAACCCCCAATTTCCACCGGAAACGTGTCCGCTGCATTACGTTTCCAGCACGCCACCGGAGCTGATAGGTTTCCACTTTAGTCTATGTGTTAATTTCCATCGGGTCAGGTGTGCTGCGTATCTGCTCCGTCCCAGCTCCGACAGTCCGGAGCCCTCCGGCAGAGATACGCAGGGCTTCTATTTCTGCCAGATGCCGGAGCATGACGCAGCATTTCAGCACAGAGCAAATACAGTGAAACAGGAAGTTACGCACTTACTAAACATTAAAACATCCAGTTACTTTTCAAAATAAGACTCTTGAGATCATATTTCATCATATTATCTCTTCTCTGTTGGCTGTAGCTAAAGAATGTGGCTAGGACAACAACAAAAAAAAGGTAAACTTTATATTTTAATACCTTAAAACATGTAACAAATTAGTATTATATATGTCATTGTAATTCACTATTACAAAAAAAAAAAAACTATAACACTTTCGTTGTGTACTGCACCGTGGCGCATACATTAGCAACAATTTCTTTTAGTTCTGTGAATTGGAATTGACTAATGCAGTGTTTCCATTTTAAGATGAAGCATAGTAGCATAGTCAGTGAAGGTCAATGTAATTTGTGTAAACTTTACAAAGGAGATGAGCTTTGTTAGAACCTTTTTCAGAGACAGATATCTCTTCTTCTTGCTCCTACACATCCTAAACATGAAACAAATCAAGCTGGAGCAGGTGAACTCAATATGTTGGTGGTCTGACCTCAGTGAATAATTCATTGAAAGATTCATCCCAGTTTCTTTTCCCAGTTCACTGTAATAATTTGACTCTCAGAGTTTCCGTTTCAGCTACTGGGATGATTTAGAGTTGGTATTAACTCACCCCAGAGTTTAATCTTCCTCCCTCGTATATCACCGGAACCTTTTCAGGCCCCTAGTGTCAGAACTCTGATATCATATAGGCAGTGAATCACCATCCACTGAGCCACTGGGCTGGAGCCATCAATGTACTGGGCCCAGTGGGGTTAGGGTTCAAGACCTAATGGGACACTTGATATGCTGCACCATGACAAAGACATTAAAGGGTCAGCCATGAATCAAAACCACCATAGGTCATAGATTTAATTTTTACTAGTACAGTGCCTCTCGGAAGTATGCATTCATGTGGGGGCTTAATTAGATTATGGTCAAATGAGTATGTGTTTGAAGGTTGGATATACAAAGAGGTGTACATACTCTGTGCTCTATAGTGTTATAAAGGGGTTTATTTGCGGGTGCAAAATGAAAAAGTGTGTGCGATTTCCCTGGTTTAATTGTATGGGACATGTGCATGATAAATTAGTTTGTTGTTTTTTGGAGTCATTATGTGTATTTGTATTTTTCTGCATTTTTTGTACAATTATTGTTTTTTGTTGCCATTGTATTGTGATTCTGGAGTCATTTTGTGTATTTTTGTATCTTTTTGGTGTAGTTTTGTGCATTTCTTTTGTCATTTTGTGTATAAATATTTATTTTTGTGTATTTTGAGTCATTTTCATATGTTGTTGTTTGGTGTATTTTTCTGTAATGTATGTTTTTTTGGAGTCATTTTGATTGATTGATTATACTTTATTAATCAACAAGGGGAAATCCAGTTTCAGTTTCATCCCTACCAAGAAACAAGCCTTTTGGAGACTTTTTGTATATTTTTGTGGATTTCTGTTGTCGTTTTATGTACTTTTTCTATAAATATTGTTTCATTTTTTGTTTTATTTTACTAATTCAGTATGTTTTTATTATAACTACTGTGTGTGTGTGTGTCTACCTCCATCTCCTCCGTGCATTATCTATTATCTCTCACACAAACGTGTGCGTGCACATAATCCGTCACAGGTTGTTGAGAGATTAAAAAAAAAAAAAGAGAGAGAGAGAGACACACTGAAGTACCACGAAAAATAAACGTTTTGCAACACCAAAGTTGCAACTCTGTCTCTCTAAACGGCCACAAATTTTCATGTCGGTGAAACCCTACCTTTTTTACTTCTACAAATATTATAATACCCTCAAATAAACCCCACATACATGGTTGTGTGTGCCTGAATGTGTTTTAAATGGAGGCTGAGGGTGTTAAGCTACTTGCTCAGTGGTTGTAAATAAAAAGCTTCCCCCTCTGCCCTGAGCACCACAGCAGTCGACAGTTGTCGGCTGTTTCCAGCTTGTTATCAGAGTTCTACAAGCAGTCAGTGAATGACAGCTCCATCCCCCTGTGAATTAGTGTCACTGTCAGAGCATCCATCCGTCTGCGAGTCTGTCACTGTGACCTACAGCACACAGACGCCCATCATCCACCTCACACAGTCAAAGCCAGCCATCCATCTAATTAGTCAAAGGTCTTCTGGGGGTGTAAACATTAGTTTTTACATGACACACTGTAAATTAAACCTTCCTTCACATTCTTTGTTTTTCATTTTTTCTCCATTATTACCTTCATTTTTAGGGTTTACAGAACTTTAAGACTTCAAATAAAAGCTACAGGAGCTCTGGTTCTATTAGACCACAAAAAAAGCACAATTTCTCCTGTCTGTCAATCAAACATATTAGTTTCACTTCTCTTATTTAACTGTTTTTAAGTAGCAGGGTAGGGATTTATTTAGTTTCACTGCAAAACAATTCACAAAACAACCTTTAAGGGCAGTTTTCACAATAAATAGCCAATTGGTTTACTTATTATTCTAATTTTTTTTAATTAACTTTATTATTGTCAAGGTTTCAGTTAGTTGAACCCCAAAATACAGAGACTGACGAAGGTCTAAAAAGTTTAACACTGGTTTATTCTTCAACAAAAAGAGCAGGAAGTGAAGGCAGGGAGCTGGCTGGCCTGAGAACAATCCGTCACTATGTCACTGGCGAGGAGAACTGAAGGAAACGGAGGCACACCAGCGACTCAAACAAGACGGAATCATCTGGCAGAGTAGTGGAGAGAAGACCAGGGGTGCGTCCAAATAGTCCCTCCTATCTCCTTTCCTATCCACTTTTCCATAGCCCCGTGGATGACATCAGGGGGTTAAGGAAAGGTGTTAGGAGAGGAGTTAGGAAACGGCCATCACGTTTGTTTTCACATTCAGACACACTTTAACTAGGTGACGTGATAACCTGACGGCCGCGAAGGTTAGTGACGTCTGCCGTGGTGAAAAAACTACAAATTTCAGAAAATGGACTAAAAGCACATTTATAACACTTTCCACTGATATAATCTAAAAAATCACAAGGTTTGATCTCAGGAAAAGACGGCTACCCAGGCTATGAGGAACAAAAGTGAAACTAAAGGAACGTCACATTAAGAATGGTTGCTCACACTCACCTTCCACTTAGAAATATGAATTATGTTGAATAAAACATCATGTGGCTAAACTGATCCATTTTTTTCTGAACCACAGAGTGTCTGTTTTATGTCAGTTATGATCTGATAATATGGCTTACATACTGTATCATTAGATATGGGTTTTAGATTATTTAAAGTTGTTCAAAGCATATCATTGCATTACATGATCTCCGACTCCATCCCTTGAGTTTCTGTGAGCGCTCGGGGGTGCGTGTCCCTATAAATGTTGTCGCCGCAAGGAATTGTGGGTCAGCATTATCTTGTCTCCTTTGGTAAAGGATGCATCAGTGTTTCCTAAGCTAAATTAGGTAATAAAGGATGCATTGAGCCTCTTTTCCTGAGCTTAAAGAGAACTCGGACGCTCTTTAGCATGGCCACCACTTAAACACTTCCGGGGGTGAAGAAACAGTGGATAAGAAAGGAGATAGGAGGGGCTATTTGGACACAGCCCAAGTTCTTATAGACAAGATGATTACTGAGTGGAGCCAGGTGTGCCTCTTCTGCTGAGTGGAGATGCCAGCCATACCCCCTGCCAATCACATTCCTGCAGGAGACAAAAAAAAAAAAAAAACGAGGAGAAGGAGAATCAACACAAACTAAACAAAACCTGAACTGAATCATAACAGTTATGGCCCAACAGTGAAGTTAAAGCTGCTCGGGATTTTTTAACAGAAGTGGTAAGAGTGTTGATTGGCATCCGGCGTGAGTTTACAGAGTGTTACTTCAGACCAGGGTTGGGGCCAATTTGACTTGTAATTGATAATTAATTATTTAATTACAATTATGGTGTAATAATTGTAATTGTAATTTCAAAAATGTGTTGGATAGGAAAGAAATTAGATGATAGATCAATGCTTTTACTAGTGTGCTTTACAGTTGATTTAGAACCAGTTATCAAAGAAACTTTTCCTCCCGTCAGTCTGCACACAGACGTAACTTCTTCTTCTTCCCGACACGCAGCAATGACCCGTTTAGCCCGGTTAGTTGATGGTTTTATCTCACGATCACAACATTATCAATAATCTACTCAGGTCCACACATGTTCTGTGTTAGTATGTGGTGCTGGATCAACGTCACAATATCACTCTGTAGCGCCATAATCTCACTCGTTCCTGTTTCTCCTCCTCAGTTAATGGTAGCATCAGTGGCTAATCTCTCATCTCAAGGTACACCGCTGCCATCGTCAGGGCAATGTTGGTCACTACAACACCCCACAGCTTAGATATTGATGAGGGACCTCCACCAGGGTGTTTTCTAGTAATCCCCGTGAAAAAACGCAATTGACGAGTTTATCTCGTCATGGCACTGAGCATTTGGATTTAAAATGACGAGATATCTCGTTGGGGGCACTGAGTGAGTTAAATGAAAATTAATATCACTGTCTGACTCTGTTAGACACAGTAGCACCAGCTAAAAACGTTGTTAGCACTCATAAAAAACCTTGTCCATGGATGAATGAAACCATTTTTAACTTCAAAAGAAGCTGTCGGAAAGTGGAACGGTTGTGGAAAACAACTAAACTGGAAGTGCATCGACTCCATCTTAAGGAAAAGATAATGGAGCTAAATGAAATAATAAAGCGCGCCCGCTCTACTTATTTCACTAACCTTGTTCTCCAAAATAAGAGAAACCCCAGAGTCTTGTTCAACACTATTGAACATCTTGTTACACCCCCACCGTCCCATGTCCCTGTACACACAAGGGATGATTGTAACATGTTTTTAAACTTCTTTGTAAATAAAGTAGAAGATATTAGGGCCAGTATCATGACTCCTTTGGTCAGCTTGTGCACTTCTGTAGCTCCCGTCAGCACATGGTCCTCCTTCTCTCCTGTCAGCCTACAGGATATTCAGGATCTAGTGAGAAAAATGAAACCCACATCGAGCCCTGTGGATATTATTCCAACCTCACTGCTTTTAAATGTTTTTGATGAAGTCGGTCCATGGTTGGTGAAACTGATCAACCTCTCACTTAAATCCGGCACAGTCCCCAGCTACTTTAAACACGCCCTAGTAAATCCCATTCTCAAAAAGCCTAATCTTGATCCAGGTCAGCCTATAAACTACCGGCCCATATCTAAGCTTCCCTTCATGTCAAAAATGATGGAAAAAGTGGTAGCCAAGCAGCTAACATCAATCATGGAAGATAATGATCTTTATGATAAATATCAATCTGGTTTTAGGTCGATCCACTCCACTGAAACTGCCCTTGTGAAGGTCTCCAGTGACGTGATGATGGCTGCTGATTCTGGTCGCTACACAGTTTTAACTTTATTGGATTTAACATCTGCTTTCGACACCGTAGATCACAACACACTGATCCATCGTCTTAAATCAGAAATGGGGTTTTCCGGTGCTGTACTACAGTGGTTTGCCTCGTATATAAATGGTAGAACTTTTAATGTGGCTTTTAATGATGTAATGTCCAATGTGTCCACCCTGTCATGTGGAGTACCCCAGGGCTCTGTTCTGGGGCCTGTTTTGTTTTTATTGTACCTGATGCCTCTTGGTCGGTTGATCCGTGGTTTTAAAAATGTTTCTTATCATTTTTATGCTGATGATATCCAGTTATACTGCTCTTTTAATGACTCAGAGTTTCACTTTTTACCTGAGTTCTTGGACTGTATCTCATGCATCAAAAACTGGTTTTCATCAAACTACCTCCAGATAAACCCCAACAAAACAGAAACTCTGATCATCGCCCCTGATAAAAAGATCCCACTTATTAAGAACTCTCTCGGTGATTTGGGTTCATCAGTGAAATCCAGCATCAGAAATCTTTGGAGGGCCACTGTCGCCAACTGACTAAAAAACTGTTTTTTACCATCTGAGAAATATCTCAAAGTGAGGCATCTACTGTCCAAACCTGATCTGGAACTGGTCATCCATGCTTTTATTTCGTCCCGCATTGACTACTGTAACTCAGTTTTTACCTGTTTTAATAAGTCGACCCTGTGTAAACTCCAAATGGTTCAAATTGCTGCTGCCAGACTTTTGACCGGTACGCCCAGAACATCACACATTACCCCGATACTTTCCTCCCTGCACTGGCTCCCTGTCAATTTCCGGATTGAATATAAAATACTGGTTCTAACATTCCGGGCTTTGCATGGCCAGGCTCCTCTATACATTTCAGACATGTTGTGTCCCTACACTTCAGGACGCAGCCTTCGATCCTCAGGTCAGGGTCTACTAAGGTTCCCAAAAACCAAATTTAAAACCAGAGGAGACCTGGCGTTCCAGGCTGCAGCCCCCAGACTCTGGAATGGTCTGCCCCAGTCTCTCCGGGAGATGAACTGCGTGGACACTTTTAAAAACATTTGAAGACTTCGCTTTTCAAAAAAGCTTTTAGTTAACAAGATTTTATTTTTAATTTTTACTGCCCTTTTATGATGCTACACATGTGATGTAAATGTATGTTTATTGTTTCTGTGTACAGCACTTTGTGATTTTATCTGCGAAAAGCGCTTTATAAATAAATACTTACTTACTTAATATTCTAATTTCTTCTGTTGGAAGGAATACACTCTACCATAGCTTTGCTGAAAAAGCCAGCCAGTTGTGCAAAAGAAAAAAACAAACTACCTGTTTGAGCGATGTCCAACAGTGACTCTGCGATGTGAGTGTGACCCGCCCATTAAATCCTGAACACAGAAATTTGAAACAGTTTGTGAAGCCTAGCTCCGCAATTACATTTTAAATGGTTGAATGGCTTTTTACATGTTTTAAGGAATACATTTATGACCTATTTAATGTGTTTAGAAGAAAATGGCTGAATTTGCTTTACACACATTTTAGAGCTGTTTATTTTTTTTGCTCTCTTTTTAGCCCCTTCTTTAGATTATTGCTGCACTGCTGCTGTACTTTGACACCTGGTTACAAATAAAGTTTAGTGAATTGAATTGAGTTGAACAACCTGCAGCAGATGCTATTCACACTTATAACAGTAGATGCTAATATTTGGGTCTCTGAAGCTGCTTTGTGTACGTTGTCTGTTTCATTGGCCCTGATGTTTGCATGCTGTAAAGGGGCTGAACCTTTTCCCTCGTGTAAAGCATGTTTTTATTAATGCATTATTGTTTTTTTTTTAGCAAAAGAAAAACAAACAGTAAAGACTGCTTTTTGAAAATACTACCGGTTTAAAAAACATATAGTACGTGAATTTTTTCACTGCTTTATTATGGGAAAACAAACATTTTAGCCCTTTTGTACAGTCGATGTCAATGTCTCTTTTGTTTTATGAAGAGAAAAATACGCCTTAACTTACATAATTGGGTTTGAACTGAATTACTGAGCGTTAGAGAGGCTTTTTTCCCCCTATCCAATACATGTTATTAAAACCGGTAATCAAAATCATCGAGTTTAAAAAGGTTTGCTATTGTTAGACAAAGCAGACCCTCTAGACCAGGGGTCTGCAACCTTTACTCTACAAGGAGCCATTTTGCCTCATCACACTAGGATTAAAGTCTTCCCAGAGCCAAATAAATACTTTTCAATGAAGACGGTATTGTATTAAATTCTATACAGTTAAAATTATATAGAATGTTTGATTTGATTTTTATTGATCATGCAAATTGCTTAAAAACAGTTTAAAATAAAATAAATTAAATTAACATAAAGAAATAAAACAGTATCTTGCATCTTCAAATTCTTACATATCTCAGTTTACATGAACACAATGTTATATAAAGAAGATTTTTTTCAGTTAATGAATTTGAAAGGCTTCAAAAAGTAACTTGAATTTGATAACACATGATCATGTGATCAACACATGCTCATTGCTCATTTCTTGCCACACATAAAGCATGCATATTTAACCGGCACATTGGTGGTTACATGAGTCTCTCCCCAGACAATTAAAATCTCTAATTTCTTCCAAAATAGTGTTTTTGTTAGTTTAGTTATTTTACTAGGGATTTAAAACTTACGGTTTGCCACAGGTGCAGGAAAGTTGATGATCTGAAGATGTTGCAGGAGGTGAAGTAGGAAAGTGGCTGAGTCATTGCACAACGTGATTTATTTTAGGTTAACACATTGTTATATAATTATTTTGTTATTAATCATTAATAGTTTCTGTAAAAAAAACAACTTTATTTCAATTTTTTTTTTTTTTAAAGCTATAGGGAGCCATTGCATAACAGTCAAAGAGCCACATTAGGCTCCAGAGCCACAGGTTGCAGACCCCTGCTCGAGACATTTCCAGTAAGAGTAGACAAAATACTTTACATTATTTTATAAGAAAATAATCAAAACAAAACTCATGTACTCCCTGGAGTGTCCTCACCTATGGCCATAAGTATGACATTGTAAATCTATCTATCTATAAATACAAGGAACGTCTGCGTGTGTTTGTGGAGCGAATATCTACCTGATGCGGTGTCTGGTCGACCTGAAAGATTTGTTGCCAGCGTGAACATAGCACGCTGTTTTACTCCTGTTGTGGATGGACAGGGATATGAGGGCGGGTGGACGGTGGTCTCTTTCAGCCACATTTTCTACTACGTTTATTTTCATTTTATTTTGAAGTCACCATAGTGGGAGAGGGGAGAGAGAGAGAGAGAGCGGTGAGTAGCAGCAGCGTGGCAGAAGAGGGAAACGTTGCACACACACACACACACGTGGATGCATGCACACGGCTGATGCGCTTGCAGTGTTGTGAGAGTGCGACCTGTCTTTCTATGCGGTACCACAACCAGAAGAGTAAAGTTTACTTTTAACAGCACCTTACCCACCAACAATAAGCAGCACTAACCATAATATCACACACCACACACACCCCACACACACCACACACCCACACCCACACACACACACACACACACACACCCACCACACACACCACACACACACACACACACACACACACCCACACACAGTCTGCTTGCCAAGTTACATCTGTTTGTTTATTAATTAACCTGGATGATAAGCACCCTGCACTAAGAAATGTTAAATGCTAAATAAATAGTGGTATTTGTACGACATTATGTGGTCTTTAGCAGATTCTACCTAAACCGCTGCATTGGTGCAAACTTTATTTATCAATTTATCATGCGCATGTCCCCATAGAATTAAACCAGGGAAATCAACACACACAATTTTACTTTGCAGCCGCACATATATCCCTTTATAACAGTATAGAGTAACAGAGTATGTACACCTATTTGTACATACAACCATCAAACACATACTCTTGATAATGCCTAATGTTTAGCAGTTATTAATAATTCATTATTGCTAAGGGTATGATTCTTGTCAAACTATCTACTCAATCTATAGCAAAACAATATTGATACATGAACAAAGACAAATAGTTAGGTAGGGTAGGTAATTTCCTCCAGAAAACACTTTTTAAGTTTTTGGTAGAAATTGTTTTTATGTCCTGACAGAAATTAATTTTTATTAACCAATCACGTCTCCCTGTCTCCCTGCTCATTCTCGACCCCTTGCGTGCACTAGCCACCGGTGACAGAGTTAAAACAGTTTTTAGTCACTTTTTTTTTTAACATACATAATGATAACGTTTAGTGTTACTTACCGCTGAATGAGACGACGTCGTTTCTACACAATACAAGCGATGAGCACCGGCGCTTATGCATGTGAGTTAGGGGCGTGGCTTTTAAAGGGAGCACAGAGGGAAGGGGGGGGGTAAAGGCGGATGCTACTTTTAAAATCATGCTAGTTTTCGAAAATTACCTACCCTGCCTTTAAGTTTAAAACATTTTTAACATGACATCCAGGGTTTTTCAATAGACAGTGGGATTAAGAATCTGTGCCAACAGTCATTTTAAAGAAAACTGTCAGTGGTTGAATGACGTGCAGACAGTGTGTGCTGCAAACCTCATTGTGTGTGTTGGTTTTGGCGAATGAACACAAAGCTGTAATTTCCTCTGAGGAATGTCACAGTGGGCCTCTGAGATCAGAGAAGCTACAGCGTCTTCTTGTTTAACCCCGTTCCCACCTCTTTATCCTCCTCTGTGTTTGCCTGCTTCTCTGCAACGTTACTCAGGGCCAGCTTCAACGGATCATCATCGTGATCTTTTAATTATACCAGGATAACACCACTTTCATTCTGCTAAGGGTTCCTGTGATGTTTGCACAGTGACACCAGTGGTTATGATTATACGCTGTTCTATTCTAAGGCTTTTCCTCACCATGTCTTCTCTTTTACAGGAGTCGATTTTAAAATGAAGACTCTGGTAATCGATGGAGTCAAAGTACGGATACAGATATGGTGAGAAAATCCATTCCATAATTGTAACAAAACATTATTTTCATTTCAATTCAGTGCAGTTGAGTGTAGTTTAAATAGTTTGGTACCTACCTATGGTAAATGGACTTGATTTTATATAGCGCTTTATCACCACACTGAAGCAGTCTCAAAGCGCTTTACATAACAGCTCATTCACCCATTCACTCTCACATTCACACACCAGTGGGACAGGGCTGCCATGCAAGGCGCTAGTCGACCACTGAGAGCAACTTAGGGTTCAGTGTCTTGCCCAAGGACACTTTGACACATAATCAGGTACTAAGATCGAACCCCCAACCTCTCGATCAGAAGACGACCCACTACCACCTGAGCCACGGTCGCCTATCATGTCAAACTACTGTATATTATCAAAGCATATTTCCACATGAGAGGCTTATTAGAGGATCCAGTCTCAGCATTGGACACTATGAAGTTTGTCTAAAGCAGGAAGAGAAAAAACATGATAGAGAGATAACATCAGTTAGCATTAGCATACCCACAGATGGAGTAACTGTTTGCTCCAAAGCTAGGATTACTACAGAAAAACTGTCGAGAGGCTTGGTTAACGCACATTAAAATGAATGAGGAGTAAGTGCAGCAGAAAAGGTTTCCCAGCAGCCTAAACCTATAGCAGCATAGCTAGAGAAAAGCTCAGATCAACTGCTTCCTTATCTTTGATTTGATTTTTATTTCGAACATGTAAACAAAAAATCATAAGAAAACAAAAATATTCTCAACACAATTTCGCAAATTCAGTTTACATTTCAAAAAAAGAGTGGGAAGAAGTACATTAAATATGATTTAATCCTTCCCCCTATCCATAAATTTCTTTTTTTTTGTTAATTAACTAGCTTCCCATTATTATATTTAACAACATAAACTTTTCATTTCACCTTACAAAGTTTTACAATATATTTCAAAAACACAAGTTCACAGTCAATGTCTGTCTGTCTGTCTGTGTGGCTGTGTGTCTGTGTGTCTGGATCAGGATCAGACTGACCTGAGAGTTGCAACAAGGCTGCTGCTGCTTTGTTCAAGGGTGTGCAATGTCGGATTCGTTTGGACTGCAATGATACCGTTAATAAATTGTTTCATAAATGCTTTACAAATTCCATGTGCATCTAAACTGACTATTGTGGATTAATGACACTAAATGAGTCCGGACCGAGTCTGTTGCGGTCTGAGGAGATCTGGATCCGCAAGGACAACAAACTGGAATCGCATCAGCAAAGATCAGCGTCTTTGCTAAAAGCCACAATATATGAAAACACAATAGTCACTCTACACATTTCACAACAAACCTAAATGGCACTGATGTCCCACCTTCATACACAACCTAATTTGGCCATCTATGAAAAAGATACTTACCCTCTCACTTTTCTATAGCAATACATACTTCCTACGGGCACTGCACTATGATACCAAAACACAATTTTACAAATAGCAAACAAACAAACCACACCATAAATATATAAGGATAAACAAAATAGAAATAGAAAGTATTGTCCTCACTATGGCTCTCATTTATCAACGTGTGATTCATGAAACATTTGTATTTGACCAATCCCAGCGTACAAATGATCGGATGTTGATAAATGGGCTGGCTGAATTAAATCTTCCTGGTTCGGAGGCCCCGCCTCCGAACCAGGAAGATCTGAGGATCAGACAAAACAAAGATGTGCTTTTTGACAGCGTGACAACTAGACCTAAAGGTACGGTTTTGCTGCAATAACACAACACAATAAAATAAATTATTGAATCCCTTCAATCCTAGGTTCCCAAAGTGAGGTACGGGTACCCCCAGGGGTAGGTGAATTGTCATAGGGGGTACGTGAATGAAAATTAAAAACAATGACAACATTGGAAACTAGAATATAAATAGAGCAGTTAATGTTAATGCTAATGCTAGGTTAATGCTAATGCTTGGTGACTGCTAATGCTAGGCTAATGATAATGCTAGGTTATTGGTATTGCTAGGCTAATGTTAGGTTAAATCTAATGCTAGATCAATTTTAATTCTTGGCTATTGCTAAAGCTAGGCTAATTCTCTTGCTATGTTAATGCTAGGCTAATATTATTGCGAGGTTATTGCTATTGCTAGGTTAATGCGAATGCTAGGTTAATGATAATGCTATGTTAATGCTAATACTAGGTCAATATTATTGTTAGGCTAATGTTAATGCTAGGCTAATGCTGTTGCTGTGCTAATGTTAATGTTAATGCTAGGTTATTGCTATTGCTAGGCTAATGCTAGATAATGCTAATGCCAATGAAAAGCTAATGCAATGTGATGCGGGCCAGCACCTCATTGCATCCTCATTTGCATGTTCTTCAGGAAATGCCAATATTATTAATTATTATATATTCCTCAACAGGATAGGTAAAATTCACTGTAGGGCTACATTGTATATGACATTACATTATTATGTTTTATGAGTGCAAGAGTATGGGGGTACATAGCTTCAGGTTAAATGTTTGAAGGGGTACATGACTGTGGAAAGTTTGGGAACCACTGCCTTAAATAGCCTCAGTGAAGGCTGTGGTTCCACTGGTTTGGGTTTGGCTGATCACGCTGCGCTGGTGCATCAGACAATCGCTCATTCACCAATGGAAATGTCTCACAATTCCTCTGTGGTGTACAGTAGCGTCCAACACAGCTGAAGCAGGATTCCTGTGACCCGGGTGCGTGTTGCGCACTGCTGATCCTATGCACTCCTGCCCTTTAACAGGGTTTGTCATTGGTTTATTGAAAAGAAAACCAAAAAATTGCAGGTATCAGTAATAACATGGGTTTTTTTAAAAAAATTAATTTTATTTCGTTTTAATAATCTGTTTAGATCTGTTCTGAATGGGTGTCTGCTTATGCTTAAATGACAGCTGAGGGTTGTTTTAATTTAAGAAAATGTTAAAGTCTCAGTCAGATTTTGCTGTTCTGCATCACTGATCCACACACACAGATTTGCGTACACGAGCTCAGACCTGACGTAAAGAATTGATAAACACCGAAGCTTGCGTTAATACGTTTGAAAGCAAGTCGTACACTCAGATATGAACGTACAAACAGTTAATAATTGAGAACCTATATCTTTTTTTAAAATTGCTTCATGCATGCACAATTCCCGAGTTCCCCGTCCAGGCTGTTACCGTATCTTAACTCCTTAAATAGAAAAATGAAACGTTCACACCTGGGATCTTTGCATGTGCAGACTTTGCCAGTTTGACCCCCATGTAGCGTTACACAAAGAATAAAGATGACTGAAGAAGTTAACAAGTTTGTAATATTCACATTTTTCAATAATTCATGCGTCTGTGCCTGTGCGTCTGTGTGTTACTCAGGGATACAGCCGGCCAGGAGAGGTTCCAGACAATCACTAAGCAGTACTACAGACGCGCACAGGTGGGTTAATCCATCTTATTTGGCTCATCGGCTCATGTCTCACTGAATAATGTCACCATGCACTGACCGTCTCACTCCAGGGAATCTTCCTGGTGTATGACATCACAAGCGAGCGATCCTTCCAACACATCATGAAGTGGGCCAGCGACGTGGACGAGGTGAGTCACTGCGAGGAGTCACAAACCAAACAGATCAGAAAGTTAATCCATCATTTCTGTCATTATTTATATTAACATCATTGTTCTTCTGATTATTCCTCAAAGCTCTCTGCTCAGCCTCGATTGTTCCCAGACGTCTATGACCCATTCATTTTCTAATCATCAGCTAATTTCCTTTCTGAGTCTGGTTAAATAAATGCTCTATTGGTCTTGGCATGCTTTCTATTTACACCTAATCTTGTTGTTATTTCCTGAACTCCCTTTGCTGCACCGTCTCAACCTTCTCTTGACATTTGATAAGGCTCCGCCCACTCTCTTATCGCCTTCATTTTATTTACTTCCCAGTACGCTCCGGACAAAGTCCAGAAGATCCTTGTTGGGAACAAATCAGACGATGTGGACAAGAGGCAGGTGGCCACTGAGCAAGGCATCAAGGTGGGTATAGCAGTGATTCCCAACCAGGTGTGATAGGGTTAGAAAGGTGTGTGAATTTGACCAATCAGAAGTAGTCACTTGGTGGCAAGTAAAGAGCATTAGAATAATAAGCAGAATAAATATTATTCATCTAAATGCTCTGAATAATCAGTCATCTTAAATTCTTTTCAATTGGAACCTCTGCCAAGCCCCAAATGGAATAATCTGGAATCAATTTAAACAACAACATTTGCAGTCTTCATACTTCATATACCAGGGGCTCTCAGTTTGGGGTCACGAGACCCTCGGAGTGGGTCGCCAGATGCCTTCAAGAAACTTTTTTTTTTTTCTTTTTTTTTTAACAATTTGAGCCCATTTTGCCCTTTTTTTTACCTTTTTTCTGCAGCTACACCAAACTTTCCATATTTTAACCTATTTTCATCACTTTTTCTTGCCACATTTTTGCTACATTACTCCCATTTCTGCCACTTCTCCATCAAATTCCAATGCCTTTTCTACACATTTTCACAAGACACAAGACATTTTCAGCACTTATAAACCCTTTCCACCACTTTTTCCACCTAATGTTGCATATATTGTCCCATTATTGTCACCTTTAACCTATTTTCACCATATTTGATGCTTTTTTGTCAATTTAACCATATTCACGATTTGTCCTGCCCGTTATTAGCCAGTTTAAAGGTACTGTAGGCGATTTTCAAAGCTAGCACGATTTTGAATGCAGCCTCCCCGACGGCTCCGCCTTTACCCCTTTGGCCCCTCCCCTCTGTGCTCCGTCTCACTCACATGCATGCGCACAGCTGCTGCAGAAGAGGAGCTCAGCTCATCGCTTTTATTGTGTAGAAACGTCGTTGTCTCATGTCTCATTCATCAGTGAGTAACAATAAAACTTTACCATTATAAACGTGACCAAAAACTCTGTTTAACTCTGTCAGTGGTGACGCGCTTTCAGTGTGAGCTTGTGCATGTGAGGGATTGAGAACGAGCAGGGAAACAGGGAGATGTGATTAGTTAAAAAAAAAATGTTTTGTTTTTTTCCATTGGTTGAAGTTATTACAGATTTACAGCTGCTACAGATGATGGATTTTCTTCATTCTATTTTCAAAACACATAAGATCTTAATTTCTGTCAGGATATAAAGACAATTTCAACCAAAAACTTAAAAAGTGTATCTGGAGAAAATCGCCTACCCTAGCTTTAAACTAATTGTTCCAGTATTGACACTTTGAACCCTTTTTTGTCAGTTTTCTAATTTGCCACTTTTAACCAATTTCAGTAGTTTTTAAAATCCCATTTCACCACCTTTTCCACCATTTTTTGTTACTTTTAACCCATTTTATTTCTGATTAAAACAAGGATTTACATCTTTAAGATGACTATAATATGGCGCAAATGATAATTAACTTCCTGGATAACAGTGGATATTTTTCAGATCACAGATTCATGGAACAATGGACCATCATTTTGCAGACTTTATGGATGAGCCCCAAGAAGCTCTCCCCTTTATTCCCTCTTATAGATGGTCCTGTCTCCACATGACTGTTCTTCAATGTTCATGTCTGTGTTCAACCACCTTCAGCTACAGTTGGGGTCCCCGGTCTCTGGCGCCGTTATTTTGGGGGTCGTGGGCTGAAAAGGTTGAGAACCACTGTTTTATACAACTTTATAAGAATAAAACGTAACTAACACAGATTTACCCGAGCTTCACAGTGAGTCTTTGTGCGAAACACGAGTGTAACTCCTGTTTTAGTGCATGGAAATAAATCGAATCATTCTTCAACTCAGTGAAATTGCAAGGAATTATTTTTCCATCCACAAACTGCTGACCCCTAGTGGACATGTGTAACTAACAGTTGCCAAATGTATCAGCATGACAGGCATTTTCAAAAGTAGAAATATATAAAGTAAAAAACATATTTGGCTCTACAGCTGTAAGCCGTCGGCCCATTATTACACCTTTTAATGTGCTATGTAGAGCATCTAGAGCTCATTTTTTTGCTTCTACTTATCAATAAGCCTAATTTCTCTCTGCTGAGTGTTTTGTGTCCACATTCGATCACAGACACACACTCAGCTTCCTCAGCTGTTGCCTGACATTTTCCATTAAAAGCTTCACTCGAACACGTCACCTCACCTGGCAACACAGCGCAGTGTGTTCTATCAAAAGAGAAAATGTCCTCACCGTTGGCATTTTCAATTTTCCAGCTGGCCGAGGCTTATGGGATGGACTTCTTCGAGACAAGTGCCTTCACAAACCACAACATAACAGAGGTACGAAGAAACTCATGACAAAATGAAAAGCCCAAATGTAATCTGAAACAATTTTCTCACTGCTTTCCTAGACTTTCACACGCCTGGCCGAGCAGGTGTTAGCAGCCAATAAAAAAGACCTGGATCTGCTGCGGATGTCCATCAACGATGAACTGAACCTCACGGCTCTGGAGGAGGAGGAGGGACTCTGTGACGGAGCTTCCAGTGACCAACGCAAAGGCTGCTGGTGTTAAATCAACCCCTTGCACACATTGCCACACACTTGGACACCTCTTACAGACATTTATTGGAGCCTAAGCTACGTTATGGACTTTAAGCTAGTGCTTCTTCAATAATTAAAGTTGAAGCTTTCTTCTGCCACTAAGTGCCAAGTGTTTGGTGAAATAATGAACTGGAACCACTTTAGCAGGAAAGGTTTTTCAATTTTTTTTTCTGAATGCGTTTTGATTGAAAGGGTTTTTCAGTGTGAAATAATTCGAAGAAGTAAACAATTAATGGATTGATTTAGATGATGTGCTGAAGAAGTAATTGCATTAAAATGTTGTGTAAGACCTGTTGCCAGGTTGTGATGTTTTAAACAGATCTAAATCACAGGGCTCCTTGCTGAGTGCTAGATGTAGTATAAAGATTGACCACAAGAGGGAGACACATGTTTTGAAGAAGAAGAAAAAAAAATATATATTGTGCATAGCAACTTCAGCCTCTCACTGCTGTTTATTTTCTCTCCTCTTTTTGACTGTGTGGGTCATTCTTGCTCTTGCAATGGCTACTTTTAAAGGAGAAGCTCAACTCATATGCAGCGATTTTATCGTTTTATATTGTTGTCTTGCAAAAATCTTGTGCACTTGACATTTTACAGCCTGTAATATCCATTAAAAGTGATTGAACGGAGCTTAGTTTAGCCTGTGTGAGATAAGATCCAGAGGTAATCCTTAAATTCTCCTGTAGCAAATCAGATTTTTAACTTGTAGTGTTTGTTAATAGCAAAATATATATTGTATATGGACAGATCGGTTGAAGATAGCCAATTGCAATGTATTTATCAGGTATTTCTAACACTTTCATTATACAAGTGTACTTTTACCATTATGTTTACAGTAGCAGAGTACGGAGATACTCCACCTTGGTATTCGAGATGAATTCCTATTGAACCTGAGTTCACGCCGACCCTCAACACTTTTATAATCATTTTATCTTGCTAAACAATTTGGATTAAAAAAAAAAAAAAGATGGTGCAGTTAGATATTCTACACTGATCGAAATATATCCATCATCAGTCAACGCCTTATTATTATTTTAATTCAAAGGGAAAATACTGTATATTTTCAGGAGGTGAATGAAGAAAACCACAAACTAAATATGCTATATGTTATGGTTTCATTCATTCAGACAACTTTTTGCAGGAAATTGAATTAAAAATTGACTTCGATCTGTCAAAACATGTCAGGATATCAAAGTAAATTCCCCCCCCCAAAAAAAAAGTTGTCTGAATGAATGAAACCACAACAGAAGTGAGGTTCATATCTGCTATATAAGATTTTTAAATAATCTTCAAAATAAATGCACAGGATGTATTTCCAACTGTTTTCCTCCTGCAAATCAACCCACCGGTTATGCAGAGTGTGCTGTTATAAAGCTGCCAACTAACAATTATTAATGGATACGTTTAATTGAATTTATTTATTTTGCAATTTATTATTACTCAGATTCTTGTTAATTTTTGAACGTGTGAAATGACGGTTGTATTGAATGAAGTTGTGGATTAAGCCTGAGATACATGATGTGTTGTTTGGAAACTCATTGTGTTTCTTTCAGAATAATTGTACTTGTGGAAATATATGACATGCAACGTGTAATATGCATAATTCTTGGAAGAAGAAAAAAAAAAAAAAGACAGATGTTCATGAGTAAAACACACTTGGCTCACGCTGCTTCTGCTTCATTCTGCATCTTTGCGCAGGGTTGCCAGATTGGGTTGTTTGTGAAACAGTTTGTATATTTGATATTACAACCCTGATAAAAGGGCTTTGGTGCGATTTTGCTGATTTTTTTTTTTTGCCGGGTTCTTGGGGAGATCATCAGCGACACTCCTACACAATGGTTTACATCACTGGTCACATTTTAGTGAGTGTGGAGCACTTGTTTGTGTCATGACAGCGAGTATTGATTTGTGTTATCAGACAGGAAGTTGTGCCCAAGTATTCACATCAGAATTAAGGTGGACAGGAAGTCTCAAATACTGCATTTGTTTTCATGCATTCCTCATCTTTTAAGTGTGTGTGGTTATGATATGGGAACAAAGCAGATTGAAAGGTACATTGTATTTTTCTAATACTCAAATCAACGTTATTTGTATAGTGCCAATTACAACAAAAGTCATCTCAAATATAAAATTTGTACTAAAATGGAAAAGAAAACAACAAATCAACATTAATCCATATTAATAATAATAATGATATTTGATCCAAATCCCTCTTTAAGATTGAAATATCTATATACTGTAAGTGAAAGCCACAACAGTTTCTAAACGAAAGAACTAAATATTAGCAGCCATGGTTTTCCAGATGTTGCTAACCTTTACCTCTACGACTGTCATCAAAAGCCAGTAAATTAAATAAAATGAGACGCACTGACGTCTCACCATATACCTATATTAGAGAAGGGACGATACAGTGAGTTCACGAAACAATACGATAGGCTAACGAACATGCGATAACAATACGATATCTTGGATTAAGGGGAAAAAAAGACCATGTTGGAAAAATAAACATGTTGACTTTAATTCTGGGACGTACACTTAAATACTTTGGGTTTGACTTTTTCAACTCAATATATAAAAATTACTATCTGGTGTGTAGTAGATCATCAACGATACATGTTGTGACATTTTAATTTTGCAATAGTTTGTCTCATGTATGGTCTCACGTTTTAATTGAATATATATATATATATATATATTTAAATATTGTTTTCCTAATATGTAATAAAAATGTGTAAAATAAAACACATAAGTAAAAAAAAATAACCTCAAGTGGCCATTCTTACTACCACATAGTCAAATACTCTATAATTTCACCAGATTTTTGTGGAAAGTATCAAAACTATACATTTTTGGAAAATCTATTGTCTAAGCAATCAGAAAAACCTATGTTTCCATTTGCCCTGATACGTATTTGGCATCCTTCTTGGCTTTTATATAATGGACGCCATAAAAAGTAGCCTCTACATAACCTATAGAGCTTTTATTTTGACAGTCAAACTACCATTTTCAGGGCCAAGGAATCCAGTGAGATCAACATAAATAAGCTAGAGACAACCAAAAAACTGTTACACTGAAATGTTCCATTTTATTGAAGGTTTTACAAGTGATCAGACTATGAAGTTAGTGTCCATTAACCTTTTGAAAACCGTCAAATGTAAGGCAGAGTTGAAAGAAAGTAGAGGCTTTTATACCAGAAAAGTTATGAGAGACAATTTACAACCCCTGAATATATGAGATCACCCATGAAACGAAACATTTAAGATCTTCGATTCTTCACCCAAACTGTTTCTTCAAGAGATTCCCAGTGGTGACTGTCATCATCTGACAGAACAAACATCTTTCTTTATCCAGTGGACTTGTAAAATGGGACTTTGTTAATGTTGTTGAAGGACCAAATGTTGGACTCGATACGTCCATTTTAGCTTTTCCTCTTTTCTGTCCTGGTTTCTTGGCGGTGTGGAGGCCAGTAGCTAATGTGTGTGTGTGACGGTCTTGGGCAGTTGCGTTTTCATGGCAACTACGACTAGACTGTCTGATTCGTGTTTTTTGTACAGTTTTGAGGTCATATTTGGAACTCAACATAGTTAAATTGGCCCTCTCTTCCATTTTGTTCAGCACGCACTAGGAGCATTGGATTCCTTGGCCCTAAAAATGGTAGATTAGCTGTCAAAATAAAAGCTCCAGGTTATTTAGATGCTGGGATATTGAGGAAAATGTGTTTCACGGCAGCCATTTTGTAAAATACAAGATTTAGGACTTGGGGCAAATGTTTTTCTGATTGCTTATACTGAAGGGTTTCCAAAAAATGTATAGGTTTCATACATCCTCAAAAATTCAACAAAAGTTAAAATCTAACAGTAGTGAACCTGACTCACAGCTGTATTATAGTAACCATGCAGTGTAACGTAGTTATAAGACCTTCCCAGCTCTTTTCTTCATATTTTGTTAAATGACTATTTACCTCCACTTCCAGCTAACATGTAATGACAATAAAAACGACAATTCATCTAAACCTGGGTTTCTCAAATGGGGGTATGTGTACCCCTAGGGGTACACGATGGCACTACAGGGGATACTTGAGAAATAAAGTGGGAGTCTTGGTTCCACCCCAGGCGTGAGATCACCAGAAATTTTTTATTATTTTATTTATTCAGTTTATTTCCGACATGGTTACGTTCACTTTTTTTACTTTTTGTGTAGGATTTATTCTCATCTGTAGTCAGTGTTGGCTTTTTTTTTTTTTTTTTATTCCTCCTCCTCTCTATCGTTGTTTGAGTTGGCCTTGTTCCCTGTCAGACGTTGTTTGCATTCCTCCAGTTCAATAAAACTATAGAAATAAATCTATAAATCTATTTTTTTAACACCGGCTATGGGGTCGTCTGAAATTTCTGAAAAATTAAAATAGGTTTTTGAAACTTTTTAATTCTTCTTTTTTTTTTTTTTTTTTTTAAATTAAAACAACACACAATCTTAAACAACTGCATTTCTGTACTTTCACTTTGTGAATCTAGTTCAACTAAAATGCAGTAAAAAAAAGAAATAAATCTGAGCTCAAACATGATCAAAAAATGTCTTTGGGGTCGCCAGAAATTCTTGTTATTAAAATGGGATCACTGCACTAAATACTGTTTATTTCCGCTTATTTACAAAATGAGATTCTCTGTTATCACTGGTTCATTCCATCATTTTGCTCTACAGTTGTTCTTAAATGGTGTTCTAAGCCAAATGTTATAGTCGGACAAAGGGGGGTACGGTACTTGGATTCAGGAAGAAAAGAAAGGGGGTATTCCAAAAAAGTTTGAGAACCACTGCTGTAAAGGATTACAGTAAATGGTAGATACAACCTGTTATTTAGTGGCTATCGCAACACTCACACTAAAAGCACTGAATGCAATCAGGACAACTCGTCACAGGTGGTGCTCTCAACTGTAGGAACCTTTGGCCTCATGACAGGAAGGTTTCGCACTACGAACATACTTGAGTATGCTTGAGTACAAGTACAGGTATACTATGGACCATGTACTTGTGGCGTACTAGAAAGTTTACTAATTGATCACTTCTTCGGGACTAAATTGGAACATTTTAAGTTTATAAAAGTACACTTTCAAGTATACAACAAGTACACTCGTCTATATTATACTAGTGTACTAAGTATATACTTGTAGTCCACATTTTTATTCATTAAAGTATACTTCATAAGGTCATTTTATGTTTACAAAAGTACACTTTCAAGTATACTCCCTCAGTTTTAGTACAAAATAAGTATACATGTATATGCTTTAGTGTTAAAGTACAAGTGTAAGTCCAAGTATTAATGTATTTAGTCAGACTATTCTTTATACTTTTCAGTATAAGCTAAGTATACTTCATAAGTATATACAATGTAGTACATAAAAAGTACACTTCGAGTATACTGCCTCAGTTTTCGTATAAGATAAGTATACTTGTAGTACACTTGAATAAATAATAAATAATTTTGCTAAGGGTAACTTCACATTTCAGACATCTTTTAAAGATGTTTTAACCAGTGGCAGGATTTTTGCTTTGCATTTTTATTGTATTTTTTTCCCCAGCTAAGTAAAAACAATTAAGTGTCAGACACTTACTTAAAAAAAAAAAAAAAAAAGTAGGATTTTATTCCACAACTTCAACAGCTCATGTTTTTCTACACTTCAGACTACTGTCTGACACAGACAGGACATTTGTACTTAATAAATGAGTCATTACCAGCCAATGACAAGCGTTTCTCAGCGGGAAGTGGATAAAAAAAAAAGAAAAGAAAGATAGAAAGAAATGCTGTAAAGCTTTTATTCGTCACCTCATCTGAGCTGTTCAGGCCCCAAACTCATTAAAACGTCTCTGGGTGAAATTAGCATCACAATGAATATGCATGTGAAACTGTCGACTGGGTGATTGACGTGACAGCTCAGTGTCCAACTTGCACAGTGACACAGAACCCACGCACACACACTCACTTACACAGTATTAATACACACACACACACACACACACACACACACACACACACACACACACACACACACACACACACACACACTTTAGCATTGTTACTTAATTATTTGCATTTGCATGAAGCAACCAGCAATTATTAATTATTAATTTCTTTCATTTTTAAAAAGAAGAGAAATTCAAGAAACCTTAACCCTGGTTTCAGTTTTAAAGTTTTATGCATTTTTCCAGTAACCTCGGGAAATTAAAAGGCACATTTTCAATACAGTAAAGTTACAAAAGCTATGTGCATAATTACACATTGAAAGCTGTTTGAACAAATATTTAATATCAGCGATATTAACCATAGTTTAGCTCACATTTGGACTACATGTTCAAAATTGTAGTTTACTACTGCATGAGTAAACTTCACGAGTAAAAGTGTTGCACGTACTTTTATTTAAGAGAGAAGACTATGTATTATTAAAAAAAATCACTTTATAATGGTTTTGCTACAGTGATATACATCCCTTTAGCCTCATTCAGAGAGTCAAAGTTAAATAAGTTCTGTTTCCTCTCTCCCTTGGTATTCCACATTTTGTAAAAAGTCAGCTCCAAACGGGAGAGTTGGATTTTTCTCGTGTTGTGACATCACACCGTGAAAACTCCTCCGACTGACAGTCCTGGCTCCTCCTACCCAATAAGAATGAGAGCTCCTCCCTCTCCATCTACCTACTGTAGGTAAAACAAACACCGGTGCTAAAGGGGTGCAGGAATGATATGTGGGGGTGCTGATAATTTAAAAAATAAATAAATTATATGACTTTTTTAAGGAGTTTCTCATTTTTTCTTCAATAAAAGAAGTCAAAGGTCAAAGAATGTTTAACAAATTAGTTAAGCGTAATACAAGTGACCACAAATCAATGGCCAAAAAAATGAAAAAGTTACTTATTCAACACCTGACAGCCACTCTTTCACCTGACAATAATCAGACAGTAAATCTAAAATGCAAAACGTCAGGGAAAAACTAACTCGCCCTAGTTGTTTTATAGGATGTGTTTGTTGTTGTTTCTGCGTGTTTGGACAGGCAGGCAAGATTGCTGAGTCGAGGGTTTGCCTTTCGGTATCTCCTGTATGTTTTAAAATGCTGCATGCAGGAAAAACTGCGCTCACATGAAGCGGAGGTGACAGGTAGCGTGACAGGAATGGGTAGAAATATGTAGAAGCTCCCTGGGAGACGAGCTCATGGTCGTCATTTACTACGGGAACTCTTTTTTTTTCTTTATTATCCATTGCATTGGACTGCTAGTAAACGCTAAAATGATGTGCGAACAAGACTCCTCGGCCCCTCCCATCCCCTATCACACACGCACGCACACGCACACACACACACACACACCCACACACACACACACACACACACACACACACACACACACACACACCACACACACACACACACACACACACACACACACACACACACACAAGCAGGGATTTGATTGGAACAGAATGGCTACCTTGGAATTTTTTTTTGTTTTTGAACTCAATAAATTAGTAATAAAAATATTTAAAAATATTAAATAAAATGCTCAAGGAGCTTAACTGGGGCTACACAAATTCCAGACGGGGCTATAGATATACCTGTCAAGTTTTGGATTTGAAGATAAGGGAAATTTTCTGGCGCCCACTATGCGCCGTCCCACCCGCCCAACGAAGCTCCAGTATCGCTTATATTTTAAGATAAGTGTACAATAAATATAAAATACCCACTTATCAACCACTTATTAAATACAATCATATGATTAGAATCTGGTAGGTCGACCTTTACATGTTGTTCTGAGAAGTAAAAGCAGCGACTCCTAAAACTAGTATTTTGATACATAATAAGCTATAATATATATATATATATATATATATATATATATATATATATATATATATATATATACTATATATATGAAAGATTATAGTTTTCTTTATCGCCAAAATAGAAAACTTGATACATCGTGAAACTTGATAGCCCTAATTCTTAAATTATAAAACAGCCTAAATAAAAACATTTCACGTTGCTTGTCTTTAAGTTAGACATTAACATTTTATTTTCATTACATATTTTCTTATAATTTCTCCTGCTCACTTATGTGGTTTTCTGGTATTCACTAATAACTTATTAGACACATTTGTTGCAGACTTTACATCCTTTAACACTTTTTAAAGCAGTGTATATTTGTGGAGCTTGTGATTGGCTGATTTTTCATGGTGACTTACGTCGTTCCTTCCTAAAATCTCAGTTATTAATCTAACAGAACATGTAACTGTGTCCCATCCTACTGCTTTTTATGAAGATAAACCCTTTGTCACATTTTACAACGTATTTACACCAGTTCTTTGTTTTTTTCGCCAGAATGTCTTCGTTCATCATCTCTGTTCTGAGTTGTTTCTGGGTTTGTTGCCGCTGTCAGCACTAATCTCGTGAGAACTGTCACCAAGCCAGGCCATTTCAGGTGGAAGTTCTCACGAGGCTAGTGAAGGCGTTCAGTTTAGTAAGGCATCTTTTAATTATTACTACATTAACAGGTATGGCTATAGCGCCTCCTCGCCCCGGTATAGTGCCGTCCCTGGAGCAGTTCCATTTTTAGCAGCCGTTATATCACCTCGTATCGCCTTTGACAAGATCTGACGTGTTTGTGACCCAATGCGACGCAGCGGTCGGACAAAACAAATGATTATCACCCTAAATGGACTATTCCTGTGGTTAGGAGAGGAGAGGAGGAGAAGAAAATGACTCAGCAGCTTAACGCTCCGGTGAGTGTTTGAAACCGCTGGCTGTCTCCACTGCTGCTGATGTGATCAACACACCCTGAAGCAGCACTGAAACGGACTCACAATCACAATAGGCGCTTAAATATCCATGTGTTTTACTGTAATGTGCAGGTTTTTGGCTGAAAACAATAACAACAGTGTGTGAATAGCATAAAGAAAATTGTTATGGTGATCACTGATCACCCTCGCTAGAGCGAGGCGTGGAGTCTGCGTCTATAGGCACGCCCACTCATGAATATGCATGAAGGCCTCAAAACAGCCTGATTTTAGAAGCGTCATGAAATTGACTTTTCAGAGGCTAAAACTTCAGAAAACAGGTAAGTTTGAAAAAATAAACCTCAAATACTATGTTGCTGGAGTTCTTAGAGCAAATAGAGATGGCTGAAAAATTGTATGATACTGGACCTTTAATAGACTTACTTGCTAATGAAGGGGAAGGGCAAAGCAAATTCAATCTTGCCATTGGCAAATATTACAACCAATCAAGGAGCTAGATTTGGTTATAATCCCTCCTACTTCACTTGTCTACTAGTACTACTCGAGAATCCTTTGGCTTTACTAGTACTAATAGTATATTAAAAACAGTTTACTAGTAGTACTAGTTTGCTTTAGGTGTACTCGTAGGCCTAGTAAGACAAAAAAAAGTTTTACTTGTAAAGGCTTATGGTGTACTAGTGTACGAGTAGATGATACTAGTGCAGAAAAACACCTTCTCATAGTGGTAGTGGCACTTTTTAACTTAACTAGTGAAATTTACTCGCTTACCAAAATTGAGTGCATGTAGAGCTTTGCTATAGTTGATATCACTGATACTAAATTTATACTTAAACGGCTTTCCATAATTATAAAATATTACCAGTCTGTGGTATCTTGAGAGCAAATCTTTAAAGAAATAAATGTAGTTTCTTGGCCCAACTGAACCGTTAAATCCATCAAACTGTACGCTTGGGTTCTTAAAAAGTCTGATTTGAACAGTTTGGAAATTTCTTTATAGGCGCAAACAAAGCCATACTTACATTCACTAAAGTTACAGTTAAGCATGCAGATGTTGTTTTTAATCATCTGGAAGTGATTTAAATATTTTCATCAATACAGTGAATTGACACGATGAGTGTGAAATGGTGAAAGTGACCCAAAGGTTGTTTTTAGGACCTGTTTAATGACTTCTTCATGATGTCACTTTACCATTATCACAATCTCTTGTAACTACTTAGAATGATTTATCCCTCGCTACGCTTCGCCTGAACAGCTGCATTGTTTACTTTGGTGACTTTTCCACTAAAGGTTTGTTAAATCAGCTTCTTTGAAACATCCAAGCATTTACTGCTGTATCTTACACCATTTGTTCTCATTATTCCTTTGTCATTTATGAGAGTTTTGTTTGTTCTGTTTTATTTTTGAGCTCGTGAAGTTGACTTTTAGTTTGGCATTTAGCAGTGTTTCTTTAGAAAGATCCTTTTTGTTTTGGTAAACAAGAAGAGACAGAAGGGTTCTCTGCTTGATTTTTTTTTTTTTTTTTTTTTTGTTGTCAATTACTTGTTTTGCAGGAAAAGGTTTTTTCCTTAAATTTTTTTTTTTTTTTTTTAACAACATTTTCTAGATTTTTTCAGGTTCTTGACACACCTCTCACTTCAAAGACGAGTATATTTGGTTATCTAGAGTCTCTAACTAACAGTGAGTGTAAACGTCTGTGCCTAAATGGATGGTTACCACATACTTTGATTGTTTTTCATCATATTTTGGAAGTTTATACATTAACTACACATTCTCGATTGAATAAAGCTTAGAGTTTTGCCAGTCGCTGTAAAACACACTTTCATAAATAAAGGAAATTATTCACTGGTGTCTTTATGTTTAATTAACACACAATGAATGCACTAAATATATTATCATTTGAATAAATGTATTACAGGCCCCCAGATCCATCTTCAATACAATCCCAATCGAATGTTAAATTCCCAGTTTTCCTTCTCTTTCTTCTTTTCAGTTAAATATCAGATTTTCTTATATTTTTATCTTTCACTTTCAGATTTAACTCACAATTGAAGGGATTAAAGGACTCGATAAACTCATAAAGCTGCTAAACATTACATTTTTACATCAGATAAATCCATAGAGTAGACCTCATTCATCCATAAATTGAGGATCATTTACTAAACAAAAAAAGATTGTAAAAGATTAAATTTGCTGCTTGAAAGCTTGTTTGTTTTTATCTCAAGAATAATGCATTGGATTTTATATAATGCTTTGCATAAACACTCAAAGCATTTTACATTGATGTCGATTATTCTTTCACTCCACAATTAGTGGTGGTAATCTACTATTGTAGCCACAGCTGCCCTGGGGTAGACTGACGAATCTGCCATAGTGCGCCATTGGTCCCTCCGACCACCACCAACATGCCACATTCCTACTCGGCAATGTGTGTTAAGTGCCTTGCCCAAGAACACGACCACAAGGACTTGGCTAGAGCAGGATTCGAATCCCCAACCCTTCGATTATTGGACGAACTACTTTACCACTGAGCCCCAGTCGCCCACATCCATGATGGCCCACTTAAACACAGAATGAAGTAAATACACTTCTATGCATTCATTTACAGGACGCCACATCCCACAATGCAATGCACAAAAATGTCAACAAACAGAGTGTTTTCTGGTGGAGATAAAAAACAAACTTCTTTCTTTGTTTGATTCATCAATCTACACCAGCCTTTCTCAATGAGTGGTCCGTGGACCACTGGCGGTCATCGAGGGATAACTAGTGACTAGTATTTCTGTGACACCGCCTCGTTGCTACACAGGTGTGCATTCCACGATCAACTAAAGATGAAGAGCATTTTTAGACAATGACGTTAAAGTTTATATGATTTTTAAATTCAGAAATGAATGTATATATTATATTAATTTGTAATATACTGTTGGAGTAGTTAACAGATCTTTTGGTTTTGGATATTTGTTGAGTTAGTTGGTTTGGTAATTATCTTTTATTGGCTGGTGTTTGGTCTGAAAACATTTCAGAAGCATTTGCTATGATTTTATCTAGTAAACAATGACCATGGGTAGCAGCTGTAATGTGTGCTTGTAAAATAAATGTTTTGAGAAACTGAAAATGAAATGTAAACTAGAATATGATCTATAATTTATTGATCTGTCTGAATACAAATTTAGACACTGTACTTAAGTTTATCATTCTTGTGTAAACGAACCAAACAGGCTCCACCCCCTTAGTCCAGTTCTGTGATGTTTTATGTTAGAAGTTATTTTTTTCTTTTCATCCTTGTCATTCAGAACATTGAGGTGTTCTCAAAAGCTTCTAGACTATTCCTTAATATCTCCAAATGTGAATTACTATCTGTTCATGAAAATGATCTGAATGTCATTTGGTGACATACCTTTCAAAACTGTGGTAAAACATCTGGGTACATGTAACCAAAGACGACAACCAACAAAATGTTCTTAATTTGACCAACAAACTAGACAAATGCAAACAAAAACTTAATAATTGGTTGCAGGGAGAGTTATCAATCGTTGAAAGTGTGAATACAACCCTAAAATTGAATTGGTTGAAATAATGTGTAAAAATCCCCATACAGCATATGGCATATATTCTCTCAGAATGTATTAAATAAGATAAATAAAGTGGAAATTTAGTGATTTCCACTATTTCATAAACAGTATTTAAATGACTTCAGTGTTGAAGCTAAATCGATGCTTCCACTGAGGTCAGAAAGTGTCGTCACTCACTGTTACTCATCAAATGACGAGTGTATTGCAACAGCATCACAGCTCCTTCTCCACACACCCACACCTGATCCTGAAATACCTGACCAGCACCTATATCTGACTGCTGCAGCCCCCCCCCCCCCCCCACCCCAACCCCCACCTGGCAATCAGAAGTGGCATTAAACTCCCGATCACTAGTGATTGTGTGAACCTCTAAAAGCCTTGATATCAACACAAACCTGTCATTTCTCAACAAAGAAAACACATCACTACATTACACTTTACAATCAGGGTCCAGAAAGCCATTACTCATGGTTAACTATAGTTAAGTAATGCTTATGAGGCACTGCTATACATTTATTAAGGTTTCTGTCAAGTTGCTACAGTTATGTAACATCGTACATAATAAACACTATAAGTATTACTAATTTATCAATTCATAATAAGTAATGCATGCATGAATACATCATTTGTAACTTTTTAAAGCTTAAAAATGTTATAATTTGTGCATTATACATTCAATAACTGCTTATTAATTCATTAACTAATAGGTTCATTAATGTTAGGTAATACATTATAAGGATCAATCACATATTATTAATCTGTTATTTAATGTTTATCATTGCGTTAACTAACCTTAACTAAGGGACTCTTATTGTAAAGTGTTAGTTTATTTCCTACAAAGTATCTGTACCATTCAATAATGGACTCAAACAAACTCCTTGAAATCAGCTAATAAATATTGAAATCTTAATTTTTTTGATGTAGAGAATTAAAATCATGCCAAAACCTCACAAAAACACAAAACATGTTTTACTCGCACTTAAAGATTCACAAATTAAAAATATAAATCACATTATAATGCATTTTTGTTTTGCAAATAAGAAACATACCTATCAAGCAATTACAACATGTTTTAAAAGTACAGTACAAAAAAATCCTTCATGTACAAAAGAATTGTGCAAAAATAATTTTTGTTCTTGAAAACTGTCACGTGACTTTTGGCACTATTTTGCTACCTTGCAGATTCACACACAAATGTCTTTTGTAGTGCATAAAGGATACCTTTTTGTACTTGATGACATTTCTTTGTATGTAATATAGAAAATAGGCTGTATTTGTTTGATAGGTATGTTTCTTATTTGTAAAACAAAATGCATTAGTTTGTGAATAATGTTTTGTATTTGCAAACCACACTGATTAGTTTGTAAATCGTTGGGCCCGAGTCAAACTTATTTTGTGTTTGTCAGGTTTTGGCATTACTTAAACTCTATATTAATGCTGAATGTCATTCAGTTCCATCCAAGTGCGACTCATTAGGGCCTGAGCACCAAATGTGCTGCAAAGCCCCAATTGTTTCGGTACAAATTTTTCTTCCTCTTCTTTTTTTTCTTCTTCGTGCAATTTCATTAAATTTGGCATGACGGGTTAGTCTGGTGAAAAATTTATTGTGAACTTATCTGATGCAATTTCAGGACTTAGCGCCACCTAGTGTTTGTGACTGGTTTGAACTAGCTAAATGGCATTCAGTAAGTATTTGCAGACTGTGACTAGCAAAAATGTAATTTGAACCTATTACCTGAATCCAACAGGAAGTCTGCAATTTTGAATTTAGAAGATGAAATTTGCCACTTCTTCAAAATTTTTGGCTAGATCACACCATCGTTAAAAGCAAACTCCTCCTAGAGCGTTCATCTTGTTTGGAGTTTGCAATATTTTCCCCAGGTGCTCTCACTAATATGACCAACTTATCGAAGTCACTAAAATGACTCTTGTTTGGGAGTGTGTCCAAGGTGTTTCTCTTAAAGTAAGTCAGGATTAGCTCCAGCATTGCACGGGATAGAAGATTACCTATAGATGATGAATGATTTTGCTTTATAACTAAGAAATGTTTGGATATTGGGAAAACTGATGTAGCCATGGACACCTCTTGCAACGTGCGAGGGGAGAACAGCAAGTTTACCCCCTTCAATCTTCAAGGAAGTCATTGTGCTTCTTGGAAACATCTTGAAAGGATGTAGTAGTGGCGTCCATGGATCATCTTCCTGTCTCCTCAGGACAACAACGAGCGTTCTTTCTTTCTGTTCAGTAGATGTTCTCTGTGCAGTCCTCTGCACGTGTGATGGAGGCGGTGGGAGCGATGGTGAAGCAGCGGAGGAGGACCCGTGTGCACTTTTAGATGAATAGGTGTGTGCGTGTGTGCCTTATTGAACTGGGTCCAACACCCAGGCACTTCTGCAAGGAGTTGTGATGTCATCCTCCCACCGCTCTGCTGTGTTTTCACGCCAGTGTGACTCACCCAGCTCCAGCTCTTGTTGCTGGGAGATGTAGGCTATGTATGTATGTATGTATGTATGTATGAATGGAGTAGCATGTAGAAGGCTTTTGAAATGTGAAGTCTGTCTTTTGAATGACACCTTGACGTGTTTCCGTGAGTGAGCCCCAGTAGTCTGCAAAAGAAAGTCTCACGGTGCTGTGCAGTTTTTGGATTTTTATCCTTGTTAAAACGTCCTGCCTGATAGTGAACAAAATGTTCAGACATTCATAAAGCTGCTAATGGAGTTTGCATAACATGCAGCATTATAGCCACGTCAATGAGGTTTTCAGGCCTGTTGAAAGTGATGTGGTAGCCACAATAGGTCAAAAGATCTGGTGCTGTTCAATTAATTATGTAATGTTGAGCAAAATAATGTTTTCTGGATCTCTCTAGAATTGTATAATACAGGGATGGGCAACTTTTATCACAGTGGGCCACAAAAAATGACCTATCTGGGCATTAATACAGGAAAGCACAACGGGTTTATAGTCTTTCTGTGTTTTTGGAATCATTTTATGTATTTTCTGAATTTTTGTTGTACTTTTGTGTGTTTTTCAAGTCATTAGGTGTATTTTTGTGTCATTTTGTGAAATTATGTTAGCGATTGGTTTGTCTTTGCAGTTTTTTTTTGTTGACACTACTGCATTTGTATTTTTGTTGTCATTTCGTATGGTGTTGTTGTTTTGTGTGCTTTTGTCTTCATTTTGTGTGCTTAGGTGATTGTTTTGTGTGTCTGTTTTCATTTTGTGTTTTTTACAAGTCATTTCATTCATTTTTGGAATCTTTTTGTGGCTTTTGTTGATAGTGTGTGTATTTTTATACACAATTTGTTGATTTAGCTGTTGTTTTTTTGGAGTTGTTTGTCTATTATGTTGGGCTACATGTCCCTTTCAAGATCTTGAATTACAATTTTCGGGGAAATTGTTTTGGTGCCGCACAAAAATAGGCAGAGGGCTGCATGAGGGAGGGAGTTGCCCATGTTTGGTGTAATCTTATTGAACCTTTGTATGCTTCATCATTACACACGTCCTTAATAGTGAAGGGAATTTGAAAGGTTGTACAATTTATTCTAAAGTCACTCTGACATTTTTCAAAAACTTTCTCAGAAAAATGAAAAACACTTAAGAAAATAAAAGTTAAAAGCTCCTGCAAATGTAGCTCAGATTGGTTGTAGAGTATAGAATGAATGACTTCCTGTTTCCAATCAATCACATTCTGTGTTTGAATCATTGCTACAGCTAACTGAAAAGCCCATCACTAATAATTCATTGTTCTATGTTTGTTTTGCTGTGCTTGATGTACCTTTCAGCGTTCAGCCCACTGAATATGCAAAGTCCCATTGCCCTGGGCCTGTGATGGCATATTTATCAAGCTGGAACTGCTTTAAACTAAATAGCCTTGTAGCATCCACCCCAGGCCACAGTCTGCACCATGTTGTTTTTTAGCTTCATTGTTTCACCCAGACAAAGTTGTTGAAATATGTGGAAAGTTTTTCAATCCTTGAACTCCTTCTGTGTAGCACCAGGAGAGTTTTTTCATGTTTGCATGAACATGGGAAATTTGGTAATAACGGTATTAATATCAACCCCAAACAGTTTAGCTGAGAGACTGGAGAAAAAACAATATAAAAGAACAAATCAGTCCCTTCAGAAATTCTCAATGTTGCAATTATTAATGCAATTTCAGCCAATCCAGGTGAAGTCTGTGCGGCCACATGATTATGTTCAATCACCACAAGATTTCTGCTATTTGACCAGTCCGGGAAAATACATGTAAAGATAATCGGAAAGTTTTTGTCCCGATTTTTCACTTTTTCTGACCAAGGACAACAAACACCAGATTACAGTATACTATGTTTTATAAGATTATCCTATAATGTTATCATGTGGCCTAAGGTGTATTAAAAGTTGATTTATCCTGAATCATCTGAAATGGGTCTAACAATGGGCAAACAAAACTCCTCATGTGGGTTAACCCACGACGCTTGAACCCGTGATTTGTGAGTGGTTATACCTAAAACTGGTATTTGGGATCAACGTGTCTAAGGTTAAGCCCAGTACGAGCTTATCCCACAACCCAAGGCCAGTGCATCCACAACCAATGTTTGTGCAAGAACCACTTCTGCAAACACAAATTGTTTTCCTGATGTGTTGCAAGAATTATTTTTGCACTGCTTATAATAAGACGTTTTCAGTTTTTGTCCCATTGTGTCACTATTTCATTGAAAGATTTTTTTTGAATTAGTATTTTTGAAAGATGCATAAATTCATCTTCTGCACTCCCACACATTTACAGCTAGACTCATGAACTAGAGTACATATTTCCATTGGCCAGACACACACCATTAGAGGTAACTTAGGTTTGCAAACGTTGCAAGGTGCTGTATCTACAGTACCTTCCGGAACTTGTTCTTCTTTTTGACAATGTCAATCAGCTCACCAAATTTAATTTAAATCCCTTCAGAACGTTTTCAGATATCCTGCTAACAAACATCCACATTAACAGACAGACGGACAGACGTAGTGTACGTACGGACGGACAAATGTCAGTGAAAACATTAGCTCCTTGGCGAAGGTAATTAACTAGAGTACCTGTAGGGAATCCACACATGCTAAGTGAAAACATGCAAATTCTGCAGAGACGTCTCTCCGATGTCGTCCTCAGATCGTGCGTCTGCATTCTCCTCCTAATGCGTCATTTTGTGTATTTTTTCCACCCCAAAATCAGTGATACCACTTATAAAACTGTAGAACTGTAAAATGTCACCTCCATGAAGCTGTTTTTGTGCTGGGTCTCTTTTGGCTATGCTGCTGAAAATACATTTATGATTATGAAATGTGTCTCTCTTTATTTCGTCCACACATAATAAGCTATTTAGTGGTAGTATATTATTGTTGTTGTTCTCGTTGTTGTGATATTGTCATATTCCTATCAGATTTAAGTAAACTATGGATATGGAGATATTTGTATTAATTGAATGATCCGAGCTAATTAAAGGTTAATCTAAGATATAGAGAGGCCGCGCTGAGCATCTTTAATCCATCGTCCAAACATCGGCCAAACGCCGATGTCACCGCAACATCTAACCATTGAGCAAACGCTCTCCATAATACGTCTCGCCGATGCAACTTCATTCACTGTGCCGACATCGGCGAGATGTGCGTGTGCTATCAGAGAATGTTGTGTGTGTTTTTGTGTTTTGTTGTTCTAAAAATAATGATTTTTGATGTTGAACATACAGTACATAATATCTGCTTCACTCCAACTGAGCTAGTGATGTGAACATGGTCAGCAAGTGTTTCCAATTGTCTTTCAAGCATCTGCCACTCAGCTGAGCAAACACTCTCTCACAGTATTTCCCCCACACACAATAACATTACACAACCAAACACTAATCGCACACACTCCAATTAAGACACAGTGGTCTCCACTTCTGAAAAACAAGCGTATCTAATTTGGTCGATTTTCTAAGCACGCCGTCCACATTATTTACCTCAGAGAAGGGGACAAAAGATCCTGTGTGTGTGAAAAGACGTTGTCGCCTTCCCTCATGTCAATCTCCATTAGCGTAGGAGCGCTGTTTGAGGGCAACTTTGTCAATGGGGCCCATTCTTCTCATTCCGGCTGCTTCCCAGGGCAACAGATTCAGGAATTTCACCCCTCACCATCTTCTGGTGACAACCACACTCATGTATGCAAAAAGTTTCCCTGCACTGCTTGACATCTTCATACATTTCAGATCCATAGCTGAGTGGACTGTGTGTCTTTTAGATGAGATAACCCCATGGAGTGATGTTAACAATACGCTCTAACAATGAAGGTCAAAGATTTAATTCATCCAACTCAAAGATAAAACTAAGCGAGAGAGTCAGGCACTATAAACAGATATATTTGTACAGTGTACATACACACACTATACCACACATGTAACCCTTAGTCTAAATTTGTGCAATCCAACCCCCAAAACAAATCCTCCTATTAGAAATATGAAGCCCAGCATAATACACAAAATACAAAATGAATGCACAATGCACAAAATGTCAATAAAAGTACAAAAAGTAACAACAAAGATTCCAAAATTATACAAAATGACAACAGACACACAAAACAGCTACTTAAAGCACACAAAGGGCCTGTACTACGAAGCTGGATTCCCTCTTATCACGCTAACTCCTGGGACTTAATTGGTGTGTGCTGTCCTACGAAGCTGGCTAACTTCTTTACCGAGCCTAAATCACCATGGTAACGTAGGCTGAACACTTAACCTGGTCGGGACCAGTTTTTGTTCTGGCTAGGATATTAGCAAGAGTGAAAGTCCCGCCTCCTGAACAATCAGGTATCTTAGTAAACGACCTGCCCAATAAAAGGAGGATCATTCTGTGAACACGTCTCTGTGTGGTGCTGACAGGAGAAAGAGAATATTTATGGAGCGTTTCTGCAGCAGTCTGTCGTTATCACAGTCATCAAAGTGTTTAACTGACATCTACTCATGGCTATCTTTCACGGAAGAGAAGTAACACACCGCCATCGTCTCTTTGGTCCGGGAACTTCCGTAACCATTTATTGCACATGATGAGTACATGATTCATGAATTCATGTTTGGTGTGGGATACATATGTATGTGTATATACGTATATATGCACATGTGTGTATCCATAAAATGAAGAGTCCGTCCTTAAGACTGCTCTACTGTAAAGTGTCTTGAGATACCATTGGTTATGATTTGGCGCTACACAAATAAAAGATTGATTGATTGATTGATAAACAGCTCACTGCACGCAGGCACGCATGACGTCAAATGCATATGCTGTTCAACATGGCTTTGCAATATCAACAAATATGCTTAACAATTTAGACATCAAAGCAATCCTTTTACCTCGGCAAGAGCCAGATTGATGTGTAGCCCCTCCCTCTATCCCGAGTTCTCCACATCTATCTGGGTCTGTGTCTGGCAAATCCTTCCGGAACCAGGGAGGGACATGAACAGAATGCTTGAAGCTGATTGTTGCGAAGCGCCTGTCCACCATGATTTGTTTTAGCCAATCACACGGTAACAAATGATGATGTCATCATTGGCATGCGCCGCAGAGACGCTGCTACAACAACAACAAGGCTTCACTGGTGAAAACCTTCTTTTGGGACAGTAATGCTGCGGCCATTATGTCGTTGAGTGACTTTTGTCGTTTTTGCAACACGAGTATGTGAGTTAAGGGCACGTTAACCATCCTCTGCGTCGACATCTTTCTATTTTGATTCAGAGCTATGCTAATAATGGTAGCCCAGCTAGTTCCTCTCCCCGCAACTGTGCACGCGCCAGTTTTGCTTTGGCACTTCTGCCTTTTTCACACCCGGATATCTCGCCCTAACCCAAAACACTGCCTGGTGGTTGGTTCTAACTATTTCGATTCGGATTGGAAAGGCAAAGGTGTGAACAGCACAAGATGGATTCTGGTGTTTGTGAACACCAGGAGAATCCATTTTGCTTTCAAGATTACAATCCTTTCATTGACAATGACATCCTATAGGAAACATATAGATTTATATCTGATGGACTGACTTACATTAGTCAGCTGATAAAGCCTGTGTGTGTTTCAGACCCATAAATTAATTAATTATTTAATTCATTCATTCATTCTGGGGTGACGCAGAGAGCCTGTAAGATAATATAAAATACAAATATAGCCCACCTTATGATGTAGGCTGAGCTGTATGAACACAGCATCAGAGCCACAGACAAAGTAAAAGTGAAACTCATCAGTGTCTGTTTATTCTTAATTTATAATCTCATTAATTTAAGCATTAACACTCAATGAATCCTGCATTCATTACTTGCTGCTTTCACTGCAGCGACAGTGTTGATTTTAATTCTTCATATTTTTAAAGAATTATTCCTCATTTGTGATGTCAGTTGCTCTCCACAGTTTCTCTGTGATCGTGATTGGTCAGACACTGACTCCACCCCTGTCAAAAGAGCGCACGCGTAGCCAGACTGAAATCAACACGCTTAAAGCTGATATTTGGAGTTTCTGAGAAACGTCTCGATGTCCCTCCCACTGCCTCTCCCGAATCTACCAGAAGCCACGCCTCTACTTTTCTGCACACGCATCGCAGAACATAACAAGGTCGCATTGGGTCGCATTGATATAGGTCTATGCGTCAGGTAAGAGCCAAAATCATATTTACCTGTTTGCTTTTGTGACACGCTGCCTTGTTTCCGTGCACTGTTCCTCATTCACTTTTATTGACAGTCTCAAAAACAGGAAGTCGAAGCCTATTGGCTGGGTGCACTCTGCGATCGTTTCCATTTATATAGGGGTCTATAGGACAAAGAAGAAGACTTATATACATTAATGTATATGAATGACCACCAGCAGTAGACCATAGTAAAAGACTAGCTAGGTGTTTTTTTCCGCATTTTAAAAGAACCATACATAAACGTACATTTCTCAGAAACTCCAGATATGAGCTTTAACTTAGTTGATATCGAGATTCGTAGTACAGCTTCTGCCTGACGGAGATTGTTTGGTTAGGTGAAGCCCGCTAACAGAGATAAATCCAGGATATAATTATTGAGCTTCATAGTACAGGCCCTAAATGAGTAGAAAAACACACAAAACAACATCACTGTTGAATACATTATTAATGCTACATAAAACAGCCATTTCTGCATGACTGTTGCTTGGAGAAGACCCTTCTTGATTATCTTGGGGGCTGGTGGTGGTTTCTGCCCTTCCCTGACAAACTGTATAGATGGTGTGGAGTAGACCTCTCATTGGTCTGCTGCTTTTTCAGTTTCTCAAGCTCCAGGGTGTCAGCCAGTGCACAGAGTACCTTATCATGGTGCCATCTGTATCTGTCCTGGCTAAGAACCGTCTTGCACCCTGCCAATATGTGCAAACGTGCGACATGACATGACTCCAAAGCCCCATAAGACGAAAACAAAATTACACAAAATGACAGAAAATACATAAAACAACAAAAACACACTCTTCCTTGCAATAATGCACAGATTGGTCATTATTCTAAATGCTGACATGAATGTTGAAATTCTGGCCCTTGAATCAGACAGTCACATTGTTGTGGCCCCCACTGTGATAAAAGTCGCCCATCCCTGCACTCACAGCCTTCTAACTGACAGCATATAGTGGGTTTTGTCTTTGCATTTTTTATTTTTGATCCGTTTCATAACCATACCACACAATAAACAAGCCACAAAATGCAAAATTGAATGAATGAATAAATAACAAGAGTAATTCAGTTTGTACTGTAATATTTTTTATTGTCATTTTTTAAACAAACTCCACTACTAAAGGTGCCTATACTCACTTTTACATTGTGACCTCTGCCAACTCTATACACTGTATAATTTGTGAACAGCCATGCATGAATTTCAAGAGGGAAATATTCTGATGAGGCACAACACATATGACAAACATCTAATACATGCATTTCATTAGTATGGAAATGGAACATTCCAAGTTTTAGTCTTAGTGAGAAGTGCGTCCTAATTACCAGCTTATTTTGACTACATCAATACACTTTGCATTATGTAGTATTCCTGCTAGGAATGAGGTTGGGACACTTTTTGGATACAGATACTTCATCATAAAATGTCATTTTTCCTAAAAAAAAAGTTTTTCGGTGACAGTAAACACAAAATAATGTAGTCTACTGTGATTTTTGTTTGTGTCATCAGTACGCGATTATATAGAAACAAAGTCTGTTCCTACTTATAGAAATGTACCATGATTTATTTACTGAAGTGTTTTTTTCTTCTGTTTTTCTTTTTTTAACTGACTAGCTGTTTAGATGACATAATTAGATCACTTGAGCTAATCATGGGGGAGCAGTTTTTCACCTGCGAACAATACCAACCGCCCACACATCTATCCGCCCAGCGACAGGATGGGGGGGCTAGCGTTAAGACGGGTTGAGCTACGGGAATAGAGAGGCTTTAATGATGCTAATTTCTTCCCTGCAGTCTTTATTAGATTTTTTATGTAATCCTGGATGACATTTTAGGCTAATGAATGCAATGATGGAAGTGGGAAAAGAAGGCAAAGGCAACTGTGCAGAAAATAAGTAAAAAAAAAAATCTGGCATCCTGTCAGTGGAAGCAGTGCAACTATAAAAAAGAATGATGGATGGAAAGAGAGAGAAAACGCTGAATTATGTAACGTTTCACAGGTGATGATGATGGCGAAGAAGAGGGTTAAATTCCTGTGAGTGCCGCACCATTCACCAACCTTTGGTAGCTGAAGCTGCTTTTATTAGCACAATGTTCTTGCTCACATCTGATTAAAATGTTATGCTTGAATAAATAATACACACAGGCGGAATACAAGGAGGTGAAATTCATGAGAGAAAATGTATGGCACAACAACAACATTCACTTTCTTTATGAAGGAGAAATAACTGTTGTTGTTTGAAGCAGACAGCTTATAGTAAATTCATGACTACTGGCACACAGAAGAGAATATGAACAAACAAATGATGATTCTGACTGAATGAATAAAGGGATATTAAACTGAACAAGATAACATAAACATTCATAGGTTTGTAAGACATTTCATATTAATAATCATACAGTAGGTCCAAATGTATGGGCACCACCATTTTTAATTCTTGAAAAAACGCAATGAAATATGCAATCCAGCAATCTGGTTTAAACTTGACAAAATGAATCCTGCTGACAAACAATCAAACAAACAATGGTGAAAATAAAACCTTCTTGGTAATAAGAACCCAACAGAATTAAACTTTGTGTATGTTATTGATTAGTGAGTGTTTTTGAAAATCCCATCCATCCATCCATCCATCCATCCATTCATCCATCCATCCATCCATCCATCCATCCATCCATCCATCTATCTATCATCCATCATCCATCATCCATCCATCCATCCATTCATCCATCCATTCATCCATCTATCTATCATCCATCATCCATCATCCATCATCCATCATCCATCCATCCATCATCCATCATCCATCATCCATCATCCATCATCCATCCATCCATCCATCCATCCATCCATCCATCCATCCATCTATCCATCCAACTATGTAAAAGCACTTTGAGCTGCATCTCTTTATATGAGAAGCACTTTTTATAAATAAACATTGATTGATTGATTATCTACCCATCCATCCATGCATCCATTCATCCATCTTTTCATCCATCCATCCATCCATTCATCCATCCATCCAACTGTGTAAAAGCACTTTGAGCTGCATCTCTTTATATGAAAAGCACTTTTTATAAATATCCATGCATCCCTCCATCCATCATTTATCCATCTTTTTATCCATCTATCCATCCATTCATCCATCTTTCCATCTTTCCATCCATCCATCCATCCATCCATCCATCCATCCATCCATCCATCCATCATCCATCATCCATCATCCATCATCCATCATCCATTCCATGCATCAATCCATCCATCTTTCCATCCATTCATTCATCCATCCATTCATCCATCCATCCAACTATGTAAAAGCACTTTGAGCTGCATCTCTTTATATGAAAAGCACTTTTTATAAATATCCATGGATCCATCCATCCATCATTTATCCATCCATCCATCATGTATCCATCTTTTCATCCATCCATCTATCCATTCATCCATCCATCCATCCATCCATCCATCCATTCTTCCATCAGTATAGGTATTAAAATCTCCATGTGACATTACAAATATGTGTTTAATATGAGGGGAAGGTTAAGATCATAATGCAAACATTGCAGGGCTTGAACCCTGATGAAATTATCACTGATTAGTTTAGAGTGGGCCGATATAATGTGTGACAATATATTGCAACATTCCAACATTACAAGATCTACTGTCGATGATAGGAGTGGTAATGCCATATGTGTGTGTTTGTGTGTGTGAAGCATATCTTTCCATTCCTGCTACTTCTGTCCCAAATAAACGCGTCTTTTCAACTACAGGAAACCTCGTCCATGTCCAAACGTCTCCATTGCTGAAAATGTAGACAAAATGTAAACAATGTAAACAAAAAGTTCACAAAAAGTGAGGCTATACAATACTGGGCTCACAATAATGATACTAGACAATATTTTCGGAAAGGGAAAATCAGACTGTATAAAGCTGTTTAGGAAATAACTATGATTTTATTTGACTAACTCCAGGCATACTTACATATACTCTGGGTATAAATACTATGAAAATAAACCATAACATTAAATAGGACCATTTTTTCACAGTGTTAAAGTTCCTATTTTCTAGTTTATATGGTAATTATATAAACAAATAAAAAGTGAAATTGGCCTTACTTATGTTTCTGTTATCTTATTTTTTATTCCCACTCATTTAAAACTTCATACACAGAATATGTATGTAAGTATGTCCAGAGTTGAATTAAAATAAAAGCATGGTTATTTTTTCAACTGCAATTTTTTTTTATCCCTTTCCAAAAAACCATTGTATGATTATCGCGAGCCCAGTATTGTCTATCATATTGTATCGTCTCACCCCTACTGATTAGTTCTCTTCTTTTAGCACTTCTGGAAGGTAAACAAATAAAATAAAGGACAACCTACAACAGTGGTTCCCAACCTTTTTTGGGTCGTGACCCCATTTTGATTTCACTAATTTCTGGCAAAAATTCTAATTAAAATTAGTTTTTGATCATGTTTGAGATATAGTGTTACAAATAACACCATAGTGATGAGATGCACCAGCTCAGATATAACTAGATTTATATTTGAGGATAGAAGTAGAGAATACAGTTATTTGAGATTGTTTATGGTGTTTTAATTTGAAATTTTTTTTTTTTTTTTTAAATTAAAAAAATGTAATTTAATTTTGCATTATTATTTTATTAACTATTTAATTATTAAATATGTATACTTTGTATATTTTAACTAGATTTATTTTTGAGGAAGTGAAATTATAAAATACATCTGTTTGAGATTATGTGTGGTGTTTTAATTTGAAAAATAATATATTTTTTTATTACAAAAATATGATTTTAATCAGTAATTTTTTTTAAAATCTATTCAATTCAAAACAGCTTTAATGGCATGAGAAACAAGTTCACATTGCCAAAGTAAGTGTGACATAGAACGACGTACACACAAAAACAATAAATATTAAAAAAAATAGCTACATTTGTAATGTGCAAAACAATAGAATAGAATACAAATAAGTAAAAAAATAGGGTTTCACTATATATATATATATATATATATATATATATATATATATATATATATATATATATATATATGTGTGTGTGTGTGTGTGTGTGTGTGTGTGTGTGTGTAGAACATTTACAATTAAATTATACATGTTATATAAGGGGAAAAGGTTATGTACAAAATTTTACATGATATATCCATATACACACATGCATCCGGTTATACAACTACTAGTACATGTACACAAGCACTTACTTGGGCAGACTATCTATATACAGAATCAGAATCAGAATTCCTTTATTAATCTCAGGGGGAAATTGCTTTTGTTACGGCCACTTAAGAAAAAAAAAAAACAAAGATGAAAGAAAGAAAAAACATTAAATAAGTGTATAATTAAGTAAAAAACTGTTAAAAAATAAGGATCAGATACACACATTACAGTAGTAAAAAATAAAGTAAGAGTAATAATAATAATAATAATAATAATAATATACAAATTATATACAAATATGACAAAGATATTTACAAAAGTATTACAAATGTACAATTATGATACAGAAATACGTAATGTAATCAATAACTAGATATTTTAGGCGTCCCTCTTTGAAATCTGGACGACCCCACTGGGGTCACAACCCTAAGGTTGAAAAACCCTGACCTATAAAGACACATTTGCAGCCTCAGTGTTAATCTAAACCCAAACCGGTCTCTTTAACACATTTACATGCAGTTATATATAAAGAAAAATAAAATATATAAAGGAAAAAAAATAGCCCGACCGTTGCCACGGCAACGCTCTCTCCGTTCTTCCATCCATTCAAACATGCACTTTTCATTCAATGCGTTCTCGCGAGAGTACACGCTTCTCCGTAGTACGATTTGGCGTAGTATCGCGAGAGTTGGGCTCCTCGAGAGGCGGTGACCTCATCGTGGTGGCGAGGCGGAGCGAGCAGCTGCAACTTTGGATGAACTTCTGATTTGAACAAACCGAGCGGCGGTCGGTGGAGTCCTCACGGAGAGAAACACGTTAAAAGGTGAGGCTACTTACACGTTCGCTGTTAAACGTGAGCAGCCGCTCCGTGTGGGAGCGTTTATGTTGTGTTTGGTGGCCAGCGGGATGGGTTTTTGTGTGTGTCCGTGTTTGAAAAAGGCAACACAAAGGTTGGGGAATGCTGGAGGTGTGTGAGTGAGGACGAAACACAGGCTTTAGATGTTTGTGTAGCCGCGCATTTATCATCAAACATCTACCTATTCATGCATTCATGGAAGGAGATTCATTAGATAAAGAAATGCTTTCCACAGCTGTGCAGCCTGGATGGTAACGATACGTTTCAGACTGGTGCAGTTTATTTGAATAAGATCTGACATTAGTTGGCAGCTTTCTATCAGTCTCTGGGTTCTTCTTCTTCTTCTTCTTCTTCTTCTTCTTCTTCTTCTTCTTCTTCTTCTTCTTCTTCTTCTTCTTCTTCTTCTTCTTCTTCTTCTTCTTCTTCTTCTTCTTCTTCTTCTTCTTCTTCTTCTTCTTCTTCTTCTTCTTCTTCTTCTTCTTCTTCTTCTTCTCCTCTGCAGATGAAACTACTGCACACACACAGAGATTCGTCATTCTTAAAAAAAAAAAAAAAAAAACATGAAATCTTTAAGAGATTAGCGTCAGATAATGAGGATTGTTTGTAACTGAGATGTCCAGTTCTAGTTCCTGTTTCTTTCTACTCTTTGGATGCTGCAGGAAAAAAAAAAACAAAAAAAAAAACATTCCTTCTCATCAAGAAAAGAATGAATGGCATTTCTCTAAAGAGGCAACAAGCATTTCTTTTGACACAAATCATCTTACCACAGATGCTAAGCACTAATACTCAACCCAGCATGGTGTCAACAGCAGTCTGTGCAGGGAAAGTCTGAAAGTTGATACCTGCAAAAGAACTGTTCTAGGTCATTTCTAAGTAATGTGTCATTAAGGAGACTGATGCATGTAGAGTTTGCATGAAAAACAGCTTTAAGTTGTATATCCTCCTCTGTCAAAGATGAGCTCATTAATCAAAATGGCCGTCAGTGTGGTCCTTTCTGTTCAGCAGTGTGATGTAATAGAAGTGCTACTTTAAAGTGCCATTGATGTGTTGATCTTCAAGTGATCACAAATGATCGAGACAGCTGTTTGTTAAAGTTGTGTGTGTCTGTGATAGGGCTGGAAAATATATCAAGATTCGAGATATATCTTAGAGCTGGGCGATTTTTTTTTTTTTTTTTTTTAAAGAAGAATTGGAGTTTCGATTCGATTTTTGATTTCAATGCACTGCAGACATGAGATATTGTCAAAAGCTTACATTTTCTGATTAAGAAATCAGATAACTACATATTTTATAACATGTATCATTACAATTAAAAAAAAAAAACTCTTCCTTTAGCATCTCAGCATAGTGCGAATAAAAAAATAAACATGCCCGTGGCATACATATAGCCTACTCAAAGGGTAAACAAAGAGGGGGCTTGCTCACTTCATGCAATGGTTGGTAACCCACAAGGACGGAATGCGAAAAAGTCTGAAAAAAAAAAAAATATATATATATGTATATATTTTTTTTTCCCAGCTCGAATTTGCTAAATAAAAATTGTTTTTATGTACAAATTCGATTCATCGATTAAATCATTTTTTTTTGTCCATCTCTAATATATCAAGTTTTCTTATTTTGACCATATGGAAAATTACAAGATCGCCTATATCGGGGATGTCAAGCTCATTTTTGTTCAGGGGCTAAATACGGACCATGTGACCTTAAGTGGGCCACAGCTTTTTTGTGGGAAAAAGAGCAAATTCAACATTAATGTGCCTCTGTTTGCACTTCCATGTATATATAAATTATATATAACTGGTAATGTATGTGAGTATATCAGTCCCTGCAGGATCTTCACTGGAATTTCCCTGATTTTGGGGGGGGGGGGGCTAAAATATCTATAACTGAATTAGTTGGTCATTTACAAAATGTTTCATGCTCATTTCTACTTTCTCGAGCGGTCCGAATTTGATTTGGCCCCCGGGTCTTGAGTTTGACATGTGTGGCCTATATCAATATATATATTATCGCTTATTTTTTTTATGACAATACTTGATTAAGGAGTCACTGCTTTCTATATTTCTCTAAACAGCAGGAAAAGCACCATTAGATGGATTGATGATTGTGTCCTAACCAAGATCTACCACTAAACAACTCACTCACACGTGCTGTCCCTTAGAGGAGAAAAGGCCAGAAGTGACACACATTGTGCAGCTGTTTGATAATAAATGTGTCTGTGTTGCATTTTGTATCAGCAAATTTAACCCAGAATTGTCCTTTTTGTAAGACTTTATTTGAATTAAAAATTATCGTGATTTATATTTGGGGTATTCCGATATTGGGTATCGGTTCGATATCAGCCAAAAAAAAAAAACGAATATCGGATTTTATCGGACTGCATCTAAAATCTCCGATGTAAGGGCTCCGATAACTTTTTTTTGTTTTTTTTGACTCTGCCCTCAGTTGTTCCCACCATATACAGACAGTAAAAAATAACTAAAGTGAACTTGAATTGCTGACTATTGTTCTCTGTTTGAGTAACATCACTTGATCAAGCCTTTTCTAACATTCCATACTACAAAATAAGTAATAAAAGTATGTATGATTCGTGCTGATATTGTATCGGATCGATATCAGTATCGGCCAATACTGCAATATCGGTATTGTATCAGAAGTGAAAAAGTTGTATCGGGACATCCTTAGTCCTAACCAAGATTTACCACTAATCAAGACACACTATAGACCTCACTCACACGTGCTGTCTCTTAGAGGAGAAAAAGCATCTGTTTGATAGTAAATGTGCCTGTGTTGCATTTTGTATCGGCAAATTGAACCCAGAATTGTCTTTCTTATAAGACTTTATTTGAATTAAAATGATTGTGATTTATTTCGCATGTCGACATTTTGAGAAAAAATATCGATATGAGTTTTGGTCCATATCGGCCAGCGCTAGTGTCAGTGTGTGTGCCTTGGTGTCACACAAACACAGATTTCCCTTGTAAAACCACCCCATATGGATGCTGTCTTCTATTGGTGCTTCCATCTCCTGTGGAGACTGTACCTGTGGAGGTTGCCCTGAGGCGACTAGCTCCAGCCCTCCAGGCTTTTCACACATACACACACACAGAAACACACACACATACAGTCGTTGATGGGTTCACAGCTTTCATGGAAACACTCGGCGGCATCTTCTTTTAAACTCGTATCACAGCAGCATTTGAGATTTCCCCTGGGAAAACGGGATTTGATTGTGTTCTTCACCTTGCTGGGAGCACTTTCATCGCTTTGACAAGAAAATGCGCAACGTATTGTGTTTTTTTAACACTTTAGTATCTCAGCGTTTTCCTGTGAATGCCAAGGCTGCAGAGACCTGGGGCCTGTGCCACGTTCACATTATTAGTGAAAAAGCTTCTAAGCGTGTGGGTGGTGGATCCTTGTTTTGTCACATATGAAGCTGGCCATTTAAAGGGAAGGAGAGGTAAATTGTGTGGCGAGAATAGATGATAGGAGCTTTTTTTTTTTTTTTTTACAGGTTGCTGTGATTCTCATTTTCTTTGTCATTCCTGGATGGATGTTTTTGAATTTAACAGCTGGAAGCTTTCTCTTCTAAAGCGATTGGGCTCCATCTGTTGTTAGCAAAGTAAGGTGAATTCTTTTCGAGTTTCAAATCAAGTTTTCGAGATCTTGAGCAAATCCTGTCAGAATAAATTAGAGTCTCTCTCTCTCTCTCTCTCAAATGCTAATGTGTGTCCTGACTGATTTATGAAGCTGAATTCTTGGCTGCAAACCTGGAATAAATCCGGCAAAAGCAAAGTTTGTCTTCAAAGAACTTATTTCATTCTCATTCCAGCCTAGTTTACCATGTTTTATAACCTTCCCCTCTAGACTTAACGTACCCCAATCTACCCATTGTTCTGTTCCTGTCTGTCTACATTAGGGCTGTGTATTGCCTGGCATCAGGCGATACGATTCGTATCCCGATACATAGGTCACAATACAATGCAATAGGAATGTGCGATCGTTTATGATTTATCGTCAAAAACATTCTCACCGGTAGGAATTTGTCATCCCACGATATAAACGATAAATTCCCATGTCAGAAATTAGTGAGGGCCACGGGCCATTTGTCTCTCATTTTAGCTAAGAATGCCCCAAAAATGTGTTCCACGGGCCAAAACTGCCCTTTTGTTGTCAACTTAATATTCTCTGCAGTGGAAACTCTGACGTGCACCGCCCCTTCACATACCGCTCTCTGTCTGTGTGTGCGCGGTGCTCGTCTCAGCTACCTGAAGCTGCCGTGCTGCGATACAACACGGACGCAACACACGCTACTTGGTTAAAACCAGATAACCATCCAACAAAGGGAACCGATTCAAGTTCCTCCGTCAGATCCACCCAAAGTTCCACAAACACGAGGACAGAGATGAACCTGTAGCAACGATTATGAACTGGAACCTCAACCAAAGCTAACTATGCTAAGCTAACACACCGACACACTTGTATGGAAGGATAAAAGCTAAACATGTCACACATTGTGTGAAATAAATGTTAGCATAAAATTAATGTCACTATTTATCCGTCCCAATTTGTGAAACGCAATATTTTTTTTAATTATATTTCAAATGTTCACAGACAAAGCTGTTCCCATTAGACTAAACTAACTATTGAGCTTATTACACCTAAATATACTGAATGATTAAATCATCAGCTTGATCTGGTTTAATTATAGGAAATCAGATAAATATTTATCAATCATGACTTTATGTAACTCATTATCAGATAAATGAACAAGATTCAGCAGCAGTAAAAACACTAATGGAGTTATTTGTGCTTTTCATGTGCTTTTTTTTTTTAGAACATAATTTTATTTCAAATGAGGACATAAATTAATTACATACAATAACACTAATCGTGACCCACATGCATAAATAAATTCCATAAAATATCAGCTCATGAACTCTTTGAGTCAGCAGTTATTGTAGCCTTTTTAAATGTGTCTAATGTTGATGTATTCACATTTATTTGTGTTTGTAAAGAACCTGTTTACACTACGTTGTGAATTTTTTTATTTATAGTTTTTATTTATCGCGATTTTTATCATTATAAATAGCAGAAATTATCGGAGTAATTTTTTTATTTGTCAATATTGCCGATCCCTACGATGCAATATATCCCGATAGCAAAGTATAAGGCAATGATAATATATATGACTTAAGAAACAACTAAATTAGATTTTATTGAAAAAACACAAGCTGGTCAACATGCCCAGGTTTCAGTGCACTTCTTTTTGCAGTTACAATGTCTCCTGCAGTGGAAAAGACTTTCTTGGTTATTTAAAGGTTGAAAAAAATATTAAAAAAAGTTTTTTTTTTTTTTTTTTTTTAAATTAAAAAAAAAAATCAATATGGATGCATTTAGAATCGATCCGAGAATCGAGCAACGTAATATCGATTTTTTTTCAACACCCCTATTCTACATCCAACCCCACTTTACTTACTGTGAGTGTCTTCTACCCCCTCATGTTCTGTGATAGAGGTTTGCCTGTTGACATTCCCTCCATCCTCTTTTTTTACCCCCCATTGTTTGAAAAATCATATTTAAAAATAGCCATGCATGTTTACAGTGTTTTTACTTAACTTCGCCTATTTACATTATTTGCGAATTTCCCATTTGTGTCCTCAATCATAATCTGATTCTTTATTGCATACTTTTCTACTTATTTTATAGTTGGCTCATCCAAACACTTACCGGTTTATAGATTGCTCATTTAATCTACAAAAATAACTTAAAGTGAGGTGCAACCCTCTTAGAACACATACCGTACACGGGGTTCTTACCAGGAATTTTTCACAGCATAAAGGGGCGGCGTGAGCGAGCGCCACTGTTGCTGAAAACTTTGAAAATAATAACACTTTGTGGGCCAAACGTTTTGAGAATCCTGACCAGGTATTAAAAGATGTCCCCAAATTGTACCAAACATGCTAAATAGGGTTAATATAGTCAACCACTGTTATTAAATTAGCGTTTTATATGCATGAGAATTTCCGTAAAAGGGATGGTTGAAATCATGCGATAGCCTCATTGTAAGACCCTCAGCCACCCATTTAATGCATGCTGTACAGCATAGCCATGGACGCTGATGAATAGTTGACTTAACTGGCCTACCGTAGTTTTGTGTGAAGTAAGGATTGACAGTGACTCGAGATATGATGCATGAAAATATCTTGTATTCATTTCAGAAAACTCAACTTTGATCTTTTTTTTAAATATACATTCACTGTTTTGTCATTTTCTGACCCGCTTGCTCCATTTCAGGGTTGCAGGCGAATGTAAATGATCGTTCTTTGGAAATTTAGGAATCAGTAAATTTCAAGAACGAAATCGGGAAAAAACGTTTATCGATTTATTTTCACCACCCCTAACACTAAATGGGGTTGGCTAATCAACCCTAAAGTATAAACCCTGGACAATCAACAAGTAGGGCATCCCATTTCACCTCCTGAAAAGGAAATCACAATATTTATTTTATTATTATTTTTTATTACTATTTTTATTATTATTGAACAAAATCAAGCAGAAATTGCAACATGACATGGAATATACCTGTACATGCTTGTTTTGGGACAATATCACGCATTTATTTTGAGTGAATGAGTGGGAAAAAAGATTGAAAAGGCCACAAAATCTGACAAAATATAACACATTATTAGAGAGTTCACCTACTGAAATGGAATTAGCTGAATGACATGAACTAAACCCTCACAGATATGTTTTGGGACAATAATGTCACACATTTTAACTATGTTTTTCACGATAAAATGGGTGGTCTAACGTCTCGCAAGTGCAGTTAATTATTTGACAGACGTCATATTCTGTGCAAAATCTTGCGTGATTAAGGCAAGTGTTCTTTCAACCCACTAATGCAGCGTATAAATAAAATAAAATAAAATTAATAAAAATAGTTAACTCAATTAACCTTATTAAGCATGTTTGGAAGGATTTCAGGAAGTTTAGCAGATACTAAAGTCATCCAGTTTCATTTATTAGCATCAGCGTGACAGCGTTGCTGGGCAAACAAAAAACCCAAAGGCCTGAACCTCTATGAATCTGGCTACATCTTGGGACCAGATATCACAGCACCTCTTCAGAGGTCTGGTATAGTGTAGATAAGCTGTGACCGTATAAAATCTGTAGGTAAACATCAGTGAGTTCTTTTGAACTCACCCATTGTACCCACTGTCTCCAGTTTGTCCAGACTGTATACCGTACTGGTGGTAGCCGGGTTCCCCAGCTGAGCGGCTGCTCTTTCCGTCCTTCACTCCGCTTGGCGCGTTCTTCCCCGCCCCCTGTCCTAGGTTCGATAAACGCGCCCCACATGCGCTCAGTGCGCTCTACCCCGCCCCCCAATGCACTCTGTTGCTACGCGTGTCCGGACGCCTCAGCACGTAACTCCCCTCTTCCTTCTTTGGATTTTCAAAATAAGGTCACCCTACTTGCACTCGCACAGATGCAACCAGATGAAATTTTCACTCACACACTGAAAAAAATACTTGCATGTGCGACCAATTTGATCGCAGTCTCGAGCCCTGATTTGGTCCTTAAACATTATTGGTGAAAACTCAAATTACCGCCAAACGGCAAACAAATTGCAGGATAACATCATCACTAGCCGAACATCAACGCATTGCATGAGATTTTAAACGGGATTATAGGTGGTAGAGTTGGACACATTTGTTAGTTTTTCACACTTTAAAAATATTAAATCTAGGGCTGGGTGATTTGGCCAAAACCCATATCTCGATTTTTTTTCTCAAAATGGCGATATATGATATAAATCTTGATATTTTTCATTCAAATAAAATCCATCCAGAAAAAAAATTCTCAGTTAAATTTGCTGATGCAAAATGCTACAGAGGCACAGTAGGTGTGGGAACCTCTGGGTACCTCACGATACGATACATGATACATGATACAAAGCTCACGATAACAATTATCTCACGATATGACGATACTGCGATTATTGATATATTGGTCAGAAATCAATCTACAACATAACAAGAAAAAAAAAAAGATTAAGTGAAAAAATGCAATTTTTATTTTATATCTCTGCAAGACAATACATTGAAAAAGTGTCCTTTGAACAGTGACACTATTTTAGTGCAACTTTTCTGTAAATAAGTGTCAACATACCAATGTAAACAAATAAGCATCTCCAATAATGCTTTCTGTAAACAAAAAATAGGGTCTTTCTTACCAGTGACACCATTATAGTGCAATATTCCAGTAAACAATATATTGGTTCCTTCAACAAACAGTGACAACATTTCTGTGAAGACCTACCTGAACATTTTAGTGAAAAAGCAGAAAAGGTTTTGAAAATAATAAAACAAATCTTAAATCCCAAAATAAAAATAAAAAAAAAAATTGGTATTTAGCGCGAGCACATCGATAATCGATCGTGCCAAAAAATATCAAGATATCTCACTGTATCGCGATATCGTCACATTCCTATGGCCTAGCCTTAATTCAATTTTAGGGTGAAAAATAGCATGTTAATTAGGGGTGGGGGAAATAATTGATGCATCGTCATTCAGACATAGTAATCGATAATTAATGCAAACATTTTCACTAATAATTTATTTAAATGATAAATTTCATGAAATAGTGACGATGCACTGTTAAAAGATATTTTTTCGTAAATGAATGATATTATTCCAAAACATGCATCTGTGTCATGTCTGGGCAAGATTTTAAATAAAGAGAGAAATGAAAAATGCAAAAATACACAAGTTTAGTTTTGCTCTCTTTACTGTGAAACCAATATGCAGAATGGCACACGTTAAATGTATTTATTATCAAGGATCAAGAGTGATTAAAGGTGAACTTTTTGTTTATATTTTTGTTTAGATGACAGAATGTTGTTTAAATTGGTCTCTGTTTAACATCAGTGATTCATTCTAATACACGTACGCTCACACATACTTGTGTGTTTGTGCAAGAGAAAGCTAGAAAATGAAAGCACACTAGAATCAGTGATTGGAGAGCCCATTTTAAAAAATATTGTGTTTTTTAGCTGTAGACTGGATGCAATAGCTTCATTTGGATACAGGAAATAACAATGATGAAAAATAATACCTTCAGGTGTTTCTGTCAGTGTCAGTCAACCCGTTTACTCACTCCCTCCCAAGCCAAGGTGAAAATGTGGCCAGGGTTTTTTAACACGTCTCAGACGGTGCTTTCCCATCTTTTTTTTTTCCGATTACGCATCCTTCCTTGTAGGCGATTGGAATGAAAGTGAAATCTTTTAAGAAATACCACAGTAAGAATCTTTCATACATGGAAATGAGTCCAACTGCAGGGCAGGGTTATTCATCATATCTCTCCGATGGTCTGATGTCGAGATCTTTTTTTTTTTTTGGTCTTGATGGATGGATTTAATTTACACTTTTATGCACAGAAAATATGAACAGTGAACACAGAAATGTCACTGATAATCTCTGGAAAGCAAACACCAAGCTGTGTGCGTTGGTTCCTTGTTCTTTCAGATTTCTCTCACTGAGGTTGAATAAGAGGAAAATGAAGGCATGAAGTGTAACATGCTGCAACAGGGTCATTAAGATGTGCTTAATTTCTGGAGAGCTGGCTAATCTCTGGTTGACATGATAATGGTAATTTCATTTTAAATGGAAGTGTTATTTAGAGTCTTTGAACCAAAGAGCATGTAGAGAGTGCCTCTCATTGAATAGCAGAGCTTTCAGAATAAAAGTAGCAGCACAGGTGGAGGAAATACTTCTAAACAAGCTGGCACAATCTAATTCAACCTGGTGAACAACAAAATGTGGGAATGGTTAAAAAAAATCTAGTAGGGGTGAGTATTGGCAAGGATGTTACAATACGGTACGTATTGCGATACTTGGGTCACGATGCGATATCACAATATATTGCGATATTCTACTTGGGCTGAACGATTTTGGAAAATAATCTAATTGCGATTTTTTTCTTCAATAATGCGATTTAATATGTGATTATTTTTTCAAGGGTGTCTTGCTACGTATTTTTCAATGAACACAAGCAATAAATCAATCTGTTTCATAATAAACAATTTCAAATTGATTTAAACTTTAAATAAATATAAAATATAAATTTTAAAGCACAGATTACAACAATAAAGCAAACAAATCTGTGGCGTTACCTTTTCAACATATTTAACTTAGTTCACGTTTCATGAAACATGTAAACATGTGAACTGCACTTATTAAACACTCTCTGAACTTAACAGGACAGTACAAGACAGGACAAGAAAAAAATTAATTAAAAAAATGCAGCCTTTGCGATTAGAAAATCATATTTTATGATATTGCGATCATATTGCAAATGCAATTAATCATTCAGCCCTATATTCTACCCAGTTATTATCAAAATTAAACGTAGCGATGAAAAATCAAGTTGCTGTATATGTTCATCAGAAGATATTGATCATTCAGAGGACAAAATTGAGTCAAAACTATTTGCTTCAAAACATCCTATTTATTCGATAAAAAAAAAAAAAAAATCAATTTCAAATTGGTACCCAAGAAAATTGTGAAAAGGATTTTTTTTCACGCCCCTATTAACTAGTAATTAGATAACATTGTGTCCAAAGGCTTGAGTACATTACTGCTTGTGTGCTTAGTCACACATTTGAAGTGCAAGCCAGCGTTCTGTACTCCCTCCGTAAACAGCTGTGCTTTCTCTGATATGTGAAATTGCGTACCTCTTTTGATCCATGTTGTTTTGTAAAAAATAATTCAAAAACAATCTGAAACCCCAGGTTGGGCTTTGACAGGGCTTTCTGGAGCCAGGAAAGAAAAAAAGATGTCTCCTTGGGAAGCTGTTCATTTCAACAATTTTCTCAAAGGTGAGGGGGCTTAAAACCATTATTTTCATGTGCAAGAAGCCTTCCTTTTTCTGTGTTTCCTTATTGGTCCGGTGTAATTATTACTTAGTATGGTTGTAAGCGAATTAAAACAGATGAAAGCCACTTTGATTATTATAAAACATCAGATGGCAGCTTTGACAGATGTGCTAAAAACAATGACGGTGCTAATCCACGCAGAAGTAAACAGAAGGAACATAGCATACAGAGGAGAGCAGTGAGCGAATTGTGAATGGAGGCTAAAGTGGATTTTACATAATTTCTTTACAAAGTATAAATGGCTATGCTAAGTTAAAGTAACCTGTGAATGCTTAGGCCTACAGTTTTGCATAAACACAGGTTTTTCGTTTAATCTAATGTGCTGTTTTGTTCACCAAAGCAATGAAGTATGCAACAACCACTACAAGCAATCATTCATTCTTGCATTCTTTCCTGCCTTCTTAAGCAGGGTTCACACACAAGGATTTCCTCAGTATGGAGAGATGTTTATCTGTTATAGACCACACACATGAAGATGAAAAAAAAAAACAGTTTTGATTTTCTATTCTTCTATTCCTCCAAGCCAGAAATCTTGCGTTTATCAGATTTGATCTGTCAAAAACGTCACAACAACCTTAGAACACATCAGGCAACATTTAAGTGGACACACGATAGGAGGTAATGGTGGTGGTCTTGGGACTCTTTTTTTTCTCAAAATAATCCAGATTAAAAAAGAGAAGGATTTTGGCTCTTTACGCCTGCTTCCTTCTTCCTACTTTCCAGGGTTCTCGCCAGCGCTGTTGAGCGTAGGGACCCCCAATAGCTATCTATCCACTGTTGATAGCTTACTGGACCAGAGCAGAGGCTAAGCATAGCCGTGAACTGTGTGAATCATGGAGAAAAAAGGGGAAAAAATATCAATATTTTAAATATTAAAAAAAAAAAAAAACCTATAGAATAACTGATTATCTAAAGAAAAATATGTATGCAGTGAATATATACCGTACTACCAATTTGGTCACACCGCTGCTGTGAGGGATCTAAGAAAAATAATAATTCATTAAGCTGACAACACTGATGTGGGAGTGACAGCTCTAACAAACAGCACTATGTTAAACAAGTTCTGATGAATTACGGCCAGGCCCACGGAACGTCTCCGCGCCAAAATAGCCGTACCACGTTCCCAAGAATTCAGTGAAATTACTCGATATATTACCAGAAAAGTAGTGTCCGAGAGACATCCGCTCATAGAAAATCCATGTCATATTATAGCCCAATTCATTCAAGATGTCGATAGCGGAAGTGGGGCAGCGGTGTTTTATTCAAAAAGCGAAAACCAGACCAGTGTTGTTTACGCACTGAGTGAGGATATATTGCTGTTCCCTCTGAATATACAGACCTGTTCTGTTGGCACTAAAAGATTGTTTTCTTATTTGACATTTGAGAATAATCACAACCCTATTTTGTGATTGTTTCAAACTACATTTGAGGTAAATTTCGACTGTGTTTTGTGGCTCTTGGTTGCATCAATAACTCCTGCTATGTTATTGAAGAGGGTTTATAATCTAAATTTCTAGCCCTGTGTTATCAAACCAATGTGCATCATGATGAGTTAAAATGTGTTTAAGATGAATACCTTTTCTCAAATGTTCTTGGCTTGTACTCTCTGAAGCTCTTCAATGACATTACTCCAACATCAGTGCAAGGCTGTAAAGCTTATTTTCAACTTGTATTGGAGCATTGCTAAAATTCATGCCAACTGGCTTGCCATCTGTTTTCAAGCAGAAAGAGCGCTCAGATTTCTGTCCTGCTTGATGACTAACTAAATGGATGCTGTCACTGTCGGCTGCCTGGGCTGATAATAGTGACATAAGTGCAGCACTGACCCACTTGGGTTTACTCATTGTTGCTGTTTTTCTTCCTCCAGTTGACTGCATGTGCTCACAGCTGGAAATTTATTCTGGATTCCATCCATCCATTTTCATACCCGCTTATTCCCATTTAACAGGGTCACGGGGGTCTGCCGGTGCCAATCTCCGGCTCTCATAGGGCGCTGGGCGGGGGTACACCCTGGACAGGGCGCCAGTCTTATTCTGGATTGAAATTTGATTTTGGGCCAAAACTGTAATGTCTTTACTTGACTTTAACATTTGACTTTGTGTAATATAATTTAATTATGATAATTATGATAATACCAGAACTTGTTTCCACATTTTGACAGTTTCAGATGAGTGTTTTAGCTGTTGGTAATGCTGATTATTAAGCTGGAATACTTTGACAAATCATCAAATCTGTAACCAATGTGTTCTCCAAGGAGCCGGCCAGCTGTTCACTATGGTATCATTAGTGTAAGTTCTACATTTGCATTTTGAACATGATGGATTAGCTGTAGTATTTTATACTTTTACACTGACAAAAGAAATACGCCAAATTTTAAAACTGACAAAAAGTCCTTTTTGTGAAAAGTGTTGATGCTCTGGTCTTAATTTCAATAAACATAGCAAACAGGATAGCTTAAGTTAAAGAGAATAAAAAGGCTTAAAAAAAGGCTCTTGATTTTATATGTATATGTGTGTTTAACAAATAAATGATTAATATCAAGTCTTGAATATTTAAGTTGAAGGTAGTGATTTATATGTTACTTTGGTAACACTGAAACCAAGTTAGTTACTGACATCTGTAGGGAGATGGATGATGACAGAAAAATCTGACCAAAACAAGAAAAGTAGTAATGGAAATATGTCTTGTACTACTGTGAACGATGGTTAGGCACATTTTGCACATGATATAACATCAGTGAGATAATTTTTATGTGCCTAGAATGGACACTTTGAATTTTAATTGGTGACAGGACACATGGTGATGAGCTGTCTTCTGACTGGTTCCTTGCTTTTAAAATGTTTCCTGAGCTTTAAAGACCCTTTCTTGTTTTGTTTGGTGTTGCTTGGCAACACATGACAGTCAGAAAAGACTTTATAGTGCTTTTCAAGACAATATCGGTCAAAGCTGTGTTTCAGAAGCACCCGGGCTTATTTTGGTTTGAATAGGTTCACCAGTCCAATAGGGTACGTTCACACTAAAGAATCCAGGGGTTAAAACACACAAGATTTGTTTGGCTAGACAGTCTGCCTCGTTTGGAGTGTAAACGAGAAAATAATATCTTTAGCAGATCAAGGAAGCCAATTCTAGAGTGATCGCATGACGAAAGCCAATCAGAGTCTTTGTTGAAGATTACGTCAGGCTGCCAACAAGGTCTGTTCACCCATTCAACCATGGAGTAGAAGCTGTGTGTGACCACCTGGAGCTGTATGACATGGCCAGGGACCGGACAAGGAAGGATTTGGCGTGGAAGAGAAGGTGGTAGTAGCAGGTAAAAGTTCTCTGTAGTTTTCATCTTTGAAAGACAACACAGCTAGGATAGCATTAGCTGCCAATCACACCGGCTTTTTTCGCTGGTGGTTTATGTTTGTGAGAGGAGAAAAAGGAGCATAACTCCTTGCTTCAGCAGGCAGTGAAACTCACCGAGTTGGATGTGTCGCTGGTGGGCGGTGCTTTGCTTCAGACGTGCGTGTGAAGCAAATTGGGGACATTTTTTGGTCCTGCGGACCCTGCGGTACATTTCCGGTGGTAGATGCGTCCGGTGTCGCAGAAGACGCATTCGGTGTGAATGCTGCAACGAGAGTCTTTGAGCAAGCCTCTGAACCCTCAAGATATTTGCCCAAGTGTTTGGTAATTGTACTCTGGTGTGCCAAACACAAGATCGGTTTTAAATCAAAACATTTGCAAAAGGCAAACATCACACATTACAAACCATACACTGTATGTAGGGCCTCCGTTTTGGGGTATATCCATTTTTGTTTTATTGGCTTTCCCTAATTTGATGTAACTACCAACATACTAAATGTTGCAAGATCATGCCAAAATACTAGATAGGAGTTATTTTGTTAAATTTTGTCAATTCTATTTTTCGATGCTTCAGAAGTTGAAATGGTAAACTCAAATTTTGCACATACCACCAAGCAGTGCAATATACTCTATCAGTCAAAGGTTTATCTAAGCCTTTGACCGGTAATGTCTGACAAGTCTGTTTGTTTGTCTTTCAAATGCACTTGGTTTATTTGAATTGGATTGAAACAAAGACTGTCAGTTGCTCACTGTGGACAGCTAAGTTTAACCAGGCATGCTAGAGTGAGGTTTACAACATGGAAGTCAACCAATTAATATCAACAAAATAGTATTTTTTAAAAGGAAAATAGTTATTCTGCTCAAAGATTGACCAATTCAATCTTTTTAACTAGAATAAAGATTGTGGACATTGTTAATGCTGTCTTGTCAATCAGAAGAAATGTTGAAAAAAAAGCAGTTCATGGAGGCATAAACTGGTGTCGTCTTTTTTTTCTAAAGTGCAAAATGTATTTATTGAAGTAAATTGAGAAGAAGGAAAATAAGGGCAAACAGGATCAATGTTTTTGTTGCATTTATTGTGATGATCTTAACACCTTCTCTGACTGTGATCTTTATTAAAGGATTAGTCCTCCTTTAAACAGACCAGTGGAGTTTGCTTTTAAACCTGTGAAAATCTGAGCTGTTTGGCCCAGATTTTGAAAATATGGCCTGCAGGTGGAGGAAGCAAAATTAAAAACAGGAAAGTAGAATATCATGATCCTGTCCTCACTGAAACTCCTCTGCGTTGGAGTGTTTTGGCGTGCTAGGTGATGGCCTTGCATGCCAGAGTGGGATTTCCATTCTTTGGCCTTAATGAAGTTCAGATTTCGAATGTTGTAGGAGGGAAGCCTTAAATATTTGGTGAAAAAAAAAATGCATCTTTTTTCCTAGGTTTATCCCATGGCAGTTTCAACTGTTGCCCTAGTATGTTCTGGTACTGAAAGAATGTATGAGAAAGCTGTGTACACTATAGGAATGACTTCATCATTTTGGGCTTCGTCTAAGCTAAACATTGTATTGGAAAACAATGAAATCAGTGTCCCCCACCACCTCGTAAACCCCTCCCACTGTTTGTCCTTGTCGCTGAGGTGTGCTTTTACCTTTTTGTTTACTAAGGTAAATTATTTACTCAGGGCTGAACATGTTAATGATTATTTCACAGACACGAATAAAAGTTATGTGCTGCGCAATAAGACAGATTTTCTAGCAAAAACTTCTGCTCTGCAAATGCATTTGTTATGGAAAGTAATGTAAAGTTCTTCTGTGTGAGAAAAGTCACTTTTACTTACTAACTGAAGCCACATGTTTGAACTGCCGTCATAACCAACTTTTACACTTACGGTGTGAGTTTAGGGCCTCTGTGTGAAACAGAAATGGCACTATTGTTATTGTAATTATTTTGTTTTTTGTTTTTTATTTAAGCCAAGCAAAAAATACCATATGACAGGGAATATACCCTCATATGCATGGTTTGAGACAATATCCCACTTTTACACACTATTTAATCCCCCACGTTAAACCATGTGGACAATTCTTGAAAATCTCGAAACATCACAAAAGTCCATAATACATTTTGCCATAAAACGGAAGGCCTAATATCAAGCCAGTTTAGCCAATGGATGGACGTAAAATCTCGCTTATCTTGCGTGATTTCAGCACGTTTTTGGGCACATAGAAATGAATAAATTTAACTCAATTAACCGTATTAACCCTGTTGGAAATCATTTGGAAAGGTTAATAGCCAGCAATGATAAGATCAGGTAAAAACTGAAGCTAAATGGAAATGGTAAACGAATGCAGAAATGGGTGAACTGTAAAAGTGAATAGGGGAAATTTTTAAATAATTGCAGTGTCAGTCAAAAGTAAAGATGACCTGAAAAGCATAATGACACAAACAACTCAGCCTCATATCACATTTACTAAATAATGTAGTCTTTGGTTATCAGATCAATAATGCCATGGCACAAAGAAAACTCCACAACATTACATGAAAAATCTTGCTCTTTCAGGCCAATTATGCCATGTATTACTCAGTTTGATTTAATTTTCCTTTTATTCAGCATGCTCTCATTTTGCACAAATATTTTATAATTTAGTTCTGAATGTACAAAGGAAGCCTCTTGGATAAGGATGTTAATTACCTTCAACTACTTTAACTAAATCTTTTTAGTTAGTGGTAGATATCTTCTGGGAAGATACTTTGCCCTTGGCCCGTTGATGTCGGCTCTGTGGATTGATGTCAGACATTCTACTCGTTGCACCTCTAACCCATTCTGTCTTGTCACCCTGTCAGTTTAATTCATCGCATTCTGCTACACGGCTAGATTGCTTGAAATGGGTGATGGTGGTAATTTACCCGACAGCACTTTGACCCAGTGGCGTTCTGACAATGTGAAGCTAATACCTCTGTTGGCTCTTGACGGCAGTGGGAAGGAAACCTTTGAGGGGGGTCAGAGTTTGGACTGTCATTCCTTTTTTCCCCTAATAACTGTAGGTTAGTGACAGTAATGCGTGTTCTGTGTTTACACCGACAAAATGATTCAGATTCAGTAACTTGGAAAATATTTTCAATGGGAAACATGGGAATATCATTGTTTATGATTGTGTGTTTTTCTTCTTTTATTTTGTGGCATTTGTGTTGGAATCTGTATAAAATGCAGGTAATGAACAAAGCTGAATACATTGACCTGCTTCATGCTTTCATGGTGGTGTTTAGTGTTGTACTCAAAACCACACTGTCAGAGACCAAGACTTGCCCAAGACCAGAATGTACCGAGACCAAGACGTCTGGCAGTCAAGACCAAGTCTGAGACAAAAATACATTTAACAGATAAAAACAAGGTGTCTGCTTCTCTTTCAAAGCACAACATGCATAAATCTGAAATCTCAGCAAATCTGTTCAACTAAATTTTTGCAGAGAATAAATCCTTGTATATATTTAAAGGCCACTGATCAGTCCAGAATTATTTAAAATATTTGAAAAGAAAGATGTTTATTTGTCTGATGAACGAGGTAGGGCTGCACGATTATGGCCAAAATGATGACTATTATTTTGATCAATATTGTACTCAGAATTTTTTATCATATTAGAGAAAATGTTTTATTGCACTACTTTTAAACAAACAGTATGTGTACAGTTTACAGTCCAAAATTAAGCTATAAAATATAATAATAATAATAAAAATAATTTTAAAAAATGAACCCAAGAATTTAAATTGTGCCAACGGCTAACTGAATAAATACACTATTAGATAGTGCAGAGTCCGTATTTTAAATGTAAATATTGCCAAAGGTCAGGTTAATTTAAATGAGGCTACCAAAATCGACTAAAATTTGATTTACTGATCAGCCCCAGAATGAGGCCTAAAGAGAGTGATTAGAATGATGAGGACTGCGGTGTTTTCAAAATTGATTGCTTGTAAGTGCTCAAAAGCTGACATTTCATTTGGTTTTCAAATATTTAATTTTTACATTTAGTTGTTGTCAGTCATTTCATTCTGAGACTTCATGTTTTTTGAGGCATTAAAGAACAGACATTTAATCGCACTTTATACATTTTGATTTTAAATGAAGCCAAAATGTCACACTATCCACGCATCCTTCTATTCCATTTCTCTTTTAAGAAAGAACCGAAAAAATATATTCATAAGAAATGAGCACCAAAAAGTGTTTATACTGTACCTGTCGTCTCTGACTATTCACCGTAATGCACAGGCAACTCTAAGTAGAGATGAGTAGAAAGTGCGATGACTCACTCCATAATATGGAAAATTATGTTCAGCTCTACAGCATAAAAAAGACGTGGGACGACTACAACCAACAATGATCGATAACAGAAATAGTCGGCGACTATTTCTGTTGTCAATTTGTCATCGAGGACTAATGCACCCGTAATGCTGATCCATTGACTGCTGTCATAACACTGGAAAGCCTTAACAGCATTTTTACTTTTTCTAAAAAAAAAAAAAAAAGAGTAAAATTTTGTGTAAGATTTAACTTTTTTTCCCTGCCAGAAAATTCTTTAAATTTTTTAAAAACTGAAGTGACTTCGAGGCACTAGAAAGAATGAGAGTCTGATAGGAGACTTGGTAAGCTAATGTTGCCTGGCAACGAGTGCCAGTCTTGGTAACAGTATTTTGTTTCCGAGAAGTAAAAGCGGAATTGCTGATTGATTTAGGAAACACGGTCTAAATCAAATCACCACTTTGAGCTGTGTGCATGTGCAGTGACACTATGAAAAGCTGCAGTTACACCAGAGTTTATTTATATTTATTATTTTGGAAAGGTGCACATTTCAGGAAAAACAGTAACATTCTTGTCTGACTTTTTATTTGGGCATTGTCCTTTCCATGCATGAGATATTTTCTCCTAAAGTATACCTCCAGGTATGAATCTATCTTGAATATCTGCACAAAGTGCATCATTGCTGCACTTTCTTACAGTTCACTACTTCTTGCAAAAAGGAAACGATGCTCTAAAGGGTGAGGAGTGGGGTGGTGGTGGTGGTATGGGCCGTGGCCTGCGGGGGTGCTGCTGTGTTGCATAATCCGGGATGAACCCAGCTGTTGTGCATTGTTGAGCTCATGGGTGCAGGAGAATCAGCCAAGCTGACTGATGTGTCAACCTGCTCCAATTTGGTCAGGTTTGGATTAGCATACAGGTCAGAGAGCAGGTTAACTTCAAAGAACACACAGATCACGTGTAGTCAAAGGTGAAACTTAAAACTACTGCACGACATGAAACCGCAATACAAACATCTCTCTTTTTGGGCACTGTGTTGCCATGGCAGCGCCATTGCTCTCCTATAACAGCTTTGATGATAATGTGGGGTTTCAAGAATGACAATTACAGGCTTTTTGTTCTGCTTTTGATCAAATAATAAGCAAATGTTTTTCCACTTGCATCTGAGAAGAAAGTTTAAAATTAAATTCATCTTGGCAATGACGTGGCCAGTTACTTTTGACTCTTTGTGTTCGTAATCTTTCATTAGAGGCTTTCTGTGCCAGTGCATACATCTTGTTTATAATTCAACAGAAAATTGTGTTTTTCTGGCACTGTCCACTAGCATTAAAATTATAGATTGCTGTTTAACTGTGATAATAGTTCTGTAAGTATAAATTCACTAGATGCTGTGATGCAAACTGCCTAAGAATAACCCCCTTCAACTGCTACAATAATTCTTTACCTGCTATTCTTTTCTTTATTCACAGTTTTCAGTAAAAACAGACTTTTGTTGACTTATTTTGCTCAAACTCAGATTACAAATTTTTTTGAGTGCAGACAATAATTGGTTAACAATCATGACAGACAGTTATTGGTTGTATCTCCTAAAAGTCATTAGTGTAGTCCATGTCCTTTTTTTCTTTGATTGCATCATCCATTAACAGAGGACTGAGTATTGTTCAATTCATGTAAAGCATTACAAGACTACGTCAAGTTTTGAATTTAATTAATAAGATAAAGCTCTGACTATCCAACCTTCATAATTTAATTGCTTATTTCTTGAACGCAAAAAGTCCCACATGCCTTTCTTTAGTCTGGATATGTGAATCAGCAGGAACCCCAAACAAAGCTGAGCAATAGGTCTTTTTTTCTTCCTCTAATGCTCCGTTTGATGTTGTCCAAAGTTCGAAATTTCCCAAGAACCCCCTTGCATACTTTTTCTCATGATGAAATATGATTTTGTTAATCTGCCTTATCGTCTCATGACTGGTGACTTTCTAGATATTGGTCCCTCAACTGCACAAGCCTAATCAATACAAGCTTAGCTTTGTGTTTGCCTGAAAAGCAATGTGGCATTGATAGAAACTACTGATAAATCTTTAAAGTCATGGCTCTTAGGGATAGCTTTTAAAACGCAATTTGAGAATGTCATTCATGTAATTGTTTAAGCTGTTAAACGTTTTGATTCTGAGAAGTTGATGACTTTTTTAAAAGCTAGTTAATCCAACACAGTTTACAGTGGAATGATTTTTATGTTTTTCATCTCACTAAACAAAATCATACACCAAAAACAAATTTTGTCTGCCAATTTGATTCTTATTATTTTTTATTCCTAAAAATCATGTGGAAATTGCGATATGACAAGGAATATACCCTCGCATGTTTGTTTTGGGACAATATCACGCATTTACACAATATCCCTTCCCCGTAAAACAGGTGGGCAAAGAGAAAGAAATGACAACTCTCGTGAAAATTCTGACATAATGACGTGATATGATGGACTCAACTCTCTGCATTGCACTGACCTTTTTTATGACAATAACTGGCATTTAAACATAATTTTACACCATAAAATGGTTGACTTGTGTAGCAAGTTTAGAGACAGACGTCCAATGTTGTGCAAAATCTTGTGTGACGTCACCATGTACATCTTTTGCACATACAGCTGAGAAATATTAATTTAATAACAAGTTCACTCAATTAACTGCAAAGTTTACAAGCCAGTAATGACACATGCATGCAAGTTTCTGTGTCCACCATTACACTGAAACGGACAGAAGTGTCCACTATGAAAGCGAAAGTAAACGGGAGGCATCGCTCTGCTTTAGGACTCACTTTGAACACACTCGGGCTGAATAAACAAAACAAGTGCGCGCACACATACAAACACACACAGACGCCACTTTGAGAGCCAGTAGACTGGGGAAGAAGTCCGATGCTCAGCCGCTTCGCTCCAATCGAGAGACATTTTTGCCATTTGCTCATAGGTTTTCACCTTTGTGCACAAATGTGTGTGAAATAAAGTTGCGTCACGTAAAGCACACAATGAGACTGATAAAACAACGCAACGGAGCGTCTACAGAAAGTTCCATCACAACAATTGCCGATCACATTAATTGCATAAAATACAAAATATCGGCCAATACAATATAGCCGATCAGATCGGTGTAAAACCTAATGTCAATGTCATTATTTAATATATCGGCCGTTGATCTATATATCTTGTATCAGCAGATGCCTAGGATATCAGAAACCCCCAATTGGTATCGGCCCTCAAAATCCCATATTGGTCGGGCTCTACTTCTAAGGCATTGTTTTGGCTTTACTTATTAACATGCTATCCGCTATACTTTTTCCTGCTTTCCAATAGTCATCAAAACAACAACAGGAGATTTAAAAAGACGTGAGGATAATTGTTAAACTCTTACTTGGCATACATGTTGATCCATTTTCTTATTTATTTACAGAAACAGTACAGTGGAAATTATTTCTCTTCATCTTCGTTTAGGACGTGGTATGGTAGCAGCCGGGGTTTAGGGATATTCAAAAGATATGAATTTCAAAAATGTATATATCGATTTGTAATTGTAATTCTTTAGGAAATTTGATTTGTTGGGTTGGTTCCTCGGTTATCCCAACATGTTTCATCTACATCGGATTCAGATTGCGCATTTTATCCAGATTTTTCAAAAAAATAGCGGTGTCCATACATTTAGATCTACTGTAGCGTTGTTAATGTGGATAGAATTTTCTTACAAGTTCTCAAAGTGTGAATGATCATGATACCATAGTGAGGATCACTGATCCAGATTACTACCAATATCTGGCAAAGAGGAGATTTGGTGTTTGCGCTAAATAGTTGTCAGATTAGAACAGCAGGTCACTTATCTTTTGGTATGATATATTTGACAGCAAGGCAACATTTTCTTTACACTTGTGTTGCTCTGCTGTGGTATATAGCAGTTAAAAGTGGTCTAAGAAAAGAAGAGTGGTGAACCGGTCACAAGGTCATTGGGTGGAAAAGCTTATTGTTGCACTTTGGGAGCCAACACTTGCCCTTTTCAACAATTGGGTCACCAACCCAGTGCCACTTAATAGCCTGTGCGGTTTTGCACAGTCGGCAAACATTTTGTTGGTAGTCTGTCTTACAAAAAGATTACAGGCTGTCAGCTGTCAGATCACTATACAGTGCAGTGGTGTGTGTCTTTCTTCTATCCTTTTATTTTTTAAAATGTTTTCTTCTATCCTAAAATGCATCATTGTGTCTACTAGGACTGCTAGTCCACATTAAAAAAAAAGCCACAGCTTTTGTTAGAAAGGGAAAGTGTCCAAGAACATTGCAAAACTACAGGAGAGGAAAAAACCTAAATTACCAAGGAGGCATTGAGAGGGAGAGGGTGGAATCTCCATGGTGTTGTAGCTCTATGGCTGTGATCCTGTCGCTGCTGTTGTTTATGGTGTGAACGTGAGTATTTAGGTGAATAGACGGACATTGGCCACGTTTACATGGGAGCTTTAATTCCTCTTTAATTCAAAATATAAGTTAATTCCTCGTTAAACTGACCCTGTAAACACTGTCAAAAATGCTAATTTAATTCTGAATGAAACTTAAATCTGAATTAGGTGGCTGGTTTATTCGGTTTTAATTCCGGATTAAATAATTCCTCTTTTTTGTAAATGCTTAATTCCGCTTTAAGTTAATTCCGGTCATTCTGCGCATGCGCGGCCAGCTGAGACTATTTATTTAACAAGAGCCTTAAAAGACATGGATATAATGAAAAGAGTGGATGAATGGAGGCATTAACATGCGGACATGGACACATGGACTTATTACACACATGGACCATGGCAAACGGAACATCTTCATCCGGGCATGGAGTGTTATGTCTTTGTTATAAATACTTGACAGGACAACTACTAGAGCTTCACTAATGATGCGCAGATCAGTATAAAGTTATTTATTGGAGGTAGAGCAGCTGTTGCATTAACCGCTGGTTTTGATTGACCAAAGTACGGACTTCTATCTCAGTTCTTTGCTGCTCTATCTCTCTTCTGCTCCTTGGAGCAAAGCAAAACCCTGTGTTATTGTCGAGCTGCTACTTTAAAACTACAATCAAATTAACAGTTTTCATGTGGTCTTCTTTGTTGTAGCCAAAAAGAAAAGGTTTGTTGTATTTTTTTCCCGATTAGACGTGAATACGTCTCGTTTGCTCCCTCTCCAATCAGAACCCTTCCCAACCCCCAGACCTAAAGCGAAATTGAATAAAGCCAAATAAACCATTTTTTATGTAAACCTCAATTGGGAATTACTATTTAAATATAAACATGATGCAGAACACTTTAATTCGAATAATTTAATTCGGAATAAGATGTCTGAATTAAAAAACATCATGTACCGTGGTCATTGAGGGAAAAAAAATGTAAAGCATGTTTTAGTTGTCAAGCCTTAGTAAAGGTTTACGACTTTGGACGTTGCGAAGGCTTGCACTCCACAGAAGCTTTGAGCTTTAATGAAAAATGCTTGCACAACAATTAAATGTTAATGTCTTCCAAAGCCTGCATCAGGTGCCAGTGTGTATTTTTGACACTGCATGGACACACTTCACATTCCTGAATCTTTGATAACAGCACTTCCTCACAAAACAGTGCAAACACTCATCGACTGGAGGGAGGAGCTTTTTCCTGCTGAACTTGTGAACTCAAAATAAAACTTCTTAATGTTTTGTCTAACTTCGATATTTTTAATGTAGCACTTCCTTTGGTTTTTGAGGTGTTTTGATAAAAAGTACTTTTTTTTTAATACAGCAAAAAAGAAAGTAACACTAAAGAAATGTATCGCTTTTTTCTCAAAGAATAAAAAAGATCTCAAGTGTGTAGTAGTACTCAACTGTAGTGCTGCCCTAGTGGCCACGTTTTCCTTGTAGAAGCAAGCTTCTGATTTTAATGGAACTATCCTGGTTAATAAGTAGGGGTGGGAACCTCTGGGTACCTCACGATACGATACGCGATACAAAGCTCACGATAATGATTATCTTGGTGATATGACAATACTGCGATTATCAATATATTGGTCAGAAATCAATCTATGATAATCTATGACATAAGAAAAAAAAGATTAAGTGAAAAAATAAACTTTTTTTTAAAAGCAGAAAAAGTTTTGAAAATAAAATAAATCTTACATCCAAACAAAAAAAAAAAAATATATATTTTATTTTTTAAATTGATACTTAGCGCGAGCATATCAATAATCGATCGTGCGAAAAAATATTGCGATATATCGCCGTAACGAGATATTGTTACACTCCTATAAATAAGTGTGAAAGGGGGAAAATACCTTAGTGCCTCTAGTTCACTGTGATTTTGTCAGGAATATAAAACAACATAAAATGTTCTCCTTTTCAAACAATCTATTTTAGTTTGAAAATGAATCCTTGTAAATTTACTGGACTGAATTGACCGAATTGCTTTTTCAGTTGTTAAAATCTTTTCCCATCTCTTGCAGCATGATTGAACTAATATCCATAACTAACAGCTGTTCTCTAAGCTCACTAAGTTCTTCCTCTAGACTGATTTTCTTTAGGTCTGGTATAATTCAGTGCCAGATTTAGGATCTGCTACTTTGCTTTCACCTCCTTTGCCACGTTTCTGTAATTCACATCTGTCTAACGCTAATTGCCAGAGATTCCTTTTACACATATTTCCCTTCATTCTTTTTCCTCTTCTTTTATGTAACTTGTTATATTATGTGGCTAAAACGATAGGCAATACACTGTGATTGCTCAAAGCTATCTTTTAATTGCTACATAGGTCAAATACAAAAGTATCATCAACTTGCTTACCTAATGACTGTTTCCATGGCAATAGTAGAGATGGGCTCTTGTGGGTTTTGGGTGACTACTTTCTGGCAGCTCAATTCCTAACAAGTGAGCTCGGCCTTTCAATTTTCACAATGGATGTCTGTGCCTGCTAATTGTACTCCTGCCAGTTTTACAGACTAGAAAGCAGCAGCTAGAGTCCAGTGTAATCCAGGCTATGGTTTCTGAATACGGTTTACCAACAAATGCATTTGATTCAGTGAATTCGCCAGTGCCGATTCCCCCCCAAATTCCTTCACAGTGTGGGAGAGAAAAACTGAGCCATAAGTCTCCATGACGGAGGAATGTGAAGAGCTAGCAGGTGATAGTTGCTTGGCCACAAAAGTGAAGATGGATTGAAATGTGTTGAAAGAGAAGATTTGTGGCAAAAGAATAAAGTAGCACATGGCTGCTTAACAGAGACTTTGAAGTAGCTGTGAAACGACATCCACAGAATATTAGCTTCTCGGCACGGTTCTGCAGGTAGTCCAAACTTTGGAAGACACCTTCACTGGGTTTCAAAGAGATTTCCTTCTTGCTTACTTCTGTTTCCAACAGCCTTTCTTTCCCACAATACGATGACTCCTACTCCAACTATAAGGCATTTTACCCTTCTTCCTTCATCTTCCTTTTTCTTCTCCTTCTTTCTTCTTCTTCCTTCTCCTTCTTCTTTTTCCTTCTTCTTCTTCTTCAAGAATGGATGTTGCAATACGATACGTATCGCAATACTTGGACCACAATACGATATTATCGCGATATTCTAGCCAGTTAATATCAAATTAAACGTAGAGATGAAAAATCAAGTTGCTGTATATGTTCATCAGAAGATATTGATCATTCAGAGGACAAATTGAGTCAACTATTTGCTTCAAAACATCCTATTTATTGTTAGTGTTTTTGCACATTTTCACTGAAAAAAAGAATCATCATAAAATAAAGTGCATCAAATAACCATTGCAACACATTGAAAGCATTGTAATCACCACTGAAATATTGTACATATACACAAAAATATTGATTGAATATAAGAAAAAAAAAAAAATTAAAAATCGATTTTTTTAAATAAAAAAGAAATTGGCATCCAAAAAATCGCGATATATCGTGAAATCAATTTTTTTCACACCCCTAGGCCCATGCCAGATTGCCTTAGCTCAGGGTTGCTCAAAAAATTAGTAATATTTTTAAAAAGTCGATCTAAACCAAATTTTCAACATGGCAGCGCACAGGCTCAAAATAGGTAAAGTAGTCCCATTTTTAAAAGTTAATAAAACAAATATGGTGCAAAATAATTGTGGGAAATGCAGGATTGTAATGGAAACTACTACGTGGTGCGCCTGAGTATGTAAGCTCGGTGCGCCTGAGTATGTAAGCTCTGAGGAGAGTGGACAGTCCGTTCGGAGTCCTCTCGAGTATGTTTGAGCCTTAAGTGTAGCTACAGGTGACATTTTTATGTGCTAATTAGCTCAGTGACACAAAGGGTGTTCTGTTATGAAATAGTTGTTGATCAATTATTGGTATATGTTTGACTCATTTAGTTATTGACTAATTATTACAGCTTTAGAATTCTTATAATGTGATGGAAGAAGTTTTAAATGGATGTACCACAGAGTCGTCTCTTGCTAATTAACTCAGTGACATAGGGCATTTCCTCTTCTGCCAGAAATGTAGTTCAAGCCTCAACTGATGTAAAATTCACATTAGAGTGCCATCTTTTTAGTTTTTTACATATATATCTTCATTCTTCCGACACTGTGTGTGTTGCTCAGAATTGCTTAAATTTGTCTAAAATTGCCAGTTCCCGACCATTGCTGTGCAGCATCTATGATTTTATACTGGTGTAGTGCTGGTTTTAGTTTGGTCTTGTTGTACATTGAGCATCATCATGTTAGAACTAGATCATAGGCATAGTTAGAGTGGTTACATAAAAAGTACTGAAAAGGTGCTCATTACTCTTTCAGTTCAAAGGATTTTTCTGAAAAGAGGTGGCAATGTAAAGGTGCACAGAAAAAATGTGAATGAAATCTAAGAGCTGCATTAGATGAATTACCAAGTTGTGCGTGTGTGTGTGTTTTCTGTTTACTCACATTTCAAGAAGCCAATGCCAAAGGTCCTACTTCTTTGTTCTAAACTCAGTATCTTTTGACTGGTAGTTTTTGACTGATGTAGCCCATACTACTGGTTTTCACATTTCTAAAAAGGTTTGGTCTGGACGCAGAAATTGAACTTTCTTTTCCAGACGTGCTTGATTGTTTCTCGACTTTCTTGCTCGGCCAGACATCTGGACATTTCCTGTTTTTACGACCTGCAATTTAAGCTTCAAATCTGCCTGAATCAAGAATCCCACAGCATGATTTGTATCTTAAGGCTGTCTCCTTAAACAAAGCCAGCCAGAGTGCACATTCTCTGAGACCATTGGCTGTATTAGTCATACTTGGAATTTGTCAAACGCAAGTGCTACGACTACAACAGAAATATGTTTTCTTTGAACCATGAGGTATTTGATTGTTTATCCATTACATTTTTAAGTTTGCTTAATTGTACAAGGATGGCATCATGTTAAAAGGCAGGGAAATGTCAAAAGTAAACCTCAGAATATTATCATAAGGAATTAGTACATGTGAGATGATATAGTTTAAGTTGTAATTCTGAGCATTGCTATAATGCATTAGGATTGGGCTGTTCAGTTTGGTGCTTTAACATAAATACTTGCTTTTTTTTAGATACATTTTCACACCTTCATTCTTCCAGCCAGCTGACCTGTGATTCTTCAACACAGGTTGGTAAATAGCAGTTTTATGTATCAGACACGCATCAGGAATTATTCCTCTCTGTTGCTTCCCAAGTTTGTCAGTTCGTAAAGTACCTTTGCCACGCGTGGGCTGATGTCCAATAAACAGATCACACTAGTCTGAGCCAACACGCACAGATCATTGCATTCTGTCCGCAAGGAAAGATAAGATTCTGTCTGAAGACTCTGAGCACAAACAGAGGTTTGGCTACATAGTTGACTTGTGCTTCAGTTATTTTTGTTCATTTACAAACTAAACAACTGTGGGTTGTAGCAAATGGAGTGAGTGAGTGTGTGTGTGTGTGTGTGTACCATGCAACCAAGTGCATGTGTTCCAGTTTGCACAGAGAAGAATGACTGACATGATCACCATTAGCAGGCCTCATTAGGTTGGATGACTGCCCACTTAAACAGACCATGAGTTCCAGGGACGCACTGAAATCCTGGCATATGAAAAGATGGCAGTGCTCACAAGAAGTTTAGTCAGATAGAGACCAAATAAAGATAAAGAACAATTTGCACAGTTTAAAGGAAAACAAGCAGCAATACAATTTCCAACAGTTGATAATGTAGCTTGTTGTTACTGAATTGGTTTCAGTCATATATTTGGTCACAATTAAGAATGGCTATTATAGAGACTAAGTTGTATGATAAATCATAAATCATAGAACCTTGTAGTTTCTGTCGGCTCTTTGATCGACTGTTGTGTTCGTCAGCTAAGAATGGCTCCAACCAATCAGTGAAATTATTTTTTACAAGAAAAATTTGTAGTGTAGATACACTGATTGTTTGCTCGACATTGTTGTGAATGTTTCGTGCATTTCATAGTGGGATGTGGAGTCCTGTAGGCGGTTGCATAGAAGTGTTTTTACTTCAATATTACTCTGATTTCTGGGTTCATGAAGTAAATTAAGGAAAAAACACTTCAATGCAACCGCCTACAGGACTCCACATCCCACTATGAAATGCACAAAACTTCTACGACAATGCCAAAAAGAGATTTTACAGTGAAAATCGAAAAGGTTAATAAAGGTTATCTTTATCTTAAAAACAAACATTTGAGACATTTCCAAGCTTGCCTTTTCCATCTTTTCTTTTCTCTTAAATTTATTGAGCTATGAAGCCTACATGCTTACATACATTGATCAAGGCAATTGAATTTTTGACAGAAATGTCACCAAATAGAGAATTATGTCATGATGTCAATATTTTGGCTAATCATTTTGTGTTGCTAAACACTTTTTTTTTAAATACAAAAAGACCTTCGCTCATTGTCAGTCTGAATGAATGGTAAGTCCACTAGCGTGATGAAATAGTAAATACTTGTATATCTTGCACTTGTTACTTTTTACCACTTAGTCAGGTCTTTTTTCTTGTGTGTGTTACTGTGTTTGCCTTTTGGCAGTGTACTTTCAGTTCAGCTGTAAATCAGATTAAGCCTAGACCACATAGCATGTGTTTGTAATACCTGTCAAAACAAATGGTCAAGAGATAGCATTTGTGGTTTGTAACAGCCATGGCTGTTGAAGTTGGAGTTGTTTATTGCATTGATTAGAAATGCAAACAAACGTGGTATTGGAGTTGAAACATCTCTTTCACACATTGGTGAATAACTAAATCACATGAACGTGGATTTTGTAAATTAGACTTTTTAACAAACACTGAGGTTTGCAGTTAAATGCATCCATATTTAAAGTAAGGTCGATTTTTTTTTTTTTTTTGAGTGCAAAGCTGAGTTTTTATATTCCCACACTCTTACAAAATCACTTCCCCTGTCCTTGAAACCTCACAGACTGGCAGACAGAAGAGTAAGCTGACAACATTGTTTTTTAATCTAATCTTTTGGCTTTATTTTCTGTAAATAGCTGGCTCAGGTAACACTTGAACCTTATTTTAATTTTAACCCACTGCGTGCGTGTGCGTGTGCGTGCGTGTGTGGCGCGCATATCTCCCTGATGCAGTGTCTGAACAACCTACATTTTTTAGCAGCTTGCACACAGCCTTAGTTTTTGAATCCATTATTTTGGACTTATTGAGTAGAGCCAGGTTTATTTATCAAAGTGCAACTGTAAGCCATTGACTTCTAAATAAGCTATATTAAAGGTATTGTAGACGATGTTTAGCTTCCGGGTGGATCATCAAGACTATTGGTCCTCCTAATTGTCAATCATGTTTACGAAAGGCCTTCTTATGTGCTCGTGCTCGTGCCCGGTGTGCACCGGGTCCTTTGAAAATGGATTTTCACTTACCGGTGGCGAGTCTGACATAGTGGGAAAAGTGCAAATCTTTTGTAAGGTAAGCTTGTATGACCGATGTCCATACCAACTTGTAAACAGAGCTGTGCACGAGGAAAACGGGGCTCGTGCACGCTCTCCCGCACACGTCAAAATGTGGAGAGGGCGTTTCTTTTTTAAACATCGTCCACAATACCTTTAAGGGTAGTTGCAGATTAATTCTATCTGGTAAAGGCACCATCAGACCATGTGCAGGATAAAACACATTTGAAAAATGATTGAACACTACAGTGTTTGAGTAATGCATTTTTGAGGCTCGCAGTTTTTTTAATGATGCTGCAGCTATCAGCACAGTGATTTAGTGGGTTCATGTTTTTTTTTCTTAGTGCACTGTAGTTTTCCATCAACATCAGACTGTGCTAGGGACTTTGCTGCACTTATAACAGCAGTTTGTAATAAACCCTCCACTTAAACCTGACAATAATGTTTACTTCTACATTTTTATGCCACTTTTTTGATTAAATCCTTTTTTTCCTTTCAGGTTCACCCAAAAGATTTGAAGTTCATTGGCTGTAATGTGAAACTTCAATCATTTGTAAGTAAAACAGCAGTTTTTCCTGTTATTCCTATATCAATTTGTTGTCATAAAAAAACACAGCTCAAAACTTGCTTAGCCTGTTCGGGGTCATGTAGCACTAAAGCCCAACATGGTTTATGCCAGTGTTACACCCTGCTTGCTAAGGGAGAACATGCAAATGGCACACAGGAAGCCACAGACCATCACTGCTCCACATGATGTTTCTCTCATTCCTTTACAGTTTTCATTATAACACTGGGTTTTACTAGCGTTATAACAAATTATCCCTAAATGAATGTTTTAAATGATAATTTATTCTAAGTATTTTTATAATGTCCTTCTTTGGTTAAAGCAGAACTATGTAACTTTCCCTAAAGGTCCCTTTTAGTTATGTTACTGTCGTAAACACTCTGCACCCCCGAGGCAGCAGCTCCTCCCTGCCGCTACAGTGAGACGGGCAGCGGGAGGCCTACATTCTGAGTGAACTCAAACTTTAGTAATTCTATATGTTGAACATTTATACCATAAAAGCAGTGCTGTTTATGATAACTGATCAGCCAGTTGTCTCCCCTGTTTATCGGATTTTATCGGACTGCATCTAAAATCTCCGATATATATTATATTATATTCATTCAAGTGTAGAACACTGTAGATATTGTAAGGTTTTTATTACCTCTACCTTGCCAGGTCTTTGATGATCAACTTCAAGGAAAGATAACATGACTATTTCTAATTATCTTTTATTCTAAGTTAGTCACAATTAAAATCTTACAACCAACCAGCCCCTACACACACGCAGGTGGTAGGAAGCTGGGATAATTCTGGACCGAAGACAGCATGCTGCTCTCCATGCTGCCAGTTAACATGCTCTGGGAAGACTCAATACCAACTTCAAGCAGTACAGATACCTTCTTGGATTTTTCACCCCCGAACCCCAGCATGTTGCTGGCGATTGGCTGGCGATGTTCACACTTGCCCTTTGGCTTACCATCATGTAAATCAGGGTGTAGATACAGCAAGCCCCCCAAAGCAACACAAAAGAACAATGGAATGCTACATTTCTCATGTGATACAGTCAAGTCTCAGAACTGGGAACTAATATCCAAGTAAATATTCTTCAATATTATGTTGAAGGTTTAAATGTATGTAACCAATTGGTTAATAATAATTGGGTCAGTTTTTCCTCATACCTACCTTTGTTGACTATTGTTCTCTGTTTGAGTAACATCACTTGATCAAGCCTTTTCTAACATTCCACACTACAAAATGAGTAATAGAAGTATGTATGATTTGTGCTGATATCGTATTGGATCGATATTGGTATTGGCCAATATGCAAGGCTGCAATATTGGCATCGTATTGGAAGTGAAAAAGTTGTATCGGGACATCCTTAGTAATGACGTCACTGGAGTGATGAAGTGATGGAGTGACCAAAAAGCACCACTGTGTTCAAGCAACTCATCACGGGCGATTGAAGTGACTGCAGTCGCTACAGTCACGTTTGGTTTGGAAACACCTTGAGTGTGTATTGGGCTGTCGTGAAGCAGTACTGTCTTGTTGCGAGAACAATAACAGAGCTACGAGACTGGTACCGGTCCGGAAGCAGGGAAAGTTGTAAGTGTGGTTTTCTGGCCAGAGACAGCAGGGGGAATGTAAGACCCCCCTGTCACCCCATAAACACTTGTATTACCCTCAGAGGGACTACGAGAAGGATTTATTAAGGTGAAAAATTACCTAGTTCTGCTTTAATACCTTTCAGAAATTGTATTTATTTTCTAAAGCACTAGATGAGTTGAAGCCACCTGCTTAAAGTCAAGGGTTGCAGTGTACAGACTATGGACAGATGGTCTGTCTAGTAACTACTAATGAAGCTCGATTGTGCAAAGCAAATAAGAACATCTACAGTTGCTGATGTCCAAGAAGCGTAAATGTGACAACAACTCAATATGTCGAACCTGGGCCATGTGACGAGGAAAAAAAAGATTTATTTACTTGGATATAAAAAAAACTTGTGGGTAGGCAGACCCAGTCATCTTGCTGTTTGAAACGGAATGTTTTGTTCCAGGAAACGCTTTGCCTTTCTCTCTGTGTATTTCTTTTCCTCTCTCACCTCTTTTTTTTTTCCCTCTCTCACCTCCTCCCCCAGCCTGCTAGGCTGCTTCCCTCCCACACACACACACACGCACACACACGCACACACACACGCGCACACATAATAGATACAACACTTGCAAAAGCATGAGGGGGAGGGAGAGGAAACCGAAATAAAAAGCAGTTCATGAAGAATAATTGTATTTCAGTTACGGTCCCTCAGTAAGAGCGATGCCCCGAAACAAAACAAGCATCATATGGGTTGATATTTTATAAATGGAGGAACTGGAACAACAATGAAGAGAGCAATACCATTTGATAGATCAAAAGTTGTCGTAATTTCAGGAAAAAAAAATTCCCTAAATGTTCTTCAGTTTGTTTCTCTCATGCACATTAACATTACCCTGTTCAGCTGTTGCTTACTTGGGGCACACGGATGCAAATATTTGATGGGTCAGTCACAGACATGCATTTAATCAGGTCCATTAAGAAACTCTGACTTTGTCATTCATTCATGTTCTTAAACTGCCAGAGGAAATCCTCCTTGTTTTTCGTTTCTCAATGTTTTAGAGGTTCAAACTTTCCCTTTATCCTCCCATGACTCTTGAAATTCAACAATATAGATCTTATCAACCATTTTGTGGCCTTGAAAAGTTTGTAAATGAATTCCAGAAACTGTTTCACAAGTTCAACAGTAACTTGTGTTTTTTGTATAGTTTTCTATTATCTAGGCATACAGATATTAGTAATTAAAAAAATACTTTTGGATCTGATGTCTTTGGTGCTCACAATTAAGTGAAATGCCAACCAAGCAAATGCCTTTTTAATCTGGTCAAAGTTCAAGTCTATCTAAAGATTGATTTGGTAAAATGTTTAATTTTGAATAGTATATGGTCTTGATTTTATTGCTTTATGTCAATGGACAAAGCTACCTCACAGAGCGCTAATCCAACATTTGGAGCAACTTGGTCTTTTTTGTTTATATATTTAGCTTGCACTTCTAAAGTGATGATCATGAGCCGTTACAAAACATGGTGATCATGAAAGTTTAAAAAAAGATGTTTGTTGTTTTTGAGAAAACGTTCTGGATAGTGAATGTCGGTTCAGATGGCACTGAGTCACACACTGACCTCAATAAAACACCATCATTAGTAATATTTCTCACCTTGAATGTTTCTGTTATTTATTTTTTTTATAATGAATAAAAAGATTCTTTGTGTGCAAGCATTTTCTACTGAGACATTATGTAACCAACATTCAAGTTTAGAGGATAAACAATAGTAACACAGTGCACTGAACTGCCAGTCTTGGAAACAGAACAGAAGCCTTTAGTTATGTCATGCATTTTTCAGGTTTTGTTATTGTTCTTTTTTTGATACGAGGTTTAAATCACTGCGGCTCGTTCCCTCAGCGCTGCCTTCTAGAGCCGTTGCAGTGAGTGAGATGGGTGAATAGATGGGTGGAGAAAGAGGAGAGTGAGAGGATAGTTGACTCGATGGACTGACAACTCACTCATTTTCACTGGATCCATCTCTTTCCCACTTTCAGTCTCGGCATCTCATCTCCACCCACATGCTCTCACCGTTGAGTGAGGACTTAATCCTTCTCACTTTGAGTCTCTGCCGCTCGCTCTCCCAGTTTACCGCGCCGCTCCTGCCTCCCTTTCCAATCAAACATTTCTGTTGTGGCCACAAATGAGCCTAGCCCATCCTCATTAGGTCTATTCCACCAGCTCACCTTGTTCCCCGTCATCTTTTTTATCTATAATTGGGCAACATCGTCTGCCTACAACCACCTTTTTTGCAATCTGTGGGTTTTTTAAATGACCTGAGAGTAAACTATGGCACTTGGTGTCTATTAAAGCCGACATGTGTATCCTGTTTAAGCAGATCTTGGCCAGAATGGTGTATGTGTAGGCGAAACCTTCAGGCGCTTGGTACACGTTAAAGGTCATTAGGTCAACTACATGGTTTGTCAGATGATTGTTGCAGTGTATCATTATACAGATGTAACTGGTTAAAGTGGATTTGTTTCAGTGTACTGTCAAATGAATGGTTTAAGTGATATTTGATTTTTTTTAAAACCCACTTTTACAGTTGTTTCTTAGATTTGTTAAAACATGAAAACATAGTATACAGATTTTTTGCTGTAAAACCAGCAAAGTAGTGTTACATTTCTGTATCAATCTGTTGAGAAATATTGTAGCACTGCTTTGTTTTAAGTCATTTCTTTGAAATGAGTTGGTTTCACTGTCCAACCTGAAGCAGGAAGTGGCCCAGTTATATTTCCTGTAGGAACATAAGACTGCTTCCTTGTGGCTCAGATCCTTGGTCTGAAAGCAACAGGAGGAAACAGGATTTCCTGTCTCTATATTCACTGCACAGGGCAACCAGCTATAGACAACTTTTACTTGATTTACATAAGAGACATCTCACATTTAAATAATTCCTCTTCACAAAGAATATATCAAATGTACACTGACTTCTGTACTTAATTGCAACTACTTCATTTGGCTTTGCATCATCACAAGTGCAACAATGTTTTTCTCTCATAACAATCGTGTTGATTAAAGGCTCTGGGCGCACTGTAATTTATTCTCTTGTAATAGAGTTGCATCTCTTAAGGGGTAGATATTAAAGTTTGGACGGTTATTGTGCAACAAGATATTGTTTATCTTATATTTTTTTCCATTCATCCATCCATTCATTCAGCCATCACTTATCCATAGTCTGGTCATGGGGGAGCGTACTTAGCAGGGAAGCCCAGACTTCCCTCCCCCCTGGCCACATCGTCCAGCTCTTCCCGGGGTCTCCTTCTGGTGAGACATCCAGTTGGTATACTAATTAGGTCTACTCTAAGCCCCTCTTGGATCACTGAGCGTTGTTCTCACCCTATCTTTAAGGGAGAGCCCAGACACCCTACGGAGGAAACTCGTTTTGGCCGCTTGTACCCGTGATCTTGTTAATTTGGTTATGACCCAAAGCTCATGACCATAGGTGACGGCAGCAACGTGGATTGACTGGTAAATCGAGAGTCTCGCCTTTTGGCTAAGCTGATCAGTGCAGACTCTGCAGACACGCACCAATCCACTTGTCAATCTTTCGCTCCATCCTTCCCTCATTTGTGAACAACACTCAGAGGAAGTAGAAAGGTGCTCCACCTTTTTCCTGTTTTATACTCCTATGGAGTTTAAAAGCTCATACCCAGAGTTAAAGTCAGATAAAAGCATGTTTTTCCAACAAAATTATTTTATCGTATTGTTATCGCAAAAACAATTATCGGATCGCGAACTCAGTATATCAACCCACCCCTTATCGATATATCTCATACAACCTGTTGTCTCAATCTGACAGCATACCCTACAAAGTGAACCAAAGTAGAACAAGATGGCAGTTAGCTGAGCATGGCTGTTAATCTTTGACCTGAGTCAATGTCCCTGCCTTAATCTTCACTGATGAGGGTTGCCACACCTCCAGCTGTTTACATATTATAGTACATCAAGAGCTATCCTTTTATAGGTGCTAAATAGCAGCTACTCAGGACGTCTGGTGCTGGTCCTCAAAGGTAATGGCCTGTCCTCCCGTCAATGGACAGAATATCTATAGATCTATAGATGTCATGCATGGATACGTGCGTTCCCTACAAAACCTCCCCTACGGAGCATAGCCACTCTGGATTTGCCGTCACATCTCTGGCGATAGTTTCCTCCTCGAAACCTCTCTAATATGATGATCATTGTTCTCAGAAGCATTATGCATCCCTCTCTGGCTCGAACTGATGGATGCCTCTTTTGTTTACGAGAAATATATAGAACACAATTGATGTTGTAATCATGACGAGTATAAGTACCCTTTAAGGTGTCTTTTGATGATGCTCATATAATCTTGGCTTTTGTTGTCAAAAGTAAAAAGATTTACCCATCTGTCCGAGTTACCATTGTTGGAAAGTTGCACATTGATAAATAGCAAAACCCTGAAATCATAATTAATTTAACTTTTGCTTTGATTATAATGGGATTTTCCAAACTTCTTTATACTACAGGGGATCAAAGGTAGTGATTTTACATATTTAGGAATCAAACACTATTTTCAAGGGTTTGTGATAATTTTTTTGAGAATTCTAAATTAAAAAAAAAAAACTTGTTTGGCTGCATAATGATTTCATTTTAATGTAAAATAGAGCAGTTTGATTAACTGCATGATACAATAGACATTGCAACTAATTGAATTGCTACATCACATACAAAGGCACAATTACAAATTCTGTAGAGTGTAGTTTGGTGTTAGAGAGCAGCCGTATCTGCAGAAAACAAGTGTTTGGCATTTTGATTAAGTCAAGTAGGGATTTCCATCAAAAAACACAAACACGTTGTGTCTGGTCACATTTTTTGTGTATTTTTCTTCTCAGTTCTTTCTCCCCTGCTGTGTGCTTCTGACTGCTTCTCTTCCGTCTTACATCGAAAGCTCACGTAACAAGTACTGAAGAGCGAGCTGCTATCGTTCTCAGTTCCACTCACTCACTCTCTGACTGCAGTGCTTCTCCAGCTCAGTGTTGCCCACGCAGTGCTGCGCCATTTTGGATATCTGCAGCTCTTTTTTCTGTTTCCTCCTTCTGTAGTTGAAACATCACCAGTGTTTCTAGACAGTGGACATTTAAATGTACCATCTACGTTTCTGTTTGTGATGGTCTTCCTTTTACATTTCTCTCCTGTGTTTCAAAGTTTTGTGAACACCTGTTGTTTTCCCGCCTACTTTTGATATGTTTACGAGTGATTATTTTCACAAATGTTCTTCAGTTTTACATTATAATTTGTAAAACACAATTTCCTTTTCAGCAGCCCTTTTTTCCCTTCATGCAGTGCATCAGCCCCTCCAACAACCACATTAATTACACCGCAGTACTTTTTCTCTATTATTCGCCACCCTGCTATTTCTGTCATCCTCCATGCCTTTGCTTTTTTTTTTTGCTCCGTTGCCAGTGCTTTTGCTCGGGCCTGCAGTCGTTGTCGAAATGAAGAGGGGGCGTTTGCTGGTTCCCGATTCACTAACAAATGGTTCACTGGTGTCGTCTGATTGGCGCAGATTAGAGGTCTCTCAGCAGTAATGCAGAGGTGGTTTTTCCACTGCACCCCACAGCTTTATCACATATTAAACCGTCTTCCCAGCATTTCTGGTAATGAATAAAATAAACTATAAAACAATCTTGTATTAAAATAAGCAATTGGTATCATTGAGAAGCTTTAATCTACCACAGAAATCTGCTTCCCAATGACACTGAACAAGTCAATTTTGTTCAATCTTTTTGGTTTTTGCAACATTTTTTCACATTTTAAATTGAAGCACAACAGCAGCTACTGCCTCACCAACCCCGAATCATCAACTCTGCCTGGAACAAAGTCCTTTTTCCACTGATGGCTTGGTTCTATGTTGCCTATTCTTAGCCTCTTAAGGTTTTAGTAAAAGGAAAGGAGCCACAGATAGCAGTTTGTTCCAGCTTATGTGTGCCGGAGTGCATCTGTGAGCCTTCCGCTGTTTATTTATTCATTGTCTTGCGTAGACACCCAAGAGTGAACAAGGTGCGACGGCATGCATTTTGCAGTAAATGTCAGTGCCAACGCATGTCCCTAGAAATAGGTGACAGCTTGTCAAGTGCTCAGAAAAGAAAATTTCCTTTAATAGGTTTTCCTGAAAAACCTTGTTTACGTCAGCTGCTGTTTTATTTTCATTCCTAATAGAACTACATGTTGTGCAAGGAAATGTAATGTAGAAATCATCAAAAATTATTTGATTTGATTTTATAATTCATCTTTCATGGATGGAAGATAATTGTTATGCCAGTAGTATCGCTGCCGCTGCTTGATTGTAACAATAATAAAAAAAAAAGACGAAACTGGCACACCATTTGGGAATAAATTTAAAAGGTGGAGTATAAACATTACAGCTATCTTCTATCAGCTAATTATTTTTCTAAAACATTTCAAAAAGGGCAGCCATCCTGTGGGCTTTATCACTGACATGAGTCATATATAGCATTATGATTTATTGACAGGGGTAGCATTTCATTCTGTTTGGTTGTAGAATGTCTGCATATTTCTAGCTGTAATTGTTGTTTTCCTCCAGGGATCCTCCACTGTTTTTACAAGTTTGGCCTAAAATCTTTGTAATTTACTTAATAGAAGATCTATGCCTAACAAAACACATTATTAGGCACCATATTCATTTATTTGCCTTTTAAAAATGGGACTACTTACAGTTTTAGAGCCTGTATTCCACCATCTCGATATCACGTGATTGATGACGTCACATGGCTCCACTGCCTGTAAACATCCCATTTAGTGCTGGGATAAACGATTATTTTTTTAAACGATTAATCTAGCGATTATTTTTTCTAACAATTCATTTTTCCAGTTCGATTTGATTTGGCTCGTTTCGATTATTGATTATCTCCCCATTAATTAAAAGTAATTTATACATGTTGATTTACATATCTAAAATGAAAAAAAAAAAAAACAAAAATTCCTAACAGTACAAAATAATGGTTCAGAGTCAGAGGTAGCATTCAATAAAAAATAAAGAGGCAGTGGGAGCCGGCAGCCTGTCATGTTGTCCTTCCTGAACCAACGGAATTTAGGATTTATGTTGAAAACACAGGTCTAACTTACTGAAAAAAAATGCATCTTTTAATTCTTAATTCACATGAAAATAACAATAACTTAAAGTAATACACTCTGCCACTCACATTTTTCTTAAACTCAAAATTCCAAATGCTAATACAGAAAGTGCTTTTCCAACAAAAAATAAACTTTCCTTTTATTTTAAGTGTGTGTGCGTGTGCACGGTAATACGATGGTTACGGGGAATCGATAACTTAGACGAACGAGTGCGTGTCTTCACTGCCTTGTACTTTTGAAACTTGGAGGAGCCACTCACGTTAGTTATTCTTTGGCACCGCCATCTTTGATTTGGTTCGGACGACGCATCGATGCACATATTTTGCATCGATGTATTTTTTGTCTTGGCCCTAATACCATTGTCTTCTATTGTAGTAAATCATTTGGCCTGCTTTTTTGATCATTTAGCCTGGTTTTTCAGTTAAAATGCCAACTTGTACTGCTTTTGGTTGCTCTAAAAAAAATCAAGAAAAGTTAAAGATGCTGCAACCTCTTTTGTTTACCAAAAGAGGATAATAACAATTGTAACCAGAAAAAAAATGTGACCGCAGGGGGCGACAGGTCCGGCTCTGCGGTTTCGTAGGAGACAATGAAGCAGAGAAGAAGAGCTCTCCTAAGGGACCTGTATAGAATAGTTCGTGCACTTATTTTGTTTATTGGTAATACATGGAAAATATTTTTTGTTGTATTCATTTCAATTACAGGTACCCTTTAACGTATCTTTCAAAAGATGAATTGGAGATCATTATTATGTGGGCAAAGGTTGTGATGTAGTCTTGTTATCAGTACCACTGTCTGTAACTATAAATAACTAATTTTCCAAAGCCAAAATTTCCTTCCAAGCATTGATCATCCAGCATGCCTATCTACTGTAATGCATCAAATCAAACAGCAGCAAGCCTACATTGTAAATTAGTGTCTACTCATAGTGCAAAGATGCTAAAGAGAGTGATTGTTACAATTTTGCACGTGACAGAAGAAGACAAAGGCCCTCTCCCTTTTTTTTTTTTTACTTCAGTGAGATGGAGAAAAGAGCTCGCTCCACTGGTGAGCTCTCTCAGGAGAGGGGAAGAGATGTGACTGGTTTATCAAAATGTGTTTGTTTTTATCTTTCCGCACAATTACAATTTCACTTTGAAACTATCAGCACTCCATAACTTTTCATCGCCTGCTGTCTGGCAACTTGAATTCAATATTTCCCTTATTGTCTTCCCTTTATGTCAGGAAAGCCCTATTCCTCATTCACGCCCAGATGAGCCGCGATGAAAAGCAATGATACAATAGGCTTACATCGCAACATGTTGCCCCTGATTTGAAGTGTAATAGACTTGCGTGTTAAACTGATCATGGGAGTATTTTTGTTTCAGAGGATTCAGTGCTGCTGATCAAACACAATGAGCTTCAACTGCAGTTTTGAGAATAATGACAACAGTGGGAGGAAAGGATGTGGTGCCATGTGCTCTGCTTCTGGTGTTTTGTGCCAGACATTTCATGTATTCACCGCTCTGAGATGTTAAGGTAGCACGTGTCCAAGAGGATCTGTAGTCAAAATCTGAGTCAGCATGCCCTTCCTTTTGGCAGTTTACCATCCAAAGGTTGTATTTACGCTCAACACTCCAACGGTTTGCAACCTGGGCGTGGCCACAAAACGGCATCTCACGTAAGCTTGTAAAAGGCATTGAGACATAAAACATGACATAAAACAAGCATGACAGGACAGGACTTGACTCTCCAGTCTAGGCTGTCATGGCTTCAGTCAGAAACACAGAAACAGGTGTGTATACCTGTCCATGACTAACAGCAGAGCACCACATGCGCGCACATGCACACTAGACATACTGTGGGAAGAATTCAAAGTGGATGACCAGAAAAGTCCAACACTAGGATAGGAAAACTAGAGTCCCTCTTTAGTAATGATGTTTGTCAGTGATTCCCCTGGTAGTTTCCATCTTGGTGTGTTGCTTGCTACGGACATATTTAGGAAGCAAATAAGCCCCCCCCTTCCCTTTTTCATTTTTACCATCTTTAGTGAACTTGGCTCACTGTGACACACAGCAACAATTGTACTTGTCTTACACATTTACCTTTGGTGTTAAACTGCTGTAGAAAAGGTGAAAGTTACTGTATGTGTCAGTCTAATTGGTCTTGCAGTTTCTGAAATTGTTCTACGTCGCTTTGTAAAAAAGCGTCTGCTAAATTTAGAATAAACTACTAAGTTTATACTAAACTGTAAATGGAAATAATGTAAAGTGCTTTGGGACTCCCAAATACATTAAAATCAAGTCCATTTATCATGTATCATGATTTCTTGTTTATTTACAAGACAAGGAGGACATTAATTGGCTAGACACCTTTTTTGTTCCCGATATTCCCTGTGATATTCCCTCACTCCGTGAAACCTTGAATTTTGGCCAGATTCAGATCTTTCAGTGTAAACCTGTTTTGCCACAACTTCCAGTCTGGGGAAAACACCAGAAATACTAACAATGTAGTTACATTAGTATGGATACATTACATTTTTCTGATCTGATAACAAATTGGTGCCTGTTTTAAACTTTAACACAGATAATTGTTTTCTTTTACAATTCTTCATTTTCAAAGTAAAAGTCACATTTGCAGATTGTCTATTATTAGAATCTATAACAGGAGGATTATTGTACATGCAGCTGAGAGACAATTGGCATAGAAGCACTTGAGCTCTCAACATAACCTGCAGAAATTAAGAATACCTCAGGACTGTTAGAAATCACAACCAGCTTACTGGCTTGTATAATGTGTGTCTGCAAATAGAAGCCTCCTGATCAGACGCACACGCACACGTGCAGACACACTCCTAATCCCTGCTTGTAAAGGGAAGAGTTTCTGTTTTTAAACATTGAATGTTTGCCTCATCAAACATTTTAGTGCTTGAAGCCAAAAGCAAACCCCAGAGTAGAATGTCATGCTGCTCAAACAAATCCATCTGAGTTACTGAAAAACATGGTACGTGAACAAAGAAGTTTTATAGAAACTTCTAAGCAGTGATGGCAAGTCTTGAAACTGCAGAGCAGGTATCGTTTGGTGAATTCTGCCCAAAATTCAGTTATTATTATTATTTTTTTTTATTTTGCCAAAAAAAAAAAAGCCTTAAGCATCAGTGGACATCTCCAAAAAATAGGCAACATTGTTTTTTGTTTTTTTTCAAGTCAGCAGTCTCTTCTAGGATGTGATCCCAGTTTTTCTGGTTCTTCCACTAACTGGGCGTGAAGTCCATTCAAATTTCCCAGAGCAGTGTCTTTGTAAAAAAGGAATGAAATCAACAGCTTTTTAGTTCTCTTTCTCTCTCTCTCTCTCTCACTCTCTTACACACACACACACACACACACACACACACACACACACACACACACACACACACACACACACACACACACACACACACACACACACACACACACACACACACACACACACACACACACACACACACACACACACACACACTTTTTTTTTTTAACAGAAACGGGCACAGTACAAGGCTCCGTATCTCCATGGTGATACAGAGTGGGACCTGGAAAGAGGAAGTTGTGCATCATTATGAACAATCAAGCACAGAATCCAACAAAACAACATCCTCCGTAGTTATATTATGTATTCTTTCATAGCACATTAATATAGTTTTTCTTTTTTAAATAACTACTTAGACTTGTGCAAATGTGGATTTTTCACTCAACTGCCTAAAGAGATAATTAATTTCTTGAGTGCCTTAAGGTTAAATCCAGAAGCTCAGAGACTAGCCTAACCTCAGGTAGCAATACTGATATAAACGGGTTCTGTGACCCTCTGAAGAAGCATGGCACTATTCTGGGCTTCAGGAACATCTCAGTTAAAGTTCTTCCATTTCAAGGATCTTGTTGACAAAAGCTTTGGGTACATGTTTGAAACCCATCATCTGCTTTTTTATTGTGAAATTTGCATATTCACATTGGCCGTTCATGGTTTTTTCTAGATAGTAGCTTTTAGGGCAGAAACAAATAGTCAATTAAACCTACTAAACCAATAACATTTTTTGTCAATGCTAATTACACGAGTTGATGCCTGGTTTAACTTTAACACTTTTATTTTAAATAAATGCAGAAATATTTGTGTAAATACAGATCAAAAACTTTCTTTCTCTTTTCCTTCTGTCATGGCTTCAGATTTGGTGACTGTGTTCTCCCAGCAATGCAACCGGCACTGTAGAGTCCTCAACTGGGAAAATTCATCAACACTTTAATATTCTGCAAGCTTCAGCTGTGCAAAGGTACAACATTTTTTCTCCTCACTAATGACAAATTAATTCTCGGTTAACATTTTCTTACACAAGAAAATGTGCAACCTTGATTTGATTCACGAAAATAAAATTTGTTTTTTCACAAGTTGAGCTCATGTTTCCTGTTTGTTTTTCTTCTTTCAGCACCAAATGTGTCCGTGAGTCTCTCTCATCACTTTACTAAGTGGGCATTATGTTGACCCAAATCTAAACTCCTCAGCACCCCATCCTTACCTTTCCCTTCCATCTCCCCTCCCCACACCCTTTCCCATCTCCGTCATGACCAGTCTGAAGCGTTCTCAGACAGAGCGTTCAGTCGGAGGCTCTGTACCAGCTAGTGATGAGTTCTACACCCGTCGTCTACGACTGCCCAATGGAGGGGCACCGCCACCACGCAGCGAGAGTGCCCACATCTCCTCCTCCTCCACCACCGGCACCAACCCAGGCGTTCCTAAGATGGGGGTTCGGGCCCGTGTGGCTGACTGGCCTCCAAGGAAAGATGGCGGAGGAGGTGGGGTGTGGCATATCACCGTGGAGACTGACTCACCCAGTTCTACCAGCACTTCCACTTCCTCAGGATCAGGAAGTGGGGACAGGGAGAGACTTTTAGGAGAGGGTGGAGGTAGAGGTGGTGGAGGAGGGGGAATGGGTAGTGGTGGTTCTGGTGGTGGTTCTGGTGGTGGTGGTGGAGGTGGTGGAGGAGTTTCAGCTGTTGCAGCCCACAGTAACCTATCAGCAAAGCTAGGTCACCTGATAAGCCCGCAGGACTCCTCTATGCTGCGAAACATCCACAACACGCTGAAGAACAAGATGCAAAGCAAAGGCAAGGACAATCGCTTTCTGTCACCGGATGGATATTTAGGTTCCCCTCGCAAAGGCATGCGACGCATCCGTCAGCGCAGTAACAGTGATATAACTATTAGTGAGCTGGATGTAGACGGAAATGAGGGCTGGTCCTTCTCTGGTTGGACACCAATGCACCGCGAGTATGGCAGCACTTCATCCATAGACAAACACGGAGTGTCAGGAGAGAGCTTCTTTGACATGCTGAAAGGATATCAGTCTGCAGAGGCCCCTGACCAGCGAAGTCCAGCCCCAGAGAGGCTAACCGAGCTCCTCACTGTGGCTCCCATAAAACAAGCGGCGCTGGACCTGCCAGACGGACCTTTGGGACCAGCCCGAGGAAGCCCTGCCAGTCGACTAAAGGAACGAGAAAAGCAGTTGAAGAGAAGATCAAAGTCAGAAGCAGGAAGTGAGTCGATATTCCGCAAACTTCGCAGCGTGAAGGTGGAAGGAGACTCTTCAAGGGCCGGCTCGGATGCTGAAGATGGAGGGAAGGCCGATGAAAGTGGCTCACTTCCCAAACCATGGGTGTGCCAAAAAGGCTTTGCCCATTTTGATGTCCAGTCTCTACTCTTTGACCTCAATGAGGCAATCCACAGTCGGCAATCTGGGGGCAAACGCAAAAACACAACAACTGGTGCTTCGGCGGCTGCTGCCGCCTCTGCTTCAGCCACATCATCGCTTTCATCCAATCAGAGCGGAATGTATGGGTCACCTTGTGGCTCGCAGGAGGAGCTTAGCAAAGATGGAACAGGGCCCAATACCAACCCTGCTCTGGATCCTGGTGATGACAAGAGCAATGACTTAGTTCTGAGCTGTCCTTGTTTTAGAAATGAGATTGGAGGAGAGGGTGAGCGAAACATTTCTCCTGCTAAACAGGTACGTTCTGTGATTGGAGCAAGAAAACACAACCACATTGTTGACTATAGGATTACTTAAAGTGTTCACTTGTTCTGTATCCTCTAGCAGGGAAGCATCGGCAGTGGTGGAAGCTCAGGCAGCTCCACAGGGAGCACGGAGGAAGGACCTTTAGATGCCACTCTCACCACTCATTTCACCAATGCTGGTGTGGCAGTGTTGGAAGCAACCAAGGACGGTCAAAGCCAACACTCTGACAGGTCCAAACGATACATAGTGGAGCATGTGGACCTTGGAGCCTATTACTACAGAAAATACTTCTACCTTAGAGGTAAATAAGGAAGATCATTTCTGTTAATACTCTATATATGGGAGCCAAGTTTAAGAAACAAAATGAATAATTCTTCACCAAAAGTGAAATACAGTTGTGAAGCATAAATGTAAAAGTTTTTTTTGTGCAAACCTCCACTAAGGGACAAATGTCCTATTTGCCAGATATCTGCAGTTATGTGGATCAATGATTCTGATCACGGTACCATAATCATTCACACTTTAAATGCTTACAATATTTTTATATTCTATTAATAACACTACTTTTGGTGCAAATGTATGGACAATTGAGGAATCAAACAGACATAACAGAGTCAAATTTCATAAAGATCGGTCAATTACCATATTTTCATTGGTATAGAGCACACTGCTGTATTGCCCGCTTTCTAAGAGTTTTACAATATTCCCAGAAAGATTCCCTTAATAGCTGTACCCGTACATATGCCGCACTCTATTGGCTGATGAGGGTGTCCTTCAAACGACTCAGCCAATCAGAACATGCATGTTGGCGGGCGGGCTACTCCCTTTCAGAATTATGTGTTTTCTGATACGGTAACTTTCAACTAATCAATTTACAGTTTGCAAGTCACCTCCTCACTGCTCCATGTCTGCATTTCACTTCATTTACAGCTTTTTATGGTGTGTTTTTACTGTAGCCAGGCTGATGCACCATTTATTGTTTCCTTCTATTACAAACTGGCTGAGATATCTCACATTTTAAACCTTATCTTATCTTTAATTCACCCTCTTATTACCAATATTTGTTTTTTATTGAAGCCAACACCTTTTTTCAGGCATAGGTAATGACAAACAAACAAACAGATGTAGGACTTCTGCAGCCACTCACTCCCACGCACACACCATCCTTTGTACGAGGCATGTCGTATCCGTCCTGTGCTGTGATTGCACCACGTTTTCTTCAACTTCTAAAACTCGTTTTTGAATGTTGCGTTCACTTAGACATACAGTGAGTGGGCCAGTTTAGCTATCCCACCAGGGGTGACTGTCGGTAATACACAATTCTGCTTCTGACAGCGGCTTTCACTGAACAAATGTATACTGACTTGCTGAAAAAGGTATGCATAGAGCGCCCCGCCGTATTGACCACATCCTCAAATTTAAATGGGAAAAAATAGCGGCCTATACAACGAATATTACGGTAGAACAGAGATATGGCGTTTGTAGTCATATCTCTGTGCTATGACTACGGTACAACAGAGATATGACTTTTTAAATATAGACATATATTTTTTTTTCATTTGAATGTAGAGCATTTATCTTTGCTAAACAGTGCCTGGAATTGTTCTGTTATTTATAGGGATGTAACGATTCACTCAACTCCCGATACGATTCGATTCACGATACTGGGTTCACAATACGATTTTCTCACGATTTATTTTACAAAATGGGACTGTAGACAAATGATGACTGAAAAACATTCCTTTATTTTTTTGGGGAAAATACTGTACTATTTTCCTTTTATTTTTCATTGTCAAAAGAATCCTTTGATAAACTATTCAAAACAATGCAATTTAACTAAAAATAAATCTTGAATGAAATAAATAAAGGAATAATACAAATGAAGAAGAAGCCCATTAATTTAAATTCTGGTTCTATAGTAAACAATTCAAAACTACATAATAGTTCTTTTTCTTTTTAAAAGTGCAACTGAAAATGTATTTTGTGCCTTAACAATTGGACTTTAAAAAAAAAAAAAGAAAACAGTCATTTTACTGTATTTACGTCAGATATTTGTTGTGACCAGCAGAGGGCGCTGGTAACCCAATGGTCGGTTGGCATGCAGATATTCCACCAGTGAAGAAGAGAAGCTATGCTAGCAGACAGAGCTAATAGAAAAACGTGACTTTTACAGTTATTCACGTAATATTACAGATATTCTTTCGGTGCTAAAGGGGTAAAGAATCATTTATGAGCATGTTTAACAGTAAATGGCGGCCAGAAAGAAAGTAGTAGCAGATTCCGCCCGCCACGTCCGCTTCTGGAAGGATTAATATATAGCGCCCTTTGCTGTTTAAAAAAAGTACTGCTATTCAATTTTCAGAGCATCGATGTGAACCGTGGTACCTATGAATCGATTTTTAACTGCCTTACGATTAATCGTTACATCTCTAGTTATTTATGTTATTGTAGATATGTGTAAGATTGGAGAATAGTTTGCTTGTTGAATTCCATTTGGGTTATCCAAGGTGTCGTTTGTAAAATGAAAATATTTAAAATGTATTAATGTTTGTCGTTTTTCATTGTTGCCTTTTATACAGTCAAAACCTGCATTCAATTCTTGTCCTTCTCTTACCCTCAGAGCACTGGAACTATCTTGGGGTGGATGAGAACCTTGGCCCAGTGGCTGTGAGTCTGAGGAGAGAGAAACTAGAGGAGCACAAAGATCACGGCCAACAGTACAACTACAGGGTCATCTTCAGAACCAGTGAGGTAATGGACATTAGTCACATTTTGTTGTTTGATCGTTTTAACAGGATGTTTATTTAATTTGATGAACTCCTAGTTTTTGTCATCTCTGATTGCTGTTATGACACAGTAGAAAATTCTCCAGTTCTTGGATCAGTCGCTCTAAAGCTATGATTAGATCAGACTGTGTAGGAGTATCTTTACAGGATCTGCCTCATTGAAAGATTTAGTCAAAAGCTTGAGCTCGTAGTTGTCACATTTGGCTCAAAATGCTTCCGCCTCCACCCATTAGCACCACCTTAAATCACAGCACTTTAACCTCATTTTAGTCCACTCTCCCAACTAGTCTAGGTAATACTCCATCTGTACTGTGCAGGGAGGGTAAACTCTTTGTAAATTTCTTCAGCCTTTCCTGCAGTGTTCAACATAGAACTCACCAGGACCAAAGATGCACATCCTGATTCTTTAAACTTTACTTCCACCCACCACCTTCAGTCAGCCTTCATCTGTTAGCCACTGAGCTGTGCCACTTTGCTGCTAATCAAGATTGAAATAGCCACAGGGGTATTTGAGTGATGAAGGTAAATGGCTTTGCTCTTATATTAAAACAACTCTGTGAGTAATGGCTCCTTCAGTCTCTCAGGATAATGCCTGACCCTACAGTGCTTTGTTTTTCTCTTTTTGCCCCCGTCCTCTCTTCCTTTTAATTGCTATTTTCAGAGTGGGTTGTCTGAAAATAGCAAGAATCCCAGATAGATGTTCATGTGGAATGGAGCAGCGTCAGAGGTCTGCTGAGGGCTTCTCTTCTTTAGTGCTTGACCCATGGGTGCTTGTCTAATTCAGCAAGTTCAACTCTGTGTGTTACCACATAGGATGGTGTAGGTTTTAATGTTGATATCAAAAATCCTGACACTCAAAAGCCCCAACTGGGACTTCTATGAACTCCCAGCTGTGTGCATGTATCCTTGATATGTATTCTGGTCCAGAACTTTCTATTTACCTTCTGATTTATTTATGAGTGTCCTTTAGATTTTCTTTTTTTTACCCCAAAGACTGAGTATGTTGTGGAAACAGCAATGTCAGGTCAGGCCATGCACACTGTTTCTCACTTCTTTTTGGTACATTTGTTAAAAGGGGGTTTTATTTTATTCTATGATTTGTTGTACTAGCCGTCAACTTAGTCGCTGCGAAATATATTTTAATCTAATTTAGTTGAATAGTTCATTTTTTGGCTTCATCATGAGGATTCTTCAACTTCCCTCACATTAAATAAATATCTCATTGGATTCACGAGAGATGTTTTTGTTGTTGCTTCGTTACCCCTTAAACTATGAAGGGCTCCCACACAAGAATGGAAAATATGGAAAGGTCTGGAATTTTAGATTATCATTAAAAATGAAAAATGGAAACTAATGTATGGAAAAGTATTGATGTTGCCAAACCTGTTACCTTACCCTTTATCATTTTAAAATGTGAAATTGTGAATATCTAAATAAAGCGAGAGAGGATACATGTTTCAAAATATTTGGCCTGATTGACAAATTGAATACCCCGCCCTCTGCTCTTATCCTCCTCCAACACTCCCATTTATCATGAAGTTTCACTGCTGCTTCATCGGACATGTGATGTCCGCAGAGTTTGTGAGAGAGCTTTTCAATATGAATGTATGATCAGTGACATAACTAATGTTGGGTAGATGTAAATCAGCTGATGACTGGCTCATGAATCCCAAATATAAAGACTACCATTTTTTTCGGACTATAAGGCGCACTTAAAATCCTTTAATTTTCTCAAAAATCGACAGTGCGCCTTATAATCAGGTGCGCCTTATGTACGAAATTAATATGTCAAAATGTTTTAGTACAACTTTGGTTAACTATGAAGCTGCACCTGGATTTTTGGCGCTTTAGGGCTACCGTAGTCAGGCGTCTCGTGGAGTGATATACTGAACATACTGAACTGAAAAAGTGTGTGTAATGTTCTATATTTTATGTGTTAAACTTGAACAATGTTGAGAGTTATTATTAATGAGTTGAATAAAGTTTGACTTATCTGACTATTTTGTTTCTCTTAATGAGCCTTAATAATAATAATAATAATAATAATAATAACAAACCGGTGCACCTTATAGTCCGGTGCGCCTTATGTATGAAAATAGACCCGATCAGACCCATTCATTGATAGTGCGCCTTATAATCCGGTGCGCCTTATAGTCCGAATAATACGGTAATTGGCTAAAGATCCAGAATGGATAAATGATGACATTTGAAGTCGTTGGAGGCGGGGTTGTTGGTTAAATGCAGGAAAACACTTTATTTAATGACATACATATTGTTGATAATGAAAACTAATTTATTTACATAATACACACCTGATCATTTTTTCATTAGATAAAGTCACAGTCTATTAGCAGTTTCCCATATGGGGATATGTGTACACGATGCACTACAGAGGGTACTTGAGAGATTGTGGGAAATTAACACATAAAAGCATTAGAATATGGGGATTTTAAAATGTGTATTTTTGGCTAAAAACCATAATCATAATAATGATGATGGAAATAATGTTGATTAGAGCATGAACTAAGAATACAAGTGTCAGTCTTGGTTCCAAACTGGGAGATGACCCGAAATAATATACATTTTAAAAATAAATCTAGTTTTTAATCTATTCCATCTCTTTTTTTAAATGTGTGTTGCTTTAACACTCCATCAATATGCTCTATAGTTGTTGTTTTTTAATAGTATTATGAGGAAGATATTGTATCTGGAGGTGCTTTGATTAAGAAAGAGGAGAATGGCGGTACGGGAGCCAAACAAGTTTAAAAACTACTCTCTTGTAGTATACTTACAATAAATCAAACAAAATTTACTCCAAGAAGAGAAAAAGGTTGGAACTACTGCTTGAAAGTTTGTTTTCATCTCCACCATAAACAGTCAGTTTATTGACATTTTTCGCATTTTATCTAATAAAAATAATTGTACGGAGCAGCTTTAAGTGCGGTTGACCCTCATTTCAGCCAGTTTTGGTAACAAAGCTTGGAACAAATTACAGCCCACTGTTGCAATGATGATTCATAAGTTGAGGAAATGTAAAGATTCTAAATGTTTAAATTAGTTTTCTCTTTGTTTGTTAGTGTTAGCATTACTGGTGCTTGTTTACGCCTCAGTCGTTTGAAAGCATATTTCTTTTGTCTTTCCCCAGCTTAACACTCTACGAGGTTCCATCCTGGAAGACGCCGTACCGTCCACGTCCAAACACGGCCTTGGCCGAGGCCTGCCTCTCAAGGAAGTGTTGGAGTACCTTGTGCCTGAACTCAACGTCCACTGCTTGCGACTTGCACTCAACACACCAAAAGTCACAGACCAGTTGATGAAGCTAGACGAGCAGGGGGTAGGAAAAACAAACAAGCAAACTCACCACCATTGGTTTTGGTTATAATTGTATCAGCTTGATTATTTCTAGTGATTTCCTCTTGTTAAAGTGTTACAATGTGGACTGGTAAAGCAATTCTCATGGTGTTTTTGTGGTGATAATCTTTTAAGGGGATGTTACATTTGAACTTTTGATAAGTGTTTATTCATCTCTCCAATTATTATTACACTCCTGACTGTTTCCTGAGAAAATTGTGTTTATGTCCAATGTGTTCCCAAATATTACACTCAAAATGAACCCTTTAAAAAACATAAAATACAAAATTTAAATAGAAATATGCTCACAAAACACTTTTTAAATCCCTACTCAACCGCACCTGCAATCGTTAAAGGCTAAAATGTGAAAATGTCAGCAAAATATCGTGATGTATCTCTTCTCCCTCCATCGATCTCTGGTTTTTCCACAGCTCAGTTTCCAGCGTAAAGTGGGGGTGATGTACTGCATGGCGGGCCAGAGCAGCGAAGAGGAGATGTACAACAATGAGGCTGCAGGCCCCGCCCTGGAGGAGTTTCTCCACCTGCTCGGCGAGAGGGTTCGGCTCAAAGGCTTCACCAAATATCGAGCTCAACTGGACACAAAGAGTACGTACATGAGCTCCAAGAAATGTAAATGTTTTAATAGGTTTGTATTTCAAACCACCTTTAGTATATTTATTGCCTCTGTCAAAAGGTTGTAATCTATGAATAGTCTGTAAACTGTGGAGGTGGCTAATGATGTGCTGGAGTTTTTTAATTTTGTTTTGGGAAGGATAGTTTTTGTGTTTAAGTAACACTCCTCAGTAATAAGCACTGTTTATGAGTTTCTGTCATTAATATTGTGATGTGTTTCTTCTCTAGCCGACTCGACTGGAACTCACTCCTTGTACACAACGTACAAAGACTATGAGATCATGTTCCACGTGTCCACTATGTTGCCATACACTCCGAACAATAAACAGCAGGTATGGCTGAGTTGGTGGTGGTCTGCATATTATTTCACGTCATTTATGCTTTAATGGGACTCAACAATGTAAAATACTGAAATCTGCCAGGGATTAACTATATATATTTTTCGATGAGAACATAGTGTGAAGATCATTTGCTCAAAAAAGGATGTCAAAGGTTAAAATTGCCGCTCAAAATTTTGTTTTTATCTTCACTGAAAACACTCTATTAACATTTTCGGAAGACGTTTTCTGCCTTGCATTGTGGGATTTGATGCATTTGTGTTTTTACTTTTTATTATTTATATTTTCCCCAAAAACTTTGCCAAAATGGCTTTCAAACACATTTGTGCTGTTTTTACAGATGAAAGTTGCAGCAAATCAATGGTGAATGTTTGTTTTGACGTGTTTACACAGAAAGAGCAGAAGTGAATGTCTCACAGAGTGAGGTGATATCACGGGGAATACTGAGAACAAACTAGAACAAAAATGATGTTTTATAAGTGGCAATTTAACAATTTTACGTCTTTTTTCCATAAGGCCTTTATTATGTGTTTATCTGATAAAAATTATCATCCTTTGCAGCTTTAACATTGATTTGGATATAATTGTCCTAGACTGTTGCTTAACAGAAGTTTCTCTCTCTTGCTCTATGTGGTTCCGTCTTTGTCTCCATAGCTACTGCGTAAGCGTCACATTGGGAACGACATCGTCACCATTGTGTTCCAGGAGCCCGGGGCTCTTCCCTTCACCCCTAAAAACATCCGCTCCCACTTCCAGCACGTCTTTGTCATCGTACGAGCACATAACCCGTGTTCTGACAACAGCTCCTACAGGTGGGTTTCCACTGCACCGCGTTGGTTAAACACTGAAAGCCTTGCAGTTCCAAGGCTCCAAAACATCACCTTGGTTTTAAATGTCCAATTAACTCATTGACTGCCAGCCATTTTCAGAACGGCTACCCCCCTCACTGCCAGCCATTTTAGAGCATTTTGACTGACTTTCAAAGACCCACAGAATATTTTGTCTGAATCTGAAATCTGAAACTAGATTCTGAAAGATTAGGGTCTCTACTTTCATCGTTTTTCCACAATCAGCAGTTGAATAGAGGCAAGTTTCACACAAATTGCCAGTTTCTGACAGAAAGCTGAGAAAACAGCCTTTTTCTGAAAAATCCTGTCAGTGACTTTGAAGTTACTTTTTTTCCTTTAGTGACACCTCAACATTGGTTTCTTTCTGTAAAACATCAAAAACAATACTGAGACTGAATTGAATGGATTTCTTACTGTATAACTATATTTATATAGGAGATATTCTGTAGTAAGCCTCGAATTTTGTGCGCTCTTTCCTTTTTCTACTTTTCCTTTTAAAATCTCTTAAACTGTACTATTTTTTCCCTTCATGAATCTCTTGTTCTTTCTTTCTGATGATATTTCCTCCGTCTCCCATTAATGGCTGTTTTAATTGGTGTTTGAGTACTTCCCGTGAGGTCCTAATTATCCCCCATGGGGCTGACACACACACAGAAACTTCTAAGTAGTAAAACTGCAGGTATCGTTTGGTGAATTCTCTCCAAGATGCAGTTTTTTTTTTTTTGCTTTTGCCAAAAAGAGCCTTAAGCATCAATAGGCATCTCCAAAAAATAGGCATCTGTTTGTGTTTTTTTTTTTTCAAGTTAGTGGTTTCTTCTAGGATGTGATCCCAGTTTTTCTATTTTGAATTGAATTCATTTGGTTTTATTTGATTTAAACAAATACATGTACATTTTGACAAACCTTTTCATACAGATGTCTTTGTGGAAAATAAATTGAATTCTAACTGAGCAAGATTTAGTCTCTTCCTTTTTAAGTTTATATATGAGATGTTTACTGTATGCAAGGGAACCATGGCAAGTTTTATTACCAAGAATAAATGTGGGAGCTGAAAGTAACTAGTAACTTTTACTTTGAGTACTATTTCATTGAGCTACTTTTTACTTGTACTTGAGTACAATTTCCATCAAGTAACTACTTCTACTTGAGTAGAATATATCAGTTCTTGTTACACCTCTGCTACAGATACAGGATCAATGTAACGTATAGTCCAGTGTGAATGGCCTGAGGTTCAAGCAGCCAACGTATGTAGACAAACTGCTGTTTTTTGTCCTCTCCTGCAATATCTCCGCTCGTACACTTAGACTCGCACTCCTTCAGGTATTGACATGTTCTTTTTCTCGTCCTGGCTCAGTGGGCAGCAGGTCGTGGATACTGGAAGAGCAGGACTGCCTACACTGGATATTTATAAGACCACAAATCAGTGGAACAGCAGGATTGTGCTCTTTCCTTTCTGCTGCCACAATGATTGCACAGCAGTCAGCGGCGCACACGGCATCGTGCTTTCTCCCCACATTTCCCAGCATTTTAGATTTCACATTCAGTTTTTTCTATTGCATACTCTTTCCTGTCCATTTGTTGTAATACTCCTCACTTCATCTCACCATCGCCGCCATTCATTCTGCGTGAGTCATGTCTTCTTCAAAAGTGTTTGACATCAGCACTTGTGCTTTTAGAGCTTGAACATAAGGTTCTGAGTGATGTCTGGAGTGAGAAAAGGAATTAAAACAATAAAGGTCACTTTTTCTTTTAGTCCTTTATTATTTGCACCTTTGAGTGCTTCAGGGACTCCTTTTACCATGAAAACACCTTTTATTTCTGTCAGCAGGGTAAACCCATCTAAACCCATTCTTGTGTCTGGTCCAACATTAAAGTTGGTTTTAAGCCTTTTATTAATCAATTTCTGTTGATTTTAGATTTTTAACTTAACCTTTTGCTGTGTTTTCAAAAGTGTGCCACACATTATTAATGATGGATTAGAAAGAAAAGTCTGTGTGCATTTGAAAATTTGTTGTATAATGTTCGAAATTAAATTAACAAATGTTACTGTGTACCAACTTACGGGTACACGTACCCCTGTTTGATATCCACTATTCTACACACTGTGTGTGTGTAGACTTTAATAACTTAGCTGTGTTATCATCAGAGGTCTATTATAATTGTAATTGCATCACTGATAATTAATTGCAATTATGACGCAATTGTAATTGAAAGTATCAGCTGCTATTGTAATCCTATTTGAGTTGTAATTGAGTTCAGACAATTGACTTTGTAATTGTAATTGGCATGGAAATTCTATTAAAACTGTCAATTACAATTTAATTAAACACAACACTGGCTTACAAATATGTAATTATTAAAATATTTTTTAGATTAAGTTTCCCCCGAACTGTCCGTTCTCGTGAGGATCATTTTACCATTTATTTAAAACATTTAAATCGAGAGGTATACTGACGCCCACACCAAAAACATGATTAATACCAATATTTTGATGGATAAGGAAGCCTAACAAGGTAACCAAGCGATGAGAAACAAATTGATTTTTTTTTTTTTAGTGTATTTTACAGATAATTTAAGACATGGGTAAAAAATGGCCTGTTATCATAAGAGATGCTAACAGAAAACTAACACAACAGGAAGGTTAAGTTTAATGGGGTTCTTTATTTCAGGCTCAGTAATAGTAATTAATTTAATTTGAAATTAAAGCTGATTTCCAGAGTTTTTGAGAAACGTCTCGATGTCCCGCCCTAAACAGCTTCACTTCCTTCCACTGCCTCTCACAATCTAGCCACGCCTCTACTTTTCTGCATGCGCATCGCGGAACATAACAAGGTTGCATCAGGTCACATTAATTTAAGTCTATGGGTCAGGTAAGAGTTGTGTTTGCTGTTGTGACGCGCGGCCTTGTTTTCATGCACAGTTCTGCATTCACTTTGATTGACTGTCTCAAAAAGCCTATTTGCTGGGTGCACTCAGCGATCATTTCCATTTGTATGGGGGTCTATAGGACGAAGGAAGGACTTATATACATTAATGTATATGAATGACCATAGTAAAAGAGTAGTTAGGTATTTTTTCTCATTTCAAAAGAATCATACATAAACATAGATTTCTCAGTCACACTGTAAAAATAACTTTTTTGTCCAGCCTCCTTCATATCCCATTATATTATTAAATAAATAAAGCTCACCTAATCAATCACTAAGGCAGAAAAATATCAGTCTAACACCATGCAGAAAAGGTGAGAAATGAATTGTCAACAACTTTGATGGTTGGTATAATTGAACGTGACATGTTCCCGGTGACGACGGGGCCTCTGCGGTATGTTTAGAAATATGTGGGTGATGCAAGTATTCCTCATAAGACAAAACAACCGATCCTGGCTTCAACATGTCAGCAGGAGACCGTGTGGGACAAGGGCTCAGACTTCCTGTTACAGCCCAGCAATTATCACCTGAAGACATTTGAGATAAATGAAGTTTCTGTAACTGATGTTAAATGTTGTCCATGCTGATTCTTGGGAGAAAATCTGACTTGATTAAAGATGTTTCTTCTATGCCAGAATTTTATTTTAAAACATTTTTCACTACTTCTGCTTTCTCTCATAGTGTGGCAGTCACTCGCTCCAGAGACATGCCGTCCTTTGGTCCACCTATCCTTGAGGGTGTGTCGTTTCCCAAGTCGTCTGTGTTTCGGGAGTTCCTGCTCGCCAAAGTCATCAATGCAGAAAATGCCGCCCACAAATCTCACAAGTTTCGGGCCATGGCCACGCGAACACGCCAAGAGTACTTGCGGGATCTTGCTGAGCGCCACACAACCAGTACGCCAATCGATCCCTCTGGAAAGTTTCCTTTCATCTCATTGGCTCATAAGAAGAAGGAGAAGACTCGACCGTATGGAGGTGCAGAGCTGCGCAGTCTTGGTGCAATAACCTGGCCGGTCTATGCTGAGGATCATGGGAATGGAGGTGAACTGGAGGCCCTGTTGGCCATTTCCAATGACTTTGTCATCCTGCTGGACCAGGAGTTTAAGGCGGTGGTTTTTAACTGTGCCACCAAGGACGTGATAGGCTGGACGCTGAGCAGTCCGGCATCCCTGAGGATTTTCTATGAGCGAGGAGAATGTGTGTCCCTGAGGAGTATTGGCAATAACACGGAGGACTTCAAAGAAGTGGTGAAACGACTTGAGGTAGGAAACACACACATGCACGCAAAAGTCGTGTGATTTTCATAATTAGGGTTAAGGTTGGATCATCAAACACAACACACCACTCTTTTCTGTTTTTCCTGAACAAAATTGATGTTGGCCAAGGTAGAACCTTGTCTCTGTGTACCAGTTAGTTTTACCTTCGATTCATATATCTTTACCTTTAAAAAAATAACACACAAATCCGTATAAAGTCTGTAATGCTTACATGCGATGTGTTCCACCACCACCACCAAAAGAAGGATCGATTACATTTTTAAAACGATGTCGGATTGATATATGTCTTCTGGTAGACCAACTTGCCGAGCACAGATCGTTGTTGTTGGAGTCTAGGAATATCAATCTATTCATCCTGGGTTCTCACCGGGATATTTTCACAGTATAGGGGGATTGCGTGGCACAAGAGCGAGCGCCACTCACGCAGACAATTTTGAAATTCATAATTCTCTGAGGGCCAAATTTAGTGAAGTAAAGCTAAAGCTGTGTTTTTTTTTTTTAAATCTTTGTTACAGCCTTACATTAAAGCCAAAAGTTATTTGTTGAGTTGGTGAAGGGTCCTGATGAATGTAGTTAAAGTTACTCATGCTGTATAGACAAGAAATAACATTTTATTCAAAAGACTGATTCCAAGACTCGCTTTTCAAAATTAAATGAGGTATTATGTGGGACCTGCAGTAATATTGGGACTGTTATGGCCACACCCTCACACACACACATTCAGAGATTATGATGCACACTGTTTATATTGGATGGTTATTATGGGTTACAAAGCGGAGGATGCACACAGTAGAGCTTTAATCGGGCAGGAATAAGACCTGACCCGACCCGGCCTGAACCCATCCGACCAGAATGTAGCCGATGTCTCTTTAAGCCCTAACAACCCGACGGTATTCACATCCGTGAACACATGTACAATGATCCGTTGCGAGTTATAAACATGACAAGCAGTTTCATGTGCTGCTACGCGCTACGTATGGTTGAAGCACATTGTTTATATTGGACGGTGATTATGCAGAGGATGCACACAGGCAGCATTGGGGGCAGCTAAGTGGCATCATGGACCCTCAGGTAAAGACTAGGGATGTCCCGATACAACTCTTTCACTTCCGATATGATACCGATATTGCAGCCTTGTGTATCGGCCGATACCGATATTAATCCGATATGATATCTGCACGAATCATACCTACTTTTATTACTTATTTTGTAGTGTGGAATGTTATAAAAGGCTTGATCAAGTTACTCAAACAGAGAACAATAGTCAGCAACAGTAGGTTACTTTGTTGAAGTGTGAACCACAGTCACCTATGGATAGAAGTGCTGGAGCTGAAAATTTTATTGTAGCCCTTATATCGGTGATAAAATTTGATATTTGTTTTCTGGCTGATATCGGACCGATATCCAATATCAATAGCGCATCGGGACACCTTTAGTAAAGACGGGAGCATACGAGCATATCGCCTGTATTAAATAGATGGTGTGGCTGATGTATGTGTTTTTAGGTTATGCAGATTAAAAAGAGTTAAAGCAACACAGACTTGTCTTTTGTGTCCAAGTGTGCAACACTTACAATGGTACCGATTAAAAAAGGAAAAAACAACAGAAAATCCCCCCCAAACGCTGCTGAAAACACACTGTAGGGGGCGACATCAATCCGTAGGGGGAGCAAAATTACAACGTCAGGGGCCCCTACGCTCAACAGTGCTGGCGAGAACCCCGACATCAATGTAATAGATGAATTGTTACACCACTGCAGACATCCCACCCACCCAACCAGCAGCCAGCATTAGCCAGCTTTCATTAATGGAATATGGAAATAAAACAATAACATATGTTATTGGGAAGCCTCCATAGAATAACTCATTATGTCAAATGTTCATTCATATAAACACCAGATTTGTACCAACCAACCGAATGAACGTGAGGTGCTTCTGGCTGATGTCAATAATTCACCTGGCCCACACAGACTCTCCTAATATTTAACAGCACCAGTCGGTCTGCTTCAATGACTGTGTCTTTGTGTCCACACGCTGTCTCATTACTGCGCTCAGCGTACCCACTGAGTTTTAGAAACACCTCTGGACAATACTCGTAATGGCTCGTACACCTACACATGCTGCACCGCAATGCTAGCTCCTTCTTTGCTGTTTCCATGGAAACTAGTCAGGAGAGGGAAGAAAAAAAAAGGTGTTTTCTTATGTAATCACAAGTGTGTTGGACTACATTCATTTACTCAGGCTTTTCCTGCCTTTAAAGAGGGCAGGTGTGTGTGCACTTATGTGTCAGTGTTGCTTTTATTATGGGTTCTTCATGTAATTTGTGTTGTCATTTGTCTTTGATCTCCACGTTTGCATAATAACAGAATAATTACATCACTGGTTGTTAATAATCCAACGATAGATGTTCAGATGGTAGATGGAGTTGATTGTTGAGTCGTTTCAAGTAGGAGCATTCAGCAAACTCTTTCTTTTTCTCTTCTCTCTTTCTTTTGTAACTCATTTTGCAATCGCACTTTCCTTCTCCCACGCGAGAGACTCAATAACTATTGCTCTCAGGTGCATGACAGCTCGCCTGATTTATTTACCCAGCCTGTAAAATGTGAAGGTTTTCACAGTGCACAGGCTTGATGGGGTGGATTCAGGCCACTAAATGCATAGCTATAGACAAAAAGAGGGATTATTTGCAATAAAAAGTCACTCATAAATGACATTTGACTTTTTCTGATCAAGAATTTGTTCAATAATTTCCTTTTGATTCAGAGCTGTTTTGCCTTTAAAGAGAGACTATTTTTGGCTTTTCCATCTTGATCCTAATGATAGCACAGCATGAGTGCTTTACATCCTCCCATCTAAGTGCTGCACTTTGACTCTCTGTGGGGGAAAAACAACTCTCCTTTCTCCTAATTGACACATCTTTGTTCTTCATTTCTAAACTTATTGTTATTCATTCTCATGCATTTCAGAGGAATGTTTGAATTGAAAAAGTATTGGTTCATATTCACACCTCCAATGGGTCTATAAATGTGATTTAATTTATTTGCCAAAAGAAGAATTTTATTGCCTTTATTGTGTTGCCAACTCATGTTTGATCTCATCCTCATCTCTCCATATTCTCCAGTTTCTTACAAAGGGCTGTGAAACGTCAGAGATGACACTTCGGCGAAATGGCCTGGGTCAGCTCGGTTTCCACGTGAATTATGAAGGCATCGTGGCAGAGGTTTGTGCCCCCCTCATGTTGGCTTAGTGTTGGCCTGAATAAATGCATGCCGTTAAACTATAGGATGCACTGGAGCAGATTATACTTAATGTTCTCGCTCATGTCCGCAGGGGAGATGATTAGCGTCAAAATATGGTGTCGCAATGCTGCCATCTCTGCCTTTTGCTGTTTCCTTAAACACTTTGAGATAAAAGAACACCTGCATTATTAATTAGGATGATGATGTAGCTGGTAAATTTGCTTGAAATAATGATTATGAGCAAAGTCTGCTCATCTGTTCTTTTCTTATTTGTAAGATTTTATGTGATAGTTAAGGGTTTCTAATTGTACAGAGTAAAGCCCGAACAATATGAGAGTTTTTAAAAACTCTGATATCTGATGTATTGGTCGATAGCGACACATCAGCCCCTATAATATGAACTAAAAACATTGATATATACAGGATATGTACTCTACACAAATTTTAGTAATACCCAAAATCTGATTTAAGAAAAAGAAGCAAACACTAGTAAATTAAAATAAGCAACTGTAATTAGTAACACTGTCAACACAATGACTGTAAAGCCACTGATAAATAAGAAAAGGCAAACTTGTGCAAACTGTATTTCCGGAATACAATGTAAAAAAAAAAAAGAGGAAAAAAAAGCAGTTCCAAAACAAAGTTGCTTAAATCTCAAACAGCAAACAGAGTTAAATAAATAACAAAGTAAAATGTCACTGTAAACAATGAACGAGTGACTAATCGCAGTGTTGTCATTTTATAATCATTACTGCTGGTTTAAAAGTGGCAGCTCATAATGCACAGAGTGACAGAATCACAACACAGCAATGAAGTTAATACATCAGTTACATATTAGAGCCCGACTGCTTAATTGGTTAACGACTGATGTTGATTAATCAGTGATAACTAAAATGACCTGATTAATTGGTCAGCCTCCAGTCTAGAGTTGAATGACCTTTGACCCCTTCCCCTTCTCCAGGTGGAGCCGTACGGCTATGCCTGGCAGGCAGGTTTGCGACAAGGAAGCCGTTTAGTGGAAATCTGCAAAGTGTCCGTGGCAACCCTGACCCATGAGCAGATGATTGACCTCCTGCGGACCTCAATGGCGGTACGCGTCATCATCATCCCACCCCACGATGACGCCACTCCTCGCAGGTCAGCAGAAAGCAGTGAATGAATGGATGCAAGTAGATTTTAATCCTGATTATATTGAGAAAGTCCTTCCTGAACTCGTGCTCTTTTCCTCCTGAAGGGGTTGTTCAGAGCTCTACCGAGCGCCTGTGTCAGAATACAAGGGTAGCAGCACTGACAGCGGCTCCTTCGAGTACAAGTTCCCTTTCCGCAGCAACAACAACAAATGGCAGAGGACGTCAAGCAGCCCCCAGCAGTCGCTGACCGCCTCCCCACAGCCGCACACACCCAACCGGGCCATAAGCCTGGGCAGCTCGGTGGGAAAGACTCTGTCTGCTGAGCGGCTGGAGAGAGGGGCTGTTATTCCACGCAGCGTCAGCAGCGATGGGCGACCTCTGGACCCCAAAAGGTTGGATTTGAATACAGAGTGACACCCAGTTTGAGGTTTTCAAGTCTTTATCCAATCAAGTATTTGTTAGATGATGTGGACAAACCTATACAATGTATTGATACACCAGTTTAACTATTAAAATCATATTCAGCAGCTGCAGTGTGGAAGAACGATCCCTTTACAGTGAATACATAGACAGCTTTAAGGGTAATAACCAATAGTAGTCCTTTCAAGCAAAGTATTCTCCTTTTTTGGGTTCATTTCTTTTAGCCCAAAGTGCATGATAGACAAATACACCCCATTATTGTCTTCATCTGTTTGACTTTCCTTTTTCCCTCAGCTTTGCCTGATTATATTAATATTTTTCTGTGTTCTGTGTTTGTTTGTTTACCAGGATGTCTCCAGGCAGTGAGAGTTACAGCCTGGCCTCTTCAATGGCATTAGGTCGCTCCCCTCATAATCGCAGCTCACCCAGTAACCTGTCCTGTTCCAGTGAAGCTTCTGGAAGCTCTGCTCACTGGAGACAGAAGTCCATGCCAGAGCAGTAAGGAAATGTGTTTGTCATGTCATTATTCCTAAAGGTTATTTATTTGTGTATTTATTTATTGTTTATTTCAGTTTCGTTTTTTTACATCGTTTTCAAAGCTATTATAATAGGATTGTCATTATAAAAGGCATTAAACAGATGTTGGATGTGTTCCCCCTCAAATGTGTGAGTTTAAATTTATGAATGTAGCTGAATTCATTGAGTTTTCAGCATGAAATATTGGCTTTCTTTATCTTTGTTTTTGGCTGTTGTATTTTTCTCCTTGCCTGGCGATAAGCCACACCCACTTCCTTTACTTTTTGTAAAAAAGTGGGTGTGGTAATTACGAGTCATATCTCCTGCGCCAAACCATTTAAAAAAAACATGGCGCCCACCACAGAGAAGACATTCGTCACCATTTACTACAAGCTTGTTTAATAGAATGTATACAGTAATTTCATGTGTTTGTTCCTCAGGTACCCAAGCAGCCGCCATTCACCGATGTCCTCTGAGAGAAGGGAAATAGTGGGAGAGGGCGGGTCAAGTGGGAAGTCTACACCTAATTGGTCGAGAATGGAGGAAGATGGAGGTGAACGAGGCTCCACAGGTATTAATCAGCTTCATATTTAATTTGTTTAAAGGCTTTTTTTTGAATCATGTTGCATTCACAGGGATCACTGTTATCTTTCATTTGGTCCTCATCTATTTTCTTTTCCTTCACTGCTGTGTGTATTTGATCTTCATTTATTCTCTCATATGCGTCCTTTAATTTAGCTGCACATATATTTCCTTGCACTGTTGTCCTTCCTGCATTTTCCTCCTCCATTCCTCTGATTTGGCTGGGTCCTCAACCTGTCCCTGACCGCCACATTCACAATGAAAGGCCTCAGTGTGTTATTTTGTGGCCTTCAGAGACCTTGAATTTGCTCTTGGTCAGGACGGAGTAATTCAAACAGCTCCAGCTCAGTTCAAAGCTCCAAAAGTTCAGCACAACCCATTCAAAGTTCAACAATTGTATTTTTACATTTTGACCTGCGACTGTTCTACAATCATGAAGTTACCATAAAGTATGCAGGAATCGCACAAGTCATGCAGAGGGCACAGATGCTATGTTTCCTCCAGAAACTCATCTTATATGACGGCATATTAGGGCCACATTAAAATAAAAAAATTATCTGGAGACTACGAGGTCATACGCCGTTTTTTAACTCAAAATAGGTCATTAATGTGAATTGTATAGATCTGATTAGTTAGGCTAGATCCGTTCCACACATATTTAGCATACACAAACGGATGTAATTTTTACATATTCCTCCTCGGTGAACGCATAGACCTCAGTGCTCACGCTCTGGATGGACCTGCTTGGAACAGGTCACAGGAGTGGACTAGACCGGTTTCACTTGAACGGGAGAACACGTAGATTCTTATCAGGAATGTAGGGCCCTATATCTTTCACGTTAAGAAATCATTTAATCGGCCAATAAGAATTGAATCCACTGACAGTGACAATGTGAATGAAACGCCGTCATCATGAAGGGGCCGTTCATTAATTCCCCCGCCCCGCACCCTTCCCAGTACAGTGCTAAACATGTCGAATCGGCCACCTGCAACACTGACTAAACTGCCAAAAAAAAAACAAACTATGCGACTCATCAAGCACTCCTAAATACAGAGCCGATCAGTTCCTGCTTAACTTTAGTGTCTGTGAAGCTAAACCCGTTTCTGGTGAAGTTACAAACAGGGAGGGAGGGGCTTAGCAGCCTCCATCAGCTTCACCTGCTCAGAGTGTTTAATATGAACAACATCTCATCAGAGCTACAGAAGATCTGTGGGAACAAGTTGTGTGTTGTTGTGCACGAGACTGATTCCAGAGATTGTAAAGTCTGAAACATCGTACGTTCATGATAACTTGATAGCTTCTAATATTCTGGTCCCTAGTGGTGAAATAAGTGATGCATCTCGTGTCTACATTTGTCTAATCATCTAGATTAATATCATCTGGATAATTTAAATTAGGTTATTTTAAATGAACTTGATCAAAACTTAGTAAACCTGCTCAGATTCAGTAAACCATTGATCCCTGAGGGGACATATGGTGACATTAATGCTGCTCTCATACATACATCTTTATATGACGTATGATTATGAATAATGAAAAAGGAGCAGTAAGAATAATCCATGTCAGTACAATCTATAGCTCCCTTTCAATTGGAGCTTACGCGTGGTTTTAAATTACACTTTTATTTTGACATACATTTCTGTTTAAATACGGTTTTCTTTTTTAAAAAATTATTATTATTATTTGTTTTGTTTACTCACAAAAGTTGAAAACCAATATTTTCTGAAAAAAAATTGATAACATTTCTTATTCTTCAAGAAAAAAAAAAAAAAACAGAAAAACCACAGGATAAAAAAAAATGGAATTTGGAAAAAAAATTATGTATTTTATAGTGCCCTATGTAAGTCCTGTTAATGTTTGCCAGTTATTTTACTCTACGATGACAGTGCAGCTGAGAACAAAGTAAAAGCAGTGGAGAAACAAAGAGTGTCTGGTTCAGACCAAAAGAGGAAAGAAAAAAGACGCATGATGGGAACTGTTAAAAGGACTATAAAACCAGTAGTTCAGCAGCAGTGGTGTTAAGTAACAAAGTGAATTGTACAAATGTTTGGTACTTTTACTTTAACATCACAATTCTTCGTATATATATTTTTATTGTTTTTCACAAACCACAACTTGAGTGGTGTGAATACATGTTTTTTTTTGCTTGATGAAAATAGTGTATTTTGCTTTATTTTACTCTTCAGAGTGTTCAAAATTGCTTAATTTATGTGTTAAAATAAAAAAATTCTCTGGGGGAGGATCCCGTATGATGGATTTTTTTTGTCACCTTTTTCATGCCTTTGGTGTTTGCATGTCTGGAGATTGTAATATTAAGAGAATAAAGTTGTAATTTTAGGAGAATCAAGTCATATCTTAATAAAATCATAATTTTATGAGATTAAAGTTATCACATTGCAAGAATAAAGTCATAATATTTCAAGAATAAAGTAATAATAGTTCAAGAATAAAATTGAGATACAAACAGGGTCGTGCTGTGTTGTGGTCACTCGTGAGTTATGCCGAATGTGGAACATTTAATGAGATTATTGTACTTCTCTTTAGGTTTCACACATGACAAAATACTGAGTCGTTTGGCCCATCATCACCATCTGTTATCTGTTTAAGGAATTTAAAGCCACTTTGTTGACGTTTGCGTTTGTTTCCGACGAAAGAATCAGACTGATTTGGAGCAAATAGCCTTTTTTGTGTCGGTTTTAGTTGCGTTCACTTCAACAGGGTATTCTGAGGGTTTTAACGTTACGAGTTTTTAAAGATATGGCTTTATGCTCATAAAATTACATCTCTATTCTCAAAATATGATGACTTTAATCTCATAAAATTAAGACTTTAATCTCAGGTTTCATTTCATTTTAGTGTGGCCCTAATGTACACATTACACATATACATAAGTATTAATACAGAAAATGATTTTATATTTCACCTTCTGCTTTTCTGTGCTTTTAAAAACTACACCACATGTTTTTTTTTCTGTTTGCAGTGAAGTCATCATTGCATACGACTCGAAGGCAAATGTACAGGAAAACAAAACAAAAAAAAGCACAAACATGAGCAGCCCTCTTTCCATAATCAGAAAACACCGTCGGCTGTGACGCTACAACAGGCACACATTTAGACTTTTTCAATGTTACCCCAGCAGATGTTATGATGGCTCTCCTTAGCTATCTGCCTAACTATCTGATCTGTTGTCTAGTTGCATAACATCTGGAAAAGTTACACAATAGCCCCATTTATACTGGGAGACTTGCCGTGGGACGTGAATGTGTATATCCCGTCACGCAGCACAGCTCGTCCAGGACAAACTGAGCTGGCAGGGATCGTCCGGGGACTCATTTCTGTTCGATGTGTATTTGTTATGATGGCAGCAGATTTTTTATTTATTTATTTTTTTTGTGGCTGAGGACTCGGGGGAGTAAAGTGTTTATGTTGAATTAAGGTTGTTGTAGTAATTTGCACATCTACTGTTTTTCTTTCTCTTCATATGCCACTAAGGCTGCGTTCACACTGTAGGCTAATGTAGCTAAAGACACTTGGAAAGCACAAAACCGATTTTTGTTTAGTGCATGTGGGTCACTTTAGGATTCATTCAGTTCATACTTTAAACCACGTGTCAAACCCAAGGCCCTGGGACTAAATCTGGCCCTTTAAACCATTGTTTCTCAAATGGGAGTACGCAGTGGCACCACAGGGGGTACTTGAGAGAGAGACATAGGAAAATTAACAAACTAAAGCATTAAAAATATGGGGTTTTAAAATGTTTATTTTGCAGTTAAAAATGATAATCACACTGAATATTACCAGCAACTCACAAAACGACAACAAAAACACACATACTGAGATAGAAGAATTTAAATAATACCAACAACACACAAAAATGACAACAAAAACACAAAAAGTAAGTAAAAATATACTGAATAATAAAAAGAACAGACAGACAACAAAATAAACTAAATAACGATAGAGATAACATGATTTGAAAATACAAGGATCAGTTTTGATCCCACAGATGACTATAAATGTTAAAAACTAGAGAAATAGATACTGTTTAATTCTTATTTACAAAATGAGATTCTTTAAAATGTGTGTTATCACTTATTCATTTTATCATTATGCTCTATAATTATCTTTTCATAGTATTCTGAGCAAAATGTATTAGTCGGACATACGGTAGGTACTTGAGACAAAAACATTTGAGAACCACTGCTTTAAACTATCCAATGCGGCACTCAGGAGAAAGTAATAATGACAGAGAAAACATAAATCAATGTGAAAATAATTCAGCTGTAGATATCCCATCACCTTCAAAAACACTAATTTAATGAAACTCCTTTTTTAATCTCAAATTGTTCAAAGAACTTAAACATTTTTTTCAAATTCTACACATTTTCCTTTCTTTATTCCACAAAATTTGCTCAAAATAAATAAGAATTGGTCACAAAATCCAATAAAGTTTTTTGTTGGGTATATTAGGAATACTGCAAGACAAAAAGATTTACAGTTTCAGAGGTTGTCTCAGTTCCTGTATTCTGTCAGTTTCCACACAGATCTTTTCCATTTTCTTCCTTCAGCCTTTGTCTCTGTGTTTAGCCTTGAATAACATCCATTTCTCCTATTTGATTTTCATCTGCACGTCACAAGCGATGTCAATTTTTCCATGGATTGTTTATGTCCATTGGTCCTGGGTAGGAGGATCCACTCTTTCCCACTTCCTTGAGATAGATTTCTTTGCCGCTATCAAAAGGATTTTTATTAAATACCTGTACAAAATCAAAGAAGTTTAAATAAATTATGTCTGTCTGCTTGGATATTGTCTGTTTCTTTATCATTAATGTGCAGAAGTGCAAACTGGGGCTCATTACTGTTGAAAATGCTTATTTTCCTGCCTAAAATGAGTTTGACACCCCTGCTGTAATCTGATAGAAGTCACATTTAATATGCAATATGAACGAGCACAAAAAAAGACCTGCTGTGTGAACGTAGCCAAAGTGTGTTTCCTTTTGGCTCCAGCTGTGTGTAATGTTCTGTTTATTACTGCAGAGGCTCCAGTGTCCAAGTCTGGTCAAGGCTACTCAGGAGCTCCTCGAATCCAGAGGCAGGAGCAGGTCATCCACCTTTCACCGAAGAAGGGCAGTCAGGTCAGACCTCGTTGCTGCTGTGTTTAAATCTTTAAGCCACAGTTGATCCCTGAAAGCATCAACTCTGTTCTCTGTTAAATACTAGTATAGTTATTTTAGGATTTAAGAAGTTCAGATTAGTCAGTATCTTTGAAGTAGCTCGCAGTTTGTCAAAGGTTAGTGACCCCTGCACCAGAGGATTGTGGTATTTTGGATTTGTTGTTTAAAGCTATTTTACAAAGAAAAGCAATGTGTGCAGCAATAGAAAAGCTCTGAGAGGCTTAATGTGGCCCATGAATGATGATGCTCATTGGTTCATTAGTGAAATAAAATACCCAGTATTAATTTATTATTTATTATATACTATGTGATTTATTTTCTGCTTTCTTCTGATGACACCATAATTACTAAACATTTTAATAATTTATAATTAAATGTATTCAACCATCCTGTCTTTGCTCTCCCAGTCTGACGGCCCATACTCTGGACACTCGAGCAGCAACACTCTGTCCAGCACAGCGTCCAGCGGGGGCCACAGCGACAGCGACAAATGGTACGAGCTCGGCGCAGGCGGCGGCGGCTCAGTGGGCGACCAAGGTGACCTGGAGCCCAATGGCCTGGGGGGAGGCGGCTACCTTCAGGGCGTCTCGGCCGACAGCGGCATTGACACCAGCTCGTACGGAGCATCTCACCACTCCCACCCCCACTCCCACCACGGCAGCACCACTTCTCTGCTGGCTCCCAGTGGGAGCAGGGAGAGTCGTGAGCGAACGGCCTCCCCCTGGCACAGTCCCACCGAGGGGGGCCGAAGGATGCTGGAGAGGTCGCCAGCCGCCGCGGAGTCTCCTGGACCTCCTGGGGAAAGAAGCATGGATGCACCGGGTCGACCCACGCATCTGCTCGTCAGAGACAGCAGCACTTTCAGTCTGAGTGAAGCCGGGTCGCATTCCAGGTCTGTCCTCGACTTAAAATCTGATTTCTACACTGTAAACCCCAATAAGTTACGAGAACTAAGAAATAAGGCAATCGGTTACCTTAATTTTTTTAAGTTGATTAACTTTAAGGTGCAGTCTGCAACTCTCAGATCCCTCTCTCCCCTCCCTCCTTGCTGCTCTCTTGCCCTGCCTCCAAACTTTCCAAAGTCCCTCCTTCAGAGGAGCTAGCAAGCTAAAGTTAGCCCGACAGCAACATCGCAGTAATGTAACATGCTCTGTTAAAAGCATGTTACTGCAGCGCTTCTCTCTCTCTATGTACACACACCTCAGCAGCAGCAGCAACAACACAGTGTCACTTACAGCAGCCCACACGAAGGCTGCTGCGCACACACGAACAACACATGCACCACAGAGTTCTAGTGTAACAATTACAAATCAAACATAATGTAAATCACGCAGCAGTAATTACCGTTCTAGCAGGAACGTCACTAATTCCATCTTCTACTCCTCCAGTCCATACACTGTAAAAATGTGCGGCGCTCCAGCCCCGGGAAAAGGGCGGGGCCTGTGAGCAACAGCTGTCAGACAGCCCATCAAACGCAATCCTGGCTCTGATTGGTTCTTTTTGCTCGGTCGCGGTGCATTCTGGTAATCTGCCAAAGGCTGCAGGAGCAGCAGGGGGGACTCAATGAGTCTGTTTTTTTCACACAAACTACTAGTTTGATGTAAAGCTGTCCTTACATAGTGCCAGCTTTAGCTTTTATAAGAGTTGCAGACTGCACCTTTAAAAGTAAAAGGATGACTGGCTACTTGTACTTTTTGATATCAGTTAAATTAAAGTGAGTTTAGTTTTTAAATAATCCCTATTTGAAACAATATGACTAACATTCTTAGCATGTAATTACATAATTATATTAAGTTGTACTTAAGTTGTGTTTTTAGGTTATGCATACTTATAAACATATACAGTATAGTTCCATTTACTCAAATATTATTAGTAAAAAAAAAAAGGAAGAACATTTTACACCTACTTGACATAATTAAGTTAGTAGAACTTTTTCTATCACTTTGAGTATAAACTACTTAATCTATTTAATTACTTTGAACATTCACATTTACAATGTATGTGTGCAATAACAACTAGAAACTTGAGTACACTTTGTTCTTTAAAATGAATATTCTTATCAGTTTGAGCTTGTGTTAGGAGTTACTTTCTGGATTGTTGGGCTTGTAGAGGAGTTGATATTTTATATACTATCCATGATAGTGTCATACTTTGACTTTGCACAGAGTTTTGCTTCCTGGAAAAATGCTCAAAGTTTGCAACAGTTTTCTAACTCTGATAAACACAAATCATAGAGGCTTTACTGTTGGGTTGAGTTGTTTACATGCACAAAAATGAATTTATGATGTAAAAAAAAACTCATATTTGGGGTTGGGGTCAATTACATTTTTCAATTACAATTCTGTCTTCAATTATGCATCTTCAATTACAATTTAATTATGTTTATGGTGACTGTCATTTTTTCCAATTCCAATTAAAGTTACAATTATGTTCCCCTAAAAGTCAATTACAATTATGTTCTCAATTACTAAAGTTCAAATTAAATTAATTGCAATTACTGATCCTCAAATAAATAACCTTGTTGTTACCTTGTTAGTCTTCCTAAAACTCCTTGATATGAAACATATTTTAATAATTATTAACTGTGTATGTGTAAGACTTAGAACTGTAACATGGTTTCCTTTAATTAAATTGTACTTGACAGTTTTTGTACAATTTCCATGCCAATTACAATTACATAGTCAATTATCTGAAGTCAATTTATTTTGAATTGTGATTATTACAGCAATAGCTTTTCACAATTATAATTATGTCATAATTGTAATGAATTATCAATGATGCAATTGACCCCAACCCTGAATCAGAACCATGACCAAAGCACCAAAACTCATTGGTTTTTCTCTCCTTCCTCATGTTATTCCCAGGCACAGTTCTCCCAGAGATGAATCTTCCTCCTCGACTACTTCCCCTTCATCCCAGTCTTCAGTCTCTCCTGGACCCAAAAGCTTCTACCCCCGACAGGGAGCTCAGTCCAAGTACCTAATTGGCTGGAGGAAGCCCGGCTCCACCATCAACTCTGTGGACTTTGGAGACACAAGAAAGTAAGAGTGGGCAATGACGAATTGAAGAGCGGTAAAATGTTGAGCTTGTTTGTAGGTGCTTTACCCGACGGAGCCATAAACTCTCCCAGTGTTTTATTGTTGGGAGATTACTTTGCTTCATAAAGATGTCTGATTAATCAACCTATCCACCCACCATGTACACAAGGATCAGCGCATGCACTGCAGAGGGTACAGAAATGATTATGTGCATGTCGACAGCTGTTTACCCTCATTCATAATAATACCCAGCCTTTGGAGCAGATGGGCTGCATTCGTGAGACCAAATGGAATGAATTTATCTGCATTTTTCTATTTCTATTATAAGACATCTTCACTGTAAGTTTGTTCAGGGCTGCCACATGGAACTAATTTTAATCAGATTACTTCTCCACCCACCTTTGTACCATTATCTACTAGCAATAGCAAGAACGATTGGACTGTACTTGCTTTCCCCCTGGTGGCTCAATGGAGTACTGCATGAAGGGCTGTTAATACAATATAGATAGTGTAGCTCTAGTAGTGGTTTCTTTTTTTTTGGTGGGGGTTGGGTATAACTTAGTTTTTGTTCATTTCAGACAACAGTAAAAATATTGTAAAGTTTTCCTACTACATAACCATCTTCGAATTTGCGATCTTCAGATAAAAAAACAATATTACGGAGCCCGGCAAGGGACATGGATGAGATAAAAAAAAGGGGGATAATTATTAGAGATGTCCCAATACAACTCTTTCACTTCTGATACGATACCTATATTGCAACCTTGAATATTGGCTGATATTGATCCAATATCGGCACGAATCATGCATACTTTTATTGCTTATTTTGGAGTGTGGAATGTTAGAAAAGGTTTGATCAAGTGATGTTACTCAAAAAGAGAACAATAGTCAGCAAAAGTAGGGATGAGAAAAACTAACCTATTTATTATTAACCAATTGGTTACATACACCTTCGACATAATATCTACAGTATTCTACAGTTGAATAAATATAATATAATATGTATCGGAGATTTTAGATGCAGTTCGATAAATTGTGATATTTGTTTTCTGGCTGATATTTGGATCGATATTCAATATTAATATCAATAATTAACTCGGGATAATCTACGGTTCAAAGTAGAATGCCCGTTTACATCGCGTATTACGGTAAAGCCGTCAGAAGCCGACTGGAGCTTCATGGTGTGTTCAAGTACAACTTAAATCACACCAACAGTACTGTACAGTCGTCTTGTACCAAAAAATGCTTCATGGTGCGTTCAAGTACACCTCAGTTGCAAGCATAAATCACAACACATCACTGTACCTCGATGCCATTGTTCAACTACATTCTCTGTAGCACACAGAGGCACAGGAGAGGCTGCAGAACAAGAATGTGGTGGACTTTGCGAAACACAATTGGATTTTTGGTACAATACGCCTGTACAGTACTGTTGGTGTGATTAATGCTTGCAACTGAGGTGTACTTGAACGCACCATGAAGCTCCTGTTGGCTTATGACGGCTTTACCGTAATACGCGATGTAAACAGGCATTTGACTTAGTAAGTCGAGATCCCGACATAATTACTCCCTTTTTTTTATCTCATTTATGTCCCTTTTTGGTGTCACGTACTGAGTTTACCTCCGTACTGAGATTATAACACTAAAAATAAATAAAACACGTGTCCATTCACTTTGAAAACAAAAATGTATTTATTTATTTTTTGCAAAATTTCAGTACAATGCACACTCAGTACATGACACCGGGTTCAATAGAATATAGTGGAGGAAAAAAGTTTAAAAAAAAAAACACCCACAACAACAAATGAATAAAATGTTAGAAATAGACAATAATGTACTTAGTTTTCAAGACACATCCAGTTACATATATACATCTACCGTATACTACTAGTGTTCATTTTAACAGCAAATAGTCTTTTGACTAAAAATATATCTATCGATATAAAAGATAAAGTTCTCGCTCACATGTATTTTTTCAATTAATCATAGTTTAGTTATTGTCACTTAAAAAAATACAGTCGACTAAAACTATGATGAAAGTTTTTAATCAGCAAAATTAACAACAGCAAATTTAATCAGCAAAATTAACAAGTACTCTACTCTACTCTACTAGTGCAAAATTAACAAGTACTCTACTCTACTCTACTAGTGCAAAATTAACAAGTACTCTACTCTACTCTACTAGTGCTCAAAACTGGTTTTCTAGAACACTTTACGAGTGAAGCAAAACATGAGACTAGTAGTAAGCATTATATGCTAATAAGAGCATTAGCTTTCAAAAATATTGTAACCAATCATGAAGTTGGATTTGGTTATTGGTCCTCCTACTTTATTTGCATTACCTTTACTAGTACTACTAGTGAATCTTATGGCTTTTTTAGTACTACTAGTAGAATGAAAACATTAGTACTAGTAGGGGTGTGCATTGCCATGAATATTAGATTAAATTAGATACACTTAATTATTGTACTTATATATAGGTGTAATAATTATGTCATATATTATGATTACACTTTAAATGACGATACGATTCACATTTTGCATGTCACGATATGATATATCCTACTACTAAACAATACGATATACATCACTATATCAATAATTACAAATTTCACCTCAAGTACAAAATGGTGTGAAATACATTTTATTTCATTTTATTTATACTCATGGAAAAAAGTTAAACTTTTGCTTCTACAACTGATTCTGATTCTAAGCTCTTAAATTCTTAAACAAAAAAAAGAACTAACCACATACATTTATAAAAGTTTCCAGTATGTTTTATGAAAATAAAGTGCAATCAACTTTCAAGCTAAAATGCCTTGAGGAGTGAAGTATTGGCGCCCTGTCCAGGGTGTACCCCCGCCCAGCACCCAATGAGAGCCGGAGATTGGCACCGGCAGACGCCCGCGACCCTGACAAACAGGAATAAGTGGGTCTGAAAATGGATGGATGGAGTGAAGTAGTTTAACAAGGTCTGATGTGGTTCACTGACACCTAGTGGCCAGGTGTTTATGTGCTATGTATATGTTAGCGCAATTAAAAAAAATTAATTAAATGTTTTTTCAATAAAAAAAACATGATTTCCGCACTGTGAAATATCACGATATGTCGCCTATTCAATTTTTTCTTACACCCTTATTTACAAGTGGGATTTTGAGTGTACTAGTTAACAGAAATGGTTTTAAGTGCCCTAGTGTGCAAAATCGTCTTGTGCTACTAGTGGAACGCGTAGACTTAAAATATGTTACGAGTAAAAACTCTGTGTTTGTGAATACTAAAATGAATTCCTCACGTCATGCTCGTGTGTGTGTTTGTTGCAGGAAATCTCCTGGAGAAAGTGCAGTGGATGTGATTCCCACCCCAGCAGCCAGGCCGTCCCTCAGAGACATGCACTCGCCTCAGCCTCACGCCAAGTCCACCATGGAGGAGGACATGAAGAGGCACGGCCTTCCCGACAGTCCTCCACCCCCACGCAAACATAAAGAAAAGGTAATTCTGAGTTTCTGAGGTCTGATTAACTGCATTCAAAGCCTTTTAACAACCAAACAGTTAACTTCTGCTCATGATGTGTTCAATCACTTCTCACCATGTTATATGATCTGTGTGTTGTGTTTGGTGAACTTAAATTCCTTCAGCTTTTAATGGCAGAGATTAAAGCTGATAACGGTAAGTTTTTTTTAAATCAGATAAAGACGGTGTCGGCCTCATAAATCAATAAAAAATAATGAGAAAAGGTTGAAATTGCCACTCAAATGTTTGTTTTCATCTCCATCGTAAACACACTTATTGACATTGTCAGAAAAGTTTTGTGCATTGCATTGTGGGATGTGGAATCCTGTAGACCAGTGTTTCTCAAATGGGAGTACGCAATGGTACTATATGGGGTACTTGAGAGAGAAAGAATGTAAATTTAACAATTGAAGTGTCAGTGTTGGTCCCAAACTTTTTAGAAAAACTATAGAAATAATATGATTCGAGAGACACTAAATCAGTGTTTTTCAACCTTGGGATCGGGGCCCCATGTGGGGTTGAATTAAAACAACACACAATCTTAAACAACTGTATTTCTATACTTTCACTTGGTGAAATATAAATGTAGTTCAACTAAAATGCATTAAAAACAATATCTGAGCTCAAACGTGATCAAAAACTAATTCTAGAAAAAAATGTCTTTGGGTCGCCAGAAATTCTTGATATCAAAATGGGGTCATGATCCAAAAAAGGTTGGGAACCACTGCAGTAAATACTGTTTCTTTCCAGTTATTTACAAAATGAGATTCTTTAAAATGTGTTATTACTCATTCATTCCATCATTATCATTACACTCTATAGTTTTCTAAACAAAATGTTGGACAAAGGGGGTACTTGGATTCAAATTTAAGAGAAAGGCAGTACTTGTGCCAAAAAAGTTTGAGCACCACTGTCTTAGACGGATGCATAGAAGTGTTTCTACTTCCTTTTTTTTGTGATTTATTTTGTTTGCCCCAAATGACTTCCCAACACATCTCTGGTGTTTTCATGGACTGAAAGTTGCAGCAAAACAATGGCGGATGTTTATTTTGGGGCCAAATTTCAATGTCTCAAGGGGTGAGGCTAGGATTTTGATTGTGGGTGGCCCCCCAGAAATCTGGATTGGCCAGTTAAAACAAGCCAAAAAACACAAAAATAACGTGTTTCCCTTCATCTCCGTACCAGCGTTTTTCTGCAGCTGACGCTGGATTCAAGGCAACTCTGAATTCTTTTTTTTTTTTTTTTTTTTTTTTTTTTTTTTACCTTGTCTGCACATGCTTTCGAAGGTTAACACTACAAGAAGTGCAATCTTTTGACAGCAATGCATATTTTATTATTGCAATTAAATACATTTATTTATTTCATTGCATAATTGTGACCGTCACCAGCCCTCCCTAGGGAAGGGTAAGAAATACTTTATTAAAGGGAGGATGTAAAAAAGAGAGGGCAGTGTTACACCAAGGTGAGGGGTTGGAGGGGGGTGGGGAAGTTAGCAGGGAAGAGGGATACAAGATAGGATATGGAATGGGTGAGGAATAGTTTTAAGTGATGCGATGTGAAATTGTGGTTGTGTATATTGTGTTTATTGTTGTGTTGTCAAGCCAGTTTGGTGACCAGTGTGTGGTTTAGGAATAATGGTGGTGGCTGTGAACAGAGGAAGAGGTGAGTGGAAATTCCATAAAACAGGTATTTGGGAACAACGTGTCTAAGGTTGAGCCCAGTATGAGTGTTATCCCACAGCCCAAGGCCAGTGCATCCATGACAAATGTATTTGTCAACTCTGAATTCTGATAAATTACAATAAAAGCAATAATGTTTGTGATTAAAACTATGATTATTTAGATTAGCATTTTTATATCAGGCCAACAAAGCAAGGCAACATTATGTTGCATATTTCAGCAACAAGCCATTAAAAGTGATTCATGTAAATGAATGATCTTTATCATGTAAAAACATGATTAAGGTCAAGTCAAAAAAGTCATTTTAAATGCATTTTAAAATCATTAAAACAGCAACATAAAAAATCCTGCATTACTGTGTTACACAACAGCAATAATTAATTTGTGAACACAGTGAATATTGTATTATTTCCTAAAGTTTTTGGCATTAAAATGCTTTTAATCACTGTTTTTCCACCAACATGTGGTTCTGCACGATGCCATCATTGTTATGAGACGTCAGAAATGATTTTGAACAACACCTGGGTGGGCCTTGATTAATATGAACCAACCGTGGCGCTGCAAGTGGTCAAAGCCAATCACTGTCCTCATTGTCTGGTGAAGAAATCACCATAAGAATGAAGTAAAAACACTTCTTTGCATCCATCTACGGGACTCCACATCCCAAAATGCAACACACAAAAGTTTTCCGTTAATGTCATTGAGAGTGTTTCCAGTGGAGATCAAAACAAACTTTTGAGTGGCAATTTCAAACTTTTACATCTTTTTTGAGCGAATGACCTTAAATGTATTGATCTATTACACATACACTGTCTTTATCTAAGAAATGATCGTCTCCAGCAGCTTTATTCTACCTCTTGATTGTGGGTGCCACTTCCTGTGTGCATTTGAAAAAATACAGAGGTGAAGTAAGTGGGAAAGACGGCTTTACACTAATCACTGCACACACATTTTTACTCTTAGCCTTTCACAATATGCTAAAAAAAAATCATTTGTTGACTTAATTTTACGTTGAGTTGTGTATAAAAAAAATAGCTTTTTATAATCATCATTCAAACACTCACCATCTGTTACATGATTGAATTGAAAGTTTGTTTTCCTCAGTCACCTGTTCATTATTTTTAAAATGCATAATGCATATATGATTAGCTAGATTTCCTCCTCTCACAGCCCTCAGTGAGCTCTGCGGGGGCGGGGCTGCTGTGACTGGGAGTGTCATTCCCAGGGCTCCGTCCTGGACCCCTTTCTCTTTTCCATCTATCTCCTTCCACTCTGCAATATCTCCAGAAAATTTGGCGTTCATTTTCACTGCTTCGCGGATGACACCCAGCTCTATCTGTCCAGTAAACACAACTCCACTCTCCTCCCTTACCCACTGCCTTTCAGAAATTAAAAACTGGTTCACCTCCAACTTCCTCAAACCTAATTACAATAAGACAGAACTCCTCGTAATTGGCACAAATCCATCCTCTCCAAAGCTATTTTTTTCTCCCTCACCATTGACAGCTCCACTGTGTCCCCCTCCCCTCAGGTCAAGAGTCTGGGTGTCTTCCTCGACAGCTTCTTATCATTTCACTCCCACATCAATAACACAACCCGGTCGGCATACTTCCACCTCCACAACATAAATCGTCTCTCTCACTCCTCACTCCACTGCCATCCTGGTTCACAGCCTTGTCACATCCCGGATCGATTTTTGCAATTCACTCCTTTTGCAATTCACTCCTCACAAATCCCCCCATAAACTCCAACTGGTCCAGAACTCTGCAGCCCGTATCATCAACGAACCCCCCTCCTCTGATCACATCTCCCCCATCTTCCAGCAGCTCCACTGGCTTACCATCAAATTCTGAATCAACTTCAAAATCCCCCTGTACAATTTAAAGGCAATCCACAACCCCCCTAGCTGTCTGACCCCCTTCATATCATCACTCCTTCTCGCTCCCTCAGGTCTTCATCCTCCATCCACCTCAATCTTCCCACTGCCCGCCTCAGTACCATGGGGAGCAGAGCTTTCAGTCACTCAGCTCCCAAACTCTGGAACTTCCTCCCCCCAAACATCAGAAACTTCAACACCTTACCCCTCTTCAAACCCAGACTTAAAACCCATTTCTTCCAATTTGCCCACTGTAAATCCTCATCCTTAATTTTGCCTACATTGCTTGTCTTTATTCTGTTTTTTTATTCTGTTTTTATTGTAAAGTGGCCTGGAATGCACTTTTTCAACAAAAACCTGGGGGTGTACTAACACTTTAACCTCTACAAATGTGTTTCATCCAGTCCTGTGATGTAATCAATGTCCGTGTAGAGGTCACAAATGTTAGCTTTATTTTCTATCACTCTCTGCTGCATCAGCACGTCCAGAAATCCCCGCCAAGCCAGCCGCTCGGGCGCCGCCGATCACTCCATCGCACCCTGTCCGATGAGAGCATCTATCGTGGTCAGCGCCTCCCCCCGCTGAGAGACAACGTGGCAGAACCAACGCTGGGCGCCGACGTTCTCTTCAGCTGCTCCACTTTGCCTCGCTCCCCCACCACCCGTGGTGTGCCCCTCAGACGGCCCTCCTACAAGCTGGGAGTCAAACTGCACGGTAAAGATGAGGAAGGAGAATCTGGGATTTGGAAGGCTGCTGATGTTGATTTGTTGGGTTGTTTGGAGGAAAGAGTCAGACACAGCAATGCAAAATAGTTCATTCATAGGCAATTGTTGTGCAAACAGAACGCAGTAAAATATTAAAAAATACACAAAGCACAACAGTAACAGGGTTCCCACAGATCCTTAAAAAGCATTACATTCATGAATCTTAAAATAAGGCCTTAATTGTCATTTAATTGTCAATTAATTTAATTTTAATTACATGTTAACACGTAAGTATGATTTTATGATTGTAATTAGTCTCACATTTAAAAATAAATGGTAACATTTGTTAAAAAAAAAAAAAATGTTTTTTTTTGTATTTTTGTTTTATAGATTTCTGGTTCTTATTGTAGTAATCTTGTGTGTTTTTGGAGTGATTTTAGTGATCTGTTTTTTTTGTGTATTTTACTGTCATTTTGTGTATTTTTGTGTGTTTACTTTTGGGGCCGCCAGTCGCATTTTTGCACTAGACACTACAAAAAACTGTCGATGTGGCGTCCCTCCCCATTATGTTTACTGTGAACTTGGTCATACATTTAATTTCAAATGGCAATAAAAAGTCTTAAGTCTTGAATTTAATTTGACTAAAACTGTAGGAACCCTGAGTAATCCATGCACTTTTTTTTTACTCAAACACATTTGTGTCTGTGTTGAGATTTTATGTTCTGTCCAAATTCTCTCTCAAAGGTGATCTCTCTGCGTCGGACACATCCCTGGTGGATTTGGTGGAGCGTCACCGTGGACCTCTCCCCCAGGAGCTGATGCCTCTCCCCTTGTCCAATAGGGACAGTCCTCTGGGGTGGACGCACCTGGTGGACGTGGCCAACACTTTTGAGAACGACAGAACCACACATTACGGTCAGTTTCTCCTCATTAGGGTCAGATGAAGTTGTGGTGGATGTGCCCAGGCTTTACGTTGGTGTTTTTCTCTGCAGTTCAGAGAAGTTACATGTTTGGTGACCCAGGTCATCGAAGCAGTGGGGCCTCCAGTCCTCAGCAGCCACACATAGAGCTGCAGCCCGCCCCCATGTCACGGCCCTCATCGAGGTATTTCACTTCGGTTTAAAATAGGTTTTTTAAATAAGAGCAAATAAAAAAATGTATTGATGATGAATGTAACATGACTTGCTTGGAATCAAATGACTGAGATTTGTCTTTTCTTCCTCACAGTGAGGGCCACATAGGTCTGGAGAGGAAGGTGACAAAACTGGAGGCTGTGGTGAAAATGCTGCAGGACGACCTAAAGAAGGCGAGTCACATCCCTTTCAGACTTTTACATTGTAGCAAATCAGCTTGAGTTTTTTTTAGAACTTATTTTTTATTTTCAAAGTAGACAACTGGTACATTTTCAAACACAATTCTCCAACTTACTACATTTTCTTACAGCTATATGCATATTGTGTTGTGATAGTAACAATCAGATTCTGACAATGGCGGATCTGAATGCATTTCAGCCACAAATACATTACTTTAACAAACTGATTCTATTCATAAAGGCAACCAGGTAAAGATAAATCAATGAAAGAAACAACAAAAGGGACAAAAACTAAACAAGAACCAGATTAATGAGATTGACAAGATTGGTTTGGAGTGAGTGGAGTAATATATGGGTGGGTTCTGATCATTTTATTGTATGAGTATGATCAGCCTGACTTTTAAACCCCTGCTTTGTAATTCTACATTTCCCAAAAGACCATTCAAATGCAACTCCCGTGTTGCCAGATCCATAAACATAAACCCACATGCATATTCCCATGTGAACACACAACTTATCCACAATTAGATATAGTTTTCCCCAATGGAAATAAGCAAATATGCGGCACAACTTTTTTTTTTCATCACTTACATATGAAGTAATACTTAAAGGTGCTCAGGACGATAGCTAGCACTGATATAGACATAGTTTAGGCCTCGTAGATCAATAAATCTAAGGTATTTCACTCGATAAATGGGACAATTTACTCACAAAGGTTGAAATTGCTCAAAAGTTTGTTATCCAATCCATCATAAACAAGGCAAGGCAAAAGTATTTGTATAGCGCATTTCATACACAAGGCAATTCAATATGCTTTACATTATTAAAAAGTGCAACAGAAAACATTCAACATTGAAAAAAATCAATATGAACATTAAAATCAGCAGCCCTCTCAATCATACGCAGCAGAGAAAAGGATTTAAAAATGTTCACATTGGATGTTGACTTCAACTCTGCTGGCAGTTTGTTCCACTTCTTTGCAGCATAACAACTAAAAGCAATGTCGCCTGCGTCACCATGCTTGCTGTGAACTCTGGGCTCCACAAGGCAATTTAGTGTGCTTTACATGATTAAAAAGTGCATCAGAAAACATTTAACAGTTCAAAAATCGAAAATCAGCAGCAAAAACATTAAAATCAAGTCATGTGACTTGAACTTCAGAAAAGTTGTGTGCATAGCATTGTGGGATTTGGAGTCACGTCGAGGCCATTTTTGTTCTGTTTTGTTGATCATTTATCACAGGGGTGCTCAACCTTTTTTGGCTCGTGAGCTACTTTTACCATGGACACCTCTTTGCGATGTACTTTTTTTGGGGGGTTATACTTGTAAATAATCTGATTTTAATATTTCAACAATTACAATTATTAAATATTTGTATAATATGAAAATATAATAATAATATTGAAGCAGTAACACTTAAAAACTGAGTTTGAATGAAATGTAACTAAAGTCAATACAAATATTTTCAAGATAAAGTTTTACAGAGTAAAATGGAGCATTTCCAATTCATCATGGTAAAACCAAAACTCTGTGAAAGTGTGATGGTTGGCAGTTTGTTTAACTTACAGTTCTGTTATAGCAGAATTAAATGCACATTATATCAATCCACAAATCAAATATTTGCACTGAATCAGAACACACAAATGCCTTGTCTGCATTAACCCAAATCTTGTGAGTTCTCTGAGAGGCTGATGTTGACACAACAGAGAAGTAAAGTCAGTAATAGGAGTGATTGACTACTATGGCTTATTAACGTGTTATAGGGCATGTGAGTGTGCAGGGAATGAAACCACAATAAAAACCACATTTAGCGTTTCAGTATCTGTAGCTCACTTTGTTAAAAGAACTTCCATGGCTTCCACACATGGAGGTTGTCTGATGATGCTGGTGTGACCATTCAGGCCGCTGTGACCATGAGCGTCTGTGAGCTAGAGTAGGGTCTTCTTCTACTTATCATTAGAGGCTGTAAATAAACAAATTAGTGCGCTAGCGCCCCCTAAAATTGAGGTTATAAGCTGAATTGTTAGGTTTAATTTTTGGTAAACATGACTGTGCTGTTCTCGTTCATTTTTGAAGTCTTCTGGCCGACAAGCACGATCGACACAAAATGCGCTCGATTGCGATCGACTGGTAGATCGCGATCGATGCGTTGGGCACCCCTGGTTTATCACATGTAAACCTGCGATGTGTTGAATAACTCCATCTGGGTTTGTCACAGGAGCGTGAGGAGAAGCTGCGTCTCCAGGCTCAGATCAAACGGCTGTGGGAAGACAACCAGAGGCTGCAGGAGGAGTCACAGACCTCCGCCGCCAAGCTGAAGAAGTTCACAGAGTGGGTCTTCAACACCATTGACATGAACTGACCTCCAGCTACACATTCAACCACACCTCCCACATCGTCCACACAGCACGTCGGCATTAACAGATGGAGCAGGAAGCACAGATTGGAGTCAGAACCTGATTTAATGCTTCTATGGAGGAACATCATCAGTATTCATCACCAAGCTCTGACCTCTGCTCTCATGATAAGTTATTGGATTCTTCTAAGGAAACCCATCCACCATGATCATGGTTTCAGGAACTGGATTTCTCTTTCAGAACATTTGCTTTTTTGAGTTTCTGCATTTATTTCAGCTTCTTTTTGATTCAATTTTTCCAACCATGCTCATCTGCTTCTAATTGGACAAATCAAACCTGTGTGCCAAATTCATCAAGCCACAAGTGACTGAAAAGGAGAAAGTCCTATTACATTATCACACAGCCTGCCAGGTACGCATTAACCTCCACAGAGCCAGCTGTCATACAGTCTCATATCACATAATGAATCTGAGTCTTCACTGACAGAGGAAGCTGGAGATGTTTTCAAGGAGGGTTTTTTTTCCCCCGTGTAATTGGCATGAAGAAGTTTTCTTCCCTCCTTCATTCCTGTGGGAATTTCAAACCTCATCCACTGACTTGGAGCTGCAGAAAGCAAAGACTACGGATTGTACAGTTTTCTTTTTATTCTTCCTCTCTGTTAAATCATATCCGGATGGCAGCATTATTAGTTCTCTGCAGCACAAACCACAACCTAGCAGAGGAGTACTGTATGTTTAAAAGCCATTGGCCAGTGGTGCCAAAAACCAGGACCGATCTCTAGTGCTTTAGTCCACGCCCAGTTATATGTGTCTTAAAAGCAATAGGACGAAGTCAGGGTTTCAGTGCTTCTCTCTTGGAGGAAGCTTGAAATGGTGGAAAATATATTGATGGAACTTAATACGTAACCAAGTCAGCTCTCGCTTTCAGCCTTTTCCTCGGCACATGACGGGAGCGAAGGACAGCGAAGACTCCAAATCTCACTGTTTGGAATACACAAAGCCAGCTCCAAAGGAAGGACAAACATTTTCGTGGACGAGCGCCGTTTCTCCGCTCTGCTTAATTTATTTTCCCTGTATTATAATTCCAATAATTAAGTTGTTCTATTTGTTAGTGTTAAGTTCCTCAAGACAAACAGTCACTACCTATATTATTTAAATGGTTTTCTTTCTTAGGTCTGGTTTTAAAGCCTGAATATATGCTTTTTATTCTGTATTATGTTGCTTCGTAGTGCCCGAGCCTGCTGTTGTGTTGCTTACAGTGCCCTCTAGTGGTGACCAGTGGAAATGTTTTGATTTGTAAAATGTGCTGTCAGTCTCTAACTCTCTCTCTCTCTCGTATTTGACCATCAGCTTTCCAGCAGTAAGACAGTCAGACAGACACACGCGGGACAGGATGAGTAAACTGAAGCCAGCTCAGATAGACAATCAAAGGTTGATGTTTGATAACCAAGTAAAGAGTGCTTGTGTATGTGTGTTTCTGCATACATTTCTACATTTGTAGTTCTCCTCAGGTTCAGTTTCTGTCCGATTCTTAGATTTGGAATTTAAATAACCTCGCTATGTTTGATCTAGAGTAGTTGTTGCACAAGTTTGTGTGAGTGTGTGTGAGTGAAGTGCAGTTTAAACGTACATCAGTCTATCCAGTTGTGCCTACAGTCACTTATTTTGGTCAGACAGAGCAGGGTCGTGCCTTTGAAACACCACCTGGGGATCGGATTAGATAAAAGGGAAAATCTCTTTTTCATCCTGATAGATAAACACACACACACACGTCACGCTAGAACACACAAACACACACTCATGACATGACACATTTAGTATGTTCAAACACAGTAATGACTGGATTCTCCTGCACAATTATTTTTTTCCAAACACGATCAGGTGAGTTCGCTCTGATGTGAGTGTGTGTGAAGTGTGTGGAAATGTGTCAGTGTGTGCGTGTGCATGCCTGTGCATTGCATTACATGCATATCAATCAGTTTTTGTAGGAGAAATTGGAAGCACAAAGCTTCTCTTATCACTGCCAGGTGTTTGATACGCCACGTGGTGTTTTTAGCTCACTTGTCCAAAAATGTAGTTGCATCAAAAGTGAGTCTTAAATTTCTGACTGTACAGATGGAAAGTCCATCCACTGTAATCCAGGGGTAGATACTTCCTGATTCTAGGTGCAACTTTGGGAGAAATTGTTTTGAAATTCAATAGTAAATCAGGTCAAACCCATGACTGGACTCTCCGTATATATCTAAATTTAACTTCCGTTTCCAGCCTTCCAAAATGCTCCCATAATCAGGAACGAGCAGCCCAGTGGATATATTGGATACAGAAAAAAATCTAAAACCACAAATCAGCACCTGATGTGAATGTAAAGAATAATTATTTTTTAAAAAGTAGGACAAAAAGCTACTTTTTTTTTTCGTATCCAATCATCTCTTGTGCAGTTATACAGTGAGACGAGGAACATCTCGGTCAAAATCTCGGTTCTGTTTTAAGAATCACGCCAATCTGTTTAAGCATCAGTTTCTCCTGTTACTGATTTAGGTTTTAAAAGATGTAAAAAGAAATCTCTAGTGACTCCGACGACGTGAAAAGAAGAAAGAAAAGTTTATTCCTGTGAAGTCTTACCTGGAAACGGTTTGCCATGAACGTTGAGTTCCCAAACGCCTGTATTCTAATTGAAGGCAATGTCTTCATATAGATGGAAAAGTGCTTTAGAGTCGCGTCAGGTCAAACAACAAAGTGTGCAGTGTAGATGTTTTGCTCGCATCTCTAAAGTTGTACATCGTTGGTTGGATCCAAATGTGGACTCTCTCTCTCTCTCTATATATATATATATATATATATATAGTACAGTATAGTGATGACACACGGAAGCCGGTCCAGGTATTTTACGGAACAAATGGCTTTTTTGTTTCCTCTCTTCCTCCTGTTTTTCTGTTTGCTTGACTGAAGGATAGTGGAAATGTGAATGTTCAGATGATGAAGTGTTGAATTTTTGTTCCCAAATCTTTGTGTTTATTTGCACAGTGTTCTCTATAAAGGATTGTGTTTACAGGTTTCAGATGTAAGACGGGCTGAGTCCATCCGTTCCCAAGCAGGTTTTGGTTCCTGAGTCCAGAAAGCTGTTTGAATTCAACAAAGAGTCAGGAATAGGCTGCTGATGTGGGTTTTCAGTTGGTGTTACTAACAAAGCAAAGTCAGAGGTAGGAGGCACAGCCTTTGCAGCTCATTGATTTGGTTTCCTGCAGCTGAAGTAAAGTTCATAAAGCTGGAAAGAACACGCAGTCTTAGGAGGAAAAAAAAAACTGTTTACATCCCAGATTCATTGTCTTTGTAAACTGTAAAGGTATCAAACCAACATTTGCAGTGATTACATTATTAGAGTTTCTGAAATAAATGAATAAATGCTGTATTTACTTCTGCCACTGTTGATCTCTTCTTTTTTTCTTCTAATTTCTATCTTCACAAAAAGCGATTATTGCTTTCTGAATGACCCAAATGGAAAGAATGGCTCCCATTGCTGTCAGAGGGGAAATAGATTCTATCTTTTCTGCAGAGCTTCACTCTGATTGCATCTTACAGCGAGTACCCAGAGGGCATCGGGCTGGGATCTGACCCTGGGCTGCCTCGGGCTCCTGTTGTTCCACATCACGCTGATTGCTTTTTAACTGCTCACAGCTTCACACCCTAAAACCACATCGACCAATCAGGTTTTTCTTTGTTAGCGTCAGAAACCAGATTTTTATTCTTCACGGCAGAGTAACATCAGTGGAGCATTGTAACAGCATTAATGAAGGTAATTAAACACACTGGCTTAATGTTGGATCTCGGCTTTTCATTTACAGGAGTCAATGAAATAATTTAATATACAGTGCTTATACACTGTAATTCTCTATTCATATGTGCATTTAAAGAAGTTTGAATGAAAAGGAGATGCTTACTATGAATTTAGATTCAGGTGTGTTGAAGCAGCTCTGCAGAAAGCCTGACAATGAAATATCAGGAGGACATCTAAACATGCAGGACAGGAGCTCTCCAGGACTGCACTTTTTTAACCACCATCAACCAGGGTTGTGGTCAATTACATTTTTCAGTTACAATTACGATTACAGTGACCAGCATTTTTTCCAATTACAATTGTTTTTTTTAATCCTCAGAAAGTTACAATTACGTTCTCAATTACTAAAGTTCAATTACAAGTAATCACAATAACTGACCCTGATATAAATAATCTAATAAAAGTTCACTTGTGTTAGTTTTCTGTTATAACATTTCCTAAATCAACTGTAAAATACACCAAAAACAAAGATATATCATCTAATTTCTTTCCTATGTATTGGTTATTTTGTTAGGCTTCCTAATCAATGAAAATATAGGTTTTAATATTTATGGTGTCTGAGCCTTTCTTTTTCTGTCGGTATATATACACCTCAATTTATTTATTTTTTTTTAAATGGCAAAATGTGAGAAAGTTTAATATAAAATCTATTTTAATAATTAACTACGTGTGTGTATAACTTTATATAGAACTGTGACATGGTTCCCCACTTTTGTGTAAAATTATAACTGACAATTTTAACAGAATTTAAATGACAATTACAAAGTCACTTATTTAAACTCAATTACAATTTAATCAAGATTACGACAGCAACAGATTTTAAAAATTGCAATTATAATTCATACATAATTGTAATTAATTACCAATTACGCAACTACAATTATTATTGTCCCCCAAACCTGCCATCAACTGCTGAGCTAAAGGTATAAGCCAACAACTTACGTAAGTGGATGTGCAGCAAAAGCACCTGCTAACATCCTTTAGTGTCATCGGGGTTGGGGTCATATATAATTTGAATCGTGTAATTGATAATTAATTACAATTATTGCGTAATAATTGTAATTTAAGGAATCTGTTGCTGTCTTAATCGTAATTAAATTATAATTGATAATATAGATAGATAATTCACTTTGTAATTGTATTTGCCATGAAAATTCTATAAAAATTGCCAATTATAATTTAACTCAAACCTGGGGAACCATGTTACAGTTCTATATAAAGTTCTACACATATGTAGTGAATTATTAAAATAGGTTTTATATTAAACTTTCTCACATTTTGCCATTATATAAAAAAAACTGAGACTCATATTTTCATTGATTAAGAAGCCTAACAAGGTAATTAATAGATAGGAAAGAAATTAGATATTAGATGTTTGTTTTTAGTGTATTTTACAGATGATTTAGGACCAGTTATCATAAGAGATGCTAAAAGAAGAGGAAGGTGAACTTTTATGGGGTTATTTATTTCAGACTCAGTTATTGTGCCTAATTTTAATTGAACAATTGAGAATGTAATTGTAATTGACATTCTGAGGATAAAAAAATAATTGTAATGTCATTGTTCTTGGAAAAAAAGGTCTATTTTAATCATAATTGAACATGTACAGTAATTGTAACTGCAAAATGTAATTGACCCCAACCCTGGTTGGTATTAATATTCCATCCATTCATCTTTAAATATAGTTTGACACCTAAAAACATTATTTTACACAGATGGCTCTGATTTTATGGCGGATGCATTTCAGAAAATGAGAAGAATTTCCTTCTTGTAAACATGAAGCATAGTGAATGATGATACATATTCTCTCATACACATGGATAGTAGATGGACTGGTCACTCTTTCACCTTTGTGTCTGTGCAGAGATGCTCAGGGCTGTTTCAGGCCAACGCAGCTGCTGCAGTGTCGGTGCGGAGGAGGGAGAGGAGGATGAGCTTTTTTTGCGGAGGAGGTCGGATTAGTCATGAGTCGTGCAGGTGGAAAATGTGGGGGCTGAATCACTCTGGTTTTCCTTTCAAGTGTGGGTGCTCCAAACCAAGGCCTGGGGAGAGATATCCTCCAACCTGCTGTGTTTACTTCACCTGATGCAGCTGGTTTACAAATGAAAGGGCTCGGCCATTGTGCAGATTCACACATCTACAGAGAGTGGAGAGAAGAAACCCCTCGGTGTAAATTTAAAAGCTCTTGAAAAAGATTTCAATGGCTTTCACTGCGTCAGACTAAACTTCTGTAACGGTTTGAAATCCCAATTAAAAAGAAAGTTCCAAATCAAAGCCACCAGAATACCTAACATCATCAAAACACTGGAGTTCACTGCAGTTCAACCTGTTAAACAAAGACTACCCAGAAGTCCATGAAATAATCATAAGCTACAGTATTATCGCTCCACAGGACTGCCCTTACAGCCTTTTCTGCACTTCATGTTTCAAGGTGTAAAATGGGCCTGAATCATTGAAAATGATCAGTGACGTGCCATGAGCACTAGGGTTGGGTAGGCAGGGCGTTGCAAATCAAGACCACCAATGTCGACACCAATGACAGTTTCATATGTTTCTGCTGGCAAGTGTTATTGTAACAAAATCAACATCCTAATACACCATTAAAGAAACAAACAATTATTCAATATAGAAATACTCTCCCAACAAGATATACGTATCTCGTGACACGGCAGCGCATCTGTTGTTTGTGTTGGAAGCACAAAAACATGGAGAAAATGACGGCAACAACAACAACTCAGAACAGCCTTAGTGAGGAGCATCCACAACGCCCAATCCTACCATTCACTGTAGAAAGTATGAACAATTTTCTGACCTTACCTTTGCTGAAGGTCTGGTAGCTCAGGTGTTGGTCTCTCATCTTTTAAAATCTGTTGTTTTTCCTCAACAGAAAGTTTCTTTATCGTCTGTAGTGTTATCCTGCACCACTAGCTAGAGAATGTCTATCAATTCACTAATGCACAAGGTACAGTACGTATAGCATTTAGCGTAGCACGGTTATGTCCAAAGGCAGCGTAGAGAGCTGCCTTTTTACGGAAAGGATTTGCGCATGCTCAAACACAAAAACACTATGTCGGTGGGGGCCTTGGGGTTGGGGGTTGGGGGCGGTGACGGAGTGCGCCGGCTCCTCGGCTTCTAGGTGCTTTCTCGGGTGTGTATGTGGGGGGCGGTGGCTGCCTCTCGGCTTGGTGTCTTGGGCTCGTCTGGGGGGCTGCTCGGCCGAGGGGGGGTTGCCTGGGCTCGCTGGCCCCCGCATTTTCTGCTTTTCTGGCTGTGTCCTCGAGTCAGGGGCAGCACTTGGGTTTTACAGTGGCAGTTTCTTGCACATACATCGGTCTACGATGCACAAGCATGCCTTGGACTGTGGGATAAAACTTGTAGTGGGCTTAACTTTAGACACGTTGATTCCAAATACCTGTTTCAGGTATTACCACTCACTCCTCCCCTCTGCCCACAGCCACCACCATTATAGTTAAACCTCACGCCTACAACTTCACATCTCACTTTACAGTAATCACCTCCTCCCCACCTTCCATTTCTCTACCTTGAATCGCTCCTCCCTGCTCTCTCCTGCTCTTCTCTATGAAAATAATAATACTGGACCTTTAAGTTAAAAGATGAAGTAGTTAAAGGTCAAAGTAGAAACTAAATTATTTGCATTTCCTGAAGAAAATGCAAGTGAGGATGTAGGTGCCGACCCGCATCGCTGAACAGTGCCTGAAGGAATGCAAAACATATTTGTAAAAAATCTGTTAAATGATGGGCTGAAGTGTTAAAAGTTGAAAAAAGAATTAAATGATGAATGGTTAAATGTTGAGCAAAAGGTTTAGGGTTAAATGTTAAAGTTGGGAAAAAGTTTTAAAAAGCTGAAGAAAGTTGAACAAAACTGAAGGAAGTTGGAAAAAATTGAATTGGCTGAAACAATGTAAAATAAGTTGAATAAATCAAGTATATTCTCAAAACATTGTTTAAAGATTAAAAAAAGTTGAAGGAAAAGCAAAAAGTAGAAACATTTTACAAGTATAACCAGAAAAGCCAATGAGAACCCCACCAATTAACAGTAGAAGTATTGAAAACCCCAGTATAAACAATAGTACTAAAACCCAGTAAGGAAAGTAGAACCAGTATAACCATCAAAAACCAGTAAAAGACCCAGTATAGGCTGTGCAACCATGTGTTTATGCTGCTTCACTGGTAGGAACTGTAATCAAGCTGCAACCATGGCAACTGGTGTAATGGCTAAAAATGTTGCATTGAGTAACTAGAAAAGTATATTTAGTACTTTTTTTTTCTTTTGCTTTGCAACATATACAAGACAGAAGACAATGTGATAAACTGACAGCATAAATCCAGAAAACAACATTAATAATTTCTTACAGTACAGTAAACACTGTGTGCGTGTGCGCGTGCGCGTGTGCGTGTGAGAAACAGGGGGAAGGAATGAAGAGAGGAAACATTTATAAAAATAATAATGAAATAAGATATAATAATAATAATAATAATAATAATAATAATAATAAAACAGGAAAGAAAAAAAATATAATAATATAAATCTACATTGACTCAGCTAGCAGCTCCGGCACTCAAAAAGGCTGAGGAGCCCAACCCAGCAGACACGAGGGGGCCATGGCAACCACCTCGCCCCCTCCTCTCCTTTTCTTATGCCATTTATTTTTTCCCCCTGTCCAGGTCTCTTTTAAGGCACTGAGCCCATATAGGAGATGACCAATCCAGAGCTGCTAGAGTTCTATGTGGGGGGCAGCTTCCAGAAGCTACTGAGAGGGAGCCTACCCTCCACCTTTATGGTTGAAAAGAGAATGGAAATAAATAGTAGCAAAAAAGAATGAAAAAATAAATAAAATAAAAAATAAACTAATATTCATAATAATAAACAAACATAATGATACAAATAATAAACAAACATAATGATACAAATAATAAACACTTATAAACAGTTTTTCTCATCACTATACCCTTCTTCATCCCCTCCCCCTCTATGGTCTAAGTGATGTCATGTTGTTATAATGTAAATATAAATAGGATATAAAAAATAAAATAAGAAATACAGTTTACATAATACAATATATAATAGATATGTATATAATATCTATGATACAATAACGAAATACATAAAACAGCAGCTGACATAATCATGCAAAGATGCAAATATATAATAAGTTGCATAAATATTACATATAAGAAAGGGCAATGGTAGTATGAATATAAATCATATATAATGAAGACAATACAGTAAAAATTATGTGGTAACCATAGAGGTGAAAAATAAATAGACAAAATAATATATGAGTTAATTGATTATGTAAATCAGTTTCTGGTTTGATATCAGGGATAAGGTTCTCAGGAAACTACAGAGCTGTTAGTTCATGTTTGTAGAACATTGAGTTTTGATTAATGGGTGGTGAGTGTTCCAGTGAGATGTGTTCTATGAGTAAGTTTTTCCAGTGTGTGATGTTTGTATTTTTCTTTGATTTCCAGTTACTGAGTATGGTTTTCTTGCCGATAGTCAGGGCTGTGAGGAGTCGTTTGTTTGATTTCTTCAAGTTTGTTGTTGATGTGTCGCCAAGTAAACAGAGTGAGGGGGTCATGGGGATGTGGCATTCCATTAGAGAGGAGAGTGATTTAGTGACCTCGTTCTAGGACCGTTGAACCGGTGGGCAGTGTCAGAAGGTGTAAATATAGGTGTCTGGGGTGTTCAGGGTGCAGTTATTACAGATTTCTTAGGTGAATCCCATTTTAAACATTTTCTGCCCAGTGAGGCGTGTTCGGTGAAGAATCTTGTACTGTATTAGTTGTAGGTTTGCATTTTTTGACATGGAGTAGATGTTTTGGATGATGTGATTTTAATTATTTTTTTTTATAGCTGTTATATTAATGAATTGTGAAGGTGGATGTGAGAGATGGAGGTCTAAGTCTGCAGTGTTATATTTGGCATTAATTGATGATTTGATTTGGAGATATTCCAGGTATTGATTGCTCCTGATGCCACACTCCTGCACCATGTGGGAAAATGAAACTAGTTTATTATTTAAAAAGATGTGTTTCAAATGTGTGATGCCTTTGTCTGACCATGTGTGGAAGTGAAGTGGTTTTTTGTTGCTTAGAAAGTCAGGGTTGTCACACATGGGTGTGAGTTTGCATTGTGCTGCAGTGGAATCAGTGATTTTCCACCAGGCTGTCAGAGCTGTTGATATTGTGATCATTTTAAAACATGGGTGGTGTTTAATTGATTGGCTGATAAATGGTAAAATTGCAATTGGAATATTGTCACATGCTGTTTGTTCAATGTCTAGCAATATTATATCTAACTCTTCAGGGTAGATCCATTTAAATATGTACAGTTATTGATTAGCAATGAAGTAATGATGGAAGTTTGGTGCTGAAAGTCCTCCCTGTGTCTTGGGTTTCTGTAGGGTTGTTAGTTTGATTATTGGTGTTTTATCTTTCCAGTTATATTTATTGATAATGGAATTTAGAGATTTGAACAAGGAAAGGGTGGGTTTGGATGGAATCATTTTAAAGAGATAATTTATTGTGGGTAAAATGGTCATTTTTATATTCACTATCCTCCCAATTAAAGAGAGTGGTGAATTCATCCAACGGAGAAGAGTGTCTGTTATTGTTTTGAGTAATGGGGTGTAGTTGAGGGTGAACAACTCTGACAGCCTGGAGGAAACATGAATACCTAAAATGTGATATAACCAGTGCATAAAGGAATGGGTGGAGTGTGGGTTGTTACATTCCAGCTGTCTTTGTGGCGTGGGAGGATAGCGGAATTGTGCCAGTTTATGGAGTAGTTTGAGATTTTTGAATATGTTCTTATTGTTTTAGTTGTTTCTTATAGTAATAAGTGTGGTTTTTAAAAAAAGAAGTATGTCGTCGGCATATAAACTGATTTTATGATGGTAGTTTGGTGTTTTTAATTCCATGGATATTTGTGTTTTGTCGGATGGCAGCAGCTGCAGGTTCTATGAAGATGGTGAATAGTGAGAGAGAGAGTGGGCATCCTGGCCTCGTCCCCCTGTGCAGTGTGAATGGTTGTGATGTTAGTCCATTTGTGGTAACAGTGGCTGAAGGTGCAGTGTGGAGAATATTAACCCAATTAATAAAAGATTCCCCAAAGCCAAACTTTTGCATTGTGGAGATGAGAAATGACCAGTTAACTTTATTGAATGCTTTTTCGGCATTCAGGGTGATGATGATAGATCGATTTAGTTGTTGTGATGAATGTTCCATTGGGTTAAAGAGTCTCCAAGTGTTGGAGGAGTGCCTTTTATGAAGCTGTTCTGATCAGGGTGGAATATGTGTTAGATTATTTTTTTTTCTGCTGACAAGCTTTATGGTGATGCTGATTTCATTTTCCAGCAGGACTTGTCACCTGCTCACACTGCCAAAGGTACCAAAGCTGGTGCAGTGACCATGGTGTTACTATGCTTGATCTATGGGCTATTGTCAAAAGGAAGGTGAGAGACACTAGACCCAACAATGCAGATGACCTGAATGCTGCTATCAAAGCAACCTGTGCTTCCTGAGCAGCGCCACAGGTTGATCACCTCCTTGCCACCTCCTTCTTCTTGCTTCTCTCGACGAGGACAGTCGCACTCTCTGCTTCTCCCTCCCTTCCATTCTTATGTCTCTCCCTGCTGCTGCTTTGTCTGGTCTTGTGAGCCTAACTTCTGTAACTCATCCAAAACCGGAATAATGGAATTAATAAATTGGTCTCTCAGTGCTATTGATCAGATTTTTTCGACGAAAAGAACCGGGGGTGGTGAACCCACATATCCAAGCGGGACGTTTGCGGCTGGATATGCACTTGACCATTGGAATAAGTGGCGAGTTGTGTGTCTGTCCATCCTTTCCGTGGAAGACGTGGAGGAGATCTACATAATTGGAATAGTATGATAGTAGGCATGCTGCTGATCGGAGCTGGTGGCTTCCTAATCTATCGAAAAGTCCGTACTACGCTGGCGACTGTTTTGGAAAAGTTGCCAGTGATTTCTGAAGGATGCAGGGCTCTGAACACTCAGACTCATGTGTTGGTCGATATCAAAAGCAAGTTGCTTATGGATCGTCTACCCGTTATGGATAACAACTGGGAGAATTTGGAGGCCCGGCTTGGAAGTAATAGTTAGGCCACTCATTGGGTTACAGCAGAGAGACCCAGGACAGAAGGCTATTGAAAATTGACATAACCTGTATCAAAACACATTGCTTATCTTCCTTTTGGCTCCCCAGCTAGCCAAGGCTAAAGTCAGGGTTGTCTCAACTCTTATCACCAGGAAGTTTCTGCAGACGGCGGCTCTTACGCCCACTCCCTCCCCCCGCTCCTTCCCTACATTCCCACCTGGAACTGTTGATGCTGAACTTTTCCACACGTCATCTGGTTGTCAGTAACGCAGCTACAGGTCTTCAACTTCAAATGCCTCGTTGGCCATCTTTCCCCACCTCCCATCCGCAGCTGCATGGAGGCGTGGTTGCAGCGCCCATTGGCAGCACGCCCATGTCCCCAAACGGCTGGAATCCTGCTGTTCTTCCCACCTGACCCCCTCCCCCAGCCCACCTCCCACCCAACCCTTCCCACATACCTTGTCTCGAGTTGTTTGACTGTGTCATGCTTACATTTATGTTTGCGGAGGCGTTTTTTTTTTCCTGGTTTCACACTGCTTTCTCTGTAGGGAAATCAGTTTCAAAATGGCAGTTTTTTCCAGTCACCCCTCCTCTCCTCCTGTTGTTGATCCCTTTTTCACCTAAATATGTGGGATGTGCGCAAATGGCTGCTCCGGTGTGTTGATGTGTATTGTTTTACAGAAACTACCAAGTCAAATCCCCCGTATTGTTCTAAACTGTACCTGGTCAATAAAGCTGATTCTGATTCTGATTCTGATTAGTGTAGTCAATCATGCAAAAGGAGGCCCAACCAAGTATTGAGTGCATAGAAATGAAAATACTTTTCAGAAGCCTTACATTTTTGTTTAAAATATCCTTTTTTTAATTGATATCATGCAATCTTCTAATTTTCCGAGACACAAAATTTTGGGTTTTCATTATCTACTGTATAAGCCACAATCATCAGACATAAAGGCTTAAAATATTTTACTCTGTCATGAGCCTATGTCATATATGAGTTTGACTTTCTGAAATGAGTGACCAAAAATATTAAACTTTTTCATGATAATCTCATTTTTTTAAATGTACCTGTGTGTGTGTGTGTGTGTGTGCATGCACGTGCGTGCGTGCGTGCGTGTGTGTATACGTGTGGTTGAACGACTTCATAAGTTTAAAGGTCGACTTTATGTGCATACTAGTTGAGTCGACGTCCACTAGTTGATGACGTCACCAAGAGCTGAAGCCAAGCCGAGTGCCGCCGTTGTGCCAAAATCTGACATGAAAAAACCCTGCGGCTTTTCGGTGGACATTTACTCCCACTTACACATGTTTGTAATTTGTCTCCAGTCTGCATTTACTTTACCCACCGGAGCATCATGTTTAAGAAGGTGTAAATAGCTCCTTTATAGCTACAAAGAGGTTTACGCAGTTGACGTAGCACTCTTCTTCTCTACCGCCGAGAAGCTGCAGCGGTCACAGATTTTGGCATGCTTGATGTTGTGCTGCCTTGCCGTGCACGGGGAGTAGGACCCTCGTTTGCTGCGTTGCGCTGCCATCTTGGGCAAAAGTCCGGTACTGTGACTAGTCGACGTCACGTGGACAGAGTCACGAGACAACACTAAAGTCGAGAGAGAGAGAGAGAGAGAGAGAGAGAGAGCCAAAAATATAACAACAGGCACAAAAGAGGTGTTTGTACATATCAAAAAACATTTAACAAAGTCTTTTGGAGAATCCAGGTGAAAAGGGAGACGATAGGGCAATACTGTATATTAGAATTTATGGATGATTATAGTAACAGTTTGTCAGTGTCCATTTAATAGTAAAAAAGAGAGTACAGTATGTGAGAGAGCATGGGGGTTAGAAGAGCTTGGTATAAATGTCCATCTATGTACAGTATGTATGAGTTTATTAATGGGGATGACAACTTTTTTTCCTTGTTGAATCATGAGTTTGCGAATGGGGTGAAGTTGTTTACGGCAGAGCCGTATTGTCAGGTGTTGTCTGGGCTGTCCGGGGATATTTTACAAATTAATGAAATTGTCCGGGTTTCCCAGGGACTTCAAACTCATCTCGCGGGATGCGTTAATTTAAAGAAAGTTTCTATTTGTACGTTTGCCGTACGGACAACCCCCGGTGCAATTGGTACGGTTACCGAAGTACAAGTACGTATTAAATGATCTATATGCCATAATTGTAATTAATTATCAATTGCACAATTACAATTATAGGTTAATTTATTTTTTAACTTTACAGACAACAATATTTGGTTTACCTCCATTACATTACTGTGCAGTGGATTAAATCATTTATTATAGAAAAGCATAATAAGAAAACATCTGTTTTTCATACTCTGACAATAATTTAGTTTATTACATAAACAGAAATAAAATAAATTAAAACTAATTCAAATGTAAATTAAAGGAAACAGTAATTGATATGATATTTCCTCATCAATCTTTATTTAGTATATATACAGTAATAATAATTAGAAGTTTGTTAATAAGAACACTTTATCTAACAACACAATTAGCATGACAGTTAATATTTCTGTATCAGATAATGAAAACAAATACACAAATATTACTAAATAAATGTAATTGCTTTCGCACTCACCTAAACATTAATCCTTCGCTTTTAATAAAGTTTGATATTTATATTCCAGTTCATTCTTCTTCTTTTCTCTGGGTTGATTTATCAAATGCCTGTAGGGGTTTTTACACTGTACGTCTGGGTGGAGGTCCTGAGGCAAACCTGAGGTAAACCTTTGTTCCCTCTGGCAATGAGACGTCATAGACAACACACAGGAATGCACATGAATATATTTGCACTATTGGGTTTTTTTTCCATCTATCTTTCAATCTAGGAAATCATGTTTTTGTTTGTTTGTAATCATTTTAACTGTCATACACACACATTGTAGCAAATTGTGGAGCCAGATTTGAATCAACCAATTGCCTACATTTTATTTTTACCTCTGCCAAAGAGAAAATAGTTTCACTGCCATTTATTTAGTTTCATGTTTATCTATTTGTAAGTCTTCTAGCAGAATTACATCAAAACAATCCAAAGATAGACTTTACACCATAGAAGGGTCCATTACATTTTAGAAGGGATGCGGATCAATATACTGATTCTGGATCAGTTTTGAACAATTGAAAAATCCCTATCTCTCATCATTTGCAAAATTTCAAAAATTCACATCTTGGTTTGTCATGAATCAAAAGATCTTCATGAAATTTGACTCTTATGTCTTTGTTGGTTAATCCAGTTTAATCCAGATTGGATAGGTGAGTTAACCTAGCAAGAGCCAGATTGATGTGTATCCCTCTCTCTAACTGGACTTCTCCACATCAATCTGGGTCCATGTCAGGTGAATCCTTTCGGAACCAGGGAAGGACATGAACAGAATGCTTGAAGCTGATTGGGCGAAGCGCCTGTCCACCATGATTTGTTTTAGCCAATCACATGGGAGAGACGCTGCTATGGCTACAACAACAACAAGGCTCCGCTGGTGAAAACATACATCTTTACCATCCAAAAATGCACAAAGCACCTCTCGCTGTTGCTCTTTCAAACAGAAAATGCTGGATTCTTCTAAAACTGAGTTTATAGCAGCTTCCACACGTTCATCCTCCTGCGTTGACATCTTTCTGTTTTGATTCGGAGCTATGCTAATAGTGGTAGCCCAGCTGGTTCCTCTCCCCGCAACTGTGCCTGTGCCAGTTTTGCTTCGGCGCTTCTGCCTTTGTCACACCTGGATATCTTGCCCTAAACCACAACACTGCCTCATGATTGGTTCAAACCGGTTTGGTTCGCTTACAAATGGTAAGGGCTGGAGCAGCACAAGATGGATTCTGGTGTTTGTGAACACCAGGAGAATCCATCTTGCAGCCAAGGTTAGGTGTAAGTGCCGTGTGAAAGATTGTTGTTTACACTTATATATATCATATTAAAAAAGGAAAGAGTTCATGATCAATATTCCAACATTCTATCCATATGCAGCACCCCTTTTTGGCTAGTTTAGATCACGTGATAGGTCAGTCATTGGCCAGTTTAGGTCATGTGACTAAGACTAAGACTAAACCTTAGAACCCTAACCCTAAAAATGGTTGCGATATTGGGTTATAACCTAACCCTAGGCCTAAAACTAACCCTAACCCTACTGTAAGAAGCTACATACATGTACTTCGGTAACCGTACCAATAGCACCGGGGGTTGTCCGTACGGCAACCATACAAATAGACACTTTCTTAATTGTTAATTGTTGCTAAAAAGTTTAATTGGCTTTAACTTGTAATAGTAACTCGTGGAAGAAACACATGTTGGAGCATCTATAAGCTTACACTACTGACGTGTCTTCAAGTTCACCCTGTGGAGCATCTTAAAGTTTCTCTTTTCATGGCAAGCAGCCAACGAGGTACTTATTTCATGTTTCAGTTTGTGCGCCTCTATTTTGTAGTGTGATTTGTGTAATGGGGCGACCGTGGATCAGTGGTAGAGTGGGTCATCCAATAACCCAAGGGTTGGGGGTTCGAATCCTGCTCTAGCCAAGTCATTGTTGTTGTGTTCCTGGGCAATGCACTTTACCCACATTGCCTAGTATGAATGTGGTGTGTGAGTGAGTGTCGCACTATGGCAGCCTCGTTTCTGTCAGTCTGTGACTGTATGATTGTGTAGTGTTGAGCTGATGTTAAATGCTGTGTTTGTGTTCTGCAGAGCAGGAACTTGCTGAAAATCAGTTTTTATTGAGCCAGGCCTGATTTAATTTTAAATCTTTACTGCTTAATAAATAAAATGAAATTAAATGAAATGAGGGCAGCTTTGGCTACAATAGTAGCTTACCACCACTGTGTGTGGAGTGAAAGTATAAAGCACATCAATGTAAAGCGCTATATAAAATGTTTTTACATTATATTACATTATTATTATTATTATTATTATTATTATTATGTGCTCATTCTCTTGTGATTTTATGTATGTGTTAGTTTTCACAGCGTGCTAAGACAGAGGAGGAGAATAAACGTTTGTGTGAGAAAACAACCTGTCTGTGATGTCGTGGAAGGAGCTACATAAGGATGGCACATTTCATCTCAATTTTTTGAAAAAAAAAAAAAAATGGGTGCCCATACATTTGGACCTACTGTATTGTTATTAATGGTAAGAGATCTTTCTTCCAAGCCTTTAAAGTGTGAATGATCATGGTTCCATGATCAGGATCACTGTTCCAGATAACGGCCAATATCTGGCAAAGAGGATGTTTGTGCTCTGAGTGCTCTTGTTGTATTTCATTTTGTAACCTTTGCTATTCTTTGACCTTTGATGAGTGGATTTAGAAGCCATATAATACAGTATTAAATAAAAATGTGAAAAAACATCAATAATAGATTTGATTTCTGTGCAGATTAATGTCACAGACTAAGTCAAGTAAAGGATCTGTCAGATGTGGAGGAAAAGCTGCACAGTTAGATGGATAAAGCATGTCGTTAGAGGTCATGAATGATTCATCTTTTTAGGTTCTGCAAAGAGTGAGGACATACATCCAAGCTCATCTGCAGCTCTGAAGAAAACTATCTTCGTTCTCCAGGATGAGATCATAATCCAGAGTGTTTGTATTTGATTGTTTATTATTGTTAATCAAAGTCTGTGGGTGTGATGGGGCCCTGCATGGACTGGTGAATTACTGGAGGGCTGCTCCAGTCCAATCCTGGAGAGCTGCTGTCCTGCAGTTTTAGATGCTAACCTGGTCTACAACAGCTAATTGTAAATCTTAGGCTTGTTATAACAGGCTTTCTGTAGAACTGTATGATGACCGCGTCATAGATTCAGGAGCAGGGAGGCATCTAAAACATGTGTGAGATGGAGAAGATCAGCATGCAACCCAAAACCCTACTTTCCACACAAAATGCATCTACTATGGCGTTTTACTTTGAAAGGCTTCATTAAAGCTAAAAGTCCAATGCTTGGGTTTACTGGATTCCTTCTATCGTCATCCCAAACAACTGTTAGGTTGATTGCAGATTCTAAATTGGCCGTAGGAGTAAAAATGTCTAAATGGTTTTAGACCAGTAGTCTTAGTGTGCATTCCACCTTCTAAACCAGGGGTCACCAACCTTTCTCAAACTTACGTTACATACTTCATACTGAATAGTCCGAAGGGCTACTGGTTTGAAAAGCACTTCCTAAATACCAAATGTTCATGGTTTTGCTTTAATTAGAGGGGGAGGTAACAGTAACTTAAATTTAAACATGCAATACTTTATTTCTTCTAATTTATGCAATTGTTTCATTTTCATTACATTTCATAGAAAATTATTATCTTCCTATTTTTATAGCTACTAAAAACAACTTTTAACTAATTGTATAGCATAATATCATTGTACAATGTAACAAATATGTCATATTTTACAAAAATCCACCTTGCATCTTTAAAAATATATCCTATATAAGTAACTGATTAATGGTGAATAGGTGTACCTTAATATAAAGTGTTACCTTTATGAATCATATTATGTATACAGTAACCGCTATCTATTTATTTAATACTAACACTTTATCACAGGCGGCAGTATTTAACTTCACTAAGTACATCTGTCATATGTATTTATCTCTGTGAGTTTGAATCCTGGAAAGTAAATCTTTATTTAGATGGAGCTCATTGGTGACTAGAGGTCCCGGGGGCACATCACAGGGCTACCAGGTGATTGCCTTGCTCTAAATGAATACATCAATGTGCAAAAGTAAAGATACAGCATAGATATGCAGATACAAATAGTTTCAAGAGTTGGCTAAACGAGTGGAGAATTTCAAGTATCTCAGGATCTTGTTCACGAGGGTGGGATGGAGCGGGAGATGGACGAGCAGATCGAAGCGAACTGGTCCATTGTGGTGAAGAGAGAGCGAAGCCTGAGGGCGAAACTCTGTTTACTGCTTGATCTACGTTCCAACTCTTACCAATCAGGAACTTTGGGTAAGAACAAGTAACAAGTAATCAGCTGAAATGAGTTTTCTCTGCAGGATGGCAGGGTTCAGCCTTAGAGATGGGGGAGGAGCTTGGTCAGAGATGCTGCTCCTCCAAATCGAGGAGCCAGCTGAGGGGTTCCGGCATCTAGCAAGGATGCCTCCTGGACCCTGCCCCAGGAAGGTGTGCTGGTCATGTCTAGAGGAGGAGCTTGTGAGAGAACAGTCTGGGCTTCTCTACTGAGGATCTTGTCCCCACGACCTGGATCTGGATAAGTAGTGAACAAGCATTTCAAAGTAAAATAAATACATCATTCAACAAGTCATTTTGAAATGTCCTCCTAGATTTTGCTTCTTATTTTGATTTCACTAATTCTGTTCTTATGTTTTTTGAGCATCAGGTATTTGCAGGTCACTTAGGCACCATAGATTGTCAAGCAAAACAAAACAAACAAACAAACAAAAAAACCCAGTGTGCGTCCAAAGTTAACATATCAGTTTATCTCTATGAGATTATTCAGTTTGTAACTGGTACACATCCATATCCCTCCACACACTTTGATTGATTCCATATCTAATAGGTTTTAAACTTAACAGCTGAGACTGAAAACCAGACTTAGCTCTGCAGCTTCAAGCAAAAGGAAAATGTGGGGCATCCCTCATTAAATCAGCTGTCGCACACACAAACGGATGCACTGACTCCAGTGGGATCTGCTTCTCCTGTTTACAGTCGCTCAATAATTCAATTGGTCCAGAGCAAAGGCTTTGGTTTCCATCCATGACACAACATTCGTGTGTTTCATGCCTGTGTGTCTGTGTGTGTGAACAGAGTAGTCCATTAGTAGCTATGATGTTTTTGATGACAGTTTGCTTGTAAGTGCTTGTATTGATTTGCAAGATAACGGAAGTCCATTTTGCCATTTGCACATTGAAAACAGTGGACAAGGCAAAAAAAGAGGAAAAAGAAGGAAACGTCTGTTTCATGATGCGGTCCGTCCCTCTCAACTCTCTGTGCCAATAATTGCTCATTGAATTAGGCCAGCAAATATTTTTAGTCTGCGACACTTACAGTGAGAGGCCACCAACAGAATGACTGGACACACAAGGTCTGCTGCTATGGATGGAGTCAGATTGTTCTGCACGCACAAAATAACTTCCTCCCACTACAACACAGACCCAGTTTCCTCATCCAGTCCTTCGTTGCATCTTTAATGTTCACTGAGTCTTTGATGTGGCTCAGTGTTTGTCCAAAGATGACTTGGAGATGCAGTAATTGCTCAGAACTGGTTCAAGATGAGAAGCTGGGAGAGAAAGCAGTAAGTGTAGGAGTCTTTTATTTAAAAAAAATAAATAAAATAGGTAAAAATAGCAAATTCTGGAACAACACAGCATTATTCTGCTGTGTTCAAAAGACAAAACCACTAAAACATCACCAGCTGAGATGCCATCACTTCTATGTGTCCATGTAGTAATTACTGACTGATCCAATCTGTAGTAACGTCAATGTGAACTGAGACCAAAAACACACGCACTAAGAGAGAAAAATACTATTGTCAGCAACACACAAAATGACAACAAAGACATACTAAATTAGAGTTAAATACACAAGATCACTACAAAATACACAAAAATAACAGAGAAGCATACAAAACAACATAAGAAAAAAACAGAATGAAAGAAAATAATTTAAATAGTACCAACAACACATAAAAACTACAACAAAAACAGACAAAATGAAACAAAAACACACAAAATGTTGATAGAAATTATCTCGATTAGAACAGGAACTGAAAAGTTAGCACGCACCTTTTTAGGATGCTTCTGCTAGGAGAGAGAAGGGAGGGGGAGGGGTCTTGGGGGGGATTGTTCGTTCGGAGTTCAGGGGGGATGGCACATCTCTTTATATATTCATTTATTCATCTTATGTGCTCATCGGTCTGTTATATTTACTGTACTTTTTTATGTTTTTTTTTTTTTTTTTTTTTTTTTAGGTGATCCTTTTCCAATGTAATGGCCCAGCCTAATAGTACACCACCTAGTGTGGGTGGAGATATTAAGTTTGTTAGTTTCAATTGCAAAGGCTTGAACAATCCGATTAAACGAAGTAAGGTCCTACATTATCTACATCATCTTAATGCTCATGTAATTTTTTTGCAGGAAACCTATTTAAAAGATACAGACAATTTTAGATTAAAACGGAGTTGGGTAGGTCAGATTTTCCTTTCCTCTTTCTCCAGTAGAGCGAGAGGTGTTGCGATACTTATACATAAAACTATTCCTTTTGTTCATATTAAAACCATATCTGATCCTACAGGCAGGTTCATCATTGTCATCGGCCAAATTTATAATGTCAAAGTAGTCCTTACTAATATATATGCTCCTAACTGGGATGATGAGGCTTTCTTTAAACGGGTATTTTCACTGTTACCAGACTTAACGCAACATAAATTAATTATGGGTGGAGATTTTAATTGCTGGTTGAACCCCTCATTGGACCGCTCCTCCTCGACCATAGTGCCACGATCTAGGTCGGCCAGGGTAATTGAAGCTTTCATGGATGAGTTTAATATTATTGACCCATGGCGTTATTTTAACCCAGACAAAAGGGAATACTCTTTTTTCTCGCATGTACACCGGACTTTTACACGCATTGATTTCTTTTTGGTAGACAGCTCACTTCTCACAGCAGTTTCTGATTGTAAATATGACTCGATTATTTTGTCGGATCACGGATCAGTCTCCGCTAATGTATATTTTCAGAAATTCTCACATATACGGCCACCCTGGCGCCTCAACACACAACTTCTCTTGGAGAAAGAGTTTGTTGAACATATATCAAAGCAAATTGACTTTTTCTTCCGAGTTAATAAAACCTCAGATGTTTCAGCTTCCGTTTTGTGGGAATCGATGAAAGCCTTTATAAGGGGGGAAATTATTTCCTATGAGGTACACCAGAGGCGGTCTGTGAGATTGAAACTGAATAAACTATCCCAGCATATTGCGATGTTGGACTCTCAGTATGCCACTTTAAAACTACCAGAAATCTATAAGGAACGCATTTCCGTACAAACAGAATATAATCTCATTACCTCTTCTACTTCTTTCAAGATCAAAGTTTTATGAGCAGGGAGATAAAACTAGTAAATTACTGGCTCACCGTTTGCGTCAAATATCCTTATCTCGATTAATTCCACAGGTGAAAACAACATCAGGTGTCACATCAGACCCATTATCAATCAATCAATCAATCAATCAATCAATCTTTATTTGTATAGCGCCAAATCATAACCAATGGTATCTCAAGGCACTTTACAGTAGAGCAGTCTTAAGGACGGACTCTTCATTTTATGGATACACACATATGCATATATACGTATATACACATACATATGTATCCCACACCCAACATGAATTTATCATGGCGGCAAGGAAAACCTTCTGTTAAGCAGCAGGAACCTTGTGTGGATCCCATTCCTATGATGAACAGCCATCCACGTTATGCTGTGTTGGGTGTGTGCAGAGAAAAGGGTGGAGACAGAGCCGCTGAGTCTCTGTAACTCCACACTGAGGATCCCACGGACCTGCAAGACAAAAGCCAGAAGGAGTACAGGAGCAAACACACAAGGGAAGAAGCAGACATAGAGGGAGTGTTTGAAAAGAGGAATGGGACCCTCTCCGGTCCCTCTCTAACCTAAATGACCTCTCTCTTAACGCCCTCTCCAACCTCTCTCCAACCGAGCATGCCAGACCCCCCCCCCCGGCAGTCTATGCCTATTGCATCTTAACTATGAGCTATGAGCTGGTTCCTAACTAAAAGCTTTATCAAAGAGGAATGTTTTGAGCCTAACCTTAAAGGTAGAGAGGGTGTCTGCCCCCCGAACCGTGGTTGGTAGATGGTTCCAGAGAAGTGGGGCCTGATAACTGAAAGCTCTTCCTCCTATACTACTTTTAGAGATGAATGGAACAACGAGTAGTCCAGCATTTTGAGAGCGTAGTGTTCTGGGGGGATTGTATGGCACTACAAGCTCCTTGAGATAGACTGGTGCCTGTCCATTTAGGGCTTTATAAGTGAGAAGAAGAATCTTGAATTCTATTCTATATTTTATGGGAAGCCAATGCAGAGAGGCTAATACAGGAGTAATGTGATCTCTTCTCCTAGTTTTAGTCAGTACACGTGCTGCAGCATTTTGAACCAGCTGAAGTGTCTTAAGCGACTTGCTCGGGCAGCCTGCTAAAAGAGAATTACAATAATCCAGTCTAGAGGTAACAAAAGCATGGACTAGTTTTTCGGCGTCGCCCTGAGACAGGATAGATCTGATTTTAGCAATGTTACGGAGATGAAAGAAGGCAGTTCTTGAAGTTTGTTTTATGTGAGAGTTGAAGGATAAGTCCTGATCAAATAGAACCCCAAGGTTTCTAACAGTTGTGCTTTGTGCCAGAGTAATGCCATCTAGGGCAGTTAGGCTAGCATAGGTTTCTCTAAGGTGTCGCGGGCCCAGTACAATGACCTCAGTCTTGTCTGAGTTGAGAAGAAGAAAATTTTGGTCCATCCAGGCCCTAATGTCCTTTAGACAGGCCTCAAGTTTAGATAGCTGATTTGTCTCACCTGACTTCATTGATACATACAGTTGGGTATCATCAGCATAGCAGTGGAAGTTAACAGAGTATTTTCTCATAACATTACCAAGGGGGATCATATAGATACAGAAGAGGATTGGACCTAGCACAGAGCCCTGAGGAACCCCGTAGCTTACTTTAGTGTATACAGAAGACTTATTATTCACGTGTACAAACTGGTACCTATCAGATAGGTAGGACTTAAACCAGTTTAGGGCAGTCCCTGTGATTCCAAGTAATTCCTCTAATCTCTCTAGTAGAATATAGTGATCTATAGTGTCAAAAGCTGCACTAAGATCTAATAAAACCAGCACTGAGAGTCGTCCTTCATCTGAAGCCCAGAGTAGATCATTAGTTACTTTAACTAAAGCAGTCTCTGTGCTGTGTTGAGCTCTAAAGCCTGACTGGAAGTCCTCGAACAGGCTGTTGTTTTGAAGAAATTCACAGAGCTGAGCTGCCACAACTTTCTCAAGAATCTTTGAAATAAAAGGAAGATTAGATATAGGCCTGTAGTTTGCTAAAGTGCTGGAATCAAGAGTAGGTTTTTTGAGAAGGGGTTTGATTACAGCTACTTTAAAGGACTGTGGCACGTAGCCTATTGATAGGGATATATTTATTGTCTCCAACAAAGATGGGCAGACTAGGGGAACAACTTCTTTAAACAGCTTAGTTGGGATCGGATCTGAAAGGCAGGTCGATGGTTTGGAGGATGAAATAATAGAGTTAAGTTCCTGAAGTCCTATATGTGTGAAACAGTTTAGGTTAGGCCTATTTACATTTAATGGTACAGCAGGCCCAGGTGAAGGCAGGGAGTGGCTAATTTTATCTCTAATCTTGTGAATTTTATCGTTAAAAAATGTCATAAAGTCCTCACAGCTGAGGGCTAGAGGAATCATGGGCTCAATAGAGCTCTGACTTTGTGTTAGCCTGGCTACAGTGCTGAAAAGGTACCTCGGATTATTTTTATTTTCTTCAATTAGTGAGGAGTAGTATGTAGATCGACTATGTCGTAAGGCTGTCATGTATTTACTATGGCTTTCTTGCCAAAGTATTCGTGACTCCTCTGTTTTATTGGAGCGCCACATTCTCTCTAATTTACGGGTTGTTTGTTTGAGTGTGTGAGTTTCAGAGCTAAACCACGGAGCTTTCCTCTGACGTTTAATAGTTTTTTCCCTCAATGGGGCAACTGAGTCCAAGGTGGATTTTAGTAGAGTAGCAGAGCTATCGACAAGCAGATCCAGTTGAGAGGGGTTATAATTAATATCATAGTTATTTATTGGATGGTGCACTGAGTTTAAGGCAGCAGGAATGGCCTCTTTAAATTTAGCCACAGCACTGTTGGATAGATTTCTACTTGTAACTATTTTATTGCACAGTGCGAGATCCTCTAGGATAATGTTAAAAGATATTAAAAAGTGATCTGATAGCAGAGGATTTTCAGGGTAGACTTTTAGTTCATTAATATCAAGGCCATATGTTAGAACAAGATCAAGAGTATGATTTAAACGATGAGTAGCTTCATTAATAGTTTGAAAAAAGCCAACTGAGTCTATTAGGGACATAAAGGCTGAGCTCAGGCTATCACTATCTTTGTCCACATGGATATTAAAATCTCCTACTATCAGTATTTTATCAGAACTGAGGACTAAGTTTGATATAAACTCAGAGAATTCTGATATAAATTCAGAATAAGGGCCTGGAGGACGGTAAATTATCACAAATAAGACTGGCTGGCAGGTTTTTGATTCGATATGAGATAAATTTAGAACCAGGCTTTCAAAGGAAGTGTAACTGGCCTTTGGTTTAGGATAGATTAGGAGAGAGGAATGATAAATAGCTGCTACACCACCTCCACGGCCTATGTCTCGTGGCATATGAGTATTTAAATGACTGGGAGGAGTGGCTTCATTTAAACTAACATATTCATCTTGATACAGCCATGTTTCAGTTAAACAGAATAAATCAAAGTTATCTTCTGAGATAAGGTCATTTACTAGTAGAGATTTGGATCTCAGTGATCTAATATTTAATAGAGCACATCTAATGCTTTTATGTTTTGGTGTTTCTAGATTTGAGATTTTAATTTTTTTCAGATTTTTATAATTGATAGCTCTTTTATTTGATTTTATGTTAAAATCATTGTGAAATATGGGTCGGGGGACTGACACCGTCTCCATAAAATAATATTCATCACCATCACAACAGTTGTCATGGCGATGAACACAGCTATCCTGATAGCAATGGGAGGGAAACTGTCCTAAGGCAAGCGCAGAGGGGCGTGGAGGACTCCCCCTCTGTAACATGGTCTCATTCATGAGATGTCATAAATGTGCCATGTTTTCTGATAGTAGAGATGCTCCCTCCAAAGTAGGATGGATTCCATCTCTTCCTATCAGGTTCGGTTTTCCCCAGAAGGATCTCCAATTATCAATGAAGCCCACCTCGTTTTCTGGACACCACCTCGATAGCCAGCGGTTAAATGATGACATGCGGCTATACATGTCATCACTGGTCAGATTTGGTAAGGGACCAGAGAAAATTACGGAGTCCGACATTGTTTTAGCATAAGCACAAACTGATTCAATGTTCACTTTGGTTGCTTCCGACTGACGACGTCGGGAGTCATTAGTGCCGACATGGAGGACTATCCTATCAAACTTACGATTACTCTTTGCCAGCAACTTTAGATTTGATTCTATGTCGCCCGCTCTGGCCCCTGGGATGCACCTCACAATGCCCGCTGACTTCGCTAGCTTCACGTTTCTCACTATGGAGTCGCCAATTATCAGAGTTTGTTCCCCGGTGAGTGTGTTGTCCTCACAGAGGGGGGAGAACCTGTTTGAGACGTGAACATGGTGGTGTCCCGAGCGGCTTTTTGACCTTCGACTATGCTTACCACGGACAGTAACCCACTCATTGCTGGCCGGGGGGGAGGCTAAGCTAGAGCTGGCACGGTCCGCACCGGCTAGGTCCTGCTTGCTAGCTTCAGTTTTGGTATCAGGGGTGCGGAACCGCTTCTCCAGATTGTTGATCCTCGCCTCCATATCTAACAGTACGCTACACTTTATGCAACTACCATTGTCCCTAAAGGAGGACGAGGAGTAACTAAACATCTGACACACAGGGCAGGAGAGCGGAGGGGAGGAGAGAGAAGCCATAGGTGCTAAATTTAAGCTAAGCTAAGCTAAGGACAAAAGGAAGTTTAAAGGAGATTGTACTGCCTATAAGAGGCGAGATTGCTTTTTACTTAACCTTCGTACGTTTAACTGTACGGTAAAAAATTAAAACAAGTGTTTTCAAGGCTAAAATATCAATGACAACAAGTTTGATTAGAGTTAGCAGAACACAGTAGTAGAGCGCTGCAAGCAGCGGTAGAACGTAAACAGGAAATGATCGATACGTCACCACGATACGTCACCACGTCAGCACGTCACCTAAACCAGCTCCATTAGAGATCAATAGATCGTTTACAGAGTTTTACAAATCACTGTATGCATCTGACCATTCTCATGTTCCTCTAGGTCTTGAGTCTTTCTTTAGTAAGGTTGCCTTGCCTGTCTTGGATCCAACTGTGGGTGAGGAGCTGGAGCGTCCTATCACAGCTCTCGAACTTGAGATGGCCGCCAAATGTTTACAAGGTGGCAAAAGCCCGGGTCCGGACGGCTTTCCGTCAGAGTTTTATAGAACATTTTGGAAGCAGTTAGCCCCTCATTTGTTAGAAATGTTTATTGAGGCTTCTGTTTTGGGTGAGCTCCCTCAAACTTTAAATCAGGCGTCTATTTCGCTGCTTTTGAAGAGAGGCAAAGATCCACTACTTTGCAGCTCTTATCGTCCTATCAGCTTGCTAAATGTGGACTTTAAACTGCTCGCTAAACTTCTAGCCCTTCGTTTGGAGGGTGTCCTACCATCAATCATTTCTCAAGACCAAACAGGATTCATTCGTAACAGACACTCCCTTTTTAACCTTAGAAGGGTTTTTAATGTAGTATATAACCCTCCTTCAGAAACTGTCCCTGAAGCCTTGTTGGCACTTGATGCTGAGAAGGCTTTTGATAGAGTGGAGTGGGACTACTTGTTTTCTGTTTTGGGAAAATTTGGATTTGGGGCAAAATTTATTTCTTGGGTAAAGTTATTGTATTCATCTCCACAAGCCTCTGTTAGAACAAATAGTACAAACTCAGAATACTTCCGGTTATTTCGCTCCACCAGACAAGGTTGTCCACTAAGCCCTCTTCTGTTTGCTATGGTTATGGAGCCTTTGTCAGCCACTCTAAAGTCCCATCCTGATCTCAAAGGTATAACAAGAAACGGGGTGGAGCTGAAGGTCGCCCTTTATGCAGATGACCTGTTACTGTTCTTGTCTGACTTGTCTCGCTCCATTCCCGCCGCTCTTTCAGTCCTCAAAACTTTTAGTGAGATTTCAGGATATAAATTAAATTTGGAGAAGAGTGAAATTTTTCCTGTGAATAAATTAGCCAAGGATTATCCACTGGGAAAGTTTCCATTTAAGACATCAAAATCAGGGTTTACTTATCTAGGAGTATATGTGGCTGACACTTTGATTAATCTTCGCAAGAGGAACTTTGACGCCCTACTTGAACAAATTAAGCTAGATTTTGAAAAATGGTCCTTACTTCAGCTTTCCATAGCTGCTAAAATTAATTCCATTAAGATGAATATTCTTCCACGCTTCCTGTATTTGTTGCAATGTGTTCCAATCTTTCTTCCTCTTTCCTTTTTCAAATCGATAGATAGCCTTATGACAAACTTCATTTGGAATAAAAAACCACCCAGGTTGCGACTTCAGATCTTACAGCGTCCCAAAGAGCTAGGTGGAATGGCTCTGCCAAACGTCTTATTTTATTATTGGGCAGCAAACATAAGGAACTTAAACTACTGGCTTTGTTTTGATAATATTGAGAACCCTCCATTATGGCTGGCTATCGAAGCAAATTCCGCACTTCCGGTGACATTGAAATCCTTACTTTACACTCCTCTTTTATCTTCCACTTCCCCTTATTCAAAAAATGTCATCGTTGCCTCGTGCCTCAAGATTTGGAACCAATTTAGGCGCTTCTTTGGGATGCAAACCTTTTCTGTCCGTGCTCCAATCTCAGCAAACCCTGCCTTTCCCCCGTCCCTGTTAGATGGTGCGTTTTCATTGTGGGGTAGGCTCGGCATTAAAACTTTTAGGGATCTTTATATAGACTCGACGTTTGCCTCTTTTCATCAGTTGGTTGAAAAATTTTCTTTACCTCAAAGTCACTTTTTCAGGTACCTCCAGGTTCGTCATTTTGTTCGTAACTTGGGTCTGAATTTTCCTATCCTCCCCTCATCATCAAATTTGGAGATTTTCTTGGTGCCTCTTCCCTCATTGAAAGGTGGAATATCTGTCATATATGCTAATATTCATAAATTCTGCTCAAATTCTTCTTTGAATACTCTTAAAACTGTCTGGGAGACTGATTTGGGACATAATATTTCGGATGGGACCTGGGAAAAAATTTTGCAGAGGGTTCACAATTCCTCAATTTGTGCTAAGCATAGCTTCACTCAGTGTAGGATTTTACATCGAGCCCACTACACTAAAGTGAGGCTGTCCAAAATATATAATACAGTTTCTTCTCTTTGTGATAGGTGCAAACATGCTCCGGCTGATTATATACATACATTCTGGCACTGCCCCTCTCTGAGTACGTACTGGTCTGAAATTTTTGATGTGTTATCCAGGGTTACTGGGAAAATTATAGTTCCAAATGCTTTAACTGCTCTTTTTGGTGTGTTGCCACCTGCACTTTGCCTTTCCTCTAACCAAAAGGACCTGGTAGCATTCTCATCCTTTTTGGCGAGGAGGGCGATTCTTCTGATGTGGAAATTTTTGAGTTTTTTTTTTTTTTTTTTTTTCTCCCTTTAAGAGGTGTGCTCGGGGAATGTTAGGGTAAGGATGTGGGGGTTCGAGTTTGTATATGTATGTCTTGTCCTTGTATGTCTTTTAAAAAAAAAAAAAAAGAAGAATTTTGTATATAAAAAAAAAAAAATAATTGTATGTAAAATGTTCTATTTTTTTTTTCTTCAATAAAAAAAAAAAAAAAAAAAAAAAAAAATGAACAGGAACTGAAAATACAAGGGTCAGTCTTGGTCCCATATCAGGATGACCATAAATTATGAAAAATAAATGTATTCAGGAAGAACTTATTTACAAAATGAGATTCTTTAAAATGTGTGTTATCACTCATTTTTAAATTTTCTGTGTTCAGGATTTAATGAGCGGGTCAGAAATCATAGCCGTGTTACTTAATGGAGCCATCATTAGCATAAACCCGACCCTGCTGCTGAAGCAACCAAACTTCCAGCGGGCGCAGTTCGGCCCCTATCCGACAACAAACCACATATTTGGACTCTGGGAATAAAACGCGTCCGCTACTAGTGCCACATTTCATGTGTGAAAAAATCACAAAACAAAGTCATTTCTGCTTTACACAGACTTTAAAGTTTTATACATAAGGCTTACATAATGCTCTCATTATCTGTCATTAAAAATGTGTCATGAAGGCTGTCATTAAGTGTTTGATAAATTTTGACACCTTTGGAGCTAGGTTGGCATTTTTTGGGTTAGGTGGAAGGATGTAGTGGTGTTAGGTAGGGTTAAGGTTAGGGTAACAAACAAAACTTAATGACAGCCTCCATTTGACCTTATTCATGCTAATGACAAATGTCATCTGTTAATATAATATAGAATATTTGTATATTATGTCCATATATTAAGAATTTTATTTCATTGAATGAATTTGGGAAAACTTAAATGCAATCTTTTCAGCACTAGCGCGGTTGTGGTTGTGGATTTAATAAAACTTTGACACACAAGCAAGAGCTTGAGAGTTTAATCACATAAGCTGACCTCAGTTAGTTCAAACAGTTGTGTAGTGTGTGGACCTCAGTAGTTAATAATCTGGTGTTGCAAACTAAAGCGGACAGGACAAATATTGTTGTGCAGATTAAGTTTTACTCTAACAAGTAACCAGTATCTGAATTAGGACTTTGAAGAACATCAGCATAAATAGGAATAAGTGAGGAAATAATCAAAAAGATGCTTTTATTTCTGATAAAGCATGGAAGTAATGATAAACAATCTCAGCCTCACTCCACTTCCTCTTCTCCCTCCTCCTCTTCATTCTCGTCCTCCTCGGCCGTGGCGTCCTGGTACTGCTGGTACTCGGATATTAGGTCATTCATGTTGCTCTCTGCCTCTGTGAACTCCAACTCATCCATGCCCTCCCCGGTGTACCAGTGCAGGAAGGCTTTACGGCGGTACATGGCATTGAACTGCTCGGAAATTCGCTTGAACACCTCCTGTATGGCGGTGCCGTTTCCGATGAAGGTGGCCGACATCTTGACCCGCCTATATGCATTAAATCGAAGAGTTACGAATGTAACTATGGTTCTATGAATCCCGAATGACCGCCAGAGGCGGTGCTGTAAGCACTGAATATTCCCCTTCACGCATGCGCAGTGCGAGTATGTATACCAACAATGTCACCCATGACCCCTGGATGACCCAGAGGAAGTTTATATCTTCCGGTATCACTCCAGGGTACTTTCCTACAGAATCTTCTCGCGAGCACACAAGGGTTCTGAGTGACAAAGAGCTCTGGCGGTCATTCGGGATTCATAGAACCATAGTTACATTCATAACTCTTCGTTCTATTTCATCCCTGCTGACCGCCAGAGGCGGTGCTTTAAGCACTGAATGACTTATACCAGAAAAGTCAAGAAGAATCCTGCTTACCACCCTTTAGTGTGTAGGGTCAGAGGACTCTGGCCGAAGGACCACAGCCAATGGATGGGGTGTGGCTACATTCACCCTGTAGAATATGGAGAAAGTGCATGGCGACGCCCATGAGGCCGCAGCACAGATGTCCTCCAGGGGCACTCCCCTCAGGGCAGCCCATGACGTAGCAACACTCCTGGTAGAGTGGCACCGCACACCAGATGGGATGAGACGGTTACTTGCCCGATATGCATGGGCAATCACATCGACAATCCAGTTGGACAGGCGCTGCTTGGAGACAGCACCACCCCTGTTAGGGCCACCAAAACAAAGAAAGAGCTGATCGGACCCCCGAAAACCTACAGTAGCTGCAATTTAGGCTTCCAGGGCGCGCACTGGGCACAACAGGTCAGACTAAACCTCTGGCTCCACGGAAGAAGGGTTGAACCGTGCCAGCTGAATGGGCTGGTTGAGGTGAGCACGGGACAGCACTTTAGGGAGAAAAGCTGTGTTCGGCCACAGAGTGACTCCCAAGCTGTCCGAATTCCACCTCAGACATGTGTCGCTGATTGACAGGACGTGCAGCTCACGGACACACTTTGCGGAGGAAATGGCCAGAAGGAACGCAGTCTTAAGGGTAACCCACTTCAGCGCTGCTCGTGCCAAGGGCTCAAACGGTGGAAGGCGCAATGCCTCCAGCACCAGGCGAAGATCCCATGCTGGAGTCCTTGTGGCTCTCGGAGGATGCAACCTCCAAGTTCCTCTCAAAAAAAGGGACACCAGCTTGTGGCTACCAATCGTGCCATTGTCGACCATTACATGTCTGCAAGATATTGCTGCAACATAGACTCTCAGCGTTGAATGAGAGCCCTTTGTCCAGAAGGGACTGGAGAAAGTCCAGAATAGCTGGCACAGGGCAGTGCACAGGGTCCACCTCCCGCCTTGTACACCAGTCGGAAAACAGTTTCCATCTGTTCTCATACTGGAGGCGAGTACACGGTGCTCTTGCATTCATTATAGTATATCTAGCTGGGTCGGCACAAACGCTCAGGAGCGTCTCGGGCCCCCCAGTGGCCAAACGCACAGTTGAAGGAGTTGCGGATTGGGTTGCCAAATCCACCCGGCCAGTTGGGACAAGAGATCCCTCCTGTCGGGAAGGCGCCACGGTGCGACGTGACAGAGGCTGTGCAGCAGCGGGAACCAGCTCCTTCCTGGCCAGAAGGGAGCTACAAGCAGGATCCTGTGGCCCTCCTGAAGGACCCTGTGGAGTACCAGTTGAATCAGAGGAAACGGAGGGAAGGCATACAGTAGGTCATCCGGCCAAGGATGAGCCAATGCGTCCTGGCCGAGAGGACTGGTTGTCTCGGCCAAGGAGAACCACAGAGGGCAGTGGGTCGACTGCTCCGAAGCAAAGAGGTCCACCTCTGCCCTGCCGAATATGCTCCATATAATGTTTGTTACCTTCGGGTAGAGGTGCCACTCCCCTGACGGAGGTTTCCGACGGGAGAGGAAGTCCGCCAAGTGGTTCTGCTCTCCCGGTATATGCATTGCTCGTATACTGATCAAGCGGGGGGCTGCCCATGTGAGGAGCTCCCTTGCCACTTCCAGCAGCCGTGCAGACTTGGTACCGCCCTGATAGTTTATGTGATACACTGTAGACGTATTGTCTGACCGCACAAGGACATGCTTGTCCCTCAGATGCGACAAGAAGTGCTTGAGAGCTAGGTGAACCGCACGCAGCTCCAACACATTGATGTGCGCACCTTGGTCTTCCACAGGCCAACGCCCCTGGGCCGTCCTGCTCTGCCACACCGCACCCCATCATGAAGGGCATGCGTCTGTGGTAACGGCCTCCCTGCGAGATGGAACGGAGCCTATAGGAACGCCTCTGAGCAAGTAAGCCCTGTCCCTCCACGGAGCCAGGGCGCAAAGACACTATTGTGAGACCTTAAGCCTCCCGCTCCTGTGTCGCTTGACATCCAAGTGAAAACTGTTCAGCCACCTCTGCAGCGGGCGCAGAGACAGCAAGCCCAGAGGAACTACCCCCGAGACTGACGTTAGCTTGCCCAAAAGGAGGAAAGAAACATAAGTCAGCCAGCGGCCCTCCCTGAATAAGGCGAGCTGGCGAAAAATACCATCCACACGATGGGGGGAGGGTTTTGCCATCATAGTTACACTGTTCACTAAAACCCCAATGAAAGTTGTGACCCGGGATGGCACCAGGCAACTTCTTTCCACATTCACCTTGAGTCCAAGTCGTGCCACATGGGACAGGAGACGCTCTGTGTCTTGTGACGCCTGGACCCGGGATGGAGCACAGATCAGCCAGTCGTCCAGGTATGGGAGAACCTTCAAGCCCCGAGACTGTAGAGGGGCTAGGGCCGCAGACACACACCTTGTGAAGACCCTTGGGGAGAGAGAGAGGCCGAAGGGCAGCAACCATAACTGCCAGGGGCGGCCGAGGTATGCGAAGCGCAGAAACTGCCTGTGTTGCTGAGCAATTGGGACGTGAAAGTACGCATCGTTGAGGTCTATCGATGTATACCAGTCCCCTTGAGCCACCGTTCTGAGGACATCTGCTGTGGTCAGCATGTGAAAAGGGATGACCTTCAGAAATTTGTTCAACCCTCTGAGGTCTAGGATTGGGCGGAATCCGCCTGTTTTTTTTTTTTGTCACTAAAAAGTACGTTGAGTAGAACCCCCGGTGACCTGACCCAGGGTCTACAGACTCGATGGCGCCCTTGGCCAGGAGGGCAGACAGCTCCTGGTCTAATGCGAGAGCCTTTGCCGGGTCGCTGATGGATGTCATTCTGACCCGGCCGAATGTGGGGGGCCGACGGCTGAATTGAAGTTTGTACCCGTAGGCTAGGGTGGCGACCACCCACGGGTCTGAAGCATGAGTAGCCCACTGTTGGAGCTGCTGATGAGAAAAATGTCCGACCGCCGGCCCCAAAGCCTCAATCTCTGCCCTCCCGGCCCCTCAGGGCCCTAGTGGGAGGGCGGAAAGGCTCCGGAACTCGAAATTGTTTGGGGGGCAGGCGAGCAGAGCCCCGAAAATCCCGGACTGGTCTCCGTGCGGGACGCTGAGCTTGCCGGCCGGGGGTCTATCAGGAGGAGGCATCCGGCTAAGCCCGGCAAGCTGTTGCCTGGTTTGCCCCGCCTGGATGGTCCGTTCCAGCGCTTCCTGGGCTGCTGGACCAAATATCTCACCTGGTTCGACCGGGAGGCTGCGCAGCATTCTCCTGGCTGCCTCCGTTAAGTTTGACTGGGACAGCCAAACCTGACGATGAGCTTGGACTAAGATGGACATTATTCGCCCAAGCTCTCTGGACATGAGCCCAAAAGCCTTCAATGAGGCATCACAGAAGGTGACCGCATCGGCATGTACACCGCCCTCCTGCAGTGAGGCTGAGAGGGCCAACATAAGGTGTGATAGGGAGTTTCCCATGCAACCAGCACGTGCTCCAGCATCATAAGCCCTCGTGAGAAGGTCATCGGTTATTCGACACTGGGGTCGAGGACACCTAGCATCCCTTCTAAGTGGTTCATCTGGGGACCGAATAAGAGAAGCGATGGCAGGCTCGATGGGCGGAGTGCGATCCAGGCCGGCCCCCTCTGCATCATGCATGGCTGCCAGGGTCCGCCCATCTGCAGAGGGACGGGAGCGAGCCTTACTGTCCCTCCAACAGGACTGCAACTCCCTCAGATAATCCTCTGAATGAAGAATAGCGAAAGCTGTGGGGGCAGGCCTGCGCCTGAAGAAGGCGCTTGCAGATGCTGCCTCTGCCTGCTGTGGGACAACTGTGTGCAGCCGCTGTAGAGCCAGGCGCATGACAGCGCGCATGGAGTTGTCTTCCACCTCGGCCCCTGAACTGTGATCCGAGGAGTGGGAGCCCTGCTCAGACACCTGGGATCCGACATCCAAATTCTCCCCATAATCACAAAAATGGCTAGCCGAAGCAGCCAAAGAGAGTGTATCTTCCTCAGGCAGCAGCGTTGGCATTGGGGGAGAGAGTGCGGCATCAGCCACCAGGGGAATAACCGGCTGGCTGTCAGCCAGCAGGGATCTCATTTGAGCCAATTCAGCAGACAGCTGCTCAACTTTAGATGATAACCCACTATGGTCAGACTTCGAGACTTCGTTCTCTTCCTGGAGGGGCAGCTGCCGCAGCCTCTGCCCTCCTCTTGGAGCGTGTCTGACGGGTTGGAAGTGGCTCCACCCCCGCCAACCTGGCAACCCCGGCCGCCCGAGGCAAGTAGCTGAAGTTCATGCAGGGATTGCCTGACAGCGTCTCCCCCAGGTGCTCAGGGCCAAGGCATGTGGGGCATAGGTCTTGGCTATCCTCTGGCTGTAAAGAAACCCCACAAGATGTGCAGATATGTGAGCCATCCATCATAGCTTCACTGAGAAGTCACTGATTCCAACACAGGTATTCAACAAAGGGAGGGGGCGCGCACGCCGCCTGTCTGGTATCACCCTGCACTCCTCGGCTTAGCCTGAGCGTGGATGCCGTAGGTTGGGTGAGTATAGGGACCGTATACTGGGGAAGGGAGCGCGCACGCTGCCTGCACAGTAGAGGCCCAATATACTAAACAAAAAACAACCACTGTACTGTGGTCCTCACCCAAACTGGGTTCTTTAACAGAAAATGACACTAGCTTAGCCGGTGAAGCTAATGTAAACAAATCCACGCTGGGCTCCGGGCGTACCCACCAGCAAACAAATAAAGTCGGCTAGCTTAAATTTCGGGAGTAGGCTGCTGAAATGCAGTCTTCACCGACCATCTCTTTCATTTTTATAAAGACAACCGTTGATCTGCCGAATAAGCGGCAACTTACCTTGTCAGCGTGTGTCGTCGGGACCAAGCACAAACCATATGCTGGGGGGAGGCGGCGCTAACGCGGCCTGTGCCAACAGAGGTTGCTAATAGGTTAAGCTACCGCTACCCAAACACTCACCGTCGCAGCTCCTGGAGAGCGAATGCACGCTGCTCCGACCTACCACGGTCACGGAGCTACTAGCGACGGCAGCTGTGTGCACAGTATTCCAGTAACTGCACACGAGAAGAAAAAAAGGAAAGTACCCTCGAGTGATACCGGAAGATATAAACTTCCTCTGGGTCATCCAGGGGTCACGGGTGACATTGTTGGTATACATACTCGCACTGCGCATGCGCGAAGGGGAATATTCAGTGCTTACAGCACCGCCTCTGGCGGTCAGCAGGGATGAAATAGAACAAGCTTTTAATCACATACAGCCTGCAGATGCCTGTGGCTTCTTAACCTTTCTATCTTTGCGTGGTTTTCTTACCTTGGCTCCAATTTGGTTGCCGCACTGTCAAGCCTGAAGGTGAACAATCTCTCACATTTTTGTAGTGTCGGATATAGCTGAAAAAAAAGAGCTGAAGAAAAAGAGTTGAACAGACGCTTGAGATGAATGAATATAAGTGGAGAGAAGCTTCAGATCTGGTCAATTTTCACTGGCTGATGTCTGTCTCACTGAATGAGAATTGTGGTTGTGAGCTCGCTGTGGGCAAAGTAACCAGATAAAATCAATAATATACAGCATTATAACTGTTGAATTACAGACAGAAACCACATAAATCCACTTAATTTGTTTTCAAATTATGAAAACAAAACAGCTGAATATCTGCATCAATATAACTTTCACCTTTTAAATGACACTCATTTTCTTCACTTGTTTCAAATGGTTGGCGGAAATATACAGAAAATGTCAGATTTGCTGTTACCACCAATCACAGCTTCAAGGATTATTTACCAAGATGAAGATAAATCAAGAGATGTCCACATTAAATTTATTATTAAATTTCCATAACATTATCAAATCAAAGTATGTCCTCTCTGACACCTCTGACACCACCTGCTTTCTGACTTTGTCCATTCTATTCAAAAGGACTGGTTACAGTTTAAATAATGCTGCTAGTTAATATGTAATTACAGGACTGGTCCTGGTTGGTTCTAGTCAGACTGCCCTAAGCAGGCCAGATACCACAACACACTGATAGTACACAGCAAGGTATCGGCCTGAGGAGACTCTGCTATGTTTTGACTATTGCAATCAGCAACATACATAACACTGAGACAACAGACAACCAATTACACTTACATTCACTCCCAATGGGCAATTTAGAGACTCCAATCAACCTAATAGTCATGTTTTTGGATTGTGGGAGAAAGCTGGAGTACCCTGAGAAAACCCACGAAAGCAGGAGGAGAACATGCAAACTCCACACCGAAAGAACCAGTGTCTTTTTTTTTTTTTTTTTTTTTTTTTTTTGTAGTGTTGTTAGGTAGGGTTAAGGTTAGGGTAACAAACAAAACTTAATGACAGCCTCCATTTGACCTTATTCATGCTAATGACAAATGTCATCTGTTAATATAATATAGAATATTTGTATATTATGTACATTATAATAAGAATTTTATTTCATTGAATGAATTTGGGAAAACTTAAATGCAATCTTTTCAGCACTAGCGCGGTTGTGGATTTAATAAAACTTTGACACACAAGCAAGGGCTTGAGAGTTTAATCACATAGGTTGACCTCAGTTAGTTCAAACAGTTGTGTAGTGTGTGGTCCTCAGTAGTTAATAATCTGGTGTTGCAAACTAAAGCGGACAGGACAAATATTGTTGTGCAGATTAAGCTTTACTCTAACAAGTAACCAGTATCTGAATTAGGACTTTGAAGAACATCAGCATAAATAGGAATAAGTGAGGAAATAATCAAAAAGATGCTTTTCTTTCTGATAGAGCATGGAAGTAATGATAAACGATCTCAGCCTCACTCCACTTCCTCTTCTCCCTCCTCCTCTTCATTCTCATCCTCCTCGGCCGTGGCGTCCTGGTACTGCTGGTACTCGGATATTAGGTCATTCATGTTGCTCTCTGCCTCCGTGAACTCCAACTCATCCATGCCCTCGCCGGTGTACCAGTGCAGGAAGGCTTTACGGCGGTACATGGCATTGAACTGCTCGGAAATTCGCTTGAACACCTCCTGGATGGCGGTGCTGTTTCCGATGAAGGTGGCCGACATCTTGAGCCCACGTGGTGGGATGTCGCAAACGGCCGTCTTGATGTTGTTGGGGATCCATTCTACAAAGTAGCTGCTGTTCTTGTTCTGCACGTTCAGCATCTGCTCGTCCACCTCCTTCATGGACATGCGACCGCGGAACAAAGCGGCAGCGGTGAGGTAGCGGCCGTGGCGAGGGTCGCAGGCGGCCATCATGTTCTTAGCACTGAACATCTGCTGGGTGAGCTCGGGCACAGTGAGGGCGCGGTACTGTTGGCTGCCACGACTAGTGAGAGGAGCAAAGCCAGGCATGAAGAAGTGCAGACGAGGGAATGGGACCAGGTTGACGGCCAGTTTGCGGAGGTCGGCGTTGAGCTGGCCAGGGAAGCGAAGGCATGTGGTAACACCGCTCATGGTAGCAGACACCAGATGATTGAGGTCTCCATAATTGGGCGTGGGGAGTTTGAGCGTACGGAAGCAAATGTCATACAAAGCTTCGTTGTCAATGCAGAAAGTTTCGTCTGTGTTCTCAACCAGCTGATGGACAGACAGTGTGGCGTTGTACGGCTCCACAACTGTGTCTGACACCTGGACAAAAAATGTGCAAAGTTAGGGATTTAAAAACGCTAATTGGGAATCCATTATTATGCCTTCTCAACCAACTTATTCTCTACTAATAAAAATAATTCAAAGAAGCATCACCACAATTGTTATAAAAATGTTGTTGGGTGGATGTGATAGAACAAAAGATTACACAAAAAGGTATTAATTGTACCTTAGGCGAGGGAACGACACTGAAGGTGGTCATGATACGATCAGGGTACTCCTCACGAATCTTGCTGAGGAGCAGAGTCCCCATACCAGAGCCGGTACCGCCACCCAGGGAGTGAGTGAGCTGGAAACCCTGCAGGCAGTCGCAGCCCTCTGATTCTTTTCTCACTACATCCATAACAGAATCCACCAACTCTGCTCCCTCGGTGTAGTGACCCTTTGCCCAGTTGTTAGCGGCTCCACTCTGACCTGGAAGGAAAAGTTCATTACTCTAAATAATTTTTGTATTACAAGGGCCAACTTTTTCAGGGTCATATGTACTGAGGGTAGCTTGTGTTTTTACCAAAGATGAAGTTATCAGGTCTGAAGATTTGTCCAAAGGGCCCGGAGCGCACAGAGTCCATTGTTCCAGGTTCCAGATCCACTAAGATGGCCCTGGGCACATACGTTCCACCTGAAACTCAAAAGCACCCATTTTCAGAATGTACACCAAGAATGCTCTACACTAACTTTTTAAGAAAAGTGAGTATTACTGACCTGAAGCTTCATTATAATAGACGTTGATGTGTTCCAGCTGTAAGTGGTTGTTTCCATGATACGTCCCTGTTGGGTCGATACCATGTTCATCACTAATTACTTCCCAGAACTACAGGCAGGATGATGGGACACAGAGACAGAGTGAGGTGATTTATTTGTCTTCTTTTCTCACTTATGCTATTCATTGTCACAAGATGATAAAGCCTATCCCAGGTTATTATGAGAGGTAAAGGACATATAGTGACTTATCGCGCTATATACTATTGCTTTACATACCATCCATCACTGTAGGATGTTGAGCAAGTCCCTTAACCTTAACTGCTCATGTTGTACATTGCTTTGATTTATAATTTCAATTTTGGTCAAGTGTGCATCACAAAAAGGACACAACACAAATACTATCATTGACATTCTTATTTAAGCCATGTTGATTCCTGGTAGAGACAAATAGCCGACTGCTTTTAGATGGATGCTGGCAGTTAAAACACATGCAACACTTTACTTAAAATCTGTGTAAAGCAAATTCAGCCATTTTCTTCTAAACACATTAAATAGGTTATAAATGTCTTCTTTAAAACTTGTATAAACCCACTGAATCATTTAAAATGTAATAGTGGAGCTAGGCTTCACAAACTGTCTTAAATTTCTGTGTTAAAGATTTGATGGGCGGGTCAGAAATCATAGCTGCGTTACTTAACGGATTCATCATCAGCATAAATCCGACGCTGCTGCTGAAGCAACCAAACTTCCAGCATGCGCAGTTCGGCCCCTATCCGAAAACAAACCACATATTTGGATTCTGGGAATAAAACGCGTACGCTACTAGTGCCACATTTTCCATAAAATCAGCACTTGTGTTGGATTAAAAATCCACTATTTGACCAGCACTAAGCAGCTGGTCCAACCTTAAATTTGAGGCGATGTGAAAAAGGCAAGCTAAGCTATCCCAGTTACTTTAATCACCAGAAATGTTTAGGTGGGGAGAGCATGCACTGAGGCTTCCTATTGGCTCATCAGTCCAAAAATAAACATGAGAACCAAGGATTTTAAAATCCTCCTTCCTCATTGGCACTAGTTCACTAGTCAACTAGTCCACTTGTCAATATCTTACTGTTATCCATCACGTTTACTAGTAAGGTAAAAAAAAAAGTCTTGCGCTAGTTTACTAGTGAGCATTTCGACCTTCACTAGCAAATTAGTAAATAACTACGGTAGTTAACTAAAAACTTTAACTCATGATAGTCATGATCACTGAAATAGCTTCCCTATAGCCCGGTGTAGCTTTACATTGACCCGCCTATATGCATTAAATCAAGCTTTTAATCACATACAGCCTGCAGGTGCCTGTGTTTTCTAGACCTTTCTATCTTTGCGTGGTTTTCTTACCTTGGCACCAATTTGGTTGCCGCACTGTCCAGCCTGAAGATGAACGATCTCTCGCATTTTTGTAGTGTCGGAAATAGCTGAAAAAAAAGAGTTGAAGAAAATTAGTTGAACAGACGCTTGAGATAAATGAATATAAGTGGAGAGAAGCTTCAGATTTGGTCAGTTTTCACTGACTGATGTCTGTCTCACTGAATGAGAATTGTGGTTGTGAGCTCGCTGTGGGCAAAGTAAGTTTATTATTAAATTTCCATAACATAATCAAATCAAAGTATGTCCTCTCTGACTGATTGTGTGTATCTCTTTACTCTCTCCACCTGCTTTCTGACTTTGTCCATTCTATACAAAAGGACTGGTTACAGTTTAAATAATGCTGCTAGTTAATATGTAATTACAGGACTGGTCCTGGTTGGTTCTAGTCAGAAAGAACCAGTGTCTAACCCTCTAACCACTAGGCCACCGCGCGCCCGGAAATGCATGCAATTCTTGTTTAAATGTTTTTATGACAAAGTAGTTAGAAAGCGCTTTACAATATCAGGTCATTCACATAGGATTATCACTGAATAGGTCAATACATTTACAATATTATAAAACAAGCAGTATTTACTAAATAGCAGTATTTACTAGTCTTTAAAGTGTACAAAGTTACAAGAAACTCACTTTAATTACAAAGTTTGCTCACTGAGGACATCGGCTGGTCAGTATTTACCGGGTGTTTTTAGGATATTCGATCTACCTTTGTGGATTCTCTTTGTTGTGTCACTCCTGGAGATTCTCTTTCTGTGTAGATTTTGCTTTGAGTTACCACGACTACCTGTCAACATTAAGCGGTTCTACAAAGCTCCTTTTAATGACATCACGGTCTAAAAAATATTGTTTTATTGTACCACATGGTATATTTGAATGTTGGATTTGATGGGTTGTTTTTTGGTGTTTTTTTCTTTTTTTATAATTGTTTATTTTTCTTTAATGATAATAAATGGTTTTCTATTGTTGTCAATTGTATCTGGTACTTTCACAAAAGCTCACAAATAAAGAATGAAAACAAATGTACCAATCTTACTTTTTTATTATTATAATTATTTTTCATTTTTGTAACATACGTTTTAAAAGCTGTATTATGGATGTGCCAAAATAAATACAAAATGCAGCTTAAAACGTTCAGCCCCCCTGTAACTTAAAGAATGAGACAGTAAAGTTGCTCAAATGAAGCAGTGACATTATTTATGCTGTTCTCCACAATATACAACACTCGATACATGTGCTTTAAATTGACAGATACACTTTACACTTTAACATGGAGGGATAGACTTGCTGGGAGTTGTAAATCATGAAGTTAGACAACAGGTAGGATATAATAAAAGGATTTAAAAGTCCAACAACTTAGATTATGGCATTAAAAGTCTCTAACAAAGCTGAATGTCTACTCTACGTGCTCCCGTGGCCGGTGATTAGCGATTGAGGTCTCCATAACTGGGTGTGTTGAGTTTTAGCATGCGGAAGCAAATGTTATACAAAGCTTCGTTGTCAATGCAGAAGGTTTCATCTGTGTTCTCAACCAGCTGATGGACAGACAGTGTGGTGTTGTACGGCTCCACAACTGTGTCTGACACCTGGACAATAAATGTGCTAAGTTAGGGATTTAAAAATGCTAATTGGGAATCCATTTTTTTTTGCCTTCTCAACCAACTTATTCTCTCCTAATGAAAATAATTCAAAGAAGCATCACCACAGACCATACTAGGGTACTCCTCACGGATCTTGCTGAGGAGCAGAGTCCCCATACCAGAGCCGGTACCGCCACCCAGGGAGTGAGTGAGCTGGAAACCCTGCAGGCAGTCGCAGCCCTCTGATTCTTTTCTCACTACATCCAGAACAGAATCCACCAACTCTGCTCCCTCGGTGTAGTGACCCTTTGCCCAGTTGTTAGCGGCTCCACTCTGACCTGGAAGGAAATGTACATTACTCTAACCCAAAGAAAGGACTTTCCAAGATAATTTCTAAATTACAAACACTTGGCTGTAACTTTGACAGTGTATTAGGTAAATTGTGAGTCAAAATATACTGTACGAAGAAAAATACTTAATATTTGGTGACCTGCTGGTGGTTGATTATGGTGATTAATTTCTTTTTTTCTGTGCTATTTAAGAATCATTAAACACAGTACCTGAAGTTAAATTGTTCTTTGTGCCAAAAGATGGAAGTCATATGAGGTTTACTATTCAAGGGGCGGATTCACTAAAGGTTTAGGGGTATTAAAACGTGTGCAAACGTCACTCCACGCCCTAATAAGGCGTACAAACCTCAGGGAATCAGGACTGCGTGTGTCCAGAGCTTCACAATGTGCCCACAATCCATTTTCCCTTTGATTATTATGTAAAGTAGGCAGATCTCACAAGGGGAGCAAAAAAATGGGAGGGGGAAATGCAAATAAATAATGCAGTGGGCGCAATGCAATTCATCAAACCTGGAACTGTTTGCGGTGATTGTTTTCTGCACCAAAAATAGTACGAGTCATCGGCAGGTGCAAACACACACACACACACACACACAGGTACATTTAAAAAAATTAGATTATCATGAAAAGTTTAATATTTTTGGTCACTCATTTCAGAAAGTCAAACTCATATATGACATAGGCTCATGACATATAGAGTAAAATATTTTAAGCCTTTATGTCTGATGATTGTGGCTTATACAGTAGATAATGAAAACCCAAAATTTTGTGTCTCGGAAAATTAGAATATTGCATGATATCAATAAAAAAAAAGGATATTTTATACAAAAATGTAAGGCTTCTGAAAAGTATGTTCATTTCTATGCACTCAATACTTGGTTGGGCCTCCTTTTGCATGATTGACTACACTAATCAGAATCAGAATCAGAATCAGCTTTATTGACCAGGTACAGTTTAGAACAATACGGGGGATTTGACTTGGTAGTTGCTGTAAAAGACTACACATCAACACACCGGAGCAGCCATTTGCGCACATCCCACATATTTAGGTGAAAAAGGGATCAACAACAGGAGGAGAGGAGGGGTGACTGGAAAAAACTGCCATTTTGAAACTGATTTCCCTACAGAGAAAGCAGTGTGAAACCAGGAAAAAAAAAAACGCCTCCGCAAACTTAAATGTAAGCATGACACAGTCAAACAACTCGAGACAAGGCACGTGGGAAGGGTTGGGTGGGAGGTTGGCTGGGGGAGGGGTTCGGGTGGGAAGAACAGCAGGATTCCAGCCGTTTGGGGACATGGGCGTGCTGCCAATGGCCGCTGCAACCACGCCTCCATGCAGCTGCGGATGGGAGGTGGGGAAAGATGGCCAACGAGGCATTTGAAGTTGAAGACCTGTAGCTGCGTTACTGACAACCAGATGACGTGTGGAAAAGTTCAGCATCAACAGTTCCAGGTGGGAATGTAGGGAAGGAGCGGGGGGAGGGAGTGGGCGTAAGAGCCGCCGTCTGCAGAAACTTCCTGGTGATAAGAGTTGAGACAACCCTGGCTTTAGCCTTGGCTAGCTGGGGAGCCAAAAGGAAGATAAGCAATGTGTTTTGATACAGGTTTTGTCAATTTTCTGTCCTGGGTCTCTCTGCTGTAACCCAATGAGTGGCCTAACTATTACTTCCAAGCCAGGTCTCCAAATTCTCCCAGTTGTTATCCATAACGGGTAGACGATCCATAAGCAGCTTGCTTTTGATATTGACCAACACATGAGTCTGAGTGTTCAGAGCCCTGCATCCTTCAGAAATCACTGGCAACTTTTCCAAAACAGTCGCCAGCGTAGTACGGACTTTTCGATAGATTAGGAAGCCACTAGCTCCGATCAGCAGCATGCCTACTATCATTATTCCAATTATGTAGATCTCCTCCACGTCTTCCACAGAAAGGATGGACAGACACACAACTCGCCACTTATTCCAAGGGTCAAGTGCATATCCAGCCGCAAACGTCCCGCTTGGATATGTGGGTTCACCACCCCCGGTTCTTTTCGTCGAAAAAATCTGATCGATAGCACCAACTAAATAGAGACCAACTAATTAATTCCATTATTCCGGTTTTGGATGAGTTACAGAGAGAGGCTCTTGTTAGGCTCACAAGACCAGACAAAGCAGCAGCAGGGAGAGACATAAGAATGGAAGGGAGGGAGAAACAGAGAGTGCGACTGTCCTCGTCGAGAGAAGCAAGAAGAAGGCGGGGTGGCAAGGAGGTGATCAACCTGTGGCGCTGCTCAGGAAGCACAGGTTGCTTTGATAGCAGCATTCAGGTCATCTGCATTGTTGGGTCTAGTGTCTCTCACTTTCCTTTTGACAATAGCCCATAGATCAAGCATAGTAACACCATGGTCACTGCACCAGCTTTGGTACCTTTGGCAGTGTGAGCAGGTGACAAGTCCTGCTGGAAAATGAAATCAGCATCACCATAAAGCTTGTCAGCAGAAAAAAAAAATAATCTAACACATATTCCACCCTGATCAGAACAGCTTCATAAAAGGCACTCCTCCAACACTTGCAGACTCTTTAACCCAATGGAACATTCATCACAACAACTAAATCGATCTATCATCATCACCCTGAATGCCGAAAAAGCATTCAATAAAGTTAACTGGTCATTTCTCATTTCCACAATGCAAAAGTTTGGCTTTGGGGAATCTTTTATTAATTGGGTTAATATTCTCCACACTGCACCTTCAGCCACTGTTACCACAAATGGACTAACATCACAACCATTCACACTGCACAGGGGGACGAGGCCAGGATGCCCACTCTCTCTCTCACTATTCACCATCTTCATAGAACCTGCAGCTGCTGCCATCCGACAAAACACAAATATCCATGGAATAAAAACACCAAACTACCATCATAAAATCAGTTTATATGCCGACGACATACTTCTTTTTTTAAAAACCACACTTATTACTATAAGAAACAACTAAAACAATAAGAACATATTCAAAAATCTCAAACTACTCCATAAACTGGCACAATTCCGCTATCCTCCCACGCCACAAAGACAGCTGGAATGTAACAACCCACACTCCACCCATTCCTTTATGCACTGGTTATATCACATTTTAGGTATTCATGTTTCCTCCAGGCTGTCAGAGTTGTTCACCCTCAACTACACCCCATTACTCAAAACAATAACAGACACTCTTCTCCGTTGGATGAATTCACCACTCTCTTTAATTGGGAGGATAGTGACAATAAAAATGACCATTTTACCCACAATAAACTATCTCTTTAAAATGATTCCATCCAAACCCACCCTTTCCTTGTTCAAATCTCTAAATTCCATTATCAATAAATAAAACTGGAAAGATAAAACACCAATAATCAAACTAACAACCCTACAGAAACCCAAGACACAGGGAGGACTTTCAGCACCAAACTTCCATCATTACTTCATTGCTAATCAATAACTGTACATATTTAAATGGATCTACCCTGAAGAGTTAGATATAATATTGCTAGACATTGAACAAACAGCATGTGACAATATTCCAATTGCAATTTTACCATTTATCAGCCAATCAATTAAACACCACCCATGTTTTAAAATGATCACAATATCAACAGCTCTGACAGCCTGGTGGAAAATCACTGATTCCACTGCAGCACAATGCAAACTCACACCCATGTGGGACTTTCTAAGCAACAAAAAACCACTTCACTTCCACACATGGTCATATTCTCAGTAAAATGTTGTAGTCGGACAAAGGGGGTACTTGGATTCAGAAAAAAGAGAAACGGGGTACTTGAGCCAAAAAAGTTTGACACTGGACTAGTGCACAAATACACTTTCCTAGTGAACCAGAAAGTAACACTAAGCCTTATACAGTATACTAATAGGGGGGAGGGTAAAAGCAAATTCAGGCTTAAAATTAGCAGTGTTTGGAATAACGGCGTTTAAAATAACGGCGTTAGGTGACGGCATTTGTTTTTCAGTAACGGGGTAATCTAACTAATTACTTTTTACGCCGTTACAACGCTGTTATTTTTACTGAACGTGAAATGCGGTGCGTTACATGCATTGATTAAAATAAACTGCTATCCAAAAGCTACCCTGGCTTCTTACTCAATGTCGTGAGGAGGTGGGTTAAAAACAAGGTGAGCGATTATGATTGGCTTTGGCGGAGTCATGTTTCATGGTAGCCAATCAGAGCCAGTGTTTTTACACATGTGCCAGCAAGAGGAGGCGGGTTAAAAACAAGGTGAGCGATTATGATTGGCTAAGGCGACGTGCCAGCACACGCGACACACACACACACACGCACACGCACACACACACACACACACACACACACACACACACACACACACACACACACACACACACACACACACATACACACACACACACACACACACACACACACACACACACACACACACACACACACACACACACACACGACACACACACACACACGTGACACACACACAGCAGATTGGATGAAGCAGCAGAGACGTGAGCGTGGAGCAAAGTTGTCATTTTTAAGGTGGCGATACAAACACTACTTTAAATTAATTGTGATCAAAGGAAAGAACGTGCATGTGAAGTGTTCATTATATCCAGGAGAGAAGACTTTGTCCACATCCGTTGTAAACAACTCAAATTTAATGAACCTCACGACACACGCATTTATAAAATGTGAATTCTTCGACATATAGCAACTTTTTTTTTTTTTTAAACAGTAACACAAATAGTTACTTTCCTTGGTAATGACTTACTTTTGTTATAGAGTAATTCAGTTACTAACACAGCTACTTTTTGGAACAAGTAGTAACTATAACTAATTACTTTTTTAAAGAAACGTTCCCAACACTGAACATTAGTTTTCAAAAATATTCCAACCAATCGTGGAGCTGGATTTGGACATTTTGAGTGTAATAGTAGTAAACTAGTAAACAAAAATGTAGTTGTACCAATAAAAGTTTTCAATGCACGAGTGCACGAGTAGACCTTACTAGTTACACCAAATCGTCAACTAGTTAACCATTTTGTGTTACTAGAAAGAAAGTAAAAGTAAGTAAATGTTTATTTATGTAGCACCTTTCAAGAGCAGAAATGTCACAAAGTGCTTCACAATCAGAGAAATTAGAGTTGACAATGCAAAATACAGACAGATTAGACAAAGGCAAGTCTGAACAGATTGGTCTTCAGCTGCTTTTTAAAAATGTCCACAGAAGTCAGGGCTCTCAGTTTTGGGGGAAGACCGTTCCAAGATTTAGGGGCCACAACCTCAAAGGCACAGTCACCTTTGGTTGTTAACCTTGTGTGAGAAACATCCAGCAGACCCTGGTCAGAGGACCTCACGGACCTGCTGGTATTATAAAGCCTCAGTAGCTCAGTGACAAATTCTGGAGCTTGACCATGCAAGGCTCTAAACACAATAACAAGTTTGTACTGGGTACAAAAACTGAAGGGGAGCCAGTGTAAAGACTTAAAAATAGGTGTCACATGAGACCGTCTGGATGATCTAGTCAACAATTTGGCAACAGCATTCTGGTTCACAGCAGTGACACTAAGACTTGTCAACAATGAATTATAATAATCAAGCCTTGATAAGACAAAAGCATGGACAATCATCTCCAGCTCAGCTCTGAGTTGATTTGAGTTTCGCTATATTCTGTAGGTGATAAAAAAATGAGCGGACCAAACTATTTACATGCTGGGCAAGACTCGGAGTCTGACCAATAAGGACCCCCAGATTATGCAGGGCAGGTTTAACAGCAGAAGACAATTATTTACCTGAGGAACAACACGCTCAGGAGCAGAGATAAGAACCTCTGTCTTATCAGTGTTCAACTGGAGAAAATTACTTGACATCCAAGCTTTTAAGAATTTTACACAGTCAAGCAGAACAGACAGCTTGGAGACATTTTGTGGTTTAAAAGACATGGATCTGTCTCATGAATAAGAATAGAACCCATCTAGGACTGTTCCAGAGACACCCAACGACTGCTGGAGTCTCTCAATCAGCAACACTATGCTCCACAGTGTCGAAAGCGGCACCAAGAGGACCAGGACTGAGCATTCTCTAGCATTAGCCTGCATTAGGGGATCATTACTGACCCTAAGAAAGGCAGTTTTTGTTAAATGACTCTGGCAGAAACTGGACAAAAATTTATCTAAAATGTTGTGCTCATTCAAGACAGATGGAAGCTGGTTAGCAACCACTTCTTCTAGGACGTCAGAAATACAAGGCAGTTCAGATATAGACCTGTAGTTCTCAGGGAGAGAGGGGTCAAGATTTGTTTTTGTTTTAAAAGAGAATCGAACCAGGCCAGATATTAATGAGTTATTGATTATAGTGAGTAGATATAAGCCAATCAAGTTGATAACTTTTTTAAGCAGAGGAGTGGGTATGATGTCAAGGGAACAGGCAGATGTTTTCATGCCACCTGTTATTTTTTTCCAGTTAGTTTAAAGAGACCGTGTAAAAGTTCTCCAAAATTGGTGGCCGAGAAGCAGAGGCATTGCAACAGGGTAGGCAACACAGGCAATTGCCTAGGGCCCCGAGCTGAAGGGGGCCCCCGAGGGATGGCTGACAGACAATTTTAATGACAAAATAGTGAAACTGCTTTGAGACGCTGCAGCAACAGCGCATCAAACTCCCCTGCACGGAGCCCTTTCTGAGTAGTCACTGGTTAGTTGCTAGTAGGGACCCGACAGACGGCAGATATCAGTGACACAACTTGAAACTCCCCGGACACATTACAGTGATACGTCGGGAACCTCCCTAATGGAGCCCCACTACTACAGGTCCCTGCATCAACGTGCTGATGTTATCAAACACACACCGAAAAAAATGAAGAGGACATATCCCACATGGCTCATGAAAAGAAGATAAAAACAAGAAGAGGATGAAAAGAAAAAAAAAAATGGTAGTGGTAAGTGAGAATGTGTAAACTATGTGTGTTACATGATAAAAAGCTTGTCCCAGTTAGTCCCAGGCACTATGTCCCAAACTCCCAGTCATCCACCCAGCACCAGAGAAGTTAACTGCACATTTAAGTCTGTGTAAAGTGAATTCAGCCATTTACTTCTAAATACATTCATAAACTGTGTTTATATGTACAGTATATATTAATCATTCAAATTTGAGGTTAACAACAAACTTCTGTGGTATGACAAACTTAGAGCACATATTTATTCTTACTTTACATCAATTTTAACAGCTTTCTTACACATCATAAGTCTTGTTACCAGTGGCTGTGTACATACTGTACATTCGTAGACACACAATAAGTTAGTCATTTGCTGCCAATGATATTTTCTCCCAGAATAAAGTGTTTGTTGTCAAATGGTAAAACTGATACATCCATAAATGTTCTGCTATAGCTTAAATGTTACATTAAATAAAATGTTAACATGAAGCATTAAAGTTGTTACTGCAAATTAATGTTTATTAATTATTCCATACATATCTCAAATGTTCAGTGTTTGTGTAGCATGCACGTTTATTTACTGTACTTTATGCAAGCCAACCAAATACATTGTGCTCTTTTCTATTTTCTTCCTCGAGGTACTTTGTTGAAGTTTTTTGGATCATCACCACCACAACCACATCAACATCAGCAGCAGCAGCAGCAGCAGCAGCAGCAGCAGCAGCAGCAGCAGCAACAACAGCAGCAACAGCAGACCCATCTACATAAAAGTAGGAACTTATTTAGTTTAACTTTTTAAAATACATTTTAAAGTTTAAAATATATAATGGGAGCTATCTGAGGGGGGTCTTGAAGAAGTAAAGTAGGACATAATGGTACCTTCATGCAGCAGCAGCAGCATGGCAGCACAGCATTCCATCACCACTCTTTCTAGCGGACCCCAGGTTAGTTTCAGTCCTTTTCTTAGTCCATTGCTACAGATTCATTATTATTAAACCCTTTCAGTAAATCCCTCTCTCCTCTTTTCCACCAGGTCTTGCCCACTTCCTCAGCTATTTAAATAAACAGTTAAATTCAGTTTTGTCTCCGTGTGTTTGTCATCTGCACCTGAGCTCTTACTCGCCCCGTAACAATTGCCATTTTGAGGAAAAATATGAATATTGATCCATATTACCCAATTCCTAATGTAACCAAAGCAGTAATGTTTTTAGCTTGTAAAGGATATGATTGTCTAAACTCTAAATCACGAGACTGATCTGCTGCCTTGTTATGTAACAAGTCTTGCTAATGCTACACCACTTTAGTTAAACAAAGTAAAAAGACTGTGTCTATAAGAACACGTCAGCCCTTTTGTTTGATGTTAATTGTACTTGGAACCAGTTTGATAAATTGCTTACATACAATTTGAATTTTTTTGAAAATGACCTTGTCTTAAATGATTTTTTATTTCTTTTTTCCATTTAGGGCGATTATTTTAAGTAAGTGAATTGGTTTGTTTTATTGGTAAATAACTTTAAATTAGTCTAAATGATTTTAATGTAAAAAATTGTATTGTGATTGTGATTTTACAAAAAGAAAATCGCGTTGTGGTTCTTTTTTCCCCATATCTCCCACTTCTACATGTGTGTTTGTGCTAGACATGAACTTAAATGAATTAAAACTCTTCAGCTATTACCAGTGTTATGAACAGAAAAATACATTTTCAACCGAAATAGAACTACATAAAGATGTATATAGAACTCAATATTCTGTGACAGCTACAACTTTGTATTTTTTTTGCAATGAAAGTGGCTAAATTAGGGGTGATTTTGCGCTGTCCTTGGTGCTGAAACATGGCAGATTTGACAGCTGTTACTCAGAGAGAGATGGATGCGCTCCGTGCTTCTTTAAGCCTGATTCATAATTCTTTTATTAAACATTTAGTTTAATTGGTTGTTTGTGTTGACGTGATATTATTGGCCCATTTAATTAGCAAAAGGTGGTTTAAAAGACTGCATTTCGTGACATTTTTATCTCTCTTACTGCCAGAACAACACCCAGCCTGTGTTCCGGGACATGATGATTTAGTGGGGGGCGGTGGCAGCCTCTCGGCCTGGGATCTTTTTTTTTTTTTTGCACATATGCTATTCTTCTATTCTTCCCCACCTTTTCTATTTCCTGTCTTGAGTCTCTCCTCCCTGCTCCCTTTCCCCTCCCCTTCCCCCTCCCCCTCCACTTAGGTGTAACACTGCTCTCCCTTTTTATATCCTCCCTATAATAAAAGATTTCTTACCCTTCCTTAGGGAGGGCTGGTGATGGTCACAATTAAGCAATAAAATAAATCAATGTATTTTATTGCAATAACAAAATATGCATTGCTGTCTCATAATGATTGCACTTCCTGTGGTGTTGACCTTTGACAGCATGTGCAGACAAGAGAAAAAAAAGAAGAAAAAAAAAAGTAAACCAGGTGCACCCCTAAATCCTTTGGTGGTGCTGTTTCCTCACCTGCAATTGGAAATTCACTAACATTGCGGGACTAACAAAACAAGTGCGCGTATAGACGTGGTTGAGACCGCCCTATTTAAATGAACATTTTGCTCGTTCAGCATGGAGAGGTGAGTGCACAGAAAAAAAAAATTACATTTGAAGAAGTTAAATTGGAGACAGATTGGCCTCTATTTCTTCAGCACAAACATTTAATAATGTAGAAAATAAAATAAATAAAAATGTTGTTTAATGAACTTTAATACCTAATGATATTATTTCCCCTAATTTAATGTGGCTGCTCCGTCAGTTCCTGTAACTTTGCTCTTATCAGTCCATGGACAACAGGCAGATTTGAACACAAACTGTCCTATTGATCTGTTGATGCCATTGATTTGAGTTAATGCAGCAACATAGTCTGTAAATCAGTCTGCACCTTTTGAAGATGATCTACTGAGTATAATCCAACAGGTCTGAGCTCCTGAGTAGTGCTGTGTCACGCACACCCTAATTTTTGAACTTTATGCCATCGCTGCATAAAATTGTGCAGCTAAATACGACCATGGAGCTCCGCGCACAGCATCCTCTCTGCACCGCAGCCACATCAGATTCCACATTGGCTTCCTCATGTTTAGCTGTTGCACACTTTACTCTGCATTTTATTTCAGTGGCTGTTATGACTGACTATTGTTTTATTTAATTTATTTTCTGATACTCGAAAAGATAACTTGAGCATTGTTTTCCATCTCTGCTGTGTTTTGTGTCAACATTCAATAGAGTGATGATCTCTGTGTGTGTGTTTGCACCTGCCGATGACTCGTACTATTTTTGGTGCAGAAAACAATCACCGCAAACAGTTCCAGGTTTGATGAATTGCATTGCGCCCACTGCATTATTTATTTGCATTTCCCCCTCCCATTTTTTTGCTCCCCTTGTGAGATCTGCCTACTTTACATAATAATCAAAGGGAAAATGGATTGTGGGCACATTGTGAAGCTCTGGACACACGCAGTCCTGATTCCCTGAGGTTTGTACGCCTTATTAGGGCGTGGAGTGACGTTTGCACACGTTTTAATACCCCTAAACCTTTAGTGAATCCGCCCCTTGAATAGTAAACCTCATATGACTTCCATCTTTTGGCACAAAGAACAATTTAACTTCAGGTACTGTGTTTAATGATTCTTAAATAGCACAGAAAAAAAGAAATTAATCACCATAATCAACCACCAGCAGGTCACCAAATATTAAGTATTTTTCTTCGTACAGTATATTTTGACTCACAATTTACCTAATACACTGTCAAAGTTAAAGCCAAGTGTTTGTAATTTAGAAATTATCTTGGAAAGTCCTTTCTTTGGGTTAGAGTAATGTACATTTCCTTCCAGGTCAGAGTGGAGCCGCTAACAACTGGGCAAAGGGTCACTACACCGAGGGAGCAGAGTTGGTGGATTCTGTTCTGGATGTAGTGAGAAAAGAATCAGAGGGCTGCGACTGCCTGCAGGGTTTCCAGCTCACTCACTCCCTGGGTGGCGGTACCGGCTCTGGTATGGGGACTCTGCTCCTCAGCAAGATCCGTGAGGAGTACCCTAGTATGGTCTGTGGTGATGCTTCTTTGAATTATTTTTATTAGGAGAGAATAAGTTGGTTGAGAAGGCAAAAAAAAATGGATTCCCAATTAGCGTTTTTAAATCCCTAACTTAGCACATTTATTGTCCAGGTGTCAGACACAGTTGTGGAGCCGTACAACACCACACTGTCTGTCCATCAGCTGGTTGAGAACACAGATGAAACCTTCTGCATTGACAACGAAGCTTTGTATAACATTTGCTTCCGCATGCTAAAACTCAACACACCCAGTTATGGAGACCTCAATCGCTAATCACCGGCCACGGGAGCACGTAGAGTAGACATTCAGCTTTGTTAGAGACTTTTAATGCCATAATCTAAGACTTTTAAATCCTTTTATTCTATCCTACCTGTTGTCTAACTTCATCATTTACAACTCCCAGTAAGTCTATCCCTCCATGTTAAAGTGTAAAGTGTATCTGTCAATTTAAAGCATATGTATCGAGTGTTGTATATTGTGTAGAACAGCATAAATAATGTCACTGCTTCATTTGAGCAACTTTACTGTCTCATTCTTTAAGTTACAGGGGGGCTGAACGTTTTAAGCTGCATTTTGTATTTATTTTGGCACATCCATAATACAGCTTTTAAAACGTATGTTACAAAAATGAAAAATAATTATAATAATAAAAAAGTAAGATTGGTACATTTGTTTTCATTCTTTATTTGTGAGCTTTTGTGAAAGTACCAGATACAATTGACAACAATATAAAACCATTTATTTGATTAAATTCAGTCATTAAAGAAAAATAAACAATTATAAAAAAAGAAAAAAAACACCAAAAAACAACCCATCAAATCCAACATTCAAATATACCATGTGGTACAATAAAACAATATTTTTTAGACCATGATGTCATTAAAAGGATCTTTGTAGAACAGCTCAATGTTGACAGGTAGTCGTGGTAACTCAAAGCAAAATCTACACAGAAAAAGTTCTCCAGGAGTGACACAACAAAGAGAATCCACAAAGGTAGATCTAATATCCTAGAAACACCCGGTAAATACTGACCAGCCGATTTCCTCAGTGAGCAAACTTTGTAATTAAAGTGAGTTTCTTGTAACTTTGTACACTTTAAAGACTAGTAAATACTGCTACTTAGTAAATACTGCTTGTTTTATAATATTGTAAATTTATTGACCTATTCAGTGATAATCCTATGTGAATGAGCTGATATTGTAAAGCGCTTTCTAACTACTTTGTTATAAAAACATTTAAACAAGAATTGCATGCATTTCCGGGCGTGCGGTGGCCTAGTGGTTAGAGGGTTAGACACTGGTTCTTTCTGACTAGAACCAACCAGGACCAGTCCTGCAATTACATATTAACTAGCAGCATTATTTAAACTGTAACCAGTCCTTTTGTATAGAATGGACAAAGTCAGAAAGCAGGTGGAGAGAGTAAAGAGTTACACACAATCAGTCAGAGAGGACATACTTTGATTTGATTATGTTATGGAAATTTAATAATAAACTTACTTTGCCCACAGCGAGCTCACAACCACAATTCTCATTCAGTGAGACAGACATCAGTCAGTGAAAACTGACCAAATCTGAAGCTTCTCTCCACTTATATTCATTCATCTCAAGCGTCTGTTCAACTAATTTTCTTCAACTCTTTTTTTTCAGCTATTTCCGACACTGCAAAAATGCGAGAGATCGTTCATCTTCAGGCTGGACAGTGCGGCAACCAAATTGGTGCCAAGGTAAGAAAACCACGCAAAGATAGAAAGGTCTAGAAAACACAGGCACCTGCAGGCTGTATGTGATTAAAAGCTTGATTTAATGCATATAGGCGGGTCAATGTAAAGCTACACCGGGCTATAGGGAAGCTATTTCAGTGATCATGACTATCATGAGTTAAAGTCTTTAGTTAACTACCGTAGTTATGTTACTAATTTGCTAGTGAAGGTCGAAATGCTCACTAGTAAACTAGCGCAAGACTTTTTTTTTTTTTACCTTACTAGTAAATGTGATGGATAACAGTAAGATATTGACAAGTGGACTAGTTGACTAGTGAACTAGTGCCAATGAGGAAGGAGGATTTTAAAATCCTTGGTTCTCATGTTTATTTTTGGACTGATGAGCCAATAGGAAGCCTCAGTGCATGCTCTCCCCACCTAAACATTTCTGGTGATTAAAGTAACTGGGATAGCTTAGCTTGCCTTTTTCACATCGCCTCAAATTTAAGGTTGGACCAGCTGCTTAGTGCTGGTCAAATAGTGGATTTTTAATCCAACACCATTGCCTGCATCGTAATTTGGCAACAGTTGAAGTTTTATACCTAAGCCTGACATTACGCTGTCATTAATATGACATGACATGTCATTAGCATGAAGAAGGTGTCATGGAGGCTGTCATTAAGTTTTGTTTGTTACCCTAACCTTAACCCTACCTAACCCCACTACATCCCTCTACCTAACCCAAAAAATGCCAACCTTGCTCCAAAGGTGTCATAATTTATCAAACACTTAATGACAGCCTTCATGACACCTTATTCATGCTAATGATAGATAATGAGACCATTATGTCAGCCTTATGTATAAAACTTTAAAGTCCGTGTAAAGCAGAAATAACTTTGTGTTATGAGTTTGTCACACCACAAAAACATGTGTCATTGATCACTGATTCACATTTGAAAGATGAAAAAAATTACTAAGTATATAAAATTAGGTCTCAAAATAAAAAAAACAATCACTTCTCTCTGTCTGACACACTGGGGTAATGTCAGTTAGAGGCGCTGGAACCACGCTCTGTCTCAGAGAGAGCAGTGTGAAAGTGGCTACAGCGTCGATAGTGCTTCTCCCATTGGTTTTCCAAAAGTGCTCAGATTGGGCCAAGCAAGGTGTCAGCGGAGAGGTCTGTTTCGCCAAAGTCCAAATATGTGAATCTTTCTCGGGAATAGTCAGAAATGCGCCCGCTTGAGGCAAAACACACAATCGCGGTGCAAAAAAAGTGCTGATTTCATGGAAAATGTGGCACTAGTAGCGTACGCGTTTTATTCCCAGAATCCAAATATGTGGTTTGTTTTCGGATAGGGGCCGAACTGCGCATGCTGGAAGTTTGGTTGCTTCAGCAGCAGCGTTGGATTTATGCTGATGATGATTCTGTTAAGTAACGCAGCTATGATTTCTGACCCGCCCATCAAATCCTTAACACAGAAATTTAAGACAGTTTGTGAAGCCTAGCTCCACTATTACATTATAAATGATTCAGTGGTTTTTTACAAGTTTTAAGGAAGACATTTATAACCTATTTAATGTGTTTAGAAGAAAATGGCTGAATTTGCTTTACACAGATTTTAAGTAAAGTGTTGCATGAGTTTTAACTGCCAGCATCCATCTAAAAGCAGTCGGCTATTTGTCTCTACCAGGAATCAACATGGCTTAAATAAGAATGTCAATGATAGTATTTGTGTTGTGTTCTTTTTGTGATGCACACTTGACCAAAATTGAAATTATAAATCAAAGCAATGTACAACATGAGCAGTTAGGGTTAAGGGACTTGCTCAACATCCTACAGTGATGGCCTTGGTTGGATAGCAGCCATGATGGTATGTAAAGCAATAGTATATAGCACGATAAGTCACTATATGTCCTTTACCTCTCATAATAACCTGGGATAGGCTTTATCATCTTGTGACAATGAATAGCATAAGTGAGAAAAGAAGACAAATAAATCACCTCACTCTGTCTCTGTGTTTCATCATCCTGCCTGTAGTTCTGGGAAGTAATTAGTGATGAACATGGTATCGACCCAACAGGGACGTATCATGGAAACAACAACTTACAGCTGGAACGCATCAACGTCTATTATAATGAAGCTTCAGGTCAGTAATGCTCACTTTTCTTAAAAAGTTAGTGTAGAGCATTCTTGGTGTACATTCTGAAAATGGGTGCTTTTGATTTCCAGGTGGAACGTATGTGCCCAGGGCCATCTTAGTGGATCTGGAACCTGGAACAATGGACTCTGTGCGCTCCGGGCCCTTTGGACAAATCTTCAGACCTGATAACTTCATCTTTGGTAAAAACACAAGCTACCCTCAGTACATATGACCCTGAAAAAGTTGGCCCTTGTAATACAAAAATTATTTAGAGTAATGAACTTTTCCTTCCAGGTCAGAGTGGAGCCGCTAACAACTGGGCAAAGGGTCACTACACCGAGGGAGCAGAGTTGGTGGATTCTGTTATGGATGTAGTGAGAAAAGAATCAGAGGGCTGCGACTGCCTGCAGGGTTTCCAGCTCACTCACTCCCTGGGTGGCGGTACCGGCTCTGGTATGGGGACTCTGCTCCTCAGCAAGATCCGTGAGGAGTACCCTGATCGTATCATGACCACCTTCAGTGTCATTCCCTCGCCTAAGGTACAATTAATACCTTTTTGTGTAATCTTTTGTTCTATCACATCCACCCAACAACATTTTTATAACAATTGTGGTGATGCTTCTTTGAATTATTTTTATTAGTACAGAATAAGTTGGTTGAGAAGGCATAATAATGGATTCCCAATTAGCGTTTTTAAATCCCTAACTTTGCACATTTTTTGTCCAGGTGTCAGACACAGTTGTGGAGCCGTACAACGCCACACTGTCTGTCCATCAGCTGGTTGAGAACACAGACGCAACCTTCTGCATTGACAATGAAGCTTTGTATGATATTTGCTTCCGTACGCTCAAACTCCCCACGCCTAATTATGGAGACCTCAATCATCTGGTGTCTGCTACCATGAGCGGTGTTACCACATGCCTTCGCTTCCCTGGCCAGCTCAACGCCGACCTCCGCAAACTGGCCGTCAACCTGGTCCCATTCCCTCGTCTGCACTTCTTCATGCCTGGCTTTGCTCCTCTCACTAGCCGTGGCAGCCAACAGTACCGCGCCCTCACTGTGCCCGAGCTCACCCAGCAGATGTTCAGTGCTAAGAACATGATGGCCGCCTGCGACCCTCGCCACGGCCGCTACCTCACCGCTGCCGCTTTGTTCCGCGGTCGCATGTCCATGAAGGAGGTGGACGAGCAGATGCTGAACGTGCAGAACAAGAACAGCAGCTACTTTGTAGAATGGATCCCCAACAACATCAAGACGGCCGTTTGCGACATCCCATCACGTGGGCTCAAGATGTCGGCCACCTTCATCGGAAACAGCACCGCCATCCAGGAGGTGTTCAAGCGAATTTCCGAGCAGTTCAATGCCATGTACCGCCGTAAAGCCTTCATGCACTGGTATACCGGGGAGGGCATGGATGAGTTGGAGTTCACGGAGGCAGAGAGCAACATGAATGACCTAATATCCGAGTACCAGCAGTACCAGGACGCCACGGCCGAGGAGGATGAGAATGAAGAGGAGGAGGGAGAAGAGGAAGTGTAGTGAGGCTGAGATTGTTTATCATTACTTCCATGCTCTATCAGAAATAAAAGCATCATTTTGATTATTTCCTCACTTATTCCTATTTATGCTGATGTTCTTCAAAGTCCTAATTCAGATACTGGTTACTTGTTAGAGTAAAGCTTAATCTGCACAACAATATTTGTCCTGTCCGCTTTAGTTTGCAACACCAGATTATTAACTACTGAGGTCCACACACTACACAACTGTTTGAACTAACTGAGGTCAGCTTATGTGATTAAACTCTCAAGCCCTTGCTTGTGTGTCAAAGTTTTATTAAATCCACAACCACAACCGCGCTAGTGCTGAAAAGATTGCATTTAAGTTTTCCCAAATTCATTCAAAGAAATAAAATTCTTAATATAATGTACATAATATACAAATATTCTATATTATATTAACAGATGACATTTGTCATTAGCATGAATAAGGTCAAATGGAGGCTGTCATTAAGTTTTGTTTGTTACCCTAACCTTAACCCTACCTAACACCACTACATCAAAAAAAAAAAAAAAAAAAAAAAAGACACTGGTTCTTTCGGTGTGGAGTTTGCATGTTCTCCTCCTGCTTTCGTGGGTTTTCTCAGGGTACTCCAGCTTTCTCCCACAATCCAAAAACATGACTATTAGGTTGATTGTAGTCTCTAAATTGCCCATTGGGAGTGAATGTAAGTGTAATTGGTTGTCTGTTGTCTCAGTGTTATGTATGTTGCTGTAGGAAGATGAGATGAGTTATTATTAATGGGTTATATAACTGAGAATATTAATTATGATTATTAATATTACTTCAAATTTGCGGGGTGCCACTCCTTTTAACAGGAGAAATATGTCTAAGATTTTAGACTAAACTCATCAATGTGAAACCAGGGAAAAGTGAATTCTACCAGACATCTACACCATCATCACAGCTTTAATGAATCAGAGGAATCAAATATTATGTTTAACCTTTTATTCAAAAGTCAACAATTAACACAGTCAAATATCAATTGAAATGGGATAATTAAATCATGATAAAATGCATTTCTAGGCTAATAAAAGTGAGGATTATATGTAATAAAGTGAAATCACTAATCTAGGAGGATGCTAATCTACTAAATATTGAATAAAAATGCAGGATACATATTCAATAATAAAATCAAAGAATAAAATAAAGAGAGCTCATAACAAAGAGAGGAGGACGGACAAGGGGGAGACGAACAAACATGAATGAGATGTACTGTGTGTGTAGCATGTTGTTAATGCGTGTAAGTTTGTAGTTATGGAAATATGTATGTGATCTATTGTCGATGAAAGTTGCTGATGAAAGTTCATTCTTGTACCTTGGAGGTAGGGTCAGGCTGGACCTGGAGGTGCTGTTGAAGCAATGTAGCAGGACGTGCCACCGTTGGTTCTGTTTCGGTTCAACAGAGTGTAGCCTCTTCAGCCGATCCGGGCGGTTAGGCCTTCGCAGCTGGCTTCGATAATGGCTCTTGGCTAACCCCAAGGGTCGCGGGCCGGGCTTCCTTACGGCTGTTACGCACGTCACTGGGTGCGGAATTCGTCCGAACCAAGCAGCTGTTGATTACAAAATCTAACTGTTTCAACTAAAAATAAAAATGAAATGAAAGACTGGAAACATGAGGGAAGACGGGTGAGCATGAACGCCCGCGTCCAAAACTATAGTTTCTGGTCGCGCGTCTTTTTTTAAAGGACGTTTGGCGACGCCTTTTGGAGGAGGCGTCTGGGTGGATCCTTCTGTGATCATGTCGGTGATTGGTCAATGTCTCTGCTTTCAGCTTGTGGGTGTGTCTTGGGTGTGTGTGAGTGTGAGACAGAGACAGACGACAAGGGATGATTCTAAACATAAAAGAATGCCTAATAATTAATTCCACATATTTCAAAACATCTTTTCAACATCATATCCTGAAATATCATGTATTACGAAAGAGTTTGATACCAAACACGACTAGGAAATAGCCTCGAATCACTTTAGGAACTAATTAATGCATTTTACCTGTAATTACTCATAACATAAATGTCAAAAATCATGTTATGCCTCCTCTTAACTATACGGTCGCAGTAAATACCTCAAACTAACGTTTGTGATGTTTTCTGGTATTTTTAAGCACTTTTAAATGATAAACACTTTAAAATAGCATTCTGTTGGTTATTGCGTTACATGAAACGAGTGTGATCGAACAGACAATATTTGCAATTTCAATTTCTGTAGAAATCATTCCAAAAATGTTTTCGTTTGTAACTTTCAAACATAATACAGTTTCTTTGTTCTCCTTTCTTCCCGTGGAGATCTCTCAGCTAGGTGCCTGGACAGTGTTCTCCTGTGACGTCTCACCACAGGGGGTCAGTGGGCATTGGGACCGTTCTTTGAACTTATAGCATCCCACAGTATCTGTTTTAAAAAGGGGGAGAAGAGGGTGTTCTTCTTTGATCATAAATGTCGCAGGGAGGTAATATAAGGGAAAACTGTCCTTGGATTCTCTGGTCCTTTTGTTTGGCTGGAAGGGGAGTCGTAAAAGACGGGTTCATACTGAGTACTTCACATAGCTGGTTCAGTCTTAGCGGCTCCGGTAAGAAGTTCAAAGACCACATAGTGGGGTTAGTCCTGCATCTCAGAGTTACGGGGGCAGTTGTGTGTAAACAGTTCGATGATAACACAAAGACAGGCTCCTTGGTTCATTCCTGCTGGCAAAGGGGGAAGATTTATGCTTGAGGTGCTTTTGTTCCCTACATTGCTGATAGCAATAGTCAAAACATAGCAGAGTCTCCTCAGGCCGATACCTTGCTGTGTACTATCAGTGTGTTGTGGTATCTGGCCTGCTTAGGGCAGTCTAACTTGAACCAACCAGGACCAGTCCTGTAATTACATATTAACTTGCAGCATTATTTAAACTGTAACCAGTCCTTTTGAATAGAATGGACAAAGTCAGAAAGCAGGTGGTGTCAGAGGTGTCAGAGAGGACATACTTTGATTTGATAATGTTATGGAAATTTAATAATAAATTTAATGTGGACATCTCTTGATTTATCTTCATCTTGGTAAATAATCCTTGAAGCTGTGATTGGTGGTAACAGCATATCTGACATTTTCTGTATATTTCCGCCAACCATTTGAAACAAGTGAAGAAAATGAGTGTCATTTAAAAGGTGAAAGTTATATTGATGCAGATATTCAGCTGTTTTGTTTTCATAATTTTAAAACAAATTAAGTGGATTTATGTGGTTTCTGTCTGTAATTCCACAGTTATAATGCTGTAAATTATTGATTTTATCTGGTTACTTTGCCCACAGCGAGCTCACAACCACAATTCTCATTCAGTGAGACAGACATCAGTCAGTGAAAATTGACCAGATCTGAAGCTTCTCTCCACTTATATTAATTCATCTCAAGCATCTGTTCAACTCTTTTTCTTCAGCTCTTTTTTTTCAGCTATACCCGACACTACAAAAATGTGAGAGATTGTTCACCTTCAGGCTTGACAGTGCGGCAACCAAATTGAAGCCAAGGTAAGAAAACCACGCAAAGATAGAAAGGTCTAGAAGCCACAGGCACCTGCAGGCTGTATGTGATTAAAAGCTTGTTCTATTTCATCCCTGCTGACCGCCAGAGGCGGTGCTGTAAGCACTGAATATTCCCCTTCGCGCATGCGCAGTGCGAGTATGTATGCCAAAAATGTCACCCGTGACCCCTGGATGACCCAGAGGAAGTTTATATCTTCTGGTATCACTCGAGGGTACTTTCCTTTTTTTCTTCTCATGCGCAGTTACTGGAATACTGTGCATACAGCTGCCGTCGCTAGTAGCTCCGTGACCGTGGTAGGTCGGAGCAACGTGCATTCGCTCTCCAGGAGCTGCGACGGTGAGTGTTTGGGTAGCGGTAGCTTAACCTATTAGCAACCTCTGTTGGCACAGGCCGCGTTAGCGCCGCTTCCCCCCAGCATATGGTTTGTGCTTGGTCCCGACGACACACGCTGACAAGGTAAGTTGCCGCTTATTCGGCAGAATAACGGTTGTCTTTATAAAAATGAAAGAGATGGTCAGGGAAGGCTGCATTTCAGCAGCCTACTCCCGAAATTTAAGTTAGCCGACTTTATTTGTTTGCTGGTGGGTACGCCCGGAGCCCAGCGTGGATTTGTTTACATTAGCTTCACCGGCTAAGCTTGTGTCATCTTCTGTTAAAGAGCCCAGTTAGGGTGAGGACCACAGTACAGTGGTTGTTTTTTGTTTAGTATATTGGGCCTCTATTGTGCAGGCAGCGTGCGCGCTCCCTTCCCCAGTATACGGTCCCTATACTCGCCCAACCTACGGCGGCTGCGCTCAGGCTAAGCCGAGGAGTGCAGGGTGATACCAGACAGGCGGCGTGCGCGCCCCGTCCCTTTGTTGAATACCTGTGTTAGAATCAGTGACTTCTCAGTGAAGCTATGATGGATGGCTCACATATCTGCACATCTTGTGGGGTTTCTATACAGCCAGAGGATAGCCACGACCTATGGCCCACATGCCTTGGCCCTGAGCACCTGGGGGAGGCGCTGTCAGGCAATCCCTGCATGAACTGCAGCTACTTGCCTCAGGCGGCCAGGGTTGCCAGGTTGGCGGGGGTGGAAGGCTCAGTAGCCGTAGTCGACCTCCCCCCAGGCCAGCCACCTCCGACCCGTCAGACACGCTCCAAGAGGCGGGCAGAGGCTGCGGCAGCTGCCCCCTCCAGGAAGAGAACGAAGTCTCGAAGTCTGACCATAGTGGGTTATCATCTAAAGTTGAGCAGCTGTCTGCTGAATTGGCTCAAATGAGATCCCTGCTGGCCGACAGCCAGCCGGTTATTCCCCTGGTGGCTGATGCCGCACTCTCTCCCCCAATGCCAACACTGCTGCCTGAGGAGGATACACTCTCTTTGGCTGCTTCGGCTAGCCATTTTTGTGATTATGGAGAGAATTTGGATGTCGGATCCCAGGTGTCTGAGCAGGGCTCCCACTCCTCGGATCACAGTTCAGGGGCTGAGGTGGAAGACAACTCCATGCGCGCTGTCATGCGCCTGGCTCTACAACGGCTGCACTCAGTTGTCCCGCAGCAGGCAGAGGCAGCATCTGCAAGCGCCTTCTTCAGGCGCAGGCCTGCTCCCACATCTTTCGCTATTCCTCATTCAGAGGATTATCTGAGGGAGGTGCAGTCCTGTTGGAGGGACAGTAAGGATCGCTCCCGTCCCTCTGCAGATGGGCGGACCCTGGCAGCCATGCATGATGCAGAGGGGGCCGGCCTGGATCGCACTCCGCCCATCGAGCCTGCCATCGCTTCTCTTATTGTGTCCCCAGATGAAGCACTTCGAAGGGATGCTAGGTGTCCTCGACCCCAGTGTCGAATAACCGATGACCTTCTCACGAGGGCTTATGATGCTGGAGCACGTACTTGTTGCATGGGAAACTCCCTATCACACCTCATGTTGGCCCTCTCAGCCTCACTGCAGGAGGGCAGTGTACATGCCGATGCGGTCACCTTCTGTGATGCCTCATTGGAGGCTTTTGGGCTCATGTCCAGAAAGCTTGGGTGAATAATGTCCATCTTAGTCCAAGCTCGTTGTCAGGTTTGGCTGTCCCAGTCAAACTTAACGGAGGCAGCCAGGAGAATGCTGCGCAGCCTCCCGGTCGAACCAGGGGAGATATTTGGTCCAGCAGCCCAGGAAGCGCTGGAACGGACCATCCAGGCGGGGCAAACCAGGCAGCAGCTTGCCGGGCTTAGCCGGATGCCTCCTCCTGATAGACCCCCGGCCAGCAGGCTGAGGGGCCCCTCGGCGGCTTTTCGCAGCCACATGCCACCGACAACTCACTCCACTGGTCGTCGTGATGCCCAGCGTCCCGCACGGAAACCAGTCCGGGATTTTCGGGGCCCTGCTCGCCTGCCCCCCAAACAATTTCGAGCTCCAGAGCCTTTCCGCCCTCCCACTAGGGCCCTGAGGGGCTGGGAGGGCAGAGATTGAGACTTTGGGGCCGGCGGTCTGACATTTTTCTCATCAGCAGCTCCAACAGTGGGCTACTCATGCTTCAGACCCGTGGGTGGTCGCCACCCTAGCCTACGGGTACAAACTTCAATTCAGCCGTCGGCCCCCCCACATCCGGCCGGGTCAGAATGACATCCATCAGCGACCCGGCAAAGGCTCTCGCATTAGACCAGGAGCTGTCTGCCCTCCTGGCCAAGGGCGTCATCGAGCCTGTAGACCCTGGGTCAGGTCACCGGGGGTTCTACTCAACGTACTTTTTAGTGACAAAAAAAAAAAACAGGCGGATTCCGCTCAATCCTAGACCTCAGAGGGTTGAACAAATTTCTGAAGGTCATCCCTTTTCACATGCTGACCACAGCAGATGTCCTCAGAACGGTGGCTCAAGGGGACTGGTTTACATCGATAGACCTCAACGATGCGTACTTTCACGTCCCAATTGCTCAGCAACACAGGCAGTTTCTGCGCTTCGCATACCGCGGCCGCCGCTGGCAGTTATGGGTGCTGCCCTTCGGCCTCTCTCTCTCCCCAAGGGTCTTCACAAGGTGTGTGTCTGCGGCCCTAGAGCCTCTACAATCTCGGGGCTTGAAGGTTCTCCTATACCTGGACGACTGGCTGATCTGTGCTCCATCCCGGATCCAGGCGTCACAAGACACAGAGCGTCTCCTGTCCCATGTGGCTCGACTTGGACTCAAGGTGAATGTGGAAAAAAGTTGCCTAGTGCCATCCCGGGTCACAACTTTCATTGGGGTTTTAGCAGTGTAACTATGACGGCAAAACCCTCACCCCACCGTGTGGACAGTATTTTTCGCCAGCTCACCTTATTCAGGGAGGGCCGCTGGCTGACCTATGTTTCTTTCCTCCGTCTTTTGGGCAAGCTAACGTCAGTCTCGGGGGTAGTTCCTCTGGGCTTGCTGTCGCTGCGCCCGCTGCAGAGGTGGCTGAACAGTTTTCACTTGGATGCCAAGCGGCACAGGAGCGGGAGGCTCAAGGTCTCACAAAAGTGTCTTTGCGCCCTGGCTCCGTGGAGGGACAGGGCTTACTTGCTCAGAGGCGTTCCTATAGGCTCCGTTCCATCTCGCAGGGAGGCCGTTACCACAGACGCATGCCCTTCAGGATGGGGTGCGGTGTGGCAGAGCAGGACGGCCCAGGGGCGTTGGCCTGTGGAAGACCAAGGTGCACACATCAATGTGTTGGAGCTGCGTGCGGTTCACCTAGCTCTCAAGCACTTCTTGTCGCATCTGAGAGACAAGCATGTCCTTGTGCGGTCAGACAACACGTCTACAGTGTATCACATAAACCATCAGGGCGGTACCAAGTCTGCACGGCTGCTGGAAGTGGCAAGGGAGCTCCTCATATGGGCAGCCCCCCGCTTGATCAGTATACGAGCAATGCATATACCGGGAGAGCAGAACCACTTGGCGGACTTCCTCTCCCGTCGGAAACCTTCGTCAGGGGAGTGGCACCTCTACCCGAAGGTAACGAACATTAAATGGAGCATATTCGGCAGGGCAGAGGTGGACCTCTTTGCTTCGGAGCAGTCGACCCACTGCCCTCTGTGGTTCTCCTTGGCCGAGACAACCAGTCCTCTCGGCCAGGACGCATTGGCTCATCCTTGGCCGGATGGCCTACTGTATGCCTTCCTCCATTTCCTCTGATTCAGCTGGTACTCCACAGGGTCCTTCAGGAGGGCCACAGGATCCTGCTTGTAGCTCCCTTCTGGCCAGGAAGGAGCTGGTTCCCGCTGCTGCACAGCCTCTGTCACGTCGCACCATGGCACCTTCCCGACAGGAGGGATTTCTTGTCCCAACCGCCGTCTACTCGCCTCCAGTATGAGAACAGATGGAAACTGTTTTCCGACTGGTGTACAAGGCGGGAGGTGGACCCTGTGCCAGCTATTCTGGACTTTCTCCAGTCCCTTCTGGACAAAAGGCTTTCTCATTGAACGCTGAGAGTCTATGTCGCAGCAATATCTTGCAGACATGTATTGGTCGACAATGGCACGATTGGTAGCCACAAGCTGGTGTTCTTTTTTTTGAGAGGAACTTGGAGGTTGCATCCTCCAAAAGCCACAAGGACTCCAGCATGGGATCTTCCCCTGGTGCTGGAGGCATTGCGCCTTCCACCATTTGAGCCCTTGGCACGAGCAGCGCTGAAGTGGGTTACCCTTAAGACAGCGTTCCTTCTGGCCATTTCCTCCGCAAAGCGTGTCAGTGAGCTGCACGCCCTTTCAATCAGCGACACATGTCTGAGGTGGAATTCGGACGGCTCGGGAGTCACTCTGTGGCCGAACACAGCTTTTCTCCCTAAAGTGCTGTTCCGTGCTCACCTCAATCAATCAATCAATCAATCAATCAATCTTTATTTGTATAGCGCCAAATCATAACCAATGGTATCTCAAGGCACTTTACAGTAGAGCAGTCTTAAGGACGGACTCTTCATTTTATGGATACACACATATGCATATATACGTATATACACATACATATGTATCCCACACCCAACATTAATTCATCATGGCGGCAAGGAAAACCTCTGTTAAGCAGCAGGAACCTTGTGTGGATCCCATTCCTATGATGAACAGCCATCCACGTTATGCTGTGTTGGGTGTGTGCAGAGAAAAGGGTGGAGACAGAGCCGCTGAGTCTCTGTAACTCCACACTGAGGATCCCACGGACCTGCAAGACAAAAGCCAGAAGGAGTACAGGAGCAAACACACAAGGGAGTAAGCAGACATAGAGGGAGTGTTTGAAAGAGGAATGGGACCCTCTCCGGTCCCTCTCTAACCTAAATGACCTCTCTCTTAACGCCCTCTCCAACCTCTCTCCAACCGAGCATGCCAGACCCCCCCCCCCGGCAGTCTATGCCTATTGCATCTTAATTATGAGCTATGAGCTGGTTCCTAACTAAAGCTTTATCAAAGAGGAATGTTTTTGAGCCTAACCTTAAAGTAGAGAGGGTGTCTGCCCCCCGAACCGTGGTTGGTAGATGGTTCCAGAGAAGTGTGGGCCTGATAACTGAAAGCTCTTCCTCCTATACTACTTTTAGAGATGAATGGAACAACGAGTAGTCCAGCATTTTGAGAGCGTAGTGTTCTGGGGGATTGGATGGCACTACAAGCTCCTTGAGATAGACTGGTGGCCTGTCCATTTAGGGCTTTATAAGTGAGAAGAAGAATCTTGAATTCTATTCTATATTTTATGGGAAGCCAATGCAGAGAGGCTAATACAGGAGTAATGTGATCTCTTCTCCTAGTTTTTAGTCCGTACACGTGCTGCAGCATTTTGAACCAGCTGAAAGTGTCTAAGCGACTTGCTCGGGCAGCCTGCTAAAAGAGAATTACAATAATCCAGTCTAGAGGAAACAAAAGCATGGACTAGTTTTTCGGCGTCGCCCTGAGACAGGATAGATCTGATTTTAGCAATGTTACGGAGATGAAAGAAGGCAGTTCTTGAAGTTTGTTTTATGTGAGAGTTGAAGGATAAGTCCTGATCAAATAGAACCCCAAGGTTTCTAACAGTTGTGCTTTGTGCCAGAGTAATGCCATCTAGGGCAGTTAGGCTAGCATAGGTTTCTCTAAGGTGTCGCGGGCCCAGTACAATGACCTCAGTCTTGTCTGAGTTGAGAAGAAGAAAATTTTGGTCCATCCAGGCCCTAATGTCCTTTAGACAGGCCTCAAGTTTAGATAGCTGATTTGTCTCACCTGACTTCATTGATACATACAGTTGGGTATCATCAGCATAGCAGTGGAAGTTAACAGAGTATTTTCTCATAACATTACCAAGGGGGATCATATAGATACAGAAGAGGATTGGACCTAGCACAGAGCCCTGAGGAACCCCGTAGCTTACTTTAGTGTACACAGAAGACTTATTATTCACGTGTACAAACTGGTACCTATCAGATAGGTAGGACTTAAACCAGTTTAGGGCAGTCCCTGTGATTCCAAGTAATTTCTCTAATCTCTCTAGTAGAATATAGTGATCTATAGTGTCAAAAGCTGCACTAAGATCTAATAAAACCAGCACTGAGAGTCGTCCTTCATCTGAAGCCCAGAGTAGATCATTAGTTACTTTAACTAAAGCAGTCTCTGTGCTGTGTTGAGCTCTAAAGCCTGACTGGAAGTCCTCGAACAGGCTGTTGTTTTGAAGAAATTCACAGAGCTGAGCTGCCACAACTTTCTCAAGAATCTTTGAAATAAAAGGAAGATTAGATATAGGCCTGTAGTTTGCTAAAGTGCTGGAATCAAGAGTAGCCCATTTGGCTGGCACGGTTCAACCCTTCTTCCGTGGAGCCAGAGGTTCAGTCTGACCTGTTGTGCCCAGTGCGTGCCCTGGAAGCCTACATTGCAGCTACTGTAGGTTTTCGGGGGTCTGATCAGCTCTTTCTTTGTTATGGTGGCCCTAACAGGGGTGGTGCTGTCTCCAAGCAGCGCCTGTCCAACTGGATTGTCGATGTGATTGCCCATGCATATCGGGCAAGTAACCGCCTCATCCCATCTGGTGTGCGGTGCCACTCTACCAGGAGTGTTGCTACGTCATGGGCTGCCCTGAGGGGAGTGCCCCTGGAGGACATCTGTGCTGCGGCCTCATGGGCATCGCCATGCACTTTCAACTGTTTGAACTAACTGAGGTCAGCCTATGTGATTAAACTCTCAAGCCCTTGCTTGTGTGTCACTCTTAATGCAGGAGCAGAGTTTTATAAAATCCACAACCACAACCGCGCTAGTGCTGAAAAGATTTTTTTATTTTTTTATTTATTCAGTTTATTTCCGACATGGTTACATTCACTTTTTTTTTTTTTACATTTTTTGTACATGCCAAAAAAGGAGACGAGAGAAGCAGTTTGCTTATCTGGGTCCCGTCCCCTGTTTTACCTTCGCAAATTTACATGGGTTTACATGTCTCTCTGGTCAAACATTCTTGAGTTGTTCTGAACAGTCCTTTCTTGTGTATTCTCATCTGTAGTCAGTGTTGTCTTGTTTTTATTCCTCCTCCTCTCTATCGTTGTTCGTGTTGGCCTTGTTCCCTGCCAGACGTTGTTAGCATTCCTCCAGTTCAAGAATAGTTCCTCTTTCGAAGTTGTTTGGAAGTCTTTTTTTTTTTCCCTTTTCATCCATAATGTCACCACTCGGGAATGTCTCTTTTGGACACACAAGTCTGCAGCTTGTTTTGTCTCTACATGAAGGTTAATCCAGCTGTTGTTAGTTCTATTGGCAGTGTTGTATTTTCCACTGTTAGATTTAACTTGTATAAACACATTATTATATCTTAGTTCATAAGCAAGGTAGGAATTTCATTGTATTATACTTTAGTTCATAAGCAAGGTAGTAATTTCATTGTACAGGAAAACGTGTTTCTAACTGCACATATGACAATAAACACTTTGAATTTAAATTTAATGTAATCCTTAATCACCCCACCACCTAGCAATTGAAATGAATAAATGACAGACCTTTTTTACTCTTGGTTTCCACATTTAATTCAGTCTCCTTGTTTCCAGTGTTTATATAGATCTGGGTCCATATCCATGATTACCATCAGTAATGTTGTTGTTTAGGTGGATCCTTCGTATTTTCCCAAGTCTTCCATCGTTTTGATGAGGATTGGTTTTCCGTCCTCTTCTCCCAGAGGTGTGATGTAAATCCTGCAGTTTCTTGTCCAAGTCTTCACAATTTTTCCTCCTTTTTTTATTTGGCGTGCCTTCCATGCAATGCTTGCATTTTGTTTCGTTAGGTTTTCATTGATGTACACCTTCGTTCCCTTGAGTTTATTTCCTTGCTTCAGTAGTTGTCCTTTGAATTTCATATTCGTGAAGGTTATTTATTTGCATTTAAGTTTTCCCAAATTCATTCAAAGAAATAAAATTCTTAATATAATGTACATAATATACAAATATTCTATATTATATTAACAGATGACATTTGTCATTAGCATGAATAAGGTCAAATGGAGGCTGTCATTAAGTTTTGTTTGTTACCCTAACCTTAACCCTACCTAACACCACTACATCCTTCCACCTAACCCAAAAAATGCCAACCTAGCTCCAAATGTGTCATAATTTATCAAACACTTAATGACAGCCTTCATGACACATTTTTAATGACAGATAATGAGAGCATTATGTAAGCCTTATGTATAAAACTTTAAAGTCCGTGTCAAGCAGAAATGACTTTGTGTTGTGTTTTTTTCACACATGAAATGTGGCACTAGTAGCGGACGCGTTTTTTTCCCAGAGTCCAAATATGTGGTTTGTTGTCAGCTAGGGGCCTAACTGCGCCCGCTGTAAGTTTGGTTGCTTCAGCAGCAGGGTCGGGTTTATGCTAATGATGGCTCCATTAAGTAAACTAGTGCTTATTAAAAACAGCATCAGTGTTTATACCAAGAGTAAAAAACAAGTCCAGAGTATGTGCTCTGACATGCGTGGGTCCCCACACATGCTGCGTTAGATTAAGATTCTTAGTGATGTTCATGAAACTGGAGGCTAGTCTATCTGCAGCCTCATCAAAGTGATTGCTAAAGTCACCAAGAATTAAAAATTTAGACAGCTTAATCAACGAAGAAAGGAAATCATTAAATTCATTCAGATTTTAGCTATTGTTACGGCAGAATTTGCGGTTGACCTCATTTGGAGACATGATTTATTGCTCTGGTTGAGTGATGGAGTCCAGGCGAAGCATTGATGATTTTATAAAAAAGTTTATTCTAAAACTAAGTAAAAAAAAAAAAGGACAAAGATGGAACAAAGTGGAACAAAAATTAGTGACCGTCCGGGCGGATGTCCGATGATCGAGAGAGAGACACAATTCTGACACATCACGTATATCCCTGCTCAGTCCGTTAGGTGTGGGTTAGTGAGCTAGCTCAATGTTATCTGTAGCCCATTCACACGTGAGTGGGAAAATATGAGGCTGAAAGAAAAGCAGGAAATATTAATTCGATTCTCTTTTCCTGGAGCAAGGAGAAGCATAGCTGGAGTTGCAGTGATTCTCAAACTGTGGTACGTCTTATACCTGGTGAGAAGCAACAATTTGAGAACCACTGTTTACAAGTGCAAGTCGGACGGAGAAGTATGGAGTGTGATTACATGTCTTCTCAAGATGAATACATACAATTGGGACACATGGAGATGTCAGAAAGCTAAATAAGTTTAACCAAATAAATAAATAATGTTATTTATTTATTTTAAATTGTTTGTTTTATTTTTCTTTGCTATCTCTTATTTGTGAAGGAGAAATCTTATTCTATCCTTTATTTATTCTGAATAATGTTAACACTCCACACCTAATAAAATAACCTAATCATTTTATAGCGCTGAATTTGTCAGTTCATTTATTTCATTATTTTTTCCCTCATAATTATTATTTGAGATGTAATTTACTTAATTTTGAAGGTAAATTGGTGGCAAAAGTGTCTCCTATTCTGTGTCTGAACCAGAGTTAAGCAAGATTATTGGCCCTTTAAGGTTAGACAGAATTAAAGTTAAGTTGAGTCAAACAATCATATTGTCTTTTGCTCTCTGTATTTATCCCATTCGTAGGAGTGACGAGCCCCAGCACGGTTTGGAGAGCTTCCTTAAATGCTTGGAAGTTACTTAACTTTAGACTATCTCTTATATCAATCAATTATCAAGAATTTCAGGAGGACCCTTTTTAAATCTCAGGCGACCCAGATTGGGCCACCAACCCAATGTTGAGAACACTTAATTTTTCCCTTAAAAGTGTCTAAACCCAGTGAAGGTGTTTTATGGTCTTGCACGCTAAGTGCTGGTGGAACAAGAAGAAAATGGTTGGAGGGTTTTGAGGTATATTTTCCTATGATAAAATATAAATCAAAAATCAGAGGGACGTTGGTCCCTCCCTTCCCTTTTTTTTTTTTTTTTTCATAAAATGCATTTGGATTCTTAAAACCATATGATAAATATCATTGGAAAATCACTTATCTGATCATTTTGGATGTGTCTCCGTTTTCCTCTCTCTTGTGTCCGCCCGCTTTTGTGCCCTCCAGCCTCCTCGACCTCCTCGTCCTCAGCCATAAAGGTCAAAGCCAGGGTCCTGTACGCTCCCTTTGGAAATTTGAAGATCTGTCCCCACTTTCGCAGTTGGATTGGAAGTCTCTGTAGTCTCTGGAATAGATATTATGTTAGGACATCCACAATATGTCATATTGTCACATGTCTATTTCAATCTATTTCCCCTTTGCTTCCAGTTATAGTTATGGACAATACTTCCCTTTAATTCTCATCCTTCATCATAAGAAGCAGTGACCAGGCATGACGGCTGGAGGAGGCAGGATCGGAGTCGAAAAGGCGGTGGCATTGTCTGTTAGGAAACACTCAGAAACAGAAAGAGAGGAAAACATTAAGACTTGAATGAATAATTTAAAATATCCCTTTTCTTTAGTTGGATTTGATTCGTCTCCTTTGAGTATACAGCCAGCGACCTGTATATTGGAAAAAACAACACAATAACAACAACTAAGACGAAGACATAGACAAGTGTACACAACAACGAGTATACACATATAACAACAAAAACATGGACACTGAACATGAACAGTAAGGTCAGTCAAGGTTAAAACCAGTCATTCCACTGAAAGTGGTATTATATATTAAAAATGTCGTTTGGTGTTATTTTAAACACCCAGAAAAAGAACCTTTAAAACCTGGTAAAATTTTTTTTAGAAGGCCCAAGGCCTAAAACCATAGTTCTTTTAACAAGCAGCAGTGTTTTCTGAACACCCCACTACATAATTGGCAAAAACAGGGAGAAGATCTAGTGCCTCAAAACCCAGGAGGAAAGGAAGGTGAAACAGAGGAACATGTGTAGTCAAACAGCCATTCATCGGTCAATCACTCAATGACACGTCCACGGCACATTCGCACTCACAACGCGGTTCTCTCAGGCATAAGTAATGTGTCATCATTCAGTCATTCATGCACCGCACACGTTCATGCCTCAATTTTCACATCCATGCATTCACAAGGTTTTGCTGCATAGTGTCTAAGTAGAATATAGGTCTCATCTAACCCACCAGCGGCGATAGCCAGTCCACCTCCTCTCTCGGGGTCAATGAGCTCTTATTGCCCCCCCATGCTTGGCAACCTTTTTTTAGTGTTAATTAATTGCTTTTCACTGGTATCATCTGATTACTAAGAGGTACGCTCCTTTTTACTTCCGCCTTTGCGGAGTCTACACTTAGATTATTGCCCCTGGTAGTACTGACAGTCTGCTCATCTGCGGATCAGGCAGGAATGGCACGGCCGTGCACTTAACAACCTCAACCCCGGTACCCAACCGGGGGAAACTCACCCGCCGTCAGTCTCCAGAAATGTAAAAAAAAATCTCTGAATCATCAGGGCTCAACCGCCACTCTTGAAAAATAAGAGCTTGGGAGAATAACTCAACCTCGGTCCCATACCGAGGGAAAATTTCGCACAACTGTCAGGACTTTATTGGGCACCTCTAAGATTATTCAACATTGAACGGAGCACGCAACCTCTAGTAACCCTCACTCTAAGGGAACGTAGAAATTTGTTCAGAACGGTATTCGGTTACCAAGCTGCACATTAAATCAGGTGGACCACTATCCCCCAAAGAGCGCTTTCCCTAGCAAGGTTTATCCTTTTTCTGCACATTAAACCAGGACTTCTTGTTTGAAAAGTAATTGCCTATGTACTCATAGCAACTAATGGGACAGTTTTCTCAGGAAAAATTTGGTACCCCCCCACGCTGTCGAGTGGCTTCGGGCCGGCAAGACAGTCCGACGCGGTAAGGAGGAGGCGCGCAAAATGAAAACGATGAATGTTGAACTATGCTGTCTGTCGCAAGCAGCTTCAAAAGGGTAAGGTACAGATTGTTTACGAGGGTGTCGGTCAAAAATGTCAAAATGTAAACTTGGTTGAGGCTGCAGTCCTCAATCTCTGTCTCAATTTTCCTGAAATTGAGTAAAAACAAAAGAGTAAAAGAAGATTCGTTCAGAAATAACAAAGGAGAAAAAACGTGTGAGCTCAAAAAAAAATCATGGCCAATAAAAGAATAAAAAATTAAAACTTCAGCTCCAAAAGCTGAGGCAACAGAGGGCTCTTTCTTCAGCGGATGTAACCATATCTTGCATTTTGGGGGGCCTCCCCTCAACAAGAAAATAAAATGAAAGAAAAGCAAACAAAAACAAACCTATCAGTAACACTATTTTCTTCCCTTTTGTTGGTTCTTTTCTCATAAAGGCAAAAGCAGTGTAAATAAATGAGCAACATAATGAATAAAAGCAAAGATAAATGATGGGCACACATGGTCTCATGTGGCAAACAGAAGGGTTCTGTGTGAAGTTCTGGTGGTCCTGTGTTTCAGCTCATAGTTATGAATGTGGGTGTGTGACTGTATGTCTGGTCTGTCTGCTTAGAGCACACCTTCTCAAAGCGTGTATCTCAAAGCGTGTGAGAGAATAAATGAAAACAAAATAATCTAGCGTACAGTCAGAAGATAGAGGGGTTAGTATTGTCCTATCGAAGGAGAAGCTTGTTGGCTATTTGCTAGTTGTCCCCCTCCATGCCAAAGTTCAAGGCTAAGGTGATATAGCACTACCACCAAAGGCTGTGGTGGACTTCTTATGGCTTGGTATCCTTGTGGCTTTTGAAACAGTTTCTTTTTTGGTGAAGATATTCCAGCAGACGTGTGATCAGTCTGCAGTTGCTGCACATCATTCAGGCAGTAATCGTGGCGTTTAACTCGCAACTCATTGGTGGGGGAGTGTCCAACCAACTCCGACGCCCACAGGTTCTCAGTCTTTGATGATGGGGCAGGATATGGTAATCCCAGCATTGGCATGTGGCCCATTCCATAGACGATGAAGAGTTGACTTGGGACTGAGCGAGTTATTTTGTTGCAGCATTGCTTTGCTGAATGGGAGAGTTGAGTCCTTTGATAGTCGATTTCCTTCTGAAACTTGGTCCTTTGAATGATGTTGACATTTCATTAGCATAAGAGTTGAAGGTGATTTCATTAAGAGCTTTCATTGAAGATGTCGTTTCTTCAGGGACAACCGCAAAGCCAACAGAAACTAACAATAAAATAATAAAAAACGATAATGATGATAACAGGAATATTAAAATAAAATAAAATACTGTATTCATCTGTGTGTGTGTTTGAGTGTGTGTTGCTCATATTCATTTGGGAGTGGACCCCAGATATCATGAAATCAAATGAAATTTAAAAAAATAAATAAATAAAAAAAATAAAAATAGTGTTTGTGTTGTAATGGCACTATTCTGTAGGCACTAAACTGGCCAATGAGGGGCGCTACCTCTCTCTCTCCTTTGAGTGTGTGTGTGTGTGTGTGTGTGTGTGTGTGTGTCTCCCTTTCTCTCTCTGTGCGTGTGGGTGTGGCTCTCTCTCTGTGCGTGCGTGTGTTTGGCTCTCTCTCTCTCTCTCTGTGGCGTGTGTGTGTGTGTGTGTGTGTGTGTGTGTGTGTGTGTGTGTGTTCCGTGCCACACGTCTGTTCAGCTGAGCCAAAAAAAAAAAAAAAAAAAATTTTCAAGGCGCACAGAAACACAGCAGCCGACTCGTCCAAATGAAAGCATTAAAGCCAAACAACCAAAGGGAGAAATCTGATTCCATTCACACGTTTAAACAAAATAAAAACAAAGACAAAAAAAGAAGTAAAACTCACCGAAAGCATGATCTGAGTTCACACCATACCAAGATTGTATATGCGTATGCATATATTATTTGTTTATTGGGTTGTTCATCTGTTTGATTCCCATTATCAGTGTTTTACTCCCTGTAGTCTTCACTACAGTTTAGGTTAGGTTTGGGGTTTTAATCTATTTTTATATCGGTACAGAGGTGAACTCATTACATGGCAGCGGGGTGTTTTGGAAACTTTGGTTGCCTGTCTATCCTATGGTCAGGACCTCACGGGCTGTCCGTGGGTGCCTGAACAAAACCAAAGTAAATAATGACCAGCCGTATTTGATGCAAAAATATCCGAGCCCGAAGAAAAATAGAGGGAACTTATAATATTAAAAAGCAAAGAACTTCAACCATTTGACCCTTTCTCAAAACACAGAAAAGCTGAAGATCAAGATCTGAAAATCAGTACAGTGCTCAACTGGTTGCCTCTCTATCAACACAGAGCGAATATATATATATATATATATATATATATATATATATATATATATATATATATATATATATATATATTTATATATGTAAATTCAAATTTATATATATATATATAAAAAGGCAGCTTTACCTTGATAGTCCAAATTGGTGTTTGAGGATCAACCGATGATTCGTGCTCCAGTCTCTGTCTGAGGGAAGACCACCGCGGGGCAGCCCTGGGGTTTTAAGTGCGTCCACTCGTCCACTCTCAGTGCTGCTCCACGGCAGAAGTCCCCCAGAGCAGAAGATGGATCCTGTACGTGACGCCAATTGTTACGGCAAGATTTGCGGTTGACCTCATCTGGAGACATGATTTATTGCTCTGGTTGAGTGATGGAGTCCAGGCGAAGCATTGATGATTTCATAAAAAAGTTTATTCTAAAACTAAGTAAAAAAAAAAAAGGACAAAGATGGAACAAAGTGGAACAAAAATTAGTGACCGTCCGGGCGGACGTCCGATGATCGAGAGAGAGACACAATTCTGACACATCACGTATATCCCTGCTCAGTCCCCCCTCCCTCCTCCCCCCCGGGAGATAAGGACAGAGTGGAGGAGGTGAGGGGAGAGAGAAGGAAAGGACATTTTCTTCTTAGGTCAAAACAGCCTGTTCCCCGGTATCTGCTGATTGTCATGGAGACGGAGGTGTGTGCGTTTATGTGTTTGTGTGTGTGAATGGATGTGTATTGGGTGTGTATGTGTGCCTATGTGACTGTGTGCACAGAGAGTGCCTATGCGTCTGGCCTTGTGGTTGCCTTGAGAAGATATCGTGTGCTTTGGAGAAGGTGGCCTGACCCAGAGCAAAGTTGAAGACATGAGAATCACACAATGGAAAGTTACCCAAGGCTTAAGGATTAATAATATATGAGTAAATATATTATTAAGCTAATAATTTCGCCTTAACACTATTTAGGCAAGGTGGGCAGTATCAGAATCAGAATCATGTGTTCCATGTTCTTCTGCCAAGTTTCAGTAATGAAGAAGAAGTCTAACTTCTTGGACTGGATCATGTCATTTAACTCAAAGGATTTATTCGTTATGGAACGAGCATTTACAAGCGCCATCTTGAGTGTAATCCCATTGCCGGATAAGGAAGCACGGGGTTAGGCGTGCAGCTGGCGGGTAAACGCTGCACCACACAGGTGAACTCCGGGGACTGAAGGGGCGGCGATTGCCCCAGGAGAGCCGGGGAGGATGGGACAGAGGCACAGAGGTCTCATATTTCCAGCCACGGGCACATAGAGGTAAATCAGTGGGAGAGAAGTTGAAACTCATCAGAAACAAACTGCATCGTTTTACGACGACTCCTCGCTTCCACAGCTGCCTCAGCTTCACCTGGATCCCAACCTTTTTTCCTTGCTTTCTCCAGTGCCACTGGTGGGAGCTTTGTTGGTGGAGGCCACCACCAGGATCATTGGCTGCTGGCATTGAACAGAGGTAACCCATATTTCGGGCTGTCAGCCCATGGTAATGGGAATGGATAGCTATGATCCACCATGGACAATCTAATCCATAGGAGAGTTTGACAATCATAGACTCGAGCAGGAAGACCATTTTTGATGAGCAGAAAGATAAACAACAGTAAACACAGGACAGGTTGAACAGAGCGAGATAAGCAGGCAGTGTGTGTGTGTGTTATAGTGTTAGTTTTTCTCGTGTCTCTCGCTCTCACTCACGTGTGTATAAGGGTGTGCAATCTGACGATATTAGATCATTGAGGATTAAAACATGATGGTGTAGAACCGTTTGCAGTTCACATTTTAACCCTTGCGGTGCCGTGTCTACGTCATATGTCAGTGGTCCATACACAGAACATTCAATGTTTTTTTTTTCTGCCAAATCACACCATTTGCTAGTCTGCATGTCAGCATTACAGACACCGAAGAATCATTAAGCGCTTAAACAGGGCAGAAGAACACTACTTTAAAAACGACTTTCAGCAACTCAGAGCTGTCCTGAAAAAAGAAACACTACATAATTTAATCACATTTCAGCCTTAATGAAGGAAAAAGTCAAAAGTGATACAGAATGTTGTTATTGTGCTGCTGGTCATCAATAAAATGGTCTTTGTGGCTCCACTGACTTTGGCCCATTATTGTTTTTCTTGTAAAACTATTGATAAAAAATAAGTGGTTTGTATCGCTGTCACGCCCTCCACCTCTAGCGCCACTTAGGGACGCTGTTTCCCCGTGTTTCTTTTCTTTTTTCCAGTGGTGCTGTGAGTGAGCGGCCTCATTGCTGACGAGTTCCACCTGCAGGATGCAATTAGCAGCCCCATAAAGGCAGCACCCTGGACTTCAGTCAGTGCCAGATCGTTGCATCACTCAGAGCTCTACTCAGAGGAAGCTTCACTCGCTCAGCTCCTGCTTCTGCCTTGTCCCGTCTTGCCTCTGCCTGTTCCTGCTTGTCTGTCAGCCTGCCTCCCTGTGCCTTGGGTCGTGTCGACTCACCCCCTGATTCCAGCCTGGATCTTCTGTCTCCCGGAATCCCCAGCCATCCTGTTCCTGTCAGCACCAGACTCTGCCTTCGCTCCGTTGCCTGCCATCCTCACCCTCGGCCCCGCCTCCCTGGACACTCAATTAAGCCTGGCTCTTTCTAGCGGACCCCAGGTTAGTTTCAGTCCTTTTCTTAGTCCATTGCTACAGATTCATTATTATTAAACCCTTTCAGTAAATCCCTCTCTCCTCTTTTCCACCAGGTCTTGCCCACTTCCTCAGCTATTTAAATAAACAGTTAAATTCAGTTTTGTCTCCGTGTGTTTGTCATCTGCACCTGAGCTCTTACTCGCCCCGTAACAATTGCCATTTTGAGGAAAAATATGAATTTTGGTCCGTATTACCCAATTCCTAATGTAACCAAAGCAGTAATGTTTTTATCTTGTAAAGAATATGATTGTCTAAACTCTAAATCACGAGACTGATCTGCTGCCTTGTTATGTAGAAAGTCTTGCTAATGCCACACCACTTTAGTTAAACAAAGTAAAAAGACTGTGTCTATAAGAACACGTCAGCCCTTTTGTTTGATGTTAATTGTACTTGGAACCTGAAGAATACGTAAGAGAAGCCAGAGGCAAATTCACTCAATATAAAATGTCACAAATATTAAGGTACAATTAATACCTTTTTGTGTAATCTTTTGCTCTATCACATCCACCCAACAACATTTTTATAACAATTGTGGTGATGCTTCTTTGAATTATTTTTATTAGTAGAGAATAAGTTGGTTGAGAAGGCATAATAATGGATTCCCAATTAGCGTTTTTAAATCCCTAACTTTGCACATTTTTTGTCCAGGTGTCAGACACAGTTGTGGAGCCATACAACGCCACACTGTCTGTCCATCAGCTGGTTGAGAACACAGATGAAACCTTCTGCATTGACAATGAAGCTTTGTATGATATTTGCTTCCGTACGCTCAAACTCCCCACGCCCCATTATGGAGACCTCAATCATCTGGTGTCTGCTACCATGAGCGGTGTTACCACATGCCTTCGCTTCCCTGGCCAGCTCAACGCCGACCTCCGCAAACTGGCCGTCAACCTGGTCCCATTCCCTCGTCTGCACTTCTTCATGCCTGGCTTTGCTCCTCTCACTAGCCGTGGCAGCCAACAGTACCGCGCCCTCACTGTGCCCGAGCTCACCCAGCAGATGTTCAGTGCTAAGAACATGATGGCCGCCTGCGACCCTCGCCACGGCCGCTACCTCACCGCTGCTGCTTTGTTCCGCGGTCGCATGTCCATGAAGGAGGTGGACGAGCAGATGCTGAACGTGCAGAACAAGAACAGCAGCTACTTTGTAGAATGGATCCCCAACAACATCAAGACAGCCGTTTGCGACATCCCATCACGTGGGCTCAAGATGTCAGCCACCTTCATCGGAAACAGCACCGCCATCCAGGAGGTGTTCAAGCGAATTTCCGAGCAGTTCAATGCCATGTACCGCCGTAAAGCCTTCATGCACTGGTACACCGGGGAGGGCATGGATGAGTTGGAGTTCACGGAGGCAGAGAGCAACATGAATGACCTAATATCCGAGTACCAGCAGTACCAGGACGCCACGGCCGAGGAGGATGAGAATGAAGAGGAGAGGGAGAAGAGGAAGTGTAGTGAGGCTGAGATTGTTTATCATTACTTGCATGCTCTATCAGAAAAAAGCATCTTTTTGATTATTTCCTCACTTATTCCTATTTATGCTTATGTTCTTCAAAGTCCTAATTCAGATACTGGTTACTTGTTAGAGTAAAGCTTAATCTGCACAACAATATTTGTCCTGTCCGCTTTAGTTTGCAACACCAGATTATTAACTACTGAGGACCACACACTACACAACTGTTTGAACTAACTGAGGTCAGCTTATGTGATTAAACTCTCAAGCACTTGCTTGTGTGTCAAAGTTTTATTAAATCCACAACCACAACCGCGCTAGTGCTGAAAAGATTGCATTTAAGTTTTCCCAAATTCATTCAATGAAATAAAATTCTTATTATAATGTACATAATATTCAAATATTCTATATTATATTAACAGATGACATTTGTCATTAGCATGAATAAGGTCAAATGGAGGCTGTCATTAAGTTTTGTTTGTTACCCTAACCTTAACCCTACCTACACACACTACATCAAAAAAAAAAAAAAAAAAAAGACACTGGTTCTTTCGGTGTGGAGTTTGCATGTTCTCCTCCTGCTTTCGTGGGTTTTCTCAGGGTACTCCAGCTTTCTCCCACAATCCAAAAACATGACTATTAGGTTGATTGGAGTCTCTAAATTGCCCATTGGGAGTGAATGTAAGTGTAATTGGTTGTCTGTTGTCTCAGTGTTATGTATGTTGCTGATTGCAATAGTCAAAACATAGCAGAGTCTCCCCAGGCCGATACCTTGCGGTGTACTATCAGTGTGTTGTGGTATCTGGCCTGCTTAGGGCAGTCTGACTTGAACCAACCAGGACCAGTCCTGTAATTACATATTAACTTGCAGCATTATTTAAACTGTAACCAGTCCTTTTGAATAGAATGGACAAAGTCAGAAAGCAGGTGGTGTCAGAGGTGTCAGAGAGGACATACATTGATTTGATAATGTTATGGAAATTTAATAATACATTTAATGTGGACATCTCTTGATTTATCTTCATCTTGGTAAATAATCCTTGAAGCTGTGATTGGTGGTAACAGCATATCTGACATTTTCTGTATTCCTCCGCCAACCATTTGAAACAAGTGAAGAAAATGAGTGTCATTTAAAAGGTGAAAGTTATATTGATGCAGATATTCAGCTGTTTTGTTTTCATAATTTTAAAACAAATTAAGTGGATTTATGTGGTTTCTGTCTGTAATTCCACAGTTATAATGCTGTAAATTATTGATTTTATCTGGTTACTTTGCCCACAGCGAGTTCACAACCACAATTCTCATTCAGTGAGACAGACATCAGTCAGTGAAAATTGACCAGATCTGAAGCTTCTCTCCACTTATATTCATTTATCTCAAGCGTCTGTTCAACTCTTTTTCTTCAGCTCTTTTTTTTCAGCTATATCCGACACTACAAAAATGCGAGAGATTGTTCACCTTCAGGCTTGACAGTGCGGCAACCAAATTGGAGCCAAGGTAAGAAAACCATGCAAAGATAGAAAGGTTTAGAAGCCACAGGCACCTGCAGGCTGTATGTGATTAAAAGCGTGTTCTATTTCATCCCTGCTGACCGCCAGAGGCGGTGCTGTAAGCACTGAATATTCCCCTTCGCGCATGCGCAGTGCGAGTATGTATACCAACAATGTCACCCGTGACCCCTGGATGACCCAGAGGAAGTTTATATCTTCCGGTATCACTCGAGGGTACTTTCCTTTTTTTCTTCTCATGCGCAGTTACTGGAATACTGTGCATACAGCTGCCGTCGATAGTAGCTCCGTGACCGTGGTAGGTCGGAGCAGCGTGCATTCGCTCTCCAGGAGCTGCGACGGTGAGTGTTTGGGTAGCGGTAGCTTAACCTATTAGCAACCTCTGTTGGCACAGGCCGCGTTAGCGCCGCTTCCCCCCCAGCAATGGTTTGTGCTTGGTCCCGACGACACACGCTGACAAGGTAAGTTGCCTCTTATTCGGCAGATCAACGGTTGTCTTTATAAAAATGAAAGAGATGGTCAGTGAAGGCTGCATTTCAGCAGCCTACTCCCGAAATTTAAGTTAGCCGACTTTATTTGTTTGCTGGTGGGTACGCCCGGAGCCCAGCGTGGATTTGTTTACATTAGCTTCACCGGCTAAGCTAGTGTCATCTTCTGTTAAAGAGGTCAGTTTGGGTGAGGACTACAGTACAGTGGTTGTTTTTTGTTTAGTATATTGGGCCTCTACTGTGCAGGCAGCGTGCGCGCTCCCTTTCCCAGTATACGATCCCTATACTCGCCCAACCTACGGCGTCCGCGCTCAGGCTAAGCCGAGGAGTGCAGGGTGATACCAGACAGGCGGCGTGCGCGCCCCCTCCCTTTGTTGAATACCTGTGTTAGAATCAGTGACTTCTCAGTGAAGCTATGATGGATGGCTCACATATCTGCACATCTTGTGGGGTTTCTTTACAGCCAGAGGATAGCCACGGCCTATGCCCCACATGCCTTGGCCCTGAGCACCTGGGGGAGGCGCTGTCAGGCAATCCCTGCATGAACTGCAGCTACTTGCCTCGGGCGGCCAGGATTGCCAGGTTGGCGGGGATGGAAGGCTCAGTAGCCGTAGTCGACCTCCCCCCAGGCCAGCCACCTCCGACCCGTCAGACATGCTCCAAGAGGCGGGCAGAGGCTGCGGCAGCTGCCCCTTCCAGGAAGAGAACGAAGTCTCGAAGTCTGACCATAGTGGGTTATCATCTAAAGTTGAGCAGCTGTCTGCTGAATTGGCTCAATTGAGATCCCTACTGGCCGACAGCCAGCCGGTTATTCCCCTGGTGGCTGATGCCGCACTCTCTCCCCCAATGCCAAAGCTGCTGCCTGAGGAGGATACACTCTCTTTGGCTGCTTCGGCTAGCCATTTTTGTGATTATGGGGAGAATTTGGATGTCGGATCCCAGGTGTCTGAGCAGGGCTCCCACTCCTCGGATCACAGTTCAGGGGCTGAGGTGGAAGACAACTCCATGCGCGCTGTCATGCGCCTGGCTCTACAGCGGCTGCACACAGTTGTCCCGCAGCAGGCAGAGGCAGCATCTGCAAGCGCCTTCTTCAGGCGCAGGCCTGCTCCCACATCTTTCGCTATTCCTCATTCAGAGGATTATCTGAGGGAGTTGCAGTCCTGTTGGAGGAACAGTAAGGATCGCTCCCGTCCCTCTGCAGATGGGCGGACCCTGGCAGCCATGCATGATGCAGCACTCCGCCCATCGAGCCTGCCATCGCTTCTCTTATTGTGTCCCCAGATGAAGCACTTCGAAGGGATGCTAGGTGTCCTCGACCCCAGTGTCGAATAACCGATGACCTTCTCACGAGGGCTTATGATGCTGGAGCACGTGCTTGTTGCATGGGAAACTCCCTATCACACCTCATGTTGGCCCTCTCAGCCTCACTGCAGGAGGGCGGTGTACATGCCGATGCGGTCACCTTCTGTGATGCCTCATTGAAGGCTTTTGGGCTCATGTCCAGAGAGCTTGGGCGAATAATGTCCATCTTAGTCCAAGCTCATCGTCAGGTTTGGCTGTCCCAGTCAAACTTAACGGAGGCAGCCAGGAGAATGCTGTGCAGCCTCCCGGTCGAACCAGGTGAGATATTTGGTCCAGCAGCCCAGGAAGCGCTGGAACGGACCATCCAGGCGGGGCAAACCAGGCAACAGCTTGCCGGGCTTAGCCGGATGCCTCCTCCTGATAGACCCCTGGCCGGCAAGCTGAGGGGCACCCCGGCGGTTTTTCGTGATGCTCAGCGTCCCGCACGGAGACCAGTCCGGGATTTTCGGGGCTCTGCTCGCCTGCCCCCCAAACAATTTCGAGTTCCGGAGCCTTTCCGCCCTCCCACTAGGGCCCTGAGGGGCCGGGAAGGCAGAGATTGAGGCTTTGGGGCCGGCGGTCGGACATTTTTCTCATCAGCAGCTCCAACAGTGGGCTACTCATGCTTCAGACCCGTGGGTGGTCGCCACCCTAGCCTACGGGTACAAACTTCAATTCAGCCGTCGGCCCCCCACATTCGGCCGGGTCAGAATGACATCCATCAGCGACCCGGCAAAGGCTCTCGCATTAGACCAGGAGCTGTCTGCCCTCCTGGCCAAGGGCGCCATCGAGTGTAGACCCTGGGTCAGGTCACCGGGGGTTCTACTCAACGTACTTTTTAGTGACAAAAAAAAAAAACAGGCGGATTCCGCCCAATCCTAGACCTCAGAGGGTTGAACAAATTTCTGAAGGTCATCCCTTTTCACATGCTGACCACAGCAGATGTCCTCAGAACGGTGGCTCAAGGGGACTGGTTTACATCGATAGACCTCAAGATGCGTACTTTCACGTCCCAATTGCTCAGCAACACAGGCAGTTTCTGCGCTTCGCATACCTCGGCCGCCCTGGCAGTTATGGTTGCTGCCCTTCGGCCTCTCTCTCTCCCCAAGGGTCTTCACAAAGTGTGTGTCTGCGGCCCTAGCCCCTCTACAGTCTCGGGGCTTGAAGGTTCTCCCATACCTGGACGACTGGCTGATCTGTGCTCCATCCCGGGTCCAGGCGTCACAAGACACAGAGCGTCTCCTGTCCCATGTGGCTCAACTTGGACTCAAGGTGAATGTGGAAAAAGTTGCCTGGTGCCATCCCGGGTCACAACTTTCATTGGGGTTTTAGTGAATAGTGTAACTATGACGGCAAAACCCTCACCCCACCGTGTGGACGGTATTTTTCGCCAGCTCGCCTTATTCAGGGAGGGCCGCTGGCTGACCTATATTTCTTTCCTCCGTCTTTTGGGCAAGCTAACGTCAGTCTCGGGGGTAGTTCCTCTGGGCTTGCTGTCGCTGTGCCCGCTGCAGAGGTGGCTGAACAGTTTTCACTTGGATGCCAAGCGGCACAGGAGCGGGAGGCTCAAGGTCTCACAACAGTGTCTTTGCGCCCTGGCTCCGTGGAGGGACAGGGCTTACTTGCTCAGAGGCATTCCTATAGGCTCCGTTCCATCTCGCAGGGAGGCCGTTACCACAGACGCATGCCCTTCAGGATGGGGTGCGGTGTGGCAGAGCAGGACGGCCCAGGGGCGTTGGCCTGTGGAAGACCAAGGTGCACACATCAATGTGTTGGAGCTGCGTGCGGTTCACCTAGCTCTCAAGCACTTCTTGTCGCATCTGAGGGACAAGCATGTCCTTGTGCGGTCAGACAACACGTCTACAGTGTATCACATAAACCATCAGGGCGGTACCAAGTCTGCACGGCTGCTGGAAGTGGCAAGGGAGCTCCTCACATGGGCAGCCCCCCGCTTGATCAGTATACGAGCAATGCATATACCGGGAGAGCAGAACCACTTGGCGGACTTCCTCTCCCGTCGGAAACCTCCGTCAGGGGAGTGGCACCTCTACCCGAAGGTAACGAACATTATATGGAGCATATTCGGCAGGGCAGAGGTGGACCTCTTTGCTTCGGAGCAGTCGACCCACTGCCCTCTGCGGTTCTCCTTGGCCGAGACAACCAGTCCTCTCGGCCAGGACGCATTGGCTCATCCTTGGCCGGATGGCCTAATGTATGCCTTCCCTCCGTTTCCTCTGATTCAGCTGGTACTCCACAGGGTCCTTCAGGAGGGCCACAGGATCCTGCTCGGAGCTCCCTTCTGGCCAGGAAGGAGTTGGTTCCAGCTGCTGCACAGCCTCTGTCACGTCGCACCGTGGCACCTTCCCGACAGGAGGGATCTCTTGTCCCAACTGGCCGGGTGGATTTGGCAACCCAATCCGCAACTCCTTCAACTGTGCATTTGGCCACTGGGGGGCCCGAGACGCTCCTGAGCGTTTGTGCCGACCCAGTCAGATATACTATAATGAATGCAAGAGCGCCGTCTACTCGCCTCCAGTATGAGAACAGATGGAAACTGTTTTCCGACTGGTGTACAAGGCGGGAGGTGGACCCTGTGCACTGCCCTGTGCCAGCTATTCTGGACTTTCTCCAGTCCCTTCTGGACAAAGGGCTTTCTCATTCAACGCTGAGAGTCTATGTCGCAGCAATATCTTGCAGACATGTAATGGTCGTCAATGGCACGATTGGTAGCCACAAGCTGGTGTCCCTTTTTTTGAGAGGAACTTGGAGGTTGCATCCTCCGAGAGCCACAAGGACTCCATGGGATCTTCCCCTGGTGCTGGAGGCATTGCGCCTTCCACCGTTTGAGCCCTTGGCACGAGCAGCGCTGAAGTGGGTTACCCTTAAGACTGCGTTCTTTCTGGCCATTTCCTCCGCAAAGCGTGTCAGTGAGCTGCACGCCCTGTCAATCAGGGACACATGTCTAAGGTGGAATTCGGACGGCTCGGGAGTCACTCTGTGGCCGAACACAGTTTTTCTCCCTAAAGTGCTGTCCCGTGCTCACCTCAACCAGCCCATTCGGCTGGCACGGTTCAACCCTTCTTCCGTGGACCTGTTGTGCCCAGTGCGCGCCCTGGAAGCCTACATTGCAGCTGCTGTAGGTTTTCGGGGGTCTGATCAGCTCTTTCTTTGTTATGGTGGCCCTAACAGGGGTGGTGTTGTCTCCAAGCAGCGCCTGTCCAACTGGATTGTCGATGTGATTGCCCATGCATATCGGGCAAGTAACCGTCTCATCCCATCTGGTGTGCGGTGCCACTCTACCAGGAGTGTTGCTACGTCATGGGCCTGCCCTGAGGGGAGTGCCCCTGGAGGCATCTGTGCTGCGGCTCATGGCATCGCCATGCACTTTCAACTGTTTGAACTAACTGAGGTCAGCCTATGTGATTAAACTCTCAAGCCCTTGCTTGTGTGTCACTCTTAATGCAGGAGCAGAGTTTTATAAAATCCACAACCACAACCGCGCTAGTGCTGAAAAGATTGCATTTAAGTTTTCCCAAATTCATTCAAAGAAATAAAATTCTTAATATAATGTACATAATATACAAATATTCTATGTTATATTAACAGATGAGATTTGTCATTAGCATGAATAAGGTCAAATGGAGGCTGTCATTAAGTTTTGTTTGTTACCCTAACCTTAACCCTACCTAACACCACTACATCCTTCCACCTAACCCAAAAAATGCCAACCTAGCTCCAAATGTGTCATAATTTATCAAACACTTAATGACAGCCTTCATGACACATTTTTAATGACAGATAATGAGAGCATTATGTAAGCCTTATGTATAAAACTTTAAAGTCCGTGTAAAGCAGAAATGACTTTGTGTTGTGATTTTTTCACACATGAAATGTGGCACTAGTAGCAGACGCGTTTTTTTCCCAGAGTCCAAATATGTGGTTTGTTGTCGGCTAGGGGCCTAACTGCGCCCGCTGGAAGTTTGGTTGCTTCAGCAGCAAGGTCGGGTTTATGCTAATGATGGCTCCATTAAGTAAACTAGTGCTTATTAAAAACAGCATCAGTGTTTGTACCAAGAGTAAAAAACAAGTCCAGAGTATGTGCTCTGACATGCGTGGGTCCCCACACATGCTGCGTTAGATTAAGATTCTTAGTGATGTTCATGAAACTGGAGGCTAGTCTATCTGCAGCCTCATCAAAGTGATTGCTAAAGTCACCAAGAATTACAAATTTAGACAGCTTAATCAACGAAGAAAGGAAATCATTAAATTCATTCAGATTTTAGCTATTGTTACGGCAGAATTTGCGGTTGACCTCATTTGGAGACATGATTTATTGCTCAAGCAGAACGAGTTAATAAACGGGGCATTGTGACTTTAGCTTCCAGGGCACTTCCCCCTATCATTCCAGACTTCCATTGTTAGAGTCAGGCTCTCCCCCCTGCTGATTTCTCAGGTGATTCAGTTACAAATGAATAGATGCAAATTGTAGCCATCAGAGTCGTCAGTTTGGTCCTAGAGTTCATTTGACCCTGCTCTGGGACTTCTGGGGGGATATAGAAATCCCTGGGACTTCTAGTGTTAAACACCCAGAAAAAGAACCTTTAAAACCTGGTAAAATTTTTTTTAGAAGGCCCAAGGCCTAAAACCATAGTTCTTTTAACAAGCAGCAGTGTTTTCTGAACACCCCACTACATAATTGGCAAAAACAGGGAGAAGATCTAGTGCCTCAAAACCCAGGAGGAAAGGAAGGTGAAACAGAGGAACATGTGTAGTCAAACAGCCATTCATCGGTCAATCACTCAATGACACGTCCACGGCACATTCGCACTCACAACGCGGTTCTCTCAGGCATACGTAACATGTCATCATTCAGTCATTCATGCACCGCACACGTTTATGCCTCAATTTTCACATCCATGCATTCACAAGGTTTTGCTGCATAGTGTCTAAGTAGAATATAGGCCTCATCTAAACCACCAGCGGCGATAGCCAGTCCACCTCCTCTCTCGGGGTCAATGAGCTCTTATTGCCCCCCCATGCTTGGCAACCTTTTTTTAGTGTTAATTAATTGCTTTTCACTGGTATCATCTGATTACTAAGAGGTAAGCTCCTTTTTACTTCCGCCTTTGCGGAGTCTACACTTAGATTATTGCCCCTGGTTGTACTGACAGTCTGCTCATCTGCGGATCAGGCAGGAATGGCACGGCCGTGCACTTAACAACCTCAACCCCAGTACCCAACCGGGGGAAACTCACCCGCCGTCCATCTCCAGAAATGTAAACAAAATATCTCTGAATCAGCAGGGCTCAACCGCCACTCTTGAAAAATAAGAGCTTGGGAGAATAACTCAACCTCTGTCCCATACCGAGGGAAAATTTCGCACAACTGTCAGGACTTTATTGGGCACCTCTAAGATTATTCAACATTGAACGGAGCACGCAACCTCTAGTAACCCTCACTCTAAGGGAACGTAGAAATTTGTTCAGAACGGTATTCGGTTACCAAGCTGCACATTAAATCAGGTGGACCACTATCCCCCAAAGAGCGCTTTCCCTAGCAAGGTTTATCCTTTTCTGCACATTAAACCAGGACTTCTTTTTGAAAAGTAATTGCCTATGTACTCATAGCAACTCATGGACAGTTTTCTCAGGAAAAATTTGGTACCCCCCGCTGTCGAGTGGCTTCGGGCCGGCAAGACAGTCCGACGCGGTAAGGAGGAGGCGTGCAAAATGAAAACGATGAATGTTGAACTAGGCTGTCTGTCGCAAGCAGCTTCAAAAGGGTAAGGTACAGATTGTTTACGAGGGTGTCGGTCAAAAATGTCAAAATGTAAACTTGGTTGAGGCTGCAGTCCTCAATCTCTGTCTCAATTTTCCTGAAATTGAGTAAAAACAAAAGAGTAAAAGAAGATTCGTTCAGAAATAACAAAGGAGAAAAAACGTGTGAGCTCAAAAAAAATCATGGCCAATAAAAGAATAAAAAAAAAAACTTCAGCTCCAAAAGCTGAGGCAACAGAGGGCTCTTTCTTCAGCGGATGTAACCATATCTTGCATTTTGGGGGGCCTCCCTCAACAAGAAAATAAAATGAAAGAAAAGCAAACAAAAACAAACCTATCAGTAACACATTTTCTTCCTTTTGTTGTTCTTTTCTCATAAAGGCAAAAGCAGTGTAAATAAATGAGCAACATAATGAATAAAAGCAAAGATAAATGATGGGCACACATGTATCATGTGGCAAACAAAGGGTTCTGTGGGAAGTTCTGGTGGTCCTGTGTTTCAGCTTATAGTTATGAATGTGGGTGTGTGACTGTAGTCTGGTCTTCTGCGTCTAGCACACCTTCTCAAAGCAAAGCGTTTATCTCAAAGCGTGTGAGAGAATAAATGAAAACAAAATAAGCTAGTCGTCAGTCAGAAGATAGAGGGGTTGTTAAGCTGTTGGCTATTTGCTAGTTGTCCCCCTCCATGCCAAAGTTTCAAGGCTAAGGTGATATAGCACTACCACCAAAGGCTGTGGTGGACTTCTTATGGCTTGGTATCCTCGTGGCTTTTGAAACAGTGTCTTTTTTGGTAAAGATATTCCAGCAGACGTGTGATCAGTCTGCAGTTGCTGCCCATCATTCAGGCAGTAATCGTGACGTTTAACTCGCAACTCATTGGTGGGGAGTGTCCAACCACTCCGACGCCCACAGGTTCTTGGTCTTTGATGATGGGGCAGGATATGGTAATCCCAGCATTGGCATGCGGGCATTCCATAGACGATGAAGAGTTGACTTGGGACTGAGCGAGTTATTTCGTTGCAGCATTGCTTTGCTGAATGGGAGAGTTGAGTCCTTTGATAGTCGATTTCCTTCTGAAACTTGGTCCTTTGAATGATGTTGACATTTCATTAGCATAAGAGTTGAAGGTGATTTCATTAAGAGCTTTCATTGAAGATGTCGTTTCTTCAGGGACAACCGCAAAGCCAACAGAAACTAACAATAAAATAATAAAAAACGATAATGATGATAACAGTAATATTAAAATAAAATAAAATGAAATACTGTATTCATCTGTGTGTGTGTTTGAGTGTGTGTTGCTCATATTCATTTTAGAGTGGACCCCAGATATCATGAAATCAAATGAAATTTAAAATAAAAAATAAATAAAAAAATAAAAATAGTGTTTGTGTTGTAATGGCACTATTCTGTAGGCACTAAACTGGCCAATGAGGGGCGCTACCTCTCTCTCTCCTTTGAGTGTGTGTGTGTGTGTGCCTCCCTTTCTCTCTCTGTGCGTGTGGGTGTGGCTCTCTCTCTGTGCGTGCATGTGTTTGGCTCTCTCTCTCTCTCTCTGTGGCGTGTGTGTGTGTGTGTGTGTGTGTGTGTGTGTGTGTGTGTGTGTGTGTTCCGTGCCACACGTCTGTTCAGCTGAGCCAAAAAAAAAAAAAAAAAAAAATTGTTCAAGGCGCACAGAAACACAGCAGCCGACTCTCGTCCAAATGAAAGCATTAAAGCCAAACAACCAAAGGCAGAAATCTGATTCCATTCACACGTTTAAACAAAATAAAAACAAAGACAAAAAAAGAAGTAAAACTCACCGAAAGCATGATCTGATTTCACATCATACCAAGATTGTATATGCGTATGCATATATTATTTGTTTATTGGGTTGTTCATCTGTTTGATTCCCATTATCAGTGTTTTACTCCCTGTAGCCTTCACTACAGTTTAGGTTAGGTTTGGGGTTTTAATTTATTTTTATATCGGTACAGAGGTGAACTCATTACATGGCAGCGGGGTGTTTTGGAAACTTTGGTTGCCTGTCTATCCTATGGTCAGGACCTCACGGGCTGTCCGTGGGTGCCTGAACAAAACCAAAGTAAATAATGACCAGCCGTATTTGATGCAAAAATATCCGAGCCCGAAGAAAAATAGAGGGAAATAATATTAAAAAGCAAAGAACTTCAACCATTTGACCCTTTCTCAAAACACAGAAAAGCTGAAGATCAAGATCTGAAAATCAATACAGTGCTCAACTGGTTGCCTCTCTATCAACACAGAGCGAATATATATATATATATATATATATATATATAAAAAGGCAGCTTTACCTTGATAGTCCAAATTGGTGTTTGAGGATCAACCGATGGTTCGTGCTCCAGTCTCTGTCTGAGGGCAGACCACCGCGGGGCAGCCTGGGGTTTTAAGTGAGTCTACTCGTCCACTCTCAGTGCTGCTCCACGGCAGAAGTCCCCCAGAGCAGAAGATGGATCCTGTACGTGACGCCAATTGTTACGGCAAGATTGCGGTTGACCTCATTTGGAGACATGATTTATTGCTCTGGTTGAGTGATGGAGTCCAGGCGAAGCATTGATGATTTTATAAAAAAGTTTATTCTAAAACTAAGTAAAAAAAAAAAAAAGGACAAAGATGGAACAAAGTGGAACAAAAATTAGTGACCATCCGGGCGGACGTCCGATGATCGAGAGAGAGAGACACAATTCTGACACATCACGTATATCCCTGCTCAGGACCCCCTCCCTCCTCCCCCCCGGGAGATAAGGACAGAGTGGAGGAGGTGAGGGGAGAGAGAAGGAAAAGACATTTTCTTCTTAGGTCAAAACAGCCTGTTCCCCGGTATCTGCTGATTGTCATGGAGACGGAGGTGTGTGCGTTTATGTGTTTTGTGTGTGAATGGATGTGTATTGGGTGGTGTATGTGTGCCTATGTGACTGTGTGCACAGAGAGTGCCTATGCGTCTGGCCTTGTGGTTGCCTTGAGAAGAGATCGTGTGCTTTGGAGAAGGTGGCCTGACCCAGAGCAAAGTTGAAGACATGAGAATCACACAATGGAAAGTTACCCAAGGTTTAAGGATTAATAATATATGAGTAAATATATTATTAAGCTAATAATTTCGCCTTAACACTATTTAGGCAAGGTGGGCAGTATCAGAATCAGAATCAGAATCAGAATCAGAATCATCTTTATTCGCCAAGTGTATGTTGTACACACGAGGAATTTGACTCGGTCAACTGTATATTAAAAAGACATAAAAAGGGTTTAAGCGCTGGACAGAGTTTGAGGAGCGGAATGTGTTCCATGTTCTTCTTCCAAGTTTCAGTAATGAAGAAGAAGTCTAACTTCTTGGACTGGATCATGTCATTTAACTCAAAGGATTTATTCGTTATAGAATGAGCATTTACAAGCGCCATCCTGAGTGTAATCCCATTGCCGGATAAGGAAGCACGGGATTAGGCGTGCAGCTGGCGGGTAAACGCTGCACCACACAGGTGAACTCCGGGGACTGAAGGGGCGGCGATTGCCCCAGGAGAGCCGGGGAGGATGGGACGGAGGCACAGAGGTCTCATATTTCCAGCCACGGGCACATAGAAGTAAATCAGTGGGAGAGAAGTTGAAACTCATCAGAAACAAACTGCATCGTTCTACGACGACTCCTCGCTTCCACAGCTGCCTCAGCTTCACCTGGATCCCAACCTTTTTTCCTTGCTTTCTCCGGTGCCACTGGTGGGAGCTTTGTTGGTGGAGGCCACCACCAGGATCATTGGCTGCTGGCTTTGAACAGAGGTAACCCATATTTCGGGCTGTCAGCCCATGGTAATGGGAATGGATAGCTATGATCCACCATGGACAATCTAATCCATAGGAGAGTCTGACAATCATAGACTCGAGCAGGAAGACCATTTTTGATGAGCAGAAGGACAAACAACAGTAAACACAGGACAGGTAGAACAGAGCGAGGTAAGCAGGCAGAGGCCAAGCCGAACACAGGCGCCATCATGCCACGTCACCCGGAAGTCTCTTGGAGTACTATTAGACTTAAACTAGTCAATCAGACGCTGTAATAAAGAGGATGGGGGTCTGGTTGAATGCTATTTACATCCAGGGTTGCCAGGTGTACAATAATTATTGTATTGTATGATAATTTGGCCCTCTGCACAATGTACAATCAATAATCCCAAAAAAGGCTACATTTTGTTCAATTCACCAGACAGCTTTTTTCACCCTGAAGGCGTCTTTCACTCTGTGACGTTTCCAGCCAATCGTAGTTTGTTGAGGCTGAGATACAAGAGGTGTTATGCTACATTCAATTGTACTTAGAACCTGGATAAATCCGACAGAACAAATTGGAAAAGTGCAATAAAACGACCCTTGAGCTTGGGACGGCACACACTAGGCTTGGGTGGTATCCAAATTTTGATACCGTCAAACCTCCTCCTATTTTACCAGGGTATATGGTATTACCGTGACTAATTAAAAAATATGACGTAATGCTCACAGTGCGTTCACACCAAACATGTGTGTGTGTGTGTTTTTCGTATCTAAAAAACTAACATTTTGTGTGTGTCTCTCGCTCTCACTCACGTGTGTATAAGGGTGTGCAATCTGACGATATTAGATCATTGAGGATTAAAACATGATTGTGTAGAACCGTTTGTAGTTCACATTTGAACCCTTGCAGTGCCGTGTCTACGTCATATGTCAGTGGTCCATACACAGAACATCCAATGGTTTTTTTTTCTGCCAAATCACAGGGCAGAAGAACACTACTTTAAAAACGACTTTCAGCAACTCAGAGCTGTCCTGAAAAAAGCAACACTACATAATTTAATCACATTTCAGCCTTAATGAAAAAAAAAGTCAAAAGTGATACAGAATGTTGTTATTGTGCTGCTGTGATCAATAAAATGGTATTTGTGGCTCCACTGACTTTGGCCCATTATTGTTTTTCTTGTAAAACTATTGATAAAAAATAAATGGTTTTTATCGCTGTCACACCCTCCACCTCTAGCGCCACTTAGGGATGCTGTTTCCCCGTGTTTCTTTTCTTTTTTCCAGTGGTGCTGTGAGTGAGCGGCCTGATTGCTGACAAGTTCCACCTGCAGGATGCATCAGCAGCCCCATAAAGGCAGCACCCTGGCTTCAGTCAGTGCCAGATCGTTGCATCACTCAGAGCTCTACTCAGAGGAAGCTTCACTCGCTCAGCTCCTGCTTCTGCCTTGTCCCGTCTTGCCTCTGCCTGTTCCTGCTTGTCTGTCAGCCTGCCTCCGTGTGCCTTGGGTCGTGTCGACTCACCCCCCGATTCCAGCCTGGATCTTCTGTCTCCCGGAATCCCCAGCCATCCTGTTCCTGTCAGCACCAGACTCTGCCTTCACTCCATTGCCTGCCATCCTCACCCTCGGCCCCGCCTCCCTGGACACTCAATTAAGCCTTGCTCTTTCTAGCGAACCCAGGTTAGTTTCAGTCCATTTCTTAGTCCATTGCTACAGATTCATTATTATTAAACCCTTTCAGTAAATCCCTCTCTCCTCTTTTCCACCAGGTCTTGCCCACTTCCTCAGCTATTTAAATAAACAGTTAAATTCAGTTTTGTCTCCGTGTGTTTGTCATCTGCACCTGAGCTCTTACCGCCCCGTAAGAATTCCATTTTGAGGAAAAATATGAATATTGATCCATATTACCCAATTCCTAATGTAACCAAAGCAGTAATGTTTTTATCTTGTAAAGAATATGATTGTCTAAACTCTAAATCACGAGACTGATCTGCTGCCTTGTTATGTAGCAAGTCTTGCTAATGCTACACCATCTTAGTTAAACAAAGTAAAAAGACTGTGTCGATAAGAACACGTCAGCCCTTTTGTTTGATGTTAATTGTACTTGGAACCAGTTTGATAAATTGTTTACATACAATTTGAATTTTTTTGAAAATGACCTTGTCTTAAATGATCTTTTATTTCTTTTTTTCATTTAGGGTGATTATTTTAAGTAAGTGAATTGGTTTGTTTTATTGGTAAATAACTTTAAATTAGTCTAAATGATTTTAATGTAAAAAATTGTATTGTGATTGTGATTTTACAAAAAGAAAATCGAGTTGTGATTCTTTTTTTCCCCATATCTCCCACTTCTACATCTGTGTTTGTGCTAGACATGAACTTAAATGAATTAAAACTCTTCAGCTATTACCAGTGTTATGAACAGAAAAATACATTTTCAACCGAAATAGAACTACATAAAGATGTATATAGAACTCAATATTCTGTGACAGCTACAACTTTGTATTTTTTTTTGCAATGAAAGTGGCTAAATTAGCGGTGATTTTGCGCTGTCCTTGGTGCTGAAACATGGCAGATTTGACAGCTGTTACTCAGAGAGAGATGGATGCGCTCCATGCTTCTTTAAGGCTGATTCATAATTCTTTTATTAAACATTTAGTTTCATTGGTTGCTTGTGTTGACGTGATATTATTGGCCCATTTAATTAGCAAAAGGTGGTTTAAAAGACTGCATTTCGTGACATTTTTGTCTCTCCTACTGCCAGAACAACACCCAGCCTGTGTTCCGGGACATGATGATTTACAAATCAAGCACTGCTCACCTGTCATTGGTTTATTGCCCAGGGACCCATTAATGTAACCAGTGCTGTGTCTGTAGGACGCTAACTGACTATGTTTGATATTGCTCAAAAGTAAGACCGGTCATTTGATTTTGATGGCTGTACAATAATTTCCCCCAAAATACAACAATTCAGAGTCTCTGGTATGATTATTCTCCATTTGGCATTACTGCCTACATTTACCCAAAATGCATCATAAGATGTGCCCTTGGATAAATAATGGTAGTAATCTCAAGATGATATGGGAGAAAGATTTGTCTTGTACACTGGATGAAAAAACGTGGGAGGGGATTTTTTCCAACGCTGAAGAATACGTAAGAGAAGCCAGAGGCAAATTCACTCAATATAAAATAAGTCACAAATATTATTTTACCCCATCAAGATTGACCTGAATGGGCTTACTAAACACTGATGTGTGCTGCAAGTGTGATCTCCTTTCATACAGACATATAGTACCCCAAATAAACAAATATCTGTTTAGAATAAACTCACTGGCAGCCAGCCATTTTCAGAACAGCTACCCCCTGACTGTAAGCCATTTTAGAGCATTTTGACTGATCTTTGAAGACCCACAGAATATTTTGTACTCCGACTATGTAAAATTTAAAACCTGATTCTGAAAAATTACTCTCTACTTAAATAAAATAAATAAATTGTTTCTAGCTTGCTTCGTTCTTCCGTAATCAGCAGTTGAATATAGGCAGGGAAAGAAAAACTGGGATGTCAAACAGGAAAGGAGACGGACGACAGATCTGCTGCACGTGTTAAACACAGTGTCACACACTGACACCCAGTAAAGTAACCTAATGGTTTAACTGAATAGGAACGAGAAAACATGTCAATAAAGTTAGATTTACATCTGTTTGTGTGAGGGGTTTTATTAATGACTCTGAATTGAATTCATCTTAGCAAAATGATACCAATTGAATTCAATTGTTATCATTTAGCTAAAAGCTTCTGGTTGTTTTGTGTTGTATTTTTACATTAGTGTTATAACGGTTGGTGATGCTAATGATTTGCAATTTTTACAAAGGCATGACATTTATTCACTCAAAAAATATGTTTCTGGATAACTGTGTTTTCCTGTCTAACCTCCAAACACTCACAGTAATGGTGTATAATGACAATTACAATTATCAATTAAAAAACTGTTAATAACAATAACATATTCAGGGAATATGGTCATTCAGCTCAATGCAGATATACATAAGTCATGCATCAAAGAAACATATTATTATTAATAACAATAACGATACTACTACTAATAATTATATTCTTATTATTTTGCATCCTGAGTAATCCCACAAGCAGGCCACATTCATGTGGAGCCTAGGTTCCCAAAGTGGGGTACGGGTACCCCCAGCGGTACGCAAATTGTCATAGTGGGTACATAAATGAAAAATAAAAATTGTAATTTAGAATATAAATCGACAAGCAGTCAGGAGCCTTCATGCATTGCCACAAACTACATATTAGACGATGTAAGATAACCCATAGTGACAGAAAAATCTCAAAAAAGCTCAAATATGACAAGAGCTACATTGCTTTACCGATTTACATTCCTTACAGATTATAATCTTTTTTTTTATTATACATTGGTCCTCTACAGGATAGCTAAAATTCAGAGACAGATTTTACTGTAGGGCTACATTGTATGTGACATTACATCAGTGGTTCCCAACCTTTTTTGGGTCACAAATTTTTGGCCTCTCCAGACTTTTTTTTCTCTTTAGAATTAGTATTTGATGTTTCGTTGTTGCCAGGATTAGTGACAAAGTGACAAGATGCGCCAGCTCAGATATTTCTATACTGCCTTTTATTTAAACTAGATTTATATTTGAGAAAGTGAAAGTATAGAATACAGTTATTTAAGATTGTTTTGTGTGTGTGATTATAATTTGAAAAAGAGTAATAATTAAAACATTTTAAAGATATAGCTTTAGTCAATATTTTTCTTGTTATTATAAATTACTAGAGATTTCAGGGGACCTCATTTGAATTCCAGGCGACCCCACATGGGGTCACAACTTTACGACCCCAAGGTTGAAAAACACTGCATTACATTATTATGTTTTTTAAATGTGCTTTCAAGGTCAAACCCAGTTCTTTAGACAATACAAACACGCACTGTGACGCATTTGTTCAATATAAAACAGGGGAACATTACTCTCAGAAACTACACTGCTGCTCTAACTACAAGGTCAAAGAATGGTGAACTCTTTGCACTTAGTTCAAATAGGCTTAACCTAAAAAAACAACAAAAAAAAGGATTTATTCCACAAATATTGTTACTGTATCATTTCTCACCTGCTATAGTTTGGTCAGTTTTAAAAGTTTAATGTAAACCATAAACCGTAAAGTTCACGATAGAGCGAAGACGTAGTAAATTTCTTCAGCACAAACATTTAATAATGTAGAAAATAAAATAAATAAAAATGTTGTTTAATGAACTTTAATACTCAATGATATTATTTCCCCTAATTTAATGTGGCTGCTCCGTCAGTTCCTGTAACTTTGCTCTTATCAGTCCATGGACAACAGGCAGATTTGAACACAAACTGTCCTATTGATCTGTTGATGCCATTGATTTGAGTTAATGCAGCAACATAGTCTGTAAATCAGTCTGCACCTTTTGAAGATGATCTACT